>NC_136073.1:465982603-467182603 GCF_964261635.1 Lissotriton helveticus | reverse complement strand
AGTGCATGTACATATACCTATACATAAATACACATCATACTCTTTATCTACTAGGCATTGTGCCCTCTGACCTGTCAGGCCTTACAGTAGGGGTGGCGTCTAAGTACCAAAAATGTATGTTTAGACTTGGGAGGTGGGTTTACTTGCAAAGTCGAAATGGCATTTTAAAACGGCACTACAGGCTGCAAAATGCCAGGCTTGAGACATGTTTTGAGGGGCTACTGTAGTGTGTGCCACAAGAAGTGCTTGAGCCCACAAGTAGCCACTTAATCTACAGGCCTTTGGTACATGCAGTACCATATGCTAGTGACTTAAAAGTAAATTATAAGTGCCATCATGTAAATTCAAGTTTTTCCATGTTCAAAGGAAAAAACTAGATGCACTTTACCCTGTTTAGTAGGGATAAAGTGGCCAGAGTCCTAATGCCAACAAAGATCTGTTAAGAAAAAATGAGGATTACCACACATATGGCGCCAGGTGTAAGACCTCATTTAAAAAGTAGGAATGTTTTAAAATCAAAATGCATGCCTGTGTTCTTTTAACCCCTTCCGTGCGGCGCACATTCAGCGGATGTCCCGTGCACTACCTCGGTAGTGCTGCGCACGTCCGCTGAATGTTCCGGCCCCGACCGCACAATAGAACGTTCCGCACCAGTGCGGAACGTTCGGCGCAGTGGAGGGGTTAACATGGACCAACAACCATAACAATATTAAGTCATCCACTGAGAAAAAAGAACACAGTCTGAATCCTGAATATCCATGGACATTAGAGGTAGTTCATCTTCAGTTGGTAAACTAGTAGTTATTTTCAAAGAAGTTGATTTACAATTCTTCATCAACATGTAATAAGTTGGACAGCCAACACGTGTTTCGCAAAAAAGTTTAGCTTTTTAAGGGCTGTTGATAATAATAAACATCACAATTAGCAACAGTAAATATCCAAAGGTACTTATTATTAAAATTATTATTAAAACAGGACACACCTGTACCTGAAAAAAAACTGTACTGCACCAAATACCACAGCTGGTACAAAAATAACATATTAGTACATATGGATAAATACAATGATATCATAAGTGAGTTGGGGTCTCTAATATAGATGACATTTTTTTTGATTTGGCATGGATCTGTCCCTGATCTCATTCGATATCATGACTACTTGAACCACAATTCTTTTAATGTGACCCTAAGTTTGGAATTCAGTAAAGAAAGAATATGTTTTTTAGATGTTGAACTATACATTGAAAATGGTACACCGCTATCGAAGTTGTATAGAAAACCTACTTCGACTGATTCAGTCTTACATGCTGACTCAGGTCACCCCAGACGACAAATTGAGAACATCCTGTATAGTGAGTTCTTACAGGCTAAAAGAAACTGCACTTTTGAAAATGATTACATATTAGAGGAAAGACATATTTCGGAGCAGTTTTTACACAGAGGTTACCATGATGATATTATACAAAGGGCCAGACTTTCTTAAACCCAATATTAGGAAAAAGACTGTTTTCAAGAATACCAATCAGGATGTATGATTTATAACCACATATAGTGAGGGCAAAAAGGAGCTATATATATAAAAGCCTCTGCAAACATTGGGAAATACTACGATGTGATAAAGACTTACATAAGATACTCCCTTCTAAAACACTTTTTACATATAGGAAAGCACCCACCTTATGTACTATCTTAAGTCCATGTGATACTCTTAGCTATCTACCTACCTCACAAGATCCGCCGGCTACATCTTGGTTAGGATCTCTACAAGTGGATGCTACAAATATTCCAAATGTATTTGTTGCAAATATGTGGTAAATATTAAAGCCTCTTTTCAAGACTTTGCGGGAGAAAAACAATTTAACGTCAATTCATTTATCAACTGTAACACGACACGCTGTGTGTATATTATGTACTGTGTCTGTAAGAAACAATATGTAGGTTCAATTACAAGTAAGCTTAAAGAAAGAATGAAGGAACATATTAGGGCCATCAAGAATAAAGACACTAAATATCCCATGGCCATACACTTTAATCTGGAACATACGGTTGAAGAACTGCAGGGGATGAGATTTATGGGCATAGAATCAATTAAGACTGATCGGAGAGGAGGAGATAGAGAAAAGAGTCAGGATTAGGGAAACTTACTGGATCAATAAATTGAAAACCGTAACTGTAGGCCTGAACCAAGATAGGGAGTTATATACTTTGGTGTAAGAGTCTGTGTCTGTTGTTGATTTGAGCAACATAAGGACCTATAGTGCTTTTTTGTCTCCTTTGTCTGATTTTGTGGGTAATGAGCTCGAGTGACTAGCAAGATTTTTTGGGCTTACTATATGTTTATTTTTTTGCCTTGGTATACTTGCACAGGCCTTGGTCTTTCTTGTGCCATGATATCAATATGTACGCGTTTGTATTTATTGTATACTCTTGTAGAGCCTATGTTTTGTGTTTTCCTCCATTATCCTACTGCAGGATTAGCTCACCTGAGTCTCCAGTATAGTTTCCTTTTTAGTAGACATAGGTTCGAGACTCCTGTTCTGTTCTCTTTGCATTCACTTTGCTTTTCTTTTTAATGATATTTGGTCTGTTTTCTCATTTGGGTAAGAGACCATTCTGATATTGTATCTGAACGTTTCGCATAGTTTTCACTACAGATGCCAGAAGTTCTAGACTCTAGCTCTCACACATTGTGTTTGATATTGGTCTCTCTTTTCCATATTGAGTGAGACTGCCCAAATAGCATATGTGAACTAGGGGCCAGAGATTTTTTTGTCCATTTCAATATATATATATATATATATATATCCAATACCAAGAAATTAAATCGCGGCACACTTCTTGGTTGTTTTAGCAGTTATTTATTTCCAAACGTGACAACTCCTACGCGTTTCGAACCGTAGTTCCTGTTCACGGCAGTGTTTGGTCACTAGTCCCTTTTCGATTTTCATTTTTATATCAAGGCATGCAACATTTTACTAGTGCATCCTGGATCTCGTAGTTTTCAAACATTGTACATTGCCTGGGATTGCAAATTCTATTGCTTTGTATTGTGGGCGGTTTATCCAACAGGGTGTATAATTTGTTACTGCACTATAAGCGATGTGCATTGTTTTGAAACAATCGCTTATATTTGTTCGTGATTTACACGAACATCATAGATCAGACGTCCATTTACCTGACGGGTGATCGTGCACATAACTTCAGACTTAGTGTCATCTACAATAAAGGGCTGAGTGCCCTGGGTCCCCGTTGTTATATCAACCCACCTATACATTATTAATTTCAAATCTCCCAATGTAGGTTGTTAGAGTGAGGGTATTCCTTACAATCGATATCAACAATCATGCACAGTATTACTAGAATTTTCATATTTGTTCAAGGTTTTTAAACTTTACAGTATCTTAATGTCTCTCAGCATTATATCAAAGATGAACATACAATTCTTCATCTCCGTTCAAGCCAGCCGGTTGTTTGGTTTTGAATCTTATTATTAGTTTCGATTCAAGTCGTCTTAATTTTTGTGTCCGATTTCCCCCTCTTTCATGCAGTTGGATACTTGCCAGTCCAAAGTATTTTGCGTCCAGCCAGGTTTTTCCTTCATGACTGGCCATATGTTTGGCTATTGCATATGTAAAGTCCCCATTCTGAATGGCACGGATATGTTGCAAAATCCGTATTTTGAGGGGGCACATGGTACTGCCAATATAAGCCTTTCCACAGAAGCATTGCAGCATATAGACGACATACGAGGATTCACATGTAATGCTCGTCTTGATTTCAAAGTTTTTACCTCCCGGGTCTAGGAGATTCTTGATGTTCCGGCCTATTTTGCAGGCTTTGCATGTCACACATTTACTGAAGCCTCTTTTCCTGATGTCAAGCCAAGATTCTGTTTTTTTCACTTCAAAGTGGCTTCGAACTAGATGGTCAGAAAGGTTCGGCGCTCTTCGATACGAGATCAGAGGACGATTCCCAATGCTTTGCCCTATATCTGGGTCTTTTTGAATTATGTGCCAGAATTTTGTCATGGTCTTTTGTATTCTGTAGCTCTCCTTACTGAATGTCATTACCATCCGTGGTTGTTCATCCGTATCACTTTTTTGTGTAGTTCCCTTTATTAGCTCCTTGTCTGTTTTGGCTGTTTCCGTTTTTTCTTCCTTATTGAGAAGGGTGTCCGCTCTGGTTTTTGTTCTCGCTTTTCTTTCACTTCTGTTGAGATCAGTTGTTTTGTAGCCTCTTTGTTTGAAACGTTCTTTAGTTTCCACAAATTTCCTCTCCATTTCAACATCCTCAGAGCAATTTCTTCTCATACGAAGTAGCTCCCCGTATGGTATGCTTTTCTTTAGTTTCTGAGGATGAAAACTCGATCCGTGCAGGAGACTATTGGTGGCCGTTTTCTTCCTATGGACAGTCGTCTGTATTTTATTTGCAGCAATATATACTTTGGTGTCCAGGAATTCTATCTCTTTTGTACTTACATTGCAAGTAAATTTTAAGCCGACTTGATTCTCATTAAGGATTGCAAAAAATTCATAGAATTCTTTTTCTGTACCCTTCCATAATAGGAACAGGTCGTCGATAAAACGAAGCCATAGGGCTACCTTTGACATGTGATGTTCGTTTTCCTCTCTCCAAGCCACACACCTCTCCCACCACCCCATCATGAGATTAGCGTAGCTTGGAGAGAAGGAAACGCCCATCGCTGTTCAATTTCTGATATTTTCGTATGCAGTTCTTGTACTTCTTTTCTAGCATACTTGATTATAATCAACATCATGTTATTTGAGCATTCCATATTGTTGTTTCCCCACTCTTCCAACATTTCGGGCTTGGTGTCTGGATGGTTGGGTAGCGTAAATATGCGAAGCCCCCTAGGTACCATCTTACATTCCACATATTTTTCAAGGGTAATGATTTCCCACTCTCTAGATATTTCTTTGCGCATTAATTTTTCAAGCTGTATAAACAGTTGTTTGCTGGTAGTAATTGTGGGTTGTGTCTCTTTTCCGGCTTCATCTCTATTAGCTGTTTTCGTGGCCCTTTGGAATATGGTTTCTGCCTTTGTCGCTCGTTTCGCTCTTCTTTCCTCCATGTTCAAGCTGAGAGTTGAGTGCTTGATAGTTGCCACAATCACAGCGGAACCCTCTTGTTACTGATATCTTTTTAAATGTTTAAAGGGACAGTTCTTAATCACTGTAAGTTCTTTAGTTAGGAAGGGGTAGATTTCTTATGCGTCCCCTATGTCACGTTTTCCAACTGCTGCCAAGAAAAGTTCAACAGCGAGTATATTTTAAATAAGAATTTTCTATCTCATTAGGCTTTGGCATTTGCCTGTACTCGTATGTTTTACTTCACTGCGGCATACCGTTTACACATTATTTCGCACATGTTTCCTTACCTGGGAGACTCCCGATCACGAACCGCGTCCTCCGACCCAGCGCGTCGGC
Organism: Lissotriton helveticus; assembly: GCF_964261635.1. NCBI lineage: Eukaryota > Metazoa > Chordata > Amphibia > Caudata > Salamandridae > Lissotriton > Lissotriton helveticus. The sequence continues at coordinate 467,177,157 of NC_136073.1, read as the reverse complement.
GCTCCACCAGGTGTGTGCGAGATGTCCTTGTAATGTTAAACGTTCCGTGTTCCTCGACAGATACATTCAAGTATCCGCGGCTATGTAGCCGTTTTCTGTCGGTTTGTTATTTCTGCAAGGTTCACGGTGTAAAGTGCCGGGCTCTCCGCTGTTTGTAGAAGTCTCGTGAAATCAACTTGTCCTGTCGCAGCGGGAGCACTGTCCAGTGGGTGCCTGCGGCGAGACCAGGGCAGTGTCTCGGTTTAAATCCAATACCAAGAAATTCACCAAGAAACTTCAGACTTAGTGTCATCTACTAATAACTGAAATACCACAAATTCGGGTTGCCTATGAGTTGGCTAATGAAATCACAGATACTCAAATACCAGACACTCAAGTATTGGCGGAAATGGGCATAACTACAGACAATCGTAAACCCACAGAATTTAAGATCAAATCGAAATTCTGCCCAGTTCTCCATCCTGGGAACAAAATCGATGTATTCTATGACCTAGTAATGGGGGAGTTGGAAGACATGCCAAAAAACAACAATTTGATGAAAAAAGAAAATCTAACAAAGAGTGAACGTTTGGCAATAAACAGTCTCAAAAATAACATCAACATAGAAATAAAACCCGCCGACAAAGGCGGTAACATCGTAGTGATGGAAAAGGAACACTATATAGAAGAAGCAATGCGCCACTTGAATGACACTAACAACTATACAGTACTGGCTAGGAATCCCACAGACGAATGGAAATTGGACTTACACATCAAATTATGTACCTGGCAAGCCAAAGGACTTGTAACGGAAACAGAAAGGAAATTCTTAATGGTCGAAAATCCAACCACTCCGACCATTTACTTCCTACCCAAAGTCCACAAAACACTGAACAAACCGCCAGGACGTCCTATAATATCAAGCTGTGGAAGTATCTATGAAAATATATCGGACTATGTGGACCATTTCATAGCTCCGATTGTGCCAACACTCAATTCCTACATAAAAGATACGGGGGACTTCCTACGCATACTAATGAATACAGAATGGCAATCAAACTATTTATTGGTGACCATCGACGTAACATCGTTGTACACCTCCATAACCCATGAATTGGGGTTACAGGCCATTCAGTATTATCTGCAACAACGACCCATCAGTGAAAGAGAACATTCCAAAATGCTCATAGAGATGATCTCCATGTGCCTATACAATAATGTGTTCATCTTCAACAAAAAGATCTATAAGCAACGCTGTGGAACAGCGATGGGCGTTTCCTTCTCTCCAAGCTACGCTAATCTCATGATGGGGTGGTGGGAGAGGTGCGTGGCTTGGAGAGAGGAAAACGAACATCACATGTCAAAGGTAGCCCTATGGCTTCGTTTTATCGACGACCTGTTCCTATTATGGAAGGGTACAGAAAAAGAATTCTATGAATTTTTTGCAATCCTTAATGAGAATCAAGTCGGCTTAAAATTTACTTGCAATGTAAGTACAAAAGAGATAGAATTCCTGGACACCAAAGTATATATTGCTGAAAATAAAATACAGACGACTGTCCATAGGAAGAAAACGGCCACCAATAGTCTCCTGCACGGATCGAGTTTTCATCCTCAGAAACTAAAGAAAAGCATACCATACGGGGAGCTACTTCGTATGAGAAGAAATTGCTCTGAGGATGTTGAAATGGAGAGGACATTTGTGGAAACTAAAGAACGTTTCAAACAAAGAGGCTACAAAACAACTGATCTCAACAGAAGGGAAAGAAAAGCGAGAACAAAAACCAGAGCGGACACCCTTCTCAATAAGGAAGAAAAAACGGAAACAGCCAAAACAGACAAGGAGCTAATAAAGGGAACTACACAAAAAAGTGATACGGATGAACAACCACGGATGGTAATGACATTCAGTAAGGAGAGCTACAGAATACAAAAGACCATGACAAAATTCTGGCACATAATTCAAAAAGACCCAGATATAGGGCAAAGCATTGGGAATCGTCCTCTGATCTCGTATCGAAGAGCTCCGAACCTTTCTGACCATCTAGTTCGAAGCCACTATGAAGTGAAAAAAACAGAATCTTGGCTTGACATCAGGAAAAGAGGCTTCAGTAAATGTGTGACATGCAAAGCCTGCAAAATAGGCCGGAACATCAAGAATCTCCTAGACCCGGGAGGTAAAAACTTTGAAATCAAGACGAGCATTACATGTGAATCCTCGTATGTCGTCTATATGCTGCAATGCTTCTGTGGAAAGGCTTATATTGGCAGTACCACGTGCCCCCTCAAAATACGGATTTTGCAACATATCCGTGCCATTCAGAATGGGGACTTTACATATGCAATAGCCAAACATATGGCCAGTCATGAAGGAAAAACCTGGCTGGACGCAAAATACTTTGGACTGGCAAGTATCCAACTGCATGAAAGAGGGGGAAATCGGACACAATAATTAAGACGACTTGAATCGAAACTAATAATAAGATTCAAAACCAAACAACCGGCTGGCTTGAACGGAGATGAAGAATTGTATGTTCATCTTTGATATAATGCTGAGAGACATTAAGATACTGTAAAGTTTAAAAACCTTGAACAAATATGAAAATTCTAGTAATACTGTGCATGATTGTTGATATCGATTGTAAGGAATACCCTCACTCTAACAACCTACATTGGGAGATTTGAAATTAATAATGTATAGGTGGGTTGATATAACAACGGGGACCCAGGGCACTCAGCCCTTTATTGTAGATGACACTAAGTCTGAAGTTATGTGCACGATCACCCGTCAGGTAAATGGACGTCTGATCTATGATGTTCGTGTAAATCACGAACAAATATAAGCGATTGTTTCATAACAATGCACATCGCTTATAGTGCAGTAACAAATTATACACCCTGTTGGATAAACCGCCCACAATACAAAGCAATAGAATTTGCAATCCCAGGCAATGTACAATGTTTGAAAACTACGAGATCCAGGATGCACTAGTAAAATGTTGCATGCCTTGATATAAAAATGAAAATCGAAAAGGGACTAGTGACCAAACACTGGCGTGAACAGGAACTACGGTTCGAAACGCGTAGGAGTTGTCACGTTTGGAAATAAATAACTGCTAAAACAACCAAGAAGTGTGCCGCGATTTAATTTCTTGGTATTGGATTTAAACCGAGACACTGCCCTGGTCTCGCCGCAGGCACCCACTGGACAGTGCTCCCGCTGCGACAGGACAAGTTGATTTCACGATATATATATATATATATATATATATATATTTTGTGCCCCGTCGTCTTTGGTGCAAACTCGAGCTGGAATTGGTTTTCGACGGAGGCACCGCCCGCATTTAGAGAATTTTCCGGATACAGCCATTGGAAACTCTCGAATCGTCCACGGACATGTGCAGATGTGACCGCGACTGAGACAAGGAAGGAATCCGCAGCAGTGCCACTGACACCGGAGAAAAATCGGGTAAGCGGCATGCCGATTTAAATTTCCCTAAAGTCTTTTTCGAAGGTGCACATCGGAGAGCAAGGGCGTGGTGAGGGGTGTTTGTCACTACAATTTCCAAACGGAGACCGGGATCGGTACTCCATAGCTAAACGAACTGATGTTTAGTAATGCAGCACGTGAGGAGGCGGCCGCTGGTATGTTTAAAAAGAAAACGGGCGGGTCAACACGCACCACTGCAGGCAGCAGTATGAAGATCGCGGACCCACTGGCACAAAAATATTTGAAGCTTGAAAGACTTTTCGAGTGAGAAACACGCTAATGGTGGGAAGCCACCTCTCTCGAGAATTTCATCGCAGTAGAGAGAGTCCCACGTGGACTGCGAGTATATACCATTCCTGCCTATGAAAATCCGGACCTCCAGCTCCTTGAGGAATGGCATGTGCATACCGCACAATTTTGTAAAGGTAGCTTGCAATTGCTGGTCAAATTCGCCTGGAGCGATCGGGCGAAGGCATTGGAGGAGATAAAGAAGCTGGAGGAGGAATTGGAAAGTAATCCTGATAACAGTCAACATCAGGAATTGATGGTAGAAATGAAGAAGAGACTGGAAAAATATGAAATCAAAATCCGACAAAGAAAGGAAGAGAAATTTGATAGGGACGAGAGGGATTACTCAATGGGCAGAATTCTGACTTTTGCTAAAAAGTTTGACGGCCCACGGAAAGAACTAATCCGAAAGAAACAAAATCCTGTACAACCCACTGAGACAATAGAAACCTCAGAATCGGAGGTTACAGGATCTGAAGGAGAAGAACTAGCAGGTCCTTCTAAGTCATTCAAGAAAACTCCTTTTCACGAGGAAATTGACTTAATACGACAAGCATGGCTCAGAGGGGGGAAGGTCAAGCCCCCGGAACAGGATACAGGAAAACAAGGAGGGGAGGCCGTAAGAGGACGAGGCAGAGGCGGAGGAAACAATCAAACGGGAGCAGTAAAAGCCAAGAGGGGGGCGAAACGGTAAATATGGCCGATACCCTGACCATTGTGAACTTGAGTTCCAAAAAACTAAGTAAAGATGAGGAATCAGTATTGAAATTGGGCTTTTCATTCTGCCCACAGACTAATCTTGAGTATACCCAAACGAGAATCGATCTCTTCAAATTTACGAGGAAATTAAAATTACACAAATACTTTAAGATCAAACCTACTGTACATGAAACTAGACGTTTACAAAATCAGATCAAGGAGACAGATATAATCCAACTAGGTGATCTATCAACCCTCGAGATTTTGGAGGAAATGAGATCTGAAACTCCAACATCAGACATAGACGAACTAACCCTCACACAGAGAAGCAGACGGGTTGGCATAGATCAAGTGGCTCCCTGTAGTCCTTTTAAACCAACTTCTCAATTCCTTCCCCAAATGGCGCAGGATGCCATTGACATCTTTTCAGAGGCCACGTTAAGGGATTTGGTGAAATTTCGAACGAAAAAGGACAAAAAATCAACGAAAAACCCACTAACACAGGGACAAAGTGAGGCATTGAAAAATCTACAAGCTGATCCTACGGTAATCTACAAACCATCGGATAAAGGTGGCAACGTTGTCATACTGGCAAATGATCTGTATGTCGGGGAAGCTAAAAGGCAGCTAATGAACCTGCATCATTATGAGCGTACCACCATGATGAAATACCAGGATAGTGTGCAGGAGTATGATAGACTGATTCAGAAATGGCATAATAAGAACATGCTTAATACTGACGAATACATGTTTCTGCGATCTAATCACCCAGCAATTCCGGCTTTTTACCCTCTACCAAAGATACACAAAGATCTCAATGTACCACCAGGCCGACCCATAGTATCTTCAATGGGCAGCTTAACTGAGAATTTGTCAACCTTCATCGATCATTTTTTGTTCCAATCAGTTTTGACTTTGTCCTCCTATATCAGGGATACTAAGGATTTCATTATACATCTGAAAGAACTGATCTGGGATCCTACCTATGTTCTGATTGTTATGGACATTACCAGCCTATATACCTGCATTGAGCATTCCCAAGGTCTCAAAGCAGTCGAATATTTTATGAATAAAAGACCTTTGAAATTTGCAGGACATAGCACCAACATAATGGAATTAACAGAGTTCTGTTTACTCAACAACATCTTTCTATTTCAGGGGGACTTATTTAGACAGATCTCTGGGACTGCGATGGGCACCTGCTTCGTCCCCAGCTACGCCAATTCATTTGTTGGCTGGTGGGAGGAGCAGGTGGCCTGGTCCGAGGGTAATCGGGCGTGGACTAAAAATGTCATACCCTGGCATAGATACATTGACGACCTCTTTCTGGTGTGGAAGGGGTTGGTGGAAAGTGCCAAAGATTACATTACTCACCTGAATAACAATAATGTCAATTTGCAATTTTCTGGCGAAGTAAGCTCAGTGGCGGTGAGCTACCTCGACCTCCAGATAGTCATAAAAGACAATCAGGTAACCACATCTCTGTATCGTAAGCCAACTGCTGGAAACAGCATTTTACTTGCTGACAGCGGACATCCCACGAACCTAAAACGAAACATCCCCTATGGGGAGTTGCTGCGCCTTAAGCGCAACTGCTCCCGGGAGGAAGACTTCCAAAACGCAGCAAGAGACAGTATTGATAGATTCAAAGTGAGAGGCTATTGCCAATCCCACCTGAACCAGACATTGAAGAAGGTAACTAGGAAACCAAGAGACGAGTTGTTGAGGCAGGAGAAAAGAAAGAAAACGAGGATGGTAAATTTCGTCTAATCGCAACCTTCTCTAGTGATGCCAATTTCTTGAAGGCAACTCTACGCAAAAATTGGCACATTTTGAGGACTGACCCGGTCATTGGGATGCACATCCCGAGTGGTCCCCTGGTGACTTTTAAGAGAACGAAGTCCCTTAAGGATCTCTTAGTACACAGTCACTTAGACACCCCTAAAACAAAAGTTAACACCGTGGCAGAGATGAAAGGCTTTTTCCCATGCGGGAAATGCAAAGCCTGTGTATTTAGCAAGAGGGTCTTTGGCTATGAAGTACCAGGCCTAAAGAATCGCAGATCTATCACCTCATTCATCACCTGTCAAACATCACATGTGGTATATTGTTTGATGTGCCCCTGCAAGCTAAAATACATAGGGAGCACCATCAAAAGTGTCAAACTAAGAATCCTCGAGCACATGCGTGCTATAGCCAACAAGGATATGACGTCACCAGTAGCAAAGCATTTCGCGATCAAACATCATAGCAACAGAGATGCCTTGCAATACTTTGGGGTTGATCAGGTACCAGAACATGAAAGGGGAGGTAATAGAATAACTAAACTTAGACGCCTGGAATCTCGCTACATCATTGACCTGCAAACCAAAATTCCCAATGGTCTTAACAGTGGGGAAGAATTGGCCGTTCATTTAGGAAAATAAGTTTACAGACATACTACCAGGGCCACCACATCATTCTAGTGGGGATATTGTATTGCCAATTTTGACAACACACTGAGGTACTTACTGCGGTTCCTAACGATAGGAATCGCCATAGCCGATCCACGGCAAGATTTATGAATTGGAAATATGTGTGATATTGGGCTGTACAGCATTATTTAATGTTAACCCTCTGAGGTTATTTGTATGAGTAAAATGTATATGATGATATTGTATAGACTGAAAAGATGATACATGAGACGGCCTTTAAGAATGTCATTTAAATTACGAAGAAATTCTGAGCACTATCAGTGAGCAGTAGATACGTTTTTGCCGATCCACGGCTTGATTTAGTAATATATTTCGCGGTTCCAGATATTAAGAACCGGGCTGGCCGATCCACGGCTAAATGTATGAACTGTTGACATGTCGAATATCATTGTTTACATATTTCGATTACAAATTGTATATGTATTGTATTGCCTAATTTGCACATTCCAAGATGGCGCTCGTATAATTCTGACGAGTAGTTCTACCTCACTTTTCCTTTTGAGAATGCACGTTGCACTTTAAAATGAGCTCCCGTGTAACACTCGTGTTGACACATTGACAAAGGGCTTGACCTGAAACGCGTCTGTGAGGAGTACTTTAATAAATTTGGAATAAGCTGACAAACACCCCGTGAGTGCTGCCTTTTCTTTCCCAGCTGGGGTGGAGATCCTGAGCGGTATATATATATATATATATATATATATATATATATATATATTCACTGAAAAAACCATAGGTTATAGACCATATATAGTTAGGAATTAGCATTTAAAAAACCTTATTTTACTCACACAAAACCATTGAAATTCCATATATAGTTAGTTGCACTAACTATATATCGCGCACCCGCAATCCACTGCTGATCATGTCACATATTACATCATTCATGACATGGTCAGTGACATCACTGATGACATCACTGATGACATCTCAAATGACATCACTGATGACATCACTGATGACAACATCCAGTGACTGTATGTTTCTATAAAGTTAAAATATGTCTTACATATTGAAGAATGAGTAGATGTATAAGTGTCTGGACGAAGGATTTAGTAGGTGCATGACTGAATGTATGAGTGAGTGATTAAATGTGTCTCACTGAGTGCATGGGTTAGTGACTAACCTGTCTTAATTTGTGCATCATTATGTCTGTTGTGATGTAAACTGCTGCATGTGTTGATCATTAGCTATACGAGAGGCTATATGTGTTATTAATTGGTTGCCCAAGTATTTCTATGGGAGATTGAGTTTGTGTGGGAGTGGCTGGAAGGTGTGTGACTCTATGCATAGATGTGTGAGCAGTTTATTCACTAGGTGTATGAGTTCAAGACTGCATGTGGAAACAGCTACATGGGCAGTTGACTGTGTGCATGAGTGTATTGATGAGTGAATGGATATCTCAATGCTACATGTCATAGTAAGTACATATGTTAAACACAGTACATGTGAGAGTTGGCATATATACATAACTGTGCATGAGAGCCACTGAATGAGTGAGTGGTTGTATCGATCATTGTGAACTTGTATCAGGGATTGTATAAGAGAGTAAATATGTGTTAGTATATGTTTCAATAAGTTAGGTGTGTTTAACTGTATAGTTGAAGAAATGGAGGTGAGATTGTTTCTTTGCATGACTGACTGGGTGTGTGAGTAACTCCATGGATGAGTGGCAGTGTGTGAGTGTCTGTATACACTGAGTGTATCTAAGGTTATATTAGAGTCTGAAGAGGTTTATCGTATTAGCACAAGAATGATGTCAAATGAGATGTCATCAGTGATGTCATCAGTGATGTCATTTGAGATGTCATCAGTGATGTCATCAGTGATGTCACTGACCATGTCATGAATGATGTAATATGTGACATGATCAGCAGTGGATTGCGGGTGCGCGATATATAGTTAGTGCAACTAACTATATATGGAATTTCAATGGTTTTGTGTGAGTAAAATAAGGTTTTTTAAATGCTAATTCCTAACTATATATGGTCTATAACCTATGGTTTTTTCAGTGAATTTCAATGGTTTTTTAATAGCAAATATCATAAGCTGTCGAATGTCAAGTACGTGGTAAGTAAAAACATTTTCGTGTTTATGCACACTGATCTGCTTTGAATGCTGCCCCCCACCCCTCATTTCTATTAGGAGTACTCTCTCTTTGCAGATAGTGAAGGGTAGTTAACGCAGGCCTTTGCCCCCGTTGCCCCCGTTGTAATCCGTCGTGCCTGCTTCTCTCTCCATTTGATTGATTGTTCTCTTTGGTTCATTCTCTATTTACAAACAAGCACAGAGTCGCAATACTCTGTTTAGTCTTTGCAGATAGCGAAAAATCGTGTAAAAAAACAAAAGGAATCGAGCAAAATCAGTAGGCCACTAATGGGATCTCTATTTGACCTCCCTAAAATAGAAACATTAGGAATAACCTGTTGATAATACCAATGTGTATGTACATAAGCGGCGTTCATTTGTGTTCACAGTACCCCTTGTTGATTGTTTGAATTGAGCATTGAATTGTTCGAAGTTGATTCTCTTAAGAATCTTCTCTGCCTGCAAACGAGGAAGAATAGGAATATTCTCTCTCCCTTTGCAGATAGTGAAGGGTAGGTAACGCAAACCTTTAACACGTCGTGCCTATTTCGTTCCTCATTGATTGATTGTTTCCCCAAACATTGACTGTTTGGGAATTGGTTCTTTTTGGAGGTATTCCCTGTTTGCAAATATACGTAGGAAAATCTTTGCAAATAGTGAAAGGGTACGTAATGCGGACCTTTCTCCCCCGTTGTAATCTGTCATGCCTATCTACTCCTCACTGATTGATGCACCTGTTTCACCCGGACCATTTACTAGAGATACGTCATCTGGCCCGACCAGAGAGCACCCCTAGTGAAAAGGACATATGCAATAATAACGAAGTGATCACTGTATCCTGTTAACAGAAACTTTAGCATGAAACAACCTGGAAAGAAAAGAATAGGAAAACGAAAATCAGTAGGCCACTGATGAACATGAACTTTTATTAAACAACGAACAAAGAAACGATAACATAACGTAATGATAAAACCTATTAATGTCCTAGAAACAAGAAAACGTTAAAATATGCCAGTGGTGAGAGACCAGAAAAACAGTAAGAGAAACCAAATCACCCCTCGCTGTCCCACCGCCTGCCACGCCAAAAAAATCGATAGACTAGGGAAAATGCAAGTCAGTAGAACATCCGCCCCCACTCTGGAAACTTCCAAGGTGGGGCAGGGTTGCGGCTACGCCCAGCCGGGAGCAGCCCATATAAGGCGGGTCCTGCTGCCACGCCTCGGCCAGGAGATCCTAACGTAGGGTGTAGCCGGAGGAGAGGCCGAGGCCAGCGGGACCCGGCCAGGGGATTGCCTTTACAACGCTGAACAGTTGCAGGGGGGGGAATGTCTCCTCGACCCTCCCCTCTCTCTCCCAGTCCGGCCGCGGTGGCCCTTGACAGTTTCAGGTAGTCCCGCCACATGCTCTTCCGGTCCGGCCACCAACGGTCGGGGGGCCGAGGCCGACGGGATCCGGCTGCAGCCGATAAACCAAGAAACCCGTTCATGGGGCCAGAGCCAGGGGCGTCCGGCCGACATCTACCGGAAGCCCGGCCCGAAGACGGACGGGACACTTCTTCTTTCTTGAATAATGGCTGCGACAACACTGGGGGGGGGTGTCTTGCACATGCCTCCGACCCCCCCCCTCGTCCTCATCGCCTGGTCCGGCCATAACAAATCTCAAGCGAGACGCTGTGGGGTGCACTGGGAGGGAGAGACGGTGCGAACAGGCCTCTCCCGCCTCCCCAGGTGGAGGCTTCCCAGCTGCACCCTCAGCGCTCCAGGCGCCCGGAAAAGGGTTCTTCCACTGTGGCCATGCTGCAACGTCTCGCCCGGCAGGGTGGAGCCCGTCCGCTCATTTGACCCCGCGATCGCCAGTAGCTACCGAACTCTCAAAATGGCGGTCGACCTGGCAAGAGCGGGCCCAGCATAAAGAAATGGCCCGGTCACTGGTTGACTCCACCACCGTAGTCCTCCACGACCTTGAAGATTCTAGAGGAGCCGCGGGAGTCTCCGACCCCCGATGGGGAATGACTGCCATGATCGCCCGTGGAGTGACGAAACTGTATCCGCGGGACGTCGGCGCTCCCATGCTGGCGCCAGCCTCACTTTGAATTACTAGAATCCTGCAGACCTCAGTTCCGGTGAAAGCACAGTGTGACCCGGTAGGAAAAATTGTTGCACCCCCTCCCCTTTTTGACTGATAGTTCAAACCACCGATCCTTTCCTTTGCCCTTTTAACGGAACTTTGGACTGCCTCCCCCTCTTTTACATTTTCTAGAGAAAACAAAACATTAATCACTACATTAGCATAGCAGTTGACACCAGAACTGTATTCAAATTGAAAACCAACAACATCTTCAACAGAATCCTTTTTGTTTCTGCTGTGACCCTGCTACAGCACAGGCATTGTCCCCAGCAGTAATTCTGCAATGCCGGTAAGAATAGCTGTGGTGCCTACTGGACTCACTCACCCCCGCGGCGCCCCACGCCGTTATTTGCTGGGCGGCAACTTACTAGACATCACTTTCGTGCCATCTAGATTTCAGCGCGTTCTGCTGCCTTGGAACTATTCGCACAACAGACTGCTACTGACGACCCACCCCCAGGCAACATCTTCTGAATTTTCATAATTTGAAAGAACTAGTAACATGTCCTCATCAGGAATTCAAAAGAAATTGCCACGGTCTCTTCGTTGTTTAAATGTTTTTACTGTTTTTGTTTTGTTGTATATATTTATATGTTATTAAAGTTTTATATTCCTACTACTTTGTTGGAGTGCTATATATTTTTAATGTGACACATAATTGTAAAAACTTTGATGTACAAAGAGTCATTCCTGGAATCTTCCGCTTCAGGCTCGGTCCCCTCCCCAATCACAATACAGGATGGTTTTCAGATAGTAGGAACACGTGTGGTGTGACGGATCTCATCGGGTGTGGGCCTTGATCTACTATAACTCCTTTGAAGAGGGGTGATTCTTTACAGCTGGGGCCATAAACTACATCTGCAGGGCTAGGTGATAGCCTGGACAATCGGACACAGAGGAAGAGGAGTGTCAGAGGGTGCGGTAGTGAATAGGGCGAAAGGGAGGTGTCGGGCGGGCACAGAGTGTGATTTTCAGGGAAGAGCAGCGCAGATGGGGGGAGGTTTATTGCCGATGCATAAGACAGAGAGCGGGGGTGACCAGTGCCTGGGGAAGATGCTTGCGAGGGTGGGGAGCCATGCTACGAATCGACAGCGTGCAGAGAGTGGGTCTGGTCAAGGCATCTAAAATGGCTGCCGTGCACGACAAAAGTGTGGCATTTCAAAAAAGGCAAGATGGCGCAGACAATGTTTTTCAACACTTCCTCATTTCCTTCGAATCGAACGTTAACAGACGTTGGTGCATATTACCAAAGTTAAGCGATATTTATCGCTAACGATGCTTACCAACGAATTTTTTACCGCTAAGCATCGTCAGAAATTATCGAAGATAAACCTTGCTATTATCAAGGTTTATCGCAAATGCGATAATAAACAGCCGCAATGCATGAATATCGCTAAAAAGTCAGCGATATTCATGCATTACCGAGCTAATGCTCTTAGCCATGTTATCCACCTCCCATTGGATAACATGGCTAAGAACTGCTCAGGGCAGGTGTTACTTTTTGGAGATATTCGCGCTTAGCGCGAATATCTCAAAGTTGGTAATAGGAGATAGATATCTTGCATGTTGTAATGCAAATTATTGTGGTATATGGAACTCATACCATAATCTCTCAGGAAAGCAGAAACTGATCCTTTTGGGACCGCCTAAAAAGGCCTAGGGGGTGAGGGGTACTCTACTTTGCCCCCTTTTCACGTTCCGAACTATTTTATTTTACTCTCTTCTGTAATTACACAAAATAGCAGCGATAAGATGCATCGGAGACACACAGTGAGAGAAAGGAGGCCGGAGATGAAGAAGAGATGTCAAATACACATTGGAGATAATATAGTGGCAGAAGGGAAGTAAATATGAGTAAACTTACCATGTAACATAAAAATGTTGCACTCTATACTATAAGTCTCATTTTATACTACAATCACTTCGCTACAACCTCATAAATTAAAAATAAAAATGAATAATGTCTCAAACTATTTTTGATTTCTAAATATAAATTTATTCTTCAGAATTTTCTAAATTTGAAAGAACTAGTAACATGTCCTCATCAGCAATTTCCTCATGAAAAGTCTGCAATGATGATTCTTGTAACTCTATGGTCTCCAAACATTCGATAAATTCGCCATCAACAGATTGATCAAAAAAATCATTCAAGTCATCTCCTCCTTGTGACAATATTTCATTATTGGTGCTGTCAATTTCAATCAATGTAGTGGAATCATTCAAGTCATCTCCTCGTGACAATATTTCATTATTGGTGCTCTCAATTTCAATCAATGTAGTGGAATCATTCAAGTCATCTCCTCCTTGTGACAATATTTCATTATTGGTGCTGTCCATTTCAATCAATCTAATGGAATCATACAAGCCATCTCCTCCTTGTGACAATATTTCATTATTGGTGCTCTCAATTTCAATCAATGTAGTGGAATCATTCAAGTCATCTCCTTGTGACAATATTTCATTATTGGTGCTGTCCATTTCAATCAATCTAATGGAATCATACAAGTCATCTCCTCCTTGTGACAATATTTAATTATTGGTGCTCTCAATTTCAATCAATGTAGTGGACAATTCAAAAGAAATTGCCACGGTCTCTTCATTGTGAGCCATTTTATTTTGAAATTGCTTGCTGTAAATTGCAGAAAAAAATAATCACTTTCATTTATCGTTTTTAGTAATACATAATATAAAACTAACTTTATCAAGTATTTAGTATAACAGAAGGACTGCAAATAAATAACAGAAAACATTTTTAAAATTATCTTCAAGTGTACAACATAGTTCCCCTTACAAATTAACAACTCACCTTTTTAAAAGTAGGAGAAGTGTTAGTACTGTGTAAATCAAACACCAGAAATTCACCACCAAAAATTCCTCACAAATGTACCTCAGACAGTAGTATCACAAAATGGCTGTGGTTTCCTCTCATTTTACATATATACATAACCAATTAACTTTCATCACACACAAATACAAAACCAAAGTAACATTTTAATTGGTTCTAAATTTCAACACTTTCAAATGTGTTTTCCCCATGCAATTTTCCATAGGACATTTACATACGTCTACAGCCTGAATGGCTGAACGGAATTACACCAAACTTGGCAAAATGGTACATCAAACCTAAGAGGTCAGGAAGGATCTACTATGCCCCTTCGCTTTGGCCTCCTCTTGTCTCTCAATCCTACCGAGAGACAAGATGGCGGCCGCTACGGACTGTTTGGAATGTTGACAGACGCCGGAGAACCAATCAGCTTCGCAAAGCTCCGTAACGCGAAAAGTACGCGAAGCGGAGCGCTGTTACAGATATATATCTTTTTTTGAACGTTAATTTCTCAAAATCCACTGGAGCACACATATTGAGACCTAGCAAAGGCACATCGGGCTACCAGTCCCTAATATTTTACCAAGTTTCGTGCAAATCCATTCAGCCGTTCGATTATTATTATTATTTATTTTTTTTGCCCCGCGGGGCCCTTTTAAAACCTCCACATCAAACCTAGGGGGTCAGCGAGGATCTACTATGCCCCCTTATGGTCATTTGCCCCTTCGCTTTGGCCTCCTCTTGTCTCTCGATCCTACCGAGAGACAAGATGGCGGCCGCTACGGACTGTTTGGAATGTTTACAGACGCCGGATGACCAATCAGCTTCGCTTCACAAAGCTCCGTTGCGCGAAAAGTACGCGTACTGGAGCGCTGCCCGGTCCGCTGTTACAGATATATATCTTTTTTTAAACGTTAATTTCTCAAAATCCACTGTAGCACATATATTGAGACCTACAAAAGGCACATCGGGCTACCAGTCCCTACAATTTTGCCAAGTTTCGTGCAAATCCATTCAGCCGTTCGGGCTAAAAGTGAGGCCAACCGCCCTATGGAAAACTCAATGTTAAAAACACGTTTTGGGACCCCCCTTTTTTCTCGACCCCCCCTGGACGAACCCCCCCCCCCAATTTTCAGGGGCTGCTCAGAAACAAAATGTGCCATTTTCCTGAAAATTTCAGCCAATTCCGTCCACAAACGCCAAAGTTATTTGACATAGAATTTTCAAAAATCCCATAGAGAAAAAATCCTTACTATATATACCTACTGGCGACCGCCAGTAGGTAATATATATATATATATATATATATATATATATATATATATATATTTATTTATTTTCAGTTGCGTACTCCCTGTTAGCAGTAATTCTGTTTTAAGTATGATGCTGGTTTCTTAGCTTGTTATCAATGTTAAAGGGATACGAGCTGCTTAGCGCAGCAAGACTCTTTCAGGACGGATTGTTTGAAGCTCTTTCCTGCGGGTTTTATTTTTTAATTTGAATCTTAATTACCAATTTGTATCAACGTTTTGTACTAATTGGCAATTTGTGAGAGTATATATATATTGATAGTTTCTAACGTTAGAAATAGAGGCGATACTCCGTCTACTGATGTGAGGCTACTGCCGGATTTTGTTAAGTTTGGCACATACTTGAAAATTTTATTTTCGACTCTTGGTCTGTGAATACGTGGTACTTTGCAACCTTTTCTAAGCTTCATGAAGGAATCGCTAAAGGGATTATGTCTATTGGCATAGTGATAAATTGTTATTTTTTGATGTGCCTTTGGAAATGGCTTAGCTTTAACGGATCTATCTAGCGATTTCCTTCTTTACGTGTAACTTTCTCTTTCCATTCCTTAAAGGGTGGCCTATGCACAAGACTGCATGTTTGAGTATGCCTGTGTAGATCACAGCTAGTTTATATATTTTTTATTCTCTTTTTATGTCCTTAGCAATCTGCATTTATACCACGTGTATTTTGTTTTGCCTAATCTTCTGAGGGAGTGTGTACTGGCATTCTCTGAAGCTTTTTGTCTCGGTTTGGTGATCTGTCAGTTAGGCTTGTTGCTGGTATAACATAGTCTGATTATTCTATTCATTAGTTATTTTGTACCTTTCCTTTTAATATATATATCTATTGGAAATTATCACTAGATAGTATATTGTGCCATGAAGTATTTCTTGGAACTCCAGATCAAGTTTGAGGATCTAACTTTTCTGGGCGGAATTATATTTACTAAGGTAGCGCCAAAGTTATTAATACCAGAACTTACTAAGTGAGACTGTATGTGGGGATATTGTGCATATAGGCCCTAGGATGCTATTCATGTATACTAGCCAATATTGTGTAATAACATTATAGTTAAAATGTGATATGTTATTCAAAATAAGTTTATAATTGTCCACCTATCTTGATGTTGTAGCTTATGTTGTAGTTATGTTGTAATGGACATACAGTATTTAGGACAGTTCTTTATGATATAACATTTAAATTACATTTTGTTCTTCCCCCTGAGAAGACCTTTCTCTTTCTCTTCATCTTTGTCATTTTCATCACTTATGGTAACATTGTATTTATCCATATGTACTACTCTGTTATTATTGTACCAGTTGTGGTATTTGGTGCAGTACATTTTGTTCAGGTATAGATGTGTCCTGTTATAATAATAAGCTATTTTGGGATGTTTACTGTTGCTAAAAGTGATGTTTCTTATTATCAACAACCCTGGAGAAGTGAAACTTTTTCGCAAACACGTGTTGGCTGTCCAACTTATTACATGTTGATGAAGAATTGTAAATCAACTTATGACATTCTTTGAAAATAACTACTATTTTACCAACTGAAGATAAACTACCTCTAATGTCCATGAAAAGGACGCACAATAAAAGAATGTGCATGGATATTCAAGATTCAGACTGTGTTTTTTTTTCTGAGTGCATGACCTAATGTTTAGTATATTCCCTGAGAGGAAAACAGGGAACTGAGATTTAGCGCCATGCATTTTCTCTATTTTTCCTTTCTATGCGATTCCAACCATAAGAATATGTCAACATCATTTAAACTTCCTTACAATTGAAATAATGAGGACTTCTTGGATTGAGGAACATGGCGGCTGTGCGTGAACGGCCGCAGACTCACCTCTTCAGGCTCCGGATGGCGGCTGGGGTTTGAGGCTCGGATGACCCTGCATCAGCGAACCTGAAGTCTCTAGGCTATGAGAGTAAAATTTACAGTGTGATTTGATCCAATTTGTACCTTTTATGTGCTTTCCTTTTTCTGCGGCCAGCCCGTGTCGGCTCCTCTCTCAGCTTCTCAGCGTCCGGTGGTTGGTATGCGGGAGGTGCCTCCAGAGAACTCGGCAGTCGCAGTTGACGTGCTGGTCTTTTCTGCGCCAGCGAGCTACGCCCGAGCCGGCGTCTGTCTTGGTTTTCGTTCCAGTGCATTAACATCGGGCTGGAGATGGACGATCGCCGCCAGTGAGTGGAGGCGAAGTGGGCTTCTTTTCCGGTCGCTGTGCAACATGGGAGGGAAAACGCATAGGCTGGAAAACACATTTTTTCCAGAACAGGTAGGAGGGGGAGAGGTTGAATGTTGGTGTGGTGCCTCCGGGGGTAATCCCCGAGAATATGAGCGTGTAGAAGGTGGGTTATTCCCGACCAGTTCCAGGGGAACTAATAAACTCCTGCATGCAGATTCAGATTTTAATGTTGTACCGACCACGGAGGCAGGGAGCATTTCTGTAAGGTTTCACCGGACTGTATGGAGAAGGGGGTTGAACTGCAAATGGGAACATGTTCCCCCCCCCCACCCCCCAATTAACAAGATATTTGCTGCGGGCAAGGGCGGCTCCTTTGCCTCTAATAACTTGATTATTCATTCTAGCCTACCACAGCAAGTCTCTCCCCCAGTGGCTGAAGTAAAATCTTTGGCAAAACAGTTCAAACAGGCGGGAGGTACATCTCCAACAACTAATCCGGCTAGGCCAAGGCCCAGAGAGGTAAGGGGAAAGTACGGGAAAAACAACTGTGTTTACCAAGTCTAAAATTACAACGTCGCTGAAAACTTTCTATCAGGTCATGTCCCCTTTCTACCATTAAAGTACTGTCTTCGACCTCGCGCAGAGGGAGGCACAGGGTGGGACTAAAATAGGTAAAAAATTCTCCTCATCTCACAAATTAAATGATTTCCTTTTGATTAGATTATTTAGAGAACAACTCCAAAACCTTGATATGAGGCACTGTGTAAAGATAAAATGAAGGGGGGTCGGAACACTCAATTTATTTCCTGGAACCTGAATGGCCTGAGATGTCCAAGGAGACAAAGACTAATTTGTAAATACTTAAAGTTGTCTCCTGCGCATGTGTGTCTGTTGCAAGAGACTCACCTGAACAGGACAGCGTCTGAATCTATTTTTTCAAAAATTCCTTGGATTCAATGTTTCTGCTACTCCCAGCAATTACTAAATATTCGTGGAGTCGCTATTCTGGTAAAAAAGGGAATCAGCTGTACAATAAGATCAGTCCAGACAGATCAAACAGGCAGATGGATTATTGCGCTGCTAGATTTTGACGGGGAGAAGTTGATTTGCTCTTCTTACTACGCTCCCAATACGGATGACTCATCCTTTCTGGTTAAACTGCAGGACAGGTTAATTATGGTAAACCCCCCACTTATTAAAGGCGGGGATTTTAATGTTCGGCTTGACCCAGTGAAGGACAGATCCAAAACAAGTCGCGTGGAAGGGACCCCGAGATCTCGCAGGGTTATGAAAATCTTACTATCTAATATTAACCTAGTAGATCTATGAGAGCAAAGATGGGGAGTGTGGATGGGTTCACATTTCATTGTAAGAAAAATCATCATTCCTCAAGAATCGATTATGTTTTGGTAAATAGAGAGAATATAGATAATGTTATCAGTATATCTGTATTTCCACGTCATCTATCTGACCATGCACCTCTATTTTTTTTTATATTCCACAAATAATACTCCTCAACAAGTCAGATAAACTCTGAATAGGACATTGTTATTGGACCCCGGAATTATCCAGGCAATTAAAAAGTCCTCTCTGGAATTTTTTCTTTTAATCTAGGTTCTACTTCAGTAGAGGTTGTCTGGGATGCCTATAAGGCAAATTTAAGAGGGTTATTACGCAGTCTAATAAGCTCGATGAATAGGAATAATGTTTTAGAACTACAGACTCTGGAGGGCAGAATTTCTTCATTTGAAGAAGAAACGAGTCACATCACCCAGGAGAGTTCAAGAGAACTGGTACAGATAGAGGAAAAACTTGTGGAGGCAAGACGAGATCTACGGTCCTATCTGGATCAGAAATGTAAGGCCCAGTGGCAGGTTCGTAATATGGAAAGCTTTGAATATGGGGAGAGAGGAGGTTCCTCATTGGCCTGGAAGGCAAGGATAGACAGGGCAAAAAACACCATTAGCGAACTCATTATTGATAATGCGGGAACTAAATCTAGTGAGCCCGCAGTTATGCAGAACTGTCTTCTGTCTCACTTTGCGAATCTTTATAAGAAGGATATTGATCCCTCACAAGATGTAATAAGATTGTGGTTGAGGGATAAATCTATGTCTGCCCTTACAGAATCAGCTAGGCATACCTTAGATTCGCCTATTTCTATGATGGAGATCAGGGAGCATATAAAGAGGGCAAAAAATAAGAAGGCAGCGGGCCTTGATGCTCTTCCAAATGAAATCTATAAAGTGTTGCTTGATGAAATTTTGCCTCCACTCCACACTTTATTCAATATGTTCTACAGCCCCGCAGGGAAGACCCCTAGTTCTTGGAAGGAGCCTACAATAGTGTTAATATTGAAGCCTGGGAAGGATCCCTTGATGCCTGACTCCTATCACCTAATCTCCCTGCTGAATTCTGAGATCTTTAGATCTTTATGAGCATTTTGGCAGGGAGATTGGGTAAACTAGCATCAAGCCTGATTAACACCGACCAGAAGGGTTTTATGGCTGGGAGAGTTATCCAGGAGCAAACCCAACTGCTAATTGGCATAATTGATCTTGCTGAAATAAGGGGAGATCCCTTGACAGTAGTGGCATTAGATGCCGCTAACGCCTTTGATCGGGTCTGTTCGAAATATCTATAGGAGGTGTTGGAGGGCATGGGTATGAGTCCAATCTTTGTCCAGACTTTAAAGAACTGTTATTGTGGAGCATCAGCAAAGATTTTATTGAATGGCTCTCTGACCCCTAGCTTTGTACTCCAGAGAGGGACGAGACAGGGGTGCCCCCTGTCTCCCCTCTTGTTTAACATTTATATTGAGCCCCTTGCGCATGCGATTAGGCTGGATAATATCATAAGCCCTTTTAAGTCAGAAAACTACCAGTGCAAAATCGCTCTGTATGCGGATAATGTTATAATTTATTCCGCTGATCCGGAAATATCCATTCCTCAGCTTGAAATCTTGTTGCTGGGGTTTGGCTCGATTTCAGGCTATTTAGCCAACTCGCATAAAACCGAGATTATGTGTTGGAATTCATAATCAAGGCCCCATAAGTAAAGAGTTTAGGTATCTAGGAATAAAAATAGTTAAGGATTTAAATTAAATACCTCTGATTAATTAGAAAAAAAATCGAAAAAGATAAAGACTTCCTCTTTGCCAGGTGGAAAAACCTCCCTTTAACGATCTATGGGAGGGTCAACCTGGTGAAGATGTCGGTATTACCTAAACTGACCTTCCTTTTTAGTGCGGTGCCTCTCACCTTTCCTCAGGATAGCATCAATAAGATTCAGGCTGGGTTTCTATATAAATTTGGGGCCCACAGATTTTTCAAGCGGGTACTACTTAAGATTTTAAAAGCTGCCTTGCGGATATGGTACAAATTAAGGCGTATCTGGGGTGTCGGCTACTTTTCCCCTTTTGCACCAATCTGTGATTCACCAGGGACCCCTCTTTGTTTGGGCGATAGCTTAGCGATTCCGATCAGAAGAGCAGGTTTGGAGAGGTGGTTGGATCTGTTGGATGAAATTCTCCCTTAGGAGATACTGTTAGACAAGATCTGCCCTGCTTTCTCTAGGTTTAAGTACCTTCAGCTAAGGTCCTGGTTTGAGGCGGAGGCTCGAGATACAGTAGGGAATTGGGAACTTGAGCAGCTATTTTAAGACTCATGTCCGAGGAAAAAAGAAATATCACGGTGGTACACAAACCTTCTGGACGTAGTAGACCACGCGGCCCCCCCACAGTCATCGGTATGGAACTCCACCCCACTCGCCCATGATATTAAAAACTTTTTGGAAATTTCTATTAAGTTATTGTATAAATATATTAAGCCTGCTAGACTAAAGAAAAATCCTTTTTTTGTATTAAACAGGCTTTATTATACTCCGGCCAAAATCGCCAAATTTGTATCTTCCTCCGCTCCTCCTCCAGTTTGCCCGAGGTGTTTTATTTATAAGGTGGACGATATCCATATGTTCTTTGATTGTGCAGAATTAGCTGGATTTTGGAAAGATGTGGGAGGCACCCTGACAGATATTTTCCAAACGCATGTTGAGATGTCTCTCCGCCTAGTGTTTTTTGGTTTGAACAACCATGGTACCAGGTCACTTCTACAGTCCCATTTGGGTTTGCTTCTCTTTCTTGTGATCCTGGCCAGAAGGGAGATCTGTATCAGATGGAAGGATCCGGTCCCCCCACTAGAGAAAGTTGGCTTAAAGCCGCTTTACGTATGGCAAGTTTAGATCATGAGGAACCGCCTGATAACATCAGGTCCCCTTTGCTGACTTGGGGGCGTCAACTGCACATGATAAACAGTTAAGATCCTGTAATTGGTGGTATGTCTAACGATTACACCAGTCCTCTGGATCAAGAGGAAGGCTGTGGTTGGCTAGACAAATGCAGTGAGTCGAGTGGCGCCCAGCTAAGTATAAATCGACTTGCCAAAACTGCTGGAGTCTGTGGTGAGATGAGGACAAAAATTTTAAAGAACAATGGTTCGAGGTGGGCCGTAAGAGGTCCTTAGAGGGAAAAATGTTTAAATTAAGTTTCTTGAACTTAGCAGCGAATATGGTTATTTCTTAGCCCCTTAATTCTGCCATACTCGCTCAGAGTTAATGCATGTTTACAGCGACCAAGCCCAACCAATGCCTATATAATTTACATTACCTGCAGATTCTTTGGAAAAAAGCGACACCCAACCAGCTGTATTGTACGAATGACTATCCTTGCCCTACCCACCGGCAAGGTACATTTTAATAATTTTAATATTGTGACAAACCAATTACTGAAATGCATGCGCTTACATACAACCTGTATCTGCATGAGCGCCACGCACTAAGGTACATTTTAAAATTGTGACAAACCAATTACGTAAATGCATGCGCGTATATATAACTTGTGTCTGTATGAGCGCCACGCACTAGGGTGAGGTTAAATCACATAACCCCCTTATTATTCCTTCAAAAAACGCATGTATAGTAATAAGCACATGTGCATGCTGTAGAATCCATTTCATTTAATTTATTTTAAGTCTAATTTCTTACCTTCCCGGGAGCACCCAAACAATGGCATATTAAAGCAAACATGTAGGAATGCCAGTAAAGTACACATACAGGAAACAGAGTGTAATTGAAATTCTTGTAGTTTCAGGAGGCTCAACTGTCCTGAAGAAGATCTAAAACAATATAGATCGAAACGCCGTCGACCTACCCAAGGAATTTCACTTGTTCTATTGTATATAATTGTTGTGTGTTTTTATCCTTGTTGTTGTGTGACAGTCCGTTCACTTTGATCACTTATGTCACGTTCTGCACCGTATTATTCACCTGAGCACCTGCAATACAGTATATATATTTATGTATATCGTTAAGAGAAAAGAGTAAAAATAAAAAAACTCTTATCCTTACCTACTACCATTGCTCCCTAGCGACTTATTAAATACTCGCTCTTTTTCCCTCTAAGGACCTCTTACGGCCCACCTCGAACCATTGTTCTTTAAAATTATCGTTCTACCCCAGGTTCTACTGTATGGGGTTCCCTTGTTTATAACAAACACGAGATGAGGACAAAAACAACAACAACAAAAAAAGAAATGATGAGGACTTCAGACTCCTTTACAAAGACAATGGAAATACCACCAAACAAAATGAAAAAGTATGGGTAAAAATGCCTTAGCAAGATGACGAAAGCCATTGCAAACAAAGTTACTGTATAGTACAGCAAAAGATAAATATGTGTAAAACAAAGGAAGTAGAGGTCCCCAAATATTTAAATGGCAACACTAAAATATAATTTTCTTCTTTCCCCTCCTTTGAGCACCATCCTGTGAAAGTGAAGGGGGCATTGGCTAGGATGCTGGGGTCCAGGAAGGCCGTTGGGAGTCAGAAGGTGTGACCCAAGACACTGAAGAACCCAGCAGCATGGAGGGTGAAGGGCTTGACAGGAGTCTTCGTTGGATTCAGTGGACTCCCCAGTGGACCAGACCTAAGTAGTGGAGGGCATATTTCAACCTGCAGGAGACTCTACCACCACTGCCAGAACAACCCCTACCCTTCTTCCTGTTTCCCCTCTTTATGCCAACACACAGCACCCAAAAGGGCTGGGATCTCCTTTGCTCCAGACACCTCATATCCTGCCCCTCTCCACCCAGCAGAACTCTCTAAGGCAAATGTGGATCTGTTGTACAGCCTCTCTGTAGGACAGACAACACTGTTTTATGCCACTCAGGCAATCAGCCAGCAACTCATACAGCTAGTGCACTCTTCAGTTTCTGCCATACAAAGAGGCTTGGGGCAGAGCAGACCCTCCTCTGACAGTGCTGCTCCCAACCTAACACCAACTGCACCTCCCTCTCTGGCCCCTTCAGTACCCATCACCCACCAACCTACCACACCCACACTCAAACTGTCACTAAAACACCAACTCAAAGACTCACACACATAAGCAAAAAACAAAACTCATACACAAACACAAAAAATACACTCTCACATACACAACCACAGGCACCAACACTACACAGCCACCTACACGTTTACCTGCAGACATGCAAACACCTTCAACCCCAACCATTACTACTCAACCCACCAACTCGCTTAAACAACCACACAAATCCACACTGTCACCCAAACCCACACACTCACCCACAGACATGCAGCCACTACAAGCACCCACCGACATCCCACAACTCAACACCTAACCCTCACCCAAACACCCACCTGCAAACACACCCTCATGCAACTACATTCTTAGCCAAGCACTGACAAAAAAACAACACTCTCACCCAAAAACATAGCCACTACAAAGCCTTCATCCATATCCAAGTCAAACCACCACGACCACATAGAAAACCAGCACCTCAACCAAATTCCCACCCACATCCTCAGCCAAGTATCCACCAAAAACAACACCCTCACCCTTAGAAGAACACCTACAAAACCCTCACCCACAGCCAAGCACCCAACCCAAACCACCACAATACCCCCTCCCCAACATTCACAACCACTCCCAAACACCACACCCACCCCAGCACCCACTACCCACCTCCTTCCTCTTCTGACGCTCAGTCCCAACCAACAACACCCTCACACCCATCCCCTAAAAAGCAAAAACCGTTCATAAAGTTCCCTCCCCCCCTTTAATTGTTTGAGGTGCCTGACAACATCTGCTCATGGAGTCACATAAGGACCTTTGAGGAGGAACTTTGGCACAGGTGGCATTTGGAGTCAAGCTGGCATGGAAAGTCAAAAACAAAATCTTTTTATCATTTCAATTGGCCTTTTACTTTAATTTACCCCTTCATTATTCCCCAATAAAGATGAAGATTTTTGTTTGTTCAAGTTTTTATATATTTGTAAATAAGATTTATAGTTTTGAATAGAAACATACAAATGTTCTTTCTCACATAATAAAATACAAAGTTAAGAAAATAAATATTGTATCATTTATGGCTATTCCCAAAGATAGACAACTTGACGTTTTAGAAGATCTGTATGTGTGTGTAGGTGGTTGTATGTAAATCCAAGTAATAATCTTTGAGAAAACAACAACGAAGAATGAAGATTTATGTTTTATGGAACAGTAAAATAACATATAATACAAAAATGGCTGAAAAGGTGTAGGATACATAAATGCTTCTTCTACGTTTGAACATATGCACACACATGTGTGGAATATATCTACACAATAATAAAAATGAAGTGTTGCAAAAAATAGGGGACTAATAGACATGTATGTGAAAGTTCCATAAGGCTGTTAAGTGTCTAATGTTATACATACCTTGAAACACAAACACTAACATGCAGTATAAAAACATTGTTTGATGTATGCTTCCACCATATTGACGAAAATGTCTGTCAACACCACAAATGGGTAATAAAGGGGAAATTAAACCATGGTAAAAAAAAGATTTTTTTTTTTGTTTAAGAGATTTTTATTAGCATTTTAGAGTAAATACAATACATATGTTATAAAAGAAAATTGGAACAATAAACTAAGGAAGAGAGGTAGGAAAACATATGCATGAGCAATAAAGACGAAGAAAGAAATGAGCATAGAGAGAAAAGAAAAGGGAAAAGGGGAGAAACAAGAGCATGGAAAAGAGGAAAGAAGAAAGAACGAAAAGAAAGCAAGGGCAGAAGAAGGGAAGAGAAGGGAGAGAGAAGAGAAGGGGAGAATAAGTGGAAATACTGAGCATCAGTCAAGGATGAGATTTGGAGGAAAGATAAGTGGTAAAGGGGAGCCAAAGGAGATCAGATTTAATTTTATGGGGAATAGAATAGGACGAAGCGATAGTAATTCTATGTTCATCACAAACAAAATTCCACCAGGTGTGTATAGAAATTTTAGAATTATCTTTCCAACATAATAGGATAACTTTAAATGCAAGAGAAATAAACAAATCCAACAATCTCTCAGAAGAAGAGATAATATCTACATCAGATGATAATGATCCTAGAAAAATAGCCTGTAAAGATAACTGGGCAGAACAGTTAAAGACTAACATACAGGTTTTCCAAACTTCCTTCCAAAATGATGAAACATGAAAACATTCAAACAGTAAATGTTTAAGTGACCCAGTTTCACTAGCACAGGACCAGCACATTAGAGATGATGTTGGGGAGAACTTATGAACAGTTACAGGAGTGATAAGAACTCTATGATAAATGAACAACAACGATTGGGTGATGCGTGCAGCAGGAGATATCTTAAACAATTTGGACCATAAACGTTCCCACAACAGAACAGAGAGAGACATAATATGGTCCGTTTCCCATGCAATCTCAACAGCTGATTTAGAACGAGCTGAACTAGGGGACATTAATAATGAATAAACAAGGGCAGCCTTAGGTTGTTGAGAGGAAAATAAGGGATAAAGGGAAGAGGTAGGAACAAGAGACGGGAAAACAACAGGAATGGAAAGGGAAGCTAAGTGCGACTGAATTGCAGATGTAATAATGTTATATCCAGAAAGATAAGACAAAGGCAAATTAAATAACAGTTGCAGGTTCGGAAAAGGAATGAGAGATTCATTATCAAAAAACTGATGAACAAATACAATATTCTTCTCTTTCCAATGCTTGAAGTAAAATGATTTACCTTTATATCGAAGAAATTTGTTATACCATACAACAGATAATAAAAAACATTGCAATGCTGAAAGATTGGAGGAGAAAACATTGTGTAATACAGTTTGGGAGTATTTTAAGATAGGGTATTTAGTCAGAAAAGAACAGTTTGACATAAAAACAACATGTTGAAAGGAAAGGTCTTTCAAGAAAGAGCGTTCCAGAAGAACCCATGTAGGTACAGGAGTGTCATCAAAGTTATATGCTAAAGAAAAGGATTGTTTGATCAGGAAAGCAGAGTGGTACATTTTAAAGTTAGGAAACCGAACTCCACCTTCAGATTTAGGGCGAATCAGCTTCTGAAGCGCTATTCGGGGATGTTTGTCATTGCACAAAAATTTAGTACAAATAGAGTTTATGCGAAGGAAATAGGAAAGGGGAATTTTGAAAGGAAGCATAGACACCGTGTAAAGAACATGAGGGGTAATCATCATTTTAATTGTGTCCAGCCTACCCCACCAGGAAAGAAATAATGGGGACCAGATTTGAAAAAGGGAGGTGATTTTCTTTATAAGAGAGTCAAACGTAAATTTAAGGGTATCTTTCAGGGAGGGAGCAAACCAAATACCAAGGTATTTAATTTTAGAGGGGCACCAAGCAAAATCAGTATTATTAAACATGTATTGGTAGCAAAGTGGATTAAGAGGAAGGACCTCCGTTTTGGACAGGTTCAATTTATATCCCGAAATAGAGGAATACAAACGTACCTCATCCATGAATGGTGGGAGGGAGGTTTCAGGATTGGACATATATACTAGTACATCATCAGCGTAAGCGGACAAATTAGTTTCAGTAGAGGCCAATGTAAAACCAGTGATGTTAGGATTAGAACGAATTCTTTCTAAGAAGGGCTCAAGACAGAGAATAAACAACAGGGGAGAAAGAGGACATCCCTGACGAGTGCCTCTAGACAAGGAGAATGATTTGGAAAAGAGGTTATTGACAAAAAGACTAGCACGTGGGGAGGAATAAAGAAGTTTAATCATAGAAATAAAAGAAGGGCCAAAACCAAGCCAGTGTAGGGTATGAATGAGATATTGCCAGTTGATGCGATCAAACGCTTTCTCAGCATCTAAGGACAGAGCTGCTAAAGGGACTTTAAGATGTTTGCTGTGAGCAATGACATTAGAGAATAAACGAGCATTGTCCGCAGCAAGTCTACCCTCTACAAAACCTACCTAGTCTGTCTTGATAAGATGGGGGATAAGGGAATCAAGACGGGAAGCAAGTATTTTAGCAAAAATTTTGCAATCATAGTTTATCAGGGATATAGGACGATAGTTTTTGCATTGGGTATGATCTTTATCAGGTTTCGGAATGAGGATAATTAATGCATCGAAAAAGGACCCAGAAGCTTTCGCACTACAGATAAAAGAGTTAAAGAGTTGAAGGAGTTTAGGGGCAAAAAAGGTCTGAAACGAAGAATAAAATTCCACAGGAAGGCCATCTGGACCAGGAGCCTTCGAGCGCTTGAGGGAGTGAATGGCTCGGGTTACCTCTTGAAGTGAAATTTCCTCTTCAAGGATCGCAAATTCATCGGGGAGGGATGTGGGAGAGGGAAGACCCTCAAAAAAGGAGGATAAGTTTACATCAGAGGGATGGGTGTCATCTGTATATAGGGAGTGATAGTAGGAATAGAATACGTCAGCGATGTCTTCATCAGTTGTAACCAATTTGTTTAGAGAGTCATTGAAGATGGGGCCAATATTTTTACTTTCAGTTTTAATTTTTAAATAGTTCGCTAACATTTTCCCGGCTTTATTTTGGCCACCGTGAAATTTGGATTTAATTTTGAGGAGGGTATTACAACCCTCATTGGTAATAATCTTGTTAAGGTCCGTTTTAGCTAAGATCAAATCATGAAGAGAGGAGGAGGATTTAGAAGAGAAATATAAATGCTCAAGGTTCTTAATCTTACGAAGTTGGTTATCGTACTTTTACCTATTGAGTTTCTTCTTTTTAGCAACATATGATATGGTAAATGCTCGAAACGCGACTTTAAAAGCATCCCAATTGTTGGGAATGGAAGTGTCAGAGGGATCATTAAATGTAAAAAATTCAGTAAAAAATTCCGCACTTTCCTTTAAAAAAACTTCATCAGAGAGAAGAAAAGCGTTAAACTTCCAGCGACTAAATTTAGAGGCTATCAGGGACAGATCAAGTGAGGTAGAAACAGGTGCATGGTCAGAAATAAAAATGGAGCCTATGGTAGATTTTTGAATGGAGGGGAGTAAGGATTTACTAATCAAAATGTAATCAATTCTAGAGCGGGTGTGGAGAACAGGGGAGAAAAAGGTATATTCCAACACATCTGGGTTACATAACTTCCAGGAATCATATAAAGGACGTGAGGCAATGGCAGATTGGAAACTTCTATGGGATTTGTCCGGTTGAAATTTACTGGAGGATAATCTGTCCGAAAACGGGTCCAACCATTGGTTAAAATCACCTGCAATGATAAAATCAGGGCAGTCTATGGAAGAAATCAGGGTTTTAATAGCAATCCAAAACTTAGGGTCAGGACGTACCGGGCCATAAATATTGAGCAGAACCATTGTTTTATTATGGATAACAACCTTAGCCATTGCCCAACGTCCTTCGTCATCATGTTGAGAAGATATAATCTGTACATTCAAAGCCTTGTGCAATAAAATAGCAACCCCTCCTTTTTTAAGACAAGCTGGAGAAAATACAACCTGACCCACCCACTGTCTCTTCAATTTGATTGATTCAACATCAGAACAATGCGTTTCCTGAAGAAAAACAACTTGAGAACCAATTTTGGATAGATGACACAATACCTTTTGACGCTTGACAGGGTGACCAAGACCTCGCACATTCCATGAGACAAAATTACACACCATTGAGGAGATGGGTGATGGACGACACGTGAAGAGGACACATGGCAAGGGAAGCACTACAAAAAGGGAAATAACAGTGACATAAAATACGAATAAGGGAAGCTCTTAAAATACTCAGAACGCACACTAAAAATGTGGTCAAAAGGACAAACGACATTGTGAAGGAAAATAGTCGAAGAAGAGACTGCAAAGGAGAAGAAAGGAATGGAGTAATGAAGAAAAGGAAAAGAAATATAGTAAGAGGAGAAGAGAAAAAAGAAATAAAGGGAAAGGTAAAAAGAGACAAGAAAAAAGATAGAGGAAAGTAAACAGATCAAGGCACAGACGCCTGATCGGAGAGTGAGCGAGAAACAGAAGCATTAGGGGCAAGGATACGCCTGGTAGGGGAAACGTCCCCATGAGCAACCGAGAAAGAGGACATAAGTATAAGGTGAAGAGAAAAGTGTAAGAACGGAAAGAAGATGATTACACAATTACAGATGAAGAAGAAGAAACATACAGAAAGAAAGGATGTAAGAACGCATTAATAGTTAGAGAAAAATAGGAAACAACATGTTAGAACAACAAGAGTGGACACAATAATAAGGATTAAGGCACAGTATCCATCGTCGACGAAGAAGCACTTTGGAGATAAGCATGGAGCTTTTGAGGATCATCAAATGAGCGGGTTCGGCCGTTATGAGTGATCTTGCAGAAACAAGGGTGAAGAATGCCATATTGGATGTGAAGTTGTCGCATCAGAGGTCGAAGATTCAAGAATTCTTTACGTCTGGCATTAGTCGCAGTCGAGAGGTCTTGGGAGATGAAAATATTATGACCAGACCACTGGAGACGTCGTTTAAGTCTGGCAGCCCGTAACACAGTCATCAGCTCTGTAAATTCCAGAAAAAGCATAATGATGCCACGTGGTTTGTTAGATGCAGAGTTCAAACGGCCAAGTCGGTGGGCTCTTTGAATGTTCAGAGGAGATGACGTAGGTTGGAGGTCCAGAAGTTCTTGTAGAAAGTTTTGTAAAAAAGACACCATGTCGGAACCTTCCAAATTTTCCGGAACACCATAAACGCGTAGGTTGTTCCTTCTATTGCGATTTTCCAAATCCTCCGTGTGCAGCTTAAGATTGTGGATTTCTTGCTCCAGGAGAGGGATTTTAGTCGATACATCTTGAATGTCACTAACCCTTTTCTCCAAATTTAAGACTTTGCCCTCCATAAGTACCCAACGGTCTTCAATCTGTTTGAGCCTGTCATTAGTCGCACTCATAAAAGGTTGGAGGCCGCAAACCCCCTCAAGAATTTAGTCGAGAACAGGATTAGAGGAAGACTTGATGGGAGAGGGCGGGTCATTCTTAAGCCGCTTAGGTTTGGTACCAGTCTGAGACAACTTGGAGTCATTTGCCATGATAACAATGTGAGCAGGAGCCAACAAACACTGCCAAAAATAATCCGCAAGAAAGATGTTGCACCTAAGATACTATCACTGAGAAGAAACACCGACAGTAGGCCAGTTGGAAGCACATCGCAAGACGCTAAAAAAAGGATAGCACTGAGGTATGAGGAATAATGACACCAGGTGCAGCGTTAAAGTACACAAAAACAAATGACCATCCTCATAAATATCACTGATAATGCTTAGAGCATATGAAGAGTATAGCGATGTGGTAAATATAACAATCCTTGTGGCAAAATGGATAGGAGAGACAGAATCAAGTCAAATGAAGCATTTGGAAAATGGCGTCACCTTTTGACTGAGAGAAAGCAAAGAGTCACTTGCAAGCATAAAACAGGGGCATAAAAATGGCCAGGAACATCCAAAATGACGCCATAGTGGTGAATATTATGGGCAAAGTAGAGGAATAATGCCCAACATATGGGATGGAGTCAAAGCAGGTAGCGGAGCGACGACACGGGCTCAGCGCACAAAATGGCGGCCGCCCGAGTTGCGTCTGAGGAGAAAATTACCGCTTGTCATTCAGAGTCCTCGCAGCCCGGAAATCCATTCTGCCGGCAACATTATGGTCGCGGAGCCTTCCGCCGACTGTAGAACTGTTTTCGATGTCCAAAGAGAAGAATACAGCGCTCTCACGGCATTCGGATAAGAAGTCCAACACGGAGCTCACGGCAAGAGCGTCTTCTCCTCCCGGCGCGCAAGCCACGCCCAAAAAAAAAAAAAGATATTTTTAACCATAAAACAATATGGAGAAAATGCAATGGATTTACAAGTAAAGCATAACAAATTGAAACCATCTTAAGGAGTGATTTATTTCAATAAAAAAAAAGAATATAGCAATAAAGGTCCCATAAAAAAAGATATATTATTTTAATAATAAAAAATATATATATTTAGGCTAAATACTTATAACACAACACCCACTCTGACCTCGGTGAAGTAAAAGGTCGGATGATATTTTAAGAATAAAGAAAAAATGCCTTACATTTTATCACTGACTTGGTGGGTTGTCCTCCTCCTTCAAGAGCAGGAAAGCAGCGCCTTGCAGCAAGAAATGCTTTGGGGCTAAACATTTTGAGCATGGGTGAGGGACTGTATTTCAGCTTATAATGGCCAAAGGCTGCTGGGTCAGGTGTGGAGTGTTAAGTGCCATGGATGCTACGACGGAAAGCAAAGTCGTAACGGGACGGCCGGAACATCTCTGACAGCCACTTTTATGGTATTACCCCATCAACGGAGCAACGGAGATGGAGGAGGCTTTACTGAGTTTCATCCATCATACTGCTAACATATAACTTGTTTGTGGTGGATAGCTTTAACTGCGGATGGATCCCCCCCGCATCATAACATGAACATAACATGGGAATTTGTAGCAGAGGTTCAGTTGTGGGCATCTTGATGCTGATTAACATATTTTTATTGTTACTCAACACAATGGTACTTATCCTCAGTCCTGGGAGGCCCTGCTTCTCTGAATGTGCTGATTAGGGTGGCATGATCCCATGCCAGGAAGGTGACTAGAGATGACACAATGGGGGATTCCCGGGTCCTATTAGGGAATCATGGCTCGTAAAGTGGCAGGCTCCTGTAGCCTCAGGTATTTTAGAAGTGCAGATGCCATTGTTCTTTGCTCTTCTACTGAACTGTTGTCCTTTGAAGCTTCTCTGTTTAACCTCTCTGGTAGCTGGGAAAATTGATGTTTTTCTAGGCACCACTTTTTGTATCTTGTTCCATGTGTTCTGGTCTTTGACATTTGAAGCCAAGTTGGCAAGGAAAGCTATCTATATTCCATATTGCCTGATTTAGTTCTTCTCTCTTACTTTAGGTTACCTAGATCACCCTTGGATACTCCTGCATGTGAATGTCAACTGTCTGCCAGATTTACTAAAAAATTGTGCTTTGTTGCAAGTAATGTGTAGCACAAGAAACCACTGCTCTAAAAAATGTATAGATCCAGTCTAGCGCATGTTCAGTATTTAAAGGTGAGGAATTTGTGGTTAGAAGTGTCCATTAGGTAAACAAATTATTATTATGATGGTCAGTAGGTTCTATGGACTGAAGATGAGAATGCCTCTGTTGCTCTTTGAATTCTGCCCACAATGACTTTCCCATTTGTTCACAATAAACTTCTATAAGCTTGTGCCAGGTCACTCACTCTGCCTCGGGAATAATTTAGCAGCATGGCACCACATACCATTTCTCCATTTGTCACTGTTTTCTTATCTTCCCCTTGCTTCTCATTTCTTTCTCTTCCACTTGATCAAAGTCTGATGATGAAAAATAAGTCCCAAAAAATTAGTTCTGCTGCCAAAATTAAACATGTTTGTCACCTTCCTGGTACGAACCTTTTCCATAAAATCCAAGTCTAGTTGGCATTCCAATTTAAAAAACTATTTGAATATGCGGCACCTGGAAAATATTCTCACTTTTTGTTGCAAGTCATGCTTTAGACCGTTCATGTTTGAACAGGTCATCTTCACCCCGAAACGGTTGTTTGGCATCTGTTTGCAATTTGCATAATACCCATGGCTCAATGTCACAAGATGGAGGTGAACAACTCAGCGACATGAATAAAAATATCATGTTGGAAAAAACTTGTCTAATGGACCTGAGGTCATTCTGGGCTTAGGAATGACTGAGGGGGGTATTTTTACCTCCGTATTTAAAAGCGGCGCTTGGCAACCTTTTCTTTTAGGTGCTACTCTTGATCAATAAAAATCATCCTGAGCTATGAGTATCATTAGTATTTTTTTAATTACCACATCAGATAATACTACATGATTTATGACTCAGACTTTAGCTTTAAATACTGAAAATGTATTTCGGAAATTCAGCCATCTTTCTACAAACATCAGCTTATGAGTTTTGAAAGTATATTCATTTTCATCTCAAATACACACTCTCAATTATGGTATCTATATATTAATTCATCCAAGCAAAAGCTTCTAATTTAGTATGCTGGGCTGCACACAGGAGCACTATTTTTAGGTAGCTGGAGAGCTACAGTGCTTATTTTGTAAAGAGTGACTGTCCCAAGTCGATGCTCAGAAGCTAGCGGCCAGGGTAATTACCAAGGCTGGTACTCGAAAATCCACCTCATGCCTTTATAATCCACTACCAAACACACCCTGTTCCTTTGTTTCATTCTTGCCAGTCCCTTCTTTTCTTTCTCCCTTTGAGATGTTTTTGCATACTTTCTATCCCACCGTCTTTCCATCTGTGTGTTTTTCCCTTTGCGATTATTCTTAAAACACACTGGATCTAATGTATTTTTTCTGAGTAAACAGAACAAAGCGCCCACAAGCAAAATGTATTATGAGGACATATCCAACCTAACAGAACAAAGGGCAGATAGATTTTGTTATTCAGAGGAAGACACACAGCAAATATATTCATTGATTGAGGAAACAGAAAGTGCCAGTGCTGGCACAGGTTCAAAACAGAGTAACCTAAAACAACTACTATACAAGTCAAAAAGGATAGAAAATCAACGTTTACACGCCAGTACTCTCATAAAGTACCACAAAGTTCAAACAATTCCACAGGGATTACACATCTCTCTCAAATCAACATTATGCAAAAACAATTCCCGGTTCACAGAAAGGTGGAAAGCCATACTTAATAATTGTTCCCTAGATCTCATTTTTTTAATCATTGAAGAGTTGGCAAAATTAATTGAAGATTTAAACAAAGACACTCAACAGCTCAAACAGAAATTAAGTCAAACATTAAGTAAAGATGATTTAAATAAGATACTGGATGACATAAATAAACAATTAGACACATATACAAAGGAGATCAAGGAACGAAAAATTAGAAAATGTAAAAGAGACACCTGGGATTATAAATTGGGAGAGGATTATAACTGGGCCGAGATTTATGCTCGACGCCGACAGCAGAAACCCAATACTGGAAGATTGACGGATGACACCTCGTCATCTGATGATTCACAATTCAGAAGAAGACCTCCATTTGAGAGATAAGAGTTTAGAAAAGACAGTGAAACACCATCTACATCAAGTGGTGCACCCCGAGAAACAACTTCTAATGTTCCTTTTTTAGAAACAGGTCCAACTTCATTAGAAGAACCAGGAGGGGATGTGGAAAGGTCAAAACACAATCAGACGCTGTGGCGAAATATACAAGGAGTCAAAAAACGTAGTTATCAACATTTCTAAACAAAAGATCACCAACTTTAAATCTAAAGTTCTACAGAAAGGTACATCTTATGTATCTATGTACCACTCCAACTTACTGGAAACTCAAATATGTACTTACAAGTTCTTAGATCATTAAGATTAAGACATTTTTTCACCAACATAGTAGAAAAATCAGTAGAACAACCCAAGGACACATTAATGGGATTACGGAATAAAAGTAAGTTCATACGACTAACTAAGCACAAGGTATTGGATGCCTTTGAAAAGGTAATTTCAAAAGACATGGTGAAGATTTTCAAGCAACCAAAATCAAAAATCACCAAACTTACTCAAAAGGAAGAATAATCTTTAAAACATCTGGTTAATAACTCACAAATAACCATCTGTCATGCAGATAAGGGTGGAACCATGGTGATTATGGATACTGATTTCTACCTGATGAACGTGAATGAACATTTACACTAAAATCGATACAGAGCCTACAAAGGAATTCACAACAATGTTGTGTACCACTATAGATAAAGCTGTGAGCAGAGGCACTATTGGAACCAAGGAAAAAGAATGCCCATCTCCCCGACCAGCAACCTTCACCTTTAAAGTCCGCTTGGACCTCAATGACCTCAATGGCCATGTCCTCAATTGGTTAACCTCCTTTCTCCAACACAGAACACAGCAAATCAAAATAGAGAACTGCCTTTCCAAGCCCACTCCAATCTCCCTCGGTGTCCCCCAGGAATCCATTCTCTCTCCTCCTGTCTTCAACCTCTTCATGGAACCCCTCACCCTCATTCTCAAACAAGCAGGAATCAATTACCACCTGGATGTCAATGACACTCAGCTTTACTATAAGATTAAATCCCACTCCGATGTCCTACACCTCAATGACACCTTGTCCAAGATCCAATCATGGTTCCACCACAATCATCTCAAACTCAACACTAAAAAAAAAACTACATAATTTTCTTCTTCCCTAAAAATAACCCACTCCCCATACAAGACTGTATATCCGACCTTAATGCTCTCAACTGCTCTCTCACCACTTCCGACTCAGGTAAATCTCTAGGCATCACCATTGATAATAGTCTTGCCCTTGCCCTTACCTCCCACATAAAAACCTCAGCTAAAGGAGCACTCTTCACTCTCCGTCATTACAAGAAAATTAAACCCTTTATCCCGGCTGATGACTTTAAATCTGTTGTCCAATCGCTGGTCTTGTCGAGAATCGACTATGGTAATGCTATCCTTGCTGGAACACCTAAAGTCCACCTTGCACCACTCAAATCTGTGTTCAACCTAGCTGCTGGACTTATATCTGACTAAAAACATTTTGACCACATCTCCCCCGCCTTTAAATCCATCTAATGGCTACCCATCGAAGGCAGGTCCACCTATAAAAGTGCATGCATCACGCACAAAGCCCTTCACCAAAACACCCCATGTTACCTCTCTGACAAACTCCACAAAGCGGGCTGCACCCGACCGATGAGGAGCACCAACACCCTCATTCTTATCCCCCCTCTGTTAAAGAAGAAATACACACAAGCTTGCTCCTTCTCTGGGAATGCTCCTTCCATCTGGAACTCCCTGCCTAAAGGCCTACGCTGTAACCCTTCCTACTTAACTTAAAAAAAGACCTCAAATTGTACCTCTTCAACAAATATTGGGGTCCATAATACCTACCTCTGACACGGTCTCCCACTCTGCACCCCCATCAGGCTCCCTTCTATTGCCCTCCGATTTTCTCACCTCCCCATTCTCCCTCCTAACTCCCCCCTCACGGAACTCTTTACCTTCCCCTAACCCCCTCCTGCCACTATCGTTACTTATGACATCTAGCCTTACGCACTGCCTCCCACTGATCTCCTATTCCCCTAAATCCTACTCTCTTTGTCCCCCTCCTTTATCTTTTCTTTTTCACTTTCACCCAATCAACCTTAGCCTAATTAATCTCTACCCACTTGAGCTTAATATAGTTCCTTTGTAAATAGCATTCATATGTATCTGCTTTCATTGTTATATTGGTTCCATTGCATTGTTTTGATCAAATGTTTTGAGTACCATACCTCCTCACACTCCTGTAAAGCGCTCAGATACCCCTGGGTCTAGCCAGTGCTACATAAAACTTTTAAAATACATAAATAAATAAATATATAAATAAATAAATAAATAAAGACAGAGCTGAGTTTGCAGCACTATGACTGTGCCACTCCTTTTATGTGGGAGGGGACAAATGTGGGCAGCGATTGGCAAATAGGCTCCAGGAAAGCCGGCAGCAGCAGAGCATTCAAACAGTTAGCAATAAAGATGAAAATTTGGTGACTAACGACACTGCAATAGCAGAGACATTCAGAGCATTTTATGAGCAGCTCTACAAGGAACAAATGCTTAACACCATAGAAAGCCCCAGATATCTCCAAGATGTACAGAGACCTAAATCGACTTCAGATCAAGCCACAATCTTGGAGGAGGATGTCTGCATCGAGGAGGTGATTGCAGCAATATCCCGGTTAAAGCTGGCTAAATTCCCGGGTCCTGATGGCGTCTCAGCGGCCTTTTATAAAATGTTCTGCCCAGAAAAAGCTCCCCTTTTGACCAGGCTTTTTAATTCCTTGTCTACACCAGGTGCAAACCCGGCCTCCCTGCTAGAGGCTGTTATAACGGTTATTCCAAAACCTGGGAAAGGTAAAATGCACTGTGGCTCATACAAACCCATCTAGATGTTCAATATAGATTTAAAACTATACACAAGTATACTGGCACATAGACCGAGTGGATATATGCCAGCTTTAGTCGACCCCTATCAGGCCGGCTTAATCCCCCAGAGACAGACCAGTGATAACACTAAGAGGTTCCTATATATAATAGATAAGGCTTCTAGATTCCCAAGCAAGTACATGATGATGACAATAGATGCTGAAAAAGCATTCAACAGAGTACACTGGCCCTATCTGGAGCAAGTTCTGTCTCATTTTGGCCTCTGGAGTGATTTCGTACGCAGATCATTCATTGTTAAGGATTTCCTACAGCAACGGTGAGAGTCAATGGTCACAGCTCTGCCCCATTCCGGATTACCCAGAGCTCAAGGCAGGGATGCCCTCTGTCACCCCTGATATTTTCACTATACATGAAGCCATTTGCACACAGGGTAAGGACTCATCCACAGATACTTGTAGTCCCGTTTGGGGGGATACACACACTATCAGCTTATATGCGGACAACGTTTTAGTGACCCTTAACAAACCAGACACATCACTGGAGACATTCCTCACGGAAACTAATAATCGGCTGCTCTCCCAAACGTTTCAAAGTCAACGTGGGAAAGTCTGTGGCAGTCAACCTCTCTCTCCGACCTCAAATGGTGCAACAACTTAAAGGCCAACACCCTTTTCAATGGTCCCTTGACACAATGCCTTAACTAGGAATTCAAGTAGCTGAGTATACCCACACCACTGCTGCTGCCAAATATTCTATTCTGTCAGACAAGTCTGCGCCGGTATACAAACATGGAAGCACTACCCGATCTCCTGGTTGGGCAGAATAGTGGCCATTAAGATGATGACCCTCCCCAAAATATTATATTTGTTCCAGACACTACCATTGCATCCACCGCCAGGCATGATCCCCAGACTGCAAACGGAAATCACGCAATTCATATGGCAAGGTCGTAAACCTAGGATGAAAAAGAGTCTTAGGTTTCTCCCACCTAGTGAGGGCGGATGGGTATCCCTAACCAACAGCTGTATTATCAAGCAGCCCAGTTGAGGCATTTAGTAGAATAGAGTCGAACAGAGTCAGAAAAACACTGGCTATTCCAAGATAGGGCGGCAGCAGGTACATCACTGATGAAAATTCCCTTTTTAAAGAAGACCCACAGACCACAGAGTCTTTACGTGTCCGATATCACACAGACAACATGGGACCAGACTAATATTAAACATAACCTCAAGACTTTCCCATTGTCCCTGACCCCATTATTTGACAATCCGAACTTTGAGCCTGGAGTGGGGGAGACAATGTTTATACAATGGCGTCACTCCGAGTGTGGGGCCATGGGATTTGTTTTTTAATTTTGAGCAGGTAGTATCGTTCCAACAAACAGACTATGGCATCCCAGAACAGAGCATTTAAGGTACCTACAACTCAAACATTGTGTTATGCAGCCACAAAATAGAGAGGCCGCACAGCGACACCTCACTCAATAAGAGAGTTGGCTATTGTCACAGTCCTCAGACAAGGGAATGATCTCTGATTTATATAAGCTGCTAAATACATGAAACACATCTACATACAATGCTGGTAGATGGGAGAAAGATATAGGGAGACCACTAAGCAATAAGGAGTGGGAAGGTATCTGTTACAGAGCGCGACACACTGCTAGTAGCATGGCCCTGATGGACACACTTATGAAAGTGGCAACCTATTGGTACTACACTCCGGAGAGAGTACACAATATCAACCCATCAGCGAGCGCAGATTGCTGAAGGAACTTGAGGAGGGTTGGCACGCTGGTGCATCCATTATGGGATTGTCCCCAAATTCAAACCTATTGGATCCAGTTCCTGGATAAAATAGACAGACACCTTGGGACTCAACTACTCTGCTTTCCAGCACACATTTCGCTGGGAGTTCCAGATCCGTTGGCCTACCCAATGAAGTCAACGAGGGGGCGCTTGATAGGCATAGCTTTGGGGTCTGCTATGCAGAACATCCTTTCACATTTGGGCACCCATCAAATACCCACTCACACTGGCTGGTTAACTCAGTTATGGCACATCCTGGGAATGGAAAAAATAACTCTCACACTTGCGGGGAAAGGCGTAGACTTCTGTAAGGTCTGGCTTCCTTTTCTTTCCCTACTGACACACTCGTTTTGTGCGGTCACGTGCTCCAAATATTTGCGTTTGTCACGGCTACCTGAAGACGCGGCGCCACTGCTCCTGGAGGAGCAAAGACACGCAGCAACTCAAGCTGTCTAAGATTGGACAGGGTTGATCGGAGGAAAGGGGAGGGTAGGCTGGGCTAGGGCGGGCAAGGAGTTTGTTCTTTTCTGCTGCAGGCTGCATGCTTTGATAATATAACAGGGCTCTGCTTAGCCCCGATTTGTGCCAGATGGTCTGTAGGCGGTTCTTTTGTTCTTTTCCTTTGTTTTGTTTTGTTTGAAAACTGCAATAAAAAGAATTAAACCGTAAAAGCCTATTTACAGAGCCAGAGCCTCCTGAAAGCATTTTTACAAAGCCAGAGCATCCTGAAAGCCTTGTTACAGAGCCAGAATCTCTAACCAGCCTGCTTACAGAGCCAGAGCCTCCAGCCTGTCTGTCTTTGGAGTCAGGGCCTACAGCCTGTCTGTCTTTGGAGTCAGAGCCTCCAGCCTGTCTGTCTTTGGAGCCAGAGCCTCCAGCCTGTCTGTCTTTGGACTTCCAGTGCTCCCAAGGACGCGGTTAGTGGCATTTTGGACTTTAATTGCAAATACTGCCTATTTTTATATTTATTTAGTAATTGTTTGATATTGATTGACTGAGTAATTATTATTTTGTGTTTCTTAATGGTCACTAAACGTAATCTTACTGGGCAGAAGGTGGGGGTATGTGTGTGGTAGGCACGCTGGATGCATTTTTATCAAGGGCTGAATCTGTTCTTCAGCATGAAATTCAGCTAAGCGAGAAAATACTTTCTTTGGGGTCATATGTGGAACAAACTATGATCCACTTAAGTATGGAGTCAATGGAAGCAGGCGTGGCTAGTATATCTGGCATGGATCCCACCCCTGACTTAGGGACTGTAGAGGCAGTAAATCTAAGTGCTGGAGAACCCGCTCATACCCCATGGTTGAGTGCCCATGGGGTCTCGGTGGGTTCTCCCAATTTGCTCAACTTAGACCCCCCCCTGTTGCCCCAGCTCTATCCCAAGCCCTTCCCCCGAATATGTCCCAGGTAGATAAAGGTGATCGAGCCACTAGATCCCAAAAATATGTTAAAGAAAGCAAAGGGGTGGAAAGTGCATTTAAACTGGGGCTGGGCATCAATAATGAGGGAGAAATTGGGGAACCACCTGCAAAACGCACAAGGGGTGGTGTAGCACTGAGGGCCAAAGCTAAAGATAAACTCAAACATCAAACCCTGGGGGCAAGCGGGAAGTCGTCCTTGAAACCTGATAATGGCACGCCTCTCATTGTGAATGCTGACCTGCCCATGTTAGTGGATCATGGAGTTAATCCGGATTACTGGAAGCGTCTGGAGACCCTAATTACCGTACTTCTAGCACCTTTTTGGAACAAACTAGGGGCAATTGAAGAAAAATTATCTCTCCTCTCAAAAGGTGCACAAGTGATGGATAGTTCAGAGGTAACTAGGGTTCATAGCAGTGTTGTGGGGGGGTGTGGGTTTTGTGGCGCCCGCCCGTCCAAGTAGTAGTGGCCCTGTTGGAGCCCGAAATGAGATATGGCCTACGGGGCAGTGATGGAAAATTGTCCTAGTGACGTGCGCACAGCAAGCTCGCAAGTGTTGCATGTTCCGCCAGGTCCAGGGGGGGTCTAACCCGCAATTAAGTACAGGATCCCAAGGGGTGGGCAGGCAGGCAAATGTGGCCCGTTCAGGTGTTCAGATCTTGCCTACGTCAGAGGGCCCACATAGGGTATTAACGGCTGAACCTGACCGACACAGAGATGTCTCTAGTACCATAAACCATGTGATTATTGAGCCAGCACGAGACGTTTTAGATCTGCCACCGGCAGCCTGTCCCCTTGTTGTGGTCTTGGCTGGTGTTCCCTCGCTACGACCTGATCAAACTGAATCCTGGACCCAACTGAGGAATAAAACTGTTGACTGGCTAACCAGACATAAAGGTTTCAGGGCAGCCATGAGTAATAATATCATAATGGTGCGCAGAGTTGCGTGGGTGGGGCAGTCGCCAAAGAATATAGAGGGGGATTGTGTTGTTGTCAACTTTCGAAGCCCCGTGGTAGCCCAAATGATCCTACAGGCTCAGGATCAGTGCCCATTATCTGCCACTTCTATCTGGGCCCTGCCCCTTGTCTATTTCTATAAACCTCCATTGAGAACCCCGAAGGAGATAGCTACCTTCATTCCAGTCCTAAATAGGTTTGAGGCTTTGTCTGGCCTAGACGCACAAGATTAACTACCTGCCACCAGCATAGCCTCAGTGGATATATTGAATCTAGTGGAAATGGCCGAGGAAGTAGCATCTATTCCTATGTCTAGCCTTTCAACTTTAATAACCCCTCTTGCTGTAGAGCTCTGTCCCACTTCACCTGGTTCCCCCAATTTTATTTCCACTTGGCGTTCAACCAAGGGAGCTTATTTAAAAGTTTTATCATGGAATATAGCAGGCCTCAGGACCAAAAGGGTGGATACTAATTGGGAACTCTTACTTGCTAGCTTCCATAGCATAGCCCTCCAGGAAACATGGGATTCTAAAGAATCCTATTTCTTGGACGGGTTCTCATTGTTTTGTAAACATGCCATACCATCTTGTATGGGGAGAGCTAGTGGGGGGCTTTTGCTGTTAATCAATCTTAAATTATCATACAAAGCAAAGCAAATAGACTCATGCTCACCCAACATCTTGGCAGTTGAATTAACAGGGAAGAACTTACCGACCTTATTAGTGGTCAACTTTGTATAATTCTTTTATGAGAGGTGACGACTTTGAGCATTTAAGATCCCTCATTGCCTTTTTGGCTGACTATGAGGCCATGGTTGATATGTACTACCATGTATTAGTCCTAGAATATTTTAATATCCACGTTTGTG
This sequence comes from Lissotriton helveticus, assembly GCF_964261635.1. Classification (NCBI taxonomy): domain Eukaryota; kingdom Metazoa; phylum Chordata; class Amphibia; order Caudata; family Salamandridae; genus Lissotriton; species Lissotriton helveticus. The sequence goes on along the minus strand of NC_136073.1, from coordinate 467,134,351 downwards.
CTACTAACTGTCTATCAAAATTAGACGAGAGTACGGTCTGCAGGGGTTAAGCATTTTGAACATACTGCCTCTGGGACCTTTCTAGAGAGTCTTTTATCGATCAATAACTAGATCTGCCCAACGCAGCCGGATATGTCACCTCCCATACCTACATATATTGGCCAAGGCCGCCAAAGCACCATTGACTATATTTTAGTCTCTGGTTCTTTGATGGATTTATTAGGCACACGCGGCATAACACATAATTGCCTAAGTGACCATAACCCACTGACACTGGACATTAATATTTCTGCTACCGACAAAGTCAGACTCACGGCTCACATAACTAACATTAATATTGCCCCAAAAGATCAAGCATGTAGGTTAAGATGGGAAGTAATCACCCCTGACAGTTTTATTGAAAATTTAATTAGTGACTGTGCAGAGGAGTTTGGTATCTGTACGGACCAGGACTCCAATCCATTATTAGTCCTAGGTGCGTTTGACCGAATTACAAGGCAAGTGGCGGTTAACTTGACGGTGCCCTGTAAATTAAAGGCTCCAAGACATAAAAAATGGTTTGATGAAACATGCATGAGTGCCCATAAAGGTCTCATGGAGAAGCTCAATGGGAAACCTAGGGCCCTTGATAGGGTCAAGCATGCCAGGAGGGCATATAAAGCCGCTGTGGAAAGTAGGAAGAAGCAGTTAAGAGAGATGGCATGGGATGAGCTCAGCCAAGCGAGTGTTCTGTCAATCAGCACTAGGTTTTGGAGTGTGGTGAACATTCCTACATTTGATAAAGTATCTAGTTCTGTCAAAGACTGTCTCATTTACCCTGAGAGGTGGGTCCAACATTTTGTGGGTGTTTATAGTGATGCGAGTCACGGATCTCCTCAATGGTTAGCTGACAGTGGTTGTGTCTCGAATCCCCTATCCTTTACTGTGGATGAAGTCACAGAGGCGATTAGGTCAACATCAAGGGGGAAAGCCCAGGGCCCCGGTGGTGTTCCGGCTGACCTCTATAGAGCAGATCCTATTTTATGGGCAAAAATTCTAACTCTTGTTTTTAATGCTGCCAGCCAGGTCGGCTTTCCCTCTTCGTGGGCCAAAGCGGTCATTATTCCGATCTTTAAAAAGGGAGCCAGAGATGATCCGGCCTGTTATAGGCCAATTTCACTCTTGGACTCTGCGGCCAAAATTATGGGGAAAGTTGTCCTTGCGCGCCTAACCGATTGGTTAGATCAAAATAGCATCATTTCTGATCTCCAATATGGCTTTAGGCATGGAAAACGTACATTGGGTCAATGTCTTAATCTTCATTTAGTAATTGGGAAGTACACGGTCGCAAAGCGTGGGGATCTCCAGCTGGCCTTCATGGACCTAACCTCAGCTTTTGACCTTGTCAACCGATCAAAGCTTTGGGCGACCCTGCATAGTATTGGTCTAGATGTAGATTTGATTTCCTTCTTGTCGGCCATTCATGAGAATATCACAGCCACAGTGTGTTACAATGAAGATGGTAGTCTTACTGATTCCTGGGCTTTCAAAAGAGGGGTTGGACAGGGGTGCATTTTAGCACCCTTGTTGTTTACACTCTACATTAACAAACTAGGAGCCGCCCTGACTTCCTGTTGAAAAGACATCCCAAGAGCCGGCACAAAAACGGTCCCAGCATTGCTTTATGCTGACGATGTCGTCTTGGTGGCAAGGACTTAGAGAGGGCTGCAAATTCTTTTAGATTGTTTTTTTTGTTTTTTTTTTCTTTTTTCTTTTAATCCTCATATTGCGAAATTTCTATGTATATGGAAAATTTGGTTTCTACCTCTGGAAATATTTTCCGTACCGTCACCGCCCGTTTCTCACTTGCCATATGATGTTCCTTCTCCTTGTTTTCTCAGAGGAGACCCCTTTGCCATTACATATCCACAAGTCTGTAGGCGAGGGGAGAGGGAGCTTAGCCACCTTGGCTACTCTTATGAGTATCATACTCATAATCCAGACTGTGTATTCGCTTAATCATAGGACAGAGTGTTATATCTTTTTTTTTATGGATTTACGTGTTTTTCCATAATTTCCCAATAATTAAACCTTTTACTCCTATGACCCCTTCTATCCAGTTTGTTTGTTTTGATAACAGAATTCATCCATTCCTCATGTGAGGGGGCTGTTGGAACAATCCACTTAATGCATATTTCTCTTCTTGCTATTACCATTAATACAAAAAGTAGCTTTCTTTCCATTATTGTCAGCCCTATTTGATCTGTTGTGTTACCAATCCCAAAAAGAATAAGAAATTCACTTACTTCTAGATGTTTTCTGAATATCAGGTTTAGCGTCTTACCAACTGCTTCCCAGAATGTTCTTATTGTTGGGCATCTCCAGAACATGTGGATGTCATCTGCCCTTTCCTCCCCGCACTTCGGGCATTTCTTAATTCCTGCATTTTTAAATTTTGAGAGTCTTTTCGGGGTCCAATAAGCTCTATGCAGGGTGTACAAGTGATTTCTTTTCAGTCTTACAGATTTTAGTGTTGACCAGCATTTCTCTACTGACTCTTCCCATAGGTTCTCTAAATCATCCGTTTCCAAATCTTTTCCCCACGTTTGTTCTGCTATTTGGTAGCTTTCTTCTTCTTCTGTTAAAAATGTCCAATACCATTTTGCTACCTCCTTTTTTATGGGTAAGGTTTTTGTCATTTCTTTTTCCAGATTTTTGCTGTCTTTATCCTGTGATGGTATTGTTCTTACCCAACTGTTCAACTGATAATATTTAAATTTGGATATTGTCCCATTAGTAATATTATTTATTTCTTCCCAGGAGATCAATGTTGAGCCATTTAGTAGTTGACCCCAATAGTTGATGTTGTTTTGTCTTAGTGGATTTGCCATTACGTCTTTCAGACAGATCGGGGTTCCTGGAGAATTCCATATTGGTGCCAGTGCACTATAGTAGGGAATTTTTAAAGTCTGTCTAATTTGTGACCAGAGTTTTAGTGCTTCTTTAAGGACCTTTAGTTTAACTTTTTTAAAGTATTTTTGATGTCCGAATTTGTACAAATAATGATCCTCTGCTTCTGTAATTATTTGCAGATATTCTGGGTAGTATTGGTGTATCCCCAGAAGATTCCTTATGTTTTTGAATTGGAATGCTTTGCAATATTCCATTAGATCCGGACTTGCAATACCTCCTTTCTCTTTTTTTCTCCTTAGCTTCCTCCATGATATTCTGGTTCCCTTAGATGCCCATATGAAACTTGATAGTTCTCCCTGTAATTTTCTGAGTTCAGTTTTTTTGAATTGCAGTGGAATGTTATTAAACAAAAAGGTAAATTTTGGGAGGATGTTCATTTTTATAATGTTTGACTTCCCTATAAAACTTAAGGGCAGACTAGACCATACTTTAAGTAGTTTCCTTACGTCTCGGGCTACTCTGTTTAGATTGTTTTGTGCTATTTTGTCTATGTTTTGATTTATCAAAATGCCCAAGTATCTTATCTCTTTTTTTATATAGGGGCTTTGAAAATCGGTATTCCATGTCATTACTTCTGTTTTAGTATGGTTTATCAAATAACCAGAAACTTGTCCAAAATCAGACATGATTTTTTCTATAGCTGGTTTAGATTTCTCATATTCCTCTGTAAATAGCATGAGATCGTCTGCGTATAATGCTAATTTTTTCTCCCAACCCTGATATTTAAAGGGGATTATATCATTACAGTTTCTAATTTTAGTAGCTAGGGGTTCTATATACAGGTTAAAAAGTAAAGGGGAAAGAGGACACCCCTGTCTCGTACCTCTAGCAATTTTTATGTTATTTGTAAGATTTCCATTTACCAAAATTCTGGATCTAGGGTTTTTATATATTTCACCTATCACATGAAGAAAGGGTTCCCCTAAATTGTTATTAGCCATTATACTATTTAGGAAAGCCCAGTTCACTCTATCGAATGCTTTAGCAGCATCGACCGTTAGTATTGTTAGAGGATTGTTATTCGATACAACTAAATCTATGGTGCTTATAAGTTCATGTGACAATTCATGTAGTTGTCTTCCCTTTGTAAACCCTTTCTGATCTGTATGTATGAGTTGAGGTATGATCTTTCCTAATCTTGTTGACATGATTTTAGTGAAAATTTTATAATCTGCATTGAGCAGAGATATCGGTCGATATGATTCGCATTTTTTAGGGTCTTTTCCTGGCTTTAGTAGTATTGTTATTATTGCATCGTTCCATGTATCTGGCAATGTTTCCTTCTGTGTTAATATTAAATTTGTTAATTCTGTTAATTGTGGAGCTAGTGTGTCTGTTAACATCTGATATAATTCATTTGGCAGTGTATCAGGTCCCGCTGCTTTCCCTTTTTTCAGCGATTTTATTATCTCTTTAACCTCATTAGGTGTAATTTCCTTATTCAGCTCCCTTTTCTCCTCCTCTGATAATTTCAATATGGGCAAGTCTTGTATGTATTTTTCTATTTGATCTTTAGATGGATTTATATCTTCCGTGTACAACTCTGAGAAGAAAGTCTCAAACTCTTTTCTAATTTCATCCTCCTTCGTAGTTTGTCCTGTTTGATCCTGTTTACTTATGATGTTTATTTTGTTTCTTATACAGTCTGTCTTTAATTTCCATGCAAGCCATTTCCCGCATCCTTCTCCGAATTCATGTTTAGCCAACTTGCTTGCTTCCCATCTTGCTTTCATTCTGTCGCCAAGAATATCATTTAAACATTCTTTTTGTTTCTGTCTCTCTTTCTGCAGATTCTCCTTCCTTGTCAAATCCATTTCTGTGTGTATTTGTGTGTCTAAGATGTTGATACCTCTCTCTATATCCAGTAATTCTTGTTTGAATTTCTTATTTCTGTACGCTCCCAAACTAAGTAGTTTACCCCTAATTACTGCCTTGTACGTGTCCCAGGCTATTTGTTTGGAAGTTCCTGTTTTATTATTCTCAAAAAAGATTTCAGTTTCTTCTTTAAGGGATTGTACTATTTCTTGTTCGGAGAACATAGCTCTTTCCACTGTAAATCTTTTCTGTGTATATATTGTTTTAATTTTTAGTGTTAATTGTATGGCTGAGTGATCTGATAAATGAGCTGGAATGTGTATAAGATTTGATGTGTTTGTTAGTAGATTCCTGTCTACTAGAAAAAAGTCTATTCTAGACCTGTGTCCTAGCCTTTTATTGTAAAATGTAAACGGTTGGCTTTTGTCTCCTTTTTCTTTCCATACATCAATTAGGTCTAGATCTCTCTTATATATGCTTAACCACTCTCTCATTTTCGGTAAATTAGATGAGTTAACATTCTTTCCTGGGGGAGACCTATAGTTTTTAAGGTCTGGAATAAGATTAAAGTCTCCTCCTAGAATTACCGGGGTATCGGCTGTTAGAAGTTGTGTATACAAATTCTGTAAGGGCTCTGAATCATCAAGATTGGGGCCATAATATCCTGCTATTGTATATGCAGTATTTCCTAGTTTTATTTTTGTTACTACCCATCTTCCTTTCTTATCAACTTGTGACGATTCAATATTTGCCTTTAGGGATTTTTTTAGAATGATAATTACCCCTTTAATATTACAACTTTGCTTTGTACATATATATGCGTCTACCCATCCTCTGTTTTTCATTTCCTGGTCCCATTCTTCTTTCAGTAAATGTGTTTCTTGAAGTATGATGATTTCACATTCAGATATTTTGAGATATTCCAAGATTTTATTTCTTCTGCTTTTTGTTCTCATACCATTAATATTCCAACATAATATTTTTATGGTTCTACTAGTCTCCCCCATTTTCTTTGATCATCATTTTTTTCCGGTAGGTTTCCCGATACGTTTCGGTAGCATTCGACTTTAATGTTACACTTTTCTTTTTCCATTTCTTTTCCAATATCAAGGATTTATTTTTTAGTTTTTTTTTCCCTATTTTGCTCCCCACCCTTTTTTTGACTTTTGTTTTTTGTGCTTTTTGGTTTTAGTGATTTGTTCTTACCCTCCCCGGGGAAGCCTCCTTCTTCTTTTTTCTTAGGGGCTTTCATTTACCCCCTTTCCGCTCCTCTTCTTGGACCTGGGAAATATACTCGGAAGTCTTATGTTTTTTTAGGTGTTTTATTTTTTGTCTGTTATCTTTAACATTTGTTTTTTATATTCTATTTGCGGATAAAAGTGTTTTTTCTTTTAAATTGTGGAATTTTCCATTTGGACAGTGTCTTTCATTAGACAAATCAGATTTTTTTCCCTCTTCTGGATCTTTAATGTTCCTCATTTTATTTCTCCACATAATTCTTAAGGAGGGAGGGAACTTCATTTGTACCGTGGCCCCTAAAGATTGTAACTCTGGCATAAGTTTTCCTAGCTCCCATTGTCTGTCTTGAGACGCTTTGGACATGTCTGATCTAATTCGAAATGACCATGAGTCTTTTTTGAAGGTTCCCTCTTTCAGAGCTTCGCCCAAAATTCTCTCCTTTAAGGTATACGTTTTGAAATTTATAAGAATTTTTCTCGGGTTTTTTCTTTCTTTAGGCTTTCCATAAGGGTCTCTATGAACTCTTTGTATGTCTTCATTTAAGGATTCTGCTTCACACCATGGGAAATGTTCCACAAGTAGTTCCACAATAAATTTCTTGATATCACTACCCTCTTTATTTTCTGGAACATTCAAAACTCTTATGTTATTTTTTCTAGCTTGATTTTCCAGAGATTCCATTTTTTCATTTATGGATTTCCCCTCTTGTCTCAGTGTGTAGATTTCCTTTCTGTTGCTTTCCACTCTATTGTTCAATTTAGCCACTTCTCCTTCTATAGCTGTTACTCTCTCCCCAAGTGCGTTTAGTTTACAATCCAATTTTTCACATACTTCTTGAATTTTGTCTTGTTTCGCCTCAGATATGGCGAATTTGTCCCTCATTTCATTCCATATTTTCTCAAGTATATCATTAGTTTGCCTCCTAGAACTTTTAGGGCTCATCAGACCTTCCTTCTCGGTTACTTGTTCCCCTGCTACCTCATTATTATCAGGCAACGTGTCTTCTAAATCTTCTAAATCTCCCTCTTCTTGAGTAGTGACTGAGGTAACCTTAGTTGTTGATACCCCTCCTTCAGCCATTTCTTGCTGCTCTTGCTGTTCTGTTTGAGGTATTGTTGTATCCAGTTTTTTTACTTCTCTTCCAGCCTTAGTTACCGAGTTTAAAGAAAGTTTCGAGTTCGGAGTTTTGCTTTGTGAATTTAGGAGAGACTCCTTTTGTGAGACGCGATTTTCTTCCCCCTCTTCCTCCTGTGATAAATTTTTTCCTTTCAATTTATCCACTGCTGGTGCCAATGTATTTATATCCTCAGCCTCTTTTATCTTTTGTACCTGGACTTTAAAAAAAGTTCTCAAGGAAGGAGTAATTTTTATTTTTTGATTTGTATCAGCTTTATCTCCGGGTAGTTTTAGGATCTTTTTTGTGCGTTCTAGAGATGATTTTTTTGTCTTCCTTCTTTTAACTTCCCTGGGGGTGATATTCTTAGGGTATTGTTCTTGCTTAAGAAAGTTTCTGTTCCTAAGAGAATAGGTTGAGGTCACAACCACTTCACTTTTCTCTTTCAAAGTGTCTAGTTTCTTTGTGTCATCTTTACCTTGGAGAATCTGTGTTTTAGCTTCTATTTCTTTTCCATTGCTCAAAGCTTTTATTTTATCCTCCTCCTCCTGTACCTTCTTATTCATGTGAATCTTAAAGCTGAACACTGCCTTTTTTTTCTGACTTATGGCTATGTTTTTCTCCAAATTCACTTTTTCCAGCGTCTCATTTAACTCTCCTGTCACCTCAGTCTGACTTGGTTTTATTGCCTTACTGTTTATTTCATTTGCGCAAACTTCTTCTTGAGCTACAATTCCACTTGATACCACTCTCTGAGCTCTCTGTTCTCCCTCGCTACAGCCGTTACCTGTGCCGATGCTGATGCTGTCTCTGCCACTGATCCCTCGGAACAGGAAGCCCAGTCTTCCACACGCCCTTCTGTGTGCCGCTTTCGCTTTCCCTGCCTCAGCCCAAACACTGACGAGGCTCACGGAGTATTCCGGGACGATTCCCTGTCCCCCCGCCGGAGGAACAGCATTTCCTGCGGACTCCGCCGCCAACTCTTTCTCAAAAAGGTAACCGACCATTTACCCCAATTGTTGAGTTTGCGAGGCTGCAAGGCTGCAAGGCTGTGAGGCTGTAAGCTAGCAATATGGCGTTTTGTCCGTTTTTACTATTGGGGATTATTTTCGCTTCGTTCAGCTTGTGCTCCGCTCCGCTTACATTCTGCTTCTCCGTGTCTGTGATTCCGCTTATATCTCGTGTTCTCCGCTTCTTATTCTTATTTCATGGTTCTGTATACGCCATTGATTACACCTCGTAATCAGTATCCCAGGTCTCTTTGTGAGGAGCGCTCCGACCGAGCGTCTCACTCAGCCGCCATCTTCCCCCCCTCTTTTAGATTGTTTTATTGATTGATTTTTATGGACTCTCTGGATTTTTTTTAAAAATATTTTTTTTATACAAATTTATGACAACGAATAGTTAAACAAAGTCTCATTCAACATAATACAGAATAAATAAATAAATAAACGTCAGCTGTACAGCATTTATATAGATAGATATGATATACATATTATATCCAATTGCAAATAGGAGCCCAGAGCTTTTGACCAAATACCTTCTTTCTCTTTCCCTTTAAATTATATATCGCTTTCTCCAATTGATAAATACTTAATAATTTGGTTTGCCACTGACGAAACGTAGGGGGATCTGCGTCTAACCAGCGAGAAGTTATACAGTATACTATGGACTCTCTGGATTTGATCACAAATTTTAAAAAGTCACATTCTATGTCTATTGGCTCAGGTAGAGCAAGGAAGTTTTCTCTATTTACACGCAGTGAACTAGTTTGTTTTCACCTATTTTGTAGACCGTTCAGGGTTGGCTCCCTACTCTCTTTGTTTTATTGCATCTACGGCTCTCTGGATCATGGCCGAATTCAGTGGTTTGGCTTACGATGACTCAGTTTTCCAATCTATACTTGATAGTATGCCAAGCATTCTAGAAGGACTTCCAGCGCCCACAACAGGCACAGTTGATGAATGGGCTAAGGTTCTAACACTTAAAAAGTCTCAATCGCGCACACAAGTGCATGGCATAGCAATGGCGGAGTACATGAGGGCAAGTTGTGCCCCTCCAGGCTTGATATTGACCAATGCTCCTCACCTGTTCTTGAATGACAAAGCGTTTTTGAAAGATTGCTGATAGCCTGGCGGTGTACCCGCGACTGGCTCATCCTAATAATCAGCGCAGCCAAAAGGGTAGCAGATTCATTTTTAATTGAAATACATGTCTTAGAGGCACAAATCAAAACCACTATTACACCTACTCTCTTCAAGAAACAACAAGAAGAATCCAACAAGAATAACAAGGAATTTAAGGATTCCATTCTGCAAATTAAAATAGATAAGTTTAAGAAAGACTTAGCCAAATTCAAACATGATCGTGTATATCCCTGTACCAGCGACTCCTACACGGCACCTGAGTATAGGAAGAATGGCAAAAGGTATGGCTCCAACTATTCAGGGTCAAGCTCTGACACCAATAGCAATTCAGATACATCCAATCCACTCCCCAATATGGTAAGAGGACGAGGGAGATCCAACAGATTCCAAAACTACAGAGGGCAACAAACAGCGCAGTTTCAACCATGGTGGCCGCCGTCACCATGGGGGCATCCAGCACACCCTCAACACCCCTTTCAACCTCCAATGGGACCCTTCCCAGGCTATCAGCCTAATTATAACAACCAGCCTTTTTTAGGGTTTGGCCCACGGAGGTCGAGAGGAAAAAGAAGAAACTCACAGCTGCAGGTGCACTGGGACGATTCGACGGTCACGGGGCCACATGCGGGCACCCGCAGTCACACCAGGAGGAACCCACCCCAGACAGGGAACGATCCGAATCAAGCCTTGTAGTGAATCTAAGCAGTAAAGTACTAAATGCTGTGGAGGAAAGTGTCCTCAACAAGGGCTTAGGGTATGTAACCACCTACAATGGGGATTCTTTTCAGTTGCAGGTTGAACTAGCCCAGTTTTTTCGTAAGCTTCGACTGCATTATTTCTTTAGGGATAAAAATGCAGTCGATGAACACCCCAAGCCTGATAACACTGGCCTTAGGAACAAGTCGGGCCTCTGTGATCTTCCGCTGAGGGCTTCTTCCGACGTAGAGGGTTCACGTCGCACCGCTGCGAAACACCAAGTAAGCAAGCTAGAGTTTTATATTTTTTTGGATGTAGGAATTTGGAATAGTTATCGCTCTCACATTAGCGATATGGGTTTAGACTTGTCCAAGTTGTTAACATGCCCTGTCGATTTCAAATGAGCCACTCGCTACCGACGTGTTCTTCCTTTTTCTTGTAAACGCGCACGCACCCGGGGGTTGTGTAAGTTGTGTAGATCGAAGTCACCATTCTTCATCGGGGCTCGGACCGCCATATGTTTTAATATGTTTTGGTATGTGTTTTTGGCCGATGTTATTTCTGCAAGTAACAGCGCATACTCCTCCATAGTAGACCCTTGGTGTATGCGGCACGCATTTAACGCCCGTACTTCTTTTTAACTTTCAGGGTCGCTGGTGTTGGAAACTATACCCTACCTACGGATGGCTTACTGACCATACTCAGAAGTAAGCTTATTTACTTGTTGCTAGGATTTAGAAATCTCCAAACCGTGTACCGGTACCGGCACTAAGAGGATTTTCCTATACATTTTTTTCACCCATATTTAGATCGAGATGCAACAGAAATTATCTCCCTCGCCGTCCTTATTTAACTGAGATACTCGTTTTGATAAATACCAAAGATATTGATACATTGAGAACCATTATCAGCACGGATATCCTGCGACTATTTGGGTATGTCAATCGGTTAACCTGATTATTAACAGCATTAAATGAGGAGTGATCTGTTAGGAGGCATTTACACAAATCTTGGTGTTTTCCATATATGTCTCACACCAAGTATGACCCCCTGGCCTTGTATGCTTTTTCTGCAGCCAGCAACACGGAACAGTCTGTTTATCCAATCCATTATATGAAGCGTTCTAGCTTTTCTGTTCCCTGTTTCCATCGTGTGTGGAACCATTGGTAAGCTTTCCAATTGTGGAATATACATGAGTTTCAGCCAGTCCCTTGAGCAAACTTTATTCTAAAGGCCCTCTTTTAATTTTATGCAGAAGCTGTGCACTGGATTTCATCTTATTCTTGATTTTACTGACTATATATTCCTTTTGAAAAGATACCCGTATATTACAGTGTAAGTATATCATTACGTGCCATGATGTGTCACTATTAGCTTAAATTTCTTCGAACTAGATCAGGTTATGCCTTGTGACCCACTTCTCTCTCTCTTTTTTGTATATATGGTAAATTTTTGGCTGTAATCTTATCCTTGCCTACGTAGGGATCACCAATAGGGTTTAAGAATGATTGGTTACTATTGACCTTTTAAAATAATGTCTTCCTTTTTGCCACAGTTTTGGTGAATCTTTGCCTCGTTTCTTGTGAAGAGTCAGACTTATAGAAATATTTCTTGTGAGATGTAGGACTCTCTCTCTATGGTCACGTTGATGAGCTCCCAGAGTCTTGCCTAAACAGTGAATGCTTAATGTTTTTGTATATATAATCTTTGTGTATTTTGGAGTGACAGACTTGTTTTCTCCCCTTTTCCTTAGGTTATTTTTTCCTTTGTTTGTTCTGATCCCCTGGTATCTGCACTTGATGATGTACAAGGTCCTGAGGAAGGTGGCTTGAACCACCGAAACGCGCGTAGACCTGCAGCAGGGGCCGACTGTTACATCTGGTGGCCCTTGTATAGTATTAGCGTTGTTATCTAGCTAATTGGAATCCAGTTCCTTCTCCTCATCTTAGTATGTGGTATGGTTGTGGTATGATTGGTAGCACGTAAGTGAGTTGTTTGGTTGATTGTTACCTAGGGGTATTATTAATTTTCGTTTATTTATATGATTGTAACATATGATTTGTGATCTTTTGTAATTATTTGATGGATTTTCTATGTAATTTTCTAATTCAAAACAGTATTTATATGAATTTATATATATATAAAAAAAGAAAAATAAACACAATTTTTGAATAATCAGTATTCTTCATTAACTTGTTACTGTCACTCTATCTGGACATTTAGAGATGCATACACATTATTGATGTATATGGCCATTGAAGGAACGTCTCTCATATTTTGTGTATTTCTATTCCCCTCTGTTCCTTGGCCACAAATTATTCATTTGAGGGGGTCCCATTATACATGTTGCTTAGGAACAAGTCGACCTTCTTACCACCTACCCATTCCATACCCCCTCAGGTAGCAACGTTTGAAAAAGCAGTGAGGGATGACATTGGGACATGCGAAATAGTACTTACAGTAACCTATCAAGACTAGAACATCAAGCTTTACAGTCTTTAGCACAGGACTCTATGATCACGATAAAGCCAGCCGACAAAGGCGGCTCTATTGTGATCCAAAACACCAATGAGTATAGAACAGAGTGTTTATGACAGCTGAACGACAGAACATCTTATGAACCTCTGTCAGTAGATCCTACAGATAGACTGATGAATGAAATCAAGATCTTGGTAGAAGAGGCCCTCAGCGAAGGTTGGATTACTAATCAGGAGGCACAATTCCTACAGACCCAATACCCCACAATGCCTTATTTTTACACGCTGCCGAAAGTGCACAAGGCCCAGAGACCACCACCTGGGAGACCGATAATATCTGGTCAAGGCTCGATTTTGGAGCCTTTATCCGCGTTTGTGGACCACTTTCTAAGGCCCATTGTTCACACCATACCCACGTACCTAAAAGACACCAAGGATGTCTTACGGGATATATCAGAGATTGATTTCAATCTCGAAACAGACTATTCGGTGTCTTTAGATGTTGAGTCCCTATATACTTCAATCCCCTAGGATGAGACTTTAGACACCATTAGGTCCATCCTGGGGGATACTCAACTGGACTCAATAACACCAGTTCAATTCATAATGGCTCTGGCGCGGCTCGCTATGAAGGAGAACTTTTTTTAAGTACGAAGAAAAGATCTACCTCCAGACATCGGGGACCAGCATGGGCAGTATTTTCGCGCCGAGTCTAGCTAACCTCTACGTTCACACCTTTGAACAACAACACGCCTTGACATCTACCAATCCTTTTTATCCATGCATTAAATGGTGGAAACAATACATAGACGATGTTCTTGTTGTATGGAGAGGAGATTGGGAATCGATCCTACAATTTCATCAGTGGCTGAATACCCAGAACCGCTACTTGCGTTTCACTGTAGAGATCAGTAAGGAAAGATTATCTTTCCTAGACCTCTCTATTTACGCCACCACCACAGGACTGGGGAGCGAACTATTTTGCAAACCTATGGCCAGAAACTCCTTATTGCTATATGAGAGCCAGCACCCGAAAGCCCTTTGGGACAATCTGCCGTGCGGGCAGTTTCTTCGAGTGCGGCGTAACTGCTCCACCCAGGAAACTTTCACCAAACATGCAGAGAGTTTGTCCTGTCAACTCTCTGCAAGACACTATCCTAGGAAGCTGATAAAACGTTCTTTGAAGAGAGCGTCTAACAACAATCGGGAGGCACTCCTTGAGCCCCCTGTAGCTAAATCCCCATCAGAACGATTAACGTTTGTTAGTACTTACAACACTAATTCTAATCATATCCAACGGATTGTCCGACGCCATTGGCGTTGTCCTAAATTGCAGTAACGACAAGATTGAGCTTCCACTGTTTGCTTTCAAGCGGTCGAGTAGTTTGCATGACCGCTTGATACATAGTCGACTGAAAGAAACGCCTAAAAGAGCAATTGGTACTCTTTGGGACCTACCTGCGGTCACTGGACACCACCCATGTGGATGCTGTTCGGTCTATCTGCAAACTGGACAATCATCTCAAATTGATATAGGGACTGACCGCCCTTGGGAGCAGAAACAATTTGCCAATTGTAACAGCACACATGTTATTTACCAACTCACTTGTCCTTGTGCAGCCAAATATATTGGCATGACAACTCGCAAGGTACGAACAAGGATGCTAGAACATAAAAGTGCATTTAGGTGTAGGAAGACTATATCCAAGCTCACTAAACATTTTGCAGAGCTAAAGCACTCAGAAGAAGACTTTAGATGGACAATTTTGGAGAAACCATATATACCATCACATATTGGTGATGTCTCCAAGTTTCTGTTCATGAAGGAACAAAAGTGGATATACAAGCTATCCACAGACATTCGAGGGTTGAATGATGAAATACCTTGGACCAGTCTACATTGAGTGTATTATGGATCTTGATGAATTTGATTTTTGCTTACAAATGTACATCACTAGTTGCACTAGCTTCTATTCAAACTGTCAGGAATTGAGGAATTGCGCCTGCCTAGGATATGAGACTACGAGTCCCAGAAGGCTCAGAGGAGAGAGGCGAGGCTAAAAGACACAAACGCGCACTTCTGCGCGTGCGTAATTCTTAGTCGTTTCTGGGTTTCTACAGCATGAGCTAGACACTGGTTGTGAAGACGGCGAACTTGAATTTTGCCGTTTCCTTCGTTCGAGTGGAAGTTCACCCAAAGCAGAGCATCGTGGAATCAGGACACCGGCAGATGCATGGTAGGGAGAGTAGAGACGGCGACCAGCTCTAACTCTCAGGATTTCCAAGGGGGTGTTTGGAAACTACGGGCTGCTTCAGCCCCTCAAGGCGGCTCTGCTGTTTAAGAGCCCGAGGCTGTTCAGCGGATTCTCTCCGGACGGGAGGGAGGTCGCAGATGGCAATTAGGATTATGTGATCTTTTGAAAACATTTAGAGTTACTTTACAGCGTGTTGATCCCCCGAGAGGTGGAGCGCTGGGCGAGACTATTAGTTTTAAGGCGGCGGTGGGTTAGACACCGTGGAAGCCAAAACTGAGTTATTTTCTATTTTCTGTTTAGGGCGGGACATAGCTTGAATTATCCTGTAGTGCTGGAACTACGAGACATCTTTCTCCTGGGTCAAGGGGATGTTTTCCTCTCATGTCAGTGCTGAGAGTTATAGTTGTGACTTAAGTCCTCATCTCACAAATAGGGGCTGCTTTGAATTTCCGCCGGTTGGCGACAGGCCTTGGTTTTCTATTTTGTTGTTTGGATCTGCATACAAGGTAAACAGAGTTAGCGAGAATTGATGAGAGTAGACATTATTCCTGTCTGTGGTATGTTCATGGTGTCTGCTTGTGTATTTCAGATCCTTTGTCCCTGCAGTCCCTTCCCGTCCTTGTACCCTGTCTGATCTGACCTGAACTCAGTGTTTTGATATTCTGAGTTCGGAACAATCTGGAAGTGGACCCCTTATGTCATCTGCCTGATCCTGAGGAGTGGTAAAGTCCTGACAGAATTACGCACCCAAGAAGGTTGCTCCTCCCGATCAGGACGGTGGACATAATGACCACTTTAGAAGATGTAATGCAGGCCTTGGCAACCTTACAGCAGGAACTGGCTGCTTCGAGGTTAGAGACTGCGGCATTACGAGAAAGAGTAGATAGAACCAACAGAAACCCCTTTGACGCTAGCGTGGCTGCGGCTCCCCCCATACAGGTCACGGTAACACCTACTATACCTCTAGCTACCCCAGAAAGGAACGCAGGGGACCCTCAAAAGGTCCAGGTGTTTCTTACGCAAACACTGCTGCATTTTTCCAGTCGGCCTTTGTCGTTTCCTACCAATCACTCAAGAGTGGCGTTTGCCATCTCATACCTCAGTGGAGACGCAGCAAATTGGCCTGTTCCCTTAGTACGCAACAACGACGCAGTACTGTCTGATTGGGATGTCTTTCGAAGCGCGTTTGAGGGGTTGTTTGATAGGAGGACAACCTCCTTTAGTGCCGATAAGGAATTGCTGTCCTTACGTCAAGGAAAGAGTGACTTAGTTACATACCTCACCAACTTCAACCGGTTGGTGGCAGAAGCGGCCTGGCCTGAAGAAAAACGCATGTCCCTGTTCTACCATGGTTTATGTGGAGAACTCAAGGATGTGATAGCGAGGATTGACCCTCAGCTCCGCACCTGTGCGGATTTGGTTAGCCTGTCTTTGCGCTTAAATGGGCACATTAGTGATAGAGGTGTCGACAAGGGAACTAAAAAAGAGGCACCACTGGGGGAAACAGGAGGGGAGCCTATGGAAATAGGAGCAGTGAGGGCTCCGTTGTCACGCACAGAAAGAGAGAACCGGCGCACACAGGGACTGTGTATGTATTGCAGAAAAAGGGGCCATTACATGCGTGAATGCCCTACTAAACCAAAGACACAGAACCCTTCTTTTCGCTCTAAAAGAGCAGCGGTGTCCAAAGTGGGTACAGAGGGAGGATTATCTGAGAGTGCACAGGTAGCAGAAAGACCTGGTATGAGAATTCCCTCACTGGCCTCCGATCTCCAGTCTGCCTCGGAGGCACACATGGTGCTACAGGGCGAATTGGTCATGGGCACACAAGTCCATCAGGTGTTGGCTATATTGGACTCAGGGGCCACTGGCAACTTTATCGATAGAGGTTTGGTCCATATGTTGTCATTAGGGAGGTTCCACGGACAGTTCCAGAAGAAGTAGTGGCGGTGGACGGTAAGCCTTTAAAGTCGGGCTTGATCACCACGCAAACAGAAGAGATGAGATTAGTCCTCTCAGGTTGGGGGAGGCAACACACGGAAGACATAGTGTTGAATATTATAGACGCACCCCAGTATGAGCTCATACTGGGGATGCCTTGGCTTTGCCGACATAATCCTGCGGTGAACTGGGCCGACAGGGTGGTGAGCTTTCCCTCAGACTTTTGCAGTAACCAATGCATGAGTGAGGAAAGATCTCCCGCGACTGAGTTGGCATCTTCATGGTGTGTGGCTACAGTTGTTGAAAAAGAGGTTAGTTTACCTCCGGAATACCAGGCTTTTGCTGAAGTCTTCAACAAAGCTAAAGCAGAGAGACTACCGCCACATCGACGATACGACTGTCGAATAGATTTAATAGGCAAAAGCGTTCTCCCGGCCTGCAGAGTATATGCGTTATCGGAACCAGAAACAGCACATCTACGCGCCTATCTGGATGAATATGTCAAGTTGGGGTTCATCCTTCCTTCTAGGTCTCCGGATGCATCCCCTTTGTTTTTTATATCGAAGGCCAATGGGGATTTGAGAGCCTGCTGTGATTATAGGATGCTGAACAAAAACACCATTAGGAATAGGTACCCGCTCCCCCTCATTAGTGTGTTGTTGGATCAAGTGCGTGAGGCTGTGATTTACACCAGATTGGACCTGCGAGGAGCGTACCATTTGGTGCGTGTTAGACAGGGTGATGAGTGGAAAACAGCCTTTAAGACAAGATATGGGCTGTACGAGTATCTGGTAATGCCGTTTGGGCTGTGCAATGCCCCAGCGGCATTCCAGTACTTCTTGAATGAGGTGTTGGCCGAGTATGTGGACTCATTTGTTATCGTATATTTAGATGACATTCTCATCTACTCTGGAAAGACACAGGACCATTATCACCATGTGTGTAGGGTGTTAGAGAGACTCCAGAAACATGCCCTCTTCTGTAAACTCAGCAAGTGTGAGTTCGGAGTGAATGAGGTGGAGTTTCTCGGGGTAAACCTGAGCCCAAAAGGACTGAGCATGTCAGAACGCAAAGTACAAGCGGTGCTGGGATGGCCTGCTCCCAAGAACGTCAGGGAAGTGCAGAGCTTCTTGGGGTTCGTGAACTTCTATAGACGCTTCATCAGTGACTTTTCACAAAAAGCGGTACCCATCACGCTTCTGCTTAGGAAGGGAACGACAATTGCCTGGAACAACGAGGCAACCAGGGCTTTTGAGGTCCTCAAGAAAGCTTTCACCACGGCCCCCGTGCTGAGACATCCTCTTCTGGAGGCGCCATTCATCGTGGAGTCGGATGCCTCCGACGGTGCCATTGGCGCAGTTCTTTCCCAAAGAGATAAGGATACGGGGCGGTTGCATCCAGTAACATATCTGTCAAAGAAGTTAGATGCAGCAGAATGCAACTACACCATAGCAGAAAAGGAGCTCCTATCCATTAAGAAGGCGTTTCAGGAATGGAGATCGTACCTGTTGGGAGCCAGTCATCCAGTCACTGTCTACTCGGACCATAGGAATCTGCAGTACATGCAGTCTGCTCGTCATCTCACCCAGAGGCAGATGAGATGGACTCTCTTCTTTGCGGAATAATATTTTCATATCACATTCTGACCCGGAGTCGACAACCGTAAGGCCGATGCCTTATCTCGACATATATGCCCAGGGGCCCAGGAAGCTCACGCCCCCATGGCCATCATCCCGAAGGAGAAGGTTATCTGTGTAGTGAAAGCTGACTCATTCTTGAAAGAGATACGTGAAAGCTGTTCACCAGAAAGGATGGGTGAACTGGGCGGAAGGCACGGAGGGACGAAGAGTGAGGGAAGGCCTTCCCTTCTTCAAGGGCAAGTTGTTTCTGCCCACTCAGGTGCTGCGGAAGAAGACATTCGCTTGGTGTCATCATTCGCCTTTGGCCGGTCATCCAGGGATAAAGAAAACCCTAGAACTGATGCAACCTCATTTCTGGTGGAAAGGCATGGCAGTGGTAGTCAAACAATGGGTGCTACAGTGCGAAACCTGTGTCAGAGGGAAATCGGACAACACCAAATACAGAGGTAAACTCATGCCTATGCCCACGCCCCCTTCTCCCTGGCACACCATTAGTCTTGATTTCATTACAGGGCTGCCCGATGAAATGGGCAATACCACAATACTGGTAGTAATCGACAGTCTGACCAAGATGGGTCACTTTGTGCCTTGCAGGAACTTGCCCACGGCGGGTCAGACGGCCCAGCTGTTGTTGAGCGAAATTGTGCGTTTGCGTGGACTACCTAAGGTAATCGTGTCGGACAGGGGTCCTCAGTTCGTGGCTAGTTTCTGGAGAACTTGGTGTAAAGCCCTACAGATAGAGTCAGCAGTCTCCACATCGTTTCACTCGCAAACGGATGGGCAGACCGAAAGGCTCAATCAGACACTAAAGAAGTACTTGCGGTGTTATTCCAGGGAGGCTCATGAGTCGTGGGTCTCTTTGTTGTGGTTCGCCGAGCTCTCGTACAACAATGCGGTGCATGGCTCCACAGGAGTCTCTCCCTTTATGGCCAACTTTGGATATTCGGCAAGGACACTCCCTGTGGTCATCCCAGAGGAGGTGAAAGATCAACCAACGGTACAGGCACGTATCAAGGCCCTGGGGCAGATCCACAAGAAGATGACAGCACACTTGCTGAGGGCTAAACTGGAATACAAGAAATGGGACGATCGACGGAGAGTGGCGGGACCCGAATACAAGGCGGGGGATTGGGTGTGGCTGTCCACTAAGAACATTCGGTTCAAGCTCAGGAGCATCTTTCACCCCCGTTTCATCGGTCCGTATGAAGTAATACGGAGAGTCAATCCTGTGGCTTACAAGCTCCGGTTGCCTGGGAGTCTTAAAATACACCCGGTGTTCCACTACAGCCTACTGAAGCCGGCGGGTCCTGCAAGGAGGAAGGCCCCTCCTCCAGTCTTCACAGATGATGGGGCAGAATATGAGTTGAGGAGGATACTCGACTCTCAGTTCCGCCGAGGTCGCTTGTGGTATCTGGTATCCTGGCAAGGGTCTTTGGAGGAGGAGGATTCCTGGGAGCCCAGTAGCGGCGTGCATGCCCCAATTGCGGTTCAATCCTTTTATAGAAGTTTTCCTGGGAAGCCGGGTTCTAGGAGGCGCATGGGAGAGGGGGCTGCTGTCAGGAATTGAGGAATTGCGCCTGCCTAGGATATGAGACTACGAGTCCCCGAAGGCTCAGAGGAGAGAGGCGAGGCTAAAAGACACAAACGCGCACTTCCGCGCGTGCGTAATTCTTAGTCGTTTCTGAGATTCTACAGCGTGAGCTAGACGCTGGTTGTGAAGACGGCGAACTTGGATTTTGCCGTTTCCTTCGTTTGAGTGGAAGTTCACCCGAAGCGGAGCATCGTGGAATCAGGACACCGGCAGATGCATGGTAGGTAGAGTAGAGACGGGGACCTGCTCTAACTCTCAGGATTTCCAAGGGGGTGTTTGGAAACTACGGGCTGCTTCAGCCCTCAAGGCGGCTCTGCTGTTTAAGAGCCCGAGGCTGTTCAGCGGATTCTCTCCGGACGGAGGGAGGTCGCGGATGGCACTTAGGATTATGTGATCTTTTGAAAACATTTAGAGTTACTTTACAGCGTGTTGATCCCCCGAGAGGTGGAGCGCTCGGCGAGACTAGTAGTTTTAAGACGGCTGTGGGTTAGACACCGTGGAAGCCAAAACTGAGTTATTTTCTATTTTCTGTTTAGGGCGGTACATAGCTTAAATTATCCTGTAGTGCTGGAACTACGAGACATCTTTCTCCTGGGTCAAGGGGATGTTTTCCTCTCACGTCAGTGCTGAGAGTTATAGTTGTGACTTAAGTCCTCATCTCACAAACAGGGGCTGCTTTGAATTTCTGCCGGTTGGCGAGAGGCCTTGGTTTTCTATTTTGTTGTTTGAAGCTGCATTCAAGGTAAACAGGGTTAGCGAGAATTGATGAGAGTAGACATTATTCCTGTCTGTGGTATGTTCATGGTGTCTGCTTGTGTATTTCAGATCCTTTGTCCCTGCAGTCCCTTCCCGTCCTTGTCCCCTGTCTGATCTGAGCTGAACTCAGGGTTTTGATATTCTGAGTTCGGAACGATCTGGAAGTGGGCCCCTTATGTCATCTACCTGATCCTGAGGAGTGGTAAAGTCCTGACACAAACGACCTTGCCTTGACAGACAGATCATGCAAGATTTTTTGAAATAGCAAGCTGCCCACCGACATGATTTATGGACTACAATAGATATGAACTAGGAGTACTCCGGTAGTCCCACTGATTACCCTTTCGTCATATACCATCGTGGATTTTTAAAAATGTTTTACATTTTTTACATTTCTCACATTATTGAGACAGAGGACTTTAAACAACATACCCTCACAGCAGTATACATGAATGTGAGCTAGTTGATATTCATCATGTGACTGTATTCATACCATCAGAAAAGAATACACATGCTGAGCAAGTTAACATTTGTCATCAACACGAGATGACTTGTTTTAGGACCTCATATTTCATAGGTGACTATGACATCAGTGAGTGCACCAATATTGATAAAGCTAACTCGATTTGAATGTCACTAGACATACAAGATAAGTTCTTTGCTAGTCCCACTGAGTACTTGTTGTGTGCCTTACTTAGAGTTCTTACATTTTGAATTTGGAGATTAAATAATGACAACTTCACAATACCATATCCCCGTAGGAGCATACTCTTTTTCGAGGGTTTTACATTTAACATCAGAATGCTAGGATCACGGGCGGAACTACAAAACCATGGGCAATGACGTCATGGTAGTTCGCCATGAGCTCGTGAGGTTATGACATTCTGCAGCCAGACATTTGGTATGGTCCGGATTTTGATTCTTCCAGGTTTAATATCGATTTTGCAAGTGATCCACTTATCGACCAAGCAAGTCATTCTTACTTCTTCAGCATAAAACTTTGGGGCAATATATCTGTATGCTCATTTTAGAACCTTATAATCTAGAGGTGACTATGTCATTGGGGCAGTTTACCAACAGTAATAAAGCTACCTCGTTTTGAATACCTCATAATGAATGCGATCATCAAAGACAGAACTACAAAATCCTGGGCGATGACGTCATCTTGTAGTTCGCCGGGATCTCGCGAGGTTACGGCATCCTTCAGACAAACATTTGGATTCCGATCTTCCTGGTTGAATATCGTACTCGCAGGCAAACTATCTATTGACTAAGTAAGTCAATCTTGCATCCTGAGTATAATTGCTTGTGCGAATTTCAGTTCCAATATGTATTTGTTTTATGACACATATCGTAAATCGCGCCCCGCCTCAACAGCGCATTCAGCTTAAAAACGCCTACTCTGTACCGTTCGTTGCCTCCCCCCTGCCTCAGATACCGCAAGAGGCAACGACGGACAGGTTAGAACTGAGTTTCTGTTTTACTGGTGAGGATAGCGTTTTAAGAGGTTGAGCCCCCTCCCCTTAGCCACCTTCATGCATAGGAGGGTTTATATTATTATTTTTATTGTTATTAGCGCATTTATTATCAACACTATTGAGGTAACCCTTGTCCTTTTCGTTTTTTCCCCCCTCTATTTTGCACCATAAGAGGTGGGGTTAAGTTTGACTGAGACATATGATAGACATTCTACCCTATATTTTGTGGGTTCTGTAGTCTGTGATTTTACACTTGTAGGTGAGTCTAAACTGTTTGTATATAGGATAGGAGTTTTTTTTACTGTGAGACAAGGATATGAGAGGGTCGATATTAGTTTTATAAGGAAGAGTAGACAAATGTAGGTTGCCTTCCTTATTTTAAGTACCCCATTCCTTGCCTTCACAGAACGGGGCCTCCTACTTCCTGAGCTTGGTCCAGGAGAGGTGAGGTCCAGTCCCCGGTCAATTTGGGTGAGTAAAAGAATGACTTTTTTTGTGCAATGAATTTAGGAGGGACACAGTTTTCCTATTTACGCAGAACTCATTATATTTGTTTGTTTTTTAGATGTGAGACACATCGGTTGACACGGAGGAATAGTAACATGGATTGTTCACTTATGTCCTTTAATTGATTTATTCACTTATTTTTTTGATTTATCATTAATTCACGCAGTAGCAAACACTTTAGAACAGAGGACCTGAAGAAAGCCGTGGGATCTCTTTCCCTGTCGGCTGAAACATGTCGGCCCTTCTCGCAGTTATATGTTAAAACTGCTTCTTTGCACTGTTCTTGTTTTTAGTTAGGGGAAGGTCAATATTAATTAAAGTTTCTTTTTGACTCTTTACCCTATTTTAAGCCACCACTTGTTCCTTGTTTTGCACTGCACATGGTCCAATCAACATTATATACTCATGGTTAAGAAGTGATTGTGGGTGTGACCCAACTTCGTGTGGGCAATGGAAAAGGTCTCAATGATCAAGAGACATACCATCCCACTCTGGATGACCAAGTGAGAATATTGATCATGACAAGACTTTGATGGGAATCCAATGTTTGTCTATGAGTCTCACCAACAATCACTTGCGTTTCTGTTTTCTGGGTTTTCTGTAATTTCCTTGTTTATAGAGACTAAATAGGATTGTATGTCCTGACTCACTTCGTAAGGAGTTCTTAGTCTCTTTCTCTTTCGAGTTCTCATGAGCTCTTACTTAGACCCCCAGGTTTTCTTGTTATTAATATTAGTTCGTGAGGAGATAGTATGCTGAGCAGGTCTTTAAATATCCTTTCGACCCTTCCTTCTCTTTGTTTTTGATTGAGAACAAGGAAGGCCAAATTCTAATGTAAGAACATGGAATTAATCAAGGTCCCCGCTTTCCCATATTTAGGCGTTCTTTTTGATGATTGGCGCTTGTGGCTTACGCAGTGCTTACACAAAAAGAACACACTAGCTAGAGCATCGGGGGCTATTGTAGAGTTTGCGAAAAAGAATTGGCTCTACTACTCCCGTCCCTCATGAAGATTTACAATGCTAAGTGTCTCCCAATGGTGACCTACAGGAGTGATATATGGGGATATATAGAGACTGGAGAAATAAAGTTGGTCTAAAACACTTTTTTGGGCAGATTGCTGTCGGTCCCGGCCTCTACCCCAGTTTTTAATATTCATGAGGACCTAGGAGCTGGTTTTATTTCGGATCAGATTGCGGTTGCCCCCTTATTGTGCTGGCTGAGAATTTGGGCCCAACCATCCCCTAATTTAAATCAGCTGATCATCCAAGACTGCATTTCACTAGATAAAGGGCTAGCTATACCATGGGTACGCTACATTAAGACTCGGATGGAATCTCCTGGCTGTCTTGACCTATTTTCGAACCCTAGAGCTCTGGGTAAGTCGGCCATTAGAGACCTGAAGCGGCAGTTTTTGGATAGATCAATGTCGATTAGGGAGGAAAGGGAATTAGTAAAACCTACTGTGAGAAGTTTTGTCATGTTGAGTCTAGGCAGACAGTTTCAACCATATTTATCTTAAACCCTACCATCTACTTGATTTAATTAGATTCAAGCATAATATTGTTCCCTGGCTGCTAGCTTTCCCGAAAGAAGGGTTGTTAAGTCCCTGTCCTTGTGACAACTTCTCTTAACAGAACACCCTCCACATGATATTTTTCTGTGACTTTTATGTTTCGTTACGCAGGAAATGTATTATCCCCCACCTAAGAGAGCATAACTTTGAACAAGTTAGGCCAGCACTGGCATACTTGGAAATGTTGGCATCATCAGTGGTGTGTTTTGAGGTTGCAAGTTATATTATAGGAGCAATCAGGTGCAGGAATAGGCTCACAGAACCATAGAGTGGACTGTGTTTTAAATGAAGTTATTTAGTTATTATCCTGTATTTTTTTTTTTAAATGTATGTAAATGGTTAGCTCCTGATTAGCCCAGATTTTTATTTGATATATTTATTCAACCTCCTAGGTCATATTGCGTTGGGTAGGAGTGCCTAATACATGATGGTTTATTAAAAAGTTTGTCAAGGTGTGATAATCTGACTAAGTCACATTATGCATTAATGTACTGTGCTTTGAATTATAATGTTCTGTGTCATACACGTTGATGGTTTTAATCTAACTGAATAAAGTTAACTTTGACTTTGTTACTTTCTTTATGCCAAGTATGTCCTTGTTTCCCTTCTTTCCTGTTAAGCACTCCTCCTTGTTATTTCCTTGTCTATTGTGCGTGTGTTTAGTTCTACACTCTTTTACTGAGCTGTAGTATTACTGTTTGGAGCTCCTGAGTACTTTACCCCACACCCCCTTTTTTGTTAATGTTGTTATGTGTGTCTATATATGTCTTGCACGTCCGTCCTGTGTGTAGTTATTCTGAATGCTGAATTGCCTCTTGGGTGCTCATCCTTTCTGAGTCTTAGCCATCTTGTTCACACATCTTCCCCTTTGGATCGCTTTTCTCCTTTGACTTCCTGTGTGATCCTGGGCAGCGCTGTACCCCTCTTTCTGCTTATGTTTTCTACCCAGTCGCTAGTCCTTTCCCAAGTCCCTGGCTGTGGTCCGGACATAGTCCCTGGTAGTGCCTGACAATGCACATACCCATGAAAATATGCGCTTGGAAAAAAAATATATATATATATATATAAAATAGTCAAATGAATTAAACAATACATGACTGTTCATTTCTCGAATTACATATATTATACAGAAAAACAACAACCAAAAATGAAAAACACACATGCAGTATTCCCAAACCAACTCATGCATTACGTATTCAGCAATTCTGGCTGTTGTTCTGAAATGGAATGAATAGAGCCATCTATTTTCATAGTACAAAATATATATACATATAGTCAGATTTTGACCACATCAAAAAATACATTTGAAAACGTATTTTCTTTCAAATTAAGGAACAGTTAAAAAAACATATAAATTCAGCCGTCCACCATTTTGTGCTAAGTGGTACACTGACTTCGCTGGTGACCACAGGCTGCTGAGTGTTAAGGTAGGAGGAGACAACTGACAGTTTACTTTTGAGAGACTAACACCTATCTGCTCAAGTAGGTAAAACTGTTTTAATTTAGAAATAGCACAAATAATCACAAACCATACATTCATTATTGTTTATGTTTTTACTCTTAATATTTTGCAGATTTTTTACAGAATATCTGAAGGCTTACAAATTATGAATTTAGCCTGCATGCTATTCACTGTAAGCGAAAATTGTTTTAACTCCTATATTTTTATATGAAAGTACAAAACTACTGTATTCTGATAAGATGCTGGACAGTGGCAAGGGGTCAAAATTACTACTACACTGGGTCATGACTTTAAGGAAGGTGCCGGACAGTGGCTTGGGTCAAATATACTTTTAGTACTCCGCTGGGTGTTAGGCTCAGGGAATGTGCTGGACAGTGTTGGAGGGTAAAATGTACTATTACTTTTCCTCCGGGGACGGACTTCAGGGAAGGTGCTGGACCTCAAGTACTGTGCTGGTCAGTGGTGAGGGTACATATTTACTATTACTACACCGCCGGGAGCTAACCTCAAAAAGAGTGCTGGACAGTGGTGGGTTTCTACTTTACTATTACTACTCTGCTGGGGTTGACCTCAGCGGAGTAGTAATCAGGGAAGGTGCTTGACAGAGGTGGGATTCAAATTTACTTTTACTACTACACCCAGGGCTGTCCTCAGGGAGGGTGCTGGACAGGGGTTGGGGTCAAAATTACTAATACTATTCAAACAGGGGCTGACTAAAGTGAAGGTTCTGGACATTAGGTGGGGGTATGATTTGCCATTACTAGTCCACTTGGGTGCTGACCACAGAGAAGGTGCTGGAGAGTGGTGGGGGGTTCAAATGTACTATTGCTATTCTGCCTGAGGCTGACTTCAGGGAAGGTGCTGGACAGTGGTGGGGCTGGAAATTTACTATTACTACTCCACTGGGGACCGACCTCATGGAAGTGCTGGACAGTGGTGGGGTGAACATTACTATTACTACTCCGCTGGAGGCTGACTTCAGGGAAGGTGCTGGACAGAGGTGGGGGGCAATATTACTATTACTACTCCACCAGGGGCTGACCCCAGGGAAGGGACTGGCCATGGTGGTGGTGTAAATTTACTATTACTGCTCTGCTGGGGCTGTCCTCCGAGATGGCGCTGGACAGTAGTGGGGGTCAAATTTACTGCTACTCCAACGGGGCTGACCTCAGTGAAGGTGCTTGACGTGGTAGCAGTCACATTTACTATCACTACTGCACCAGGGGATGACCTCAGGAAAGGTGCTGGGGAGTGGTGGGTATCAAAATTACAATTACTCCTCCGCTGGTGGCAGACCATGGGGACGATGCTGGACAGTGGTAGGGCTGTACATTTACTATTCTGTCCACTAGGGGCTGACCTCAGAATTACTATTACTATTCTGCCAGTGGCTGGCTTCAGGGAAGATGCTGGACAATATTGGGGGTCAAATTTGCTATTACTAGTCCACTGGGGGCTGACCGCATAGCAGGTGCTGGACATTGGTGGGGAATCTAATTTACTATTGCTACTCCCCTGGGAGTTGACTACAGAGAAGGTGCTGGAGATTCAAATTTACTATTACTATTCCACCTGGGGTTGACCTCAGGGAAGGTGCAGGATAGTGGTGAGGCTGTAAATTTACTATTTCTACTCCACCAGGGGCTGACCTCAGGGTAAGTGCTGCACAGTGGTTGGGTGTGAATTTACTATTACTACTCCACCAGGGGCTGACATCAGGGAAGGTGCCTGATAGTGGTTGGGTGTCAATTTACTATTACTACTCCACCGGGGGGCTGGCCTCAAGGAAGGTGCTGGACAGTGGTGGAGGTCAAATTTGCTATTACTAGTCCACCAGGGGCTAACCGCAGAGAAGATGCTGGACCATTGTGGGGGATCTACTTTACTATTTCACACTGCGGGGAGTTGACCACAGAAAAGGTGCCATGCTGGAGAATGGTGGAAACAACATTTACTATTACTACTCTGCCGTAGGCTGACCTTCCAGAAGTTGCTGGACAGTGGAGGCCATTAAAACAATGGGGTTGACCCAGTGAGTCAAAGGACCTGGGTAAAAATTTATATATAGAAACAAAGTGGTCCTTCACACAACTCCAAACATCAATCAATGTAAATCTTATTTTTTGGAATAAGCAAATTGAATCTGTACCTGAGGAGAGGAGATGTATTGTTTGCAAAAAACGGTATTAATGCAACAAACCCAACACAAACAATTCAAAATACAATTGCACTTGATCTTTCTTTTTTTTATAACAAATGTATTTACATGTTCCTAAAATAATTGATCAAAAGAGAAAACTGCAAGATGCAGTAAGCAAAGAAAAGGGTACTCAAGTGAATTGAGGAGAGAAAAATAGTTCAAAGGACAAAGTTAAGATAATTATGTACAACTAAAAATACTAATTTTATAGTTGAACAACCAAAAGCCTACCCATACATTTATATATACATAGTTTTACCATACATAAGGGGGGGACAGGGACAGTGAAAAATTAAAGGTGTAGGCCTCAAAATGATGGGGGCGTAATCGTCAACGTTTCGACCCTAGCGCAAAAAAAGGGGAAATTCATGGCCTCTGCTGCGGGTCTTCTTCAGGACTGGGATCAGAAGGGAGGGGCGAGGGGACCACTGGTAATGTGTAGGGGTCACGTCAAAGCGACTGGACGGGAAACCTATTAATGATGTATCAATGGATATCCAAAGATAAATTGATGATTGGATGCACAAATCTATTGGGCAATCCGGGTGTCCGGGTGTATAGTTCCAAGTCTTAATCCAAAGGTGACTTCACAAGGAGTCAATCGCTCATGGGCAGTCATAGAGAACCAGGTAAAGGCAAACCAAGCCTGATAACTGAAAGGTCCTGAATCGTATTAATCCGTTGGATGATAATTTCAAACGATCACCGAGAAAAAGGAGTTCGAAAACGGCAGACTCGAGCAGCGTCTTGCCGAGGTTTTCAAAACAAGGAGGCGTGTCCTGTGTTACGCGCAATGTAAAGTCACATGTGGAGGCAGCAACAATTTACTATCACTACTCTGCCAGGGGCTGACCTCAGGGAAGGGGCTGGACAGTGCTGGGGGCATTCATTTACTATTCTACTCCCCCGGGGATGACCTCAGAGAAGGTGCTGGAGAGTGGTGGGGGTTCAAATTTACTATTACTATTCCACCTGGGGATGACCTCAGGGAAGGTGCTGGACAGTAGCGGCGCTGTAAATTTACTATTACTACTCCACCGGGGGCTGGCCTCAGGGAAGGTGCTGTACAATGGTGGAGGTCAAAATTACTATTATTATTCCACCGGGGGATGACGTCAGGGAAGTTGATGGGCAATGGTGGGGGTTAAATTTGCTATTACTAGTCCGCCAGGAGCTGACTGCAGGGAAGGTGCTGGACCATGGTGGAGGATCTAATTTACTATTACACTCTGCAGGGAGTTCACAATAGAAAATGCGCTGTGCTGAAGAGTGGTGGGAATGAAATAGGCTATTACTACTCTGCAGGGGGCTGACCTCAGGGAAGGTACTGCACAGTGGTGGGGGCATACATTTACTATTACTACTCCACCTGGGGATGACCTCAGAGACAGTGCTGGACAGTGGTGGTGGCCAAATTTACTATTACTACTCGGCGGGGGTCTGACCTCGGAGACGGTGCAGGACAGTGGTAGGGCTGTAAATTTACTATTGCTACTCAGCTGAGGCTGCCCTCAGGGAAGGTGCGGGACAGAGGTTGGGTTGAAAATTACTATTACTATTCCACCAGGCACTGACTTCAGGAAAGGTGCTGGACAATGGTGGCAGTCAAATTTACTATTACTAGTCAGCTGGGGGCTGACCCTAGAGAAGGTGCTGGACAGTGGTGGGGGATCTAATTTACTGTTACTGCTCCACCGGGAATTGACCACAGAGAAGGTGCTGCACAGTGGTGGGTGGTAAATTTACTATTACTGCCCCCCCGGGAGTTGGCCTCAGGGAAGGTGCTGGACAGTGGTGGGGGTCAAAATTACAATTACTTTTCCACCGGGGGCGGATTTCAGGGAAGGTGCTGGACAATGGTGGGGGGCCAATTTGCTATGACTAATCTGCCGGGGGCTGACTGCACAGAAGGTGCTGGATAGTGGTGGCAGCCAACTTTACTATAACTACTCTGCTGGGGGCTGACCATAGGAAAGGTGCTACACAGTGGTGTGAGTATAAATTTATTATTACTACTCCACCTGGGGATGACCTCTGAGATGGTGCTCGACAGTGGTGGGGGTCATATTTACTATTACCACTCTGCCCAGGGCTTACCTCAGAGAAGGTGCTGGACAGTGGTGGCAGCAAAATGTACTATTACTTCTCCGCCAAGGGCTGACCTCAGGGAAGGTGCTGCACAGTGGTGGGGGTGTAAATTTAGTATTACTACTCGATCGGGGGCTGGCCTTAGAGAAGGTGCTGGACAGTGGTGAGGTCAAAATTACTATTACTATTCCACTGGGGTCTGCCTTCAGGGAAGGTGCTGGACAATGGTGGGGGTCACAGTTGCGATTACTAGTCCGCTGGGGGCTGACCGTAGAGAAGGTGCTGGACAGTGGTGGGGATCAAATTTACTATTACACTCTGCGGGGAGTTGACCACAGAAAAGGTGCTGGAGAGTGGAGGGGGTTCAAATGTAATATTGTTACCCCGCCAGATGCTGATCATACGGAAGCTGCTGGACAGTGGTTGGTTATGAAATGGAATACACTTACAGTAAAATATACTGATATCAGACTTCAAAATGTTGAGGAAGTTACCAATTGAAGATCATCAGAATTGCAAACCATTCACATCAGTACTCGTTCAAAACAGAAAGATCTTCAAATGTATTTTTTTTATAATCCAAGTTTACAAACAAAGCTAACAAAGTATTACAGGATACAGAAAAAACCTTAAAAAATAAAAAAGCAAATAGATTGAAAAGTTCTGTTGCCTTCAATAAAATGCATATAAATAACCATGCAAATATATTTTTCTATTACTCGTACATTGCTAACGATAAAACTCTTCTTTAATAATGGCCAATATGAATATTACTCTTATTGTCAACTTTTCCTTGCAGATCAAACCAAAGCCTCCTGAAGGGAGCAATCCTTCACATCAAAACCAGTAGAGAGATACCCTCGCCTACCAAAACTACACCTCACAGACAAAGAAACTAACTTAGGTATATTTTGTACAAAAATCAATTCTCTAAATAAGCAAGTGTCTTTATTTTTACAGGTGTCAACTTCAAACACGTTATTTTCTCAATTAGAGTACAGCAATAGAATTACAGGCATGTTTGTACAAATGTCAATAGGTAGTCAAGAAATGTCATTATAAATGTTGTTTTGCAGGCTATAATTAAAAGAAAGACATTTTTATTAATTACATTTACACAAAATGTCCTTTTCTCCCCTGCTTTACAGACAAATACAGTATGGCATCAAGAAAGCATGCCATCTATGTACAATCCCGGAGTGGAAATTTACTTCTTAAGTACAGTATGGTGGCTGCGTTTAGTGTAAGGAGAGATTAACTGAGCTCAGGAGTCATTGGAGGTGTGTGCAATATTTTTTATCCCATTGCACATGCAGAGCGGTTGCTCTTGGTGTCATTGTTGAAAGGACCACTGAGCATATCTACTCTGCCTCTGCAATGGAGATTGAAGCTAGGCAAAATATCCAACAATTAAAAACACTGGCATCTACCTCCATGGAACCCTGTTGCTCAGTGTTGAGGGAGGTATCCTAAAACAATTCTATACATTTAGCAAGTTGTACGCCCTCAATTCCTAACCTCCATAGAACTCTACAGAGACATAAACAGGCAAGTATCTCCCTACTCAGATATTAACATCCCACATGAACCAACTGTAACTTTGACAAATGAAACTTTCCTTTTTCGTAACAACTAAAACCCTCTGAAAAGAATACTAATCTTTAGCAAACCCCTTAACCTTGTCATACTACAGAATAGTGATAATTTGATGATGGGTGGCACCTTTAGGTCCACACTCCAACCATGCGCCCAAATATACACACCAACATCAAGAACACCACAGTTTCTTTAGTTTACAGTTTACTACTTGATGAGAAAACCTCAACCTACATTGAAATTTTGACAGTGGTAAAATCTAAAACACTGAAAAAAAAGTCCTAGAAAAGGGCTTATAGATATTGAGTTACCCATGATACCAATTTCAAGGTTATTGTTTTCACTTTTTTCAGGCTTTTTAGCAAAAAAAGCAAAAACCATATTTAGTTGAAGATTACCTATCAGACAGTAAATTGCAGTTTGAATTAAAGAAATTAACAGTGCTATTGTTCGCAACTCCTGATGGTCTGGATGAATTCTGCAATTCAGTTATAGACTCAGAGTATTTTACAGTAAACAGGGACAATTGCTAAATTTTTTGGAGGACACAAGGATTCCCCATCTAAGCAGGTCAGGTCACAGGAGGAAGCCAATGTTCCATACTGAATGGTGGAACTGTTACATGTCCTGCTCAGAGGGAGTTGCCAAAGTAGCAATGCTTATCATCAAAACTATTGGTAGACTTCATCCAAACTCCTATCATTTTCGTGAAAATTAGGAAGAAGAAGCAAAGTTTCAAAGAAATTAGAATAGCGCAATCATTAACAGTCTGAACCCAAGTGTTGCAAAAAAAAAGATGCCTGAGTGACTATAGGGGACAAATTCAACTGGTTTAGTTAATGGTGGCACTACCTGGTCAATCTTGCACAGAAACAACATCTTTAAAACACATTAACATGTACTCTATCTTACTTGCCTGTTTTAACTACTTTTTTTACCAATTAAATTGAAATTTTTTAAATTATTTAAAACAATTAAATAAATATTGGGGTTCCTACCTGAGGATGTCTTCTTTTTTCAACTTTTGTACTCCAGTAAACCAAACTGTGAAAAATATATTCCTAGAAAGTGTTGTACTCTTGTCCCAAAAAATCCACAGATTGCCGAATGCACCATTTACAACAAGTAAACAGTTGGATAAATGCCTGTGCTGTTTTAAAAAGGCAAATCCCTCCCCAAAAATCCAGAAAAACGTGAGTGTTTGTCAAAAAATGCAACAACGAATCCATTCAGGTAATCCTTGATCCAAAGATAAATACCATCATCCGAGTCCTTGTTGTCCAAAAAATAAGCAATTTCTGAAATCCTGAAGGAAAGGTATTTTCGTTAAAAACAACATAAATAAAAAGAAAAATGTAACAGCAACCAGCTTTCCCAAATGTATAAATAACTGCATCCGAATCAAGAGAATCCATCTTCTTCCCGAAGTCACGTGGTCTGTGTCCTGTCACTATTCCAACCATCATACAAATACACGACGCAAAAAACATTTAAAAGGCTGCTTTTATTTCAAATTGTTTTAAATAAAGCACTAGTCTTTTCCTAATTTTACTTTTTTAAACCAAGTTTGGGGAAAAAGTAATCCATCTCAACATAGGCCTACAACCGCTATTTGCATAGAAATAAAAATGTGGTCAAATTGTTTAAAGCACACATTTTACTTCTAACATACATCTAACTACCTCCAACCTCTCCTTAAAATAAACCTTGCCACCTCTAAACTTACAACATTAAAATGAAATGTTCTTACCCAACCGCAGCTCCTCCTTGCATCCGAAATTGACCACCATGCTCCACTGACCATAGAAATAGACTCACAACCGCATATGTCAAGTCTAAAAGTAAAAAATAAAATAGAACAATTTCCCCTATTGACTTCAAAGGGAAATCGTGGGAAAATCCTGTAATAAATGTTTTAAAAATGCTTTAATCAATGTAAAGAAATGTATTTTAAGTTTATGAAATACTACATGCTATTAAATATTTATTATATTTTTGGGTGAATTTTGTCAAATTCTTTACTATGTTTTTAAATTAATAAATATGGCTTGATGCCTTTGATTTTTTTAAATAAACTGTATTTATGTGTGAGCGGTAGTTATTTGATACATTTAGAGTTTTAAATTATTTATTTTAATGTTAAGATGGACCTAATTTGCTACTAATACATAGTTTAAAATGTATTTCATAATGTAAAAAATAACTATATTTACATTTAAAATTAAAACTCCAGTATTAAAATTAATATCTGAGTAATGAATTAATTAATGGGCCTTTAGAAAGCACTCTGATACTGCGAGGAGTGTCCTGGCACTCTGCACCTCTACCAACGCACACAAAGAAGGGCTAATCTGTTTAATGTTGGTTAAACAGCCAGGTCTTCAGTTTATTCCTAAATTTGGAAATATCTGTAATGCGCTGAATCTGAGAGGGCAGTTTATTCCAAGCTGACGGCCCTAAAAAGGAAAAGGGTCTGCCTCCAGCCCTGATGCGCCTAATGTTAGGAGTGCTGGCTAAAAGGACTTTGCCTGAATGAGGTCATCTAGAGGGAACATAAAAACTAATGCATGCCCTGAGTTATTCAGCGCCTGTCTGGTTAAAGGCCCTGTGGACTAAAATGAGAGTCTTCAATAAGATCCTCTTTCTTATGGGGAGCCAATGCAATGCCCTCAAGTGCGGGGACATGGCCTCTCTCAGAGGCAAGCACAGGAGAGTATGTGCTGCCGCATTTTGAACCACCTGTAGTATGTTGATAAGGTAATCAGGTAGGCCCAGATACAAGGCTTTGCCATAGTCCAGCCTAGATGACGCCAGCACCTGCATCGCCTGTATCAGCTGGTCCCACAGGCACCAGGGCAGAAAATGCACAAACTTTCTCAAGACATGTAGTAATTCAAAGCATTAAAATAAATACCTAAGGATTAATACACTTTCACACAAAATACCCCTATATCCTTCACATCCTGTGCCTAATGGCGTGTTTTACACCCCAGACGTAGTTTTTTTTATCCTTTTTACAATTATAATACACATTAAAACAAATCTTATAAATTATTACTCATATTTTATAATGTATTCTTTAGTAATAATAAAATACCCTAACCAATACACCTGTATATCCCTCACATCCCATGACTAAAGGTGGGTGTTACAACTTTTGATGCATTTTTAAATATTTTTTTAATATCAGTGATGGCATGTGCAAAGAATTTCGTATAAATTAATACTCAGGAATTAAAAATAATATCTAAGTTTTACTATACTACCCCAGACCAAAACCCCATTATCCCTAACATCCCATGCCTAAAGATGTGTATTGCACCCTAAAATGAACCTTTTTAAATGTTTTAAAAAAATAAGCAATTTATATACCTTATAAAATATATGAAAGTACATTATAAACATAAACATTACTATATATACATACCCACAAATTGTAATGCATGGTAATAGCATGTGTGGTAATGCCTATTTCATAGTAATGGCATACATGGTAAAAGTAGCTACTTGGTAATGGATTTGTTGTAGATGCATTTCGTAGTAATGCCTGTCCTGTAATGGTTGTTTCCCTTATCTTATATGCAGATGGCTAAATATTTACAGAACATTTTGCTCTTTTGTATCCACTTAGCCGTGTCTTTGACCCTGGCAGCAGGACGCCAAGAATTATTGTTTCCATACATTTCCATGCACTTTAACAGCATGATGTTGATGAATAAAGACTGGAAACACTAAATAAAGAAAGTTGCACTTCCAGGTCATCTTTATGTACAAATAGTTCAAAATAAATTTGTGCCTACCTGAGAACACAGCCACAGACCCCCCACAGTTTAAAGACCTCTGTTCTAAGCTATACCAACTTAGTTCTGAGAACAGCTTCCCCTCCCACCAGGCTGGTGCTCAATTGCCTAACTTGGGCTAAAAGAACACATGCTTTTCCTTCCTTTGGCCTCCCATTGTACTGAACTATGAATGGGCAGGCTTTACCTCTGTACCTTTTCAAATTAACAAACTTCCTATATATGGCTGTAGAGATATTGATGATGTGTCTCTGTCATAGCAGGTGCAGCCCACTGTTAGGCCGATTTTTAGTCCTGAATGGTTGCTGCCCTGCCCTGACCGAAACTAGGTACAGCTCAGAGGGGCTTCAGCAACCTTCAGATTGAGCTTCTGCCCGTGTGTATTGTGTTTGGAAGATGAAGCCCTAGCTGGGCCTTCTGTTGTCAAACAATTGGAGCCCCAATAGGGCTTCAGCAATCATGTTTCAAGTTAGGAAGTATGTGTTCCAGACATAGTGCCTGACAATGCACATATCGAAACGCATGAAAATCTGTGCTAAAAATATATATATATATATATATATATATATATATATATATATATATATATATATATATATATATATATATATATATATATATATATATATATATATATATATATATATATTACCTACTGGCGATAGCCAGTAGGTATATATAGTTAGGATTTTTTTCCTATGGGATTTTTGAAAATTCTATGTCGAATAACTTTGGCGTTTGAGCACAGAGTTGGCTGAAATTTTCAGGAAAATGGAACATTTTGTTTCTGAGCAGCCCCTGAAAATTTGGGGGGGTTTCGTCAAGGGGGGGCAGAGAAAAAAGGGGGGTCCCAAAACGTGTTTTTCCCATGCAATTTTCCATAGGGCGGTTGGCCTCACTTTTAGCCTGAACGGCTGAATGGATTTACACCAAACTTGGCAAAATTGTAGGGACTGGTAGCCCGATGTGCCTTTGCTATGTCTCAAGATATAGGCTCCAGTGGTTTTTACGAAAATTAACTTTGAAAAATATATATTGGGCTACATTGGGCTATATATATGTTGGAGCCCAAATGTAGCCCAATGTAGCCCAATGTAGCCCAAAGATGGCCACCAGAGACAAAAAAAACAAATGTAGCCCAAATATCAGCCAGATGTAGCCCAACTATAGCCCAATGACAGAATGTCCCAGAGTGTTCTAAAGAACAACTAGAGTGCTAACAGTCCTACTTATTACAAAGGTATGGCACACCTGAAGCCATCTTGATTGGAATAAAGTGGTAACTCTTAAAACATTTAATTTAAAAATGAACAAAATGAGGGGGTTCATTTTGCCATAGAAAGTATGATTAGCGAATATATGACGAAATCCCGCATACCATCAGTCCGCAAAAAAACATCCCGCATGTACTATTAGGCCGCAAATTAAAATAACGAAAACTTTTAGAACGAATATGCCTTTAGCATACACTAAACAACTAAACTACCCTAAACCCTAAAACACTACCCCAAGCATGACCCTACACTACACAAACAGTACAATACTACCCTAAACCCTAAAACACTACCCCCAGCATGACCCTACACTACATAAACACTACAACACTACCCTAAACCCTAAAACACTACCCCCAGCATGACCCTACACTACGCAAACACTACAACACTACCCAAAACCCTAAAACACTACACCCCAGCATGACCCTACACTACACAAACACTACAACACAACCCTAAACCCTAAAACACTACCCCCAGCATGACCCTACACTACGCAAACACTACAACACAACCCTAAACCCTAAAACACTACCCCCAGCATGACCCTACACTACGCAAACACTACAACACTACCCTAAACCCTAAAACACTACCCCCAGCATGACCCTACACTACGCAAACACTACAACACTACCCAAAACCCTAAAACACTACACCCCAGCATGACCCTACACTACGCAAACACTACAACACTACCCTAAACCCTAAAACACTACCCCCAGCATGACCCTACACTACGCAAACACTACAACACTACCCAAAACCCTAAAACACTACCCCCAGCATGACCCTACACTACGCAAACACTACAACACTACCCTAAACCCTAAAACACTACCCCCAGCATGACCCTAGACTACGCAAACACTACAACACTACCCTAAACCCTAAAACACTACCCCCAGCATGACCCTACACTACGCAAACACTACAACACTACCCTAAACCCTAAAACACTACCCCCAGCATGACCCTACACTACGCAAACACTACAACACTACCCTAAACCCTAAAACACTACCCCCAGCATGACCCTACACTACGCAAACACTACAACACTACCCTAAACCCTAAAACACTACCCCCAGCATGACCCTACACTACGCAAACACTACAACACTACCCAAAACCCTAAAACACTACCCCCAGCATGACCCTACACTACGCAAACACTACAACACTACCCAAAACCCTAAAACACTACCCCCCAGCATGACCCTACACTACGCAAACACTACAACACTACCCAAAACCCTAAAACACTACCCCCAGCATGACCCTACACTACGCAAACACTACAACACTACCCAAAACCCTAAAACACTACCCCCAGCATGACCCTACACTACGCAAACACTACAACACTACCCAAAACCCTAAAACACTACACCCCAGCATGACCCTACACTACGCAAACACTACAACACTACCCAAAACCCTAAAACACTACACCCCAGCATGACCCTACACTACGCAAACACTACAACGCTACCCAAAACCCTAAAACACTACCCCCAGCATGACCCTACACTACGCAAACACTACAACGCTACCCTAAACCCTAAAATACTACACCCCAGCATGACCCTACACTACGCAAACACTACAACACTACCCAAAACCCTAAAACACTACCCCCAGCATGACCCTACACTACGCAAACACTACAACACTATCCTAAACCCTAAAACACTACGCCCAGCATGACCCTACACTACGCAAACACTACAACACTACCCTAAACCCTAAAACACTAGCCCCAGCATGACCCTACACTACGCAAACACTACAACACAACCCTAAACCCTAAAACACTACCCCCAGCATGACCCTACACTACGCAAACACTACAACACTACCCTAAACCCTAAAACACTACCCCCAGCATGACCCTACACTACGCAAACACTACAACACAACCCTAAACCCTAAAACACTACCCCCAGTGGGTATATATAGTTAGGATTTTTACTCTATGGGATTTCTGAAAATTCTATGTCTAATAACTTTGGCGTTTGTGGACGGAATTGGCTGAAATTGTCAGGAAAATGGCACATTTTGTTTCTGAGCAGCCCCTGAGAATTTGGGGGGGTTTCGTCAAGGGGGGGCCGAGAAAAAAGGGGGGTCCCAAAACACGTTTTTCCCATTCATTTTTCCATAGGGCGGTTGGACTCACTTTTAGCTCGAACGGCTGAATAGATTTACATGAAACTTGGCAAAATTGTAGATATGGTTTGCCCGACGTGCCTTTGCTATGTCTCAATATATGTGCTCCAGTCGATTTTGAGAAATTAACGTTTAAAAAAATATATATATCTGTGACAGCGCTCCGGTTAGCGCCCCGGTTCGCGTACCTGACGCGTAACGGAACTTCGCGAAGCGAAGCTGATTGGCTCTCCGGACTCTGTCAACATTCTAAACAGTCCGGAGTGGCCGCCATCTTGTCTCTCGGTACGATCGAGAGACAAGATGTGGTGAAAAACGAAGGGGGAAATGAAGGAAAGGGGGCAAGGTAGACCACTCCTGACCCCTTGGATTGATGAGGGGGATATTAAAGTGCCCCGTGGGGCAAAAAATAAAAAATAAAATTTGTGGGCGATTTTACGCCGTAGAGGCGCGTCCCGATACGCGAACCGGGCAGCTCACCGGGCAGCTCACCGGGCAGCTAACCGGGCAGCTAACCGGCAGCGTAGCTGTCAACATTGTGAACAGTCCAGAGCGGCCGCCATCTTGTCTCTCGGTAGGTTCGAGAGACAAGATGTGGTGAAAAAAGAAGGGGGAAATGAAGGAAAGGGGGCAAGGTAAACCCCTCCTGACCCCCTAGGATTGATGAGGGGGATATTAAAGTCCCCCGCGATTTTTCGCGGTAGAGGCGCTTCCCGGTAAGCGAACCGGGCAGCTAACCGGCAGCGTAGCGGGAGTCCGCCATCTTGTGTTTTTGGAGCGTCCGGTTCGCGTACCGGGTAGCGTCCCGGTAAGCGTAACAAGGGGAAAACCAAGAGAAACAGTAAAAAAAAAATTAAGGGAATAGATTTCCAGCAAACTTGGCAAAATTGTAGGGACTGTTTGTTTGATGTGCCTTTGCAAGGCCTCAAGATATGTGCACGTGTGGATTTTGTCTAATTAAGGTTAAAAAAAAATATATATCTGTAAGCGTGCTCCGGCACGCTTACGTTACGGGTTTTGTTTGCGCTGCAGAGCCGATACGTCACGGTTATGCGACGCGTCATGAGGCGTCTCACGTGGCTACGTGATACGTCACGTAATAAAGAATATATTTTACAGCTATAGATATTAGCTTTTAAAAAACCAATGAAATTCACTGAAAAAACCATAGGTTATAGACCATATATAGTTAGGAATTTGCATTTACAAAACCTTGAAAATTCACTGAAAAAACCATAGGTTAGAGACCATATATAGTTAGCTGGACATTTTATTGACATAAAACCAATGAAATTCCATATATAGTTAGTTGCACTAACTATATATCGCGCACCCGCAATCCACTGCTGATGAGGTCACATATTACATCATTCATGACATGGTCAGTGACATCACTGATGACATCACTGATGACATCTCAAATGACATCTCAAATGACATCACTGATGACATCATGACACACCAATACCAGTTACTACATACGCACTCACTGATTCCTACGTCTACACACACATTCACTCATTCACCCATACAATCACTCATACATACAGTCACTCATTATTACAACACTTTCATATGCACTCATACACCTATGCAGACACTCACACACTGCCACTCATCCATGGAGTTACTCACACACCTAGTCAGTCCTGTAAAGAATCAATCACACTTCCATTTCCTCATCTATACAGTTAAACACAGAACACCATACTTCAGTGACATCACTGATGACATCACTGATGACATCTCAAATGACATCACTGATGACATCTCAAATGACATCACTGATGACATCATGACACACCAATACCAGTTACTACATACGCACTCACTGATTCCTACGTCTACACACACATTCACTCATTCACCCATACAATCACTCATACATACAGTCACTCATTATTACAACACTATCATATGCACTCATACACCTAGTCAGTCCTGTGAAGAATCAATCACACTTCGATTTCCTCATCTATACAGTTAAACACAGAACACCATACTTTTCACACATATACTAACACATACTTACTCTCTTATACAATCACTGATATGCACAGAGTCACACACCTCCCAGCCAGCCACACACACACTCAGTCTTCCATACATCCACTCATTCTTCAATATGTAAAACATATTTAAACTTTACAAAAACACACAGACACTAGATGATGTCATCAGTGATGTCATTTGAGATGTCATCAGTGATGTCATCAGTGATGTCATTTGAGATGTCATCAGTGATGTCATCAGTGATGTCACTGACCATGTCATGAATGATGTAATATGTGACATCATCAGCAGTGGATTGCGGGTGCGCGATATATAGTTAGTGCAACTAACTATATATGGAATTTCATTGGTTTTATGTCAATAAAATGTCCAGCTAACTATATATGGTCTCTAACCTATGGTTTTTTCAGTGAATTTTCAAGGTTTTGTAAATGCAAATTCCTAACTATATATGGTCTATAACCTATGGTTTTTTCAGTGAATATATATATATATAAATATATATATATATATATAAATATATATATATATATATATATATATATATATATTTATATATATATATATATATATATATATATACATACATATATACATATATTACCAACTGGTGGTCGACAGTAGGTAGTTATAGTTAGGACCTACTTACCATAGGAAAATGGCAACCTTGTATTCCCATTAACTTAGACACCGATTGACGAATCTTCACGAAATTTTCAAACAAAATCTTTGTTTAGATCAGCTGCTATGTTGAAGTTTGGGGGTTATTTGTCAAGGGGGGGGCCGGGAAAAAAGGGGGGTCCCAAAACATGTTTTTGAATGTTAATTTCCAGAGGAAACTTTAGACAAGGCTACAGGTTAAACGGGTGAACGGAATTACCCCAAATTTAGCAGGGAGAAGGGGGTCTAGAAAGCATGCTTTTGTTTATTTGGTGTAAATCCATTCAGTAGTTTTTGAGAAATATCTAAATTTACAGATATCGATATTTGGGAATTCGGCCATCTGATTGGCTGAGGCGTTACGAACACGAGCTTGCTGCTGACTGGCTGCGAGTGGTGGGAGCGGTTGCAACTAGGAAGTGTTGGCCGCCATTTTGTGATTCCGTTGAAACGAGTAAGGGGAAAAAGGGCAGAAAAAAGTGGGAAAGAGGAGGGTAGGAGCACTGTGAGGTCTGTAGGGTGGTTAGGGTGTGCTGTAGAGAGAGTGTGAAGCGAAGTATTCACCCCTACCGGTATGAAAGTGCTGTTATGCCTTCTGTGAGATGGTGCTGAGGTGAGGTGCCGGTACACTCCGGGATGAAAGCCTGCATGTAAACCATGAGCTGAGTGCTGTAAACTGATGTGCTCTGGGCGCTGTAGCATACTGGCCGAAGCAAAGTATTTACCCCTAACGGTGTGAAAGTGCTGTTATGCCCACTGTGAGATGGTGCGGAGGTGAGGGCCTGGTGAACTCGGCGATGAAAGCATGTGCCTAAACTGTGAGCTGAGTGCTTTGTAGCATCGTGGCAGAAGCGAAGTATTTACCCGTACCAGTGTGAAAGTGCTGTTTTGCCTAGAGTGAGATGGTGTTGCGATGAGGTATCGGTAAAGTCGGGAATGAAAGCGTGTGCTTAAAATGTGAGCTGAGTGCTGTAAACTGATGTGCTCTGGGCGCTGTAGCATACTGGCCGAAGCAAAGTATTTACCCCTAACGGTGTGAAAGTGCTGTTATGCCCACTGTGAGATGGTGCGGAGGTGAGGGCCTGGTGAACTCGGCGATGAAAGCATGTGCCTAAACTGTGAGCTGAGTGCTTTGTAGCATTGTGGCAGAAGCGAAGTATTTACCCTTACCAGTGTGAAAGTGCTGTTTTGCCTAGAGTGAGATGGTGTTGCGATGAGGTATCGGTAAAGTTGGGAATGAAAGCGTGTGCTTAAAATGTGAGCTGAGTGCTGTTAACTGATGTGCTGTGGGCGCTGTAGCATACTGGCGGAAGTGAAGTATTTACTCCTACCGGTGTGAAAGTGCTATTTTGCCTACTGTGATGGTGAGGTGAGGTGCCGGTACACCTGGGGATAAAAGCCTATGCCTAAACTGTGAGCTGAGTGATCTGTAGCATACTGGCAGAACCGAAGTATTTACCGTTACAGGTGTGAAAGTGCTGTTTTGTCTTGAGTCAGATGGTGCAGAGGTGAGGTACCATTAAACTCGGGGATGAAACAGTGTGCCTAAACTGTGAGCTGACTGCTGTAAACTGATGTGCTCTGGGCGGTGTAGCATACTGGCTGTTGTAGTGTATGTGTGCAGGTGGTGTTAATATGCGTTTAGAGTATAGCGGGAGTGGGAAGCAAAGTACGGATCACTGACTAAATATCGAGGGACAAAATATAGACTACCC
Source organism: Lissotriton helveticus (assembly GCF_964261635.1). Taxonomy (NCBI): domain Eukaryota; kingdom Metazoa; phylum Chordata; class Amphibia; order Caudata; family Salamandridae; genus Lissotriton; species Lissotriton helveticus. Next base: position 467,091,187 of record NC_136073.1, on the reverse strand, counting down.
AAAATATAGATTCCAAAATATAGACAGACAAAATATCGAATTCCTATCTACAAACAGGTAAGTACCAAAATATCGACCCCAAAATATCGTTTATATATATATATATATATACATTATAAAATATCTAATTTCTTAAAATTAATGTAAAATTAAAAAAAATATTAAAAATAAATAGCTAAAAATACTTTAAAATACTTAAATTACCTTAAAATTATTAAATAACTAATTTAACTTATATAAAAAAAATACAATCATATCTGTTAAAACATATATATATATATATATATATATATTAACATATTATTAATAAAAAATACACAATATTATTACAGTAGGATAGCGGAGGTGTAAAAATTACTATTCCCACTCCTGGAAGTGCAACAGTAGGGAAAGCGTTTGATAGCGTAGGGGTAAAAATTACTATTCCCACTCCAAAGAGTGCAACAGTAGGGAAAGCGTTGAATAGCGTAGGGGTAAAATTACTATTCCCACTCCAGAGAGTGCAACAGTAGGGAAAGCGTTGGATAGCGTAGGAGTAAAAATTACTATTCCCACTCCAGAGAGTGCAACAGTAGGGAAAGCTTTGGATAGCGTAGGGGTAAAAATTACTATTCCCACTCCAGAAAATGCAACAGTAGGGAAAGCGTTGGATAGCGCAGGGGTAAAAATTACTATTCCCACTCCAGAGAGTGCAACAGTAGGGAAAACGTTGGATAGCGTAGGGGTAAAAATTACTATTCCCACTCCAGAGAGTGCAACAGTACGGAAAGCGTTGGATAGCGCAGGGGTAAAAATTACTATTCCCACTCCAGAGAGTGCAACAGTAGGGAAAACATTGGATAGCGTAGGGGTAAAAATTACTATTCCTACTCCACAAAGTGCAACAGTGGGGAAAGCGTTGGATAGCGTAGGGGTAAAAATTACTATTCCCACTCCAGAGAGTGCAACAGTAGGGATAGCATTGGATAGCGTAGGGGTAAAATTTACTATTCCCACTTCTGGAAGTGCAACAGTAGGGAAAGCGTTTGATAGCGTAGGGGTAAAAATTACTATTCCCACTCCAAAGAGTGCAACAGTAGGGAAAGCGTTGAATAGCGTAGGGGTAAAATTACTATTCCCACTCCAGAGAGTGCAACAGTAGGGAAAGCGTTGGATATCGTAGGGGTAAAAATTACTATTCCCACTCCAGAGAGTGCAACAGTAGGGAAAGCGTTGGATAGCGTAGGAGTAAAAATTACTATTCCCACTCCAGAGAGTGCAATAGTAGGGAAAGCTTTGGATAGCGTAGGGGTAAAAATTACTATTCCCACTCCAGAAAATGCAACAGTAGGGAAAGCGTTGGATAGCGCAGGGGTAAAAATTACTATTCCCACTCCAGAGAGTGCAACAGTAGGGAAAACGTTGGATAGCGTAGGGGTAAAAATTACTATTCCCACTCCAGAGAGTGCAACAGTAGGGAAAGCGTTGGATAGCGTAGGGGTAAAAATTACTATTCCCACTCCAGAGAGTGCAACAGTACGGAAAGCGTTGGATAGCGCAGGGGTAAAAATTACTATTCCCACTCCAGAGAGTGCAACAGTAGGGAAAACATTGGATAGCATAGGAGTAAAAATTACTATTCCTACTCCACAGAGTGCAACAGTGGGGAAAGCGTTGGATAGCGTAGGGGTAAAAATTACTATTCCCACTCCAGAGAGTGCAACAGTAGGGATAGCATTGGATAGCGTAGGGGTAAAATTTACTATTCCCACTCCAGAGAGTGCAACAGTAGGGAAAGCGTTGGATAGCGTAGAGGTAAAAATTACTATTCCCACTCCAGAGAGTGCAACAGTAGGGAAAGCGTAGGATAGCGTAGGGGTAAAAATTACTATTCCCACTCCAGAGAGTGCAACAGTAGGGAAAGCGTTGGATAGCGTGGGGGTAAAATTTACTATTCCCACTCCAGAGAGTGCAACAGTAGGGAAAGCGTTGGATAGCGTAGGGGTAAAAATTACTATTCCTACTCCAGAGAGTGCAACAGTAGGGAAAGCAATGGATAGCATAGGGGTACATTTTACTATTCCCACACTAGTGAAAATAAATTAATATAATTCACATAATTATCAATTAATCAATTAATAAAAATTGATTATCAAGTAAGAATTAATTATTTATCAATTAAAAATTAATTAACAATTTGTTCAAAATAAATACCAATAAATTAATTAACATATTTAATTATTCATAATTAAATTCCTTCCCACCCTATTCCCCTATAAACCTACAACCCGCTACAGAAAATAAATTAATATTATTCACATAATTATCAATTAATCAATTAATAAAAAATAATCATTTAAGAATTAATTAATTACCAATTAAAAATTAATTAACAATTTAATTAAAATAAATACCAATTAATTAATTAACATATTTAATTAATTATAATTAAATTACTTTCCACCCTATTCCCCTATAAACTCACAACCCCTACAGTAAATACATAAATTTAATTCACATAATTATCAATTAATTAATTAATAAAAAATAATTATCAATTAATAATTAATTAATTACCAATTAAAAATTAATTAACAATTTATTCTAAATAAATACCAATTAATTAATTAACATATTTAATTAATTATAATTGAATTACTTCCCACCCTATTCCCCTATAAACCCACAACCCGCTACAGAATTAAATTACACAATAATTAAATAACAAAATTAATTACTTAAAATAAATTACAAAAATATATACACTTTTCACACATATACTAACATAAAAAACACTTTGAAAAATTCGATATTATTAAAAATTTGATATTTTTAATAAACTATATTATGTACTTTTATATTTTGACTGTCTATATGTTTAAAATCGATATTACATTACTTACCTTCAAAACGATATTTTTGATGTCTATATTCTGTCCATTCGATATTTTGTCGATTCTATATTTTGGACTCGATATTTTGGTTTGTCTATATTTTGGAATCGATATTTTGACCATTTACTGCAAAGTACTCACTGGTACCTGTCTGAGGAGTTGGGGATGAAACTGTGAGTGTAAGTCGTTAGTTTATTGTTGTAAAGTGCTTTGCTGTGGATGCTGTAGGCAAGTGGCCACTGTAGCATACCTGTGTAAGTAGTGTTAGTGTGCGTTTATAATATACAGGGAATGGAAAGCGAACTAGTCACCCCTACCGGTCTGTAGACTCGAATGAAGTGTTTTAGGAACCAGGAATAAAAAAATAATCATGAAGAATATAATGTAGAATGTTGCAATGCCACAGAAGAAAAATGGTGAAATGAGGTGTGTGTAAGAAAGTGTGTGTGTGTCATAAAGGCATGGAGTTTGGAAATTATATAGAAAGTGTCTTTATTTAAGTGCTATAAGTGGACCCACTGGTGCAAGAGCTAGGGCATCCAGCTGATGCAAAGTTGAAGCACTTATGTTGTTTTCAAACATAAGCTCCTGAATCATTGAATTGTATATTACATGTTACAGTTGCATGTGACATAAACAATAGCTATTACACTTGAATGACTTTACCTTCTATAAGGAAAATAAAGGTAGGATATGATTACCACATGTATCCTTTAAGAAAAAAAAGAAATTGCAAAATGTAATCAACAACATTTTTAGGTACCTTGGCAGTGCTTTTTTGTAACACAAAATTATCAACAGTAGAATAATCAGCAATCTGTTGTAAAGTAGATTCAATGTGGTGCTTGTCAGAATTGGTACTAGTTCTACCCACATTGGAACTTTGAGGATGAATACAAACATTGCACTTCGGAGAAGCACTTTCAGTACCTTTGTAGTGAAACTATACATTATTGTCTTCTCCTGCATCAGTGAATTGCACATTATATGTTAAAGTTCTATGTGACCTACACAATAGCTATTAGACATGGATGAATAAACTGTAAAATGAAAATAGAGGTAATTTACGATTACTACACTGTGTTAACCAGTTGTTAATCAAAGTCGCCTTTTTTTATTTTTATTGTGAGGTTCTGAGCAGAAGTTGACTGAGTAAATTTGTGTGAAAGGGCTTTGTAAATAACAGGGAGGCAGAGAGGTGTGTGCACAAAGATTAGACGTGGTTTCAAAATGGGTGTCGGGTTTAGGCTAATTTAGTAAGTAAATAGCGTATTTGCATAGGCCATACATCAACGATCCCTGGTTAAATTGGAGACGTAAGGGGCAATAATGAAGATAGAGTTCAAATGTCTGAGTATACTTAAAAAGTTGTTATATGAAAGTAGTAGGATTGAAGTGTGTTATGTTATAAAAATTTAAAGGAAAAAGTAAAAAAAGATGGAAAGATTCCATTCAAGAATAACGTGAGTTTCTTACAAGTCTTGGAGATTCCAGTCCAGAAGCTCTTCAGCGGCTTGAAATGCCTAATGTTCCAAGAGGCAATTGTTTGTATAAAAAGGGGTGCCCCTGACAGTAGTTCCTAAATCAGGGTGTATCAACAATTTGTGATCAAAAACAATTTAGGAACATGGAAATATCTTATCAGACCTGAAGAACATACACAGAAATGACATGCATGTACCATTCATTTACAAAAATATATATTTTTAAATTATTTTATGGTATATTTTATAAATCAGTCATATTGAATTGAATATAAAATATGGCAATAACTCCAGTGTCAATTATTGCAATAATGATTAACAAGAATAGTTATTTAAATTGTTTCGTTCCAAAGGATACAACACTTTGTTTTCTATTCTAAGGTTCATCAAACACTCACTGAATCAATTACTGAGTGCAAAATGCTACTCAAAATCAGAACAACAGGATGTTTTAAGGCATGGCTTTTCTATACAATAATTCCTATGTGCGTTTCGGCTGAAGCCTTCATCAGGATGCCATGTACATCTATAATTTTGAAACATGAAAAAGGTACATGCAGACAAAACATATATCAGTGATGCAATTTGGTCCTATTTACATGATTTCATTTACAAAAAATCTGACAATATACTTTTTTATCTAAAGAACTAGAATAAAAAACACTAGTCACTCTAAAAGAAATAATACCAAAAAAGAATTAAAGATAATATCTTAGAATGAAGATAAAGGAAAAAAGAAAGAAAAGACAAGTTTTTAGACTCCGTGTAGGATGGCATGTCGATTTAATGGAAGAACCTGTTTACCAACACCATTGTGTAAAATAACTCTTAAGGTATACCGAGTTGGAATTAGAAGTAGAAGGATGGGACGGGGGGCGTTTTGGGGGTGGGGAGGGTAAGGGTGGGCTGTCGGGAGGATGGAGGAAAGTTTTTTTTAGAGAGTCACCCTCGAGTATCACAGTTGTACGTATTGATGCCTTACTCAATACTTTTTGAGAACAATAAGTACCCTAAAGTCTCATGTTGGGTTGTTAGGCTTCCTGATTATGTCTACAGGAAACAATAATATTCTGTAAACTGTGGAAAAGAAAGATAGATTAGCATTATCATAGTCTTAGTTTATGTATCAGAAATTTTTATGCATATGAGTAAACTGATCTAGCCATTACCTCTGGATGGGCTGGGATGGATCAGACGTTTGTGTGCATAGATCACTTTTTAAAAAGATTCAAAGCCGTCTGCTTATTTTATCTGCCACCTCAATCTTTATCTAAATGAAATGAAAAATATATTTAATTTAATAAAAAAAATCAGATGGAAAAAATAAACTTCCCTCAGCTGTTACTTGTTGGATATGCATGAGGTACGATAAAGTCCAGTCTATAGATGAAAAAAATGGATGGGGAAAAAAAATAGGCGTGGGCCTGCTCTTACTATGTAGTTCAGAACCGGGACTGTATAACCCAAAAATATTTCGTCACTTCTTCTAAGAGGATAATGGTTCCTGTTTAATCTCTTTCTTTCAGAACAGTTAACTGTGTACATTCAATACTGTCCTAACAGGATAAGTTGTGTGGTTTATTTGAATTGTTAAAAAATTCCCTCTACCTGAATAATCGAGATAAGAGCCTCACTGGACAAGTAGATTGTGGACAGATCTTGCATGCGATTTGCACTAAAAATACATTAGAAAAGGAATTCAAATATGTTAGAAATTTGTCGTAAATAACACTTCAAAATCAAAACCGGAATATCTGCTGAAAGTTGGCTAATATAACTGTTGTATTCACTGTTCTCAGCAACGCTGTGTCTATTATGAGAGTTACTAATGTCTCCAAATATGATTAACGAGTTCCGGTCGCCATTCAATGGAGGTATCAGTGTTTCTATAAACATGACGAGAATCGAAAAGGAGAGTGGCAAATTAAGTTCGCGTTCTCTCCCGTGCTACTCTAGTAAACCAACTAGCTGGTCGCTGGATATTCTTACTGGTTTTGTATCTCTAATTCCGGAACCATTAATGTTCGATGGATTTGGTCCGGCGTTCTCTGAGGTCCCGAATTACGGGCGTCTCACCGCCTGGGTGCCATGGGTTGCTAAAGTCCGTCCTTCACATGCGGCTACTCACATGATTCTTAATCTTGACAACAGAACCAGACTATGCAATATGTTGTTTGATATCTTAAAGCTGGTCTGTATCGTACATGGCATGTTTTTTAGAGATGTGTGCTTCAGATACAATTATCTCAGCTAATATCTCTGATTGTGAAGTTCCCAAAACTGAAAAATATCACTCAAAGGGATAGATATAGAAAAATCTCTATTGATTTACTGTAGCTATTCATACATTTCTGCAGAGTCCTGCTGATAATGCATGTAGAAAGATAATTTAGTTGCAGTTGCATTTCAATACTTGGTCCCATGGGATTTTGTGATTCATACCATCCTGGTATGTATTTAAGACAAAAATCCAGTAGACCTTCCTACACTTGCGGATGTTTGTGCTTAAGGTGCCAACATTGGTTCCAAGAGGCTATTGTTGCCATCGTATGAGAAAAGCAAAGTGATCCAATTCATATCTTCGAAGGGACAGTAATGTTCCTCAAATGTTGGCGTGGCAATTTGAATTAGAAGGCAATCTGCGATGTTGTGAAAGGTCGCACGTTGCAGGAGATATTTCGCGGCTGCGCAGAAATCCCATTCTGCTGCGATTCCTTTTTGCATTGCGTTCGACATTGCGCCACTGACCGAACAATCTGTTCTTGGTTTTCAAGATAATGCATTACCTGCTGGATATCGTGGGAGATTGTTGGGATGTTGGCAAGGCATACATCCATTCACCGGTCAAATGGGCAAGTTTTATTGATGTGGCTTGGCTTAGAGGCGTATTCTGTTGGACACAGTTGTTAACAAAGAGAGCGTAGCCATTTCTAGAAGTAGAATTAGTAGTAGGATGGCCGCAATGAGAGCGAGAATTGTGGGAACTGTTCCTGTTATTACAGAGATGATCGAATGAATGAAGTCTGCTAATAAAGGAAGAACAGTTTGAAAGCATGTTAGAAGGCTGTAGGAGAGCGTGTTAAAAAAGTGTGCCAGACCTTGAGTGTGACATGTTGTAAATTGTGTAACAATTCCCAAAGTGTAATGGACGGTTCATATTTAAAAGGGAGTGTATTTTACTTGAGGTTAGTGGTATCTGTAGTAGATAAATGTATTTTGCAGAAGTGAGGGAGACTACTGTTATGAACAAAAGTACTTTTAGTTTGTTTTGTTTCTTGAAATCGTTTTTCAAACTAAGAATTGAAGGCCAAGTTGAAGTTTGGGAGTTACTTTGTGTGGGTGGGAATAGACATTGCCACAGGAAGTTACTCTGTTTGAAACAGTAAGGACATGCGGTGTGCCAGCTTACATTCCGTAGGAGTGCTTGTTATTGAGAAGCAGATAACTGTTGTTAGAAAGCTGTGTGAATGTTAGTCGGATTGTGGGAGTTGGTGTGCTTTTAAGAAAGGATGCAATGATGGGGGCTGTAAGCTTAGAAGCGCTGTGTAGTTGGACATTCTTGGATAGTAATGAATGACTGTCATTGTGGTCGCACTTTTCACCTGTGAAATTTTTTTCTGTATGCTCTTTAAGACAGCGATATGTAAATGGAAGAAACCACTGCTTGTGAATAAACGCGCTACCTTATATAATCACATACAACATTGAAAACAACATGTGCACCTAGCAGACACAACAACACTACATACTGTGGGAAACCTGGCTAGCCATGTACACAAACTAAACATGGCATGGCACCTCTGCCTCACAATGCTGAATGCGGGGAGAGATGGAAGCAAAGTATGTGCGAAGGTGGTAAGTAATTATCGATTACAAAAGTATACAATGCAAAGTGTTGAGGGGATGTGCCGGACACAGTTGAGTATGCAGAGCACAGACATGTACATGTTAACATACACTGATGGGCTAGAGAGTGATAGTACAGTCAGTAGGGAAGATTATGGAATGGTAGTGCGTATGTGCCTCCCCCCTATATGTTTAGGGTAGTGGGCTGGCTCGGCATATGCAAGGCTAGCGTAGGGGTTTGAAGAGGAGGCACATTTCTCAGGGTATGTTCTCTTCCGGATTTGTGCAGCTTACACCACCACGAGGCTGAAGCCGTGAGCGAAGGTGGCTGCGCGAATGCTGTTGTCAGCGTGCTGGTATTTAGAAAGCGTAATGGCTGCTTTGACGTATATATACTCCATAGTTCACCTTTCTAACCTGCCGTATGTGAAAGAGGGCCCACCACGTGCCGGCGGAAGATCCTGGGCCAAGGTCTGCAAGCTCGGAAGGCTCCTGAGATTAACGCTGGCTACCACGACACAGGCACACAGCGCCCAGCCTGAGGCACAGGAGCGTGGAGTGCTCTGTATACTACTAACACAGTAGTCCGACAGGTACCGACAGTGGAACGGTGTTTTTGAGACCATAGTGGGCGATGCTAGAACTGTATCTGAGAGTGGAGATAAAGGTACTCCCTTCGACAAGTGCAACCAACTCTACGTCCCAACAGTGGAACGGTGTCTTGATCCCACAATGGACGATGTCCGATATTACCTGGTGGTTACATTTGACAGAGCTCCCTCTGTTAAGGTGCATCAGACTCTGTGATTCCATAGTTTACTGTTGCATGTGATTATTGGGCTTGGTTGACTGTAGTCGCTGGACTACACCGTGGTACAGCAGGTCCAAACAGTGAAACAGGGTCTTAATTATATAAATGAGGATGTCAGAAGTTACATTTTGTGATGATTTCTGTGTACCCTGTCCGATGAGGTGCAAGCAACTGTAGGTCCCAACAGTGGAACGGTGTCTTGATCCCACAATGGACAATGTTAGAACTGTATCTGAGAGAGGAGATGGAGGTAGTCCCTTCAACCAGGTGCAACCAGCTGTAGGTCCCAACAGTGCAACGGTGTGTTGATCCCACAATGGATGATGTTGGAAGTGCATCTGAGAGTGGAGATGGAGGTACTCCCTTTGACCAGAAGCAACCAAATCTAGGTCCCAACAGTGTAACCGTGTCTTGATCCCACATTGGACGATGTTACGACTGTGTCTGAGAGTGGAGATGGAGGTACTCCCTTTGACCAGCTGGAACCAACTCTAGGTCCCAAAAGTGGAATGGTGTCTTGATCCCACAATGGACGATGTCCGATATTACCTGGTGGTTACATTTGACAGAACTCCCTCTGTTGAGGTGCATCAGACTCTGTGATTCCATAGTTAACTGTTGCATGTGATTATTGGGCTTGGTTGACTGTAGTCGCTGGACTACACCGTGGTACAGCAGGTCCAAACAGTGAAACAGGGTCTTAATTATATAAATGAGGATGTCAGAAGTTACATTTTGTGATGATTTCTGTGTACCCTGTCCGATGAGGTGCAAGCAACTGTAGGTCCCAACAGTGCAACGGTGTGTTGATCCCACAATGGATGATGTTGGAAATGCATCTGAGAGTGGAGATGGAGGTACTCCCTTTGACCAGAAGCAACCAAATCTAGGTCCCAACAGTGTAACCGTGTCTTGATCCCACATTGGACGATGTTAGAACTGTGTCTGAGAGTGGCGATGGAGGTACTCCCTTTGACCAGCTGGAACCAACTCTAGGTCCAAAAGTGGAACGGTGTCTTGATCCCAATATGGACGATGTTAGAACTGTATCTGAGACTGGAGATGAAGGTACTCCCTTCGATTAGGTGTAAGAAACTCTAGGTGCCAACAGTGGAACAGTGTCTTGATCCCACAATGGGCGATGTTAGAACTGTATCTGAGAGTGGAGGTGGAGGTACTCCTTTTGACCAGCTGCAAACAAATCTAGGTCCCAACAGTGGAACCGTGTCTTGAGCCCACATTGGACAATGTTAGAACTGTATCTGAGAGTGGAGATGGAGGTATTCCCTTTGACCAGCTGGAACCAACTCTAGGTCCCAAAAGTGGAACGGTGTCTTGATCCCACAATGGACGATGTTAGAACTGTATCTGAGAGTGGATATGGAGGTACTTCCTTCGACCAGGTGCAATCAGCTGTAGGTCCTAACAGAGGAATGGTGTCTTGATCCCACAATGGATGATGTTAGAACTGCATCTGAGACTGGAAATGAAGGTAGTCCATTCAACAAGCTGCAACCAACTCTAGGTCCCAACAGTGGAACGGTGTCATGATCCAACAATGGACGATGCCCGATATTACCTGCTGCTTGCTTTTCTCAGAAGTTCATGTGCTGAGGAACATCACATTCTGTGCTTCCATAGCTAACTGCTGGACATGATTATTGGGTTTGGTTGACAGTAGTCGGTGGAGTATACTGTGGTACAGCAGGTGCAAACAGTGAAATGGGGTGTTGATTGTATGATTGAGGATGTCATAAGTTAAAGTTTGTGATGATTTCTGTGTACCCTCTGTGATCAGGTGCAACCAACTCCGTGCTTTTGAATCGAACAGTATGTGGCTGTGAGGTGTTAATGACCAGTGCATCTGTTCTAGACTGCGGATCGCAGGGTTCACAATTTAGATTGAGTGGTGATTGTTTAATTACAGAATCCAGTAGTTAAGTAATTAGAACATCTATTGAAATATACACAATATTGTTTTATTAGAACATTGGAATGTTGGGAGCTCCATTGAAAACAATGGAGTAGCTCAGTGTCAGGCTCCGTCAAGATACTCCTCGGGACTGTGCAGAAAAGTCCAAACCCACACCCACACAACAACCCCGGAGCCCGACTTTGTACACAGACTCACGGAATCGTTCCGCGGGCGCGGGAAAGGAAGGGGACAGCGGGGAGGGAGATCTGTAACGACAAAAGACACTACAATTAGAAGAAACCCCCCCTGTCGTAAACTGCTTGGATGTCTAACACTACTAAGTCTATGCAATCACTTTTGTCACAGAACCCCTACCTGAAAAGGAAAATACGGTGGGCGGTGTATACAGGAGAGATAGGAGGATTACCAGAGACTGCAACCAACTACAAAAGGAACAATAAACAGGTTGTAGCCATGCAGTACATCCATAGGGTTACATACACAACATCTTCCAAACATAACCTACCACATACTGCTGTGTTCTGACTTGGGCTGCTCATGTGCTCTGTGCAATACCCCCCATGAATGTTCTCATCTGCACTGAATAAAGGAATGCAAAACAACAAGGTTGTGCATACAAAGAAATGAAAGAGGACACTGAAGGTTGAAATCACCCCAGTCCTATCTGGCTTCACCCAAGGAATTGTGAAGAGGTAAAAGTACTTTTATATAATGCTTTGTCACTGTTCCACAAATGAGGCGATTCGTACTGTAAGTCTTTTGTAGATAAGATCTCCTGACCCAATAAGACTTAATCACTGTACCACAAAACGAAGCGATATGACTTTAACCCTTTTTGTAGATAATATCGCCTGAACCAAAATACAAGTTTTAAACTGTCCCAAAAATACTGAACAGAACACCTTAGTCTCCAATAATAAAGTTTCTACGGTTATGTTCCCTGCATGAGAGAGCAAACGCTCCTCTCGTCCAACAGGGAACGAATCACAGTTTTTTACCCGCGTAAACGGATCGTTTTACCGGGTAGGAGTTTCCCTCACGGAGCTGCCGGTGTTCTAACTCGGTGACCCCAGCCGGGCATCACACAAGGCTGTCACAACACAGGGAGGGTTCTTACTCACGTTTCCGCTGGTAACTTCTTACCGACCAAGGCAATCTCAGGAAGAATTATCCGCGTCTTCCGATAGTTCCGCACCTCCATTTGGTTCCATGGGAGTGTGCGTGACGGACGTCCTGACGTCACAATACCGCAATGCTGCTGGGTCCTGTAGTTTGGTCCGAACGGCGTGCCGTTTGTCACGCATTACGCGGACAGCGGCACTCCGAGGACGGAACCCTGACACTCAGTTCTTATAATGTCTGGTATAAGCCTGGAGCTGCAACATTGCGAAGTTTTTTTGTTCACAGCTCTGGGCCCTTGTTGAACGCTCTTTCTGGCCTATACTGCAGACTTCAGTGTTCGCATTTGACATTGAGTCAGTATTGTAGATGATGCTGTCCTGTATGAAAAGCCATTGCTTCAGTGCACTCTATGTGCACCACTCATGAGCATCATTGCAGGCTCTGCACACTTTTTTTGCTTCGCGTATTGCAAACTGTAGAGCTCAAGTCAATGCAACATGGCTGTGGGCCCTTGCTGATCGCTCACTCTGGCATACACTGCAGACAGCAGTGTTCACAATTGAGATTGAGTCGCTATTGTAGATGAGATAGTCCTGTAGGAAAAGACTTTGCTCTACTGCATACTGTTTGCACCATGCATATGTATCATTGCAGGCTCCGCACACGTTTTGTTGTTGCTTTGCTTACTACACACTGGGCAGCTCAAGTCACCTTATGTAGGTGTGGGTCGTTGCTGACCGCTCTCTGAGGCCAACACTTCAGTCAACAGTGTTCACAATTCAGATTGAGTTGCTACTGTAGATGATACATTGTTGATGGCAACAGATATTGCTCCTAGTATGGCCTGAATACAGCATGCATTATTGCTGGCTGTGCACATGCTGATGGAGTGTTTTTGATGTAATCTTTTAGTGTATTATTTCAGATCTATTAATTGTGTGTCAGTATACCACAAGTTGTGGTTCTGTTACGATATAATTATTTCTATATTATTTCACATGTACTGTCCCTAACATTCTGCAGCACAAATTATTGATTATTTTAATATTGAATTTCTGTGTGTGATGCAATCATTACTGTTGTAGTTGATGCTAGCAGCAACTATTCCCTGAGGGCTGGTTTCCACTCACACGTATCCAGCACAGATGTAACAGGAATGGGATATGTGATCCTGGTAATAAAAATGAGTCGATCGCACATGCCCGTACCCACTTGCACTATCTATCTGTGTCTGTGTGTTCATTATCTATGCAATATACTGTCTCTGGGCCGTACTATATTACGTTGTGTTGTAGACAGTGTATGCAACCATGTTACCTCTGGTATTGGAGAAAATTTCGGTTATGTAACTTATAGGTGTATGGCTATCAGGTGGAAGGCTACTTTACAGAGCATGAATATTGATGAAAATGATGGTTGCATGTTGTGTGTAGTATAAGATATGTGTACATTGCATAAAGTTTAGAACAAAGCTCTCTAAGCAGAAGAGGTGTGTCTCATGAAATGCAGTACAGATATTGACTAAAATGGGTGACGTTTTCTTACTGTTACAATGGGAACTGTTATGAACTAATGAAGTGCATTTTTTTATGGTCACATGGCAATCATGCACCTAGTGCCCAACGTGATTTGGAAAAAATATATTTGCTAAAATATAAGTTTATTACAGTAAAAAATATATAAATGTTTAAAATATGTTAGATTATCGCTTGCTCTCATATACACTTTAAAGTTATTTAGATATAGTTTTGAGACAAAAAAACATGAGGGAATGGCGTACGTGGCACAACACCGTACGTTTATGATGTAACACAGGGCATAAATCAAAACAAGGGTCTTGACTCTTTACTCAGAATGGCTGAGTCCAACTGAACTTATTCAACAAAAACAAAAGCCAATGCTGGGAATGTGTTATAACACCGCTGGTGATTTAAAGGCAGGAGGTTTTGATTAAAGAAAAAACAACCTATAGATAATTTACATCAAATTTATTCTTTTTCATGAAAGTATCACTTTTTTATATATATCAGCACCTTATTTTTCGTGCATGGAAAATACAACATATAAATGACATACAATTATATATACAATATGTACACACAAATAATCAAACGATTTCAAACACTCTTGGCCATACAATCATACGTCATCCATTCACAACAATAGAAAAAATATTAGAAAACAGTGCGTCCAAGCAGCGGAAAGTAATTCAGTTACAAATATTTCATTTCATATTTTTGCAAACTAGTTGTAGATGTGATTATCACAATTTCTCTTGTGACCCGAAATGAATGCAAAACAAAATTGGCCAGATGCTGGACGCAACAAGTGGTCGACGCGTTTCAAACCCCTATCATTAGGGTGGGGTTCTCCTCAGGACCAGGTAGGTTCTGAAACAATAAAAATGCCTAGTTTAAACGCATTAGTCTCGAGCATGAGAAACTCCACAAAAGAAGGGATCAACTCACAGTATTCAACTGCGACTTCCTACCTGACACAGCGATAGGAAACGTAGTAAATGGTGGATAGTCAAATAATTCAGTCAACTAGTATTTTCCAAAATGTGCTCCCAGCAGCTGTGCAGAAAAACAACAAGCACGACAGCATTTATTCCTGTGTCATCCCTTCTCAATCATACCAAGTACACAAAAACCTCAGACGGGCGGGGACGGGCTGGTTAACTCACCCGCTCGGTTTCACTTCTTTGTATACCAATACGAGGTTACAATTCAGGGCGTGGGCTCCTGTTCTATGAGAGAAAGCGGAGGACGCATTAAGTCAATGGCGCGTGGGACGCTGGCTTAACGTTATTGCCCGCGGCTCAGTCAGAACTTACCCGGGCGGCGCAATGGGAACCGTCAAACACCTCAGGCGGTTTCCATGTTTGACGCCGAAGCTTCCTCGGATGGGGGCGTGACAGTAGCGGTCCCTGGTAATGAAACGCTGTGAAGGATTTCTGGGACATGTAGTTCCAAGGGAGAGATTAGA
Organism: Lissotriton helveticus; assembly: GCF_964261635.1. Lineage (NCBI taxonomy): Eukaryota > Metazoa > Chordata > Amphibia > Caudata > Salamandridae > Lissotriton > Lissotriton helveticus. The sequence goes on along the minus strand of NC_136073.1, from coordinate 467,076,127 downwards.
GAAACAAAACACGGGGTGGACTTTATCCAGTGGGCTTATAAATTTCAGAAATCTCGTTTAAACCCCGAGTGGCGGTGTTAAATTTCATTATTAGCATTGCCTCGCGTTGGGACAATTGCGCATCAATGTCCCCACCTCTGGGGTTTCTTTCAATTTTAGACAGTACTGTCCAACGCAGGTCAGTGTTGTCATGTTTGCACCTCGCCCAATGATTCACTAGTGGGGCATTTTCAACTTTCCTGCGGATGCGCGATTTATGTTGCGTTATCCTATTCCTGATTTCCTGCGATGTTTTCCCTATATAGACTAAAGGGCATGGGCACACAATTGCGTAAACAACGTTTTTTGACTTGCAATTGGTGAAGGTGTCATGTTTCCAGTAGATGTTCTCAAATGAAAAGACCGAATCCTCAATGGTCTCACCGCAACAAGTGCAAGTGCCGCACTTGTGGTGTCCTTTAGGTGGAGGTAATCCAAATAGGCTTTGTAATGTCGGTGCCTTAACTGTTGGTAAAGCCGCCCTAACCACGTAATTGGCCACACTTTTGTCCTTCTTATATGCAAATAGTGGCGGCGTAGAGAATTCTTCATGCAGGTTTCTTAACAAATGCCAGTTAGATGTGACAAGTTTCCTGTGTAGATTGGTTGCAGGGCAGAAAGTGGTGACACACACCATCCTTTTGACATCTTGCTTAGTTCTCTTTTCAAGTAGGGTCTCACGAGGGGTCCACCAGGCTCGTTTGAGTGAGTTTTTCAATAATTTCTTAGGGTACCCTCTCTGCATGAGTCAATTCTTCAATTGCTCTGCGTGTCTGAAATATTCTTCCTTATTAGAGCAATTTCTGTGGATCCTCAGAAATTGGCCGAATGGCAGATTCTGTTTAAGGCTCCGAGGATGGTTACTGGAAAAATGTAACGCTTTGTTCCTATCAGAGGGTTTACGAAACAGCGTGGTGCTTAAACCTCCATTACAAGGTTCTACCTTGACATCCAGGAAGTTGATTGATTCTTTTGATGATGAAACTGAAAACTGGATGTCAATCGTCCTAGAGTTCAGCCAGCTAATGAATCGCCCAAGGTCTTCTTGTTCTCCTGTCCAGATCATAAATACGTCGTCTATGTATCTCATATAATGGGAGATGTTGCTGCTAAAGGGATTGGTTTGATAAATGAATTTCTCCTCGAAAAGGCCCATGAACATGATGGCTAGTTCTGGGGCAAAGGGGCAACCCATCGCCACCCCCTTAATTTGATAGAAGAATTCAGCATCAAATGAAAAAAAGTTTTTTTGCAGGGCAAACCGTGCGAGGTCAAGTATAAAGTTCGTAGGGACTCTGACCGGTCTCTCCCTTTTCTCCAAGAACACGGTTAGAGTTTCAAGTGCTTGATCTTGGGGGATCTGGGTGTATAACGACACCACGTCTAGGGTCACTAGTAGTTGTTTATTCTTATCGAATTCGATTGTGGAAATGCGATTAAGGAATGCGGTGGTATCCTGGAGATGAGCCGGAATTGTCTGAATAAAGGGTTTTAAAAAATAGTCGATATATTTGGCAATAGGTTCGAACAGGGATTCGCACCCTGAAATTATGGGTCGTCCTGGGGGATTGTGCTCGTCCTTGTGCAATTTAGGAAGCACATAGAACACTGGGGTTCTAGGATTTTTGTTCTGTAGGAATCCCAATTCCTTAGGTCCTATAATTCCTTCGTCGAATCCTCTTTGAATGATAACGAATAGTTGATTTTGTAGTTCCAATGTTGGGTCCTTCCCTATGCGTCTGTAGCAGTTCTGATCATTGAGCTGGCGGTTCACTTCTGATTTGTATTTATTGACGTCCCATATCACCACTGCTCCGCCTTTGTCGGCCTGTTTTACTACGATGGTATTTCAGACACGCGGAGCAATTGAAGAATCGACTCATGCAGAGAGGGTACCCTAAGAAATTATTGAAAAACTCACTCAAACGAGCCTGGTGGACCCCTCGTGAGACCCTACTTGAAAAGAGAACTAAGCAAGATGTCAAAAGGATGGTGTGTGTCACCACTTTCTGCCCTGCAACCAATCTACACAGGAAACTTGTCACATCTAACTGGCATTTGTTAAGAAACCTGCATGAAGAATTCTCTACGCCGCCACTATTTGCATATAAGAAGGACAAAAGTGTGGCCAATTACGTGGTTAGGGCGGCTTTACCAACAGTTAAGGCACCGACATTACAAAGCCTATTTGGATTACCTCCACCTAAAGGACACCACAAGTGCGGCACTTGCACTTGTTGCGGTGAGACCATTGAGGATTCGGTCTTTTCATTTGAGAACATCTACTGGAAACATGACACCTTCACCAATTGCAAGTCAAAAAACGTTGTTTACGCAATTGTGTGCCCATGCCCTTTAGTCTATATAGGGAAAACATCGCAGGAAATCAGGAATAGGATAACGCAACATAAATCGCGCATCCGCAGGGAAATTTGATGTAAATTATCTATAGGTTGTTTTTGCTTTAATCAAAACCTCCTGCCTTTAAATCACCAGCGGTGTTATAACACATTCCCAGCATTGGCTTTTGTTTTTGTTGAATAAGTAACACAGGGCATGGCAGCATGCACTCGTCGCAACCTCTTACGTATATGTTGTTACGCGGGACGTGGTGCCACAAACCCTTCGGATGCGAAATGCGCATCATTTAAATGTGGTGGATAGGTTTTGCGTGCTGATCGAGCTTAGTAGACTACCAGTACGGGACTGTAGTTTTCTCCCCAAAAAAATAATATACATATTTTTGGGGGAAGATATAAAACATGACTTAATTTTTAAAGTTTAAAAAAAGGATAATAGAGTTGCAAAATATTAAAAAACAATTAGAAAATATATAGGTTTTATAAATATTAAAATATGAAATTAACATTTAAAAAACTTTTGAAATTCACTGAAAAAAACATAGGTTTTACAGACGTTATAGTTAGAAATTTGCATTTAAAAAAACTTTAGAAATTCACTGAAAAAACCATAGGTTTCAGGGACGTTATAGTTAGTTGGACATTTAACTCGTATAAAACCAGAGAAACTCACCAGTTATAGTTAGTTGAGCTAACTATAATTCGCGCGCCCGCAATACACTGCTGATGACGTCACATATTACATCACTCGTGACATGGTCAGTGACATCACTGATGACATCTCAAATGACATCACTGATGACATCATTCACGTGATAATCTGATGCACATACTGATACCCTAATGTAAACTATGATACATGCACTCTAAAATACAGACTACTATTTTTGAAACCATAAACACAAGAATGTCAGAATCTACATAGCACCTACTATTTCCTAGGTCTATACACACATCCAATGTCCTACACATACAGTTACTCATCAAAACAGTACTATATTATGTACTGATACACCTATACATATAGTCACACTCTACCACTCATCCATAGAGTTTGTCACACACCTAGTCAGTCATGCAAAGAATGAATTATATACTCATTCACTCATGTATACAGCTATATACACCAAATGAGTTATTTATACACACACCACATCACTTATTTATGCAGATACTAAGACATACTTATTGCCTTATACAATCACTGATACAAGCAGACAGTGATTTATACACCCACTCTTCAAATAGCTTACTATCATGTATACTCATTTATATACTCCAACACTGACATCTACTGCCTTAAAACATATGTAGTTGCTTACACATGTACCACTGAGACATTCCTTCACTCACCAATGCACCCATACACACACTAAGACAGCCATACAGCCCTTTACAGATGCACTTTTTAATCCATACAACTAGTGAATCAACATCTATGCACAGAGTGACACACCCCTGCACCCACCCACACAGACACTCAGGCACTCATACAGATACTCAGACAAGAAACCAATAACTCATATAGAGACCTATGTAGCTACTCACCAACCCCTGCGGTTGCTTAAAACCAACTGAGAGACTAATACAGACTTTCACACAGTTTAGTCACTAACCCATGCATTCAGTAAGACACGTTCAATCACTCAGTTATATAGTCAGTTACGCACCTACTAAATAATCCCTTCAGGCACTTGTAAGTCCACTCATTCTTCAATACACCTTGGTATAAATATATATGGAAATTTATTTAAACTTTACAGAAATACACATTTACTGGACGATGTGATCAATGATGTCATCAGTGATGTAATTTGAGATGTCATCAGTGATGTCATCAGTGATGTCACTTACCATGTCAATAGTTATGTAATATGTGACGTCATCAGCAGTGCATTGTGGGCGCGCGAGTTATAGTTAGCTCAACTAACTATAACTGGTGAATTTCTCTGGGTTTATGTGAGTCAAATGTCCAACTAACTATAACGTCCCTGAAACCTACATTTTTTTCAGTGAATTTCTAAGGTTTTTAAAATCCTAATTCCTAACTATAACGTCTGTAAAACCTATTGTTTTTGCAGTGTATATATATATATATATATATATATATATAAAATTAACAGTCAACTGCGTTAAACAGTACATGACAGTTCATTGCTTGAATTACATATATTATACAAATAAACAACAACAACACAAATCAAAAACACACATGCAGTAATTCCCAAACCAACTCATGCATTACATATACGGCAGTTCTAGCTGTAGTTCCGAGAAGGAATGAACAGAGCCATCTATTTTCAGAGTACAAAATAATGATCCATATAGTCAGATTTTGATCCACATTAAAAAATACATTTGGAAACGTATTTTCTTTCAAATTAAGGAACACTTAAAAAACATATAAATTCAGCCATCCACCATTTTGTGCGCAGTGGTACACTTACTTCGCTGGTGACCAAATGCTGCTGAGTTTTGAGGTAGGAAGAGACAACTGACAGTTTACTTTTCAGAGACTGACACCTATCTGCTCAAGTAAGTAAAACAGTTTTAATAATTGCATTTAGAAATAACACAAATAATCACAAATCATTCATTAATTATTTATGTTTTTAATCTTAATATTTTGCAGATTTTTTACAGAATATCTGAAGGCTTACAAGTTATGAATTTAGCATGCATGCCATCCACTGTAAGTTAAAATTGTTTTAACTCCTATATTTTTTTAGGAAAGTACAAAAAAACTGTCTTCTGATAGGGTGCTGGACAGTGGCAAGTGGACAAAATTACTACTCCACTGGGTCATGACTTTCAGGAAGGTGCTGGACAGTGGCTTGGGTCAAATATACTTTTACTACTCCGCTGGGTGTTAGCCTCCGGGAATGTGCTGGACAGTGTTGGAGGGTACAATTTACTATTACTTTTCCTCCGGGGACTGACCTCAGGGAAGGTGCTGGACCTCAAGTATTTTGCTGGTCAGTGGTGAGGGTGCATATTTACTATTACTACACCACCGGGAGCTGATCTCAAAAAAGGTGCTGCACATTGGTGGGGTTCTACTTTACTATTACTACTCTGCTGGGGCTGACCTCAGGAAAGGTGCTTGACAGAGGTTGGGGTCAAATTAACTTTTACTACTCCACCAAGGGCTGTCCTCAGGGAAGGTGCTGGACAGTGGGCGGGATCAAAAATACTATTACTATTCCAACAAGGGCTGACTTCAGTGAAGGTTCTGGACATGAGGTGGGGGTCAAATCTGCAATTACTAGTCCACTTGGGGGCTGACCACAGAGAAGGTGCTGGAGAGTGGTGGGGGTTCAAATATACTATTACTACTCCGCCTGAGGCTGACTTCAGGGAAGGTGCTGGACATTGGTGGGGCTGCAAATTTACTATTACTACTCCACCGGGGACTGACCTCATGGAAGGTGCTGGGCAGTGTTGGGGGTCAAAATTACTATTACTACTCCACTGGAGGGCTGACTTTAGGGAAGGTGCTGGACAGTGGTGGGGGGGGGCAATTTACTATTACTACTCCACCAGTGGCTGACCTCAGGGAAGGGACAGGCCATGGTGGTGGTGTAAATTTACTATTACTACTCTTCTGGGGTTGTCCTCCGAGATGGCGCTGGAAAGTAGTTGGGGTCAAATTTACTATTACTATTCCAATGGGGACTGACCTCGGAGAAGGTGCTTGGCGTGGTGACAGTCAAATTTACTATCACTACTCCACCAGCGGATGACCTCAGGAAAGGTGCAGGGTAGTGGTGGGTTTCAAAATGACTATTACAACTCCCGCTTGGAGCTGACCACATGAAAGGTGCTAGACAGGGGTGTGGGTTCAAATATACTATTACTACTCCTCCGGGGGCTGACTGCGGGGACGGTGCTGGACAGTGGTAGGGATGTAAATTTACTGTTGCTGTCCACTGGGGGCTGACCTCAGGGAAGGTGCTGGACAGTGGCAGGGTCAAAATTACTATTACAATTCTGCGGGCGGCTGGCTTCATGGAAGATGCTGGACAATGGTGGGAGTCAAATTTGCTATTACTAGTCCACTGGGGGCTGACTGCATAGAAGGTGCTGAACAGTGGTGGGGAATCTAATTTACTATTGCTACTATGCCGGGAGTTGACCACATAGAAGGTGCTGGAGAGTGGTGGGGGTTCAAATTTACTATTACTATTCCACCTGGGGCTGACCTCAGGGAAGGTGCAGGATAGTGGTGGGGCTGTAAATTTACTATTACTACTCCACCAGGGGCTCACCTCAGGGAAGGTGCTGCACAGGTGTAAATTTACTATTACTACTCCACCAGGGGGCTGGCCTCAGGGAAGGTGCTGGACAGTGGTGGAAGTCAAATTTGTGTATTACTAGTCCACCAGGGGCTGACCACAGAGAAGAGGCTGGACCGTGGTGGGGGATCTAATTTACTATTTCTCACTGCAGGAGTTGACCACAGAAAAGGTGCTGTGCTGGAGAGTGGTGGGAATAAAATGTACTATTACTACTCTGCAGGTGGCTGACCTCAAGGAAGATACTGCACAGTGGTGGGGGAATAGATTTACTATTACTACTCCACCTGGGGATGACCTCAGAGACACTGCTGGACAGTGGTGGGGGCCAAATTTACTATTACAGCTCCGGGAGCTGACCTCGGGGATGGTGCTGTACAGTGGTAGAGCTGTAAATGTACTATTGCTACTCAGCTGGGGGCTGACCTCTGGGACGGTGCTGGACAGTGGTAACAGACACAATTTCTATTACTATTCCACTGGGGACTGACTTCAAGGAAGGTGCTGGACAATGGTGGGGGTCAAATTTACTATTACAAGTCCACCGGGGCTGGCAGCAGAGAAGGTGCTGGACAGTGGTGGGGGATCTAATTTAGTATTACTGCTCCACCCGGAATTGACCACAGAGAAGGTGCTGCACATTGGTGGGTGGTAAATTTACTATTACTAGCCCGCCAGGGGTTGGCTTCAGGGAAGGTGCTGGACAGTGGTGGAGGTCAAAGTAACTTTTACTTTTCCACCGGGGGCTGACTTCAAGGAAGGTGCTGGACAATGGTGGGAGTCCAATTTTCTATTACTAGTCTGCCGGGGGACAGTGGTGGCAGCCAGATTTACTATAACTACTCCACCGGGGGCTGACCTCAGGGAAGGTGATGCACAGTGGTGTGAGTGTAAATGTATTATATTACTACTCCACCTGGGGATTACCTCTGAGATGGTGCTGGACAGTGGTTGGGGTCAAATGTACTATTACTACTCTGCCTGGGGCTGACCTCAGAGAAGGTGCTCGACAGTGGTGGCAGCAAATGTACTATTACTTCTCCAGCAAGGGCTGACCTCAGGGAAGGTGCTGCATAGTGGTGGGGGTGTAAATGTAGTGTTACTACTCAACCAGGGGCGGGCCTCAGAGAAGGTGCTGGACAGTAGTGGAGGTCAAAATTACTATTACTATTCCACTGGGGGCTGACTTCAGGGAAGCTGCTGGACAATGCTGGGGGTCAAATTTGCTTTTACTAGTCAGCTAGGGGCTGACTGCAGAGAAGGTGCTGGACAGTGGTGGGGGATCTAATTTACTATTACACACTGCAGGGACTTGCCCACAGAAAAGGTGCTGGAGAGTGGAGGGGGTTTGAATTTAATATTGCTACCCCGCCAGATGCTGATCTTAGGGAAGCTTCTGGACAGTGGTTGGTTATGAAATGGAATACACTTACAGTAAAATATACTGCTATCATAGTTTTTTTACAGACTTTCAAATTTTGACGAAGTTACCAATTGAAGATCATCAGAACTGCAAACCATTCACATCAGTACTCGTTCAAAACAGTAAGATCTTCGAATGTATTTTTTTGGGGGATAATCCCAGTTTACAAAACAAATCTAACAAAGTATTTTCAATTGGATACAGAAAAAAACATTTAAAAAAAAGTAAATACATTGAAAAGATCTGTTGCCTTCATTAAAATGCATATAAATAGCCATGCATATATATTTTTCTATTACTCTGGTACATTGCTAATGATAAAACTCTTCTTTAGTTAACGGCCAATATGAATATTACTCTTATTGTCAACTTTTCCTTACAGATCAAACCAAAGCCTCCTGAAGGGAGCAGTCCTTCACATCGAAACCAGTAGAGAGATACCTTTGCCTACCAAAACTACACCTCACAGACAAAGAAACTAACTTAAGTATATTTTGTACAAACATCTCTGAAGAAACAAGAGGCTTTCTTTTTAAAGGTGTTAATTTCAAACAAGTTATTTTCTGAATTAGAGTACAGCAATAGAATTACAAGCATGTTTTGTAAAAATGTCAATAGGCAGTCAAGAAATATCGTAATAAATTTGTTTTGCAGGATATAATTAAAAGACATTTTTATTAATTACATTTACACAAAATTTCTTTTTCTTCCCTGTTTCACAGACAAATACAGTATGGCATCAAGAAAGCATGCCATCTATGTACAATACAGAAGTGGAAATCGACTCTTTAAGTACAGTATGGTGGCTGCTTTAAGTGTAAGGAGAGATTACCTGAGCCTAGGAGTCATTGTAGGTGTGTGCAATATTTTTTATCTCATTGCACATGCAGAGCGGTTACTCTTGGTGGCTTTGTTGAAAGAACCACTGAGCATATCTACTCTGCCTCAGCAATGGAGATTGAAGTTCGGCAAAATATCCAACTATTAAAAACACTGGCATCCACCTCCATGGAACCCTGTCGCTCAGTGTTGAGGGAGGTATCCGAAAAACAATTCTATGCATGTAGCAAGTTGTACGCCCTCAATTCCTAACCTCCCTAGAAATCTACAGAGACAAAAACAGGCAAGTAACTCCCTACTCAGATATTATTATCGCATGTGAACTAACTGTATCTTTGACAAACTTTCCTTTTACGTGACAACTAACTATAACGTCCCTGAAACCTACATTTTTTTCAGTGAATTTCTAAGGTTTTTAAAATCCTAATTCCTAACTATAACGTCTGTAAAACCTATTGTTTTTGCAGTGTATATATATATATATATATATATATATATATAAAATTAACAGTCAACTGCGTTTAACAGTACATGACAGTTCATTGCTTGAATTACATATAATATACAATTAAACAACAACAACACAAATCAAAAACACACATGCAGTAATTCCCAAACCAACTCATGCATTACATATACGGCAGTTCTAGCTGTAGTTCCGAGAAGGAATGAACAGAGCCATCTATTTTCAGAGTACAAAATAATGATCCATATAGTCAGATTTTGATCCACATTAAAAAATACATTTGGAAACGTATTTTCTTTCAAATTAAGGAACACTTAAAAAAACATATAAATTCAGCCATCCACCATTTTGTGCGCAGTGGTACACTTACTTCGCTGCTGACCAAATGCTGCTGAGTTTTGAGGTAGGAGGAGACAACTGACAGTTTACTTTTCAGAGACTGACACCTATCTGCTCAAGTAAGTAAAACAGTTTTAATAATTGCATTTAGAAATAACACAAATAATCACAAATCATTCATTAATTATTTATGTTTTTACTCTTAATATTTTGCAGATTTTTTACAGAATATCTGAAGGCTTACAAGTTATGAATTTAGCATGCATGCCATCCACTGTAAGTTAAAATTGTTTTAACTCCTATATTTTTTTTATGCAAGTACAAAAAAACTGTCTTCTGATAGGGTGCTGGACAGTGGCAAGTGGACAAAATTACTACTCCACTGGGTCATGACTTTCAGGAAGGTGCTGGACAGTGGCTTGGGTCAAATATACTTTTACTACTCCGCTGGGTGTTAGCCTCCGGGAATGTGCTGGACAGTGTTGGAGGGTACAATTTACTATTACTTTTCCTCCGGGGACTGACCTCAGGGAAGGTGCTGGACCTCAAGTATTTTGCTGGTCAGTGGTGAGGGTGCATATTTACTATTACTACACCACCGGGAGCTGATCTCAAAAAAGGTGCTGCACATTGGTGGGGTTCTACTTTACTATTACTACTCTGCTGGGGCTGACCTCAGGAAAGGTGCTTGACAGAGGTTGGGGTCAAATTAACTTTTACTACTCCACCAAGGGCTGTCCTCAGGGAAGGTGCTGGACAGTGGGCGGGATCAAAAATACTATTACTATTCCAACAAGGGCTGACTTCAGTGAAGGTTCTGGACATGAGGTGGGGGTCAAATCTGCAATTACTAGTCCACTTGGGGGCTAACCACAGAGAAGGTGCTGGAGAGTGGTGGGGGTTCAAATATACTATTACTACTCCGCCTGAGGCTGACTTCAGGGAAGGTGCTGGACATTGGTGGGGCTGGAAATTTACTATTACTACTCCACCGGGGACTGACCTCATGGAAGGTGCTGGACAGTGTTGGGGGTCAAAATTACTATTACTACTCCACTGGAGGGCTGACTTCAGGGAAGGTGCTGGACAGTGGTGGGGGGGCCAATTTACTATTACTACTCCACCAGTGGCTGACCTCAGGGAAGGGACAGGCCCCGGTGGTGGTGTAAATTTACTATTATTACTCTTCTGGGGTTGTCCTCCGAGATGGCGCTGGACAGTAGTTGGGGTCAAATTTACTATTACTACTCCAATGGGGACTGACCTCGGAGAAGGTGCTTGGCGTGGTGACAGTCAAATTTACTATCACTACTCCACCAGCGGATGACCTCAGGAAAGGTGCAGGGTAGTGGTGGGTTTCAAAATGACTATTACAACTCCCGCTTGGAGCTGACCACATGAAAGGTGCTAGACAGGGGTGTGGGTTCAAATATACTATTACTACTCCTCCGGGGGCTGACTGTGGGGACGGTGCTGGACAGTGGTAGGGATGTAAATTTACTGTTGCTGTCCACTGGGGGCTGACCTCAGGGAAGGTGCTGGACAGTGGCAGGGTCAAAATTACTATTACAATTCTGCGGGCGGCTGGCTTCATGGAAGATGCTGGACAATGGTGGGAGTCAAATTTGCTATTACTAGTCCACTGGGGGCTGACTGCATAGAAGGTGCTGAACAGTGGTGGGGAATCTAATTTACTATTGCTACTATGCCGGGAGTTGACCACATAGAAGGTGCTGGAGAGTGGTGGGGGTTCAAATTTACTATTACTATTCCACCTGGGGCTGACCTCAGGGAAGGTGCAGGATAGTGGTGGGGCTGTAAATTTACTATTACTACTCCACCAGGGGCTCACCTCAGGGAAGGTGCTGCACAGGTGTAAATTTACTATTACTACTCCACCAGGGGGCTGGCCTCAGGGAAGGTGCTGGACAGTGGTGGAAGTCAAATTTGTGTATTACTAGTTCACCAGGGGCTGACCACAGAGAAGAGGCTGGACCGTGGTGGGGGATCTAATTTACTATTTCTCACTGCAGGAGTTGACCACAGAAAAGGTGCTGTGCTGGAGAGTGGTGGGAATAAAATGTACTATTACTACTCTGCAGGTGGCTGACCTCAAGGAAGATACTGCACAGTGGTGGGGGAATAGATTTACTATTACTACTCCACCTGGGGATGACCTCAGAGACACTGCTGGACAGTGGTGGGGGCCAAATTTACTATTACAGCTCCGGGAGCTGACCTCGGGGATGGTGCTGGACAGTGGTAGAGCTGTAAATGTACTATTGCTACTCAGCTGGGGGCTGACCTCTGGGACGGTGCTGGACAGTGGTAACAGACAAAATTTCTATTACTATTCCACTGGGGACTGACTTCAAGGAAGGTGCTGGACAATGGTGGGGGTCAAATTTACTATTACAAGTCCACCGGGGCTGGCAGCAGAGAAGGTGCTGGACAGTGGTGGGGGATCTAATTTAGTATTACTGCTCCACCCGGAATTGACCACAGAGAAGGCGCTGCACATTGGTGGGTGGTAAATTTACTATTACTAGCCCGCCAGGGGTTGGCTTCAGGGAAGGTGCTGGACAGTGGTGGAGGTCAAAGTAACTTTTACTTTTCCACCCGGGGCTGACTTCAAGGAAGGTGCTGGACAATGGTGGGAGTCCAATTTTCTATTACTAGTCTGCCGGGGGACAGTGGTGGCAGCCAGATTTACTATAACTACTCCACCGGGGGCTGACCTCAGGGAAGGTGATGCACAGTGGTGTGAGTGTAAATGTATTATATTACTACTCCACCCGGGGATTACCTCTGAGATGGTGCTGGACAGTGGTTGGGGTCAAATGTACTATTACTACTCTGCCTGGGGCTGACCTCAGAGAAGGTGCTCGACAGTGGTGGCAGCAAATGTACTATTACTTCTCCAGCAAGGGCTGACCTCAGGGAAGGTGCTGCATAGTGGTGGGGGTGTAAATGTAGTGTTACTACTCAACCAGGGGCGGGCCTCAGAGAAGGTGCTGGACAGTGGTGGAGGTCAAAATTACTATTACTATTCCACTGGGGGCTGACTTCAGGGAAGCTGCTGGACAATGCTGGGGGTCAAATTTGCTTTTACTAGTCAGCTAGGGGCTGACTGCAGAGAAGGTGCTGGACAGTGGTGGGGGATCTAATTTACTATTACACACTGCAGGGACTTGCCCACAGAAAAGGTGCTGGAGAGTGGAGGGGGTTTGAATTTAATATTGCTACCCCGCCAGATGCTGATCTTAGGGAAGCTTCTGGACAGTGGTTGGTTATGAAATGGAATACACTTACAGTAAAATATACTGCTATCATAGTTTTTTTACAGACTTTCAAATTTTGACGAAGTTACCAATTGAAGATCATCAGAACTGCAAACCATTCACATCAGTACTCGTTCAAAACAGTAAGATCTTCGAATGTATTTTTTTTTGGGATAATCCCAGTTTACAAAACAAATCTAACAAAGTATTTTCAATTGGATACAGAAAAAAACATTAAAAAAAAAAAGTAAATACATTGAAAAGATCTGTTGCCTTCATTAAAATGCATATAAATAGCCATGCATATATATTTTTCTATTACTCTGGTACATTGCTAATGATAAAACTCTTCTTTAGTTAACGGCCAATATGAATATTACTCTTATTGTCAACTTTTCCTTACAGATCAAACCAAAGCCTCCTGAAGGGAGCAGTCCTTCACATCGAAACCAGTAGAGAGATACCTTTGCCTACCAAAACTACACCTCACAGACAAAGAAACTAACTTAAGTATATTTTGTACAAACATCTCTGAAGAAACAAGAGGCTTTCTTTTTAAAGGTGTTAATTTCAAACAAGTTATTTTCTGAATTAGAGTACAGCAATAGAATTACAAGCATGTTTTGTAAAAATGTCAATAGGCAGTCAAGAAATATCGTAATAAATTTGTTTTGCAGGATATAATTAAAAGACATTTTTAGTAATTACATTTACACAAAATTTCTTTTTCTTCCCTGTTTCACAGACAAATACAGTATGGCATCAAGAAAGCATGCCATCTATGTACAATACAGAAGTGGAAATCGACTCTTTAAGTACAGTATGGTGGCTGCTTTAAGTGTAAGGAGAGATTACCTGAGCCTAGGAGTCATTGTAGGTATGTGCAATATTTTTTATCTCATTGCACATGCAGAGCGGTTACTCTTGGTGGCATTGTTGAAAGAACCACTGAGCATATCTACTCTGCCTCAGCAATGGAGATTGAAGTTCGGCAAAATATCCAACTATTAAAAACACTGGCATCCACCTCCATGGAACCCTGTCGCTCAGTGTTGAGGGAGGTATCCGAAAAACAATTCTATGCATGTAGCAAGTTGTACGCCCTCAATTCCTAACCTCCCTAGAAATCTACAGAGATATTATTATCGCATGTGAACTAACTGTATCTTTGACAAACTTTCCTTTTACGTGACAACTAAAACCCTCTAAAAAGAATACTAATCTTTAGCACACGCCATAATCTTGTCATACTACAGAATAGTGATAATTTGATGATGGGTGGCACCTTTAAGTCCACACTCCAACCATGCACCCAAATATACACACAAACATCTATAACACCACAGTTTCTTTAGTTTACAGTTTACTGCTTGATAAGCAAACCTCAACCTACACTGAATTTTTGACAGTGGTAAAATCTAAAACACTGAAAAAAAGTCCTAGAAAAGTGCTTATAGATTTTGAGTTACCCATGAACCCAAATTCAAGGTTATTGTTTTCATTTTTCTCAGGCTTTTTGGCGAAAAATTCATAAAACATATTTAGTTGAAGATGACCTATCAGACAGTAAAATGCAGTTTTAATTAAAGAAATTAACAGTGTTATGCTTCGTAACTCCTGGGGATCTGGATGAATTCTGCACTTTAGTTATAGAATCAGAGTATTTTACAGTAAACAAGGACAATTGCTAAATTATTTGGAGGACACAAGGATTGCCCATCTAATCAGGTCAGCTCACAGGAGGAAGCCAAGGATCCATATTGAATGGTGGAACTGTTACATGACCAGCTTAGAGGGAGTTGCTAAAAGTCGCAATGTCATTGAGGGGTGGCACAACTCCTTCCACAAATCTATTGGTAGACGTCATCCAAACTTCTATAATTTCATGAAAGTTAGGAAGAAGAAGCAAAGTTTCCATGAATTTAGAATAGCACAATCATTAACAGTCTGAACCCAAGTGTTGCAAAAAAAAAAAAAAAAAGATGTCTGAGTGACTATTGGGGTCAAATTCAACTGTTTTAGTTGATGGTGGCTCCACCTGGACAATATTGAACATAAACTACATCTTTAAAACACACTAACACATACTCTATCTTACTTGCCTGTTTTAACTACTTTTTTACCAATTAAATTGACATTTTTTAAATTATTTAAAACACTTAAAGGAATATTGGGATCCCTACCTGATGATGTCTTCTTTTTTCAACTTTTGTACTCCAGTAAACCAAACCGTGAAAATTATATTTCTAGAAAGTGTTGTACTCCTGTCCCTAAAAAACACAGATTGCCGAAGACACCATTTCCAACAAGTAAACAGTTGGATACATGCCTGTGCTGTTTTAAAAATGCAAATCCTTCCAAACAAATCCAGAAACACTTGAATGTTTGCCAAAAAACGCAACAACAAATCCATTCAGGTAATCCTTGATCCAAAGATAAAAACCATCATCCAAGTCCTTGTTGTCCAAAAAATAAGCAAATCCTGAAAAACTGAAGGAAAGGTATTTTGTTTAAAAAAAGAAAAAGAAAAATGTAACCACAATCTCCTTTCCCAAATTTATAAATAACTGCATCCAAATCAAGAGAACCAATCTCCTTCCAGAAGCCACGTGGTCTGTGTCCCGTCAACATTCAAACCATCATACAAATACACAACACAAAAAACATTTAAAAGGCTGCTTTTATTTCAAACTGTTTTAAATAGACCACTAGTCTTTTATTATATTACTTTTTTAAACCAAGTTTGGGAAAAAAGTAATCCTCTCAACAGGGGCCTACACCCGCTGTTTGCAGAGGAATGAACATGTGGTTAAATTGTTTAAACCACAAATTTTACTTCTAACATACATCATACTACCTCCAACCTCTCCTTAAAATAAACTTTGTCACCTTTAAACTTACAATATTACAATGAAATGTTCTTACCCGACCGCAGCTCTTCCTTGTGTCGATCTTGACCAGCATGCTCCACTGACCATAGAAACAGACTCACAACCGCGTACGTCAAGTCTAAAAGT
The DNA here is from genome assembly GCF_964261635.1 of Lissotriton helveticus. Classification (NCBI taxonomy): domain Eukaryota; kingdom Metazoa; phylum Chordata; class Amphibia; order Caudata; family Salamandridae; genus Lissotriton; species Lissotriton helveticus. The sequence goes on along the minus strand of NC_136073.1, from coordinate 467,060,067 downwards.
AAAAAGAAAAAAAGGACAATTCCCCCTATTGACTTCAATGGGAAATCTTGGGAGAATCCAGCAATAAATGTTTTAAAAATAAATTGTCTAATCAATGCAAAGAAATGTATTTTGATTTTATAAAATACTGCATGCTATTAAATATTTATTGTATATTTGGGTAAATGTTATCAACTTCTTTACTATGTTTTTAAATTAATAAATATGGCTTAATGCCTATGATATGTTCATAAGGTTTTTTAAGTTAACAGTATTTATGTGTGAGAAGTAGTTATTTGATACATTTAGAGTTTTTAATTATTCATTTTAATGTTAAGAGGGACCTAATTTGATAATAAATACATGTTTACAATGTATTTCATAATGTAAAAAATACCTATATTTACATTTAAAAATTAAAACTCAAGTTTTAAAATGAATACCTGAGTAATGAATTAATTAATGGGCATTTAGGACGGAACTCTGATACTGTGAGGAGTGTCCTGGCACTCTGCACCTCTACCAACGCACACAAAGAAGGGCTAATCTGATTAATGTTGGTTAAACAGCCATGTCTTCAGTTTATTGCTAAATTCGGAAATATCTGTAATGCTACGAATCTGAGAGGGCAGTTTATTCCAAGCTGACAGCCCTAAAAAGGAAAAGGGTCTGCCTCCATCCCTGACATGCCTAATGTTAGGCGTGCTGGCTAAAAGGGCTTTGCCTGAATGAGGGCATCTAGAGGGAACATAAAAACGAATGCATACCCTGAGATATTCAGCGCCCAGCTGGTTAAGCGCCCCGTGGACTAACATGAGGGTCTTGAATAAGATCCTCTTATGGGGAGCCAATGCAATGCCCTCAAGTGCCGGGGAGATGGCCGCTGTCAGAGGCAAGCACAGGAGAGTATGTGCTGCCGCATTTAGAACCACCTGTAGTTTGTTGATAGGTAATCAGGTAGGCCTAGATACAAGGCATTGTCATAGTCCAGCCTAGATGACGCCAGTGCCTGTATCAGCTGGTCCCACAGGCAACAGGACAGAAAATGTAAAAACTTTCTCAAGACATGTAGTAATTCAAAGCAGGACCCCACAACCGAGTTCACCTGCGGTAAAAAAGAAAAGCCATCATCAAATTTGATGCCGATGTTCTTCACAGTATTTGCTTGAATTAATGAACTTCCTAACCCGATGCGCATATACCCCCACATCCCTTGCCGAATGGCGTGTTTTATACCCCAAGATATATTTTTTTAATTCATTTTTAAATCATAGTAATTATTGCAGACCTTTAAAAACTAACTTATCAATTAATACTCGAGTATTAAAATTAATATCTACGGATTCATACACTTTCCCACAAAATGCCCTTTTATCCCTCATATCCTGTGCCTAATGGTGTGTTTTACACCCCTAGACATATTTTTTAAATAATTTCTACAATTATAATAGGCATTAAAAAAATAGATTATAAATTATTATTCATGTTTATAATGCATATCTGAGTAATAACAAAATACCCTACCCAATACACCTGTATATCCCTCACATCCCATGCCTAAAGGTGGGTGTTAAAACTTTTGATGCATTTTTAAATACTTTTTATAAATGAATACTCCGGTATTAAAAATAATACCTGTTTTTTACTAAACTACCCACACCAAAACCCCATGATCCCTAACATCCCATTCCTAAAGATGTGTGTTGCACCCTAACATTAACCTTTTTAAATGTTTTTAAAAAATAAGCAATTTATATACCTTATAAAATACATGATAGTACGTTATAAACATAAACACTACCTTATACATACCCACAAATTGTAATCCATGGTAATAGCATGTGTGGTAATGCCTATTTCATAGTATTGGCATGCATGGTAAAAGTGGCTGCTTGGTAATGGATTTGTTGTAAATGCATTTCGTAGTAATGCCTGTGCTATAATGGTTGTTTCCCTTATTTTATATGCAGATGGCTAAATATTTACAGACAATTTTGCTTTTTTGTATCCACTTAGGCATGTCTTTGTCCCCACCAGCAGGACGCCAAGAATGACTGTTTCCATACATTTCTATGCACTTTAACAGCTTGATGTAGATGAATACAGCCTGGAAACACTAAATAAAGAAAGTTGTGCTTCCAGGCCATCTTTATTTACAAATAATTAAAAAGACATTTGTGCCTCCCTGGGAACACAGCCACAGACCCCCCACAGTTTAAAGACCACTGTTCTAAGCTATATCAACCTAGTTCTGAGAACAGCTTCCCCTCCCACTAGGCTGGTGCTCAATTGCCTAACTTCGGCTGAAAGAACAAATGCTTTTCCTTCCTTAGGCCTCCCCTTGTACTGGACTATGTATGGGAAGGCTTTACCTCTGTCCTTTTTCAAATTAACAAAGTTCCTGGATATGGCTGTAGAGATATTGATGATGTGTCTGCCATAGCAGGTGCAGCCCACGATCAGGGCGATTGTTAGTCCTGAATGGTTGCTGCCCTGACCGAAACTAGGTACAGTTCAGAGGGGCTTCAGCAACCTGCAGATTGAGCTCCTGTCTGAGTGTATTGTGTTTGGAAGATGAAGCCCTAACTGGGCCTTCTCTTGTCACACAATTGCAGCCCCAATGGGGCTTCAGCAATCATGTTTCAAGTTAGGAACTGAAGTGAGAGTTTGGGAGAATCCAGAGGCACCAGGGTTGCCCCAAATTGCTCTAGTAGAGACTCCTTCTTCCTGAGCTCCCAACTGCCACCAGGGATGCACTGGACCTCACACTTTCCTGGACAGTCTCGCCTCTTATGGAGCCAGACAGAGGACATTCCCATCCTATCAAATGTCCTTCACAGATCTGCTTACCCAGGGCGTTACTCCACCTTCAGAGAAGTATGGTTACTAGATCAACAAAAGCATCAGGAACGCCCATGTGCATTCCCATGATTCATTCTGGCTTTGTACTCTCCTGTGAAATGTAGGCCTTGCAATGAGATAGATCATCTCCGCAACTTGAGATTTTCGCCCTATATCCCACAACAACTTAAGTGGTTTGTAGCCTGTCTGGACCATAAACGTGGTTCTAGACAGATATGGTGGGCACATTTCAAAAGCCCACATTATGGTTCAGCACTATAAAGGGCTGTCTGTTGTCAGGGGCCTTCAGTACTGTACATTACATAGTGCTCTCATTAGGCCCTCAAAAGATTCTATAAACAGTCCTTGTCTCATATCACTTTTTTGCGCTGCTTGATGGATGTCAAGGCTTGTTGGGGGAACTCCTATAATTGACTCAGAAAGTTCATACATTAACCAGTAAGTTCTGAACAGGCTCTCACTTATATGTGGGTGGTGAGAACCTCCCACTCCAACACAGACTGAATCTTGGCATCCAAGATGCAGATCTTCCCGTTGCTATCCTGATGTCCTAGGAAGACTACAGAGACCTGCCTCATCTGGTACTTGGTTGCCCTCATGCTCCCTTATCCACCCAGTATCTTGGTTGTTCCAGGTGATTCCAGTGGTCCTCACATGAATTGCTAAGTATCTACATATCATCCATGCAGAGCACACAGAGCTCTTCTATCCCTGACAGGCGCTAGAAAGTGGCAGGAGTGTTCTTTAGGCCAAAGGGATTTACAATGAACTGCTATAACCCCTTGGGCACAGATAATGCAATATGCTCCTTAGTACTAGGTGGTATAGCGATCTAAGAGTAGTCACTGGTCAGATCAAAAGTGCTCAAATAGCAGTACCCATCCAGTCCAGGAGCTCATCAGATCTCGGTATCAGATGTGCATGTGTCCTAGTGACTTTTTTTATGGCATTACTGAGCAGAAAGTCAAGAAAAGGATCACTGCCTTCCACAACCTCATGTACCATAGCAATGATATTGACTATATAATCTTTCCAGAGGAATGTCTTAAGCTGATTCACATTCCTGGGTTCCTTTGTGGCACCTGTGTCAACCAGGTAGGTGATCTCAGAAACTTTTTGTACTACCTTCTATGGCCCACTCCAATTGTTACAAAGTCTTTGGACAAATGGGATTCAGCACCCCCACCTCCTGGCTCTCCGGGCACCCAGTCAGTGTTTCTTTCTGGTTATACCACTCCTACCTGACTCATGTATTGTGCCATCAACACCTGAGGCCAATCACATAATCCATCACAACCTTTTGAGATGACTCAGATGTTCCTTCCCACACTTCTCTGACTATGAAGAGTTGGCCTTGCACGAGGTGGCTAGACATAAATTCATTGGGGCTAAACCCTACTTCTTTGTATGGAATTTCTTTGTAGAGGAATAAGAGACATGGTAGGAGAAGATCCCACATCCTCCTGAGGTTCTCTGGTATTATCGCCATCATGCCCTTTTGCGTCTTATTGAATGTTGCCAAAAATCTATTCGTTGGTCGGTGGTAAGCTATAGAGAAGTGGCAGGTCACTAGTGGTGCTGGAACAATTTTCAGAGTGGGTTGCTACCATCAGTGTTACATCACCCACGTCATAGGGACTGTGAAAAATCCAAATGCCACACAAAGAACAATTGCATCACATGAAACAAGCTCCTTCAGGAAGAGAGTGGTAAGGATGTGGTATGTAGCCCTTGGTGCATTTTGGAGCACACTGTCACAAATATATTACTAAAGTTTGGAGTGGTAGTGCACTGCCATTTATTAACAGCACCTTTTCAATTAAAATGGTAAGTAAATGTACACAGATATACAGTTTTACTGATAAAACTATTTAGCGCACAAATGACTGTGTAGAACTCAGGTTTAAGTGAATAATTATCATTTACACATCACTAAGTAAAGTGTCTTCATTTAGTTTGATCCTATTAAAATATGTATTTCCATTTGCCCTTCAGAATTACAAATAAGTGCATCATGTGTGCTTTCTTTTCTGCCAATACTTTTTAAAATATTGGTTAAGTCCATTTACAGAAATTAAAATTTTGTTGTGTTAGAAAAAAATAACATCCTACTGCTTTTCCTTTCACACTACCTGTACTCTAGCAAGATTGTCACATAGTCCATTTCAAAAACTCCTCTCACTTTGTAGTCAGAGAATGAAAAGTAAACACCAATGTCCATGTTAAAAGAATAAGCATCAATTTGGCATCAGACATAGCCTGACATTTAGCTTATTATCTTTGAACGCATAGCAAATGTGACAGAGACAATATTTATAGGCATCTGCATTTTCCATTCCCCTTCTGAACTTGGGAAATTCTAGGGTGTTTCAGCACGCCCACACCTCTACTTCCAGCGCCTATGCAGGGCACACCAGCTTTGTCGCATGTATGAGAAGAGTTTGTTTCCCTGTCGGAAATTACTGTCCCAGGAAATCTAACCCTAGAAAAGGTCCCTAGGAGTGTCTTATTTACCACCATTGCAGTCATGCTCCTTATAGGGAACACCATTGGATATCTAGTGGCATGATCCACCGCCATTAAGATGTTCATGTTTCCTCAAACGAAGGGTGGGAGGTGAACAAATGGACCAACAGTGTCTACTCCCAGCCACTCAAAAGGAACACCCACAACTGTCAGTGGCACCAATGTTACCTTTGTCTTAACTCCTGACTTATCACTCAGTTGGCTGGTGGAATATGTCCAACAGAACCTCAGTATCTCTGCACCTTCCTGGCCAGTAGAGCAAATAGTCTAAACTATCCTGTGCTTTTATAATGCCTAAGGGCATTCGGTGGGCCAGTAGCAGCAGGAAAGTCCTGTGCACTAAGGGAACCACAAGCCTCTTGTAGTCCATTGTACTACCTAACGTAGTGTCAGTCATAAATCTTTATTCAACCAGACCCGTTAAAGTTCAGAAGACAAGATACATATAATATCAACAATTGTTAAACTGTCCCCTTGCGGGGGAATATAGTTTGCCATCAAAGACTTACATATAAGAATATAAATCCATTTTCAGGTCTAGATACACACACATAAAAATATAGTTCATCTAAAAATGTGTAAAATGCATGATAGAAAAGAATTCTCACTATACAAATTATTTTTATGATCCTCTATATAGCTTCCTGATCCTAAGGGCAACTCTGCTCAAATTAATTTGAACAAATCAATTATGAGGTGAACTTAAATGTTGTAGGAAGGTCTGAAAACGTCTGGAGTTTGCGTCTCATAAAATAGAGTCTTAGAAGGACTTCCATGGAGCAGAATATAAAGCACAGAACAATATAGTGTGCACAGTGCTTTGGTAGAGACCATGTCACAGGGGCATTTGGGGAGTTCCCTTGACCAAGATCACTGCAATGGGAAAGCAGCTTCGAAGCACAATGTGCCCAGGAATAAACTGGGAAGGTAGGTATTGGGTACAAGGTCCAAATGAGGTTTTGATTCCCAAATGGTTTTAATAGGAGCATAATTTATTAGTGAGTTCAAATGCTGTACCTTCCAATTTCGCTCACTGGAGCACAGGCTGTGATAAAGTGATATAACAAGTTCTTTTGACCTAGCATCTATCGAGCGAATTCTATCACTTTTATCAAGTGCTAAACAATCCTTTAACAACAACCGAAACAGGCGTGCCTCTGGTTTGAGCCAGCAGTTAATCCATAACAGTAAAGGGGCTAGGCCAACAGTGTCTTCCAGAAGGCATAGGCCTAATTCTGCATTTCCAATGTATGCGGCAATGCTACAAGACTGTGAGGCTCACCTAGGTTTTCCGCAGGGGCAAAAAGGACGGAAGGATGCTAGGTCCCAAATTCCCTCACCCCCCTCTTCTGCCCAACAAAGTCAAAGCCAAAGAGAGACGGCAGTGAAGAAGGGCAAACAAGGAAAGGGAGAAGAAGTAGAGTCCACTGGTCTGTCCGATGCGATGTTACCAGGATTCCTAATAGAAAAACACACACAAGTATAACCCTCTTTGGGACCTAGAGATATGCTATATACATATGTGGCTATTCTAATGTTCTACCTGTTGCAAGTTTGGCCAATGTATGTAGGAAATATCAAACAACTAGAGTAGGAGACTCACAGAATGTATCAAGAAAATAAACACACACTTATTCGTGTGGACTGCAGAATTTACACCATAAACAATGATAAATGTGAAACATACCAACCATGTCAACTACCACCGTAGAGAATCAGTTGACCAACAAAAATAATATAACTGCTTGGAAACTAAGAAAAAAACAAAAAAAGTATTTTCCTAGTCAGGAGAAATAATGAAAGGAAAAACATATGGCACAAAAAGAGGCAGGGTCTAGGTGCGTAAGATATAGAGAAGTAGAAGTGGTTAAACAACAACCTCTCTTCCTTTTGCAGTGAGAGATATGAAGAACTACTGGAAAGAAACACGTTCAAGGCTGGAAGCACCTTCTACGAGAATGAAGGAGAATTAATTAGATAAGTATTATATACCGCTAGGGGCCTCATGTAGGTAAATGGTATTTATCGATTCGTAAATACCGAATTTTACCGATTTGGTATTTACAAATCGATAAATGCTATGTAGGTAAATATTCTGTAAAAATTACCGAATCGTTAAGATTCGGTAATTACCGAATCGGTATTTACCGATTCGGTATTTGCCATTGATTCCTATGGGCCTTGAGGCCCATAGGAATCAATGGCAATTACTGAATCGGTAAATACGATTCGGTAAAATTACCGAATAGTCAAGGGTGGCAGGGTGTCACTTTGACACCCTGTTGCTCCCCTGATCAGTGCTTGTGTACCATGTGACACACATACATGCCCTTAGGGCATGTATGTGTGCCACATGGCACAGGTGTACATGCACAGATTTGCATATACACTGGTATTCGTTATTTACCACCAACTAATAGTTGGTGGTAAATAACGAATCCTTAAGGCCCTGTGGCACTGTTTACAGTGCCACCTACATCTCAAATTACAGATTCGGTAAATACCGATTCAGTAAATTACCGAATCAGTAAATTTACCGAATCTGTAATTTTTAAGGCCCCTACATCTCAAACTCCAAATACCGGTCGGTAACGGCCGAAATCGGCCGTTACCGACCGGTATTTGGCCACCTACATATGGCCCTAGATACTTCTAAAATAAGCATCCTGCTTTTCATTCAGGACCAGGATTTTTTTTTAAATACCTCTCTTGTATTTTCTTTAAATACGCAGGTACCGGGATTTCACTGCATGAAACAGGCTGCATTCATGGAGAAAACAAACTGGCTGATCGACGAGCAACACAATGTCAGGACACAGAGAAGGTAGGCCAAAAGAAACAGAGCACCTAAGGACGCCAGGAGAGAAACACCCAGGACGTCCCCTCACTACGGCACCTATCGGAGTATGCCGGAGAATGCAGGTAAGGACAGTAGAGAAGTACCGGAGGCCTGGCAGGGGCCGTGATGGAACGCAAAGCACGGTCTTTTTGCAGACCCCTCCCTTTTGTCTGCCTCAAGCGCCGCCTTCGCCAGCTGATGGGAGTCGTCAGGCGGGTCTCGCATAGGAGGACGCGGGAGGGGTTAGGAGCACTGCTGCGGGCCGCGCTGGATGCGATCCTGACAGAGCTTACCTCTGGCCACGAGATCAAAGGCTGACTTCCGGTCTCTTACAAAACAAGCATTTACAATGCAATGGTCTCGACATAATTAAAGGTAGAGCTATTGGTATTGCTTTTTTTTATCATAAAAATAGTATTACCTTTTTATTTGGCAATAATTTAAGCGGTAAATCAATGGCATTGTTATTATAATGCAAATATCTTTTTCTTTTGCATAAGCATGTGGTATTGAATTGTTACATACAGAACTATACATACAAACATATAGAGCCATCTAAACAGAGTTGTTCACATAGTTACTTACACACACAGAGTTAGTTACACAGAGCTACTGTCACACAGATATTAGTACTTACACAGTCACCTACCAAAAAAAGCTATTTTCAGAGAGTTACATACTTACTTACACAGATGCATACAGACAGACACACACACAGAGTCACATACACAGACAGAGCTACATATACACAAATAGAGCTACACACATAGAGGCACTTATTTTAAAAGCTATATACATAGAGTCACAGACACACAGAGTCATATGTACCGACCGAGGCATACATATAGAGATGTACACATACATAGTCATACACACAGAGCAACATACATATAGAGCTACACACACATACAGAGCCACACTTATATTTATACATATACAGAGTCACACACATAGTGACACAAACATACAGAGTTACACATACACACTAAGAGCCATGCACAGATACTAAGAGCTACACACAGACTCAGACATATAGAGAGGCACACTTACATTTACACATACACAGAGCTTTACACACACAGCCACCCATATATATAGTGATACAAACATATAGAGCTACACATACACACACAGAGCCATACACAGACACTAATAGCTACACACAGACTTAGACACATAGGCACACTTATATTTACACATACACAGAGCTCTATACACACAGAGTAACCTATATTAAGAGTGTTACAAACATACAGAGCTACACATACACACACAGAGCCATACACAGACACTAAGAGCTACACACAGACTTAAGATACATACAGAGCTACATACACAGTAGATAGTTGTAGTGTAAGTAATAGAGGGAGTACAAATAGTAATAAGGTGATACTTAGTAGTAGAGTGTAATCTTTGTTACTAGAGTTTATAAAGCTGAACTTTTTATATCGTTATTAGAGTTTTTAAAGCTGTACCTTTAATATAGTAGTGACACATATTTGTTAATATGTATGTATATATGTATATCTGTGCAGTATTTGGCATGCATATATATGTACATATGCATTTATTGAAGTAGAGCGCTGCATACATATGCATTGAAGTACAAAGATTTTTTTATTGCTTGAAAATAATGAGTATTCAAATAGTTTTAACATATTTTTTTTTTTTAAGTATAACATAAAGTATTGTACATTTTTTGAAAATTTGCATTTTTATATTTTTTATTCGATGTTGATTTTAAGAGTCTTCAATTATTTCTATAACGTTTCCATTTTGAAAATTGACATTCACTGTTTTTGGTAAGTAATCCATGAGAGCATCTGAAAAGTCTTTTACGTCTGCTGGAATATCTAGGTAGTCCATTATAATCATATTTTGTATGTCCATTGATTTAAAATGCTCCTTGTCTTTAATTTGTACTGTTATTGTACTTTTTTCTTGTGTGGTATTTTCCAGTCCATAGATTGTAATTGTAATGGGTTCTTTAGGTGGTTCTATTATCTGCAAAAGAAAAAATAATTGTTAATTGAGGCATTTACTGTGTATTTACATTTTTGTTAGTTATTGTAGTACTACAGATGTTAAGATTTGAGTTTGCTTATAAAAGAGTAAGCTGTAGTTTGCTTTTTTAGAGAATAGGTGCCTGCGTCATGGCAAAAGAAAATGCTAGGGACAATGTACATGATGTTCCACTTTTAACAGAGAGATTATTAAAAAATAACAGGCAGTGCACCTACTATAAATTTGAAGTTAAAGGAAACATTTGACTGTGAATTATTGAGATTTTTGAAATTGATTTGGGGACCCCCAGCAAATATCTACGGTTCTGATTTTCAATTAATTGGATCAATGTTGCATTATCTATACCCCAAATGCCTGATCCATATGTGGCCATAGAGGTACATTTGGCCTTATAGATTGTGACCAATTCCTTTACGGGTCTGCCCCCAAGTTTAACCGCAAAATTGTTTGAAGCTACTACCGCCCGGGCAAAATCTAAATTTCTGGCCTTTACTGCCGAGTGCCAGTTGCCTTTCCTATCAAATTTTATTCCAAGATAGGAGAATTGGTCAGTTGTCTCAATCCTCCTACCCTCAAGAAATATGGGGCAGGGTGCTTTCTTGGTGCCATGCCCACAGGCCATAGTATAGGTTTTTGTGATGTTAACTTTTAACCCCTTGTCTTTCATGTAGTTTGTAAATTTCAGGACAACCCTCTGTAGACCTAGCCTGGTTCGCGAGATGATGGCAGCTTCGTCAGCATATAGGAGTATGGGGGTCGGGTGACCCCGATCGAAGGGTAGTCCTACTGTGACTCCTTAAGATGGTCACCAATGGAGTTTATATATAGGGTGAAGAGAAGGGGTGCTAGGATGCACCCCTGTCTCACACCCCTCTTGATGGAAAACTTGGACGAACATTCACCCCGTTCGACCGAAACGCACCCTGGCCCCAGCGCCCCTATATAATTCCTTCATGCAGTTAAGGATTTGTTCTTCAATGCCCAGGTCAGATAGTGTGGACCATAATTTGATATGGTCCACACAACTGAAGGCTGAACTCAAGTCAACGAAGGTGATGAAAAGATTCCCCTTCTTGGTCTGGGTATACTTTGAAATAACAAGTGACAAGTTCAAACCCTGCTCAACTGTACCCTTGCCTGATCGGAATCCATACTGGAAGCTAGAGATAATATCGCCTTCCTCTGCCCATAATTGAATTTGTTTTAAAATTATATGACCTGCTACCTTCATTAAGGCGTCAAGGAGAGAAATAGGCCGGTAGCAGGTTGGGTCATGCCTGTCTCCTTTTTTGAAGATAGGGACCACTATAGCTTCTGTCCAAGTTGGTATAAACCCATAAAGGTTGGCGCTATTCATGACATTTGTTAACAGAGGAGCCCAGAGTTTGATTTCAGCTTTAAAAACATCAACAGGAACTTCATCCGGGCCAGGAGCCTTGCCTGATGGGCTTTCACTTAGTGCCATCATAACCTTGTCGCAAGTAAAGGAAATGCCCAGTGGGAAAATACCCGAGCAAGAGATTCCGTACTCATCCGACATAATAGCAGATGGAGAAGTTGCAGAGTCAAGGAGGTTAACATTGTCATAAAGACGTTGAAAATGGGTGACCCAGGTTTCCCCATCAATAGCGATATCTATCACCGCCGCATCTTTATTCTGGAGGTAAGGAGCGTTGACCACCTTCCAAAAGGCAGACGAGTCCCTACCTTTAGAGGCGGTTATCAGGGCTGACCAGGCCTCTTCCTTCAGGGATTTTTTCCTAGTTTTAGTCGCTAGGTGATAGTGCTGTCTCGCTTTGCGAATCTCCAGCGCAGATCTTGGAGAAGCATGGAGTGCCTTTTTTAGGGCTTTAAGCCTTACAGTTATTGTCGAACCAGCCGTTAGGGTGGTTTGAATCTGCACGATACTGTCTGGTCAGTAGCTGTTTTGTTTTTGATTGTATATTTAAGCAGGAGCCCAAAATTTTAGATGTCTCATCAGTAAGAGACAGACAAGTATAGATTTCTTCCCTTGCTGTCGAGACTAGGTTTATAAGGAGTCGCACTGGGTCCACCTTATCCCATTTACGGGTATAACCATTTTTACTGGCAAGGGAAAGCGGCTGTTGTTATAAAAAACTTTTATCCCCCCGGGTCTGTTCTTGGTCGTCGTTTTTTACAGTAAAGGAAATCGGGTAATGGTCTCCATAGGTGTCGTCTAATGTTTCCCATGATGTTATTAAATGTGCATGGGTTTTTGAAAAAAGAGTAAAATCTATTACAGAGTTACACCCCCTACCATGGAAGGTTGGCTGAAACTGAATGGGTGGGGAGCATAGCTCATTTATGTAAGATAGATTAAAATAAAACAGCAAATTATTCAATAAGTCACCCAAGTTAGAGTGAGTGAAGTGGCTCGGATTGTCATCATTATGGTCACCTAGGCCGCAAATGCCCTTTGGACCATTTTGACAAACATTACAGTTAAAATAGAGACTATTGGAGACTATTGCTTTTAACTTTTGTGTGTAACTTTATGATATTTTCTGCTTTTAAAATCATTCCTCACCTGGCTGCACAGGACTCGACCCTGTAAATCCACCGCTCAGCTGCCCAGCGCTGACAGCGGGTTTCTCCTAACAAACACGGCGCCATTGCCGGCGTGAGACTAGGCCACGCCCCCTTGGAGGCTACGCCCCTCACCTACATAAAAGTATGTGTCACTTCCGTACGCGCAGCGGACGGGCGCAGCGGGCGCGCCATTTGCGCGCCTAAGGCAAGCCCGTCTGCGCCCATCCGCGCCTGGCCCGTGCCTAGGGCCAGTCCCCCTGCCCGTCCGGCCATCACTGACCGCACATGCTGGACCAAATCCCAACTTCTCTTCTTAAAACCCTCAACCTGCCCTGCCACTACACGATGTAGTCCTGATCACTTGGAGGATGCCTCTTTCAACTGCCCTCGATGTAATTTCACGCTCCCGCCTTGGAGCCGTCGCTCCTCTCCCTGCCCTAACCTGCCTATCCGCCAGTCCCACCCCCTGACGCTGAAAGCTGGCCTGGTTAACTGCCGGTCTTTGCCCCGCCATGCCAACGAGATTTGGATGTCAATTATCTCCGACGCTTGGGACATCTTATTCCTCACCGAGTCGTGGCTCACAGATTCTTCCACCCCTGATATCCACCTTGCCACCCCGCCAGGCTACACCTTAAAGGGCATCAATCGTGCAGGGGGTAAATCAGGAGGCGGTCTAGCCATCATCCTCAAATCCCATCTTAATTTGTCTATTACCAAATTGACAAACATTGGGATGATTGAAGCTATGTACTTCACTGTCTCGGACACCGCGGCAGTTATATTGGCGGGTACATTAGTAAACAACCCTCCTACCGCCTCTACTCTCTCACTAACTGCGCTTACCCACCTGTTGGCTGATCTCTCCCTCAAACACCAATACTTCTTGGCGCTAGGAGACTTCAACCTCCACGTGGACAATTCTCTCTGCTCGAAAGCGAACAATCTGTTAGAAACTATGCTGAGTCTAAACCTACTACAATTAGTCAAAGGCCCTACACACACAGCTGGACATACCCTTGATCTAATCTTTGCTAACTTCTCTAACATCACAGTCTTCCCTTCCCTCCCTCTCACCTGGTCTGACCATCCCTTTTAACCTTGCGCTAAGTTCAAAACCCGCCCCTGCGGCCCCCAGGAAAGAGCCGGGGAGAAAATGGCATAAAGTCACCTCTGCCACCTTTGACCCATTATTTCACTTTCAACCGGACCCTCTTTCCAGTGACATTGATGGAAATGTCTCCAGACTTAATTCTGCATTGTTCCAGGCCATCGATTCCATCGCCCCCCTCAAATCCATCTCCTCCGCCAGATCCCGCCCCTCAGCCCCTTGGTTCTCTACTACCCTCCGTGAGGAAAAAAGCAGATGCAAAACACTTGAACGCAAGTGGCGACAGAATTACGACCCTGAAGCCAAAGTTATCTACAAAACCGCGCTAAAAAACTTTCTTAAACAAAAAAAAACAACTATGAGAGACTACTTCTCATTACAAATTGCCAACGCCAAAAACTCCTCAAAAATCCTTTTCAATATTGTCAAAGATTTCATTAACCCCCCCGCTAGGGCCACGCAGAACTCCTCTAGTCAGGCACTATGCGATGGACTCTCGGACTTTTTCCTTGAAAAAATAAATAAACTACGTGCCTCATTCCCTATTGTGGTATCCCCACCGTTCCCCCATATAAGGGCCCCGGAAGCCACCTCCCTGCAGTCCTATAACGAGCTGACTCTGGAGACCGCACTCAGGCTATTCACCCAATGCAGATCTGGTGTCCCCTCCGACCCTATCCCTGCCAAAATCATGGGTGATCTGGCCCCCTCACTAGCCAGCTCCTTTCTCTCCATCTGGAATGCCTCCCTCCATCATGGCATCTTCCCAACTACGTGGAAGGAAGCACTGGTGGTCCCCATCTTGAAAAAGCCCGACGCCGACCCTACTAAATTCACTAACTACCGCCCCATTTCCCTCCTCCCCAAACCCGCAAAAATCCTGGAAAAAGCAGTGCAACTGCAACTAACAGAGTATTTGGAGGACAACTCTCTGTTGCACGATTCTCAGTCCGGATTTAGAGCGGGCTTCAGCACTGAGACGGCTCTTTTGGAAGTGGCTGAGACTATTCGCGAGCGTGTAGATAGGGGCGAGGAGGCCATGCTGGTCCTCCTCGACCTATCCGCCGCTTTTGATACGGTCTCCCACAAAATCCTTCTAAACCGTCTCAAGCAGGTCGGAATTGGTGGCACCGCTCTCACCTGGATTGAATCCTTCCTCACTGGCAGAAGTCAGAGGGTGATGCTTAGGCCTTTTAAATCAGAGGGTAAACCCCTGCTGTGTGGTGTTCCGCAGGGTTCAGCCCTCAGCCCTCTGTTTTTTAACGTCTATCTTGCACCCTTGGCCGCCGTGGTGGAGTCTTGTGGAGTCAGAGTGGTCTCGTACGCTGATGACACTCAGTTGATATTCTCCTTTACAGACCACTCGGACTCCACGTTTGCCAACTTCCGCCAATGTCTAGACAACATCTGTGCCTGGATGACTAATAATCACCTAAGACTTAATTCTGATAAAACAGAAGTTCTGTTTTTTAACCAGAAAAACCCTATTCCCCCTTCCCTATGGTGGCCCACAGCACTTGACCCCGCACCCACCCCTGTCCATTCAGTACGCAACCTGGGCTACCAGTTCGACGACTCACTTTCATGCAAAGCACAAGTCAATAAGGTCACCTCTGCCTGCTTCATGAAGCTACGCATGATTGAGAAGATCCTTCCCTACCTCCCCTTGGACGCCCGCCGAACAGTCACTCAGGCCCTCATCACTTCTCACCTGGACTATGCGAACAGCCTTTACACTGGCGCTCCTCAATATCTGATCGATCGGCTTCAGATCGTTCAGAACGCGGCAGGAAACATCCCCTACCGTCAGTCAGTTGCCGCCTATCGCAAAGAGCTCCACTGGCTTCCTATTGCAAGCCGCATCCAGTTCAAGATCCTCACCCTCGCCTTCCGAGCTATCAACGGCCTTGGTCCTAGCTACCTTAAAAAGCGAGTGTCAATATCTCATTCCGTTAGATCATTGAGATCTAACAACTTACGCCTCATGACTTCTCCTCGCTTTCGACGCGCCAGAATGGGCGGCAGAGGGTTCAGCGTAATCACTGCTAAACTGTGGAACTGCCTCCCAACCGACCTCAGGTTCTGCCCGTCTGAATCCATCTTCCGTGCTAGATTAAAAACCTGGCTGTTCTCCGGACTGTGATCCCTATCTTGTTGACTACCTTTTCCCCCCCTTCTCCCTTGAGGCTCTGGTTCTAGCGCCGGGACACCCCTCCGGGGGTAGCTGCGCGCTGTATAAGCTACATAAATAAATAAATAAAAATCACCCACCCAAGCCAGGACGATCTCCCCTCCAATCTGATCCTTTAAGGAGGTGACACTGTGCATCAGTTTATTTATGACCGTTTCTAGTTTATCAGTGGGTACAGTGTTATAAAAATTGACTAAGATCATGTTAATAATGTTGCCCCATCGAAATATTAAAATCTGATAGTATTCAGTGGGCAAATGCCTTAATACTTTAAGCCCGTTTGTAATGGAGACATACGTACACAAACCTCCTTTATTTCTACCCTGGGGGCTTAATAATGCTAGTATATGGAAGGTCTGGAACCCCAATAAGTGGACAGCGTCTAAGGCCCAAGGTTCCTGAAAACATAAGATGTTATAGTTGGCGACTAAATCAAGCCAGGATTGTTGACAGACTTTGTTTGCCAGACCCGCCACGTTCCAGGAAAGGAATAGGTGAGGAGAATTTGTCGGGTTATAAGTAGTATGAATCGATGACGCTCTATCAACCGCAGCCCTAGACAAATGGGAAGCTGTGGTAGATTGGTGTTCAGGTTGTGCCCTAGGGTCCACTAATGATTTGAGTGTTTCCTTCTCTGCCGGACATAGTGGCACCCCTTCGTAGGTTAGTACCCCGTCTAAAGTTTTATTCCGAGATCTGTCAGGTAGTGAATAGCTCTGGTGGCCGATTTGATAGACAAGGGGATCAGGGAATGGGTTTAACAACTGTCTCGGCTGGGCGGCAAACAGCTGTCAATCTAGATCGTCCAGACCAGTCAGTGGCTCAAAAGGGTATCTAAAGGGATAGACCATCGAAGGTTATAGGCTGGCTGTTGATGTCTGCAATAATGATGGGAAAGGGGCTTGTCTGTGCGTGGTCGTAACAGGAGTGAGGGTATCCTAAAAAGAGTGGGTCTAGATGTTAGAGTACGGGGGTTACAGTTAAGATGTTTTGAATTATCGCAAATATCATTTGTAGGTATAGGGTTAGGCTGAGCCAGTAAAGATTGGGGATAAAAGTAGCTCAGGTCACGAGTTGATATACGGCCCTCTCCTCTCACCAGGAACCAGTCAGTTATATGGGTGACAGCTCTACGGTCCCTGAAATTGATTTTTACGACATCCCCCTTAATGTCTTTAGGTCGAGGCCCCACCCTTCCTCGTCTCCTAACAGATGCTATGTCCCCGGTGATATTGGGGGGTAGACGCCTTTTGGTACTCAGCCAATGAATGACTTTGTTTTTAAGATTTGTATGGCCTTCTTTCCTCCCTTTCCCCAGCTCTGGGACCCCAGTGAGAATGATAACATAATGGGCTGCTTCCGGAGGTAAATCTATATAGGGCCTGGTGCTGTTTGTGCCTAAGTCTAGTGGGAGTGCCTTCCTCGGTGTGATGCTGTTAGTGTTGGACGCGTTTGAAATTCCCCCTAGTCCCGCCTCTGTAGATAATTTTTGGGCATGCTCTTTGTTGGCAGCAGCCGGTGTGACCATTGTTGATGGTAATGGGGGTTCCCTTAAGGGATTGGTCACTACCGGTTGCCAGGCCCAAGGCACATTTGGTGGGTTTTGAGCTGTCAGTTTCTTTAGAGCCTCAGTGTTTGAGTGATTAGTTTCCAATAATAATGACATTTGATCACCCAACCTCTTCACTCTCTCTATGAGTGGTAATAAGAGAAATTTTACAAGTTTTTCTATGCTCTCCATTGCCCCTTCAGTTAGAGTACCAACAGGGGATAGTCTATTCTGGACAGAGTGTGAACCAAAAGTGGCTTCCTTGTTGGTGGGGCTTGTACATGGTCTAGATATCTTAGCACGCCTACCCTTATTAGGGACACCGCCCCGCTTTCTCTTTGCTGGAGCCCTCTGATCTAGATGTAATGGATTAGCCTGTAATTTCTTATTCCCTACTTTAATTGTAGGTGTCGGCAAAGGGGGGATCTCCTCCCCAAGAGAGTCTAAAGAGCGGTCGAGATTAATCACGCCATTGGTTTCCCCCTTTGAAGTTTGTGTTTGTGCCAAGGTGTCCTGTAAAAGTAAAGGAATTCCTGGGTCATCTGTAGTGGTGTCACCTGAAAATAATGTGGTCGGGGAAATTGCTAGTTGGAGGGAGCCCAAGGACGAGCGTTTGTTAGCATGTAGTTCTAACGCATGCGTTGTTCTGCGGCTGCAATCTCATGGTCTAATTTGTTTGCAGCCTTCATCAGAAAATGGTCTATGGTCCCTCTAAAGGTCCCACCCGGCAGTGAATTCCTACTTATAGTTGGCCCCTTAGGCATGTCAGTTTCAGAAATTCCCAACAATTAGCAACTAGAAATATAGTTACAACAGAGGAAGTAACAATGGTAGACTGGCTATTTTGGTAATAATGTCAACCTAGAAATGAGGACAGGAGCTGTTACATGTAGTCCAATGTAGGTGATGCCGGTCAGGCAGGGACTCCTGGATCATTGAGTCCCTGCAACGCCGCTCTCTGACCTGTCTGGATGTTTGCTGGCCTCACGGTGTCCACGGCACCTCCAGCCCCAGTAGTTTGAAAAGCCAGGTGGTGAGAGACGTCGAAGTGGCACCCGCGCAGTGGGTGCGGTGAGTGGTGATGGAGATTCAATACTCCCAGGCAAGAGCTCCACTCTGACAGTTATAGGCAGTGTCCCACTGGTAGGAGACAGGCTGGGGCCTTTAAACCTCATAGCGTCCTGAGGGCGGGGCAGACGGGGAGCGCGGACCAGGTGATGCCGGTCAGGCAGGGACTCCTGGGTGATTGAGTCCCTGCAACACCGCTCTCCGAAATGTCTGGATGTTTGCTGGCCTCACGGTGTCCACGGCACCTCCAGCCCCAGTAGTTTGAAAAGGCCGGTGGTGAGAGACGTCCGAGCGGCACCCGCGCAGCGAGTGCGGCGAGTGGTGATGCAGATTCAATACTCCCAGGCAAGAGCTCCACTCGGACAGATATAGGCAGTGTCCCACTGGTAGGAGACAAGCTGGGGCTTTTAAACCTCGTAGCGTCCTGAGGGCGCAGCACATGGGGAGCGCGGACCAGGTGATGCCGGTCAGGCAGGGACTCCTGGGTGACTGAGTCCCTGCAACGCCGCTCTCTGACCTGTCTGGATGTTTGCTGGCCTCACGGTGTCCACGGCACCTCCAGCCCCAGTAGTTTGAAAAGCCCGGTGGTGAGAGACGTCGAAGCGGCACCCGTGCAGTGGGTGCGGCGAATGGTGATGCAGATTCAATACTCCCAGGCAAGAGCTCCACTCGGAAAGTTATAGGCAGTGTCCCACTGGTAGGAGACAAGCTGGGGCTTTAAAACCTCGTAGCGTCCTGAGGGCGGGGCAGACAGGGAGCGCGGACCAGGTGATGCCGGTCAGGCAGGGACTCCTGGGTGATTGAGTCCCTTCAACGCCGCTCTCCGACCTGTCTGGATGTTTGCTGGCCTCACGGTGTCCACGGCACCTCCAGCCCCAGTAGTTTGAAAAGCCCGTGGTGAGAGACGTCGAAGCGGCACCCGCGCAGCGGGTGCGGCGAGTGGTGATGCAGATTCAATACTCCCAGGCAAGAGCTCCACTCTGACAGTTATAGGCAGTGTCCCACTGGTAGGAGACAAGCCGGGGCTTTTAAACCTCGTAGCGTCCTGGGGGCGGGGCAGACAGGGAGCGCAGACCAGGTGATGCCGGTCAGGCAGGGACTCCTGGGTGATTGAGTCCCTGCAACGCCGCTCTCTGACCTGTCTGGATGTTTGCTGACCTCACGGTGTCCACGGCACCTCCAGCCCCAGTAGTTTGAAAAGCCCGGTGGTGAGAGACGTCGAAGCGGCACCCGTGCAGTGGGTGCGGCGAGTGGTGATGCAGATTCAATACTCCCAGGCAAGAGCTCCACTCGAACAGTTATAGGCAGTGTCCCCCTGGTAAGAGACAAGCCGGGGCTTTTAAATCTCGTAGCGTCCTGGGGGAGGGCAGACAGAGAGCGCGGACCAGGTGATGCCGATCAGGCAGGGACTCCTGGGTGATCGAGTCCCTGCAACGCCGCTCTCTGACCTGTCTGGATGTTTGCTGGCCTCACGGTGTCCACGGTACCTCCAGCCCCAGTAGTTTGAAAAGCCAGGTGGTGAGAGACGTCGAAGCTGCACCCGCGCAGTGGGTGCGGCGAGTGGTGATGCAGATTCAATACTCCCAGGCAAGAGCTCAACTTGGACAGTTATAGGCAGTGTCCCTGTCATAAACAAAGGCAGTTTGACTAACCTTGCGTAGCCGTGTACAGCAGGAGCGATGATGAAGCTAGTTCTTCCCTGCCCTATAAGCGGTGCCTCGTGGTAGCCATATAAATACACACTCCACAGTAAGGACCACCCACAGGGAAGGGGAAAAATGGAGAAATAAAATATAACAGATCGGCAGCCAGAAACCATCTACAGCAAGAGATGACAGGGTAGGTGATCACTCTAAATGTCTGTAATCCGTTTCCTACAGAAAGACACAAGGAACACACATCAGTTCTCCCCCCCTGCCCTTATGAGCATGCACTATATCAAAGGGATCTGACTATCCACTCACTTAGAAGGGCTGCCACAAACACTCTGTAGCAAAAGCCACAAAAGGTAAAAATAAAGTAATAAGAAAAATAAGAACAGCAAGCACTGGTATTTACAGTTCTGGCCAGTGAACGCCTCAGCTTCACAGTATATAATGTTGATAAGAGAAGGAGTCTACTTAGCTACAAACGCCGTAGTCTCTTGGTTCTTGATGCAGAGCAAGCAGGAAAATCCAATAAGGGGTTCCACCTCTTTCCCGACACTCGGTACTCCTTTGATGGATGAATCCGAGCCTTTCAAGCGGCTCCAAGTGGTAGCGCAGAAAATGAGCGCCACTATACCATAGAAACGAGAAAACCAAAGTCTCAAGCGCTAGTTACTGCACTAGCGGTATGTAGTAATCCAAAGAATAATAAAACCAACTCCTAGCGAATAGCTCGGGATGGTTCACAGTTGTTAGAGAAGCGAGAAAGATCTCGGGAACGCCCAGTGCGTTCCGCGACCTGCTTCCCACAGGTAAGACTCGCCAAAAGGAAAAAACACAGCTACTGCCCGTACGACAGCGGTAAGTATGAACTTCAAAGGAATTTCACGGATCGGTGAAACGGCAAGTCTGCTTCACTCCAAACAGGAACTGCAATGACTCAGGTGACAAGCACCGAAGTAAGCGAGGGAGGAGCATATATAGGAAGTAATGCAAAGTGAGGAAGAGAGATAGAAGACAGACCAGTTTGCAGGCATTCTGGGATATGTAGTCTGAGGGTCTACGAAGTGGAGATCATGACAGAACCCCCTCTCAACGACCGACGTCTCGGCGGTCCACCAGGCTTAGCAGGGAATAAGGTGTGGAAACGCCGTAACACCCCTGGACAGTGCAGGTTGGCGCGCGGCTCCCAGGACCGGTCTTCCGGGCCATACCCTTTCCAATCAATCAGGTAATGTATAGCACCCCGCACCCTCTTGGAATCAAGGACGGCCCGTACCTCATATTCCACATCCCCTTCAATTTCCACAGGGCAAGGTCTAACAGAAGCCCTCGTTCCCTGCACATATAGTTTCAAAAGGGACACGTGGAACACAGGGTGTATGTGCCAGGAGGAGGGGAGTTTCAGTTTTACAGCTACCGGATTGATGATAGCAACAATGGGATAGGGACCTACATATTTGGGCTGTAACCTCGTATT
Organism: Lissotriton helveticus; assembly: GCF_964261635.1. NCBI lineage: Eukaryota > Metazoa > Chordata > Amphibia > Caudata > Salamandridae > Lissotriton > Lissotriton helveticus. The sequence continues at coordinate 467,038,241 of NC_136073.1, read as the reverse complement.
CCCTTTAAATTTCAAATGTTTCGTACTCAACCACACCCTATCGCCCAATGCGAACGCTGGTTCGGGGGATCTCTTTCTGTCTGCTTGTAGCTTGTCTCGGTTTCTGGCTGCCTCCAAGTGTCCCTTGGCATCTCGTAGTATGGACGTGAGGTGAGCATGGTGTTCTTGAATGGTGGGATGAGTGGAAATCCCTGGCTTCTCAAATGGCAGTAAGTTGGGATGATACCCATTAAGACAAAAGAAAGGTGAACACCCCAGAGAAGAATGGGTAGCATTATTGTAGGCGAATTCAGCCGTCCACAAGAGCGTTCTCCATTCCTCTCCCTGTTGAAGGGTAAAACACCTAAGGTACTGCTCTAACGTCTGATTGAGCCTCTCTGTTTTACCATCTGTCTGAGGATGGTAACTTGTTGACAGACGAGCATCGATATTCATGATCTCACACAGGGTCTTCTAGAACTTAGAGGTGAACTGCATACCCCTATCCGTGATAAGAACAGAGGAGATACCATGCAGACGTACCACGTTTTGCAGAAAGACCGTGGCTAATTCCCCAGACTTGGGCAACTTGGTCAACGCTATAAAATGACCCATTTTAGTCAGATGGTCTATTACTACAAGTATGGTGGTGTTACCAAAACTGAGAGGTATTTCCACTATAAAATCCATAGACACGGTGTGCCACGGAGTAGGGGGTATAGGTATAGGCCGTAGCAGTCAACTACTTCTTTGATGCGGTACCTTGGCTTGAGCACAGATAGGACATCGGGCCACATAATCTTCCGTGTCTTTCCGCACCGATTCCCACCAAAAGTATCTAGGTACGGCTTGCAATGTTTTTTGAACACCCAGGTGTCCGCTTAGGGATGAATCATGAATCCATATCAAGGCTTGGTTTTGTAGCTCTTTCTCTGGTACATACAGTAAATTATTCCTGAAGAGCAACCTGTCTTTTGAAGTCCTTAGTAGCGGTTCTTTGGCAATCCATGTCTGTTCATCCAAGGATTCTACCTTCTTCTTTACTTGGTTCAAGAAGTCTGTAGAGTTCGTGATTGCCGTGACATAGGGAGCAAAAGCAGCCTTTTGTAAGATGTTGGGGGGGTTCTTCTGAGGCTACCGGAGCGTCATTTGGTACAATTTCTGGTTTTGAGAGAGCATCGGCTTTGCCGTTTTGTGGACCTGGTCGATATTTAATCACGAAATCGAAATCCGAGAAAAACAAGGACCACCGTAACTGGCGCGGAGTCAAAGCTTTTGCACTCTTGAGAAAGAGTAGATTCCGGTGATCAGTGTATATTTCCACTGTGTGTCTTGCACCCAGAAGATGATGTCTCCATTCTTCACATGCCCTCTTTATGGCCAATAACTCCTTATCAGTGATACTGTAGTTAAATTCACAGCTCGATAGTTTCTGTGAAAAGTAGGCCACGGGATGCAGTTGTCCTGTATCAGGATGTCTTTGCGAGAGAATGCCTCCTATGGCGTAATGAGAGGCATCAGTTTCCATCATGAAGGGCTGACTGGCATCAGGATGTCGTAATATGGGTGCTGTAATGAAGCGGTTCTTGAGAGTTTGGAAGGCTTGCTCTGCAAGAAAAGTCCACTGGAATACTGCTCCTTTCTTCAGGAGATGAGTTAAGGGCTGTATGATCTTGGAAAACTCCTTGATAAATCTCCTATAGAAATTCGCAAAGCCGAGGAAGCTCTGCAAGGCCTTGACACAAGAAGGGGATTCCCACTGGGTAATGGCGTGTATCTTCTTTTCCTCCATTCGCAGGCCATTAGGTCCAATAACATAACCCAGGAATTCCACCTCCGTTACATGGAACAAACATTTTTCCAATTTTGCATATAATTCATGCTTCTTTAGGCGTTCCAAAACGTCCCGAACATGCTTGACATGTTCTTCCTGTGCGGGGGAGTAAATCAAAATATCGTCTATGTAGACAATACACGACACGTCCAGCAAGCCCCTTAACACCTCATCCATAAAAAACTGGAATGCCGCGGGGGCATTGCAAAGGCCGAAGGGCATCACCTGATGCTCATAGAGCCCGAACTTGGTGCGAAAAGCGGTTTTCCACTTGTCTCCTCGTCTTACTCGCACGAGATGGTATGCACCCCTCAGATCCAATTTGGTGAAAATCTTTGCGTCCTTCAGTTGATCAAGTAGTACTGGTATTAAAGGGAGAGGGTACCTGTTCTTTCGGGTGACTCTGTTAATGTCCCTGTAATCAATGCAGGCTCGCAAGCCACCTTCTCGCTTTGGAATGAAAAACAAAGGCGACGAAGCAGGAGAAGTAGATGGTCGAATGAATCCTGACTCTAGTAATGTTTTCAGGTACTGTTGTAAATAGGTTGTTTCAGCCTCTGTGAGGGCATAGATCCTACTACAGGGTATGCTAGCACCTGGTTCCAGTTCTATCACACAATCGTATTCCCGATGAGGAGGCAGCTTACTGGCTTCTTTCTCACTAAAGACGTCCTGGTAGTGAGTGTAGATGTCCGGAAGGTGTGAGACAGCACAGATGCTCAATTCTCTCCCTCCATTTGCTAGCATACCTGCCGGAGTTTCTTTCCTGATTTCTCCGTATACTCGGTGCTGTGTGCAGTGTTCCAGACAATAGTCAGAGTTGAGAGTAATGGTACGAGACGCCCATTTGACCATAGGATCGTGTTGTGTCAGCCATGGCATCCCTAAAGTCAGCTTAAATTGGGGAGCATCAATCAAATCGAAGTATATGTGCTCATAATGATTCTCGCCGACTTGCATGATGAGTTGGCGGGTATGAAAACATACCGGCCCAGATGTCAAATCAGACCCGTCCACTGCCTTCACCGGCTCTGGCATCCCCTTCTTTATGCACGGAACTCCCAACCTCAGTGCATATTGCTGATCTATAAAGTTGCCTGTGGCCCCGGAATCCACCATTGCATGTACCATCACAGGCTCTTCTCCTGACCATTTAATGGTGACACACAAGTTCATAAAGGGCACTGAGGATTGAATGGTATTTGCCACTGCATAGACCTCTTTTCTCTCTTCCGGGCTCAAGCAAGGGGTCTTCAGCTTGTTTGAGCATTCTCGTTTCCCGAGGTACTAGAGGGATACTCTACCACCGGAATGTTTCTAGCACTACTCATATCCTTAACTGCGCCTTTGGTCTTGGATCTACAGTCTTTGATGAAATGTCCTGCCTTTCCGCAGTACATGCAGAATTTTTGACTGCGTCTTCTGTTTCGTTCCTCGATACTTAAAGGCCCTCTTACTCCTCCTATCTGCATGGGCTCTGTACTGTCCGAGGAAGAGGTTGTCCCTTCAATCACGACTCTTGGTTTAGGTGTTGGGAACCGCATCTCATAACGGTGTTTGTTGCCTTTTCGTTCTAGCAAACGGTGGTCCAACTGTACAGTAAGATCGATCAGTTCTTCACAAGTGGTAGACATACTCACCACCTGTGCCAGGACATCTTTTAATTCCCCTATTAATCCTTGGTAAAACAAGGAGACTCGTTTCTTAGCCGGCCACTCAGTTTCGATAACAAGACGGTTGAAATTCGTTATGTAGGACAAAAGATCAAGAGACCCTTGTTTCAATGTGATAAGCTCCTTATCTAAAGAGAGCATGTGTGCCTTGCGATCAAACAATTTGCGCATTTCATCACAGAAATTAGAAAAATTGGACAAAACAGGATCATTTCTTTCAAGCAGAGGGAGTGACCAACTAGCTGCATTGCCTCCGAGATAGGATAACATGAATGCAGTCTTTGCCTGATCGTCGTGAAAGACAGTGGGTTTGCACATAAAATGTAATTTACATTGTCCTACGAAAGTGCCAAACTTTTTGGGGTCCCCAAAGAACCTTTCTGGAGGGGCCAATGGTAGTTGTACTGGTTGGATAACATGGATACTAGCAGGACCTGCATCTCCTTGTGAGGAGGTAGGGTTAGAGAGCACCAGGCGGGGGGGGGGGGTAAGGTAGCATCCCTAATGTAGTGGGCTCCTCTAGAGCCGGAGGGACTAGATCGGGATAAACCTGCAACCTCACGTCTAAGGGCACCCACTTCGTTTCTCATGTCCTGATTTTCCCCTCTGAATGAATCTACCTCCATCCTTAAAGCTGTAAGGGTTTCCAAGACAGAAGTTAGTACTGTATTGGTATCCATCGCTCGGGCTGTAGGTAACCGTGGGCTTGTCACTCTGTCATAAACAAAGGCAGTTTGACTAACCTTGCGTAGCCGTGTACAGCAGGAGTGATGATGAAGCTAGTTCTTCCCTGCCCTATAAGCGGTGCCTCGTGGGAGCCATATAAATACACACTCCACAGAGAGGACCACCCACAGGGAAGGGGAAAAATGGAGAAATAAAATATAACAGATCGGCAGCCAGAAACCATCTACAGCAAGAGATGACAGGGTAGGTGATCACTCTAAATGTCTGTAATCCGTTTCCTGCAGAAAGACACAAGGAACACACATCAGTTCTCCCCCCCTGCCCTTATGAGCATGCACTATATCAAAGGGATCGGACTATCCACTCACTTAGAAGGGCTGCCACAAACACTCTGTAGAAAAAGCCACAAAAGGTAAAAATAAAGTAATAAGAAAAATAAGAACAGCAAGCACTGGTATTTACAGTTCTGGCCAGTGAACGCCCCAGCTTCACAGTATATAATGTCGATAAGAGAAGGAGTCTACTTAGCTACAAATGCCGTAGTCTCTTGGTTCTTGATGCAGAGCAAGCAGGAAAATCCAATAAGGGGTTCCACCTCTTTCCCGACACTCAGGACTCCTTTGATGGATGAATCCGAGCCTTTCAAGCGGCTCCAAGTGGTAGCGCAGAAAATGAGCGCCACTATACCATAGAAACGAGAAAAACAAAGTCTCAAGCGCTAGTTACTGCACTAGCGGTATGTAGTAATCCAAAGAATAATAAAACCAACTCCTAGCGAATAGCTCGGGATGGTTCACAGTTGTTAGAGAAGCGAGAAAGATCTCGGGAATGCCCAGTGCGTTCCGCGACCTGCTTCCCACAGGTAAGACTCGCCAAAAGGAAAAAACACAGCTACTGCCCGTACGACAGCGGTAAGTATGAACTTCAAAGGAATTTCTCGGATCGGTGAAACGGCAAGTCTGCTTCACTCCAAACAGGAACTGCAATGACTCAGGTGACAAGCACCGAAGTAAGAGAGGGAGGAGCATATATAGGAAGTAATGCAAAGTGAGGAAGAGAGATAGAAGACAGACCAGTTTGCAGGCATTCTGGGATATGTAGTCTGAGGGTCTACGAGGTGGAGATCGTGACAGTCCCACTGGTAGGAGACAAGCTGGGGCTTTTAAACCTCGTAGCGTCCTGAGGGCGGGGCAGACAGGGAACGCAGACCAGGTGATGCCGGTCAGGCAGGGACTCCTGGGTGATTGAGTCCCTGCAACGCCGCTCTCCGACCTGTCTGGATGTTTGCTGGCCTCACGGTGTCCACGGCACCTCCAGCCCCAGTAGTTTGAAAAGCCCGGTGGTGAGAGACGTCGAAGCGGCACCCGTGCAGCGGGTGCGGCGAGTGGTGATGCAGATTCAATACTCCCAAGCAAGAGCTCCTCTCGGACAGTTATAGGCAGTGTCCCACTGGTAGGAGACAAGCTGGGGCTTTTAAACCTCGTAGCGTCCTGAGGGCGGGGCAGACGGGGAGCGCGGACCAGGTGTTGCCGGTCAGGCAGGGACTCCTGGGTGATTGAGTCCCTGCAGCGTCGCTCTCCGACCTGTCTGGATGTTTGCTGGCCCCAGCCCCAGTAGTTTGAAAAGCCCGGTGGTGAGAGACGTCGAAGCGGCACCCACGCAGCGGGTGTGGCGAGTGGTGATATAGATTCAATACTCCCAGGCAAGAGCTCAACTCGGACAGTTATAGGCAGTGTCCCCCAAGTGTGTCATTTTCACATGTGATCCAAGTTTTCTGGGGAAATCTGGTGCGTCCCTCCATAATGTTATTTTAACGGAGTCTGTTGTATCAATAACTGTTAGTGATTTTAGTTTTGTTTCTTGTCCCGCCACAAAAATGTTTTTTGTTTCTTCTTCCTGTAAAATATAAAAAACATATTTTGTATAATTTGTTTTTGTTTTGTGTATATAGTGACAGTCTAAGTTGTATTTTGTTGTGGAAGAGAGGGTGGCGAAGAGAGGGTGGGGAAGAGAGGGTGGGGAAGAGAGGGTGGGGAAGAGAGGGTGGCAAAGAGAGGGTGGCGAAGAGAGGGTAGCGAAGAGAGGGTGGCGAAGAGAGGGTGGGGAAGAGAGGGTGGGGAAGAGAGGGTGGCGAAGAGAGGGTGGCGAAGAGAGAGTTGTTCACGTAGTTACTTACACACACAGAGTTAGTTACACAGAGGTACTGTCACACAGATATTAGTACTTACACATAGAGTCACCTCCAAAAAAAGCTATTTTCAGAGAGTTACATACTTACACAGAGGCATACAGACAGACACACACACAGAGTCACATACACAGACAGAGCTACATATACACAGATAGAGCTACACAGACATAGAGGCACTTATTTTAAAAGCTATATACATAGAGTGACAGACACACAGAGTCATATGTACCGACTGAGGCATACATATAGAGATGTACACATACATAGTCATACACACAGAGTAACATACATATAGAGCTACACACGCATACAGAGCCACACTTATATTTATACATATACAGAGTCACACACATAGAGTGACACAAACATACAGACTTACACATACACACTCAGAGCCATGCACAGATACTAAGAGCTACACACAGACTCAGACACATAGAGAGGCACACTTACATTTACACATACACAGAGCTTTACAGACACAGCCACCCATATATAGAGTGATACAAACATACAGAGCTACACATACACACACAGAGCCATACACAGACACTAATAGCTACACACAGATTTAGACACATAGAGAGGCACACTTATATTTACACATACACAGAGCTCTATACACACAGAGCAACCTACATTAAGAGTGTTTCAAACATACAGAGCTACAAATACACACACAGAGCCATACACAGACACTAAGAGCTACACACAGACTTAGATACATACAGAGGTACATACACAGTAGATAGTTGTAGTGTTAAGTAATAGAGGGAGTACAAATAGTAATAAGTTGATACTTAGTAGTAGAGTGTGTAATCTTTGTTAGTAGAGTTTATAAAGCTGTACTTTTTATATCATTAGTAGAGTTTTTAAAGCTGTACCTTTAATAAAGTAGTGATACATATTTGTTAATATATATATATATATATATATATATATATATATATATATATATATATATATATATATATATATATATATGTATATATATAGGTATATATATATATATGTATATATATATATATTCACTGAAAAAACCATAGGTTATAGACCATATATAGTTAGGAATTAGCATTTAGAAAACCTTATTTTACTCACACAAAACCATTGAAATTCCATATATAGTTAGTTGCACTAACTATATATCGCGCACCCGCAATCCACTGCTGATGATGTCACATATTACATCATTCATGACATGGTCAGTGACATCACTGATGACATCACTGATGACATCTCAAATGACATCACTGATGACATCACTGATGACATCTCAAATGACATCACTGATGACATCATGACACACCAATACCAGTTACTACATACGCACTCACTGATTCCTACGTCTACACACACATTCACTCATTCACCCATACAATCACTCATACATACAGTCACTCATTATTACAACACTATCATATGCACTCATACACCTATGCAGACAGTCACACACTGCCACTCATCCATGGAGTTACTCACACACCAAGTCAGTCCTGTAAAGAATCAATCACACTTCCATTTCTTCATCTATACAGTTAAACACAGAACACCATACTTCAGTGACATCACTGATGACATCACTAATGACATCTGAAATGACATCACTGATGACATCTCAAATGACATCACTGATGACATCATGACACACCAATACCAGTTACTACATACGCACTCACTGATTCGTACGTCTACACACACATTCACTCATTCACCCATACAATTACTCATACATACAGTCAGTTATTATTAGAACACTATCATATGCACTCATACACCTAGTCAGTCCTGTGAAGAATCAATCACACTTCGATTTCCTCATCTATAGTTAAACACAGAACACCATACTTTTCACACATATACTAACACATACTTACTCTCTTATACAATCACTGATACAAGTACACATTGATATGCACAGCGTCACACACCTCCCAGCCAGCCACACACACACTCAGTCTTCCATCCATCCAGTCATTCTTCAATATGTAAAACGTATTTAAACTTTACAAAAACACACAGACACTAGATGATGTCATCAGTGATGTCATCAGTGATGTCACTGACCATGTCATGAATGATGTAATATGTGACATCATCAGCAGTGGATTGCGGGTGCGCGATATATAGTTAGTGCAACTAACTATATATGGAATTTCAATGGTTTTGTGTGAGTAAAATAAGGTTTTCTAAATGCTAATTCCTAACTATATATGGTCTATAACCTATGGTTTTTTCAGTGAATTTTCAAGGTTTTGTAAATGCTAATTCCTAACTATATATGGTCTATAACCTATGGTTTTTTCTGTGAATTTCATTGGTTTTTTAACAGCTAATATCTGTAGCTGTAAAATGTATTCTTCTTTAAATCCCCAAAAATATTTTATATGTTTATGAATAATTTTTTTTTTTAATATTTTTTTTTCTTCGTTCCCGCTTCGCGAATCGGGAAGCTTCCCGTTAGCTGACCTTGATGCCGCGAAATAGACCGCGAGCCGGTAAACGTTTCTTTACCGCAAGTGCCGCGTTAGAAAACAACATCGTGACGCCTCCCGTCCGCATGACGTTTCACGTTGTCGCGTGATACGTCATATGACGTGCTACGTTAGCGAACTGGTACGCGAAGCGAGTCGCAAAGCGCAGGTTTCTGGAAGCAAACCGGGAGGCCCTGCAAAGCGCTTAACGTAAACACAGCAAGTCATGTGACTTGGTAATAACACTTTTCATTGGTTCATTTCACTTTTGGTTTCCTAATGATGTAAGACTAGGTCATATAATCTAAAATGAACACTTTTGATTGGTTGAGAACTCTTGTTTTTCCCAAATGATGAAAATCCCTCCTTCTTTCCTCACTCTGACTTTCATCATTGTGAGAGAAAGACCCTTTGTGATCACTGAGCAATGGCTTCTTTAGTAGCTTCAGCTGGTGCTTCCCCACCACCTCCACCACATCCAAGGAAGAGTGGACCACCTGCTCAAGTTATAATTCAACAAGAAGAAGAAGAAGAGGAACAGGACGACGAGCACGAAGAGAGGCAGTTTTTGCCTGAGCAGCCCAGGACGTCTCACCGGAAAGAAAACTTCATTTGGCAATTTTTTTAAATTCCCAAAGGTCAGAAAAAAGTAAATGCAAGATACGTAACTTGCCTTATATGTCAAGATAGACTGTCCAGAGGAACCGAGAAAAAATACAGTTTCGGAAACTACACAATGCATCGCCATATGACTAGGTGGCATCCTAACAACTACAGTGCTGCACAGTTTCGGAACGACCTAGATAATCTCCCTATTATGGCCAGAAGATCTGTTGTACCGGAAGTAACGGGACCAGAGGGCAGGGAGATGGTGCCAAATATACAAATGAAATTTGGTGAAGTAAAACACACCTGCGTATTTTGCGATGGATTCATTTCCTACGGAGAAAAAAGCATCACTCTGATCAACAGAGCTATTGACTATCATATGCAAGTTTGTACGAAACGCCCAAAATAATAAATACTTCTTTTTTTGTTTTGTTGCTCCTGTTGAGCCCTTTACAATGAATCGTTTTCATTGCCCCCTCCAAGAAAAACCCAAAAAAATATAAAACTTCAGAAAAATTCAAAAAAAGTAAAAAAATGTTCCGAAAAATAATAAAAAAAATATAAAACAACAAAAACAATAAAAAAAAAAGTTCTTTTCAGAACTACCTCCCCGTTATTAAAAAATTGGTACAATATTTGGAACTGTGCCAACCTCTATTTCTCTTAGTTCGCTTCCCAGTTCGCTCGCCGGTACGCAAACTAGAAGCGAACCAAAAACAGTAAGTATAAGGGAAGGAAACAGACACTTATGTTAAAAGAAAGACAGCTATAGGGGAGTAAACTAGAGATACTATTACCCGTAATCCACTGCTGATGATGTCACATATTACATCATTCATGACATGCTCAGTGACATCATCAGCAGAGGATTGCGGGTTTTTTGGCAACGTGCCTTATCCACGGTTTAATAACGCTGCCTTTTGCTTTATATAAGTTTTCAAATTGTATGAAATATATACCAATAGGTCGTTATGAACCTTTAGGTAGTGCTTTTCTTCATGAGGTCTGGTCGCTTCCATACACATACAGATGTTTCAAAGATGATCAAGAAGTTTATCTGAATGGAGAGGAATGCACTGAGACGCCAGATCATTCACTAATGTGTAGGCACATACAGTTACACGGTTCATGCAACAAACACCGACCAAATATGGCTTGCGTGTTGCAAGGCACGCCAGTTCCTGCTATCATCCCCACGTTCAAGTTGTTGGAAAATGGTAGTTATTTGATGCTCAATAATGAAGATTGTTCTGAGTTAATTGAAAAGGGTCTGCACCTCTGTACGGGTGTTCGCTATGTGAAGCACGAAAGTTTCAAGGGCCGAACTCAAGGCCACCTCTCTCTGAGACAAAAGAGCTCTTATTCTTGCCATGCCGTTGAAATCTGTCCCAAGGTTGGTATTTGTGGCCAGATTGAAAACTCCCTATGTTCATGTGTGGGAGGAAATAGAACATTTCTGCAGCAAATAACCCGTTCACTTACTGTTACGATAAAAGGAATACTTTTAATTCAGATTTGCCTTTCAATTTCAGCAAGATGGTTCCGACTATCTTTAACGCATCCTCCACAAAGACCCTGGCGCACTTTTTTAAAGTTGTTACCAGTGGTCTCGTGACTTCATTTGAGAAAATCTTTGGAGTCATCCCTGCTTCCTTTCATTCTATTTTCTCCACTCTGGTTCGTGGATTGGCATTTTTACTTGCATTACCAGCGGACGCTCTTGTGCTTTTTTACATTTTTAAATATGGATGTCCCTCCTATGCAACCTCCCACCCTGCAGCTGCTGACACTGTTCCGCAATCGCATGCTAGAATATTATGGCACAATGCCGTTGGCGATATTAAGCACGGCATATGGATTATCTTTTCGATTCTCCTACTTCACCTGTGTCCAGCCTGTATTTCACTGCCTGACCTGTGATTTCGATTGGGCCATTGATTTGTGTCTCTGCGGACCGGTTTCTCCTGACGTCGACTTTAATCAGCTGATGACTCCTATCATTACTCACGAGTTGGTTTGTCCTGGCGAAAGGATTATGGCTGTGGCATTGATGCATGGACTACTTGGTCCCTGGAATTTACTGGCGGCAGCACAGTCTTTCTTGGAACAGAGCTTTCTTGAAAACCCACCGAGCTGTCCTCTGATGGTGATAGAGGATCCGGTGCTGGGAGAGCACGTATGTTCTTTTCCGCTTTCAAATTGGATGGCTGAACTGTTTTCGGATGAAGACGGTGACTTCCTATTGGAGGCTGTTGCAGCTTATTTTGCATACACAGTTATGTCATAGACCTTTTTCATGTTTGATATGCTGAGTACTAGCATTTCATTGACAATTCATTGACTTATTTGTCAAGTTTTTATTATTTACCTTGCCTATTGGCTTAAGACTCGATAAAGTACTTGGCTGTTTTATTTTTCTTTAGCATTACATTTTCCTAGTTTTTAATGCTTTACCTTGCGGACCGTCCACATATAAACTTGCAATCTGCTCTCATGAGATGGCACTTCTATTATCTTATTCAGTTCGTTTCCGGATCATGGGGAGGTGTCATCTAGGTCCTGGATATCTTTACACCGTGTTAAGTTAGCATGGGCTCATTACCGGTTTAAACGCCATTTTTCCTTTTTTGCAACTTCTGCACACGACACTTAGTTGTTGCTTTAGCTTTCCACCTAGTAGTTCATCGTGGTTTACATGAGAATAATATGTTATTGCTCTACTATCTGCTTTGCTTGTTAAACTATATCTGTACAGCGAGTGCTAAAGTTTCAAGAACAACACGATACAGAATTGTTATGAGGTCTGATCTCCACGACTTCATACTCATAACATAAGTGCAACTTCTGCCAATTCTGGGCATGAGGCGGGTTTTATATTGCTTTGCCGAACACACATACACAACAGTTGATGCGGTTCACATGAAGAGAGAGCTGGTGTATGCTGATGTGATTCCTTCAAATCTAAGACACTAAAGTATGGGCACGCCCTAAACCAACACAAAGAGACCTTCTTAGCAAATAATATAATATGTGTATTAGGGAGGGTGAGATATAAGCAGCCGCGGGCCGTGGAGGGAGTTACGGTGAGGCAGGGAGGCGGGGAGGGGGAGAAGCAGGGTGGAGCCCTCTCTACCTTGCCCCTCCCCCTCCCCGCCTCCCTGCCCCACCGTAACTCCCTCCACGGCCCGCGGCTGCTTATAAGTGTTGCTAACTCTTATTCATTTACAGCATGTTAACATACTGTCACCATTCGCTTTTTATGTACTAGTAACTATGCTGGTAATTTTGCTACTGATAATATGTGTACTTGTATTCTCCACCCTGCTTCTCCCCCTCCCCGCCTCCCTGCCTCACCGTAACTCCCTCCACGGCCCGCGGCTGCTTATAAGTGTTGCTAACTCTTATTCATTTACAGCATGTTAACATACTATCACCATTCGCTTTTTATGTACTAGTAACTATGCTGGTAATTTTGCTACTGATAATATGTGTACTTCTATTATCTAAGATACTACGCCTGAGAAGACGGCATTAGTAAATAAACATTTCAAATACACATGTGTTCTTCTTAACTCCATGTTCTGGTTTCTAAGAAATATATAACGACCGACTGTTCATGAGTTCCACGTATCCTGAGGTACTATAAGTTCATATTCTGGATTGTCTAAACATTGAGAGTTTGTTATATCCAATGTGACACTGTACCTAGCTTGCTAAGGAGTTTTTGATTACTAACGTGAGTTTTGGGACACCCTAATTCGCCGAGGTTCCAATCCTCTGTCCACAGTTCTGTGTGAGAACAGAAACCCTGCGACAGGGGCACCCCCGACCCTTGCTGGAGCTTCATCACACTTGCGATACAACTCCAGCAATGCGCCACCTTTACGGCACAGATACATCACGCAGCTGTGCTGTTTTTGCCCCATGATGCGCCGCATTGTAAATGCAGCACACCATAGGTGACGGAACAGCGGCACAGAATGACTAACACATCCCTGGTGATGCGCCAGTCATCATAAATGTATCCCTATGCTTCTTATCTTGTTAGAGATGAACCGCCATATGTATCATCAAAGTTTTTTGCATTTCCTAAATAGCGAACTTTAAGGAATAAATAGCGATTCTTTACCATTCCTAGTTTGCGATGAGCTATTTGCTAATTACAAATTACCCATTCATTTCCTTCATTTCCATAGGGCGGTTGGACTCACTTTTAGCTCGAACGGCTGAATAGATTTCCACGAAACTTGGCAAAATTGTAGGGACTGGTAGCCCGATGTGCCTTTGCTATGTCTCAAGATATATGCTCCAGTGGTTTTTACGAAAATTAACTTTGAAAAATATATATTGGGCTACATTGGCCTATATATATGTTGGAGCCCAAATGTAGCCCAATGTAGCCCAATGAAGCCCAATGTAGCCCAATGTAGCCCAAAGATGGCCGCCAGACACACAAAAAAACAAATGTAGCCCAAATATCAGCCAGATGTAGCCCAACTATAGCCCAGTGACAGAATGACCAATCAGCTTCGCAAACCTCCGTTACGCAAAGCGGAGCGCTGTTACAGATATATATATTTTTTTTGAACGTTAATTTCTCAAAATCCACTGGAGCACATATATTGAGACCTAGCAAAGGCACATCGGGCTACCAGTCCCTAATATTTTGCCAAGTTTCGTGCAAATCCATTCAGCCGTTCGATTATTATTATTATTTTTTTTTTTTGCCCCGCGGGGCCCTTTTAAAACCTCCACATCAAACCTAGGGGGTCAGCGAGGATCTACTATGCCCCCTTATAGTTATTTCCCCCTTTGTTTTGACCTCCTCTTGTCTCTCGATCCTACCGAGAGACAAGATGGCGGCCGCTACGGACTTTTTGGAATGTTGACAGACGCCGGAGAACCAATCAGCTTCGCTTCACAAAGCTCCGTTGCGCGTAAAGTACGCGTCCTGGGACGCTGCCAGGTCCGCTGTTACAGATATATATCTTTTTTTAAACGTTAATTTCTCAAAATCCACTGGAGCACATATATTGAGACCTACAAAAGGCACATCGGGCTACCAGTCCCTACAATTTTGCCAAGTTTCGTGCAAATCCATTCAGCCGTTCGGGCTAAAAGTGAGGCCAACCGCCCTATGGAAAACTCAATGTTAAAAACACGTTTTGGGACCCCCCTTTTTTCTCGGCCCCCCCCCTTGACGAACCCCCCCCAAATTTTCAAGGGCTGCTCAGAAACAAAATGTGCCATTTTCCTGAAAATTTCAGCCAATTCCGTCCACAAACGCCAAAGTTATTAGACATAGAATTTTCAAAAATCCCATAGAGAAAAAATCCTAACTATATATACCTACTGGCGACCGCCAGTAGGTAATATATACATATATATATATATATATATATATGTATATTTGTGCAGTATTTGGCATGCATATATATATGTACATATGCATTTATTGAAGTAGAGCGCTGCATACATATGCAGTGAAGTACAAAGATTTTTTTTATTGCTTGAAAATAATGAGTATTCAAATAGTTTTAACATATTTTATTATTTTTAAGTATAACAAAGTATTGTACATTTTTGGAAAATTTGCATTTTTATATTTTTTATTCGATGTTGATTTTAAGAGTCTTCAATTATTTCTATAACGTTTCCATTTTGAAAATTGACATTCACTGTTTTTGGTAAGTAATCCATGAGAGCATCTGCAAAGTCTTCTACGTCTGCTGGAATATCTAGGTAGTCCATTATAATCATATTTTGTATGTCCATTGATTTAAAATGCTCATTGTCTTTAATTTGTACTGTTATTGTACTTTTTTCTTGTGTGGTATTTTCCAGTCCATAGATTGTAATTGTTATGGGTTCTTTAGGTGGTTCTATTATCTGCAAAAGAATAAATAATTGTTAATTGAGGCATTTACTGTGTATTTACATTTTTGTTAGTTATTGTAGTACTACAGATGTTAAGATTTGAGTTTGCTTATAAAAGAGTAAGCTGTAGTTTTCTTTCTTAGAGAATAGGTGCCTGCGTTATGGCAAAAGAAAATGCTAGGTACAATGTACATGATGTTCCACTTTTAACAGAGATTATTAAAAAATAACAGGCAGTGCACCTACTATACATTTGAAGTTAAAGGAAACATTTGACTGTGAAGTTTTGAAATTTTTTAAATTCGAAAAATATAAGCGTGCTAACAGCTGCATTAAAAATGTACGGAATTTTTGTGGCTAAGATGTTGGGGTAGACTAAAACAGTAATAAATGCAGCTAAGCAAAACTAGTTAGAAGGAAGGCTAAAGTCTTTTAGTACTTACTTCCAATTGAGTATTCCGGTTAGTATTTAACATTTTCTCATTATTAAATTCGTGCACAGTCAAGTGTGTCATTTTCACATATGATCCAAGTGTTATGGGGAAATCTGTTGCGTCCCTCCATAATGTTATTTTAACGGAGTCTGTTGTATCAATAACTGTTATTGATTTTAGTTTTGTTTCTTGTCCTGCCACAAATATGTTTTTTGTTTCTTCTTCCTGTAAAATATAAAAAACATTTTTTGTATTATTTGTTTTTATTTTGTGTATATATTGACAGTATGTTGTATTTTGTTGTGGAAGAGAGGGTGGCGAAGAGAGGGTGGGGAAGAGAGGGTGGCAAAGAGAGGGCGGCGAAGAGAGGGTGGCGAAGAGAGGTTGGCGAAGAGAGGGTGGGGAAGAGAGGGTGGGGAAGAGAGGGTGGGGAAAAGAGGGTGGGGAAGAGAGGGTGGCGAAGAGAGGGTGTATTACAGTGTGGTGTATTTTAATTTTAAATCATTTCTTAAGAAACATACCTCAGATATTGTCCCTGTTATCGTCATTAATGACCGTAATTTTGCTTCTTTTACAGTTTTAATAGGTGAAACTGGTGGAGCTGGTGGTTCTAGTATGTTTTTGGCTTCTTGTATAATTGCACTTGGAAGTGTTAAAGATGGCATCCTTGAGATCTTTGTTTGTTTAGTTAATAGCATTACATTTTTTTTGTAAGGAAATTCCTAATAATAATTCTGCTTCCTTCTTTTGTTTGCCTGTAAAATTCGTCATTATAGCAAGTGCCTTTAATAGAACCACTTTCATCTGCTAGGGCAAGATGCTATAATATTGTGATTTCTTGTTTAGCATTTCTGTAATTTGTTTTCGAAGAACATGTAATTATATTTGCTCGTATTGCTTTCTGATATGGTTTGCTCTCGTTTTGTTTGGTCTGTTTAATTTCTTGTATAGAAATCATCTGAAATGAGAGAAAATTGTGAGTATACATCCTGGATATAACTTGTGAAAGCATTTGAATTTTTTGCAAAAAACAACATCTTAAATTATACATTATGCTTATTAAATTGCTACCCATAAGGCTTTGTGGTCACTATAATATGACTCTAATACACCATAGTGCGGTAAGTGTACATTAGTATATATATGATCTAATGTTAATTTGTAGTCTGTTGTAAGTTCTTTTATTTTCTGGTCACATTTAAATTCGTTCAGCATATATTGTAATAGTAGTGCTGTGTTTTGTGATTTTTGTGTTAAATCTATGTTGAAGTCACCCATTATTATGTAGTTATAATTAGGGTAAAAGTTTAATATGGTACCTAAAACCTGGAATAGTGTTTGTATATGTACATGTGGTGGCTTATATAGCGTAACAAATAAGTAGTCGCAATTATTAAGATGTAGAGTAAAATGTAGAATATCAATTTCGTGTTGTGTTTCAAATATTGGCATTAAGAAAATATTTTTTCTGTAGTAAATTGCTATTCCATGCTTAGTTATGTGATGGTGGAATTTATCAAAGATTAATAGATGGTACTGTTCTATTAAGAAAGTATTGGTATCTGATGTTCTAGTAGTGTTTATTTCAGTGAAGCATAGAATATTTGCATTCATTATATTAGTGTCTCATATTAGTGCTGTGTAATTGTTTTGCAGTGACCGTATATTCTGTACAATAATATTACACAGTTGGCTAAAGTTACATAATTGGGGGACTGATATTTGCAATTGCACATCTGTCCTTAATCTGTCCATTTATTCATGTACTTTTGGATGGACAATTATTTTGTCTTGCTGAAAGTTTCTAATATAGATGTTAGCTAATGATTTGGCTCTGCGTAAAGCCACATAATGCAAATGATGTATTTTGCTATTGTTAAAGTGGATGTAAAGTGGTTCAATAGTCTCTCCTTGTGTCCTATGTATAGTGCGTGCAGATGATTGGCGTAGAGGAAATTGCTTGCGTATAATTGTTATATATTTCTGTGTAAAGTGAAAATGGCGTGATATAGTATGGATTGGTGTCCAATGAGGCAAAATGTTAGTGGTATATATGTGTTTATTTTCTAGCCTTGTAAATCTACCCACATTTTCTTTATCAAAATGAATCCATATTACACTAGGGGTGTTATTTATTGTTTCGACAAATTCAACTATACCTGTTGCACCATTTGTTAAGCCATCATTAACATTCATATTGCAAGTTAGAACATATCTAAATTTTAAGGCAATATGTACTATGAATGGCAGGCCCATTGTTTTAGTTGGGTTTGTAGGTAATTGAGCTATTATTTTCTTTTTACCTATTTCTGTTAAATCAGCTGCTACTGTATCTATTGCTGTTGCTGTGTACACAGGATAGTTTATTATGTGCTGTAATAAAACTTCACTATTAATGTTATCAACTTCTTTGTTTGTCGACATAATATAAGGTATAGTTTTGCTAATGCTTATTGGTGGTTCTAATTCTCGTGTTTGTATCTGTATTATATCTGTATCAGTTTGGTTCCCTTCCCGTAATCTGTTTAGTAGTTCAGCAAATGGCAAGTCATTTAGCTGTCTCATAATTTTTGTTAACTCAAATAACTTGAAATGTGCTTGCCATAGATTAGTACTTAATGGTCTGTATGAATGTCTAGGGTTTTCAAATATGTATGTGTCAAAAACTGGCTTCAATTGATAAAAATCTCCAATTGCTAGAATGGATATTCCACCAAAAGGGAGATTGGACATTTTTATTTCTTGTAATCTATTATGTATGAAATTGAATAGATTTGCTCCTACCATTGATATCTCATCAATTATTAGCAATTTAAGATGCATTAATTAGTTTTGTAGTGTGCTCCTGTTCTCACAAATTAGTGGTTTATGAGTTAGTGTTTGTGAAACTGGTATTTTAAACGTACTATGTAGCGTTTTACCATGAATGTTATGTGCTGCTTTGCCTGTTGGAGCTGTAAACAATACATATATGTTGTCAGGATTTTCTCCTGCTCTAGTATTGTAGTAGCGTAGTAATGTTTGGTAAAGTGCTGCAATAAGGAAACTTTTACCTACTCCTGCACCACCTGTACAAAATGTGTAGCAGGGTTCTGCTTTTGTTATTATCCAATTTAAGTGATGGTATATAAAGTTAAGTTGTTCATTTGTCAGATTTTGCATTATACTGTCATCTTGGTTATTTGGGATTAAATTATTGGCTAGTGCTTCTTCAATACTTGTACTTCTAATGCCTAAATCAAATGATAAGTCATATAATAGTTGTTCATTAAGTGGAACTTCTGGACACATGTTGTCATCTGTTTCTATATCTGTTGGGGGTATAACTAATTGTTCTAATGTACTGTTTTCATTGTCATAGTTTTTTAGCGTTTTATTATATTTATTATGATAAAAGTCAACTGTGCTTTTAATTTCCAGATAACGTTCATAATATGTTTCTTTATGACCAATTATTACATTTTCTACTCTCCACAGGTAAAAAAGCATTATTAATTCTCTATAATAATTTTCTGCGTAATTTTTTGGTTAAATCTGCAATAGTGAATTATTTTGGTTTTTTTGCGTTTTATATAGTCTGTTTCTATTATTTCATCTTGTATATTAATCTCAAGTTCTTCCTCTTCCGAGCTATAGAAGTTATTTTCAGCGAGAACATTCTCATGGTCTGTTTCTTTTTTTCCTTTTCTATTTTTTTTTCATCATACATAGATGCATAGTCAGCTAATGTACATGTTTCTAATTCTTCAGGCCGTTTGCTGTACTTTACTATAATATTTTCAAATTGTATTTTATTAGAAGTATCTGGCAATAAATTAACAGTCTCTATGTCTTTTAATAAGTATGTACGCTTTTCTTATTGGCTTGTAAAGAAATTTTGAAGTATAAGATAGGCTGCTTCTTGTGCACTTATTTCTGTACAGTTTAAGAATTTGTTACCTATATGCTTAAATTGATCTTTTATACTGGGATTGTGATATACTTCTTTTGCAGCTTGTGCAATTATTCTGCTCATCCCACATTGAGATTTACTAATATATGAAACTATATATACGGCACATGCATATGCATCTAAGATGTATTGTATATCTATATTTGCTTGCCATGCTTGTAAAATTGTAGTATTGTAGTTATTAATAAAGCATTCAGCCGGTGTTCTTTTTAGAAAAATAGTTTTTCTTTCTATCATAGACTGTATACATAAAAGATATTGTTCTAAATCTAGTTGCATTGAATCTAAAAACTGATTAAAAGTATAACTTTGGAAGTCTTGTGTGTTCATAGTTAGATGTATTTGTTCAATTTACTGAAGGATTTCTTGATTAGTTTTGTCTAGTTCTAATTGTTCTAATATATAAGTTTCTGGCATTGGATATTTTGGGTACTGATATTTGCATGTTCTTTTATGTTTGATACGGCAATTTTTTTGAATGCCCGTGCCTTTGGAGGGGTATTAAAGACT
Organism: Lissotriton helveticus; assembly: GCF_964261635.1. Lineage (NCBI taxonomy): Eukaryota > Metazoa > Chordata > Amphibia > Caudata > Salamandridae > Lissotriton > Lissotriton helveticus. Next base: position 467,018,021 of record NC_136073.1, on the reverse strand, counting down.
CTATATTTGGATCTTGTGTTTTTGCACATTTTACATACTTATCTATAAAAGTAATAACGTCATTGAGTTCAGAAGTTTCATATTGTAGAGCATTTTCTATCCATATTATAGCATGTATATGTGGTGATCCCCGTTGTTGGAATTCTACTTTATAAAAGTAATCTATAATTTTGCCAATTGGGTTACTTTCATGTAATAAAATACAATTAAATAGTTTTCTAACTTGGAAGTCAAAATGTCTTGCACATGTAATTGGATTTTGTTGTATTAATGTGCATTTAGCTTCCCATGAAATATTCTCAAATTCTTCTTTTGTTCATTCTTTCTTTTTTTCACTACACAATAATATGTTAATTAAATGATACCATTTTGTTTCTGCAGCTGATAACGTTAAAAAAAGTTGGGATTCCTAATTGTCTAATCATAGCAAATAGGTCTTTTTTTGCATTGCTTCCAATATGGTGGTGAACTACGTATAGTTTTTAGTATTTTGTACCCCTCATTAAATTGCAGAATACCATTTAATTTTTCTTTTATGTCTTTTGCAGTTATAATCTTCCCATTATTAAAGTATTTTCTAAGTGAGATGTATATTTTGCTATGTATTTCATTTACTTGGCTATTGCTGTTTACTGTGTTTATAATTGCATCTTCTACTTGTACGTTTGTTGTTGGAATATGTGTTAATGCATTTACAGATATGTTTGTAGTATGGACATATATGTTTTTATAGACTTCATTTTACTCTCGCTGTGGTTTTTTTAGTCCTGCCTTAAGTGACTTTTTGCTAATTGTGATCATTTTACTGGAATTAATTGTAAAGTAATACTTCGTGAATGTGTTAGTCTTTCTTTATCAGCTAACGTTCTGATGTATTTTATAAGTCCATTAATAGATTCAATTTCTTTAGCAACACATGTCCCATTAGGATGAGGTGTTGCTTTTTCATCTTGGCTATATGAATCAAAGATAAAATATGCATGGATAGTCTTAAATACTGAAATTGCATATTTCTCTATACAGATTAATACACCAGCTTCTGAATCAATTGCTGAAGTTAATGTTGATATAAATTTGGCATTTATAATTTGTTCTTCTTCAGTTATCTTCCCTCTAAAGCATTTTTTGAGCTTAATTGAATATATTATGTTATTTTGATTTATGTAATTTGGTAAATCTTGTTGTCGCTTACAATTATCTTTATTAAGAGAGTGCATTTCTGTATATAAAGCATCTCCGAGATCCATAATACAATGTAAATCTAAAGTATCCCAAGTAGATGCTGGTTTACAGTAATTTTGTAGAATAGCAAATATACTATTTGTTAGAGATAGTGAATTTTGTGATGTGTTTCCAATATTTGTCTCTTTTTGCTGTTTTTGTGTGCTATTTAATATATGTATTTCTTGTGGAGCTTGTGCTAAAATATTAGCATCTATGTTAGTATTGTCTGTGTTTGTTACACTTTTGGGCAATATGCTCTTGGGCATACTTTCTGGAACTATTATTGTATTACTTCCAGTAATAGGCATATATGTATGATGGCTATTATCTGTATATGTGTTGGTATGTAAATTACTTCTTGATGTGGTCTGTTGTAAATTTATGTTTATGCTATTGTGCTCAAGTGTTTTCTTAAGAATACTTGCATATGTGTTAGTAGTGGTACTATTCTGTGGTGTACTAGTATATTGTGGTATACTTAGGTTACTGCTGGTAGTTGTAGACAGTTTGCTAGGTGTTGTTGTAGGAGTTATACGTGTATTTGGATATGTTCTAGTACTAACAGTATTAGTTAATGATGTTGATGGCTGTTCTTCATTCTAAAAAGCACTTGTTTTAGATTTCCGAATGATATTTTTGGCTGTTTGTATCCGCGTCTGAAATGCGTGTGTGAAAAAATTGCTACATGCTTCAGTAGAATGCACATAAATATATGTAATTGGTACTGAATTCCTATTGTGTTCATTACTGAGCATTGCTTTTTGTAGTGTATCTTTTTTAATTGTACTTATATCTATAGGAGTTAATTCATATGGTACGCAATTAGCATTTGGCCCCTTAAGACTATGTGCAAGATTTGTGATGTAGTTTTTCAAATGGGATTTGTATACGAATACATGTCCCATTTGGGTGAGGCATTCCTGTGTTATCGCGGCTATGTGAATCAAATACAAAGTATGAATTGTTATTGTTTACAATGGATATAACATACATATCCATGCAAAGTAAAACACCTGAGTTCAAATCTAGTGCAGCTTTTAATACTGTTTGCATTTTTGGGGCAGATGGGTCAAAATTGCTTAATATGTCCCCATATGAAGGTTCTTTAAGCTTAAGGGCATAGATAGTCTTATCGTGTTGTATAAAATTAGGTAAATCGTCTGGATGCATAAGCCGTTCTTTATTAATAGAATGCATATCGGTATATAAAGCATCACCTAAGTCCATAATGTAATGTAAATCTTCTATGGTCCATGTATTTGCAACTTTGCAATAGTTGTGTATAATTGCAAATGTGCTGTTTGGCAAACATTGTTTACCTCTTGAATTAGCTGAAAATCTAACATGTCCCTGATGATAATCTGCTTGCACTATTCTTATCATATTTATTGTGAAACGGAAATTATTCTTTTATTAAACTGTTGTAAAAAAAAGTATAATGTGTATGTCATAGCTGTATGCTATGAATTTATTTATACTGCACTATATATATATATAAACCTCCTATGAGGGAATATCTCACTGCGAGACCATCTTCATTATTCTATCTATTCTAATTGGTATTGCAAATTAATGTTGGCCCGATGTTACATGTACCCAATAAGTTTGACACATGTTATCTTGTGTACAACACAATACATTTCCTATATAGGAATTCTATCTGTTTCAAAAAGAGGGGGTAGGTAAAAGAAGGGGGGGGGGGAGTTTTTTGTGCAGCAGTTAACATACAGTTATTCTTCATCTGATATCGTATCACAAAGCTAAATTGTCCCTATGTTGAAACTAAAGAATCCATAAACTGATAGATCAAGTCAGTTAGATATAGACCATAAACCATAAATAACAAACTAATAGTGTTCCAAGTCTCAAATTATTCGAATTCATCACAGCTGGTACAAAATTACAAAATTACAAAGTTGCAGATTATAGAATGAACTCAGTTAGAGTCATCTAGAATTCGTACTCCAAAGTCGACTGTTGTTGTCTCAAAGGGGGCTATAAAGATAGCAGCAAGTTCTCATGTCCTTAGGATCCTAGTTGCTACTCTGTGTTGCCTATTTTCCTAAATGTACAGCCATTTCCTCCCCGCTGTTAAGCCCTCGCGGTGCCTTTGTCATCAGGTGTATTATATATCTGGATTCCAGACGTCTCAGTTGTTTTAAGCTGTCTCCACCCCGAACGCTAGCTGGAATACTATCCAGCCCGAAGTATTGTAGTTTACTTCTGTCCTTGTTGTGTATCTCATTAAAGTGTCTTGCGACTGGGTAGGATGGATCTACTTTTTCAATCGCTCTTTGATGTTCCAAGATCCTCATCTTTAATGCATTGATAGTGCTGCCTATATATCTTAGGCCGCATGGGCAGACGAGACAGTAAACCGCATACGGTGTACTACATGTTAGGAATTTCTTTATGGGCTTAGTTATTTCTGCCTCTGGCCCAATAAGACAATACCCTTCTGCTCCCTGGACTGACTGTTCCCGAGAAGTGCAAGTTGTAAGTGTTATTGTTCAAGACCTCGATATATCTCTGAGCCATATCCATCGTCCCTTGCCACACGATGAAGAGGTCGTCGATATATCAGTGCCACCTCACTACCCTGCCTGTCTCCTGTCCGTCTGTGTGGAGTGCCATGGGCACCCGCTCCTCCCACCAGCCCATGAACAAGTTTGCATAGCTGGGAGCAAAGCAGGTACCCATGGCAGTCCCAGACACCTGTGCATACAGTTGGTCATCAAACAGAAAAATGTTACTTGTCAGGCAAAATTCAACAAATTCCAGCAGCATACAATTGTGTAGAGCAAATCTCGCTGGTCTCTTATTGAGGAAGTGTTCCAGAGCAGTTATCCCCAATTCGTGTCTTATATTGGTATACAGACTGGATATGTCCAGTACCATCAGTTGGTATGTTGGTTCCCATATCAAATCCTCAATTTTCATCCAAAAATCTTTAGTGTCCTTTATATGGGACTTAGGCTGTATCACCAGAGGAAATAGGAAACTCTCGATGAATCTGGACATATTCTCCCTTAGGCCATTAATCAATGAGACGATAGGCCTCCCTGGTGGTTCGGTGGCATTCTTATGTAGTTTTGGCAAATGATAAAAGGTGGGTATCGTTGGGTTTTTACTCCGTAGGAAGAGATTCTCCTCACTGCCCAGCATAGATCTTTTGTACCATTTATTTATAAGTTTGTCATACTGTTTTACACTCTCTTTGTATCTCTCCCCATCTGTTTTTTGATAGTATTGGGTGTCTGCTAGTTGTTTCAAGGCCTCCTTATGGTAATACTCCCTGGTAAGTAGCACCACATTTCCACCCTTATCTGAGGGCTTTATGATGATTTCTTCATCTTGTTCTAATGTTTTGAGTGCATTCCTTTGCTGAACTGTTATATTATCAACCCATTTAGATGATCTATTTTTGCCTCTCATTGTCACTAGTTCCTTTAATACTGCTTCAGAGAATGCGTCAATGGCATCCCATGGCATTATTGGACAAAAAGTTGATGCCGGTTTGAATGAACTTTCTTCTTTTTCTTGTTCTATTTCATTCCTTGATGCTCTCTCTACCATTGAGAGTTCCTGTGAGTTTTGTGTTTCGATTTCTAATCTCAAATTTTCGAGGTTCTCCACACTTCTCAAATCGTTGCACGATAATAAGTCAGTGGCAGTCATTCTTTTCATTGTTGGTTTAGGAGCTTTCGTTACTGCTCTGATTTTATGATACTTGTGCAGTTTCAGTTTCCTTATGAATCCATGCAGATCGATTCTTGTTTGAGTGTATTCAGTTCTATTATTTGGGCAAAAGGTTAAGCCCAGGCGCAGCAGTTTTTCTTCCTCCTCGGTCAATCGTCGTTCTGTTAGATTCACGACAATTAGGTCATCTTTTGCTTCTAATATCTGTTGGTCTTCTTTTTGTTTCTCCTGGATTGACCTTGTCCTCCTCCTCCCACCGCCTGCCCTGCGGGTCCTGCGATTTGATTTTCTGGTGGCTTTACCTTGCCCCCCCCCCCCGCAGCCAGGCTTGGCGTATTACGTTGAATTCATCGTGAAAAAGGGGAGTGGATACTCCTTGTCCACATTTTGATCCTACTGCAGCAGATTTCTTTTGGCGATCATCCACTGACTTGTTGTCAGTTACATCAGATTCTGACGTGACCTCCAGTGAAACTATGCCTAGGGCTCTCCTCCGATACACCTCTTTTCTGGGTGCGTTGTACTTCTTTGCAAAGGTTAGTACTCTGCCTTGTAAATAATCGTTTTCGTCTCTGATGTATGTGTCCTGTTTTCTGGTTTTGATTTTTTCTTCGTATTTGGTTAATCTAATTTTCATTTGATCCTTCAGTGCTGTGATTTTGTCGGCTGCCTCCTCTTCTAATAGATCTCCCTCCAGTACTGCAATTTCTGCTAATGCCTTATCATGGTCACTCCAGGCATACCGGACTAGTATTCGTAATGTCCCTTCGCAATAATTTGCAGTATGTTCTGCCCAGTCTGTCAAGAGCTGAGGGTCCGGATTTTCATATGATGGGATAGTGTATACTCGAAGACCTCTAGGTACCCTTTTGTCATCGATGTAGCTTTGTAGACTAGTTGCTTCCCACCACTTGCGCACCTCGCGCTCATATAATCTCTCTAGCTTCGTCAAGAGTTCTTCCAGCTTTGTATGTTGTTGTGGCCGCTGCACATTCGTTCCTGCCGCTACTGCATCCTGCTTCTTGAACATGCCCATTTGCTGCATCTCTGCGCGTGTTTTCGCAGTACATATCCTAAATGGATCTGCCGTTTCTTACTCTGTTTATCAAGTGCGGGGGCCATCTTTGAGTGGGCAAGTAATCCCAGATGAACAGTGTAAGATTGTATACTTACTAATGTTTGACTCCCGGGTATAATGCAAGTAGATTTTTATTGCCGTGTATCGGCATATCACCCCGGATAAAGACTATATCGGGGGGGTGTGGTCTCACATGTGAGTAATGGTTTCCGAAATTTGCAGAATGTTGATCTCCTCAGTGCCATAGTGTCTGTTGGGTAACTATCCCATCCAATCTGGATTATACTAAATGTTCAAATCTATGGTCACATAGCATTGGCAAATGAATGGAACTCCGGAATAAAGCCGTGGATCGGCTATGCGCCCTCGTATGAAACCTCCTACGAGGGAATATCTCACTGCGAGACCATCTTCATTATTCTATCTATTCTAATTGGTATTGCAAATTAATGTCGGCCCGATGTTACATATAACCAATAAGTTTGACACATGTTATCTTGTGTACAACACAATACATTTCCTATATAGGAATTCTATCTGTTTCAAAAAGAGGGGGTAGGTAAAAGAAGGGGGGAGTTTTTTGTGCAGCAGTTAACATACAGTTATTCTTCATCTGATATCGTATCACAAAGCTAAATTGTCCCTATGTTGAAACTAAAGAATCCATAAACTGATAGATCAAGTCAGTTAGATATAGACCATAAACCATAAATAACAAACTAATAGTGTTCCAAGTCTCAAATTATTCGAATTCATCACAGCTGGTACAAAATTACAAAATTACAAAGTTGCAGATTATAGAATGAACTCAGTTAGAGTCATCTAGAATTCGTACTCCAAAGTCGACTGTTGTTGTCTCAAAGGGGGCTATAAAGATAGCAGCAAGTTCTCATGTCCTTAGGATCCTAGTTGCTACTCTGTGTTGCCTATTTTCCTAAATGTACAGCCATTTCCTCCCCGCTGTTAAGCCCTCGCGGTGCCTTTGTCATCAGGTGTATTATATATCTGGATTCCAGACGTCTCAGTTGTTTTAACCTGTCTCCACCCCGAACGCTAGCTGGAATACTATCCAGCCCGAAGTATTGTAGTTTACTTCTGTCCTTGTTGTGTATCTCATTAAAGTGTCTTGCGACTGGGTAGGATGGATCTACTTTTTCAATCGCTCTTTGATGTTCCAAGATCCTCATCTTTAATGCATTGATAGTGCTGCCTATATATCTTAGGCCGCATGGGCAGACGAGACAGTAAACCGCATACGGTGTACTACATGTTAGGAATTTCTTTATGGGCTTAGTTATTTCTGCCCCTGGTACCCAATAAGACAATACCCTTCTGCTCCCTGCGCAAGCTTTACACTTGCCGCAGGGATAGAAGCCCTTCATTTCAGTCAATGTGTTTTGCTTTGGTTTTTTCTGATCAAAATGGCTTCTCACAAGTGAGTCTTTCAAAGATCTCGCCTTGCGGAATGTAATCTGGGGTTTCGAAGGAATATCTTCTTTAATTACAGGATCGGTTAGAAGGATATGCCAATTCATGGACAATATCCTTCTAAGAGTGTACGATTCTGTGCTATATGTAGTTATCATTCGAAATTTACCGCCTGCGTCTGTCTCTTTTTCTTTGGTTTTAGTTTGTAACAGGCTTGTTCTCTGGATCTTCCTAACCTTCGTCAGTGTCCTACTGAGAGAGTGTATATCATACCCCCTCTTGGTGAATCTTTCGATACTCCCCTTAGCCGCTAGCTCAAAATCTTCATCTCTGCTGCTGTTTCTTTTTAACCTTAGGAGTTCCCCATAGGGATGCTCTGTATGAGCTTGGGTGGATGGTTACTGTCTGCCCTGAGGATGGAGTTTCCTGCCGTGGGTTTTCGGTATAGTGAGTTGTGTAGTCTATCCTGCTCAACAAACACTCTCAGGTCCAGAAAGTCCACTGCCACTGGACTGACTGTTCCCGAGAAGTGCAAGTTGTAAGTGTTATTGTTCAAGACCTCGATATATCTCTGAGCCATCTCCATCGTCCCTTGCCACACGATGAAGAGGTTGTCAATATATCGGTGCCACCTCACTACCCTGCCTGTCTCCTGTCCGTCTGTGTGGAGTGCCATGGGCACCCACTCCTCCCACCAGCCCACGAACAAGTTCGCATAGCTGGGAGCAAAGCAGGTACCCATGGCAGTCCCAGACACCTGTGCATAAAGTTGGTCATCAAACAGAAAAATGTTACTTGTAGGGCAAAATTCAACAAACTCCAGCAGCAAACAATTGTGTAGAGCAAATCTCGCTGGTCTCTTATTGAGGAAGTGTTCCACAGCAGTTATCCCCAATTTGTGTCTTATATTGGTATACAGACTGGATATGTCCAGTACCATCAGTTGGTATGTTGGTTCCCATATCAAATCCTCAATTTTCATCAAAAAATCTTTAGTGTCCTTTATATGGGACTTAAGCTGTATCACCAGAGGAAATAGGAAACTCTCGATGATTCTGGACATATTCTCCGTTAGGCCATTAATCGATGAGACAATAGGCCTCCCTGGTGGTTCAGTGGCATTTTTATGTAGTTTTGGCAAATGATAAAAGGTGGGTATCGTTGGGTTGTTACTCCGTAGGAAGTGATTCTCCTCACTGCCCAGCATAGATATTTTGTACCATTTATTTACAAGTTCGTCATACTGTTTTACACTCTCTTTGTATCTCTCCCCATCTGTTTTTTTATAGTATTGGGTGTCTGCTAGTTGTTTCAAGGCCTCCTTATGGTAATACTCCCTGGTAAGTAGCACCACATTTCCGCCCTTATCTGAGGGCTTTATGATGATTTCTTCATCTTGTTCTAATGTTTTGAGTGCATTCGTTTGCTGAACTGTCATATTATCAACCCATTTAGATGATCTATTTTTGCCTCTCATTGTCACTAGTTCCTTTAATACTGCTTCAGAGAATGCGTCAATGGCATCCCATGGCATTATTGGACAAAAAGTTGATGCCGGTTTGAATGAACTTTCTTCTTTTTCTTGTTCTATTTCATTCCTTGATGCTCTCTCCACCATTGAGAGTTCCTGTGAGTTTTGTGTTTCGATTTCTAATCTCAAATTTTCGAGATTCTCCACACTTCTCAAATCGTTGCACGATAATAAGTCAGTGGCAGTCATTCTTTTCATTGTTGGTTTAGGAGCTTTCGTTACTGCTCTGATTTTATGATACTTGTGCAGTTTCAGGTTCCTTATGAATCCATGCAGATCGATTCTTGTTTGAGTGTATTCAGTTCTATTATTTGGGCAAAAGGTTAAGCCCAGGCGTAGCAGTTTTTCTTCCTCCTCGGTCAATCGTCGTTCTGTTAGATTCACGACAGTTAGGTGATCTTGTGCTTCTAATATCTGTTGGTCTTCTTTTTGTTTCTCCTGGAATGACCTTGTCCTCCTCCTCCCACCGCCTGCCCTGCGGGTCCCGCGATTTGATTTTCTGGTGGCTTTACCTTGCCCCCCCCGCAGCCAGGCTTGGCGTATTACGTTGAATTCATCGTGAAAATGGGGAGTGGAGACTCCTTGTCCACATTTTGATCTTACTGTAGCAGATTTCTTTTGGCGATCATCCACTGACTCGTTGTCAGTTACATCAGATTCTGACGTGACCTCCGGTGAAACTATGCCTAGGGCTCTCCTCCGATACACCTCTTTTCTGGGTGCGTCGTACTTCTTTGCAAAGGTTAGTACTCTGCCTTGTAAATAATCGTTTTCATCTCTGATGTATTTCTCCTGTTTTCTGGTTTTGATTTTTTCTTTGTATTTGGTTAATCTAATTTTCATTTGATCCTTCAGTGCTGTGATTTTGTCGGCTGCCTCCTCTTTTAATAGATCTCCCTCCAGTACTGCAATTTCTGCTAATGCCTTATCACGGTCACTCCAGGCATACCGGACTAGTATTCGTAATGTCCCTTCGCAATAATTTGCAGTATGTTCTGCCCAGTCTGTCAAGAGCTGAGGGTCCGGATTTTCATATGATGGGATAGTGTATACTCGAAGACCTCTAGGTACCCTTTTGTCATCGATGTAGCTTTGTAGACTAGTTGCTTCCCACCACTTGCGCACCTCGCGCTCATATATTCTGGGAAGCACCACTTACATCGGATATATCGCATCGCGCTGCCATTGCAACGCGGCGATTATATCGTGGCCGACATCAGATCGCGTGTCATCAGTGCGCATGCAAGTGCATCGCATTTACATTTACATCGTTAACGATGACATCGTGAATGCGAGCGAGCACAATGATGACATCGTGCAACGCGCATAATCTATTTGGAAGCACAATGTTTAATAAAGTCATAAAATGGGAATTGCAAAGCATGTATGTCATAAAATGCCATATTTGGAAATTGCAAAGCATGTATGTCATAAAATGCCATATTTGGAAATTGCATAGCATGTATCGTGCAACGCGCACAATGTATTTGGAAGCACAATGTTTAATAAAGTCATAAAATGGGAATTGCAAAGCATGTATGTCATAAAATGCCATATTTGGAAGTATGTTATTTGCGTATTAGAGCAGAATTGTGCATTTTACAATTAACAAACATTGACACGAAGAATGCGTGCATGAATGCGAGCGCGCACAATGTATGTCATAAAATGCCATATTTGGAAGTATGTTATTTGCGTATTAGAGCAGAATTGTGCATTTTACAATTAACAAACATTGACACAAAGAATGCGCGCGTGACTGCGAGCGCGCACAATGTATTTGGAAGTATGTTTATTCAAAACCGAGCACGAGCACAATGTGTTATGATTAACAGTTACTATTTAATAAACTTATGCTACATATATATGGAACACATTTGGAAGTATGTTTATTAAAAACCGAGCACGAGCACAATGTGTTATGGTTAACAGTTACTATTTAATAAACTTATGCTACATATACATGGGACATGTGCTCTGACGGAAACCTAGACAGACTTTGGTGCTGTCAGACAAGGTTCATGCCTCCTACCATCACATTTCATAAACCTATATCTTACAATTACAGGGACAGGATGTGCTCTGTATATTATAATAACCACATCATATATCTCACAATTACAGCGTCAATAACTACAACAAGATGTGGTTAGACGGATAGCTAGGAAGACTTTGGTGCTGTCAGACAAGGTTCGAGCCTCCTATCATCCCTTCATATCAAGAGCATATATTTTTTAGAATTAACAAAAATGTACATAAATGTGTTCAAATATCAAGAGCATATATTTTTTAGAATTAACAAAAATGTACATAAATGTGTTCAAATTAACATATCATATTTCAGAAACATCTGCTAATGTTTACTTTTCATATCAAGAGCATATATTTTTTAGAATTAACAAAAATGTACATAAATGTGTTCAAATATCAAGAGCATATATTTTTTTGAATTAACAAAAATGGACATAAATGTGTTCAAATTAACATATCATATTTCATAAACATCTGCTAATGTTTACTTTTTTTTGGCGAGCCTACTATCATCCACTCATATCAAGATAATATACTTCTTTTGGGTGGGTGGGTGGGGGAGTGGGTGGGATGGGTGGGTGGATGGATGAGCGGGTGCCTGGATGGATGGATGGATGGGTGGCTGGGTGGGATGGGTGGATGGATGGGTGGGTGCCTGGATGGATGGATGGATGGGTGGCTGGGTGGGATGGGTGGATGGATGGGTGGGTGCCCTGTTAAAAATGAATACAGATGGTTTTCTGTATAGCTCTATTTAAGTATCATATCTGGGACTTTGTAGGATCTTAAAACGAACAATTGCCAGTACGTTTTCTTTGCTCTGGAGAATTTAGCAACTCTCGACACGTATCTCAAAAACGGTCTTCAGCATGCCGTCGTTTAGTAAATATAATGTGTTGATATTTTTTTAAGTTGTTGGCTTTGTGAGCTGCGCATTCACTCAGCACACAAAACCAATACTTAAGCATCACATTTTTGTACTCGCTTACGGTGAAAAGTGCATTTTGGAAACGTGCTAACCAAGATAGCTTGCTGGTTTGTTTTAACGTATTTTTACTCTGAGTGAGTTCTAAGGTCAGTTATTCTTTAAAGTATGAAAGAGATACTGGTCCTTTTGAATAGGCGACATGGCACAAGATGTCCTTGAGCGTTGAGGCATGATTGCTTGCTCTTTTATCCCACTCTGGCCTTGGGATACTCCGTCTGTCTATCGGACTTTTTCTGGTGTATGGTATGTTGTACATATCTTTTAATGTGCGCAGTCCAGGCCTTTTATGAAGTTTCCAGCTCGATGCTAGGAGCTAAAGTCCAGCAGGGGTTCAATTCTGGGGTTCAATTCTGGATTGCTTTGGTAGGATTGGACGCCTGTTCTCTGAGAGACTTGCGGTTAGGTGTCTGGAGCTTACTCAATGAGGTGGGGATCTAAGAAGGAATGGCAAGCATGGCTTTTCAACAAGTATCTTCGATAGTAAGCACAGAATCTGAAGTCAAATGCATATAACGTGTGGGATTTTTATATTATACTTTCACTTTTATTTATGACTCAGATGTGTTTCAGTTAGCATGACTAGGCCGCAGCTAGCTGGTCTTGCTTGACAAATTCACAATGTCAGACAAAATTTCAGACATTAAAGGGCACTTATATTTTATAGGAACACAAATGTATGTGTTTCTCTATGTGCATTTCCATTTCAGAAAATGCGCGAAATAAAAGCCTCCACCACAATCTTTGTTTATTGAGCAAAACCTAACTGTATTTAGTCATTTGTGTTCCTCTCCACGGCGGGCAACATAATATATACCCCCCCACCCCCCCGAACAACCCATTTGCTGTAACGATTTCCAACGTGCGGGCTAAACCATCGCGTTGTCATGTCGCGCGATGTAAAGCCGCGCGATGTGACATGCGATCCTATTGCATGGCCACATTTGCGTTGCTAAAACGGCCGATGTGACTGCATTTGCGATGTAGTGACGGCGATGTGAATTACCGCGATGTGATTCAGTACGATGGATTGTCATACAACCATATATTCTCTCTAGCTTCATCAAGAGTTCTTCCAGCTTTGTATGCTGTTGTGGCGGCTGCACATTCGTTCCTGCCGCTACTGCATCCTGCTTCTTAAACATGCCCATTTGCTGCATCTCTGCGCGTGTTTTCGCAGTACATATCCTAAATGGATCTGCTGTTTCTTACTCTGTTTATCAAGTGCGTGTGCATCAGTTAAAGTTTACTGTCACCCTGCCGCCTGTCGCTGCCGCTCATATGTATTGGAACGCCCGCTCACCTTAGGGAGAGACTTACGTCCAGTCTCTTGGGCGGATTGGATCGATTCTTCCAGCTCCGACTCCTTAATCCCTTTCACTGTGTTCTCCGTGGCGTGTTGCGATTGTGGTGGTGCCCGAGTGCTGCTTTCCTGACAAACTGCAAGGAATTGGAGCTGCATACATTTGCGGGAACCCACTACCGCAGACTGCACCCACCCGCGAGTGCCCCGATTGACCAGTGGGACTGGGACCCGTAATATATATATATATCTCAAAACCAGTATGCCTCCAAACAATACGCGCACTCAGGAGTAAGGATGCTGAATTTTATTCCTTAGGAAACGTTACGCATTTCGACACCAGTTGTGCCTTGATCACACATTCAACGTGTGATCAAGGCACAACTGGTGTCGAAACGCATAACGTTTCCTAAGGAATAAAATTCAGCATCCTTACTCCTGAGTGCGTGTATTGCTTGGAGGCATACTGGTTTTGACATTGATATTTCGGCTTTGGGTCTGCTGAAGAAACCCACCAACTGACAACGGGAGAGCGATCTCGGAAGGACCCCCATTGGATAATTAATATATATATATATGTATATATTTATAGAAAGAGAGAGAGATAGATATTTTGTTTATAGTTGTTTGCAAATGCAACTTATATTTAAAGGTATATATTACAATTTAATATTAAATTATTGTTAACCTGTTTGTTCCAAGTTGTAATCTTGTAAGTATAGTTTATATAATCGCAATATGTTTTTATTACTTTTATTTTATTGTATCAATGTTTACAGTAAGTATGATATTGTACATATATATATATATATATATATATATACATTCACTGAAAAAACCATAGGTTTTACACACGTTATAGTTAGGAAATAGCATTTACAAAACCTATGAAATTCACTGAAAAAACCATAGGTTTGACACATGTTATAGTTAGCTGGACATTTCACTCATATAAAACCATTGAAATTCCCCCGTTATAGTTACTTCAGCTAACTATAACTCACGCGCCCGCAATGCACTGCTGATGACTTCACATATTACATCACTCATGACATGGTCAGTGACATCACTCATGACATCACTCATCACATTATCTATTAAATGGGTTAGTTCTGAAAATTTAATATTTTTTATATATGTATATCTGAAGGTTGGTGGAACAAGAATTGAATATATAACTATATAAATGACTGCTTTTTTGATGAAAAATTGATTGTATAACGGACTGATTAAGTATATCTTAATGAGTACATGGGTTAGTGAGTAATGGTTAAATATATATATATATCTGTATCAGTCTATCAGTTTCTGTGTAAGTGACTGTATGTGTTGGTGAGTAGCTATATGAGTGATACATTATGTCTATATAGGTTATTGTTTGTTTGATTCTTAGTTAGAGTGTCTGAGTGTCTAAGTGTTAATATGCTACATTAGGAGATCTTACATAGTGCATACATGCATGAATGAGTGACATACTGTTTCTATGTGTTGTAGGCAGCATATGTCCTAGACTGTATGGGTGAATAACTGTGTGTGGGTAGTACATATATAGGTTATTATTTCTTTCTTTTCTGTATGAATGTATATATCACTGTCTAAGTAAATAAATTACGTTTTTAATAGTGTTTTTCTGACTAAGTACATATGTTTTAAACTAATACATATAAGTTATGTGTGAGTAACTCTATGGTTGAGTGTCAGTGTGTAACAGGATGATTTGGATGTATCAATGTATAAGAACATATGATGACTGAATACATATATGAGTCACTGTATTTAATATATGAGTGACTGTATATGTCTGTTGATGAATAAGTGGTTGTGTATATATTTATTTTCAAATTACTAAATAGGTGTGTTGTAAGTGAGATTGGTATGCTTATTGTATTTAAAATGTTATTTTCTATTTTTAAGTATGTGTAATAAAGGTTATATTAGGGTGAGTAAAGGTCTGCCACTCTTGTACAAGGATGATGTCATAGGTGATGTCATTTTAGATGTTATCAGTGATGTCATGAGTGATGTCACTGACCATGTCATGAGTGATGTAATATGTGAAGTCATCAGCAGTGCATTGCGGGCGCACGAGTTATAGTTAGCTGAAGTAACTATAACGGGGGAATTTCAATGGTTTTATATGAGTGAAATGTCCAGCTAACTATAACATGTGTCAAACCTATGGTTTTTTCAGTGAATTTCATAGGTTTTGTAAATGCTATTTCCTAACTATAACGTGTGTAAAACCTATGGCTTTTTCAGTGAATTTCATAGGTTTTTTAAATGCTACTTCCTAACTATAACGTGTTTAAAACCTATGGTTTTTTCAGTGGATTTCAAAGGTTTTTTAAATGCTAATTGTTAACTATATCTTGACTGTAACCTATAGTTTTATCAATGAATTTTGGCAAATGTTTTTATCCGAAAAAAACGTTTTCTTGACTGGCAGAGTTGTTTAGGGACTCCTTGTAAAGCTCTAGAGGATTAGGGAGTCTCTACCTTGCCTTCTTTTTAACATTTTGAAACTTGTCAGTAAATGGAGGAGAACGCCTTTTTAAACTTTTGTGCGCGACCGGGTGCGCGCACCCCGGTATTTTTTTAAGAATAAAAAAGGTTTTACAGTTCATCAATATTCTTCTTGGGGCCCCCTGAGAAGGTGTACAAGATCAGGGAGTGTTTACCTTTCCTCCTTTTCACGTTTTGAAACTTCATTAAATTAGACCGATACTTCCAAATGACGTACGTGACCGGGTACTGTCACCGCGTACACGTCCTAATGCGCGCATGTCAAGTCATGTGACTCGAAAACAACACTTCCTATTCGTTCATAGTAGTTTCTATTCTGGAATTTTCCAGAACCCCACCCACTTCCCTCACTATCTTTTTTACTCTCAAGGGAGAAGAACCTTTTACATATTTCCGAAGAGTTTGGTGAAATGTCTGCCGCACAGAATTCATCTTCTGAATCTGAGGAAAATTATCGACTACCTTTAACAAAAAGGAAGGAATCTTTCATCTGGCAATTTTTTACTTATCCTAAGGAACAAAAAAAGTGAATGCTCCGAAAGTTACTTGCACAATATGTGACGCAGTTCTTTCAAGAGGAAATCCTTCGAAAAAGTATTCCTTTTCGATACATACGATGATGAGGCATGTCAGACAAGTGCATCCTGTGAAATTTGCACAGGCATCTACAAGAGCTCTGGCAACACAACTACCACCAGCTGTGGCCAGCACATCATCTGGAGGACGACCTGCATCTCCATCCACTGCACAGTTGGACTTGAGACCATATTTGTCATCAGTGCATATGAAATGCAACTTGTGTTCAGAAATTATTGTGTACGGAGAGCAGAGCCTCACTCTTATTGAAAAAAGAATTAATGATCATCAATGCTCCGACAGAAGATGATTTTTTTCAATTTATTTTGTTCCTGTTTCACAGTTTTACAGTTCAAAATTTCGGCTCCAGTTTAAAAAATCAAAAACAATATAAAACTTGTCAAAAATACAAAAATACAAAAAAATACAAAACAAAAAAAAAGTTCTTTTCAGAACTAACTCATTGTACCAAAAAGAGCTCTATTCACAAGCTGAAGTACCGCCGCTTTCTCAGCAGAATTATTCAAAAAAGCAGCGATACTTGGGGCATATTATGAAGAAGACGTGATACGTTATCGTCGCTTTTATCGGCAGGACACTGCCGATAAAGCGACGATAATCGCCTTCATAATATGTTCTATGAATTCCAATCGAAACCTGTTAGATGTCTTTATATCTAACATTACGTTCGATTGCAATTCATAGAGCATATTATCAAGGCCGTTTTCGCCCCTATATCGGCAGTTTCCTGCCGATAAAAGCGGCGATAATGTTTTGCCTATCCTTGTAAATATTTCCCAGCACCTTTTTGAAAACGTCATTACAACGCCTGCCGTAAGACCACTTTGCATGTCTGCCGCACAGAAAGTTAATGACATGCAAAGTGGGCGAAGTTAATGACATGCAAAGTGGGCGTACGTCAAACCACATGCAAAATGTGGTTGGAGGGGAAAAGACCCTATCACGAACACAGGCGTTCCGAGAAAAAGAGTTGGAATAAACTTGTTTATCGTACGACTGCCTAGGCCTGCTCTGATCAAGCATTCGGCAGCGTTAACATGGGGGTGTGGAAAATAAAACTGAATCCACCCCCTCCCCTAATTACAAGGCACACATTAGTGTGTGAAAACAACGCTTGTTTTCACGCGGTAATGTTAACTGTTACAGGATTTACTATCACATATGTGTTCGCATTGATAATAACGCACTAACACCGTGGAAAATTCTGCCGATAGCCGGCGAAAGTCAAATGTGCGATCTTCGGGGCATATTACCAACAACTAGCGATAATTATCACTATGTTGGTTTAGCGGCGATATTTTTATCGCCGAGCTGCGGCGATTTTTATCGCTTAGGAGTCTTGCTATTATGAAGGTTTATCTCCTAAGCCTGTGGTTCCCAAACTGTGCACCGTGGCTCCCCAGTGCGCCGTAATGAGATGCCAAGGGCGCCGCGCACACTAGAGTGACCAACCGTCCGTAAATTCCACGGACGTCCCTACCCTGTTATCTGTAATTGTGGCCATCACAGGGAGCAGCGCTGCTCCCCTGTGAGAGGCCTCACCCATGCTGCTGGAACGGCCTCGCACTCCTCCAGGAGCACAGGAGCAGCCCCTCCCGCCCATTGAAATTCTGTATGGGGCTGATTGCCACTTACTGAATGAGAATGGGGCAGTCAGGAGTGTTCAAGCATATGGCGCTCCTCCTGCCTCAACGTACTGAAGGGATTCTGTTAGATAAAAAAAAGTAAAACGCCCACGCTGCAATGTTAGAAAACACTTCATTTAAAGAAGGCTATGAAATAAGTTTAAAAGAACAGGTTAACGTTCTTTCATTGTCTCATCATTTTTGAACAGAAGTATTTTCAATATTATATTCAACAATGCCATGGTTGCTGCTTTTGTATTTTAAGGAACTAGCAACCATTAACAAAGCCAATAGTCCTGGCTTGTTGTTGGTGTAAAGATACTTGCTGTATTATATATCTGCATGCAATGACAGAAACAACATAACACCAGCCGGGCGCAAAACTATGCTAAACGCAGATTTTTAGCTTAGGTGTTTTAAACTGCCCTCGGAATTACATCCAACACCCCCTTTGAAGAGACCCCCCCATTTTTTAACACCACTTAAAGCCCTGGATACAACACCATTTTAGAGTAACCTCACATCCTGGCACTGTACATCTTGTGTGACTCATGACTTCTACGTTTTCAGTCTGCCTATGTACAGAGGCATTGTGAACTCTCCCCCACCGCACCCCACCCCTTGCTGTAGTTAGTTCTTGATAGGCCTCTTCTACCTGCAACTCTGCAGACAAAGGCTCAGCTCATAATGTGGAAAGGTGGGTGAGTAAATAAGTATGGAATGTCTGAATGGCTGGATGGATTACTGAAAGGATGAATGGATGAATGAAAGGGGAATGGATAGATAATCAAATAAAAGATGGGTGGATAAGCGAATGAGTGGAAGTATAGATGAGAGAAAAGGTAAATAGATGGATGTATGGGTGGAAGGGTGGATGAATGGGTAAAAGGATGGATGGGTCTATTAAAGGATGGATGGATGAGTAAAAGGGCACCTGATGGATGAGTGAATTGGTGGATGGGTGTGTGAAAGGATAGATGGATGAATGAATGAAAGGGTAGATGATGGGCAAGTGAATGCTTGGATGGATTAATTGATAAGTAAAATGGTGAATGGATGGATGAGTGAAAGGGTGAATGTAAGGATTGATAAGTTAGTGAAAGGGGGTAGATGGGCAAAATCATGGATACATCAGTGAAGTGAAAGGGTGGATGGATGAGAGAGCGGATGGCTGGATCAGTGAACAGATGGTTGGATGAGTGAAAGAATGCGTCCCAATTACTTTAAGGAAGATAACAGGAGGTACATACCACCCACCCACCGGTAAAAAAAATGGTGGGGAGCCACGGCCAACTGCCGAGTAGGTCAAGGGAACCACAGGTCAAAAAAGTTTGCGAACCACTGTCCTAAGCGATAAAAATCGGTCAAAATGCAGGAATATTGCTGTAAAGTCAGCGATATTTATGCATTACCGAGCTACTGCTCTTAGTCATGTTATCCACCTACCATTAGATAACATAGCTAAGAACTGCTCAGGGGCAGGTGTTAGCTTTTGGAGATATTCGCGCTTAGCGCGAATATCTCCAAAAGTGGGTAATAGGAGATAGCAATGTTAGCAACTGTTTCCAGTCGTTAACATGTTGGCATGCTTACTTTGCATGTCATTAGTGATAAATATCACTGACAAGCAAAGCAGGGCACAAGATGGTCGCTATCTCCTACTAGATGTCGCTAACTGGTGTTAGCAACAGCTACGTACTAGAGAGATAATTTTATCTCCACTTTATTGGCTTTTAAAGCCAAACAAGCGGAGATAAACCCCCTTGATAATATGCCCCAAAGTTCTTTAACACACATCATTTACCTGCAATGTTTCCACACATCAGCGTTGGTGAACTGACTCAGTGAAATGTTGTTGATTTCATAAAATCACTTTTAAGGGGCTCCTTGTGACAGTGCAGCCAATCCTGCGTGGAACTGCTCACATAAAACATGACACTGGTATGACCAGGATAGACAAAGAAATAACACAGTGATGGAAAAGTATTTTTATTTTTTATACTTACCTAAGAAATAGTAACAAAGTAAAACTAAAATTCTTTAAAAAACATTGTATCTGTGGAAGAAAAGTAAAAATAAGGTTATAATGTACATTTCATAAAACAAAACAAAGTAGAAGTGAATGAAACAGAAAGTGAAAGAAAAAAAGACTGAGGGAGAGAGAGAGACAGAGACAGAATGTGTAGTATATAAATCAATGAGTGAAATAATTAATTGAAAGAGATAATAGCACTGAAAGAATGACTGTCTAAAGGAAAGTAAAGTGAGAGAGAAAATGAGAGTATGATCAGTGATAATACAGGAAACAAACAGTCTCTAAAAGAAATGGACTAAGAGTACGGAAATGTCTTAAAGAGATAGATAAAATAAAGGAAGAACACTAAGAGAAACAGAGTGAAAAAGGGTGAGTAACAGAAGATGAACGGGGTAGAAACAGACAAGGACTGTAAGACAGAGATAAAGAGAAATGAAGTAGGGTAAGGGAACTAAACTATAGATTTAAGTTTGGGAATTGAGCATAATTAATGAAAGCAGAGTAAGCGAACAAATATTAAGGTACAGTAAGACAAAGGAATTAAGATTCAGGAAACAAAGGTGATACAGGGTCAATAAAGGTGAGTCACCATGAGACAGCGTAAGTAACAAACTGAAGAGATAGATAGACTGAATGAAATAGTGACAGAAAAGATGTAAGAGAAACAGGAAAGAAAAATGTGGATGAGTTAAAGGGAATAACCGTGACTAAACAGCACTGACAAAGGAAGAGGATGAAAGGAATAAGGATAAGAGAGAGGCAGAGGAAACTCTCGGATGTTATTAGTTGTACTTACCTCATAAATGTAATATCTGTGGAAGACAATAAACAAATCTGTTATAATACATATTTCTAAATCCAATGTAACAAAATAACTTAGACAACATATTACATGGTTTATTTTTGCTGTCCTCAGAATATATTGATTTTCACTATAAATAGTGATTTCAATCGTAATCATCATGTAACAGCGGGGGAAAAAAACCACAATCTAAATGATTGTGTTTAAAAAACCCGTACAAGATCTCTATACATAATATAAATACCTGAAAAAAACATGTCTTAAATGTTTTTCTCTAATTCGCAATTTCTTGAGTAAGCACAGTACATACTCCACAGTTACAAACTAATTAAACCATACCACTTACTTTTAAATATCTCTCAACAAAGTTCCGTGCAAGTATGTTCTAAAAACATTTATCTCAAGTACAATTCAATTCAATTTTATTAAGTATGTTTTGGAACTCCGTGGAGATCCACATATTATACAATTACAAAAGACAATGAAAAATTTTGACCGTATAAAACAACTCATACAGACAGTAATTATACAAAAGTAATTTACCATTCTATTAATAAAGTTCCAAGAAACATTTAAAAAAATTAAAAATTTTGTTACAAAAAATTCCATTCGGGGGGCTAATAATAGCATCCAACAGAGCTGTTGCAGAAGAAATACCAAACTGAATACAAGCCGGTTTTATCCAGAGGCGCCGGTAAGTCAATAATGCAGGACAAGCTAACAGGGCATGTTTGGAGTCTTGAATTGCTAGGTTACAGAAATTACATACATTGGATATTCCGTACCATTTGGCCAACAACTTGTTCAGGGGGAGCAAGTCCTGCCTGAGAAGTAGCCAAAAGCGGCGTAAGCCATGCGGGATGTTCCATGACAGATAGGGTTGTATCTGTCTGATTGAATAGGAATCAACAACTTGAGTGGCCCCCTTTTTTTGTGTTGTTAAATTCCGATCCCTCTCGTAGCTTAGCTTCCATGTAGCTTGTTTTAGTTGTAATTTCAATTGATTCATGGAAAGCTCTAAGATGGAAGCTTCCTCCAACTCCAAGAGAGTGATAGCTTTCCTATAGTTCTTTATTAGGATCGAGTATGCATTTAGGGGGCCCATCAACTCTTTTGTAATAAGAGATCTGAGAGTGGATGGCTTTCCTTTAATCAGACTAATGACCCAGCGAATCACTCCTGCAAGTCCCTGAGCCCAGCTACTCCTAAGGCCGAGTTCTAGACGCAGGGTTGCAGAGCTACAACTATTATTAACCGAGGTTAAATTTCTCAGTAGGGAGCCCTCCACTGTGTCTAAAAAGCCCCATTCCGCTAGGTCAATTAATTCTACCCCGTAGAGCAGAGTCGGGGGAACTTTTGCCCGAAAGGCCTCCAACAGATAAACGAAGTGTCTCTGACCTGTTGATTTATACAGAGTTCTTAGGCCTTTACCCTGTGACTTTGCTTTTCGAGAACTGCTTTCAATGTGTAATTTATTACTTAAATTACTAGTGACTACCATACCTAGAAAGACGTACGATTTTACTCTTTCTAATTTCTGACCTCCCAATTCCCAACTAATGTGGTCCAGTTTTAGTTTGTTTCGTCCCTCCAAGCACATTATCTTACTTTTAGAAATATTTATTTTCAAAAAGTGCTCTTCAGAGAAGATGTGTAGTGCATGCAGACGGTTATTAAGACCCTTGGGGGAGAGGTCTAATATTAAAATATCGTCTGCATACATTAGGCAGGGGATGTGTCTTTCGCCTAAACGTGGAGCAATTCCTACACATGTTGATAAAGTAAGGGGAAGGTCACTAACATAAAGGGAAAATAGGAGGGGAGCTAGTAGGCAGCCCTGTTTGAGGCCATTTGCAGATGGAATGAGCCCGGAGAGACCTCTTTCTCCTCCCAACAAAACCTTGCACCATGTATCGTCATGCAGATCCTGGACCAAGCGTAAGAGGCTATGTGGCATTCCTAAGATGTGTAGCTTTCTCCACAATACCTGACGGTCGACCTTATCAAAGGCCGTGGAGAAATCTATGAAAGCCACATAGACTCTTCCCTTCCTCGCTCTTATGTACTTATCAACTATTACCTGGAGGGCAGTTAGATTATCCATGGTCCTGTGGTTTTTTCTAAAGCCTGTCTGCTCAAGTGGAAGGATATTTGCAGATTCAACCCAAGCATTTATCCGTTTGAGCAGGCATCTGGTAAAAACTTTGCCGATTGCATCCAACAATGCAATCTGGCGATAGTTCTGGGGGAGAAGACGATCACCCTTTTTGTACAATGGGACCAGGATGCTTCCCTTCCAGGAAGGTAGGACCTTTCCGCTAAATATGCAGGAATTAAAGATAGGGCATAAGAGCTTGCTCCATTTGACCCTGTTCTGCTTTAACACATTAATTGGGACTTCATCGGGGCCCATAGCCCCTGAGCGTCTCATTTCCCCAATGGCGAGTTCTATGTCTTTTTCTGAAAAAGACTCTGTCGATGGGCTAATATCTAAAACCCGTACTTGAGGGGAAACTGAATGGTTACTGGCATAGAGATTAGAGACAAAATCCCTCCATATGTGTTCCTCGATAGGGATAGGGAGTGGAATGGTTCTCGTTCCGCACCCTTCGCCTATAAGGGACCAAAATTGTCTCAATTCTCCATTAGTTGCAGCTTCCCTTATTTTTACCCAGATGGTATCCTCTTTTTCTTTTTGAAGAGCATATAAGAGTCGCCTCCTTCTCCTTTTTAGTGTTGTTATTTGTCGGGATTTATCCTCAGTTCTATTTAAGTATTGGGCCCTTATAAGTTTATTCAGGTCTACATTGAGCAATTTCAGAGGACAGTAGGTTATTTTGGTGAATTTTTTCTTATTCTGCTTTTCAACCCCTGTTATTATTGAATTCAGAAATAAGGAAAAAAGCTCGTTTTCACGGCCATACCAAGAGGGGAGCTCGGAGATTGCTATATCTAGCATATCCTCCAGGTAACGATGAGCCCTTGCATTCCAATAACATCTTCCCGAACTGTTACCAAAATTTATTTGGTTACTGTTCAAGGACCATTGGTCACATTTAGGGGGATGTACGTTCATTAAGATTGAAATGATTTTATGATCGCTGAAGATGGTATCAATTACAGCGATATCCTTTAATAACTCAAATGAATGAGACCCTGTTATAACATAATCAAGAATCGATTCCCCTTGATACGATCTGTGGGTAAAGTTTGCTGGAGAGTCCGAGGGGAGACGCCCGTTTGCGATTATCCCATCGATTTCTGCCAACTCGTTTAGTAATAATTTACCCCGTTTATTTGTTAATATATTTTCAGGGAACGTTGCCCGAGGAATATGGAGTGTATCTTCTCTTATTTTGTCAGAAAATAGATTTAAGCTAAAGTTGGAGATTTTACAGTTCAAGTCCCCGGTTAGGATAATAACCGTTCCAGGATCTTTCTCCTTAATGCTCTGTATATGGAGGAAGATTTTATTTAAAATTGTGTTAAAACCCGTTTCAGGAGGGATGTAGGCATTTATCAAGGCCAGGTGGATTCCAGCTAAAAGGTTGCCTGACCCAAACAAGGTAACCACCTGGAAAAGTTTACTCGAGTCCAGGAAGTGGTTGTAGTCCCAGTTTATACGGTTGGATAATAGGCAGGCTATGCCCCCGCTGGCGTGGCCTTTTTTATTCGCAGTGGCGCTGCCTTCTAGAACAATATAGTCCTTCCCTATTTGGAGATTTTCATTGCACCATGTCTCCTGGAGGCATATGATGTTTGCTTCTAGGGATAGGAGAAATTGTATTTTCTCCATATTATTTTTTAGACCTGCTGAATTCCACGATATTATAGATAAGTCCGTGCTAAAGGAACTGATTAGATAATGGTTTTCCCGAAGATTTGTCGGCTAATACTTTGGGCAGCCAATTCCAGAGATCCTTTTCCTCTCTGGGGGTAGTTTGATAAGTTGAAAAGGAGGTTTGAGCATATGATACCACTCGAGAATCACTAGACTTGCTTATTTTTAATTCTTTGATTTCACCCAAGTTATTTATATTGCCTGCTGCGGCAAGCAGCAGGGAAGACGGGGGATTCCGTTGGTTTAGCGTTTTAACAGCCTTATTCCGACAGGAGGGCATTAAAACAGGAATTACATCTATTCCCCTACTCTGGAGGTCTTCAGCCCGTTGCAAGATGAGGTTAGCTACCAGTTTAGAGTAAAACTTCACCCTCGTAACCTTCCCCACTTCAGACTCTTGTTGCAGAACTATATCTAGGTCGGCTGATTGAATAAGTTTCAGATTGGCAGATTCTTGGAAATATTTCAACAGGAGGGATCTGTTCAGAATACAGTCAGGTTCAAAAAGGGGAAAGAAGTCTACCCATACAGTATCTATATTATTTTCTATGTATTCTTTGCCCGAGGTAACCTTTGCAGGAGCTTCCGTGGGTGTAATTACAAAGGGATTGAAAGAAGACATTTTTTCGGCGGGGTGATTATGCTCTTGCCCTAATGGAGTTGGTTTATCTGCTTCTTGGTTCGATGAGCCTTGGGGAGGAGCACCCTGAGCTGTTACACCCTGGAAGACGGATGCGAAGGGATTAAGTGCCATGGTTGCTTGGGTAAGTGGCTTTAAAACCTGACATGGGGATGTCGATTTATGTGCCACTTTTATAACCCTAGTATTATTGCTTTGTTGGCCAAAGGTAAATATGTTAGTAATTGCTGACAAGGGGGATGTATGGGTAGGTAAGAGGGGTGATTTTGCCTTGGATGTTAAGGAAGTGTTTTCTTTGGCTGACATATTGACGGGGTTTTTGTTATTTCCCGCTGCCATCTGTGCTTGAGGTGACACTTCCAGTGGAGGAAAGTTTAAGTATTTCCTGAATAAAATTTTCCTCCGCCTATTTTTATCTATCCGTCTTAACAGTTTCCTTTTGTGCTTTCCGTTCTTTTTTAAAGGCCCTATTTTCTCTCTATTATCAGTTTCCCCCTGAATAGCTGCCTCCTCTGTTTCCCCGTCCCCCTTCTGTTTCTTAAAAATTGGGAATAAATTATTTCCAGTTTTTAGCGGGGTTTCCCCATGGGGTTTTATTACAAAATCGTGATTTACTGAGCCATTTAAATTGGAAAATGGATAGGAAGCACCTGTTTTCTCTTGCACTATTTTTGAAGTAGTTGTAGCTACTAGGGGTTGCTCATTTATGCCAATCTGATCTGGGGCCGTGGGAGGGGAGGAGGGCCCCTTCCCGCCCGCTTCATTCTCTTTTTGGGACCTCAGCAGGACTTTTAGAATTTGGGTCACTGTGTCAAGCACACAATCGGATCCCCCCACAAATTTTTCCAATAAGTGTAAGATAGAGGCCAATAAATGTTCTAAGATGCAGAGGGAGTCAGAAAGCGGTTTGTCGGGCCCCTTGCATTGGGAGGAATTTATTCCGAACAAATTTAAAGTTGGGCTAGAGGAAAAGTGAGAGTGTGAGGTTTTGGAAGGGGTACTGCTGTAAAGTTGTAGGCCGGCATGGTTTGACATTAGCGGAGTATTCTGGGGTAACTCAACTGCTGTGGGATCGGATTCTAAATACCGTTGACATAGGACTTCATCTAGGATCATTGGAGACAAACCATTGTGAAATGAAGTTTTGGTTAAAGAACTGTTTGCAGGCTGAGTAGCTTCATCGAGGGGAATTGCCATGATGTTTAAATTGTCTTGCTCTATATCTTTTTTTGTTTTTATGATTACCTCTGGTACTAGGTCAATATTGTTTTTCAGAGTAGAAAACAGGGGGGGTGAGAACTCACTCTTGGGGGGGGATTGTAGCGTCCTAGCTGGACTTGAGTCCGCCTTAGCTTTTTTGATTTCAAGATTTTCTGAAACATCATTTATGGTAAAGTCTAAATGGATAACTCCGGGATCTTTTGGGTCCATTGCTTTATTAGCCAACCCTAAGGCTTTGTTTTTACCCTTTTCCCAAAAGTTAAAAAGCTGGCAGGTACTTTTCATGTTGGTAGATTGGCTATGTTTGTTTCGAAGGGGATTTGATTTTGTTTTGGAGCTGGATCTTCCTACTATTATTTTACCAGATCTTAGTTTCTTTGTCATCTTGGCTGGGGAACACTATCGTGAGTGCGCTGTAAAGGAGCGAGTTTTATGTCGATCGGGAATTCTGTGATTACACTGCAAGTAAGTGTTTCTAATGGAAAGGAGCTTAAATACCTACCCGGCTGCAGATTAGCTTTAGGTGCAGTCTCACAGGTAGTTTACAATAAGGTATGACTTACCGGGCCTAAGGGGATGGGCCTAGCCTAGCCTTCTCGTGCCTCTGAGGGCCTCAGAGGGCCCGCCCTTGTCCCGGGCTTCTCCCGGGCGCTACCCGCGCGCTCCCGCGCAGCGGTGCATGGAGTCTCTGTTTATTGACTGACCTTAGGAGTGGGCGTGGCCTTGAGGGAGAGCGTCACCAGGTGTGATCGGTGAGGCAGCTGCTGGGACTCTTGGGAGTTGGAGTCCAGCAGTCTGCTCGCTCGCAGCCCTGAGTGCCTCAAGCCCTTAGTCCAGAGATGTCAGTTACAGCAATGAGCTGCTCCGGTGAAGCGGGACCCGTGGAGCGGGTCCGGCGAAAAGTAGCGCTTACAGATGCGCTTCGACAGGAACACAGAGCGCTATACCAGACCTCCAGCGCTTGATACAGGAACAGTTCAGCAGGCAAAGGTGCAGAAGGGTATCCGCTGTTGGTGGAAATCCGGCGCCTTTTGCAGGGAAGAAGGGGGCGTGGCCTTGAGGGAGAGCGTCACCAGGTGTGATCGGTGAGGCAGCTGCTGGGACTCTTGGGAGTTGGAGTCCAGCAGTCTGCTCGCTCGCAGCCCTGAGTGCCTCAAGCCCTTAGTCCAGAGATGTCAGTTACAGCAATGAGCTGCTCCGGTGAAGCGGGACCCGTGGAGCGGGTCCGGCGAAAAGTAGCGCTTACAGATGCGCTTCGACAGGAACACAGAGCGCTATACCAGACCTCCAGCGCTTGATACAGGAACAGTTCAGCAGGCAAAGGTGCAGAAGGGTATCCGCTGTTGGTGGAAATCCGGCGCCTTTTGCAGGGAAGAAGGGGGCGTGGCCTTGAGGGAGAGCGTCACCAGGTGTGATCGGTGAGGCAGCTGCTGGGACTCTTGGGAGTTGGAGTCCAGCAGTCTGCTCGCTCGCAGCCCTGAGTGCCTCAAGCCCTTAGTCCAGAGATGTCAGTTACAGCAATGAGCTGCTCCGGTGAAGCGGGACCCGTGGAGCGGGTCCGGCGAAAAGTAGCGCTTACAGATGCGCTTCGACAGGAACACAGAGCGCTATACCAGACCTCCAGCGCTTGATACAGGAACAGTTCAGCAGGCAAAGGTGCAGAAGGGTATCCGCTGTTGGTGGAAATCCGGCGCCTTTTGCAGGGAAGAAGGGGGCGTGGCCTTGAGGGAGAGCGTCACCAGGTGTGATCGGTGAGGCAGCTGCTGGGACTCTTGGGAGTTGGAGTCCAGCAGTCTGCTCGCTCGCAGCCCTGAGTGCCTCAAGCCCTTAGTCCAGAGATGTCAGTTACAGCAATGAGCTGCTCCGGTGAAGCGGGACCCGTGGAGCGGGTCCGGCGAAAAGTAGCGCTTACAGATGCGCTTCGACAGGAACACAGAGCGCTATACCAGACCTCCAGCGCTTGATACAGGAACAGTTCAGCAGGCAAAGGTGCAGAAGGGTATCCGCTGTTGGTGGAAATCCGGCGCCTTTTGCAGGGAAGAAGGGGGCGTGGCCTTGAGGGAGAGCGTCACCAGGTGTGATCGGTGAGGCAGCTGCTGGGACTCTTGGGAGTTGGAGTCCAGCAGTCTGCTCGCTCGCAGCCCTGAGTGCCTCAAGCCCTTAGTCCAGAGATGTCAGTTACAGCAATGAGCTGCTCCGGTGAAGCGGGACCCGTGGAGCGGGTCCGGCGAAAAGTAGCGCTTACAGATGCGCTTCGACAGGAACACAGAGCGCTATACCAGACCTCCAGCGCTTGATACAGGAACAGTTCAGCAGGCAAAGGTGCAGAAGGGTATCCGCTGTTGGTGGAAATCCGGCGCCTTTTGCAGGGAAGAAGGGGGCGTGGCCTTGAGGGAGAGCGTCACCAGGTGTGATCGGTGAGGCAGCTGCTGGGACTCTTGGGAGTTGGAGTCCAGCAGTCTGCTCGCTCGCAGCCCTGAGTGCCTCAAGCCCTTAGTCCAGAGATGTCAGTTACAGCAATGAGCTGCTCCGGTGAAGCGGGACCCGTGGAGCGGGTCCGGCGAAAAGTAGCGCTTACAGATGCGCTTCGACAGGAACACAGAGCGCTATACCAGACCTCCAGCGCTTGATACAGGAACAGTTCAGCAGGCAAAGGTGCAGAAGGGTATCCGCTGTTGGTGGAAATCCGGCGCCTTTTGCAGGGAAGAAGGGGGCGTGGCCTTGAGGGAGAGCGTCACCAGGTGTGATCGGTGAGGCAGCTGCTGGGACTCTTGGGAGTTGGAGTCCAGCAGTCTGCTCGCTCGAAGCCCTGAGTGCCTCAAGCCCTTAGTCCAGAGATGTCAGTTACAGCAATGAGCTGCTCCGGTGAAGCGGGACCCGTGGAGCGGGTCCGGCGAAAAGTAGCGCTTACAGATGCGCTTCGACAGGAACACAGAGCGCTATACCAGACCTCCAGCGCTTGATACAGGAACAGTTCAGCAGGCAAAGGTGCAGAAGGGTATCCGCTGTTGGTGGAAATCCGGCGCCTTTTGCAGGGAAGAAGGGGGCGTGGCCTTGAGGGAGAGCGTCACCAGGTGTGATCGGTGAGGCAGCTGCTGAGACTCTTGGGAGTTGGAGTCCAGCAGTCTGCTCGCTCGCAGCCCTGAGTGCCTCAAGCCCTTAGTCCAGAGATGTCAGTTACAGCAATGAGCTGCTCCGGTGAAGCGGGACCCGTGGAGCGGGTCCGGCGAAAAGTAGCGCTTACAGATGCGCTTCGACAGGAACACAGAGCGCTATACCAGACCTCCAGCGCTTGATACAGGAACAGTTCAGCAGGCAAAGGTGCAGAAGGGTATCCGCTGTTGGTGGAAATCCGGCGCCTTTTGCAGGGAAGAAGGGGGCGTGGCCTTGAGGGAGAGCGTCACCAGGTGTGATCGGTGAGGCAGCTGCTGGGACTCTTGGGAGTTGGAGTCCAGCAGTCTGCTCGCTCGCAGCCCTGAGTGCCTCAAGCCCTTAGTCCAGAGATGTCAGTTACAGCAATGAGCTGCTCCGGTGAAGCGGGACCCGTGGAGCGGGTCCGGCGAAAAGTAGCGCTTACAGATGCGCTTCGACAGGAACACAGAGCGCTATACCAGACCTCCAGCGCTTGATACAGGAACAGTTCAGCAGGCAAAGGTGCAGAAGGGTATCCGCTGTTGGTGGAAATCCGGCGCCTTTTGCAGGGAAGAAGGGGGCGTGGCCTTGAGGGAGAGCGTCACCAGGTGTGATCGGTGAGGCAGCTGCTGGGACTCTTGGGAGTTGGAGTCCAGCAGTCTGCTCGCTCGCAGCCCTGAGTGCCTCAAGCCCCTAGTCCAGAGATGTCAGTTACAGCAATGAGCTGCTCCGGTGAAGCGGGACCCGTGGAGCGGGTCCGGCGAAAAGTAGCGCTTACAGATGCGCTTCGACAGGAACACAGAGCGCTATACCAGACCTCCAGCGCTTGATACAGGAACAGTTCAGCAGGCAAAGGTGCAGAAGGGTATCCGCTGTTGGTGGAAATCCGGCGCCTTTTGCAGGGAAGAAGGGGGCGTGGCCTTGAGGGAGAGCGTCACCAGGTGTGATCGGTGAGGCAGCTGCTGGGACTCTTGGGAGTTGGAGTCCAGCAGTCTGCTCGCTCGCAGCCCTGAGTGCCTCAAGCCCTTAGTCCAGAGATGTCAGTTACAGCAATGAGCTGCTCCGGTGAAGCGGGACCCGTGGAGCGGGTCCGGCGAAAAGTAGCGCTTACAGATGCGCTTCGACAGGAACACAGAGCGCTATACCAGACCTCCAGCGCTTGATACAGGAACAGTTCAGCAGGCAAAGGTGCAGAAGGGTATCCGCTGTTGGTGGAAATCCGGCGCCTTTTGCAGGGAAGAAGGGGGCGTGGCCTTGAGGGAGAGCGTCACCAGGTGTGATCGGTGAGGCAGCTGCTGGGACTCTTGGGAGTTGGAGTCCAGCAGTCTGCTCGCTCGCAGCCCTGAGTGCCTCAAGCCCTTAGTCCAGAGATGTCAGTTACAGCAATGAGCTGCTCCGGTGAAGCGGGACCCGTGGAGCGGGTCCGGCGAAAAGTAGCGCTTACAGATGCGCTTCGACAGGAACACAGAGCGCTATACCAGACCTCCAGCGCTTGATACAGGAACAGTTCAGCAGGCAAAGGTGCAGAAGGGTATCCGCTGTTGGTGGAAATCCGGCGCCTTTTGCAGGGAAGAAGGGGGCGTGGCCTTGAGGGAGAGCGTCACCAGGTGTGATCGGTGAGGCAGCTGCTGGGACTCTTGGGAGTTGGAGTCCAGCAGTCTGCTCGCTCGCAGCCCTGAGTGCCTCAAGCCCTTAGTCCAGAGATGTCAGTTACAGCAATGAGCTGCTCCGGTGAAGCGGGACCCGCGGAGCGGGTCCGGCGAAAAGTAGCGCTTACAGATGCGCTTCGACAGGAACACAGAGCGCTATACCAGACCTCCAGCGCTTGATACAGGAACAGTTCAGCAGGCAAAGGTGCAGAAGGGTATCCGCTGTTGGTGGAAATCCGGCGCCTTTTGCAGGGAAGAAGGGGGCGTGGCCTTGAGGGAGAGCGTCACCAGGTGTGATCGGTGAGGCAGCTGCTGGGACTCTTGGGAGTTGGAGTCCAGCAGTCTGCTCGCTCGCAGCCCTGAGTGCCTCAAGCCCTTAGTCCAGAGATGTCAGTTACAGCAATGAGCTGCTCCGGTGAAGCGGGACCCGTGGAGCGGGTCCGGCGAAAAGTAGCGCTTACAGATGCGCTTCGACAGGAACACAGAGCGCTATACCAGACCTCCAGCGCTTGATACAGGAACAGTTCAGCAGGCAAAGGTGCAGAAGGGTATCCGCTGTTGGTGGAAATCCGGCGCCTTTTGCAGGGAAGAAGGGGGCGTGGCCTTGAGGGAGAGCGTCACCAGGTGTGATCGGTGAGGCAGCTGCTGGGACTCTTGGGAGTTGGAGTCCAGCAGTCTGCTCGCTCGCAGCCCTGAGTGTCTCAAGCCCTTAGTCCAGAGATGTCAGTTACAGCAATGAGCTGCTCCGGCGAAAAGTAGCGCTTACAGATGCGCTTCGACAGGAACACAGAGCGCTATACCAGACCTCCAGCGCTTGATACAGGAACAGTTCAGCAGGCAAAGGTGCAGAAGGGTATCTCAAGTACACATTTTGTTGTCTCATACTTTTCCACGTGGCCAAATAGTATGAGTTAACTCGTTATTTTCCCAAATTACTTAATCGAAGTCTTATCCATTCTTTTCTCAACCTTTCAAGTAAAAATTCCAACGTGTTCTGTACCATTAAACATTAAGGAAACCTATACCTGATAATATCACTATGCCAAATACACGTTTCATTTCTAAATTTGCACACCCTCAGTCACATGATATTTCTAAAGAACAGAGTTTCATATCTTTACAGTATTAATCTTCCTACACCAAGTAAGTTTACTGAAATTTGGGTTGCAAAAATAGCAGATAAGAATTTGTTAAGTCAAAAGGCAAACATTTCTTAAAAGTCAATTGACTATCATTGCAGAGCGTCCAGCCTGTTGGAGACTTCAAATAAGCTATATAATGTCCTGATGATATTGAAGGCCCTTCATGAAAAATAATTGCTACAGTTACAAATGTTCTTCTAGAAATAGATATTTGAGAAGCCACAAAATTTTTAATTAAAGTTGACAATTTACTCCCATCAGCTCTGCATCGTTGAAACATTAAAATTACATATTGTCCATATCTGTGGATAAATAATGTTGATAACATTTCTGAGTTACATTGAGAGCAGACCATGTTCTGATACGCATCTTTAACTAGTTTATTAAAGGACACTGTTTTACAATCTGGTAATGTTAAATATATCAATCTTTCTGTGTGTATGTCAGTACTACTTGAAAATGAACAATTATCGCAATTATGTTCCCATTTATAAGAAAGGCCAAAAAGACTATCAATATCTACACCTTCATCTTCCAAAACTGTAAGCATATGCATAAGAAATTCCTGACAATCTTGCTGAATATTCTGAGAAAATTGGTTTAGTCCTGCACATATGTCTAAAACATTCCTTAGTTCTGAAACACTTGCTACTTCACTATTACCACTGCTACATTTTTCAAAGACAGAATTTAACGAACAACAAAATGTTTGCTCCCGATTTTGTGAAATCTGTTGCTGTAAATTTTTTAGAAAAAAAACAACATTAACCACTACATTTGCATAGCAGTTGACACCAGACCTGTTTTCACATTTAAATCCAACAATCTCTTCAATACTACCTTTTTCTTACTGCTACCAATGACAGCTTCATCTTTTTTTCTTCGTTTCTCTACTACTTCACTACATTTTTCCTCATTTCTCCTTTTTTGACCAACCATACACTTTTGAATTAAAGGATATTGAGGTAAACTTGGAGCATATTCTCTTCTTAACCTATTATACTCCTTCACACAATTTAAATCTGCACTAATCTTTGTCTCATCAAAATCAATTAGATAAAGTCCAGATAAAGTTCTAACTCGATATAAAGCAACATACGCCATACCCTCTTTGAATACAGTGCTTCCAATATTTACCAAAGCACAATCTACACTTAAACCTTGAGATTTGTGAATAGTCACTGCATATGCCAAACAAATAGGAAATTGCTTCCGACGGACATATAAGTCTTTGACAAGCAAAAAACGAGTTGAACAGCGACTGAATTGTTGAACTTCCTCAATTCCATCAAATTTGATTCTTAAAAATTCAATCTCATCTCTATTTGGGTAATTCACAAAACCAACAATATTACCCATTGCTCCATTCACCAAACCTCTTTCTACATGTAAATTTCTCCGTAAAATAATCCGACAATTTAATCATACATACAGATTCTTTTCTAAGCCAGCAGTTTTAGATATAGATTTCTGAAGAGAATCCAATTTTAACTTCAACTTTTGAGACAAAACAATAGTACTTCCTTCATGCTCTATTCTATCTTTAGCTTCCAGTTTCTTAATTTCTTGATTTTCTAACTTCAACATTTTTTCATTGAAAACCGAACATTCTTTTAGAGTTGGCATCAAGCATATGACTGACTTATCTTCTACCTCTTTACTATATATTTTCTCAGGTACATTATCTTCATTGGGAAACAACTTGGAAAGTAATCCTGTTTGTAGAGTTTCTTTCGCATCTTCAGTTAGTTTTCCAATCCTTATATCTTGAAGAATATTTCCATATTTAGTATCCTTTGCCTGTCGCATATTTTGAATCAGTTCAGTATATTTGAAATGTGACCATATATTAACATTTCCAATACTGCCCAGGCACTTTCTGGTGTCTTCATGTGTAACAGTTTCAAATACAGGATGTCCTTTCACAGGAGTTAGTTGCAGTAGATCTCCAAAAACTATGACATGTTTGCCTCCAAATAACACATCATACTCTGTTTTAAGTATCTGCTACATTCTTAAAGCACAAAAGCAAGCATTAAATTGGATACCATGCTTACCTCATCAATAATGAGAAGTTTCATTTTTTTAAGGACTCTAGAAACTTCACAACAAGCTTCTCCAGATAGCTTGTGATATTGTAATTTATTTTCATGTTCAACTGGCAGCATCAGTAAACGATGTAAAGTAATACCTTTAATATTATGTGCTGCCAATCCAGTTGGAGCAGTAACAACACAAGACAGTGTTGACTGAGTTCTTTGCTGTAAATATTAAGTAATTCCTTTAATTAGAAAACTCTTACCAGTTCCAGCTTCTCCACTTACATATAGTCGAATAGGTTCAAATGACATACATGAGCATTCTTTTTTCTCATGACGAAAACCATGCTCAATGTGCTCTGTCATTTCATCATATATCTGTCTTTGCTCAAGATTAAGTTGCTTCTCCAATTCTTCTAAGTTTATTATATCCTCTTGAGCTTGCTGCATTGCTCTTTCCACCTCATCCATGGCAGTGGCTGCTTCATTTTGGATAATTGGTTGTCCTAGTGGATCTTGACTCAACGAAGCAGAACTTTGACTATCTTGAGAACTGTCTCTAGGAATCTCCGCTGCAATTGTTGCTTCTTACTCTATTTCCTCGTTCAACATTTGGAGATAATTACTAAAAACAGGACATTCTATACTACTTTAGATGCGTTAAATGAATCTTCATAACTATCAAAGTCACCAAGTAGTTCCTCTTCTGTACGCCATGGTTTAAAGAGTTGCAAAAGAGCTAAATAGTAAAATTCTCTTTTGTCAGGACGTTCGCAACTCAGTTTTTGGTGATTAATCAAGTGTCCTTTTCTTTGTTTGACCAGACATCCTTCATGTCCAATTACAGCGTATACACCTTTATCAATATTCTCTGTAATATTCCTTTTAAAACTGTATTTTTCAAGTATTTCATACAGACAAATGTTTTCAAGCAGAGTACTTCTATTTGGATAGTATGTATCCAACATATTTGTTTTCAGAATGTCTGTACTGTTTGGTTCTTTCTGTGCTAAATATTCAATTTCTTGCATAGGTTTCAAAACACGGTTTCGTGTTCCTGCAAGACCTAACCTCACCCACAGGATAGTTTTAGATTTCGCATAAAGACTTGCTGATGATAATCGATCACAACATTCATATGCTCCAATTTCTCGATGAGATAACATCTTCAAACTGTACGTATACAATTTCTTGCTTAGGCTCTTTTCATGAGAAATGTCTTCCCACATCTCCTTCAGTTCCGTCTTTTCAGATTTTGTGATGTAAGACGTTACATATCGAGCCACAGCAATAGAGTTGTCCGCAACATATTGTATATCCATGTTAACATTCCACATGGACAAAATTACTGGATAATAGTCATTTATATATTTGGACTCTTCACCTCTTCTTAAATTGTACGTATTTTTGGGTGATCTTCTTGTGATATTATGTCGCAAAGATGACATAAAATTGTTGACTCTTCCTTTTGAAAGCACCGGTCGTGCAAATCCAAAATGACATTTGGTATAGAATGTATTCTTTGATTTGAATTTTCGCCGACAATATTTTTCACAACGATGTCTTTGAAAGCGTAACACTTTTCCTTTTAAGTCCTTATCAGTTGTACTATTAAGTATGTCACAAGTGGCATATTGTTCAATAAAAGACAGTGCAGTGTCATCCGAGTCTGTTCCAAATTTGGGAGCATCCTTGATCCATAATAGCATATGAATATGAGGAGCACCTCTCGCTTGATACTCTTTTCTCCAAAAGAAATCCAGAACTTCACCAAGAGGTGGATTTTTCTTGTTTGTAATAAAAAGACATCATAGCTTCAAATCTATGATTAAAATATCTGCAAACATTAACCGGATCCAACTAACACAGTTCTCCAGGTGTCTTGTAGTTTATATTTTCTATATTTGCATTCGCCTCCCAAAGAAATTCAAGTAAATCTTCCCAAGCATACTCTGCACAGCTTAGAGTTAAAAACCATGTAGGTGCTCCTAAGTTTCTTAGCATGCATTTCAAATTCTCCATGACGACGGTACCAATACTCATTAGTACCACGCTGACATGCCATTAAATTAATTAGGTGACAATCCAAAACACTGTCTTTCTGTTGCACTTTATCCATAAATTCCTTTGCTGAAACATTTTGCAGATGCACTCCACTTTTTAAGATATGGTTTACTGCATAAGAAAGACCAGATAAGTCACTCTAAAACAGAAGATGAAACAAATATGGAATACATTGATGAAATCTGGAATCTTCTGCATATAATCTTGTTGTCCGGTACTCAGAGGCAGGAATCTGCATAGGTCGATCATCATATCGTGCACCTTGACCTGTTGGGAATAACTGTGGGAAACAACGACCTTCCAAACTTTCTTCCCATACACTAATAGGACTTCCTTTTGCTTTTTTCATCTGAAATATTTCAATAGCATTCCCCATTGCTTCTTTGGAATGCAGTGGATGAACACTGTAATGTTCATAAATTTCTTCACTTCTGGACAGGTCAACTTTTTCAATTTGTCCAATAGACAAATCATTATCCTCTTCTTCACTTACTTCCTCTTCTTCTACGTATACATTTTTATAGTATTTATTGTTTTTGACTAAATACAACGTTGCCTTTTTGACTTTCCTAACATTCACTAAATCTTGCCAGATTTTCTTACTCTTTGTAGGTACACCATTAACTAGAATAACTAGAGGTTCCTCTTCTACATTTTCAACACCAATTGTCTCCATATTTTTTTTTAATCAAGTGGCAAATATACAACTCTACCCTTTAATCCTCTTTGTAAATCTGAAGGATTTAATTTCCCAGTCTTAGGCTCCATACGAACAATAGCCTGAAAAGGATGTACACATTGAATCAGAATAGTCTCATAAGTATTTAAATCCTTCAGTTCCGATGGAATATTTATCAACTCAAGATTATTATATACAGCTCTAGCAGGCATTCTATTTTCATTTAATTTATTATAACAATATTTACAAATACGTTGCTCAAAACCCAAATCAAAATAGTTTTCTACCAACAAATAAGTCGCAAAATCTTTCCACTGACTATTATTTTCATCTTCACTTTTTAAATATAAATCAACTAACCTAGTTTGACTTTTGTAATGAATGCGTCGACAACACACACAAGGAAAATTTGGTTTTTCACCTGCAATGACCTTAAACTTTGTTATTTCCTGTTCAAAATCTTCAGTATTAAAATTTCCGACATTTTCTAACACATTTCCTTCTATAACTATATCAGTTTCTGCATTGTCTTCATCTGGACCAAAATAACTTACCTCAATTTCTGCACAAATCTTCCTAACATCTAATTGACATCCATGCAAAAGAGCACTATTTAACTGTTTAAGTTTAAGTGCTGGACTTTTTGCATAATACAACTTTCTCACTAATTTTCTCATTTTGGTATGATGCACTGCTAACATCCTGAAGTGATGAAAAACACTCTGGCATATTTTTTTAGAAAGACAAGCCAGAGAATGGCCTTGCAGACCTGATTTTTCTCTCACTCTGCAACGGTCTAATTCTTGCAACATTACAATCTTTTTTTTTAGACTTTCCTTAGTGTACTTACGTAAGAAATTGTGAAAGAAATCAATTGAATCCTGTCGTACACTGCAAATACTACTACAATTCCAACTGTAAACAGGAACATTAAGACGTCCCTGTAAAACTTCTCCAGCTATCACCTCTTCTGCATTTCTAACCACAATTTTCTCTTTCTCAATAGGACAACCATCCTTCACCTCATATGCTCGACCACTGGTGTCAACTGCATGCAACAAATCGTTACTTTGAAAGTAACTCTCTTCATTAAAAAATGGCTCAGAATTTGAAGTATGCATCCATTTCCCAGAAAACACTTTACAAAAATTACTTCTATTTATGTGTCTCTTCCATTTACTCTTAGCTTTTAAAACTCTGATTGCCTTATTCAGTGTATTTATTCTATTAATTACTAAAATAAATTTAAAAAAAATTGTCTCAAACGCGCGCTCAACAACATCCTCTATATATTTTTTCTTCTTATAAAAAGCAGATTTCCTTTTAGAAACTTTTTCCTTTTTTAATAAATTCGAAACTACTCTGTTATAAAACATACGCTTCCTGATTTCCGCAAACTGATTAGTACGTCTTTTACTGTACATATTTTCCTCACCGCTGATTTCAGAAACATTTTTATTTTTTCTCGCATTTCTCCTTGTAGATACTGACAACTGTTTTTCCTTTTGAACATTATCCAATTTACTCTTCGTTTGAGACAACTTTTTTATAAAATCCTTGCTGCTCTTACCAGGAGCACTCTTGTTTTTATTCGTCCTTTGTTGATTAGGTAATTCTTCTAATTCTTTCCTCTTCAAATGGTATGTCCGTTTATACAGCTTTCTTTTTTCATTTCTGGTCGGCATACTGATTGATGTTTCTGATAAAAATGCCAATCTGTTAAGAAAAAAGTTAAAAAATATTATAGACCTCTACTAATATATAACATACAAATTATAACCACTGGTTTATTTTATAAGTAGAATAAAGACAAAGAAACAGTCTCTGAACAGAGTAGGAAATCCTGTAGTGAATGTTGGTTCTAAATTTATGACAGTCCATAGCTGTGTCAGCATTATAGACGTATGTTCTGATTCTAATTTTTCAGGCATATGAACACTACACTAATTTTCAAGCACTGTAGGTGATCCTAGTGCTTTTAATTTTTTTTACTATAATCTCTTATACACTTCATGAAAACATTTATTCTCATTCTCAGAAAGCAGATCAACAACGAATAGTACAAGAAAACTGCCTTCAAGAATATTTTTCTATCAAAAATTATTTTATTCATTTAAAACTTCATATTCTAAAATGACTTGTAGCATAATTTCATCAGGTACTTCTTCATAATCAAAATTTTCATCATCCAAATTCTGTTCTTCCCCTTCCACCAATTCTAAGTAAGCACTGTCGAAAGTATTGTCCATAAAGTCCTCATTTTCTGACTCAATTTCCTCTTGAAATACTCCATCTAGTAATTGCTCTGTCAATTCATTAGCAATTTCAAAATGTAAATAAATGTTGTCGGAGTAATTTTCCATTTTAGGAATCTTTTTGTTTCTTCTGTATCCTTTTAAAAAAAATATAAAGACTAAATTATATCTTTTTCATGAATAGATATAAAAAAATTACCTTTACTAATTTTTAAAGTACATACATTTTCATACTTTGTAACACACTAACTACATAGATTAAGATAGCAGCTTCCTCTTGTTTGAAAACAAACTGACACTATGATCCTAGTCATTAACACTATCCCTTTTAATTTTTTTAAATAAATTCTGCTGTAAAAAGACATCTTACTGTGAAATTTGTTTTTAGGTTTTCTGGACTGTAGAACTGTTGATAGACTTTATAATTTATTTTTAGGGATCTATTTTCTGAGTTCACCACTACAAACT
Source organism: Lissotriton helveticus (assembly GCF_964261635.1). Lineage (NCBI taxonomy): Eukaryota > Metazoa > Chordata > Amphibia > Caudata > Salamandridae > Lissotriton > Lissotriton helveticus. The sequence goes on along the minus strand of NC_136073.1, from coordinate 466,978,030 downwards.
GCTATTCAAACTGTATACAGACTGAAGGGGGGGCTCACAATGTACAAATGAAAACATTCACTAAACAGATTACGACTTCCCACAGAGACAGTTGCTTTTACCTTTCAACAGCATACTCAGCATGTGAATTTCATCGTATGTACAAAATTTCATGCTAAGCATGAGGAACCACATCATAATAGACCTCTGCAAATGCATATAAAAGGGTGCAAACAGATAGTACAGTCACAGATATGCAGAAAAAATGCCCATCACACCAACAGCCATATCATAATACACCTCTGTAAATGAAGAAAAACAACTGCACACAAATGATACAGCATGAGTTAGAGAGATAATGAAGAAATAGCAAGAATTAATCCACGCAAACAGCAAACTCTTACAGTCAAAGGATTGATGAACCAGAACTGCATAGAAAATAACACATGGACAAGGCCCATAAAAAGATAGTGCCAACAGACAGTGGAAACCTATCTCAAAATTCATATCTAGTGCAAGCAGGTACAGACATGGTAAAATAGAAGATAAAATCTTCCAGCAAAAGAGAAGCAGTACAAATATTCTTAAAAATCTTGCTTATTATTTTAATCTGCACAAAAATAATTTGCCTTAAAAAAAAAACCTCACCTGTAAAAAAGAATTTGATCGTTGAAAAGTCTATCAAGTAGAATACAGGTCGTTGCTTTTCAGCACCAAACACTAGAAAAAAGAAAAATACTGAAATTTAATTAACATATTACAGACATATTTATTACACAACATACACCCATTGTGCCAAATAACAAGCCTAACAGATATATTCCCTAATATTCTCTACCATTAGATATCCTAAAGCCTAACTAAGTTCAATAATTGTTTTTTAAACACATCAAATAACCAAATTTTTCACCCAGATTTATTTAAAATCAAACTTCATTTACAGTGTAATCTCCCACACATTTCCAGGATACTACATGCAATCTTTATGATTTGCACTGCTACACAATCTTACTTAGCATATCTGTTACCCATCTTACTTGCCAAAATAAATCACCATGGAACACCAACATCACACTGTGATTAAAGCTTCTTTTTACATAATTTTGGGTGAATAATTTGCTTTCGAGTTTTATATTTAGATTCTGTTAATTATAGTGATTTGTTTTCTTTCCTACATTTTCACAATCACTAGTTGCACAAAACTAATGACAGAGATGGAGAGAGATGTAGAGTAGGAAAGAGACACAGGGCAGGAGGGACACAGACCACAGGAGAGAGAGAGACAGTAGCAGGGACACGAACATGCAGAGAGAGACCAGCATTGAAAGCACAAATGGAGAGAAAGAAAAATAACAGGAGGCAGAGAAAAGTCAAGAAAAAGAGGGAAGGTACAAAAAAGAAAAAGATGAACATGGACAGGGTATCACAGAGTAGAAACAACAGACAGGGCACAAAGGAAACAAATGGTAGGAGGCACAGAGAGAGAAAGGACAGCAGGCAAACAGCACAATAGGGAGAGAGAGAGCAGAAGGAACACAGAGATGGACAAGCAGAGCAGAAGGGAGAGAGAGATGGAGAGAAGGAGGCTGAATAGGAGGGAGAGAGAGATACACCACCATAGAGATAATGCAGGAGAAAGACTGAGAGCAGGAGACAGAGAGAGATACAAAACGAGCACGGAAAGGAGAGAGAGATCACAAGGGAGAGGGAAGGCAAGAGCGTGATTCAGGCCACAAAATAAAAGAAGGACAGAAGGGAAAAAAAGAATAGTAAAAGGACAACAAAGAGAGGGAGAGCAAGAGAAACAGAAAGAATAGAACAAAGAGTGAGGGAGAACAAAAACAGGATAGAGAGAAAATACATGAGAGACAGGAAGGGTAGAATTCAGAGGGTAGACAACATGGAGCGAAACTGCACAATAGACAGAGATACAGAGAACAAGCCGGACACACTGAAATATATGAAGGAAGCAGCACAAAGATAGAGATGTTGAGAAAAGGGAAGGAGGAACACAGATATATGTATGCTAACTCCACTAACTTAGTGCATGAAGGCATCTGCTGCAGGAACATCTGTATAATGTCATAGTCACAACTCTTTGTTTCCCTTTAGCCCCACCCCTTTCCCCTCTGACCTCTCACCCACCAGTACAGCCCTCAGCCACAAACCACACTGTACATTTTGCCCTCCATATCATAGCATGAGGGTATGGTACAACAGGTCACATCATACCTACAGCAACTGTGGACTATTGCCTTTGACACAGATTCATAGCTGCACAAGTTAAATAAACATACATTTTGACCTCTCAATAATTTTCAGAAAACTTCAACTTACAGTCCGGGTGACACCACAACAATATTCTTATACCCAAGTTTCAGAAAAAGAAGGGAAATCCACACTAAAAATGACTCTCTTTAAAGAATTTCCGTTCCTTTACTACACTCACCTACCATGATCTCATTGCGTCACTTCTCCACTAGTCACAACTAGGCAGTGTCAAAAGTATCAATACCACACATAATCTACCTGCAGTTTCTGAACATGTCTGTATCGGGCTCTGTTTTTTGCTCTGCCACTTTTTCTTGAACTACTGCAACAGCAGGCTGTCACTACAGGCCGGCAAAAAAAACAGTCTGCCTATACCAGGGCTCAAAAGTGCAGCCCGATAGACACCGAGCCTAGCTTTAAGAAACTGCCTCTGCTGAGACCTGAAAAGACCCGGCCAACTTAAAGCCCTGAAACTATCTTAATGTCTCCTCTCTCTTTGCACCTTTAAATTTGACTTTCAAACCACGTTTGCTTTCCATGACACACGCTTCTTTTTCGGTGTTCCACATTCAACGCCTAGACACTTTACCCTTTTTAGTATCAGAAGCCGCAGCTGCAACATGGCTAATCCACGAATTAATTAGTCTATCTTTTACACTTTTTCAGTGTTCAAATTCCATACATTATTTTCACATAAATAGATACGAGTGGCTCAGTACCTCCTACTGGCATGAAACCAAGTCACTCCCTTTCACTTACAAATTCCTTAGAGACGGCAAAAAATTATATCTGTATAGAGATGAGTGTACTGAAACATGGGATTATTTGTTCACATCCAGGCACTTCCAGTTTCATGATTTATTTAACTAGAACCGCTGTAATGTTGCATGTGTTTTCAAAGGTACACCGGTGCCTGCTATAATGCCGACGTTTACCTTATTGTTCAACAGTGGTTAATTATTTTCAAGCAATGAGAATTGCTATGAGTTATTAAACAACAAACCTTACCTGTAATAGTCACTCTGCATATGCTTCCCTGTAAGAATGTAGTTTATCCACCCCGCATGGGAACCTTGATGTTTCCATCTGGCCGCGAATTCCGGCCTTGAATTCAAAGTTCAATCACAAGACATGAACAAGAGCCTTATTGTCACAAAAACAAGTTACCCTAGCGTCTGTTCACAAACATATCTCCTTCACTTAGCTAACACTCGCAGAGAAGTGCATACCTTATTAAATAGTGACCTTCCTTTACAATTTGCTGAGGTGACTCCCATAATCTTTAACGCATCCTCCACTTCACGACTGGCCTATTTTTTTTTATAAGTACTAAGCAATGGTTTAGTGACTTCTTTGCCCGAAATGATTTGAAGTCATTCTGCTACTCTTCACTCCATATTCTCCGACCTATCTTTGTGGACTTCCTGTTCTACTACCAGTGGCTGCTGCTTTTGTGTTCCTATTTTGTTTACTACAAAATGGATGTCCGTCCTGTCTTCGCAAACGAGCCGGAGCACTTAGAACTGTTTCGCCACAGGATGCTTGAGTACTATGGCATCCTGCCACTCGCGACTTTGAGTGCATCATATGGATTATCATTTCGATTTTCCTATTTCACCTGTGTGCAGCCTGTATTTCATTGCCTGAGCTGTGATTTCATGTGGGCCCTGGACTTATGTCTCTGCAACTTGGTATCTCCTGAAGTGAATTACAATCATCTCATGAATCCGTTAATTGATCATGAACAACTTTGTTCCGACGCAGGGATTATGGCCTTTGCAGCGATACATGGAGTTCTGGGTCATTGGAATATATTTGCAGCTGCGCAAGATTTCTTGGCACACACCTACATAGAAAAGTCACCTAGTTGTCCTCTGATGGTACTAGAGGCTCCGGTAATTGAAGAGCATGTATGTTCTTTTCCTCTTTTCAATTGGATGGCTGACTTGTTTTCGGATGATAACAGTGACTTCCTTTTAGAAGCGGTTGCTGCTTATTTCGCCTACTCAGTTGTAGGATGACTCTTATGCAAGCCATTGACGTCTTAATTTTTTTTCCCCTCCCTATCTTTCTCAAGTTTTTTGGACTTCTTTTTTTATATAAACAGACCTATTGGCTTTACTAACAGTGGACATTACAATTCCGTGCTGGTCAGATTTTCGTGTTTTATGTGGACTAAATTTGTTTTCCTCACCTGCTCGATTTCGAACTAAACATTTCATTGAACTCTAATTTCAACAATTCACTTGCTTATCTTATCTTATCTCAAACGTACTCGAAGCAAGGCAAGGTAATATATGGTTAAATGTGCCCTGATAAATGTGTAAAGTTAGCATGAGTTTTTTATAAGTTTAAATGCCATTTTCCCTTTCTGCTCCTTATTTGCGCCTCACACACATCTGCTGCTTTACTTTTCTGCCTAGTGAAATATTTTCGATTCATACGAGAAAAATGTGTTGTTACACTGATATTACCCTTGCTTATCGAGCTGTATCTGACATCGAGTACTGAAACCTTCAAAAGATATCTCAATACAGTAGTTGTTCTGAACACAGATTTTCAAACGTCCCTACAGATAACATACATGCAGCTCCAGCCAAGTTCTCGCTTTTGGCGCGTTTTTTATTTCCTTACACAATACCATAACACAAACTTGCTAGTGCTTCGCATGCAGAGAACTGATTGTTAATGAGGTGATGTCTAACCACTAGCATTTTCATATATGGTTGCTGAACTTAAAGTCAAAAGACACCTTCTTAGATTTAATATAATTTAATATACTTGCTCAGGAGGGTGTAGAATATGTTTTGTTAAATCCTATTCATTTTGCATCATACTATGCTTGCACCGTTTGTTTTCTATGGACTAGTAACTATGCCGATTACTTTGTTTCTTATAATATCTTTACTCGTATTAGATAATAAACTTCGCTTCAAAGCACTGCATTAGTGAATAAACATTTCAAATATACACGTTCCCTCTTTTAATCCATATTCTGAACTGAAAATATTGTATACTAAAAGTGTATTCATGTGTTCGACGTAACCTCAGCTGTACTAAGTTCATGTTTTCTTTTGTCGACCTGATTTACTCATACTGCAACCCTGCTGGCCTGTGACGGCCCGTCAAGCCTTTCTTAGCGGGTCGCGGACCATGCAAACAATCGTACCTCTGGTAAAACAAATAATTTATTACTGTTACCAAGCACCGCCGCAGTTGCGCTTCACTCAGACTGATAATCACTGCTCCCCCGCTTCTACAGAGCAGACGCTATGTCTTATTTCACTACTTATCACCCTTTCATCTCCACTATAACAAACACTTCTCCTCCAGCCACCAGAGAACAGAGTGGAAAAGCAAACGGACTAAGAAGTGAAATACGACAAACCCTCTGCTCTGTGGAGCCGAGCGAGCGGTAATTGTGAAAGTAGACATTCACTAGCGCTTCAAAAAAGCATCTCAATTATATAAATAGTGTTTTGAAAACCTGCCAAGTACTTTGATGCGACTATCTGTGTGTGCCTGCAGAGCAAACTTCCTCAGCCCAGACTGAACGCAGACACAGACAGACACACACACACTAAGATAACACAGAGCAACGGATACGGAAAGCAGGAGGGGGATGAAGATGGAGTCAGACGGCACAAACCTGTGTACAACCTCATGGCCACAAGTTTTCATTTTATTTTACTCGGCCCCCTCCCCTTCTCACCCCACCCCCACCAGTGCAGCCCTCGGCCACAAACCACACTGTAATTTTATCCTCCGACATAAAGTTTATAAATACCTTAAGCATTAGCACTTTTTGACGACGGTATGACATATAATCTACCATTTCTCTCTCTACCTGCATTATCTGTGTCTCTGCTAATACCATTTTTTGATCTCCAAACCAACTTTACAGATTATATGGAAACGCTCCCAAATCACTCAAATAATTACTGTCTATTTTAAACATATTTTATATACCATTTATTCAGTATACCAAAAATATATGCGCTATAATTCACACTTGAAAGAAAGTGAAGAAAGGGCGCGCAACCCCCAGTAAATTCACAGGACTTCAGCCCCCCCCCTCCCATCTGCTGTGGAAGCCCAAGATAACATACATCCCAGATACGCACAGAGCCGCACCTGAACGTTTCACATCTCTATAAAGAACCATTTGAATGTTAATTAGGCCTTGCAGTTGTTCTACCCCTTCTAAGAGCCCCTGCAGCTTTACTCTGCCTACTGATTAAACGTTCATGTCCCCCTAACAAAAAAAAGTTTTGTTTCCCCTCCCCCCGAAATTTCGTTCCAGTTCCGTCTCTGACTGACAGTGAATAAAAAGAACTAACAGTAAGGGATAACATAAGAACATGACTGAAGACCACTAAGCTTAATCAAATTTATTAATCGAAATTTAAAACTAATAATTGCAAACAAATAATGTATATAAAGAGTGATGAAACGAAATGGAAGAGTAGTTGAAAAAATAGAAAACAGTGCCAAAGTCAAAAATGAGGTTACTCAGAGACTGTGAGGTAAATAAACAATTATAGTGACCAAACCACATTTTACGGTATATCACAAAAGAAACAGTTAGAGACTCACCTTTACCAATGCTTTATAAGATGTAGAACAATGACAGTCACAAAACAGATATTCGTTTGACGGATCTCTGAATAATGCTTCTATCACTGCAACCAAAGATTAATGGCACAGATTTCCTCTCAATACAGACTCATATATGTCTCTTCAACCAATCATATTTGTTCCCGCACAATTTTAAAATCAAATTAACATTTCAGTTGGTTATCCCTTTCAATATTTTCAAAGTCACATAAAGGTCACCCTTCACCCTCTGCCTTCTCTGGCTGTTACCATGGTAACAGCTCATTCTGCACCTGGCTGAAGGCACAGGTCAAAAGTTCATATCTCAATGTTCTAAATCAAAGCATCAAGGCTCATTTCCCTCCAAACACACCTGCCTATCCACTGTTTTTTTACATTTCATTTTTTTTCACGACCAATAGTAGTTTTCGTTTTAAAAAAACATTAACATGCAACGTAGTCTTCAATCTTGAGGTATAAGAATCAACCAATCATTTTTAGTTTTTCAACAACACCAAACCTCATCCACTTTTTTATCCTGACTTTCAGCTTCTAACTGCCATTCCACTTCCAGAACCCATCGGAGTACTACTGCATCTGCCTTGAAAATGAAGGTTTGGCTTTTAGGACACAGCTATATTCACTGGAGTGAAAAATATTCAGCAAACAGACGAATTTACAACCTTGACTTACCAAATGTGCACATTACGTGGATTGGACAAAGAGGATTGAGATGTCACCAATTGATACCATTGGTGAAAACGTTTATGCATCTCCCTGAACCTAACCTTATAATTGTGCACTGTGGTGGGAATGATCTAGGCACATTGACTGGGGTAGGTCTGGAAATGCTTCTAAAGGACACCTTTCGTCAATTGATGACACTTTTTCCTCGAACTGTCTTGGTGTATTCCAATATATGCCAAAGACAGAAATGGAATTGGTCCAAACAACATTGTCCACAGATTGAGAAAGCAAGGAAACATGTAAATAAATCTGTTTCTGCTTTCCTCAGAGAATATAGCATGGGTTCTATATACAACAACAACTTGCGTTACAACATGCAAGGCATCTACAGGAGAGATGGTGTTCATTTCACGGATGAAGGAAATAGAATCTTCCTCTGTAACATGAGACTCTGCATCGGTACTTACTTATAAGTGCAGAAAAAACTCAATTAACACAAGGGCTCTTTTAAGAGCCACCTTACATCTAAACACTCAAACTTGTAATTTATCTCCATCTTTCTTTATTTTTTTGTTCGCCGTGCGCGACCGGGTGCGCGCACCCCGCAACTTTAAAAAAAAAAAATGTCTTTTCGCGTTCGGGGTCCTTACTGCACCCCCTGAGAAAACCTACCCGGCCAGACAATCTCTACCTTCTCCCCTTTCCATGTTCTAACCCTTTGTTCTGTACAATATATTCACTCGCACTAACAAAATGGCGGTCAACACTTCCTGATTTCCTCCGAATCGAATGTTGACAGACGTTAAACAGCAAATCAAAATTCCGCTCGCGCACAGCCGCACTAGTGCGCGCACCCGTGCGCGCTTACAGATATATAATTGAATTCAACTTTAATTTTCTCAGCAACTACTGAACAGATTTACACCATTCAAAGAAAAGCGTAATCTGCGAGCCGGACTCTACCTTTCTACCAAATTTCTTATAAATCCATTCAGCCGTTCGAGCTGTAGCCGTGTCTAAACGTCCTATGGAAAATTACATGGGGAAAACATGTTTTGGGATCCCCCTTTTATCTCAGCCCCCACTTGACGCATCCCCACAAAACTTTCAGGGAAGGAGCGCAGCGGACCGAGCCATCTTCTTTGAGAAATTCGCAAAGATTCGTCCACCGGTGCCAAAGTTAATCCAAATAGAATGTTGCGGATTTCCTATGGAAACTAGGTCCTAACTATAACTACCTACTGGCGACCGCAAGTAGGTAATATATTTATATATATATATATGTGTTTATATATATATATATATTTAAATATATATATATATATATATTTTAGGGAGACAGACTTCAATTTTATTTTTATAGAAGTATACTATACTGATGTTTAGCAAACGCTCTCTATTGCAAGCGGGATATTTCTTAAACTATTTTTTTTCTTAATGCAACTTTGTTTTTGATGATGACTTGCTAAAGAATTTGCAACATATGGTGTTTAGCCAAAATATTTTTATTTGTTGAGTTTAAAGATATTAAATAGTATATATGTCTATTCTTTCTATTTATTTAGTATATATATATCTGTGTATAGAGATATGTTTTTACATTTTTTGGTAAATGTTATTTATATTTAAAGGTATACATACAAATTTTATATTATGGTATTGTTACACTATTTCTGCTAAGTAGTAACCTTTTAAGTATTGTTTATATAATACCACTAGGTATTTAGTAGTTATATTTAATGATATCTATTTCTATTTTAAGTATATTATATAGCTATATATATATATATATATATATATATATAGCTATATATATATATATATAGCTATATATGTATATAGAGAGAGAGCGAGTTATATTCACTTTTTATATATGTCTACTATACAGATTTTTTGCAAAAGCTCTTTGTTACAGATAGGTAGATAAACAAAATAGTTACCTACTTTTACCTCGATGCTGTTTTGACAAGGAATTAGCAACTTGCGATATTGTACGAAAGAATTTGCAACCTATGGAAAAGGAAAAAAGCATTAATAATGAATTGACATAATAGTATAAATTAAGCATTTTGATTGTCAGCAAAAATGGAAGTGAATTAAAGTGTTTAGTAGAGTAGTTGTATTGTTTAGTAAGTAGTAGAGAATAGTGTAGTTGAATATGTACTACAGCGTATGTTGATAAGCATGTATTAAAAATTGTGTAGTAGAGAGCAGTAAAGAGTGTTGAGTAGAGTGTGTGTGTAAAGAGAGTTTGTGTGTGGAGAGAGTGTGTGTGTGAGAGAGTTTTTAGAATGTGTGTGTGTGTAGCGTGTGTGTAGAGTGTGTGTGTACAGAGAGCTTGTGTGTAGAGTGTGTGTGTAGAGTGTGTAGAGTATGTTTGTAGAGTGTTTGTGTGTGTGTGTATTTATGTAGAGAGTGTGCGTGTAGAGAGTGTGCATGTAGAGAGTGTGCGTGTAGAGAGTGTGCGTAGAGAGAGTGTGCGTAGAGAGAGTGTGCGTGGAGAGTGTTCATAGAGAGAGTGTGCGTAGAGAGAGTGTGTAAAGAGAGAGTGTGTGTAGACAGAGTGTGTGTAGACAGAGTGTGTGTAGACAGAGTGTGTGTAGAGAGAGTGTGTGTAGAGAGTGTGCGTGTAGAGAGTGTGCCTAGAGAAAGTGTGCGTAGAGAGAGTGTGCGTAGAGAGAGTGTGCGTAGAGAGAGTGTGCGTAGAGAATGTGCGCAGAGAGAGTGTGCGTAGAGAGAGTGTGTAAAGAGAGAGTGTGTGTAGACAGAGTGTGTGGAGACAGAGTGTGTGTAGAGAGTGTGTCTAGAGAGAGTGTGTGTAGAGAGAGTGTGTGTGTAGAGTGTGTGTGTAGAGAGTGTGTGTAGAGAGTGTGTGTGTAGAGAGTGTGTGTGTGTGTAGAGAGTGTGTGTAGAGAGTGTGCGTGTAGAGAGTGTGTGTAGAGAGAGTGTGTGTAGAGAGAGTGCGTGTAGTATAGTATATTAGTAGTGTAAAGGAAGAGAAATAGCAAGCTATGAAAGTGCTGAAAAATGTTGACAATGCCTCAGGCAAGTAACACCATAGTATTTTGCATATTTGATTCTCACTTGCATGCGTAATTTTTCATCACCACGAAAGTATACATATTTGTTTTCATGTGCATGCTTACATTTTCATCATTGGCTATTGCCAGCTTTTATAAAAAAGAGAGAGACAACAGTGAAGAATAGACAGTGTATAGTATATAGTAAGTAATACAGAGATTAATAGGAAGATTTGTTGTAATCTAGAGTAAGCAGTAAAGCATATTAATAAGTGTAATCTAGTGTAAAGAGATGTGGTACAAAGAGTGTGGTACAAAGAGTGTGGTACAAAGAGTGTGGTACAAAGAGTTTGGTACAAAAGAGTGTGGTACAGAGAGTGTTACAGATACTGTTAAAGAGAAAGTGGTACTACTACCACCATATTTTCTGTACCTCACTGATTGTACCACACTTTTTGTCGCACACTGTCTGTACTACTGTCTGTGTAGCACAATAAAAGTGACATAACCCAGTAAAATTTTGGCTCATTGGACACTAACTCATGTTATAACAAAAAATGCAAATACATCTAAAATTAAAACTTAGACAATAATTATTCCAATGTTGACAATCAAATGCACATACTATACATACTATACATATAACACAAGGACAAACTATTGTACTTGGAGGAGAAGTGAGTCACTCCAATGAAGCCCCATCTCTTTTGGATTCAGGGGCGTGTTTTTTTGCGTTCTTTCGACTGTGACGTCATCTGTCAATCAGAACGCCAAAAACATGCCCATGAATCAGAAATTTTCTGATGTTTGCTGCTGCCATTGTTGCCTGGCTTTCGGTGTTTAAGGTAAGCCATATGTTCAATTTTGCTACCCTAATGTATTTTTCACTCTTTTTCCTAGGTCCAACATGCCCCGGTGTTGTGAGTGTGCAGCGGTTTGCACGGAGTGCTTCCAAAGGCTTCGAGGGTAAGTATGATCCGGTTTCCTGGTTTAAGGTAAGGCATTTGTTCAATCTTGCTAATCTGATGTATTTTTCTCTTTTTTTCCTAGGTCCAACATTCCCTGGTGTCATGAGTGTGCAGCGGTTTGCACGGAGTTCTTTCAACGATATGTATGTTCCTGTTTTTGTGTTTAAGGTAAGCCATCTTTTCAATCTAGCAAATTTAATGTATTTTTGTCTTTTTTTTCTAGGTCCAACATGCCCCGTGCTTGTACAGCAGTTTGCACTGAGTGCTTTCGATGGTATGTATGCTCCTGTTTTCATGTTTAAAGTAAGCCATCTTGCTCATGTAAAGTATTTTTCAATTTGTTTTTCAGGTCTACATGTTCTATTTTCTGTACCATATACTGTGTACCACACAGTTTGTGCTATACTCTCCGTACCACACTGTCTGTACCACTCTCTCCGTACCACTCTCTCCATACCACTCTCTCCGTACCACTCTCTCTGTACCGCACTCTCTGTACCACACTCTATAAAGAGTGTTACACATAGAGTATTACAAAGAGTTTGTTACACAGTGTGCATTGTAGAGATAGTATAGAAGAGTGTGTGGTAAAGTGTTGTAAAGAAGGGTGGTGTTAAAGTGTGTGTTAGACAGTGTGTGTGAGACAGGGTTTTTAAGAGAGTTTGTGGTAGAGAGCATGTATGTAAAGAGTGTATTTAAAAAACGTGTGTATTAGAGAGTATGTGGTGTAGTGTGTGAGGTAAAGTGTGTGTGGTAGAGAGCATATAGTAGAGTGTGTGTTAGAGAGTGTGTAGATAGTGAGTGTGTAGAATGTGTGTGTGTGTGTGTAGAGCGTGTGTGTGTAGGAAGTGTGCATGTAGAGAGTGTGTGTAGAGTGTGTGTGTAGAGAGAACGTTTGTAGAGAGTGTGTGTGGAGAGTGTGTGTAGAGAGTGTATGTAGAGAGTGTGTAGAGAGCGTTTGTAGAGAGAGCGTGTGTGTGTAGAGTGTGTGTGTAGAGTGTGTGTATAGAGAGTGTGTGTAGAGAGAGAGTGTGTGTAGAGAGAGAGGGTGTGTAGAGAGTGTGTGTGTACAGTGTGGTAGAGAGCATGTATGTAAAGATTGTTTTTAAAGAACGTGTGTATTAGATAGTATGTGGTGTAGTGTGTGAGGTAAAGTGTGTGTGGTAGAGAGCATATAGTAGAGTGTGTGTTAGAGAGTGTGTAGATAGTGAGTGTGTAGAATGTGTGTGTGTGTGTGTGTGTGTGGGTGTGTGTGTGTGTGTGTGTGTGTGTGTAGAGAGAGTGGGTGTGTAGGAAGTGTGTGTGTAGAGAGTGTGTGTAGAGAGTGTGTGTGTAGAGAGAGTGTTTGTAGAGAGTGTGTGTGGAGAGGAAAGTGTGTGTAGAGAGTGTGTGTAGAGAGAGCGTGTGTAGAGAGAGCATGTGTGTGTAGAGTGTGTATGTAGAGTGTGTGTGTAGAGAGTGTGTGTAGAGAGTGTGTGTAGAGAGAGAGAGTGTGTGTGTAGAGAGTGTGTGTGTAGATAGAGTGTGTGTAGAGAGAGTGTGTGTAGTATAGTATATTAGTAGTGTAAAGGAAGAGAAATAGCAAGGTATAAAAGTGCTGAAAAATGTTGACAATGCCTCAGACAAGTAACACCATAGTATTTTGCATATTTGATTCTCACTCGCATGCGTAATGTTTCATCACCACGAAAGTATACATTTTTGTTTTCATATGCATGCTTACTTTTTCATCATTGGCTATTGTCCACTTTTATAGAAAAGAGAGAGACAACAGTGAAGAATAGAGAGTTTATAGTATAAAGTTAGTAATACAGAGATTAATAGGAAGAGTCGTTGTAATCTAGAGTAAGCAGTAAAGCATATTAATAAGTGTAATCTAGTGTAAAGAGATGTTAGTACAGTTGTAAGTGTTTTCTAATGTGCAGGTATTATATTCCTAGTAAAATAGTAAGGCGTGTGCAGTTATGTGTATTAAGAAGTGTGTTAGATATAAGGAGGAGTAGTTTGATAATATTAGTAATTGGTGTAATGGAGATAGAGTAGTAGTAATTAGAAAAAAATGTAATACAGAGAGTGTGGTACAAAGAGTGTGGTACAAAGAGTGTGGTACAAAGAATGTGGTACAAAGAGTATGGTAAAGTGTGGTTCTCTCTGCAATGCTCTCTCTCTGCAACGCACTCTCTCTGCAGCGCACTCTCTCTGCAACCCACTCTCTCTGCAACGCACTCTCTCTGCACCACACTGTTATATAAAGAGAGTGCGGTACAGAGAGAGTGCGGTACAGAGAGAGTGCGGTACAGAGGGAGTGCGGTACAGAGAGAGTGCGGTGCAGAGAGAGTGCGGTGCAGAGAGAGTGCGGTGCTGATTAGAGTGTGTAGTAAAGAGTGTGGTCAATAGTGTAGTAGAGTGTGTGTGTAGAGAGTGTATGTGTAGACTGTGTGTGTAGAGTGTGTGTGTAGAGTGCGTGTGTAGAGTGTGTGTGTAGAGAGTGTGTGCATAGAATGTATACTAAGAGGGTGTTAGTGAGTGTTGTAAAGAGTATGTAGTAGAGAGTGTGGTAGATAGTGTGTTGGTGAGTGTTTAGAGTGTGTGTTGTAGAGAGTGTGTATGACAATGTGTGTATTAGAGAATGCATAGAGACTTACCTTAAATAACGTGAAGTAAGTAACTCAAATATACTACATGCCCACCCAAAAAATCACTGTAATTAATTACCTTACTATGTTCTAGTAACGAACGTTCAAGATGTATAATAGATGGTGCTCCTTAAAGAAATGGCTCGACTGGTTGTTTTTTCTGCGTAAGTAAATAACAGTTAAAAAAAATAGTTTGCAAGTAAAAGCTAAGTAAACAATACGTTAACGTTACATAGGTGATGTTGGCACTTGTGCAAGTATCAACTAAAAAATATGTGAGAGGTAGTAAAGAGTGTGTTACTAGAGGAAAGTGGTGTGTTCAAGATACAAAAGAGTAACAAAAGACAATAGTTATTCAATGAGGGTTGCCACGGTGCCTAGCAGAACTTAACTTGGGGCAGTGAAGGGGGGGGGCATGCAGGGGGTATTTAAGCATGGAGCGTTGGACGCTGTTTGGAGGAGACTGTGCGCCTGAGCAGAAGTTGAGGGAGGGGGCTGGTGCTTGAGTTAGAAGGACGTCAGACACAGGCCTCTCATCCTTCTAGGGCCGATTGGGATGGGTGTTTTGGATGGGCGAGGGCGATGGGAGCGGGGTGGGGGGGACGCTGCTGGTGCTTAAGTTAGAAGGATGTCAGACACGGGCCTCTCATCCTTCTAGGGCCGATTGGAATGGGTGTTTACTATCGCGGGGGCTGGGATGAGAATGCGGGGGTTGGGCGCTGTTAATAAAGTTGATTGCAGTAGAGAATGTGCAGATGGGCGAGGGCGATGGGAGCGGGGGTGGGGGGATGCAGTAAAGACCAAGGTGACAGTACGAGGAGCATAATCCATGAGGTAGCAAACGGGTCAATACAGGATGAAGAGTGACATGTGTGCATATTACGAGTGAAAACAAAAACTACAACCAGAAGTGTAATACCACAATATGTGGCAGACTCAAGAATAACCGTTAACGTTACCTAGGCAATGGTGGTACTTGTGCAAGTTTCAACATAAAAAAAGTAAGAGGTAGTAAAGAGGAGTGTTAGTAGAGGAAAGTGGCGTGTTCAAGATATAAAAGACAACAGGGATTCAATGAGGGCTGCCACTGTGTCTAGCAGAACTTAACTTGGGGCAGTGAGGGGGTCTTTAAGCATGGAGCGTTGGACGCTCTTTGGAGCAGACTGTGCGGCTGAGCAGAGGTTGAGGGAGGGTGCTGGTGCTTGAGTTAGAAGGACGTCAGACACAGGCCTCTCATCCTTCTAGGGCCGATTGGGATGGGTGTTTACTATCGCGGGGCTGGGATGAGAATGCGGGGGGTCGGGCGCTGTTAATAAAGTTGATTGCAGTAGAGAATGTGCAGATGGGCGAGGGCGATGGGAGCGGGGGTGGGGGGGACGCTGTACAGACAAAGGTGACAGTACGAGGAGCATAATGCATGAGGTAGCAAACGGTGCAATACAGGAGGAAGAGTGACATGTGTGCATATTACGAGTGAAAACAAAAACTACAATCAGAAGTGTAATACCACAATATATGGCAGACTCAAGAATAAGCGTTAACGTAACGTAGGCAATGGTGGCACTTGTGCAAGTTTCAACATAAAAAAGTAAGAGGTAGTAAAGAGTGTGTTAGTAGAGGAAAGTGGTGTGTTCAAGACACAAAAGACAACAGGGATTCGATGAGGGCTGCCACGGTGCCTAGCAGAACTTAACTTGGGGCAGTGAGGGGGGGGCAGTGAGGGGGTATTTTAGCATGAAGCGTTGGACGCTGTTTGGAGGAGACCGTGCGCCTGAGCAGAGGTTGAGGGAGGGTGCTGGTGCTGGTGCTTGAGTTAGAAGGACGTCAGACGCGGGCCTCTCATCCTTCTAGGACCGATTGGGATGGGTGTTTTTGATGGGCGAGGGCGCTGGGAGCGGGGGTGGGGGGCGCTGTACAGACAAAGGTGACAGTACTAGGAGCATAATCCATTAGGTAGCAAACGGTGCAATACAGGAGGAAGAGTGACATTTGTGCATATTACGAGAGAAAACAAAAACTACAATCAGAAGTGTAATACCACAATATATGGCAGACTCAAGAATAAGCGTTAACGTTACGTAGGCAATGGTGGCACTTGTGCAAGTTTCAACATAAAAAAAGTAAGAGGTAGTAAAGAGTGTGTTAGTAGAGGAAAGTGGCGTGTCCAAGATACAAAAGACAACAGGGATTCGATGAGGGCTGCCACGGTGCCTAGCAGAACTTAACTTGGGGCAGCAAGGGGGGGGCAGTGAGGGGGTATCTAGGCATTAAGCATTGGACGCTGTTTGGAGGAGACTGTGCGCCTGAGCAGAGGTTGAGGGAGGGAGCTGGTGCTTAAGTTAGAAGGACGTCAGACACGGGCCTCTCATCCTTCTAGGGCCGATTGGGATGGGTGTTTTGGATGGGCGAGGGCGCTGGGAGCGGGGGGGGCGCTGTACAGACAAAGGTGACAGTACTAGGAGCATAATCCATGAGGTAGCAAACGGTGCAATACAGGAGGAAGAGTGACATGTGTGCATATTACGAGAGAAAACAAAAACTACAATCAGAAGTATAATATCACAATATATGGCAGACTCAAGAATAAGCGTTAACGTTACGTAGGCGATGGTGGCACTTGTGCAAGTTTCAACATTAAAAAAAGTAAGAGGTAGTAAAGTGTGTGTTAGTAGAGGAAAGTGGCGTGTCCAAGATACAAAAGACAACAGGGATTCGATGAGGGCTGCCACAGTGCCTAGCAGAACTTAACTTGAGGCAGCGAGGGCGGGGGGGCAGTGAGGGGGTATTTAAGCATGAAGCGTTGGACGCTGTTTGGAGGAGACTGTGTGCCTGAGCAGAGGTTGAGGGAGGGGGCTGGTGCTTAAGTTAGAAGGACGTCAGACACGGGCCTCTTATCCTTCTAGGGCCGATTGGGATGGGTGTTTTGGATGGGAGCGGGGGTGGGGGTGGACGCTTTACAGACAAAGGTGACAGCACGAGGAGCATAATCCATGAGGTAGCAAACGGTTCAATACAGGATGAAGAGTGACATGTGTGCATATTACGAGAGAAAACAAAAACTACAATCAGAAGTGTAATACCACAATATATGGCAGACTCAAGAATAAGCGTTAACGTTACGTAGGTGATGGTGGCGCTTGTGCAAGTTTCAACATAAAAAAAAGTAAGAGATAGTAAAGAGGGTGTCAGTACAGGAAAGTGGTGTGTTCAAGACACAAAAGACAACAGGTAGTTGATGAGGGCTGCTACGGTGCCTAGCAGAACTTATTTTGGGGCAGTGAGGGGGGATTTAAGCATGGAGCGTTGGACGCTGTTTGGAGCAGACTGGGCACCTGAGCGGAGGTTGCGGGAGGAAGTTAGAAGGACGTCACACACGGGCCTCTCATCCTTCTAGGGCCAATTGGAATGGGTGTTTACTATCGCGGGGGCTGGGATGAGAATGCGGGGGTTGGGCGCTGTTGATAAAGTTGATTGCAGTAGAGAATGTGCGGATGGGCGAGGGCGAAGGGAGCGGGGGGACGCTGTACAGACAAAGGTGACAGTACGAGAAGCATAATCCATGAGGTAGCAAACGGTGCAATACAGGAGGAAGAGTGACATGTGTGCATATTACGAGAGAAAACAAAAATACAAGCAGAAGTGTAATACCACAATATATGGCAGACTCAAGAATAAGCGTTAACGTTACGTAGGCGATGGTGGCACTTGTGCAATTTTCAACATAAAAAAAAGTAAGAGGTAGTAAAGAGTGTGTTAGTAGAGGAAAGTGGCGTGTTCAAGATACAAAAGACAACAGGGATTCAATGAGAGCTGCCATGGTGCCTAGCAGAACTTAACTTGGGGCAGTGAGGGGGGCAGTGAGGGGGTATTTAAGCATAGAGCATTGGATGCTGTGTGGAGCAGACTGTGCGCCTGAGCAGAGGTTGAGGGAGGGGGCTGGTGCTTAAGTTAGAAAGATGTCAGACATGGGTCTCTCATCCTTCTAGGGCTGATTGGGATGGGTGTTTACTATCGTGGGGGCTGGGATGAGAATGCGGGGGTTGGGCGCTGTAAATAAAGTTGATTGCAGTAGAGAATGTGCGGATGGGCGAGGTTGATGGGAGCGGGGGTGGGGGGATGCTGTACAGACAAAGGTGACAGTACGAGAAGCATAATCCATGAGGTAGCAAACGGTGCAATACAGGATGAAGAGTGACATGTGTGCATATTACGAGAGAAAACAAAAACTACAATCAGAAGTGTAATACCACAATATATGGCAGACTCAAGAATAAGCGTTAACGTTACGTAGGTGATGGCGGCACTTGTGCAAGTTTCAACATAAAAAAAAGTAAGAGGTAGTAAGGAGTGTGTTAGTAGAGGAAAGTGGTGTGTTCAAGACACAAAAGAGTAACAAAAGACAACAGGGATTCAATGAGGGCTGCCATGGTGCCTAGCAGAACTTAACTTGGGGCAGTGGGGGGGGGCAGAGTGGGGGGATTTAAGCATGGAGCATTGGACGCTGTTTGGAGCAGACTGTGCGCCTGAGCAGAGGTTGAGGGAGGAAGTTAGAAGGACGTCAGACACGTGCCTCTCATCCTTCTAGGGCCAATTGGAATGGGTGTTTACTATCGCGGGGGCTGGGATGAGAATGCGGGAGTTGGGCGCTGTTGATAAAGTTGATTGCAGTAGAGAATGTGCGGATGGGCGAGGGCGATGGGAGTGGGGGTGGGGGGGACGCTGTACAGACAAAGGTGACAGTACGAGGAGCATAATCCATGAGGTAGCAAACGGTGCAAATCAGGAGGAAGAGTGACATGTGTGCATATTACGAGAGAAAACAAAAACTACAATCAGAAGTGTAATACCACAATATAGGGCAGACTCAAGAATAAGCATTAGCGTTACGTAGGCGATGGTGGCACTAGTGCAAGTTTCAACATAAAAAAAGTAAGAGGTAGTAAAGAGTGTGTTAGTAGAGGAAAGTGGCATGTTCGAGATACAAAAGACAACAGGGATTCAATGAGGGCTGCCACGGTGCCTAGCAGAACTTAACTTGGGGCAGTGAGGGGGGATTTAAGCATGGAGCGTTGGACGCTGTTTGGAGGAGACTGTGCGCCTGAGCAGAAGTTGTGGGAGGGGGCTAGTGCTTGAGTTGGAAGGACGTCAGACACGGGCCTCTCATCCTTCTAGGGCCGATTGGGATGGGTGTTTTGGATGGGCGAGGGCGATGGGAGCGGGGGTGGGGGGGACGCTGCGGGTGCTTAAGTTAGAAGGACGTCAGACACGGGCCTCTCATCCTTCTAGGCGATGGTGGCACTTGTGCAAGTTTCTACATAAAAAGAGGGGGGGCATACACGGGGGATTTAAGCATACAGCGTTGGATGCTGTCCAGAAGAGACTGCGAGCGCAAACAAAAAGCATACATTTTAATAGCAGAAATGGTATTAAAATAACCCTACACCCCCACTTCTACACATGTTGCTATATAAAAATGCATCACAGTATTTGAATGAAAATAACCTGTTCAGCACTAACCTTAAGGTGAAAATTCAACATAATGTAAGAAGAAAAACATTGATAACAGCTTAGGAAAAAAAGTGATAAATACATTATACTGCAAAGGATGAAGGCATATTTTGTTACCGCTATGGAAGTTGGTACAATATTGTGAAATACATTGTATCGGTACAAAAAAACAGTAATAAATAATTATTCTTAGAGATATTGAAACAGTTGCATGATGGCGAACGCTCTCTTACAACTAAGTATCAAAAGTTGCTTTGAAAGTCTTTAATACAAATCCCACGTTAAATTTGTTACTAAAAGCAAAGTAAGAACATTGTTGCAAATATAAAAGGCAAAGAAATAAGTAGCTTAACAAATGTTAAAACGGTGAAACAAAAGCCTATTTGCTTAGCAATCTAAAAAGTTACTTACTGTTCTGTAACAGAGACAGGGCAGCTCTCGAAGTGTACCGGATGGAGTTCTTTCAAAAAATGTTCAGAATGGTTGCTCTTGTAGTTTAAATACTGTGAAAGAGAAAGAAAGGGCAGTTACTTACATTAAATAACAAAAGAAGACTGCACGTAGTGTTGAAGAACAGCATGTAGGTAAGATGTTGTTGTCTAGCCGTATGTAAATGCTTGGGTGCGGTGCTTCCTTGTGACAATGAAAGGGATGTCTAGGCAAAAAGTGTATTTAATTGTTGTTAGTGAGGATGTGCGAATTACATGTGAAGTGAATGTGAACGCGCGCTAGTAAAAAAAAAAGCAGCTCCAAGTTGTCTACGCATTTTCTACAAAGCCGTGTTTTAAAAAAAAGAATGCGCAAGTGTATTCTAAAGTTTTTTTAAATAAAAACAAGCATGCACTTATAATACAAGCAAGTTTATAAAATAACTAAGCAGTCTTACCTCAATGTTCTTTTGTGACGGCTTACTAACCTATATCGAAACTACAGTCTTACAGTAACCAACACAAGCTACATAGTATTTCAAAAATAAACAATCAAATTCCAAATTAAATGTACGTTAACTTGGGAAGCATAGCATCATTTATGCAATGGTAAACTTTTGCTGCATAAATATATGCTCATTTTTTTTTTCACCACACCACGTTTGTATAACAGGGGCTGCGCTTTACAGTTGTAGTGAAATAAAGCAGTAAAAAATGTAAAAGATGACATTTGTTACCTTAAGTTTGCTAGCATGAACGCATGCATAGTACAGAAAGCAATTACTTAAACATGCACATGAAGACACGAGCCAGACAAGAGCCATAGGAGACCTGAAGACACGAGCTGGAAAGTAGCCAGACGAGATCTGAAAAACAAAATAAAAAATACATTAGAAGAT
Source organism: Lissotriton helveticus (assembly GCF_964261635.1). NCBI lineage: Eukaryota > Metazoa > Chordata > Amphibia > Caudata > Salamandridae > Lissotriton > Lissotriton helveticus. The sequence continues at coordinate 466,957,038 of NC_136073.1, read as the reverse complement.
GGCTAACACAGGAAGCACATGAGCAACAGTATACCTGGAAAACAATCGAATAAAACACAATGTAAAATAGCTTACCTGACTCACGCCAACAGGAGCCGATGCAGAGAGACACGAGCCAAAGACAACCTAGAAAGAAACCGAAAATACATTACAGGAGCACAAAACAGAAGATATGTTTCACCAAGAAGACATGAGCCGGGCACAAGCCAGAAGAAACCTGAAAAACAAAATAAAAAATATATTATAAGAGCACTAAACAGAAGATGGCTAACAAAAAAAGTACACGCAAAAGTCGCACTTACCTTAATTTTGCTGCGTCACGTACCTCTGAGAACTCTCTGGAAAATGGCGCCAAGCGCAGATTCAATAAAAATAACGTGCCCCACCCTGACGTATTAAAATAAGATACATCCCCGAAAATAAGAGTAACAGCACTTTTGATAAAAACACATACATAGCAATATGATAAAAACAATGAAATTACGAAGAGAAAAATACATTAGGTTAGTAAAATTGAACAAATGCCTTACCTTAAACAGGAAAACATGGATCATACTAACCCTCGAAGCCTTCGGGAGCACTTCGTGCAACCCGCTGCACACTCACGACACCGGGGCATGTTGGACCTAAGGAAAAAAGAGAAAAATACATCAGATTAGCAAGATAGAACAAATGCCTTACCTTAAACCGGAAAACATGGATCATACTAACCCTCGAAGCCTTCGGGAGCACTTCGTGCAATCCGCTGCACACTCACGACACCGGGGCATGTTGGACCTAGGGAAAAAAGAGAAAAATACATCAGATTAGCAAGATAGAACAAATGCCTTACCTTAAACCGGAAAACATGGATCATACTTACCCTCGAAGCCTTCGGGAGCAGTCCGTGCAACCCGCTGCACACTCACCACACCGGGGCATGTTGGACCTAGGGAAAAAAGAGAAAAATACATCAGATTAGCAAGATAGAACAAATGCCTTACCTTAAACCGGAAAACATGGATCATACTAACCCTCGAAGCCTTCGGGAGCACTCCGTGCAACCCGCTGCACACTCACGACACCGGGGCATGTTGGACCTAGGGAAAAAAGAGAAAAATACATCAGATTAGCAAGATAGAACAAATGCCTTACCTTAAACCGGAAAACATGGATCATACTAACCCTCGAAGCCTTCGGGAGCACTCCGTGCAACAAGGCTGCACACTCACGACACCGGGGCATGTTGGACCTAGGGAAAAAAGAGAAAAATACATCAGATTAGCAAAATAGAAAAAATGCCTTACCTTAAACCGGAAAACATGGATCATACTTACCCTCGAAGCCTTTGAAAGCACTCTGTGCAACCCGCTGCACACTCACGACACCGGGGCATGTTGGACCTAGGGAAAAAAGAGAAAAATACACCAGATTAGCAAGATCGAACAAATGCCTTACCTTAAACCGGAAAACATGGATCATACTTACCCTCGAAGCCTTCGGAAGCACTCCTTTCAAACCGCTGCACACTCACAACACCGAGGCATGTTGGACTTAGGGAAAAAAGAGAAAAAGACATTATTGTAGCAAAATTGAACATATGGCTTACCTTAACCACCGAAAGCGAGGCAACAATGGCGGCCTCAAACATCCGAAAATTTCAGATTCGGGGTCGTGTTTTTGTCGTTCTGAGTGACGGATGACGTCACAGTCGAAAGAAAGCAAAAAACCACGCCCCCGAATCCGAAAGAGACAGGGCTTTATTGGAGTGACGCCTGTCTCCTCCAATGGCTGGCCTCCGTTTAGGAAGCCAGCCAATGGAAGAGAGAGGAGGAGAGAGGCGGGTTCAAGCCCCCATACTCCAAATCATTAAATCTCCTCCCGGAGACTGCGTAAGCGCAGCCTTCGGTCCTCGACCTAAAAAGTGCTTCATTGTTGCTTTCTATTCTGCCAATACATTTTGAAATATTGGTAAAGTCCATTTACAGGCTTTTAAATTTTGTTGTGCTAGAAAAAAATAGCATCCTACTGCTTTTCCTTTCACACTACCGATACACCGGCAAGATTGTCACATAGTTCATTTTAAATATCCTCTCACTTTGTAGTCAGAGAATGGGAAGTAAAGACCAATGTCCGTGTTAAATGAATAAGCAGAAATTTGGCATCAGACATAGCCTGACATTTAGCCTCTTATCTTTGAACGCAGAGGCAACTGTGACAGATAAAGACACTGGTAAAAGGCTACAAGCAAACCCATTCTGAACCCTCTATAAAGTTGCAGGATTGCTATATCCCCAAATTCCTGACATAACCCCACTAGTACACTTTTGCTTTTGTAAATTTTAATGAATTTACGTAATGTGTGTGGGGGGGGTCCGAAAATTCCCAAAAAGCAATAGGGTGCACCAAACTAATAAGGATAGGGTGGGCTGGGGCCACTGGACTGGGCTAATGTACTGGGTTAAGTGTATTTTCTGTTGTTTGCAAAAGTACGGCAAGTTAGCATAAGGCCTCAGTGAGATAGTCTGGCCTATGTTGTCCACTCTGGTTCTGTTCTTTCTCACAGACTGCCTGGAGAGCAAGCTAGCATAAGCCATACCTAACATCAGCAAACTAGGCTTAGTATAGGCAGTGAGAGCAGACCTTTTAGTAGCCCAGGACAATCAGCAGACCATGCTTGGAATAAAGGAGGAAACAAGAAGGGCAGGCGAGGTAAAAACTGCAAAATAGTAGAAAATGCTGTAGAAAACCTAGCGTTGTCTAATGACCTAAAGTGCCCAAAGCTCCAGCAAAAGAAAGTTTGGAACTAACTAGATCATAAAACCCTTGTACACAGTGAGGATGTACACAGCAAAGCAGCAGCAATCCCCTTTTCTTTATCTCTTTTATTAGAAAATACAGAAATTGTAGCACAAATTTAAATATATGAATATTATGCGCACTGATTCATGTGCTGAAAGACATTGCAATTTGTTTCGCTCTGCTGGGGTGTGAAATGTCAGTTTCTCAGCTTCAAGTGGCTTTTAGGTTTTGAACGACCTTTCCTAATTATGTGGTTTTATTCTAAGTGTTTGTGGGTGTAGTGGATTTAATCGAACGTTTTCTCAATAGATATGTTGATGAATGGTAGGATATAATTTGCCAGTATAACTTGAAAGGATGTACCACCGAGGGAGAAAATACTTAGACAACTGTATGACTTTCAGCTGTATTGTGCATAGGAAGGTGACAGGAATTGTGTTTAATCTGTGATGTTGTAGGTTGATGTTTTTGTGGCTTGGCACACACCTAGGCTGCCTAGCACCATGCACAAACTTCTTCATCATATTGCGACTAACTTTAAAACTGTTCCCACTTTGGATGTGTTCTGTGCAGTGGACAGTGGGAAAAGCTAGGAGAAATAAAAGTATTTCTCTATTTTTTATGGCAGCTTCAAAGAGGCGTTATTTTTTGGCTCCAAGCCCGACGCCTATTGGTAAAAATGTGGGTGGTGCATTGGAGCGGCCATGCCATGGGAGTATTCCTTGACTCCAACTAATGCAAAGCAGTACAAAGCGCTGCTTTGCGTTATTTTCAGGCAACTTTCCAGCGCAAAACATGTTTCACGGTGGAAGTGACATCTAAAATAGACATTTTCCACATGTATCACTTTTGTGCTGCAAACCCAGTGCAACATTTTGTAAATCTGTTCAAAAGAGTTTTACACAAACTGCTATTTAAGTACTATTTCCTGGCCCTTTCATAACTTCAGCATTACAGAAATGTTGAGAATTTTTCCATGGGAAATTAGGCCACCATTTGGCAGGTCTTCACAGAAGATGGGGAATCATGGTCAGAACCCACACCCATATGCACCCAAAGACATAAACAGACAGGTATACAGCAGATTGGGTGGTTAGCGCTTCTGAAGCATAAGAGCACAAGCTTCCCTCTCTCACAGAATAGGTACAGCACACCATCTAGAGTGCAAGTGTCACTCACAGAACAGGGACAACCGGGCATTAGGGGTGTAAGATTCCCTTTCTCATGAAACAGATACAAGAAATGATTCAGTTGATAAGTTTACCATCTTCACACATAAAGGTACAGCAGGGCATCCACAGTGCAAGCTTCAATTCCTATCAAAACCCACACAGCATGGGCCAAAGTGCTAGCTTCCCTTCATTAGGGAAAAGGTACATAAGGGTAACAGAAGTGCACGCTTCTCTCCCCGACACTACAGCAGCAATACACGTTTCCTGTTATTACAGAACAGGTAAAACCCAGAAAGTATCAGTGAAGCCCCCTCTCTCAAAAAATCAGATACATCAGTCTACAGCAAACACCCTTGCCTATTTGATCCATATGTTTTGGTATGGTGTGCGGAATGGTAAGTGCATGGATGGTTGAGCAAGAAAAATGGTGAAGTATGGATGGTTGTGTATAAACATCTGTAATTTCAACACCAAGTTGCCCCAAGGGGTCAATATTCACTTACAAATGCATGTCATGTCATGTTGTGTGTGGGGGTTGAATGACTTTGCTGATAAATGGATACATGGATGGAGAACTGGATGGTGGTGTCAGATGGCAGACAGCTGGATGAGTGGGAGGCTGAATGCATGCTTTGATGAATGCGGATTTTGTGTGGACAGATGCATGCATAGGTGAATGGAGAATAAGGGTGGAGATTCCATGTGAAAGAGTAATGTCTGGGGATTGATGGCAATTTGTGTAGGGATGTTTGATGGGTAGTTTGTATGTATTGGTGGATTAAATGTTTCTTTGTGCATGTGGTATATGCCTATGGTGTATATATGGGTGAATGTATATATGGATGGGTCTTGTGTGTGCTAGTGCCCAGCCAGATGTATATGTGAATGGATGTATGTAAATGACCTTGATGCTGCTGCTGTGTTTGGAGATGGTTCCATGGTGCCCATGCGCTCCTGGGCTACAAGGCACAAGAAATCTCTGTGATGGGGCATAACTGTTACCGAATCTCATCCAGAATCCTGAGATAGCACAGTTACTGGGAGTTATCATATGTGCATGGAGGAGTCATACCCCAGTAATTTAAGTTTCAACAGTGACAACGTGATGTATTTGATGTGACAGTCTTTTTTTTTTTTATTGCAGAAACACATGCAAATTCACCATTCAGTCAGAATCCAGCAAGTCGTCATTACGTTACATAATAGAGGCAATAAGTTCTTACACTGCCGTGTGGCCCACACCCCGGAGGTCGGGCGGCGAATAACCTCAATGCGTCGGAAGTACAAACTCAAAAGGCCATCATGTGCATCTAAGGACCATGTAGGGTTTCTGCTTTTTCTTTTTTACCCCTCCCACCCCCCAACATATCTGTATATCAAAAACGAAACAAAGCAGTCGAGAATCTACAGCCTAAACACTCCCACGTCCCTCCCTACCCATTTCACAGCCAGCAAACAGTCTATTACAGTGCCAGACAATTCCTAAGGGGCCCTTCCTGTCTCATAATCTGGTAAATTGTTCACTACCCCTCCAGCTTTCCTCCATCAGCAGTGCAACAGTGTAATGGCCAGGTTCCAGAGATCCGGGCCCTCACAACCCCCCATCCAATCCATGGTATTGCCGCCATTTGGACCACACCTTTCTAAATTTTTTCGGGCACCCCCTTGCTTTATACGTCACTCTTTCGGCTGCCATGTACAGGTCCAGCCCTCTTCTCCACTCCTCCAATCCCGGTGGTTCCGGTGACCCCCAATATTTTGCAATATCCCTTTTAGCCACCACTAGTGCCAGTACTAAGAAGATAAGGAGTGGGCGTGGCAGATCCACATCGTTGGTCATGCCCAGCAGTGCTAGCCTGGGTTCACAGTGGAGTGGGATCCCCAAAACCTCTCCTAGTTCCGTAAAGATGTGCGTCCAGTACGTCTGGATCTTGTCGCATGTCCATATAGTGTGAAAGAAATCCCCGTCCTATTGGCAGCCCCTGTGTGCGTCGTCCACCCTCCCCATCTTATGAAGTCTCAGTCTGTCATAGTAGGTTCTATGGAGCACGTTGAATTGAATGAGTAGTCTAGATTTAATTGCCACTTCCCGTGGATGCATCAGCACTATCTCCCAGTCCAGGTCCTCCATGTCTCCAAGCTCTCCTTCCCACGTGTGTCGGAGCTTACCCAGGTCACCTAGCATATTGTTGGTTAGGGTCTTGTAGGTGAGGGAGACCGCCTTCCCGGGATCCGCTACTGAATGAGCCGTCCATCCAAAGGCGCATATTCAGAGATATCGGTGAGCTGGACTTTCTGAGCACGCCAAGCATGTCGTAGCTGAGTATATTTGAAAAATTGGGAATGGTGAAGCCCGAACTCCGTCCTGAGGGCTTGAAAGGATTTCAGCTCCCCCTTGGCGATCACATCCCCTATTGTGGAAATGCCGATGTCATCCCAGCCCCGGAAGCCACGTAATTTGTGAAGTTCCGTCAGCCATTGGCAATGCCACAACGGCGTCTGCCGAGTAGGCTTCTTTTCCCAACCCATGCGTTTTGTGGCCCTGGTCCACGCGTTGAGCGTGAGAATAGTGGCTGGCAGTAGCAGCGCCCGTCTGGAGCCTCCGTATATATAGTACAATAGGTTTCTGGGCGACAACTTCAGCCTTTCCAGGGCATAAGTTGGGTTGTCCGCCGGGGCATGTAACCTGTCATTGATCGGCGTCATGTGTTCCACCCAATAGTAAGCCTCCAGATTAGGGAGGGAAATCCCCCCACTATATTGATGCCTTTGGAGTGTAGTCAACGCCACCCTAGGTTGCTTACCCAGCCACAGGAAGGTTCTCAAATCAGAGTGAATTTTGGTAAGTACCGAGCCCGGCAGTGGGTAATATTCATTTTGTAGTGCGTAGATAAATTTAGGTAATATGATCATTTTATACATCGCTGCTCGACCTATGAGCGTGAGTGGGAGCTGCCTCCAGCGGTCCATGTCTGCCACCGAGCTCAAAATAATCTGTTCCAGGTTTTTTCGGAGCGATAACGTCTTATCTAATGTGATATATATCCCGAGGTACTAAAAGCCCTCAGTGGTCGTCAATAGTTGGTCAGGTAGCTCGACCCACCTGCCGCCACCCCCCGGGTCATAGAGAATGGATTTATGCCAGTTAATGGTGTGTCATGCCCATCTTCCATACCGCCCTAGCTCACGGAATAGTTCCGGTATCGTAGACTCGGGTTTCGTGATATAAAGAAGGACATCGTCTGCATAGAGTGATATCTTCTCTTGGATGAGGTCCTCATCTGTCCTTTTAAAACCGGTGATGCCCACATTCTGACGTATCCTGGCTGTCAGGACCTCAATAGTAAGTGTGAAGAGGAGGGGTGACAGTAGGCAACCCTGGCGGGTCCCCCGCTGGATCGGGAATTCACGGGACAACTTTCCATTGACCCGTATTCTAGCACTCGGCACAGTGTAAAGGAGTTGGATCCACTTCCGGAAGTTAAAACCAAATCCAAATTTGTGGAGCACAGCATGAAGAAATGGCCAATGGACCGCATCAAAAGCCTTTTCGGCGTCAAGGGAGAGAAACCAATGTGGCTCACCCCGTCCCCGTACCTCCTGAAGCCAATTGTGGGTACGGCGAAGATTCAATTTGGTGGCCCTGTCCGGTAAAAAACCGGATTGGTCTAGGTGTATAAGGTTTGGGATGACTGACCTCAGGCGTCGCGCCAGTATGGTCGCCAAAAGTTTAACCTCCGTGTTAAGGAGGGAAATGGGGCGATATGATGTACAGTCCTCTTTCGGTTTACCCTCTTTGTGTTTCGGTACAATCGTGGCCACGGAAAGGTCCGGGGGGAGCCTTCCTGCCTGGTAGGCCCCTGTGAAGAGCCCCTTAAGATGTCGTCCCAAAAGGTCTGCCGTACGCTTAAAAAATTCGTCCGGAAAACCATTCGGTCCCGGAGTTTTCCCCGGTCTCAGTTTGGCTATAGCTTCTGTTATGTCTTCAACTGTAATATCAGCCTCCAATACCCGGAGGACCTCAGGCGACAGTGTGGGCAGGTCCGTCTGTGCCATGTAATGGCCAGCCTCCTCGCATGTTCCCCGATCCCTAGCTGCGTAGAAAAGTTCGTAGTGTGAGGCGAATGTGTCGGCAACTGCCGCCTCAGAGGTAACGAGCACCCCATCCGTGTTTCTTATAGCCTCGACCCATCGAGCCGCCTGCTCCTTTTGACTGAGCCATGCTAGGAGTTTGCCCGACTTATCCCCCACGTCATATAGACGGTGAAGGGTGGCAAGGGATTGTGTTTGCGCCTCATTCGTGACCAGCTCTCTATACTGTCTTTGGGTATCTAGCAATCTCCGAAGGTAGACTTTTTCCAGTGTTAGGATATTCTGTTCCAGAGCTGTGGCCTTAGCCTGGAGCTTGCGGCGTTCGTCCCCCCTCCTGCTTTGAAGTCTGTCTCGCAGGCCTCCCAGAAGGTGACTTTTGATTCCACTGTTCCCTCGTTCTCTGCCACATATTCCTTGATGTCTGCCCTCAAACCGCACAGAATAGCTGCATTTTGAAGGTCCCAGGCCGCAAGGTGCCAGGAGGCTCCCAAAGAGCCCCGAACGTGACCCGTCCGTACCCATAGTGGCGAATGGTCCGACAGCCCTCTGGCCTTGTATTCCGCAGTATCGTTCGCCTTCAGGTACTGTCTGGACATGAATATGTAGTCGAGTCTCGAGAATACCTTGTGGGCCCCTGAGTAGTAGGAGTAAGCACATTGGGTAGGATGTAGCCACCTCCAGATGTCTGTGAGACCCAGGGTAGCTATCTGCTGAGCCAGGGCAGTCTGTGCCCTTCCTCTATCCATCCCGCCCGAACGGTCCAGTCCCCCATCCATCACGTCATTAAAATCCCCTCCCATGACTTGGATAGTGTCCGCAGTGTCTAGGAGGATGCTAGCAAGGGTCTTGAGTGTACGTGCCTGCAGCTTAGGCGGTGCATAAACTGAAAGTATTGTGTATGTATTTCTATTCCATGTCCCTTGAACCCCAACGTACGTTCCCAGTGGGTCTATCCATGTGCGTGTGATGGAAAATAGGGAAGATTTTTTGATAATGCTCGCCACCCCCCTGGAATCGGACGTGTAGCCTGCATGCGCCAGTACTCTGAAACGACCCCTTGCTATGAAGGCACAGTGTGCGCCCTTAAGATGTGTTTCCTGGAGTAAGGTAATATCTGGATCTAGTCTTTTAAGGTAGGAGTTCACTAGCCCTCTCTTGATTTTAGATCCCAGTCCGTTTACGTTCCATGTCAGGATACTAACTCCCTTGTTGCCCATTTGCGGTGTCGCTAGTGTACTAGCCATTCGTGAATGCGGTATGTCAATGTGGCTGAGTTCCGTTGTGGAAATGTAGCGTAGAACCTGAAAGTGTACAGCTGTTTCTTCCCGACTGCTACCCCCGTCCCCCAACTCCCATCTCCCCGCCCCCATCCAAATGAACGTGAGATCCCCCTTTCCCCCCCACCCCGCCACCCTCCCCTTCCAGTCCCGTCCCATCACAAGACAGCACTGTCCGTAGGAGAAGGTCTGTCGCCCTCCCACACATCCCTCCCTTTAAGCTCTCCCTGCACCCCCTTCCACTACCGGGTCAGGAGAGTGATCAGCAAACAAAACTTATACAAACAATGAACCTAAATAAACAAGGAAAAAAAGGGCGTGTCAACTTGCGTGCTTCCCATCACCGAGCTGCATACTCAAGAACCCGAACCATCATCGTTCATGGTCTGGAGTCCTGAGTCTCCGATTCAGGCGCGCTGTGTTGTCCAGACATGTCCTGCTCCAATACTCGGGTTGCATCAACTAGCGGGTGAACAGATTTACCCTCTCCCTCCCTTTCCTCCCCTCCAGAGGTGCGGCTCTCAAGTTCATCCTCATCCTCTCCCTCAGAGCGAGCAGTGGTGCGTAGACAGGTAAATCTCGAGCCTCCCTCCGCCACCCCTCCCGGGGTGGCCGATTGTCCGTTCCGCGTGTTTCCTGGGCCGCGGCCCCGATAAGGCGCCGCCGGGGTTTGTCTCTTTGACCTCCTGGATTTCATCCTCTGTGTCTTCGGCAGTTCCCATTGGGGTCCATTCCGCACAGACCTATCCAACATTTTCCGACCGACAGTCTCCCTGCTGTTAAGAATTGGGCGTTCCTCCAACCACTGCCAGGCATCCTCCGGATGGGTGAAGAAGAGTGACTGTTCCTTGTAGAGCACCTTGAGTTTCTCCGGAAAGAGTAGCATGTAGGAGATCTTCAGGTCTCTAAGTTTCGCCTTGACGGCATCAAAGGAGCGGCGTTGCTTTTGCACCTCCTGACTGTAGTCCGGAAAGATCATGATGTGCGCGTTTTCTAGACGGATCTCACCCAGTTTCCTCGCCTCTCGCAGGATCAGGTCCCTGTCTGCGAAGTTAAGAAAACACGCAATGACCGGTCGCGGTCTCGCTCCCTCCGGTGGTTTCGCCAGGAGGGCCCTGTGCGCTCTCTCAATAATGAAGCAAGGAGAGAACGGCACCGCCGGGAAGGTTTCCATCAGCCAAGAGTGGAGGAAGGACACCATATCCGCCTTCTCAATCCCTTCCCTAAATCCAACAAAGCGCAGGTTGTTGCGTTGCGCTCTGTTTTCGGCATCGTCTACCTTCCAAAGTAGTTGGCGATGGGATGCCTTGAGCTCCGCAATGCCTTTTCTCAGGGTAGTGATCGAATCCTCGGCCCTGCTCATCCGCGCCTCCGCAGTAGTCACCCTGTCGGATAAGTTACGGAAATCTTGCCTCAGCAGCGTCACTTCGGAACCCACTTCGCCTATCTTAACCTCCAGGGCCGCACGGGATTCCTGGATATCGGCCCGTGACGCCTGGATGGCCCCCATCAGCAGTTAGGTATCAGAGCGCCCACTTGACGCAGCCGGGAGGGTCTCCACAATCTGTCTTGGCGCGGCAAAATTGACCATGGGCCCTTGTTTGGACACTTTGGGTAGTAGGTCTCTCTTCCCCATGATGTACAAGGCTGTTGCGGCAGGTGCGTAGGGCAAGCAACGATTCACTCTACTTCTCGGGCACTAATCGCGGGCTAATGGACTGGCCGTCGTCCCTGTATCTCACCCGGTACTCTAGGGGTCCAAGAACCGCACACCAATGCTCTCGGGGTCTACTGTCGTCTCCCTCTCGCCCTCCACTGTAGTCGGGCTGTCGGGGGTTGCCCCCAGGTAAGTCTCTCAGTCTATCTGGCACCTGTGTTTGCCTGCCAGGTATGCTCGCCAGGCCCCGGGCCCCTGTCACCACCTGCGACAGGCCCCCTTTCATGAGAGGGGGGGGCGCTGGTCTAACACTCCTTCATTGACCAGGTTACTAACAGTGGCCGGGGCCTCTCTCGAGAAGTCGGTGGCCTGTGTGCGGCGCAATCTCCGCGGCGGGTCCTGTCGTTTCCGCGGCTGCGAGGAGGTAGGGTCGCCTGAGCACTCCCCCAGTTGCTTGGCCATCTGTAGTGTTCCGACTACAGAGTGTCGGGGTCGCCGCAGGGTCCGAGGCCGGGACCGAGGCCTCCCTATCTTCGGCATGCGGCTCCGGGCACCATCTTGGCGTACCTCTAAGTCCGATGGTGCCTCGGGGGTTCCTTCTGATGCCCCACCACTGGTAGGGGCCGTCGCCTGTTCGCCTGTTCGCCGCTCCGCCACTCACCTCATGCGCCCCAGGGCCGTGGCTCAGCGATCCCTCAGCTCCCCTCAGCACAGTGCGGGCGCTCCCGCCGCCATCATGGGTAGGGGGCGATCTTCACCGGAGCATCCGACCTAGCGGATCAGGGGGTGTCCAGGCCTGGCGGAACACCACATGGGGAGCTCTAACTTCCGATCCCACCGTAGGGTCCGCTGCCAAATCTGGAGGCCGAGATTCAACTCCTCCAGCAGCGTTCGAGCGCCGCGGCTGCCATCTTGCCTCCGGCCGGGCACACAGAGTGGCAGCTAAAAGTCAGCGTATTGGGTGATTCATTCAGGTACCCCACTCGGTGCTCGCCTCCGCTGGGTCACGCCGTATCCACGCTTCTTCTCTGTTATTTTGGTGGCTCTTGGGGTATTATGAATGACGGATTTTTAAGCAGCTCGCCGGGAGCTCCGGGGCCACACGTCTTGGCATGCCATGCTGTTGGCCACGCCCCTCTTGATGTGACAGTCTGGACCACTTGTGGGTGTAAGAGAAGCCTATAACAGAAAGAATTTACAACAAGGGGTGGTGAGGGACAGAGTCTCTGAATTAAGCAGAATACTCTCACCCAGTCAAGAGATCAGGGCTAGATCCAACACCGTTTTTTAGCTCATTGCACCATCCCAGTAACAGAAAGAATAGCAGCGAGCAATCTCAAAATGATGTACAACAGTTTTAAGATCACACATGTAAATGTGACTCTCGCAAATGTGTTTACCAAGCGCCCCAATTTATAAGGAAATGTATTATTTACAGCACTCAAAATGACACAACATGAAGGGTTATAAGAACTAATCTTTGGGATTCTAGTGATTCATCAGTAAAGGATACCTGCTTGCCTTGCTACTTTCTGAGTAGGTTTGGACCCCCGCACAAACACTGGCACTACAAACCGCTGTCACTCCGCAGAAACAGATGGGTGACAGTCCAGGTAGAGCCAAAGGAAAGTAGGTGGTGCAGTGCTGAGGGCTTTGACAATCCCAGTTGAATCTGGTGAAAGTGATCAAAGTTGGATTTTGTTAGGACTTAACAGCACCAGATAAAATCACTGCAATGCAGAATCTATGTCTGATACTTCTCATGTATGGAAGCAAGTAAAGATGGAGGGAAACCAATGCTGCAGTCGAGAACACATGATTTAAGAGCCATCTTCAATTGCTGAAGCTCTGTGTCTCTAGTGTCCAGGCAAACACAGAAGACCTGAGAGGGGTGTGAAGCTACAACACTGTGCATTGATCAGATCACTGTGATCATGATCTCAGGTGGCCAGTGCTTTAGGTGGGATGAAAAAAGTGAAAATACTTTAAAAGGGATGTTGGCAAAGAAGTGTATGTTGGAATCCTTTCCAAGAGGCATGGTCTATGTAATTAACGGTGTGGAAAATTAAAATCCTGTGCTTTACAAACCATGCCACCTTGCTAGAATTTCGGGGCCTGTCTCTGAAATGTATGTTATTTCATCCAGACATTTAGCACAACAAACATATGCAGAAAAACAAGCCAAACCCGTTGGCTTTGCCAATACTTTTAAGCAGTATTAAATAAATGAGGAATAGCAATGATTTTGTTGGAAATAAAATTGAAAATATTTCAGTTCTGAAAATGTGTGCCTGGAAATAAAATTGAAAATATTTCAGTTCGGAAAATGTGTGACTGAATTAAACATTGCTAAGATCTGTGGAAGAGCAGGTGGTATTCAGAGTGTCTCAAGCACTTCTGTTTCCCTTCACGCCACTTCCACTGCCATCTCTCAGTCTACAACACACTTACTGCCTTTATCTTCCCATGTCTTTCTGAAATGATCTCACATATCACCATTTTACTCTAGGTAAGGTAAGGTAATGTTTATTTGTACATGATTCATTAAAATCTTTACAAAAATATATAACACTGATAGAAACATTAAAACCAATTTGTAGTTAAACTTAAAAAATACGAAATTTACTGGGATCAGTTCAAGGTTATCCTCAGGGCCTAATAATGTTCATCAAGCGCTATTAAGTCTTTTTCTTATTAAGTCAAAGAACTCCACAACCTGGCAATTCAGACCATTTTACTCATGACACCATCTTGTCACTCTCGCCTTCTGCACATACTTTGTTCATCTCCTCATTTCACTATGCGCACCAGATAGACAACCCATCAACTCAGATTTAAGCACTACATTTTATTTTCCTTTGATGCTGTTAATATTTTGAGTTGTGTACTTCCTTTACATACTTTGTCATAAAATCACAATTACAATTGACACATATATGACTATCCCTCTTTGCTCTGCAGAGAGGCCAAGGAGTGCATGTGCATGAAGTCTTAACATCTTTATGACACACTGACAGCCACTGTGAGAAATGTACACTGCCTTCAGCTCTCATTCATGCCCTCCACGAAAACTCACTGACAACCAGAACACACCCAGACACCTAGTAGTAACTCGGTTCATGTAAAGTAGTGTGACCAGGCGTCCCGGATTTGCCCAGGCGGTCCCATTTTTTTCCCAGCAGGCCCGGCAGATTTAAGGAAATTTAGCTCCTTTCCCGGTTTTTAGAGACGGTGGACTGAAAAAGGCAAGAGGTGCTTTTTTATGTTTTACAATGCAGGGATAGTTAGTAGTTGTTTCAAGAAGGCAAGTTAATTAACAGGCATGCTTCTGGGTTTAAGACATGGAATTTTATATATGTTCTAACTGCCTGTTCTGTAATTCTCTTGTGAGGAGTTCTATGCGTTCGCTGGAAGTAAAAGTGTAGTCCTTCTGCTATTTTCACGGTTTTTGGCTTTGCAATTCTGGTCACATAGGGACATATGTTATATTGAGCACTACAGAAAAACAACATGTGGGAAAAACAAATACTCTTAGGGAATGCAAGATGAAGTTAAAATGAAATGCAAACAAGGACTGCAGCGTTGTTATGATTACCTGATGGTTTATTACAGTAGTTGTGAATTCAAGTATCGTGTTTGCCTGCAAAGGACTCGCATTAAGGGATAAATAAGTACTCATTTCAAACATAATTTTGAATTGTTGCTGCAAGTGAGACCTTGCAGGATCCAACCTACTCAAAACCCTGCAGTTGGCACACTAATGTGAAGTGAGTGGCGGCCCGGGGCCCAATCAGAGCTGTGCCCTCTGCCCAGCCTGACCACGTCACACATCTTCGTAGGTCACTCTACCATCTCATGTCCAGTCTTAGGTGGGTGAGCCAATGAAAGCTCAAGCCAGATGCGTGGTTTATCTCTAGGTCCTCCTAAGTCAAAAAAGAGATGAGGTTTCAGGGGGCATAAGCCTGTCCCACGTCACATTCTAACCTCATGTGCCAAGAATGAAGAACAAAGCAGTAACTTTCAATCAAAAATAGGCGAGAGAAAGAGATACCCATTTAGTAGCTGAATTGCACAAAGGGAAAACAGAAAATCTAGGATGAATCCAAGCTTCTCCTCTTGAACAAATTGTGTGATTCTTGGCAAATATTTTATTTCAGCAAGCCTCATGTTTCTTCATTATCACTTATGAGAGTACTTTCAAATGTGTGAGCTCAGGAAGCGTGCTGCACAAAAACCTTACATTTGATTTAAACAACTATAATTTTGCTCAATTTCTAATAAGAATCCAGGCCACATATCGGTTACACACATAACTGGCTTGCCTCTGATTTCACAAGTGGCACTGTCAAACGGGTGGGGGGAGGCATGAAGATTTCTAAATTCATGTTTAACATATCACTTTAATAAATGCCTCTCAAAGCAGTGATATAATCAGAAGTACCAATGTGAAATGGTTCTGCATGTTAAAGAAATAAACTTGTTTAAAATGAGTAGCGATTTTATCATATTTGTGCATGATGTTTCTTGCATAATTTGCTTGCCACAGATTTTCTTGCCTGATCCGACTGTCACTGTCAGACCAAGACCCGACTAGGAAATTATTAGCCCGTTCCACCCCTGTACGGGTTTATGCCCTAGTGTGCAGGAGAACCGAAAAACAGCCTCCATTGCTCTAGAAAACTGTTGTGTTCTAGAGTTTGAAAGAGGGCCATGATTTAAGGCTGAGATCAAAAGAATTCCCAAGTAGTTAAATTGTTTATCCTGGCATTTCACAAAACACCCTGGTTTGCAAGATCTGGACCTAGTATTGCGAGGACCACATGTCACCATAAAGGATTCTGCAAAGTTGATCTTTAAGTCCAGGTCTTTGATAAATGATAAAAATACGTTAAAATAGTGCTCAACCGAATCTATTCCTGGGTGGAACCCAAACTGATATTCCGATAAAAAGCTATCCCCCAGATGCATCAACAACCCATTTTGCGATTCCTTAATAGCGAAAAATACCGATTCGCTATTAAGGAATAGCAAAATGGAATGCATCAAGAAATCACAAAAAAATAGCGATTTCTTAGAATTCCTTAATTGCGACTCGCAAATTGCGAGTCGCAATTGAGGAATACCTCCCCATTCATTCCTATGGCCCTAGAGGCCCATAGGAATGAATGGGAAGACAATCTCAATTTGCGAATCGCAATTAGCAATTCGCAAATTGATATTGCGATTTCAAGGGTGCAGGGGTGTCCAAAGGACACCCTGTTGCACCCCTGAAATTGATCTGTGCACATATGTTGCGTACACATATGCCCTTAGGGCATGTGTGCGCGCAACATGAAACTTTGAAAAATGCACTTTAGTGTTTTTTTCAAAGTTTTTGCAAATTACCATGAAGTTGTACTTCATGGTAATTTGCGTGCCCTATTAGCGAATTCGCTATTTTAAAATTTTTCATGCATTGCATTTAAGGAATCTCCATTTGAGATTCCTTAAATGCAAATAATTGCAATTTAGTGATTTCTCAATTTGCGATTTTTGCATTTGGGATGATGCATCCCAAAACCGGTCGCAAAGGGGCAGATTCTGAGAATCTTCCCCTTTGCGAGCGGATTTTTGTTTGATGCATCTAGCTGTTAGTTCCTCTGCAGTCTCCAAACAAGATAATAGGACTCTGCCCAGTATCTTGGTTGTAAAGAGATTTGGAAGTAACTGCTAGGTTGGTTCCTGTCAGCTTTTTTAAAGATAGGCACTATCATTGCTTCCATCCAGGAAACAGGGATGGGGCCATCCATGGCTGCTCGCAAGACAGTTGTGATAAACATGCCCATAAAGGTATACCCTCTTCAAAAATATCGATATGGACACCATCAGGTCTAGGAATCATCCCAGAGAGGCTCCGTTAGATGTCTAAAATTACCTCATTTAGGGCAATAGTGTTGTAAAACTCCCACTGTGCTTCAGTATCTAAGGGAGTATTCACATCTAGCTCACAGATATGCCCTTCAAACACTTATGAAGAAGAACATATTTTTGAATAATGGTTTTGCCATGCCTCCATGGGAATTATAGCCTCAACCTTCCAAGATGTAAGGTCAGTAACAAAGGGACGATTAACTTCTTCCAAAGATTCTGAGGTGTCTTCGGCTTTCCCTGCATCCAAGAGATCCTCCCATGCCTTTGGTCTTACTTTAGCTTTCTGTTCTGCAAGAACATAGTGTTTTCTGCCACTCCCTTGCTGACCTATTGCTGGGCTACCTTTCAAAGTTCCAACGGCATAGGGCACTCAAATTATGCCTGACAGAACTCCTCCTATGTAAGACCTCTGGTACTGCCTCTGATTCCAAAACATGGTCCGCTTTGGGTATTTCATGACATGGATGACATGGCCAGTTTCTTTTGAGAGTCTGCTGTGATCTGCTTGCTACTTTGTTTTGGTTTCGGTAAATCGGGAATGGTCCTATTCTCTTTTTGACACTGATGTACAGGCTTTGCTTTGGTCAAAACAGCAGCGTGGTCCATGCCATGTAGGCTTCTTGACTGGTACTAAACCAGGAGAAATCTGGTCAAATAGAGACATTGACCATCTTTCTTCTTTCTCACATGTACTACAACCATAACCAACTCACCATTGGCTTCTACATCAACTCCAGCAATCAGGTAGTCAATTTCTTATCCACTGGCTGCCAATTCTGTGTCACTGACACCAGAGGGAATCTCTTAGGGATTTTGGAGCTTTCCTCTCAACAACTAAGCGCCTGTATCCCTCAGGCAGGAACCACAGACCCATTGATACTAGCGTCGAATGGATGTGCCTAAGTGCATCTGGGTCCCTTTCCCAAAGGTTGTATCACAATTCAATGCATGCCTTTACCATCCATACCTTTCCCTCGCAGATGGCTTTACCACACATGGTAAGTATTGCTACGGTAAGTAAAACTTCTCTCTCACTCTCTCTGTCTCTCTCTATGTGATAAACTCCATCCTCCCTTGAAGAATGGGCACAGCACTCCAGGCATTAAAGTAACCCAAAATGTTTGTTAGGAAATGATAGCTGACGAATTTTGGTTGCATCCAGGCAACATTGTTCATTTGAGTGCAGTTTAATAACAATGACATCACTAAGGGGCCGATTCCAATTCGGGTCGGAAAGCACTCCGACTGAGCCAGATCCGGGGTGTTTTCTGACCGATCCGGACTCCTGCAGTCCGACCGAGCGAGTACGATGCAGCCGTATGCTGTCAGACTCGGTTCGGTTGGACTCCCATAGTAGTCAATGGGAGCCGGTTGTACGATGCGTACATGGGCTCCCATTGACTGAATGGACATGTCGCGGACAAGTGCACCCCCTACAGTGGGTATGCGTCAGTGCCATCCGCACAGTACATGCCTGTGTTGGGGAGACCCATGGGTCACCACCTGTGTCCAAATCGTAAGGCTGCGGGTAACAGGGAGTCCGACGTGGACCCCCAAAGTCCAACTCCAGGAGCTATTGCGAGCCGGACACTCCGACTTGATCCGGCTGTCCGAATCGAGCATCGTATTAGCTTGGTCGTGAAATGTCTCCAATGCCCACCACGGTTTGCTTGTGACCGAGTCGTACGGAGCGATTCGGACGGAGATTTTGCGCTTGTTCGCATCGTACTTCGACATCCGGACCCGTGTACGACTCGGACGGATATTCAGCCTCCGAATTGGGTCCGCTAATGCCTAACCCGATTCGGTGCCCTTCCGACCGAGATCGGAATCGGCCCCTAAGTGTTAATTGAAACAGAGGGAGGACAGCATCCTATACATTGCTTTCGTTGCCATCTTATAACATTTACTTTGTTATCGAAATCCATTAATTAGAGTAGTGTTAACCCAATGATCAAATCAAAATTATAGTCCTGACATATAATGATAATCACAGAAAGGGCAATGTATACACCCACTATGTTTTCATGTTAATGAGCTTGCATGGGATCAACAAGGTGCATTTTTCCAACCATTATCAACATTGTATCTGTGTCAGTACAACAAGATACTGGGAAACAGTGGTTCATATATAATTCATATGTAAAGGTTTTAAAACAGAGAGTTCCATACAAATTCATAAGCACTTCCAAACATTAGTTTTTATCATAATGCCAAAGTCAGCAAATACTGTGAAAGCAGTGTTGTATTTCTAAAAGTCAAATACACAAATTATAGTTATGAATTAATTCAATGGTAGCAATATGAATTCCTTCAAATCTATACTAGTGGGTATCACTGTTATGTAGAAACCCAAGTGGGTACTTTTAAAACATTCATAGAATATACTTAAAACCAAACATACAACATGGGAAATACATCATTGCAATGCTCTGTGGTGTTTCCCTTCTGTCCATGAACATAAGCAAAATGATGTGTGTTAGAAACCCTTTGGTATAATTTGTACTAATCATAATTGTGGTACTAAAACGTATCTAAATCTAATACTAAACAAAACACCAGTTCCTTTAAGAATGATAAAGTAAAGAAATCAGTATTTATCAGCTGGTTGGAAAGAACCATTCTGGCAGCAAACAGTTAATCTAAACATGAAAGCACCTTCTCATCTATGTTGAGGCCATGTGGTTCTTTGCTATCAAGCTCAAGAATATATTGGGTTTCCAACTGATGAAGTTCTCTTTTCCTATCCTCTCCTCTTATGTTTTTCAGGATGTGAGCTAGGCAGCTATATTTAAACATGGATGATTCACCCCTATGGAATTTTTCAATGTGCCTCGCAACATTGTAGCTGTGATCCTTGTTGTTCACTGTCTTAATGTATTGCAGTATATATATATATATTTATTTTTATGGTGGGGAGCATCCCCCCCTTTTTTTTTATCTCCTCCTGACCTTCCTTTACCACTACCCAACCATAAATCCTACATTTTCCCTTACCACCTTTTACCACTGCTTATCCCTAAATCCTAAAATTACCCTCACTGGGCTACTGGGTGATAAAGGCATGCGTGGTAAAGACATCATTGTAAAGGCTGTTTTTATTTCCCAAATGTCCTTTGCTAACAGGCTGAGTGCAACAGGGCCCTCACCCACAGTCAAAATGCTAGCTAATATGGGTGCATATGATACCGGGTCTTTTGCCTAACAATCTCTCTTGTAACGACCAACCTTGTGTAACTTACAACATGTAAGCCTTGAGCTTGAAAGAACCTTCCTGTCCTCCCTTCTCTTTGTGTTCCTGACTTGGAAATCAATTCTCTTTCTGCTTGTGTAAGCCCCTCCTAGACACTTGAAAATTGCTCTGGCCCTTACACTCCAGTTTAGAACCTGTATTTTGGAAGTTCTCTCTCCTTTTAGCTTTGAGCCAGCCATGTTGTGCCAGCCCTTTTTTAACTCATTTGCAGACCAATTGTCATCCAACACTGCAAGTTTCTTTAGATCCTTTTTTGTCAAGCGTGACAGAAATTTCCTAAATGTGGTACAGCACTCCTCCTTGAGTCACTCTGTCTCCATCAACTGGTTAAGGCCACACAAGTTCTTGGTCTCCATCCCTCTCACCTATTCATTCTATGAATCTATCCGCTCTCTTTGAATCTCTTGGCCCAAACCGTCTGATCAGAGCTTCCTTCATCTGTTTATACTTCATTTGATCAGCTAAAGGTATTCTTCCAATGACTACCATTCCTTCTATGCAGTGTTTTTGTTCAAAAGGTTTTCTTGGTTTTAATAAGAAAACACATACGAACAGGCCAATATTACAGAGGTTCTGGGATTCAAACAGAGGCAGAACAACCCTAGAGATCATACAATATAGGTAAGGAGGAATACATAGATGAATAGACTTAGTAGGAAGCAACTAACTTCCACGCAAGATATTGAAATGTGCAAATGGAGATATTTGCAACATTGGAAGCTCAATGAAATAGAACTCTTTTGGCTTGTAGGGCCTGATGTAGCGTGAAAGCTTCTATGCAATGTTTAAATTGGCAGATATTCTCTAGTATTGAGTGCCTGCAGCTCTTTATTTGAAAGGGAGAGTACCTGCATTTTTCAGCTCTACTGCAATTCACTTAAATGGGTACCAGCACTTTTAAGGAGCAATTAGACACTCTGAATAAAGAGTACTAGAACTTCAGAATTTCAGTTTAAAGTAGTGCTTCAATGGGCAAGCAAGTCTTAAAAAGGGTCGCCTTAAACAAATCATTTAACATCTGGCCTCTACAAGTAATCTTAAAACTCACACACAATTCCAAAATGTATTGGGCTTCCACATACAAATGTAGAAGCTCTTTTAACAGATACTCTTGCAGATTTGGATGTGGAATTGCTTTTCTCAAAAGTAGCTGTCTCTGCTGCCATTCTGAGCTTTTTTTCTGATGCTCTCCTTCTCTCTATAATTCTCTCTGTTTTTCTTGCCTTTACCTGGCCTTCTTTCTTTCATCATTGACACTTCCTTCTTGTCTCTCACACCTCCTTTCTTCTTTTTTCTGGTGAGCTAGTCTCAACTTTTCTCTCTTGATCCCCTTGACCTTCTCCTCTTCTTCCACCTTAGCCTTCTAAAGAGACAACTGCAAGTTCAGGCTCTCAGCTAGACTAAATCGACCAAGTGAATAACTGCAGCTGGTGACAGCGGCATCCTTGAAATTGGGGGGGAAGGGAATGGGCTGTCTGGAAAGTACTGGAAGGGAATATTTGACGTTACAACGCAAGCAAATACAGCGCATGCTTTTACAACACAACTCTTACTTCACAAGTACCAGTACATCGCAAGTTTTTACAACGAATACCATTACAACGCAAATGTAGTATTCTTAATTGAAAGATCCATAACAACGCATACTGCAATAATGCATACATTTACAACGCAATATATATGTTTTTTTTGTATAATAAACTCTTGCAGCAGGATGCCGGGAAAAAAGGGGGTTTGGGTGGGGAAGTGTATTAAAATGTAAAAATTAAGAATAAATACACATTATATTAAATTAATACTCAAGTATTAAAATGAATACTCGCACAAATATTTAATATTTAATTAATTAAACGTTTATCAATTTATTTATCGCAATAAATAATGAAACACATAAAAAATTATAATACATTACACAATAAGATTACACTGAATCCCCCCAAAAATACCAGGATAAAAAAATAAATACTTGGGTACTTTTCCATACTTTTTTTTATAATTAAACATTTCAAAAATGCATAATACACATATAAATTAAACATAAAACTAAAATTAATATATAAAATATTTTATTTACGACTTTTTAACTGCGTGCATTTCACAAACAATTAAATAAAATTATTATTTTAACAAAAAAAAGCACAAACAGGAAAAATATATGTAATAATATAAATAAAATGAGTAAAAATAAATCGCAATATAATACACAACTCATACCAACAACAAGGGAAAAAAGTGCAGTTTTCGAAATAGTTAAAATAAAATCCTACAATTCTTTCAATTAAATTACTTAGAGCTGGAAATAGACAAAACAGATGTTAAAACAAACTAAAATAAAAAGTTACGAAAACTAACAAAACAATATAATTTTTTGTATTGTCACACACCACTAAAAACACAAACAAATATTAAACCCAAAACATATTTTACTTTCAAAAAATGTTCCAGACCACAAAACGTATAAAATGAACTATCCACCATTTTTAAAATTGTAGTTACCCGATTACCAGAGACTGCATGCGGGATTACACTTTCCAAAATCTACTCGTCAAAAAAAGCCAACTAAAACTCAAAGTAAGTACAAACTATAGAAATATATAGCTAGTTAACAATTTTTCAAACCAGAAATAATCTAAAGTCAAACATATTTGTTTTTCAGCTTGTTTCAAAACTTTACAACTTTCAAACACCTTTACTGAATAGACTTTTTTAAAAAATATATAACAAAAGTATGTCACCACATTTTTTTCTTCCATTTAAAACAAGATGTAAAATACTTGCTTTTTAGTAAATAATACTCAAAATAACGACACTCCAAACAAAAAAACATAATAATACTTCCCTCTTCAAAAAGTATTCTAAGTTAAACTAATATTGCCGTTTAAATATTTTTTACACTTGATTTAAAAAAAGTACAGATAATAATATATTAAAACTACTAGTCTTACTCCAAAGGGTTTTTGCCTCACAGAAAATACTGTATAGTGTTTAATTTAAAATAAATATTCCTACTCCAAAATATGCTTGCCTAAAACAAAATGCTAGATAGTGCTTATGTAAAATAGCTATTCCAACTCCAAAAGGTACTTCATTTGAAAAATATGCAACATTGTAGTATATTAAAATTACTATTCCTACTCCAAAGCGTGTTTGTCTCAGAGAAAATGCTGGATACTGTTTACATTAAAATAACTACTCCTACTCCAAAATATACTTGATTAAGAGAAAGTGCTGGATAGTGTTTAAGTTAAAATAACTATTCCAACTCCAAAAGATGCTTGCCTAATAAAAAGTGGTGGATAGTGCTTAGGTTAAAATTAATATTCCAACTCCAAGAGGTGCTTAATAGTAAAAACATGCAGGGTAGTAATATGTAAAAAAATTATTATTCCTACTTCAGAGGGTGTTTGCCTTAGAAAAATGCTGGATAGTATTTAGATTAAAATAAATATTCCAACTCTAACAGGTGCTTTATTCTAAAAATATGCAGGATAGTAGTATGTTAAAATTACTATTCCTACTCCAAAGGGTGTTTGCCTCAGAGAAAATGCTGGATAGTGTTTAGGTTAAAATAACTATTCCTACTCCAACATACACTTGCCTAAGAGAAGTGCTGGATAGTGTGTAGGTTAAAATAACTATTCCAACTCCAAAAGATGCTTGCCTAATAGAAACTGCTGGATAGGGCTTAGTTAAAATGACTATTCCAACTCCAAGAGGTGCTTTATTGTAAAAATATGCAGGATAGTAGTATGTAAAAATTACTATTCCTACTCCAAAGGGTGTTTGCCTCAGAGAACATACTGGATAGTGTTTAGGTTAAAATAACTATTCCAACTCCAAAAGACACTTGCCTAAGAGAAAGTGCTGGGTAGTGTGTAAGTTAAAATAACTATTCCAATTCCAAAAGAAGCTTGCCTAATAAAAAGTGCTGGATAGTGCTTAGGTTAAAATGAATATTCCAAATCCAAGAAGTGCTTGATTGTAAAAAGATGCAGCATAATAGTATGTTAAAATTACTACTCCAACTCCAAAGGGTGTTTATCTCACAGAAAATGCTGGATAGTGATAACATTCAAAAGAATAACCTTACTCTAAAAGCTGCTTCTATCAAAAACATGCATAATATTAAAATGTTTAAACTACTATTCATACTCTAATTTTATTTTTATATCAACAGATTACTACAATACAACATCAAAGCTAAACAACAAATCAACAAAGAAATCTCAAATACAACAAAATCCTATTCCAAGGTAATGCTCTCAAATGCAACAAAGTAAGAAAAATAAATGCCGGATAGAAATACAATTATAAGAGCTGTTCTTACTCCAAGAGCTGCTTTTTTCTAAAAACATGCAAAATATAAAAAAATTAAAACTACAATACTTACTCTAATTTTCTTTTCATATCAACAGATAACTTCCAAACAACATCAAAAGTCAAGAACATCTCAACAAAGAAAGAACAAAATACAGTGGACAACAGAAAAACAATATACCAAGGTAATTGTTTCAAATATAACAAACGTTACAAAAATAATACAAACACAAAACACATTATCAATATAAAATATTTACAATCTTCAATTATTTTTCCAGCTACCAAAAGTTAAAACAATACAAAAAACAAAACTAAAGCAAGGTAATTTACACATCAATAATTATTGACATTTTAAAGCTGTACAGAATTTTTTCCCTGACAATAATAGTTTCTATCCCCAAACATATTTATAACTGATAAATAAATATATTATACTTTATTATAAGATATTGACAGAGAAACACAAATGTAAGTATTATCATAAAAAAGTTATTTTTATATAATAATAAAAATTGATTGTACTGCTCCTTAACCAAGCTAATGCTATTATATGTCGGAGATCTGATGTCAAAAAATATTAAAAGACTAACATTATTTTTCTTTAATATTTTACAGACCACAAAACAACTAAAAATATCTAATTAAAGGAATAATCAACCAAAACTATTTTCTAAAGGTAAGATTACAAAAACACAAACAAACTAATATAAATAACTATGTTATTCTCACTAGGAAACTTCACCAATAAAATACAGATACCTAATAAAACTCCTTTTTTTCCAGAAACACAGACAACTAATTTACCAACACCAAAGAACATTACAACATCTAATTAAAAGGTAAGATAAATTAAGTTATTTTCCTATACAATTAACTATTTTTTCTTCATCCCAATAAAGCAGGATTGTTTATTTTCAGATACAACAAAAACTAGGAATGCATGAAATGGAAAACAATAACAAAATACAGTAAATGCATACATTGTGAACGGTAAAAATAATCTAAACAGACTTTAATTTTCTCTTTAAACAGGTATACATCACTAATTGTTAAATAAATAACAATTTTTTTTGTTTTGTTACAGGAGAAAAATGGCAACACCAGCCAAAGAAGCTAAATACAGACAAAACAAAAGAGGGAACAGACTGCTGAACCACAGTGGGTATGTTTATTGTAAGGAGAGACTATCTGAACCCAGATGTCATTGGAGGTGCGTGCAATAATACTCAATCCATTGCACAGCCAGAGCGGTTACCCTTGGTGACATTGTTTTAAAAACAACAGACCATAACCACTCTGCCTCTGCAATGGAAATTGAATTTCGTGAAAGAATCAATAAAATTAAAGACATTGCATCCACCTCCAGTGAACCCTGTGGTTCACTTTTAGGGAGGAATCACAACAAATACCCCCACATGCTGCAAGTAGTATGCCCACAATACCTAGTTTGAGAAGAATTATACAACGTCAAAACAGACAAGTAACCCACAAAGAGTAACACCCCAAACATACTCTGACATCATAATACCACCTGAACTCTCTGTTACTTCTTCCAATGAACCTTTCCTATTGCATAATAATGAAAGCCCTCAAAAAAGAATCTTAATATTCAGCATACCACAAAATTTAGTACGGTTAGAAACCACTGATATTTGGATGATGGATGGAACGTTTAAAAGTACGCCCCATCCATTCAGCCAAATATATACTTTACACGCATACATTAACAATACAGTAATTCCCTAAATAATACAGTTTACTGCCTGATAAACAATCCTCAACATGCAATGAATTTTTATCAGTGATAAAATCTAACAAAAGCCCTGGAAAAGAAATAATTGACTTTGAAATATCTATCATTAATACAATTACTAAAACATATCCAGAAACCCAAACTCAAGGATGTTTTTTTCACTTTTCTCAGGCATATTGGCGCAAACTTAAAAAACATCCTTAATTGAGGAATATATATCAGACAGTAAACTAGAGTTTGAACTTTAAAAACTAACTGCCCTTTGCTTTGTTGCTCCTGATAGTGTAGACAAGTACAACACCTCAATAACTGAATCTGAATATTTTACAGCAAATGAAGAAAAACTGGCACCTATACTAAATTATTTTGAAGACAGATGAATTGGCCATCTAAGCAGGTCAGGTCACAGAAGGAGACCACGTTTCCATGTGGACTGGTTGAACTGTTACTCGACCTGCTTAGAGGGAGGAGCAAAAACAAACAATGCCATAGAGGGATGGCACAACTCCCTCAATAAAGCAATTGGAAAACCTCATCCTAATTTCTATCATTTTTTGGATATTTTGAAGAAGGAGCAAAATTTCCAAGGAATTGGAATGCCGCAATCATTAACAGGTAGTCTAAACCCACGTATTTCTAACAGAACTCAGGAAATGTCAGAAAGACTATTGGGTGTAATGCAACAATTTTCGTTGCAAGTGGCTTCAGACTACCTGGATAATCTTGCACACATCCTACACTTTTAAAACACATTACTTTTACTTGTCTGTTTTACCCTAAAACAACTCCTACTAATTCAATTGGGCATAATAAACAAATATTAAATTTAAACTTTAAAATTCTTGTATCTTCAACTCTTGGACTTACATACCATCTACTGCTTCACCAAGAGTCCTTTTATTCTTTAATCCATAATAAATAACAAATAATCAGTGTAAACAATCCATTACCCGATGAAAAAGATGTTAATATGCACAGTAAAATAAGTGCATACATAAAAAAATGCACTCAATAAAAAAATCCCGAAAATATTTTTTGGGGTAGAAAAAAATGCAACAAAATCCAACAATGCAATCCAATGATAAGACAAATCTAAATGCTTTTCGAAATCCTTTGGAATCCAAAATGAGGAAACCCTAAGAAAAAAATCCCAAAAAGTATAATTTTTGTAAATATAAAAAAGCCAATATTTTCCCAAAAACAATCCATCAAAACCCTAAATCCTGTAGAAATCAAGTTATTAGCACATCCAAAACATATTACATTTTAAACAATGTATAAATACATCTAACCGCGAATATAATAAAAATGTGTTACTTATTAGACAACGTACCGCTAAACCAATAAAGTACACATTTACAAACACTTTTGTTAAATTAAGTACTTAATATATATAGCATCAAGTACTTAGCTAACAAAAACTATTACGGAAAAAAATAAGACCCGACGTGGGCCAACTACTGCAACACGTAATAGCAAAAATTAATTTGTGAAAACACAACAAACCTATGTAAAAAACATTTACTAACTAAATATACCTCCCTCCTCTCGCTTTACAATAAACAATACCACTACACTATGGGGTCCATTATGATATCGGGCGGATTGCCTCCGCCAGGCTGGCGGTAGCAATCCTAATATGGCGGGGGGGACCACGGTGGACGGAAAGACCGTCCGCCGCTTTTCCGCCCCGGTCGCCTTGCGGCCTGGGCGTAAAAGGAATAATATCGTGGCAGTGTCTAACAGACACTGCCAGCCATATTATGAAGTCTGGTTTTCGGTGCCTTTCCGCAGCGGCGATGCCGCCACGGAAAGGCATGCGGTCTTCACTCTGGGGGCCCATGGGCCCCCAGAGGCACATGGGGGGTACCTGTGGTACCCCCCTTCATTGTCATTTACAAAGCGACAGGCATGCGCGGTGCCTGCCGTTTTGTAAATGACAATGTGAAAGTGCATTTCAGCATTGTGGCGGGCGGTGCAGAGAGCACCGCCCGCCACAATGCGGAAAATACAGGATGTGCCCGCCACTGTGGCGGGCACATCCTAATAGCACCCCCGGGACCCCCACCCTTATGGCGGGCGGTCCCGATTTACGATGGGATGACGGGCGGGCAAAGTCCGCCCATCATCCTAATGAGGCCCTATGTATTTTAATAACGTAAATGTATCTTAACTTAACGCAGCTCCCCCTTGCTTCTGTTCCCTCCAGCGACACTGTCTGTAATGATGAAATTCACGTCTACGTGTCGACTTCACATATTTCTGTAAAAATGAAAAAAGGACAATGTCACTCATTGAAACCAATGGAAAAGTGTGAGAAACTTATTAAAAAGTGTATTATAAAATGTTTTTTCAGAATTTATTACAAATATTCAAAAAAATTAAATAATCAATAAAAAATGTGGATAAAAAGTTAACTGTTTTCTATTTCTTTATAAATATTTATAAATGTTTATTGTAAATTAAATTTGAAAATGTATTTTGTGCTATTTAAATGTGTTATATATATATATATATATGTGTGAGTAAATTGAGGGCTAGGGCACTCACCCATGAAACTTCCAACATGGACACTCAGTCCATGATCGCTCCCCCATGACTGTACTAAAAGCATCATGAAAATACATAAATAATGCCATGGTCGTCAAAATTATTGACTAACAATAATAAAACGTTCACCAATGCCATTACAATGCCGCGATCCGGCTGGGTAAAGCGCACTGCAAGATACATAAATGCAAAACGAACTACTGAACCCACAATGCATCCTAACTGCCAGGTGGAGTTTGTCAGTATAAATGGTAGACATAAATGATGGATACGTGTTTGTAACCGTGATCAAGGACAGTTTACCTGTCTGAAACGCGTAGGTGGGGAACCTACAAGAAATAAACAAATAAGTCACACATTTGAGGTGGTGTGCGGCGTCTTCTTTTGAAGAAAACTTTGCTGTACTCATATATATATATATATATATATATATATGAAAGCCGAATCCTTCCGTGCACGGACGCCAACCTCCGCGCCGCCACACCAACAGGAACGGACCACAGCAAAGGTAGTTTTATGAAGTGCAGTTTATTCCATACATCGCAACATGACGCGTTTCGGCTAGGTTACCCCAGCCTTGATCACATGACATGTCAGAAAACACCACGCCCTTAAATATCATAATGACCGCTCTGAATCCTCCCATTGAAAATAAACAGTGAGAAAAGACATATCAAAGAGTGCAAGTGTTCACATAATCAAAGTTAAAAAATTATCATAGTCGCTATGTATGACAATAGGACAATTTTGGAATTTGAAATCTCCTTAATTTCAATCAAAGAAAATCCAGGGCAGGTGCCCAAGCTCTATTTTAAAGGAGATAATTTATGCAATTCCTACTGCACCAAATATACTGGGAAAGAGCAATCCTCATAATAAATACACCATGTGTAAAAATAACGAAGCATTGCTAAATAGCCTAACTTCCATTAGAATAATATATATACATGTTGTATTTTTAATTATTTACATATGCTTTACATTATTAGATGATATAATTCACAATTTACTTTTAACAATAAGAACTTTTTACCTTACAAATAAATACTTAGTAAAATTAATAAAAAAGCTAAATACATTTAGGTTTTATTTTTTTAAATAAACTATGTATCAAAAGAATTAATTTTGAACCTGAAAATGTAATATTTACCTACATAATTAATACCAGAGTATTTTTATATCATAATTAATATTAAATATTTATATAAAAACATCCATACTAATTATAATAGTAGCATTATTATTACTACATGAGTATGTATTTATTAAAAAATGTAGCCTACACCTTAAAAAAATAAAAAATATTCCCCTAAAAATAATATATTTACCAACTAAATTAATATTTGGATAATTATTTATTAATAAAAAAGCTAAATATATATACTGTTTTTTAATCAACTGTATATCAAACTAATTAAATTTTAAGTTTAAAATTAAATTTTTACCGACATAATTAATACCGGAGTATTTTTATATCATAATTACTATTAAATATTTCTATAAATACATCCATATTAATTATAATAGTGGCAATATTATTAATACCCGAGTATTAATGTATTTTAAAATGTAGCCTACACCTTTAAAAAAGAAATATATTCCCCTAAAATAATATATTTACCAACTAAATTAATTTCTGGATTTTTTTTGTAATAAAAAAAATATTTCTACAAATATTTCCATATTAATTTCAACTGTAGCATGAATATTAATACCTGAGTATTAAGTTACTCATAAATAACTGTTACCAAATATATAAATATATTTTTATATTTTGTAAATAAATATAACTTCCCAACATCAATAATATAAAAGTTATTAAAAAAACTTCCCATACTATACTTATCAATGCGTTGTAAAATTATGCGTTGTACCAACATATGCGTAGTTATAGTACGCGTTGTTAATTCCTACGATGTAATTGTTCCTGCGTTGCAAAAGAATGGCGTTGTAATGCCTGCATTGTAAAGGATGTTTCCCACTGGAAGGCCAGTTTGGGGACTCACTCCGGGTGTGTCTGGGGAAAACTTGTGCTATGGGGCTGAGAATGCCTGATGGTAGGGGTATTCCCCCCCTGGATTCCGATCATAATACCCTTTGCAGAATCCATCACAGTTTTCCCTTACAGTTTCTCTAACTGTTCCTCAAAACTAACACATACCTCTCTTTCCTTGTTTCTGGGAGCCCCAACCCTCTTTCCAGACACAATCCCTCAACTAATCTAAGGATAGTGTGCCAGTGTCTACCACTACTAACCTTTAGCCACCATTGTACTATGCAGGTACTACTGTGCACAAGCCAGACTTATTGTTCTTTTCAGAAAAGCGGGAACTGACTTTTCCATATCTCACATCACTTGCCATCAATTGGCAACTGCCATTTGTGGGCCATGGAGCAGGCAGGAGCTTCTGGACTTTAACTGTGGAGGTTGAGGTAGTTTGCCACTATTGACCAGGCCCTGTCATACTATGATTTCACAAACTGGGCCAAGTATAACCCCTTCTGCACTACACTCTCATGGACAGCCACATGATCTCAGGGAGGTAGTGAGGGGGTGACCGAGCTCAGAGTTCCACAATTAATCAATAGGCATCACAACATTAATGCTCTCCTCAGTGTTTATATTTGCAAAAAGAAAATGCATTAATCACACAGTTATGCTAAATACTACACACTTCAATGTACATACACAAGTTAGTGCCTCTGGGTGCTGTATCATGTATCCACCCCTGTTTACTGCCTGTTCACTCCAAGGTGATCTCCCTGCGCTACGGAACCCACCCCATCTCTCAGGGCAATCACGAGTACCATGAACCAGGCTCAGGTGCAGTTTTCATTTGGCTACCTACAGTTCAAAAATTTGATCAGTCTTTAATGTACTTCCTTCTTGGGATAGATGAGTTCTTCCACGTCCTTTCTGCTGCCACCACACCCAGTACGTCTCTTCTATGCACTTGAAAGAGCTGCAGAGAACCACAGGGTCCTTGTCAGAGTTCATTGGAGATGAGTGCGGACGCTTCATCAGCGCATCCGCCCAGTCTCTCCTTCAGAGGTCATGGCTCTAGGATGAGGGTCTGGAGTTCCACATTTCTTAATGATTGCAGTCCTGACAGAACTAAAGCTAGGTGCAGGTGGGGGTGATCTCCTCAGTCAGCAGTTTCCGTCCTCCCCCATCCAGCACACTGTATTCAGCA
This sequence comes from Lissotriton helveticus, assembly GCF_964261635.1. Lineage (NCBI taxonomy): Eukaryota > Metazoa > Chordata > Amphibia > Caudata > Salamandridae > Lissotriton > Lissotriton helveticus. Next base: position 466,925,079 of record NC_136073.1, on the reverse strand, counting down.
GATGGAGCCCGACTGGGCCTCCTGTATTCATGCGATTACAGCCCAATCAGCACTTCAGCAATCATGCAATTGTAGTGTTGCAGGTTCTGACAGGAATCTGAGGGAGAGTCTGGTGGGGCTCACAGGCCCCAGGGTTCCCCCAAATTACTCTTGTGCGTTTTCCTGGATTCCCCAGTCACCAGGAAAATCCTGGATCTTGCTCGTTCCTGGATACTCTCTCCTCTTGCACGGCCAGACAACCTTCTTCTCTCTCCCAGCTGTCAGGCAGGCTTCTAGGCTCTTCGGGCCTGGAACACAGATCTCCACCAGGAAATTCAGACTTCAAGTGATGTCCCAATAAATTCTGGGATACTGGCTGTAAGGCAGATACTACTAGTCCTGGTTGTATAGCAATCCTTTCAATACTCTTCAGTGTACTCCCTTCCTTGGTCCGAAAGGACTTAGAAATTGAACGAATCAGGATCTGGATTCCACCTTTATACATAGCTTCTTCACATGGGATCCGGATTAACTAACTCTAACTGTAGACTCGGTTGGGCTTTCTTCCTTTAAGTGCTTTTTCCAGACTGTTCTCCAGGAAAGTAAGTGTCCTCCAGACAGCATCTTCAAATGGGACCATATCCCAGAAATAAGTTACTGATAAATTATTGGGGGGTCTTAGGTGAGCTTCGCATGTGTTTATGGGCAATCTGTCAACACTGGAGGTAAGTAAATGCACAGAAAACATATGTGATAATCATACAAATGATTGCAAGAGACTGGATCACCATTTTCTTACCTGGCAAAAATTGGAAGTGATTTAATAGCTGCCAATCAGCAACATTAAGCTCAAAAAAGGAAAACGTGATGCATATGTTTTGGACTGCATTCGCTGCATCCAATAAATGCACTTCTGTCTCCAGAGATCCCACATATTTACAGTGAAGCAATCTGGGTCCCTTTCTGGCATCTGGGCAAAATGGGCTAAATCATCCCCCTCAGACCAACTTGGAGGCCCAAGAAGGCGAAACCGGATCCTAGAGGGGACCACAGCTAACGCACCCCCAGGGCAGCTGACAAGGGGCGGGCAGCCGGAAGCTCATGACATCCCCCGCATGGCATTGACCAGCGGGGTTCAAAATATCCAATCAGGTGGCAAGAGGAATGGGGGGCACACAGCTAAAAGAAGTAGAGGGCAGTGATTGAGCATTATTACAGCAATTGTTGCCCTCCACTCCAATGCAGTCATTACAATTAAACCAGTCAGTCCACATTAGACTTGACTCTACCGCCACCTTGAACTCCCCCACTCGATTGTGGCTGGCAGTGTGCCAGGAAGAGGCAAGGGTGCACCGTGGGGCCAAAAGGAGCAGATACGCAGGAGCTGGGTTGGCAGCATCAGGCTTACCAACAGGATAACATAACTTGGAGCTTCAAGGGGGACACTGAGTCCTAAAGACAGCAACCACAGTACCCCAATAACCTGATGGGGGGGCTCACAGTAACCAGCTAGGCCAGGCGGATGCTACAGCAGCATGGCAAGGGGGCGCTACACAACACAGCAACCTGCAAGCCAGCCAACATATAATTCTAGCAAGTCTAGTCCCCCTAGCCGTAAAAGAAAGGATATGGTGCAAGGAGTTCCTAGAAATATTCACATAGCTGGAGGCCAGACACGTTGGCTGGACCTGATAGTGCAAATTAAAAAAGAGGAGTATAGGAAGGAAAGGTGCATGCCAAAGGTAGAGAGGTCAATTGATAACTGGCTCGACATATTCAGAACATTGGCATGTGTGTTAGTTAAAAAGTTCCCACAGAGCACAGCAGCAATTATTTCTGTATGAGCAGGAGAGGCTTGGCTGAGATACGATGAGGGTTTAGGTCTAAGAAGCAGTAACCGCCCTTTATTGTTTGAGATTACCAAAATGTTACAGGCTTCATGCACAACATGGTAATAGTGCATGAAGGAGTCGACATACAGGAGCATACCTTTCAGGCCTAAGGGGTGAAGAAAAGTCAGGACTGGTCACAGCAGGGTAGTCGAAGCATATCTTTTGTGGGAGAGAGGACTGCCAAGTGCCAAGCACCAACCTGCTGGAAATTTGAGAGGGATGACTGTAAATGGGGCAAATCATGCAAATCCAGACCCACTTGCAGCAATTGTGGGGGACACCACCCAGCTAGTGAGTGCAAAAAAGGGCGTGGAGGTGGAGAGAAAAATTAGCTCCTGAAAAAAAAAGTAGCTGGGACACGGCATACGAGGGCAGAGCAAGTGCGAGGGCTGCAGGCTTAGCTCCCACACCCATATGTATTAAGCAGCTCACCCGATTGCTCAACAGCAATCAAAAACGTAATGATGCACAGCACCTGGTGAGAGACTTTAGCGAAGGTTTCCTTTTTCCATACAGTGGTTCCCAGTCAGGGAACCACTGCTGGAATCTTAAGTCATTTGAGGAGAATGCTGAGGTGATTAGGCATAAGGTGGCCAAAGAACTCCGGCTAGACCGAGCGTTGGGGTCTTTTGAGCACCTGCCCTTAGAGGACTTTGTGGTCTTGCCCCTCGGGTAGTCCCCAAAAAAGAACCGGACTAGTTTAGACTCATACTCCATCTCTCATACTCCCCGGGTGCATCAATGAATGACGGGTTGGACCAAGAACTGTGTTCAGTGTCCTATGCTGGATGAGGTGGTGGACATGCTGCGGGATGCCGGAAGAGGGGCACTAATGGCCAAGGCTGACATTCAAATTGCCTTCCACCTCCTAATGGTGCACCTGGACAGGTATAATTTGCTGGGTACAAGACGGATGGCTCTACTATGACAGATGTCTACCCATGGGCTGCACAATATCTACTGCGTATTTTGAAGAGTTCAGTACCTTTTTTGAGTGGGCACTGGGAGAGAGAAGACCAGAATGGGGGGAGACTCCACTACATCAACAAGTTCATTTTCATAGAGGGCCTAGGATCAACACAATGCACCACACTCCTGGAACAGTTTATCGCTTTAGCGGTGCAGCTGGGGGTGCGATTGGCACATGATAAGATCAAAGGTCCATCAACACCTTTGACTTTTCTTGGCATAGAGCTTCACTCAGTGGATGGTGTATGCCGGCTACAAGTGCAAAGAAATGTTGGACCTATAGCAAGTGATCAAAGAGGTCCTGGGCAATAACACAGCACCTTGAGAGAGGCCCATCAACTACTGGGCAAACTCAACTTTGTGGGACGAGTAATCCCTGCAGGACAAACATTCTACTGCGTATTTTGAAGAGTTCAGTACCTTTTTTGAGTGGGCACTGGGAGAGAGAAGACCAGAAGGGGGGGAGACTCCACTACCTCAACAAGTTCATTTTCATAGAGGGCCTAGGATCAACACAATGCACCACACTCCTGGAACAGTTTATCGCTTTAGCGGTGCAGCTGGGTGTGCGATTGGCACATGATAAGATCAAAGGTCCATCAACACCTTTGACTTTTCTTGGCATAGAGCTTCACTCAGTGGATGGTTATGCCGGCTACAAGTGCAAAGAAATGTTGGACCTATAGCAAGTGATCAAAGAGGTCCTGGGCAATAACACAGCACCTTGAGAGAGGCCCATCAACTACTGGGCAAACTCAACTTTGTGGGACGAGTAATCCCTGCAGGACAAACATTCGCCAAACACTTAGCATGGCTGGCTAGTGGCCTCAGCAAGAAACACCAAAGGCTTAGGTTAATGAAAGGGGTGAAACAAGATCTTCAACTATGGCAATTATTGTTGACCAATTTTAATGGTACGCTAGTGTGGTGGGAGCCCTGGGTGACCACTGAAGAGCTTGAGCTTTCCACTGGCGCCACAGGTAGTGAAGGATTCAGAGCCATACTGGGCCTGGTGTGCAGCACAATGGCCTGTCTCATTGGAAGAGAGTGGCTTGCTATAAAACCTAGCACTGCTGGAGCTCTTCCTGACCATAGTGGCTTCCTCAATCTGGAATGACAAGTTATCTAACAAGCAAGTGATACTGTGGTCAGATAATCACGCCGTAGTACAGCTGTTAAAGCTCCGCGCTGTGAAGTGCCTGAAGATTTTAAACCTGCTATTACATCTCGTGGGCTGCCAACTGAGCACGAAGGTAGCCGTAAGAGTGGGGCATATGTGAGGTTGTGATAACTCAGTCATTGGTGCTTTCTCTAGTTTTCAGTGGGCGAGGTTACAGTAGTTGGCATCATCAGCAGAGATGGAGATGACTCCGGTCCCTTCACAGCTAAGGTACATAGTAGACCGGACCAAACCTTCCTGGTTGACAGGGCACGCACACACAAAACCATCACCACATATAGTAAATGCTTGGCATGTTTCTGGTCAGTAATGGGTTTTAAAGAAATACAGGGGGAGTTGACGAGCGAACAGATCAAGAAATGTATACAATGAGCCTTTATGCACAACAGAACAAATTCCTGGAGGCAGACACATATAACAGGAGCTGTGTATTTTTTTAAATTACAAACCAGAAAGGATTCAACCAGCTCCTATTACTCCTATTACTGCTGCAGAGCCATGTGTGGTTGGGGTCAAATCCAAGGCAAAGGCAAGGACATGAGGCAGCCGATCGACTTTGACATGCTGGGGATGTTATATTCCATATAGGTACTATAATATAGGCCTTTGTACACTTGTTACCCTTCACCTATATTCACTCCCTACATTACACTTGTCACGGTTTACAGGGACTGACCGTTTACCTAGATATTACACTGCATTCAGAACGCGGGTTTTCCCTAGTTCGAAATCTCATACATTATGCATGAGGGTTCTTGGAAGCACAGCAGGTCTACCATTTCCTGTATAAAATCCATGTACAAAGTTCAGGCCTGACGTCATCCTTAGGCCGACACAGTAACACAGCAAGGTAGGACCCCTGTGGAGACCTATGGGTATATATGCATCACATTTTGCTAAGATACCTAGAGGAGATCAAGACTTCCCGGCCGACACACTGACCAGAGACGCTGAGGTTCCTGCATGCAGACACTACAGCTCGCAGTGGTCTGCAAACATCCCTTGTGGGGTGTCCAACTCAAGACCCAGACGGGGTCCGACAGTCTTACTTAAGGTAATGGGGTTGACTAGATTCTAGAGAAATTCTTGGCTCAACAACTACACCCATGTTAGGCACATTTAGGTACATCTAGATAGGGAGGCATTGTAGGAGTACACACCTTTTATTATCATGTGTTTTATATACTTGAATGTATTCATGATTTTAGTAAGACGGTAGAACCATCCTTGTACCTTCATCGTACTGTTAATCATTTATATCCTTTACTGTCTAATGGTTGTTGCAGCACATCTATTCTACACCAGAATAACAACTGTTCAATAAATGATTATTGAAACGCCCAGCTTGTTTTATTCGGTGTATCTCTCTGAGACAGACTAAGTAAGCTCGAGTGACTGAGCGAAAAGTAGTATATTGTTTCCTCGGTCCTGAGGGATCAGGGTTGTCATGTTCTGAGGTTGCCAGAAACTATTCTCTCCTTGGTAAGAGGAGATCATAGTGGCACTGTGAGCTAGCTGATACAGAAAGGCTAACATACCAGGTGGGGGGTGATCAGAGTTCATCTGACACCAATCCTACAGTGTATGTTGTCTAAACGCACAGATCCTGTATATTTTCTATAGGAACTACCAACAGGGACACTGCTTTGAACACTGCTTGACATCTGCACTGCGAACACTGAAGTAGCCCTCTTTAGGGCTGCATTTGTGCTTGCTTTCTTGGGGCTTATAGAATCAGCGAGCTGGTAGACCCCTCCAAGCACAACCCAGGAGTAGCGTACCTGTGGTTGGATGATGGAACCCTTTACAATGGGTTTCTGGTATTGATACTGAGGTGGTGGAAAGCTGACCAAGTAGGGAAGGGCATGTTCACTCACCTGGATTGCTTCACATTCCGTGACCACTGCCCGGTCTGCCTAACCAAGGGCTACAGTCCCATGGGGGTCTGCCCCAATTCATACATCAGGATGGAACATGCCTCAGTAGGTTGTAATTCATAGCCATTATGACGGCAACCCTAGAGAATGCCAGACTTTTGCCATGGATTTTGGACTATTGCTCTTTTCGCATAGGAGTGGCAACAAATGCTGCGATGCACAGCCTGAGCAAGGAACAGATTAAGTGACTCTGGAGATGGAGATCACAAGCCTTCAAGTCATACATTAGATAAGCATGTCTGAAAGTGGACCTTCTTTTTTCTCCTGTGACATGGTCCACGTCTGATAGGCAGACAGTTTGTTTGCTGGGCCATTCTTACCTCACAAAAGCAAATCATTGGGCAGCTACCCAGAGGCACTAGGGACATTTGGCTTTGCAACACCACCCTAATTTGGATGGGCAAGTGAGGTACGAAATGGGCGCAATTCCACAAGGCACTATGGGCGCTCCACAAACCCGAGTCCATAGTGGTGCATTTGGGTGGCAACCTCACCAAACTTGTGCGTCTGAAACTCCGAGAAAGGATGAAGGTAGACCTGACAGCCCTACTATGTAACATGAAAGGATGTCCCCAATTATCAATGAAAATAGGAGAAAGGTTCCAAAATATATAAAAGTTCCACCCACAGAAATGCTCAGTTGCATTTCATTATTTATTTTTCATTATTCAATCTTTTATCATTATCTTTTTTTGGGGAGAAGTAGAAAAAATATAAAACAGAACACATAGATAAATTCAGTTACAGAAAACATCACAATGACCTGATCGGGACGCGGTGAATCTCAGCCGAGAGACACTGCTAGCTGTGTGTTGTGTTGGAACAAGTACGGCGGTATTTGCACATTGTTTTAAAAATTAGTCACGATCTTTAAAACTGCATTTTAATATTGCTCACCTGATTGCCGCTTTCTTTCACCCTCCCAGGCCCCGTTGCGGCATTTGCCGTTTGTGTGGAGGGCCTCCGGGAGCAGATCCTCACTTCCGGTAGGGGCAGTCCTCTAGCTCTGGAGCTCCGCACTGCATTTAAACTGACCCCAACGCGCACGCGCAGAGGACGCGGTGAATCTTAGCCGAGAGACACTGCTAGCTGTGTGTTGTGTGTAGTGTTGGAACAAGTACGGCGGTATTTGCACATTGTTTTAAAAATGAGTCACGATCTTTAAAACTGCTTTTTAATATTGCTCACCTGATTGCCGCTTTCTTTCACCCTCCCAGGCCCCGGTCCGTCACGGCATTTGCTGTTTGTACGGAGGGCCTCCGGGAGCAGATCCTCACTTCCGGTAGGGGCAACGCTCTAGCTCTGGAGCTCCCCACGTGCCGGAAGGTGCGCCAAAGGCAAGCCCATCTGCGCCCGGCCGCGCCCGGCCGGGACCATGGGCCACGACCCCTGCCCGTTTCAACAAAACTAAGACCACCTGTCTTAAATATGACTCACAGACACTGCGGAATCTAAAAGCAGCCACTGATGTTACGTGTCTCCATGCTATGTGCCCAGGCAATGACGCTCCAAACTGCCCCCACTGTGATTTTAAATTTAATTCCACCACTCTAACGGTCCATGACCCCCGGCCACCTATAAAAAAAAATATTTTAAATTGCCGCTCCCTGACAAAGTACTCGGTAGAAATGTCACTTCTCCTGGAAACTCTAAATCCTGATGCTATCTTTCTATCTGAAACTTGGCTACGAGATGAGGCAGATCCCGCCATCACTCAGATCTTACAGCCAGGATACTCACTTCTCAGAATTGACCGGAAGTCAGGAAGAGGTGGGGGGCTAGGGATAATTTTCTGGGACTGTTTCCGTTGTCGCTCTTTTTGAGCTGAAGTGCCTGACTGTGAAAGTATGAGTTTGCACTGGAATTCTCACCCACAATGACCTCTCTGGTCTACTACTCTATCGACCTCCTGGACAGATGGGCCAGTTTCTTGACTCCCTCCCCTCCCATGTGGCCGAGCTTGCCCTATCCCCGGCAAACTTTACAGTTCTTGGTGATCTCAATATTCACCTAGATGACCCCGCTGATCACCAAGCTAAGGCTCTTTTGTCCAACCTAGAAGCTCTCCAAATCACACTGAAAGGCTCTGAACCCACACGTGTCATGGGCCATCTGCTAGATGCTGTGCTCAGCAATAATCACAAGCTCCATGTGGGCCTCCCAACCACCCTCCCCTGGACCGATCACCTGCTTGTACCATTAGACTGGGAAATTGTGATCCCTCCCCCGGTTCCAACCCCAGCCCCACTGATGGGGAGGAATTGGTCGAATCTCTCCACTAGCCAATGGGTTCATTCCCTGACCACCGCCCACCCCCCGTGATGGGCGAAGACCCAGGTAAGTCTAACAGGAACTTAAATGCCTGGATACAGACCTCGCTTGACTCTGTAGCCCCCCTGAAAATCCTACACAAAAAAACTAAGTCTAAAGAAGCACCATGGTTCACTTCTAAACTGAGAGAGCTAAGACAAAAGTGCAGGAAACGAGAGAGGGAATGGAGACAGGCTTCAGGGGTGGATAGTAGAACCAACTATAGAGAAGCGATCAGGAAGTATAAGGTGGAAATAAAAACGGCGCAATCATCTTTTTACAAGCATAAGATAAGGACTGCAGCCAATTCCAAGAGGGAAATCTTCCAGATCGCTAAATCACTCATTAATATCCCTCAAAATCTCCCTGACCGCAAAGAGGCCCAAAACCGCTGCGACAAGCAGGCGGAATATTTTGACCCAACAATTCAGCTCATCTCTCTCTCCTTTGCCTCATCTAGGAGTGAATCCAACTACCCTCAGGCTGAGAACATCCCTGCAACTTCACATTGCCTTTTAACGGAATTCCCCCTGCTTGATGAGGAGTTACTGAACACCTTAATGCTAAAAGTATCATCTGGCTCTCCTATTGATTCAGCCCCTCCTCGCCATCTGTTGCTAGTCGCAGATACAATCAGACCAGTAATTCTGAACACCCTAAACGCCTCTATCGCCACAGGAACAGTGCCGTTGGCATGGAAATGCGCCCAAGTCAGAGCTCTACTAAAAACAAAAAACCTTGACCCTGCAATCATGGCTAACTACCGTCAGATCTCCCTCCTGCCATGGTTGGGCAAACTGCTAGAGAAGCATATCAATCTTACTCTGGTCAACCATTTGGAGTTCTACAACCTACTCCATGACTCCCAAGCAGGCTTCCACCCAAAGCTCCGAACGGAAGGTGCTCTCCTGGCAGTGACAGAGTCAGCTCGGAGGAACATGGACCTAGGCGGCACCACAGCAAATATTTTGCTAGACCTGAGTGCCGCCTTCGACACAGTGGATCATAACATCTTGCTTGCTCGCATCAGACACCTCAGAGTCACAGGGCTAGCTTTCTCCTGGCTGCAATCTTTCTTGGAAAACCGGGTGTTCCTGGTCTCAGAGGGTGCCACTCAATCCAAACCATAGCCCCTCAACTGTGGGGTCCCTCAGGGTTCATCCCTGAGTCCCACCCTTTTTAACATTTATATGGAGCCTCTAGCAGCGATAGTGCGCCCCTTCGGCATCGACATTGTCACCTATGCAGACGAAACCCAACTGGTGGTTGGTTTAAACCATCCCAAGGGCTCGTCGAGCACTCTGGGCAGCTGCCTAGAAGCAGTAGCCGATTGGATGGCGCTCTCCCACCTGAAATTAAATGGGGATAAGACGGAACTGATGTTCCTGGGGAAGACCCCATCTCCTAGAGCAGTCATTGACTGGCCGACCTGTATGGGCACTTTACCAGAACCCAAAGACCAGATCAAAAGTCTTGGAGTATGGCTAGACAGCACCTTAAGTTTCAACCATCAAGCCACCAAGCTCTCAGCAACTTCCTTCGGCCTGATGAGGATGCTGAGGAAAATGTTGCCGCTCCTCCCCTTTCAGGCCCGGAGAATAATGGTGCAGGCTATCATCTTGTCCTGCCTCGACTATGGGAACGCCCTGTATTTAGGCGCTCCGGCGAGCTCCATTAAAAAACTTCAGGTCACTCATAACTTTGCAGCTCGCCTACTGCTTGGACTGCCTCGTAAACACTCAGGTCAGTAGCCTTGAAATCACTCCATTGGCTGCCCATACAGGCCTGGATCTAATTCAAGGTGTTGTGTATAGCCCACAAAGCTATGTGGCACGCGGGCCCAGCTTTAATCTGCTCCCTAGTTACCCCTTACCACGCATCAAGACATCTACGCTCCAGTGCCACCTTCCTGGCAACAACTCGGAAAATTAAACGTGCTAGATGTGGGGGGGGGGTTCGTTCTCTTGGAATGCCGCCTACTGTTGGAACTCCATGCCCCTCACCCTACGTAGCGAACCAGATCTACTCAAGTTCCGCAAACGTTTGAAAACCCTTCTCTTCCAGTAACTTGCACAGTCTGATGGCTGCCTCCACCCACCCGTCCTAAGCGCTACGAGGCCTCAGGGTAGAAGTGCGTTCTACAAAACCCCATTACATTACATCACATTTAAATAGCACATAAAATTTCATAAAACATACAAGGAGAGAAAAAAACAGCCCATAATTTACAAATTACAATATCAAAAAAAATCTACAAATAAAGGTTCATACTATATAAGTTCAGCAACCAAAAAACAATCACATAAAAACAAACAATAAGTCCAAAATACATTAAAAAAATAGAAAAACATCAGACAGTACAAGCAACAAAGAATTAGACAATAAACAGCTCTAACACACAACAAGGAAAAGCGCTGATGCTCGTTTCGGAAAGTACCAAGGACGTTTGTAAAAATTCCTTCATCAGGGCGCACATATTATGTTCGATAAATCATTCGTGACCCAAGAATTGGTCATCATAAGATTGAAATGTAAACCAGTGTGAACATCAGGGTTCAGAGTCTGGGGCAAAAAAAGGCTCCTCCTTAGTCCAGAGTCCAAAGAGATATTTATCCAATGATAAACAGCAATTCCTGAATAAGCGCAAAACACAGGGGAATTCAAAAAGATCTATTACTTTGGTAGTAGATGCCCACAAACCACAATTCATAAAAATAAGTCCATAAATTCCTTTTGTCAAGTCAAACTGGAACCACAATGTGTGTTCCTGGCTAGTCTGACCATAAATATTGAGACGGAAAAAGCCACTGTCTGGAAACTACGGATAGATACAATGCCGGGTAGTTCTTTCAAGAGTAAATTCGGGTCCTGAGTGAAGAGATTCCTCCCAACAGAAGCTGGATCACAATACCATCGTCAAAGGCGATCGTGGCAACCTCACCGAACTTGTGCGTCAGAAACTCCTAGAAAGGATGAAGGTAGACCTCACAGCCCTATTCAGACTGGTCGACCCCGCAGAGATGCTGTGGTCTGAGATAATTGTGTGACCTGAGTGGAGGGGGGATCCTTAAGCTGCTACAACGCGGTAGAAAGATCCAGGAGGAAGCTTGAAATTTCCATTTCTAAATTCTGCAAGAGTATTGGATGGGAATTTGTGAGGCACAGCCTTATTAACCTCAGGCTGCTGGGGTACTATGTGGGTGATGGGATTTACTTGTCGAGGGTAGGGATGCGTATGTTCCTCCTGAACATCGTGGGGGCAGGAGAGGCTTATATTAGGTAAAAGAGGCGGGCGGGGGAGGGGGGATGGATGGGGGCCAATGGATATTAAAAGATTTTTTACAAAAGAGGCAGGAGGAGGGGTGGAAACGGAGGACAAAAAAATAAAAAATACAAAATTAAACTTACCTGCTGCCTCATCGCGTTGCACTCTTAGACTCTTCTCGGACGCTTCATGCAAGCACAGGCTCCCAGCCTGCCATGCGGCCAATCCTGAAGGTGCTCCCACATGAGAGAAGCTTTAGGATTGGCCTGAGCGTCAGTAATGTGCGCTCCAGGACAGACTGGGAGTCTGTGCCTGATCTCACAAGCCCCAGCAATGCAGCTGGGGTTGGAGAGGGGTCACTGCGCATTCGGTTTTCGGCCGACCTGGGACCGCTGGGCAAAAAACACATGCATACTGTAGATAGAGCCCACCACTCCCCCTGCAGAATATCATAACACTGGCCCCTCCCCAAGCACCGGCACAAGCAAAATAGAATGATAAAAAAGCAGGTTTTGAACCCATTTTATTATTGTTCTATTTTTTTACATTTTTTACACTGCTGGCCGGGGGCGACTCTCCTCTGCCATAGCAGAGGAGCTGCTGCCGCGCGGGGGCTGGGCTATTGAACTGTTAGGGTTTTCTTAGGGACATTTTTAGTTAGAGGAATAGGTGGAGCTTACGGTGTTCGAAATACCACTGCCTGCATGGCGGTAAAAGTAACAGAATGCTGAGAGTAACACCTTAGGGGTCACAAACAACTGCCTGAACAGGGTCCTTGTCAAGCCTCATGGCTGAGGGGCAAACAGAGGGCCAGGGCGGGGTCAGAACGGGATGGACATGGCACTTGCTGCCTGGACCTGGCCAGAGGGGCGTGAATGCCGGACATCGGTAGGAAGGGAAGCCTAGAAGCTGTGGCACTCGACAGAAAAACGCAGCCCAAGAATTAATGCTGTCTTACCATTGATGGGTTCAGTCAAGAAGGATTTATGATGCCCCCAAGGACTGATCTGAAATTTTGGATGTCAACACTGACATGAGTTATGACTACGTAGAATGACTTGCAATGTGTACGTTCCATTTTGGTTTTGCATGCTTTGGTTTAAATGAATGAAAGAATATTTAGTAGTAAGACTTATGAACCAGCATGAAAATGTTCTAATAAACTGCGTCCATTTACACACCAAAGTATGAGTCTGGCATAATTTGCAAAGGCGGCGGGAGGGTGTATACAGCTGGGAGGCCCTGGAGAAAGCTCGCCCGATGGGGTGGGTTAGGGTGATATGTTTGCTTACCATGTTGACTGGGGGTGAGTGTTTGATTTGCTCAAACGCTCCGTCCATCATCCCCTTTTGTATCGCTTTGTTTGCCCTAAGTGTGGCAGGGTATGCTCAGACGTGAGTCCCTTGCTCACTTGGCCACTGGATTCAAGATAGCCTGGCTGATGAGGATTATCAATCCGAAACCGGTCCCAGGATGCTTGTTTCCGGTCCATGGAAGACATGGCTTGGCAGTTCGGGCTGGACTGTTCCCATGAGGCACAGGGTCAGACTGATTTGCATATAGCCATGTTTGAAATGGGGTGGCTGAGAGGGCTAAAGAATGGTGATGGATTAAACCCAGATCTGTTGACTGGGGCTGAGTGTTTGATTTGCTCAAACGCTCCGTCCATCATCCCCTTTTGTATCGCTTTGTTTGCCCTAAGTGTGGCAGAGTATGCTCAGACGTGAGTCCCTTGCTCACTTGGCCACTGGATTCAAGATAGCCTGGCTGATGAGGATTATGAATCCGAAACCGGTCCCAGGATGCTTGTTTCCGGTCCATGGAAGACATGGCTTGGCAGTTCGGGCTGGACTGTTCCCATGAGGCACAGGGTCAGACTGATTTGAATATAGCCATGTCTGAAATGGGGTGGCTGAGTGGGCTAAAGAATGGTGATGTATTAAACCCAGATCTGTTGACTGGGGGAGTGTTTGATTTGCTCAAACGCTCCGTCCATCTTCCCCTTTTGTATCACAGACCAGAAGTTAGCACAGGCTGTTAAGTTGCTCGTGCAGTGATCAATCCCACTTCAGGCAAGGATGAAGCCCATATCTCCCCAGTCAGTCGGTGGAGGGCCTGCAAAGAAATCATATCTGTCCCAAGATGGTGCACCTCCCAAGCCTCGGCCCGTCCCAACCTCTACTGTCAGGTTTGGGTGCAGTTTGAGGTATGCATTCTGAATCCATCCTATATGGTGCAGTACAGGATGTTTTATGGGCCCTCCCTTAGGTGACTCCTGTTGCTTGTGCTTCGCACACTGCTTTTCCACGCAACACCACGGTGACTCATTTCTCCATCAAGGCTGACGTCACGGAAAGCTGACTATCCTACTCTGGCTACTGGAACTACTCTGTAAAGCAAGATAAGTGGAACAAAGGCAGCTGTCATTGTATATTACAGAGGTAAAGAAACTTCGGTTTTGTAAAAAGCTGCTGCTTAGGATGCCGTCATTAAAATAGATTTTTTTGCTGGAACTATCATTCTTTGGGAGCATTCTTTTATGTTATGTGAGGAGACACACACTTTAAAATCAACATACTTCCAAAATGCTATATTTAAGGCAGAGATGTATGTTTTACATCATTTACAACACTAATGGTATCAAACTGCAATTTGTTAATCACTGTGCACAAGCACTCTCAAGTGTATAAGAGCAGCAGCTATTTGCACTTATAGCACTCTGGCTCTCTCAACTGTCGGAGGGCAGATATTTCAGAAATTAGTGCATATCGGTTAAAACGGAAGGGGAACATTTTTGAACAGTAGCTTTCTATCAGTCTTTTTCAATTGAAACAGAAATTCAGAAATCGTCACCAAATTTGTTATGAAGGCTGCGGAGGCGATTTCATGTAGATGAATTTATTTAAAGTAGGCAGGAAAAGGTAGTACAACTTGTAGATCTCATGTCCCGGTTGTAACTGACTCCTGTCCTCTTGCTCGCTCCACCTATGGAACGTGAAGTCAGCAAGACGACAGGTGGAGATGACATATTACATAATACATCCCCATTCTTCAAAAATAAAAAATAATTAATAAAAAAAAATTGTAACAAACATATGAGATCAAGACATTGCAAAACGACAATGGAAAATGTATTGAAAGCAGTATAATAGTTACATAAGAAACTCACTTGCAGGCAGATGTTGTTCACTACCTAAGAGATCCCATAAAGTTTTATCTCCAAAATGTATGCAATTCTAGTGAAGTGAGACCAGATATGTAATGGCCCTACATGAGAAGGAGGTCTTAGATCCTGGGAAGCCTGATTCCTATTGCACTGTGGCAAAAATACTCGATCGACATTCCTTCGCTTTGTAACTGTGCAAAACGGGGAGTCAATTTACAATCTCGTGATCTTGCGGCATTTCACACCTACCAAATTAAAACATGTATGGGGCAACACATGGCTGTGTTGGAGGGTCTGTGGCCAGGAAGGAGATGTAATGCATGTGTGACGGTCGTGGCTTAGGTTAAAAATTGTTGGGAAAGAGATTGTTAGCCACATTAGGGGGTTTGATAGTTTACCCAGTAATGCAAAAACCTACAACTATTATTCTTGGTCTTAAGATCTGTTAATAAATATTAAACAGATTGTGGACTAATTACTAACAAGCTCCTGGCTGTAGAACAACTTTTAGCAGACGGAAGTTCATGGTTACCCCAACAATGCAGGAGTTGGCGCGTAAGCTTTGGATTATGCGCCTAATTAGAGAGGACAATTACATTTTTGCGTAGGTATTTGCTCAAAGCGACAGATGATCCACAACTGCTATGCTGATGTAACAGGGTTCAGCGAAGGGTTATGGGAGTGTTCAGAAATATGATGGCACTCTACAGGTAGTGGTTAGAGGGTAATTGTGAGGTTTAGGTGGTTGGTGCTTCTTGGTCAGAGATAACCATAGTCTCTGAGAAAAGAAGGGGGAGAAGAGCTCCACGATCTGTATATATGCAAGCAAAGTCAAGCGCACACAACCCGAGTTAGTTCCTAGGTAAGGTTTTGTATCATTCAATGAAAGGATAAGATCAAACACCAATGTTGTTATCTTATTCGTTATTTATTTTGTCCGGTGAGAGTATTTGTTTCACAAGAAACCAGCCGACACGTGTTTCGTCAATAACGGGGTAGACCCGTGACTCTTCAGGGCTGTTGAAGTTAGGCTGAAGGCAGTATCGTCGGACCGGTGATACTTCCAACCCGGTCCTAATCGGGTGTAAATAATCACAGACGCGAAAGGGAGTGCTTCCAAAGCGTCAAGGAAATATGTTAGGGGTAGAAAGGTCCGCCGCCGGGTACGCGGTCGGTCAACACAGGCAAGCCAATCCGCTTGCCCTTGTTCGTAGGCTTTTTGCCGTTTCGAGAAGATGGGATGTATTCCGTGGGTTCTCCGGGTTTGTGACGCTTTGGAAGCACTCCCTTTCGCGTCTGTGATTATTTACACCCGATTAGGACCGGGTTGGAATTATCACCGGTCCGACGATACGGCCTTCAGCCTAACTTCAACAGCCCTGAAGAGTCACGGGTCTACCCCGTTATTGACGAAACACGTGTCGGCTGGTTTCTTGTGAAACAAATACTCTCACCGGACAAAATAAATAACGAATAAGATAACAACATAGGAGTTTGATCTTATCCTTTCATTGAATGATACAAAACCTTACCTAGGAACTAACTCGGGTTGTGTGCGCTTGACTTTGCTTGCTATGCTGATGTAATGTGCACAAGGATGGTCAATGCATCTAGGTAACCATCTACAAGAAGGTGGGAGGAGAGGATGTAATAGTGGGTTTTCAAAAAATCTTTCTTTATGTATACCAGAGGACTCATTTTGTTTTATGGCAGAAACCTGGCAAACTCTATATGAATGCTTTAAACTTAACACCATTTCATTAGAAAAAAGAAACACTCAAGCACCTCTTAATAAACATGTCATTTGGCCTTTGCCATATTGTGCCAATCACCTCTTTGCTTGGATTACTCCTGCTGCAGAGGTATCCTTGTACATTCTGAGGTGGTAGCTTAGTGGCATGCATACCAGTTAAAAAACATGGACGTCATGGGTTCTAATCTTTTCACAGCTGGTTGAATCTACCATTCATCCTTCGAGGTCAATAAAATAACGTCCATTGTTATTAGTAGTGAAACATCATGTCATCCAAATGACTGGAGCCAATGTAGTTACTGATGTCTTTATAGTGGGCCCAACTGCTGGTACTGGGAGTCTCCTCAGCCTTAACTTGGGACTTCAAATGGGCCTTCTACAGATCATCTGTCAGCTTGTTGCCAAGGTTTCAGAAGAAGAGGAGAATATGGTTTCCATCTAAATGGTCCCTGAGCTTTTTCATGGTATTGGCAAACTCAAAGATTGACATGTTTGTCTACACATAGATGAATGATTAGCACCAGTGGCTCAGCACTTCAGGGGTATCCATTTAACATCCAGAAACAAGCTGAAGAATCTGCTAAAGCAGAGCATCAGTGAACCTGTTACTGGTCTCACACCATGAGTACTCTGATAGTCATTTTCCCAAAATAACATGCAGGGAGAAAAATAATTTGCCTCTCTGTTGACAGGCAAATCTTGCAATTCATTAAGAAAGATCCCTGGTAGTACGCTTACAGGATATAATGCACCAGCTAAATGGTGCAAAAATGCACTGGTCTGAAATGTTCCTTTGGCATACCGGGAGAAATTGAGGGAAATGCTGTATAACATGTTTTATATGAAAAGGAGTCAACTTATACAGTCCCTGCTATGGGGTTCTTCTGTGGTGATCTTGTTAAAATATTCTGGGGAGTTGGGATTGTGTATTGATTTATGTTGTGCCACTTGAGGAGATATGGGTAGATAAGCATCCCTAGCCCAATCTTCACAAAATAGTATTAATGCTTGCAGGAGCTACAGTGTTCTGTACTGTAAGTCTTGCAAGTGCATATCATCAGGTTAACTATACAATGGATCAAAACATCTGACTGATTTTGTTATACCCGAGGGCTTATTTCGATTCTTAATAATGGCTTTTTGTCTGGAAAGCACTGCATTAGTTTTCCAACAACTTTTGAAAGAGGCACTCAAAGAGGTGGCTGGCAGATTTCACAGCATCGACATGGACCTTGAGTCTACCAAGTTGGGTCATGCCGATACACCTATTAAGATCACCTCCACCCTTAACGAGACAGGACAGAAGTTAAGTAAAACCTGTGCATTTCTCAGTCAAGAGTGGAAAGGCTTTCTCAGCAATATCAGATCACTGCCGAAACACGCAATAGAAATATGGGATCTGCTTGATTCAGAGAAACCGGACTTAGGATTCCTGACTGAGACATGGTTAGAACCTAGCTCCATCCCTGCAATAACCATGGCACTCCCGGAGGGCTATAAGATTCAAAGGCTCGATAGACAGCACAAAGTGGGAGGAGGGATAGCTATTGTCTATAGAGACTGGGTCACAGTCACCATTCTAGAGCAACGAAGTAACGAAAAATCTAAATTTTAGTCTTCCGGATAGACCTAACTCCACAGCTGAGCTGGAAGGGAGCTTTAGTTTATCGTCCCCCGGGTCCCATCACGGATTTTTCAATTCAGCTGGTGGAATTAATAGCGTTGCATGACCTTGCATCATTCGATATAACTAAGATCAATGACGGTCCTACCCACATAGCTGGCCACACTCTGGATATTATTTTTATTAATTCATCCCATAATATTTGTGAACCTCCACGACCCGTTAGCTGGTCAGACCATGCACTCATTGATTTTAAGATTTTGGGACCCAGAGCCCAGGAAAAGTTTGGCTCTGACTCCAAACACTTGGTTAGACTGCGGCATAAAATCACCCCTGAGGCTTTTTCAGATGCAGGGTCATGGGATGGGGAGCATGAAAAGGTAGAGGAGGGGTTAGTCCACTTTAATGCCTTGGCAAATGTTGCGATTGACCATCTTGCACCATTGAAAAACTTCATAGGTAAGTCAAGACAGGTTCAAGCAGCTTGGTTTACTACTTAACTACGAACTGAGAAAGGCCATTGCAAAAATCTTGAAAGGCGCTAGAGACGGACCCATAATACACGGGACAAAGAAAAATATAGGACTCTCCTTGCCCAATACCATAAAAACATTAAAAGACCCCGGAAGACTTTCATTGCTCAGCAGTTAACCCATGCAGGGAATGCTCCAAAAGCATTATATCAGATTCTTAAATCCTTTTCGAACCCCAAAGCATGTGCCCTGGAAGAACCTCCTTCTCAAGCATTATGTGACACCATTGCTGAATATTTCAAGCAGAAGATTGATCTTATCTACAATAAGATCATTACAGTCGGTAACACGAAGTCGGTCATGATCTACGACCACTGTCCATGCATGAGGGGGGATACCCTTGACGAGTTTCCCACCTCTGACTTGTAAAGAGGTGCAAATCTTGTGGCATATGTATGAAAATCCCCGTTTGCGATTCTCAAATAGCGATTTTTTGAGAATCGCTATTTGAGAATTGCAAAAAGAGATGCATGTAAAAAAATCGCAATTTATTTAGCGATTTCTTAGTTTTTCTTAATTGCGATTAGCAAATTGCGAAATCGCAATTAAGGAATACTTTCCCATTCATTTCTATGGGCCTGGAGGCCCATCGGAATGAATGTGAAGTAATTCTCAATTTGCGATTCGCAATTTGAGATTCGCAAATTTAGAATAATTTCAAGGGTGTCATAAGGACACCCTGATGGATCCCTGAAATGAACATGTGTGCGTATATGGCACACATACATGCCCTAAGGGCATGTATGTGCGCCATATGGCACCTTCACAAATGCAAAAAAGTGCATTTGGAAAGAAATCGCAAATTACCACCAATTTGAAGGTGGTGGTAATTTGCGATTTCTTAAGGAGAAATCGCAAAAATTGAATGCTTGATGCATAGCATTTAAGGAATCGCAATTTGCGATTCCTTAAATGCTTACGCAAAATTAAGGAATCGCAAAATTTGCGATTCCTTAATTTTGCGATGCGATTTCCCTACTACATACCGTTTTGCAAATATTTAGTCGGAAGCGCTGTTTTTTGGCAAATCACAGAGTTTGCGACTAAAAATTGCGTTAATACATCTGCCCCCAATTATACACTGTAAAATCAGGTTCCCCTCTGGATGTTATACCAGCCAAAATATCGCCAAGCCTCGCAAAACAACTGTCTGCTCCTATTTGCTCCCTTCCAAATGCGTCATTAAAGGAAGGTCATTTACCATCTGAATGGAAGGCAGCACAGGTCATCCCACTACGCAAAAATACCAAGGCCTCTATGAAAGATCTGTCAAATTTGCGATCAATATCCCTCCTACTGCTCCTAAGCAAAATCTTGAAAAAACATACTAACAAGCATTTATCAACTCATGTCGAAGCATCAGATTGCCTGGATGCGTCACAATCTGGCTTTAGGCCTAAACATAGTACATAGACAGCCCTAGTGGCTGTCACGGACAACATCAGGCTAGCACTAGACAGAGGACAATCCACTCTGCTGGTGCTATTAGATCTCTTGGCGGCTTTCGACACAGTCAACCACCAGGTTCTGCTCAGATGGTTAGAGGAATCTGGGGAAAAAAGGAGTGTCCTTGCGGTCAACTATAGGAGTAAGCCCAAGAAGCTGACTAAGGGAGTTCCGCAGGGCTCTTGTTTAAGCCCTACCTTATTTAATATCTATGTTGCTCCCTTTGCCGATCTTATGAGGACATATGGGTTCGTACCAATATCATATGCAGACAATACCCAGATTACTGTCTCTTTTGATCAATTTTCCACAACAGCCCAGACCAACTTCTCTACCGGCATGCTAGCAATATCTCAGTGGATGTGTAACAACTTCCTCCAATTAAATGCCTGGAAAACAGAGATTATGCTCTTTGGAGAGGCCACACTGTTGTGGACTCCACAGTCGTGGCGAGGTGAGCTGGATGTCCCCCACCTCTAAAGCATTAGTAAAAAAGCTAGGGGGTCCGCATTGAGCAGAGTCTGAATATGAAGGAGCAGGTGACTCATACAGTGAGCTCATGCTTTCATGTACTGAGTCTGCTGAGGCGGGTATTTCCGTTTCTCCCAGACCATACAAGGAAGACTCTTATTCATACGTTAGTCTTGAGTCGTTTTGACTACTGTAATGCTCTATTGATTTCGGCTAACGAGGCCTCGCTAGACCGCTTGTAGGTAGTTCTAAACACAGCAGTACGACTGGTGCTGAATGCTCCCTATAGATCATCTTCAAGTCCGCTACTGCAGCAGCTCCACTGGCTTCCGGTGCGCAAAAGCATAAAATTCAAGGTTTGCTTCATCGTCCATAAGGCGGTGTATGGCAATGGTCCAACATACCTTGCGGAGAAACTTAGCCAACATATTCCCCTTAGAGACCTTTGATCCAGCTCCAAATCCCTTCTCAAAGTTCCCTCGATTAATAAGTCTAGGACTCGGGGGAAGGCCTTCTCTCATCTTGCTCCACGGAATTGGAATGCGCTCCCTATTACACTGAGGCAGTGCCCGGACCATCTTCACTTCAGAAAATCCCTGAAAAAATTCCTGTTCTAGACGCCTCACATAGTATCAGCACTTTCTCGCAGCGCAGAGATACCCCTTCAGAGGTGATTCAGGCCCTTTCTAAATAAATAAATAAATCATGGGTTTGTTGAGGGCGACTACTCACCCGTAAGGGTCTCAAGGCACTCGCGGGGGAGGTGCAGACTCCTGTCCATCAAGGGGGAGATCTATTGAAGAGTCATGGTTTGAGGTCCCTCGTGAAGTTGGGGAGTGATGTCGTCTGTCTGAGGTGGAGCGGGGGGGGCGTACCAGGCTCTGGCCATGAGGAAGGAGAAGAAGCTGCCTCCCAATCTGGACTACCTGGTGTGAGGGATCACAGCGTGGGAGAGCTGAGCTGATCATAGATTCCTTTGGGGTGCGCGGAATGTGTTTCGGCTATTCACGTATTCTGGTCCGGTGTTGTGGAGGCCTTTGTGTGCGTGGGTGAGAATCTTGAAGGTGATTCTTGCCGCAGTGGGGAGCCAGTGTAGTGTGCGCAGGTGCTGGGTGAGGTGGCAGTGTCGTGGCAGGTTGAGAATTTATCTGGGAGTGGCGTTCTGAATGTTTTGATGTTTGTGGGGGAGGTTTTTGTTGACTCCAGCATAGAATGCGTTGCCGAAGTCAAGTCTGCTGGTGATGAGGGTGTGTGTGACGGTCTTTCTGTGTTCGAGGGGGATCAATTTGGTGGTCTTGCGTAGGAAGCAGAGGGTGTGGAAGCAGGAGGATGCAACAGAGTTAATCTGGCGGTTCATTTTCAGTTTGGAGTCCAGGATGATTCCGAGGTTGCGTGCATGGTCCGCGGGGTGGGCGGGCTTCCAAGGGTGGGGGACCACCAGGTGTCGTTACAGGCATCGGGGTGTGGGCCCATGATGAGTACTTCTGTTTTGTCTGTGGTGAGTTGTAGACAGCTGCTCTTCATCCATTTGGCGACTGCTTCCATGCCTTCTTGTGTTTGGCTGCGTTGGGTTCGTTGGATAGGGAGAGGATGAGTTGGGTGTTGTCTGCGTATGAAACAATGTGCCTCTTTTTGTATGGTTAACCCCCACTTTTACCTGATGTGATTTTAAACTGTAAGTGCACTGGGTCCCTGCTAACCAGGTTCCAAGTGCCAAATCTCTTTCCCACACACTGTACCATGATTGGCACTACTTCAGCTACCTCTGTGAGTCCCTGGTAAATGGCACCCATACTACCTAGGGCATGGGTACTGAAGAGGCTCCTCTGGGACTGCAGCACTGATTGTGCCACCCCAGGGACCCCTTACCAAGACTATGCACTCTGCTATTGCAGGCTGCATGTCTTGGTGCAGAGAAATCCAAAGATCTGACATGGCACACAGCCCTGTGTGCCATGCCACCTATATACTGCATACGATATAGGTAGGTCACCACTACTGCAGGCCTTTATCCCTAAGGTAGGGTGCATTATAACCTATGCAAGGGAATTTCAGCATGAGCAGAGGTGCCTCTACAATTTCCAGTGTATTCTGAGATATTGTACGTGCATAGGAAAGCCTTATGGAGTACATGGGCTGGATACTTGTCAAGACAAGATTCCTAGCTTCATGATGGCTTCACTAATTTCTAAGATGTTTGGTACCAAGCATCTTGTCTTAATAAATCCTCACTGATTCCAGAGTTGGATTTATTAATACATTCACACAGGAGACCTTTTAAAGGATCTCCAAAAAACTACCAAGCACTGGTGTGGTCTCTGACTTGTTTTCACCAGTCTGTCACCACCAGACATGTTTCTTACCTCATGGGGTGACAGCCAGCACCCTCAAAGGACAGAGACAAAGCCTGCTCTGGGCAGAGGTACTTCACACCTCCTCCAGGACAGGATGGCCTTCCTGTGCAGGAAGCTTCAAAAGTGATGCTTCCTTTGAAATCCAACCTAAGAACCTCCAGATGATGGGGGAAGCCAGGCCCCCTTTCCTGCTCCGCTTTTGGTGGGAGGAAAGGCAGGTGAATTAGTTAGATTAGAAGGAGGGTCCACACTTTGCCTCACAAACCCTCGGTGTGGTGTAGGCTATGTGAATCCCTCTCCTGAAATTCCACCATCTTGGGATGGTGGAGAAACAAACTATCAGGGCTAGGGTGGTGCCCCTTCCCACATGAAGAGGTCACTAGAGGGCTAGGACATCAGGAAGGTAGGTAGCTGACTGGCTACTACCTGTCTCCCATTGAAACACCCCTAAAGTCAGTAGGTAGATGGCACCCAAGACCTGAATATCAATGTCGGTAGACAAGAGAAGACCAGGACAAAGAAGACCCGCTCCACGAGAACTGAAGCCCTGCTGCAGAAGAAAAAGGGACCAAACCCTGCTTGCTGCCTCATGGACTCGACAATTGCTGCCTGCTGTGTTGTCCTGAACCTGAAAGGACTCCAAGAATGCCGGAGTAGCTCCAGCCTTCAAGAAATTGCCAAGAAGGTACCTTGGAGTAAAGGGATCTCTCCCCTGCACTGCATACGCACCGATCCCATGAAGTCTGGTTTGTTGACTTGCAGCTCCTGACGAAAAGGCACAACAGCGCTGGCTGGTCAGCTCTGTCTCCACCCCAAGTTTGGATGTACCAGAACCTACTGGAGCCAAAGCGTACCAATACCCGGGTACCAGACCCCTAACAGCAAATACTGAGAAGAAAAGCCCACACCAGACTCCCAAAGCACCAGAAACAAGCACCTATCACTATTGGTTCCGGTTTTTTTTTGCAGAGGGTTTACTGAGGCGTGTTTCCATTTGTCGGGGAAGGTGGCGGTTTCAAGGGAATAATTGAAAAGCTGGGTGATGTATGGGCACAAAATGGAGGCAAGCCGAGCAAAGATGAAATGAGGGCATGGATCTAGTGGGGATCCAGATTTTACTTCACCCATGGCCTTTAGGACCTCATTTTCTGTGAGGGAGGTGAAACTGTCCATATTAGAAGTGGCATCTGGGTGAGGAATTGCGGGGTCCCTGTTTTTTGAATCAGCGTTTGTGGGAGTATTAAAGGTGGAATAGATTTTCTTTATCTTATCCAAAAAGAAGTCACTTATTCTTTCGCATGCTTCCACTGAGGGAGGTAAGAATTGGGACATGCTGGCCGGTTTACTAAGCTCTCTGACTATTCTGTACAGTTCTTTAGCGGAGTTGCAATTCTCATTGATTCGTAGGGCATAGTAGGATTTTTTTGGCGTGATTGTAGGACTTGAGTTCGGATTTGTACCTTAGTTTGTCCGACTCGTTTTTAGAAGATCTCCACAGATGTTCAAAGTTTTGGCATTTCCTCTTAAGTTTTTTAAGTTGTGGGGTGTACCATTTTTCCATGTGAGGTCTATGCATTTGCTTGCGTTTCTGTATTGGGGCCAGTTTGTCCAGTGTAGTGCAAATCTCTGACTCAAGGTTGGCGGCACCTATGCATGCTGGTGAGTCTCCTAAGGTCTGTGTGTTGGGGCATGTGAAGTGGGCTAGAAAAGATGATTCTGTAACAAGCCTCCAGGCTCGATGCGATATCTGATGAGTTTTGCAGGGCTTAATTGATTTAGCTGGTAGACCCAGTGTGAAGGCTATGAGAGAGTGGGCTGTCCAGGGTAAAGGCTTGATCTCATGGATGCAAGTGGCTTCAATATTAGTAAAAATAAGGTCAAGCGTGTGCCCAGCTATGTGGGTGGGCCCCTCGGTCCACTGTTTAAGTTGAAGTGTCTGCATCTCACTCTCTAGTTGAGAGACGACCGGACTATCTTTTTTTTGTAGTGTACATTAAAATCCTCTATCACCAGGTAGTTTTTGTATTTCAGGCAGACTGGGAGGAGTTGAGTGAGTAACCTGGCGCTCAGATCAGCTCAGAGACCTGGGGGATTATAAATCACTGCTCCTACCAGGATGACAAGGCCTTCGTTGAGTATTTGGAAGGGGAATATTTCATGTTCGGTTTGTGGAGTCACTTGCACTGATTGGCAGGTTAGATGGTCTTTGAATATAATTGCGAACCCCCCCACCCCTGCGGCCATGCCTGTCTTGCTTTATAATTTTGTAATTGATCGGTAATGCATTGGCAATATCTGGGGAGTTGTCGTCATCCATCCAGGTTTCCGTGATGAAGACAACATCGGGGTTCCTTTCAATAAGGAGATCCCATATGTCAGATGAATGTTTGGGGAATGACCTAGCGTTAAGGTAAAGACAGGATAGCTTGGGAAGATGGTTGGAAGCAGCCTGGCTGCTTGTTTGACTGAGCCCCATGCTGGTCCATTTACAGGAGTAGCAGGAGATCGGACCAAACGTGAATTCGGGGTGGGCTAAAGCACATCGTGAGAGGTTGTTACCTGTGCTATGTGCAAAGGTTAGCAGCGCCTCTCGTGAGTATCGAATGGCACTGAGCTGGGCAGGTGCGGTGTGGACAGGGGTTCTGGCCCCTGGCCCCGGATGGGCGCAGACGGGCTCACACCTGGCACGCCTTCAGCGCGCCAGCGGCACGTCCGCTGCGCGGTTGCTGGCACATTGGTCTAATATAGCGGGAAGCGCGGGGGCCTGGCTCCGCCCTCCCGCCCACCGGAAGTGTGCAGCAATTGGTCTGCCTGTCTTCCGGTCGCCCTCCACTCAAACGGCACACTGCCGCGGTGGACCGGGGCTGGGGTGTAGGCAGCCAAGTATGAAATTCAGGAAGACAGGTAGGTTTTTTATAAAAAGGAAAGCCTAAATCGTTTCCTCTCTAATTTTAAAAGCGGGTTGTTAAAAACAGAGCCTTAACTGCTCTGAAGTTCCAAAGTGTTAAGGATGAGTCAGACAATGTGCAAATAACAAAGAATGCTGTGTCATAAATCCTAGATCGATTTGGTGGCGATTTTGTTTACAAAGATACGTTTTGGGCAGCAGCCTTACCGGAATAGTGTCAAGAGAAATTGAGTCACCCAAAATCCACTACCAGAGTGGCCTAGTTGTCCTGAGATCGCCTCTCCAAGTTGCCTGGACATGACTGCGAGGATCTCAAAACGCACAATGCCCAGCTGACCTGTTCACACTGCCGGTCACACAAGCCCCAGCACCGACCAACCAGCTGTGCTCCCATGGTCCCCAACCCTTGCGACCTCCTCACTTGAAAGAGCCACAGTGGACTTACCTGTAAGTCTCCCTGTGCAGTGTATTTTCATGTTGCCCCCTTTGTCTTTGTGCACCCGCTTCCAAGACCCTCAGCCCTCTGCTCCAGGCACGTCGGGCCACTATCGAACTTCTCCTGCTGGAACTTAGGACCTGGTCCTGACATCAACCAAAAAAGAGCCGATGAACTTCGTGAAAGCATTGCCTGCCTTTCGATGCATTTTCTGCTTTTTCCAATGGTGCGTAATTGCGCACAAAAGTGATATATTTCCTGAACTTTGCAAAAATCGTAACTACCATAGTACTTACCTTAGAACTGTGTTCTTGGTCTTAAAAATTATATAATAAGCAATACTGTTATTATAAATTGGTCTCAGATTTATTCGTAAGTGTGTGGCTTGTCTATTACCTCTGTGAGTACAACAAATGCTTAGCACTACCCTCTGATAAGCCTAACTGCTCTCCCACACTACCACAAAAAGAGCATTAGAATTAGCTGCTTGTACCTCTGTATACCATTTATGGATTCACAAGACTCTCTTCACAGTGTGCTTCATTTTAGCAAAATATATAAAGATCCAGCTTCTTACAGTAGGCACGTAGTAAAATCACAAAATAAAATGGACGGAATGTTGAAACTTTTCAAACACTCAGTCACAGATCTGGATTCAACCCAGATCTGTGACTGGGGGTGAGTGTTTAAAATGTTTCTGCACTCTGTCCAGTGTATGCCTAGACGTGGGTCCCTTCCTCACTGTGCCACTACATTCAAACTAGCCCGGCTGATGAAGGGAGATACCCCGAAACCGGTCCCAGGATGCTTGTTTCGGGTCCAGAGAGAACCTGACAACCCTGGAACTTCCATAGAATATACGTTCAGAATGTGCAATCTCCCATTAAGTCAAATTATTTTGATATTGTTAGACACTATGATTGACAACTAAGTGGCTGGTGGTTATACTACTTACTGTTCTTTCTGTTCTTCTGCCTGAGCCAGGCAGCGTGACTGGCACATTGCTGACTCAGTGCAAGGCTGCCAGCAGCTCAAGCGGGCAGCTACTGATCCTGCGGGCCGTTGCAATTAATTATCTGCCTTGATCAGGGCTGCGGTCCTTCTGGCCTGCTGTCCACAGTACACCTGGTGGCTGCTTCTACAACCGGTCACTGTCAGTGAGTGACTCCGGTGACGACCCCTCCTGCGGTCTGCTGACTGCATGATAAAGCACTCTACCTGGCCTCAAGTCGGCCGGCCCGGGCTATTTGGAAATAATTTGCCGGCAAGCAGCACAGCCATAGATTTAATTTAGCCCCTGCTGGGCCCCAATGGTGAGTATGGCATGGCTGGGCAGGCGCGAGCAGCAGTGCTGCAAGCCAATGGACGAGCACTATTATAGACGCTCGCAAATCAGTGATTGAGGCTGAGCCAGACAGTCCACAGTCCTTCCTCACAAAATGTAACCTTTTCCGTGCTCATGACGAGCGTGGAGATAATTCCCCTGCTGTGCTGAGCGTTCCACAGGAATGGGTGTGGTCATGACGAGCTCAGCTCGTCATGAGCACACGAGCACTGTGCCTCATGACGAGCTGAGCTCGTCATGAGCACCGGGGCGCTGTGCGTGCCCCCCAGCACAGTAGGGGAATATGCCCCTCACGGAAGGGGTTAACTTCTTGCGCTCTGGCAGCTGGACATGCCGTCATGTCCCCTCACCCCCCACCCCCACCCCCACCCCCACCCCCCCAGCGCTTTGGACAGAATGTTGTGTCACTGAAACAGACAAGGGCAGGCCCCGGCTGTCTCAGTAGTAGCTATTGGGTGATACCCTGCCGAACCATGACATCATTCTGTCTAGTGGCCCTGCAGGAATCAAAAGATACATTGTAGTGGGAATGCCACTGTGAGCCTGCTCAGCTGCTGGGAGCGCCCCAAGCCTGTGGTAGTAGCCCGCGTAGGCCACTGGCACGCGCTGCCAGACACCAAACACACTGTTTTCAGCGCGCTTTCTGTGACAGCTGAGACTATGCATTATGCACGACAATGCATTTCAGTTCGGTGATGAGGAGCACCACACTTGGCAGGACTGCATCGTCAGGGTATTCATCATCAGCGAACATTCACCCCAGTCACTCCCAAACATAAAGAGGGTTCCCAGTAATGAAATACTGCACATATCACACTCTTAGGTTGCACGTAAAAATGGCTGTACTCTATGGCAATCAGGTGTCACCAACTATCACCTGGGTTGTGGACTTGACATGGATAGAGTTGTCTCCAGTGTTAACAGAAGTTATACTTTGAATGAGTCCCTATCTTCAGGGAAGTCAAGTAGTTTACCATTTTCGAAATTTGCAGTGGAACAAAAAAAGCTGATTTTGCCATTTTCACTTTTCGGTAAAACATTTCTCAGATCACTACTTATACTGAGCTTTTAGCCTATCATCATCCTAGTACCTGCGGCTTCAGAAGCATTCATTTTTCCTTCTGCTGTCCAGGTATAGGAGCTGGAATAGGGTTGCTGAAGCAACCCCAAAAAGACCATGCACAATAAAGACGTATTTAAATTTAGTTTTCTTCTTGTCACATTTACAGTGCGTTCAAAAACAGAGGTCAAATGTCAGGCTATGTCTTCTGACAAATTGTTGCTGATGGTTTTTAAAAAGTAGATTGGTGTTTGCTTTTCTTTTTCTGACTGCAAAGTTAGAGGGGTTTGTAAAGCGAACTATCTGACAATATTGATGGGACATAGGGAGTGTAAAAGGAATGGCTGTAAGATTGGATGTTAGTTTTACTTATAACACAAAACGATGAAATACCTATAAATGACCAATACAAATATTTCAAAAGTGATCAGCAGTTATGACTGACGAAACAAAGAGCTTTATTTGCAATTCTGAAATGTGGTGGAAACAAAACTTTAAATAGGATCAAACTAAATCAAGACACTTTACGTGGTGATGGTCAAATAATAAATCTTTGGTTTAACTCCAGTGCCACACCTTTTCATTTGTGTTCTAATTTGTTTTTTACCAGTTAAACTGCATCTTCTTAGAGTTTCTTGTTGCTCAAATGAGTGTTATTTTTGATATTTATAGGTTTCCCTTGTTTTCATTGCTTGATTTTGCTTGCGAGAAAGTGTCACTCATAGTTGTTGAAATGTCACTCATAATTACACTAATAATATGAAAATGTCACACATAGAAATCTGAAACCTTATAAGTGATGGTCCTACACGTTAAAATGTATACCTTACCTACCACTCCGAATATAGGTGCTGGAAATAGGGGTGGGGGTGGGGGGGGGGGGTGCTGCAGCAGCCTCAGAAATAAATATGCTGGAGTTCAGAAGGTAAATGAGCAATAAAGATGCCTTCACGTTTTGTATTTATCTTGCCACATGTGCTGTACATTCAAATACAGATCAAATGTCAGGCTAGGTTTTCTGACAAATTGCTGCTTATTTTGTTTCACATGTAGATTGTTGTTTACTTTTCATTCTCTGAATACAAAGTGAGAGAATTGTATAAAGTGAATTATGTGACAATCGTGTTATAGTACTGGGAGCGTGAAAGGTAAGGATGTAGGGTGTTAGCTTGTACTAACACAATTACATTTACATACCTGCAATTGAACTACTCAAATATTTCAAAATATGTCAGCAGTTAGGAAAGCACATATTACGCACTTTTTTTGTTATCCTGAAGTGTAATGGAAACAAACATTTTGAATGGGATGATTTCCATACAATGCCTTTTGCGGACTACATAGCTTTACCAGCAAATTCAGTGGTCATTTCAATAGAAAATGTGCTGTCTACTGTAAATGAAAATGTGCTACCACACCATGCTTTAGTAAATATTTGTGGGAGTGTGCTCCAAAAGACACAGCTGCCGGCTGCAGGCCACATCTTTCCTGCACTCTGTCCTGCTTGGGTGACATTGACGGCCCCTTAATTTAACAACAATTACATGTTTTTTTATGTACTTTTATGGCTGTGCGCCTAATAAAGATTTTTAAGATGGCGGCACCCGACTGTGAAAATTGTTCCAGCACCACTGCTATCAGGGTGATTCGACAGCGTGTATGAAGTGTAGACATCTTTAATTTGCGTGGAGGGAATGTACCTGTGTAAATCGCTGTGAGAATCCGACAGTACACAGATTGCATTTGGGCATACAGCGCCTCATCAGGGGTAGTAAGCGCTACATAAACGCAATGCATCAACGCAAGGAGCCGAGTCCTCAGCTCAGCACCGACGTGATTTCTTAACGCAGTAAACATTGCACCTCCAACGAGGCCACTTTTCACTTCAAAGCAAAACACTTAACAGCCAGAGCCAAAAAATCGAAGGCCAATGCAAACCTGGGAGCCATCCAGCAGGGGACGGCCATCATGTGACCTCAACTGGCAAAGGATTTGATCCACTTAATTGCAGACAGATCACCTGCCTGGTTCTCACATTCTGGGACATGCGGATATCAAAGGCCGTGGTCCCGAGACTGAGACTTTTTCACACAGTATTTATTCCGAAAGTGGATTAAAGATTCTGTCTTGTGTACCGCCATTTTCGACGGCTTTTAGAGCTCGTTCACAAAACATGTCCTCAGTCATTTCATCTCCAGAGAGGACATTACATGGTCCTACGACCCCGTCGACGAATTCAGTTATTTAGTTCCACCACTTCTGGAACATCGGTTGTTTTCATTTATAATTTTAAAAAAGCAGTATGCTTTTGTGTTGTTTTCTGTTTACATTGATTCGTAATATTATATATATATATATATATATATATATACACAAAAAAATCAGCGTATCTAGTTTTAGAACTTTACATGTTCTTGAAAGGCAAACCCTTCACAAATGCAGTAAAGCAATATTAGTGAACATGATGAAAAAATGTCACTTCACTGGCAGATAAAAAGGTTATTTCTATATGTTGTATAGCGCTCTATGGTGAAAAAACAGAAAACTGAATAGTGCACCACAGTCGTACAAACAGCAAGCACTCGAAGGATCAGCAGAGTTGACCTTGTGAAGGATTTGGAAAGATGTGTAAATTAGCGATGAGAAGTGTATTAATTATAGTCGTGGGGGGCAGTGGCTGTGTTGCGTTGTTAGTGTGAAGCAGTGGTAGTGATGCGGTATAGGAGAAACTATTGTAGGAACTGAAAGCGCAGTAGTGGTTTTGGTAATGCTGTGCTGGGCCGAGTGTTGCAGTAAAGAGGCGTAGGTGGTGGTGCAGTGCTTGTGGTTGTGCTAACGCGGGATTACTGGTTACTAATTATCTTACCAAATCCCAAACTATGTCGACTGAATCGTTGGTACCTGTCGTTGAGTAAAAGGTAATCTCACAATAAGTCAATCAATTTAAGAACTTACACCACGCTAAATGACCACCGACCAAATTTAAGTTTTAAAGATTTAATATAAAGTCAAAGATAACTGAAGATACAAACTTCTCAAAATGAGATTCAAAAGGTAAATTGGTATCACTATAAACATGAACTTCTTGAATAATCTAAGTCTGAAAAACAAAATAATAAGTACAAGCTCAAAAACCATAAGGGTTGTCAAAATAGATATAAGTTGCAATCTCAAAGTCATTACAGAAAAGAAAATTAAGGTTAGTCTGTCCCTACACTATACTATGTGTCATCCCTACTTAGCAAGATCTTAACCCTCTAGGTGTCAGCCGTGGTGACTTCCTAAGAAGATCACGCACTTCTCTTTGTCTCTTCTCTGATAATGGGTCTCTCCTGATCAGCCTATCTGCCTACCCATCCGCTTCCTTAGGCTCCCAAAATCATCTGCTCTGCTCTCCTCCCGGGTCTCTTTCCCTAATACCAAATCACATTTCTGATAGGAACGCCCCTTGGGACGCCCCTCACGTGGTATCTCTGTGCGCGGCAAACTCCATGATGGTACTCTTGAAGACCCTCGTTAAAGTTGACCTTGGTTCCCAGGCTTCTTCTCCAATGCGCCGATACCCCCTAAATTCCTGGAAACTCCTACAGGCCTGCGCAAGGCGCCACTGAACAAAGTCCCTTTCATTCGAGCTGATTAGGACCCTCGCACCTGCATACAGCTCGTCCTGCAGTGGGCCTCAAATTCCAGACTCCACCATATCTTTAGTCGTAAAACACTCTCAAAGCTCTGTGCTGGACACCTCACGACCTCTTCTCTAACGAGCACATGGCAATTTAAACGACATGACATTATCTGCTCTGGCCTACTTGATTTACATGCAGCAGGTCCCTGCACTCTTAAAACGTTAACTTGATTTAAACAGCAAACATTCTTAACTAGCATACGTTTCTAAAATAACACATCTATAAAGCATATACTTTTAACCCTAAGTTCAATAGTACATTTGGAAGAACCATGTCAACCTTATCTCACATTATAGTAGCAGCACGTTCAGGTTTGCTGTGAATTGCCCTAAGGCCTACACATTATACTGGATTTCAAAGTTACATTTAATTCGGACATGATTCTTTTAACATGAGAACATGAGGTTTTCACATATATTCTAACATTTCTACATTATCTCACACCGTTATACTTATAGTTACTCTACTTAACATTCTATACATTTCGCCACTGAATATAAAACACTCTATATATTTCACTCCTGGATATAAAAACACTCGTGTGCAAAACATGTTTAAACTAACTACGTGCTTGTAAATATGGCGTACTTATACATTTTTTTTCAAACTTGTGCTCTCTCAGTCCCCCCTTTGATGACCTTCAGGGGTCATCATCACCAGGACACCAAAAAATGTAGAACCCTTCAAAGTGAAGACAGGGCAGTGCCACCTCTTTTCATACTCTCTAATGCTTTCAGACTCTTATATTGAGTGTCCTGCATCGCTGTCAACTCTTCTTCCTGTTTCTTCATAGCTCTCTGCAACCTATTTGCTCTATAACATTGATACAAACGCACCAATCCCCACAAAGTGATTACACAAATCACTATTATGATGATGGGTTTCAGTATGTACCAAACGATACCCTTTCCTAAGTTGGCAAACCAACTTCCAACTTTACCCATTCCATGACCCACTTTTTCCCACACAGTTATCTTTGCCAGGTCCTCAACTTCGTAGTGTATGGCAGTGATGTTTTGTATATACTTCTCTAGAGGCTTTGAATTGTCTGGAATGTAAGTACAGCATTCCTGGACCTTCAAGGCCTTACAGACTCCTCCCTCTTTTGCTAACAGAACGTCTAAAGCAAGTCGGTTCTGAAGAACCATTGCCCTAATCGATTGCATCTCCCCTTCTATCAGCATCAAGGATCTTGCAGTACTGGCAGATAGTCTATCTATGACTGTAGCTAACCTCCTGATCTTAATGTCAGTCAATATCAGTCCTAAGAAAGGGAATGCAGCACCTAGTACATCTCCAACTACTTCTGCTGCACCCAGCCCTCGCTTCCATCTAGTTGGTATTTCTTTCTTTGGCGTGTCTAAATTCTCAACATGATATATTTTAGGGAAGACAACAGCCAGATAGCATGATCCGTACCAATTATCTGGTAACTTCACATAGGCATTTCTTCCACATACAAAATATACATTTGGTATTGCTTGCATCCCTTTCAAAAAGTCCTTAGAGTAATACTCCAATTGAAAAGCATGTTCACAATTGACTTGACCTACATAAAAATTCTCATAATAAGAGTAACTCCTGTGAATGCACAGTTTCCCCCGTTTCTCCTTATCCAAAGCAATTGGACCAATACTACCTTTTCTTTGATGTGCCCTTTCCTCCTTGGTCCAATCTGTTTCCCATTGTCCTGATGCCTTCAAAATCTTCTGCCTCCTGTATCTAGTATCTACCTGTGCTATAAACTTTTTCTCAACTTCTGATATTTGACAAGTCAGATTGTTTCTTCGAGCATGTGAAGTATCTAACGTTTTCCATGGAATAAACCATTTGTGTAATCTGTCTTCGCTTTTGTAGTAGTCCCATTTGTTCAAATGCTTGAAATTCGGGACCTCTGGCAATGTCGAGTCGAAATTCGAGAAGTAATACTCGAATCCTTCTCGTCCATAAAACATGCTCAACAATAAACTGCACGTTATTCCATATGTCAACGGAAGATGATGGTATCTGATACCCTCCTCCACTGAAGCTGGTAATTGCATACAAACGTAACAATCCTTCACTTCCATGGCATCAACATATTCATAAAGCAATTTAGCATAAGCATTTGACTTGTAATTTCCCTGTGACTCATCTGTGTGAAGCCTTTTTATTTCTGCATCTAACAACGCTTTGTCTTTCTCATTGATGTTCCCCTTCTCCTTAATAATGGTAGTTTTCGGTGTTGATACTCCCTTATCCTCCTTGACTGCGGTTTCATCCCCTTCGTGTCCCACTAGGAATGAAACAGTTACCACTAAAATTATAAGAGAAACCACTACTCCTAAAAGTGTAACAGCTATACATTTTGCCCTGCGGTTCGGGTTGCCAGCCTCCATGTTCTCAAACAGTGTCTCTTTGGACGTTCTTCTCGCATCAACTTCTTCCCCGTTTTCAAACAAAGTCTTTCTCTCTTGCAATGTCTCTCTTTTGAACACTTGGAAGCTTGACAATTTGTTTCCGCAAAACAGTTCAAAGTCCAGTAGAAAATAGACAACCCTAACCCTTCTCCATCCACTAAAATGAAACCCCTACCATTTTTCTTCTTCCACTCGGCGCTAGGTTATCTTGCAAAAATTTTACAATTTCTTTTCAACAGTCTTATTTTCGTCTGAAGTTATGTATGACTCAAGGAGTGACACTACGTCTTCATAAATGTCCATCCGAAGTATCATTCCCTCAGGTTCTGGGCAGTTCGTACCACAACATGGAAAGTCAACTTTTTCTAGGATTATTCTCCTTATTTCGCTCAAGACAAGGGGACAGACGAAATTGAGAGTTAACGTTTTTTCAATTTCTACTCCTGGTACTATCAGTTCTACATCCACAATTACAAAGGGGTCCGTTCTAATCAGGATCACTTTCTTCACCTTTCCAGTTCTGCGCCCCTTTGAAGACATTCGTAATATGGTATTAATCCACAACAATAAGCGCTCCTAGCATTTCCACTACTCGCTCAAGCATTTCCAAACGAAGAAGAGTTCCCTCCAATATTGGATATCGTGAACAGCAAACTGGAAACTCAACTGTCTCTAATATCAATTTTCTTATTCCACTCAGGAGAGCAGGATGAACGATGTTGAGTGTCAGCAACCTTTCGGTCTCCGCTCCTGGCAGTAGAAATCTTATTTGCACTGTGATGATCGGGTCAGTTCTGATCAGTTCCACTTCCCTGATCCTCCCTGTTCTGTGTCTCCCAGACATCTGCAACAAGGTAGGTCCAGTCGGGAGTAGAGTATCTTCTGCTAGGCACTCGCACCCTTCTTGATCTTCTAAGACCCTCCTCGGCTTGATCCTGGATATCTTCTTCTGGATCTGAGTCTTCGGATATAGGAGCAAGTGTTTCTTCTTGGGCCGACCTCAAACTTAGCCTTCTTCTCCTTGCTGGCCAAGTGGCAGCTCCAAGCCTTATTCTCCTATTCCTTGTCCTCTCACTTGGTTCTTGGTCGCTCTGATACGGATCTGAGTCTGAGTCGTATTCACTTCTGCTCTCTCCTTCAGTTGCGTCTTCCGTCTCACTGCCGTCCTGCCTTCGCTCTTCTTCTGAATCCGATGCGTTCCCAACTTCTTCCGACACCCCCTCAGCTGCCTCAATCCCTTCTTGCAACTCTTCTTCCACTTCCGGGCTTTCGTCTGGGATGGGAGCTGTTCCTTCTAGAGGTGCTGGAACTCTTCGAGTATGGGAAGCATGGATCCAATTTGGCAGCCCCCCGCACTTCACCGCGGTGTTCGTTATCAGGATTACCTGAAAGGGCCCACGCCAGCGAACATCTAGGCAGTTCTTCCGGACGTGTTTTTTAACCAAGACCCAGTCCCCTGGGTTCAGATCATGACACAGGTTCCTCGATGCTGGAACTTCAGCCGCATGCACCTGAAGGGACACAGAATGGATGGCGTCAGACAGTCCTTTACAATAATCCAAGATCAGATCATCTGTAATATTCAATAGGGCAGTAGTTGGAACTGTAGGAAGTCTCATGGCCCTCCCCATCAGGATCTCGTGGGGAGAAAGACCTGTCCTCCTGTCAGGGGTGCTGCGCATGCTCATGAGCACTAAAGGAAGAGCATCTGGCCAACTCAAAGATGTGGATGCCACTACTTTAGCCAATCTATTCTTTAAAGTGCCATTCACTTGCTCCACAATTCCTGAAGCTTCTGGTCGATAACTACAATGCAGCTTTTGATCGATATTCAGTGTGGAGCACAACATCTTCACTATTTCGCTGTTAAAATGTTTTCCTCTGTCCGATTCCAGAGAGGCAGGCACCCCGAAGCGCGGTATCAACTCCCTGAGCAACAATTTAGCCACTGTGAGTGTATCGCACCTACGTGTAGGGTACGCTTCAACCCATCTGGAAAATACGCATACAATCACCAACACATACCTAAGGCGATTGACTCTTGGCATTTCGATGAAATCTAATTGCATTCTATTGAAAGGCCCCCCCGACCTCCCAATGTGACTCAGTGTGACTGGTGTTCGTTTGCCTACGTTCAGTTGTTGGCAGGTAACACATCGCTTACATACTGATTCTGCTGCTATTCTAAATTTAGGGCAATACCAAGTTTGCCTAAACACTCTCATCATAGCATCCCTTCCTAGATGTACTGGACCATGTATTTCTCTCGCCATGGGATTAGCTAATTCTTCAGGTAACACAGCTCTCCCATCTGCTGAAACCCAAAAATCCATTTCACTTCGCACACAACCTGCTATTTCCCATGCCTTTTTCTCTGTTTCAGGTGCGTTCTCCTGCATTATTCTTAAATCCTCCCAAGTGTCTACAGTTCCTAACATCATGCTTAATTCAGTCTTTTCTTCTGCACCTTCTATTTCCACCTTTGAGAAAGAATAATTTTGTTCCGCACAATAGCGTGCGACTTCATCAGCGTATCTGTTGCCTTGTGACACAAAATCTGTATTCTTAGTATGAGCTACACATTTTACTATTGCGATATCAACTGGACCTTGTAATGCTTCTAACAACAGCCGCACAAATTCTCCATTTCGAATGGGCGAACCAGAGGAGGTCATGTAACCCCTCTGAGACCACAACTGCCCGAAATCATGAACCACACCGAAACCATATTGGCTGTCCGTGTAGATGGTGACTCTCTTTCCTTTTCCTGCTATGCAGGCACGAGTTAGGGCAATAATTTCTGCTACCTGTGCGGAATGTACTCCTTCCAGGCAAGCGGCTTCCACCACTCCAGTAATGGTACAAACAGCATAAGCTGCTCTCAACCGACCAGTATCGTCTCTTAAACATGAGCCATCAACAAAGTAAATTTCATCAGGGTCAGACAACGGCTCATCCACAATATCTGGTCTGGGTTTCGTGCATAGTTCAGTCACATCAAGGCAATCGTGGTCTTCACATCCTTCGCCTTCTATTACAGTGGGTAATGGCATCAAAGTAGCAGGATTCAAGACAGAGCATCTCCTGAGGGTCACGTTCTCTGCGGCAAGTATAACTTGCTCGTAGCGCGTGAGCCTACTATTGGTCAGATGCTGCGTCTTCGTCCTGGTCATTAACAATTCAACTGAATGTGGTACATACACCACTACTGGATGTCCCATCACAATACTTTCGCTCCTTTCAATGCTGACACCCGTTGCAGCAACGGATTTGAGACATCCGGGCAACGCTGCGGCTACTGGATCTAATGTAGCCGAAAAATACGCAACTGGTCTACGGGCATTTCCGTGGGTCTGTGCCAAGACTGACAAAGCACATCCCTCTCTCTCACAACAATAGAGTGAAAATGACTTTTCGTAATCTGGCATTCCCAGAGCCGGAGCACGACATAAATCGTCTCTCAGCTGTAAAAACGCCACCAGACATTCTTCATCCCATGGTACCGGATCACTCACCTCCTTGTGCGTCAGTTTCTGTAAGGGCTTTGCTTTCAGTGAAAAGTTAACTATCCACTGTCGGCAGTAACCCACCATTCCTAGGAACATTCTAACTTCTCTCTGTGTTGTAGGCGCATTCATTTTCATTATCGCCTCAATCCTCTCTGGTGACACCTTACGTTTTCCTTTCTCTAACCGGTGCCCTAAATACTGTACTTCCGTCAGACAGTACTGCAACTTGCTCGGAGATACCTTATGTCCATTTTCAGCTAAATGGTTCAGTAAGGCAATTGAGTCTGCTTTACAAGCTTCCTCTGTCTCTGACGCAACAAGTAGGTCATCTATGTACTGTACCAGAACCGAGTTCTGTGGCAGTACTAGATTCTCAAGATTCTTCTTCAACAACTGATTAAAGATGGATGGGCTGTCTGTGAATCCTTGGGGGATTCGACACCATGTTAAAACGCGATCTTCCATTTTAAAAGCAAAAAGATACCTGCTCTCTTCATCCAATGGGATTGAAAAGAAAGCCTGACAAAGATCTATCACTGTGAACCATTCTGCTTGACATGGTATTTGAAACAGTATCACTGATGGATTCGGTACCACGGGACAACATGAAACAACTATGTTGTTAATCTTTCGTAAATCCTGAACTATCCTAAACTTCCCGCTAGGTTTCTGCAAACCCATAATCGGGGAGTTACAAGGACTACCCACGATTTCTTTCAGTATTCCCTGTTGTATCATTGACTCGATCACAGGTTTTATTCCCGCAATCGTTTCCTGGGACAATTTGTATTGAGGCGTTCTTGGAAACTCAACATTTGGTTTTACCAATATTTTTACCGGTTCTACCCCCTTTATCAATCCTATTTCCTCTCCTGTGAAATCCCATACTTCTGACGCCACTGCATCTCGTAGGTCTTGGGGAAGATCTTCTATTGTCAGAGTAGGATATAGTTCTACACAAGATTTGGAATTGGCCACCTTAAAAGTAGCATCCTCGTCGGTAGTCTGTACCTCCACTCCTTGCGGGGTGCAGTATATGGTGCAGTTCAATTTGCACAACAAATCCCTTCCTAACAGACATACCGGACTCGAGTCACAAACCACAAACTGAAGTCCGTTCATATGGTTTCCAATTTTCACAGACACTGGTTCTGTCAAGGGACTGGTCATTCTTTTATTTGCGACTCCTACCACCTGAATTGTTTCCCCTGACATTGGCAAGTCCGGAACCACCGCTGATCTCAGAGTCGAACGAGTAGCCCCAGTATCCACTAAGAACGTAGTGGGACACCCTGCCACTTCTGCCTCAACAAATGGCCCTCTCTGATCCACTTCTAGAACTGCCCCGAGGGTACAATCCTCTTCACTGCTCACCCGTTGTCCTGTCAATGGATCAATGTAATAACACTTTTCTTCCTCGACAAACAGAGGCATTTGTTTAAAGACCTTTCCCCCAGCTGCTATCTTCGGTGGCTGTGGGAATTGGGCCCGTGGAGCCGAAGTCCCCCCTTTGGCCACCTTACTGCTTGGAACTGTCACCTTTTGCGTTGGGACTTCTTGAACCTGTTCTTCTACTTCTAGCTCTCCATTTTCAGGGTTAAAGGGACACTCGCGTCGCCAATGCCCCACCTGGTGACACTGATGGCACTTTGTCGTTTTCTTTAAAGTGGCAAAGTCTATCCTAGGTCTCTGCCCTTCTTCATTGTCTTTATTCTGACCGTTTGGTTTTCGTCCCATCCCCTGCTTCTGCTGGCCACCCTTCCCAGCGGACTGCATTTGCACCACCATCAATTTCTCCTTTAGATTCTTGGCTTTAGAATCTATCTCGTCACTGCAGTACCTCGCATAACGTAAAATCTCATCTAGTGGTTTGTTCTGCCAACAGATTAAATGTTGCTGTATCATCAAACAAATATCAGGTCTCAACCCCAAGACAAACTTTGACACAAACTGCCCTATATCTTTGGGATCCATTACATCTAGCCCACTGTATTGCTTGAATGTTTTCAATAATCTTTCATAAAACTCGTGAACTGTCTCCTTGGGTTCCTGCCTTGTTCGGTCTATTTTTACCCAATCTATATCCTGAGGTGGTACCTTATCTTTCAGCCAAGCTATTACCCTTTCATACTTTCGCATGACAATCTCAGATGGTCCATTTGTTCGAGCATCCCTCAATGGTTCAGCATTTGGCCATTCGACACTAGTCTTACAAGGGGTCCACAGATCAGATGGGACCACGATGTCAAACAACGTGTTCAGATCAATCCACAATACCTTCGAAATTTTAACAAACCTCTCTACCTGCTTATACCACTCTACTGGATTGTCCCGCAACTTCGGAAATGAGTTGGTAAATGCAGCTAAATCTCCTCTACTCCAGGGTACATGTACATAATTTCCGTTTGATATTTCTCGCAAAGGGAATGCCTCCATATGCATTACCCTTCCCTCGGGGGTCATCACATTTGCACTTCGTCTAACCGTGCCTTTTTTCGACCACCTTTCTTCCCATTTATCCAGTTCCCTCCACACTCTTATCCCTGATACCAGCTCTCTTATGTGTGTTTTTAATCCAGTAGTTCTCTTCTCATCTAGATCCTGGTCTGCGTACTGTAATCTGTGGTTACTCTGTAATGCCCTTGTCCTAGATAAATCCACAGCATACCTGTCTGCCAAATCAGTCAGTTTCTCATGAAACGCTCTAGCTTTCCTAGTAATATCCTTTGCCATGAACAATAACTCATCCTGTTCATACAATTCTATCCTTTCCAAAGGCAATGTTCCATCTATTATCTCATCAACATCTGATTTTAAACTAGTAACATCAAGCCTTTTTGCCTTGATTTCAGCTTTCAAGACACTCAATTTAGCTCCTCCATCCGCATCTCTCCCATCCCAGCTCCGAGATCTACGTTTAGGTATTGGTGAGTTATAGGGAGTCCTCCCCTGTTCCCATCTCTCTAGGTCCCATGCCTTTCCATCTTCTCGGGGTGGGTGGTGAAACACTCCTTCCTGCCTCCTAGCCTCTCTCTCCCCATCCTGGCTAGTTTCACGGGATGCAGGGTAAGATGTTCCATTACTCCCTCTTTCTTCCCTACTTCCCTGTGATTCCTGATTATTCGAGGCGTGGCGGGATCTATCGCTGTTCTCCTTCCTCCAATGTTGAACGTCTTCCCCGAGTGTATGATGAAGGCACCTAAACCTATTCTGAAAAGCCCGTACCGCCTCATCTCCTCCTTTCCCCCAGAGACGGGACATTTCCTCACATTCTACATTCCTAGTATTTTGTTCCGGCTGTTCTCTCTGATTTGTAGGACATGCATCCCCTCTATTCTCTTGACTTTGGCCTTCCCGGCCCTGACTGCTTTCGCTGGCCCCACAATGAGATACAGTCCCGTTACCCCTGCTTTCCCACTCTGGTTCCGTTCTTGTCCTGTTACTCGGAGATACTATGGACCCGTCCCATTCTCTCAAATCAGCTCTTAACTCTGAATAGGATCTTGGCCGTGGTCCCCTTAGATCCATTGGTCCTCTCGGACCTCCCTGTTCTGGATTGGGACCGACAGTTGTGTCTAATGGGGTATTCCATGTTACCGATCCTGGCAATTGTTTCCATGCATTTGTCACATTATTCCTCCTTTCCATCTCAAT
This sequence comes from Lissotriton helveticus, assembly GCF_964261635.1. Taxonomy (NCBI): domain Eukaryota; kingdom Metazoa; phylum Chordata; class Amphibia; order Caudata; family Salamandridae; genus Lissotriton; species Lissotriton helveticus. The sequence goes on along the minus strand of NC_136073.1, from coordinate 466,883,203 downwards.
CCTCTCCCTATTCAATTGCCTTTGTTGTTCCCCTCTATCTCTCTCAGGGTTATAGATCGAAACTATGGGTCCTATGGTAACAGGCACCTGAAGAGCGTCTGGCAATCCCACAGACTCAACCCTTTCGGTGTTTGGCGTTTTCTGCACCACAAACCTTCCCACTACACTCTGTACAGTGTTGTTTGGAGATGTTTCTCCGCCTTTGATAGGTGTCCATTCCGATATAGGGAGTGGTGTATATCCCTCTATGTCATTCCCATCTTCCCTTGCGAGCCCTCTATCTTCTATCAACCCCACTCTCAGAGGTGGTCTATCCATTAACAATCTGTTTATCAGATTGTCCTCCGACTCGCTTTCTTCATCTTCTTCCATGAGGTTTCCTCCTCCTCCTGCCACCTCCCTCATCGGATACATTTTTTCCACCTCAATAGCCTGTACCCTCCATCGCTTTGCTTCCTCATCCCATTTGGAATCTCGCACTGCCCTTACCGATCGCGTCAGCCTTTGTTGACGCCTGTTCAAATTTCGGTCGTGTGCAGCCTTAATCCATGCATTAAGGGCCTCAAACTGTGTTGGTCTAGGTGAGGGTTTCAATGAGGACATGGTTGCTTTTAGCCGATGTAACACCTCTAATTTAAACGTCCCGTACCTCGGGAACTGCATTTCCTCATTCCCTTCCGTAAGCTTATTCCAAGCCCCAATCCACAATATGGTATGCAGCCCCACATTCGTTGCCATATAATGAGCTGGCGTACCCTCCGGCGGAGCCTCTTCCCCATAATAATGTTCACTTCGTTTACGTTTAAAAATCCCTTTCAAACACTTAAAACACTTCATGATTTCTCTTTTCTCCGCGTTTGTTTACTTCCTGATGACACTCCACCAATCTCAGCGCCGTTCTCACTAACTGGCCTATCCGTACGCGACTTTCCTCCGACGTCACGCTAGCCGCCCAACCAGAGCGCGGCTTTAGCTAACGTCACACCAACCGCTCAATCACAGCGCGGCTCTAGCCGACGTCACCCGTCCCCCTTCGCAGCAGTTCCCCTCCTTTCTCAGCTCGTCTCCTCGGTCATGCACGCGTCCCATTCATACTCCGAAAAATGATTACTTCCGTCCAAGCGATCACCTTTCTTTGACTGTACGCCCACAGTCTTTCTGTAGTTGTCACCTTAACTTGGCGAAATGTCTTTCCGTTTACTTCCAGACAATCGCCTTCTCCGATAGGTTACTCACACACAGTAACTTTCGACCAGCGTCTGTTACTCATACACTCACTCTTACACTCCCCCTATCTTGGATCCACGGCGGTCAATGGTACCTCGTGACCTCCGTACTATGTTCGACAACTACTCTGGATGTTCGATACACCCAAAACCACTTAAGCTCTGGCCTGAACTTAAGATTTCACCAGTTCACCCGTTTACCAGGTTACCAGTTTCCCAGGTTGCGCGCGCTCACAACCTTCTCTCATTCACACTACAGGCATTCAACTCCGCAAGACATTACAATACAAATACAACACAAAACACCGCAATCTGTTCACGCATGACCCTTTTTATACTCACTCTCCGATACTGCTGCTTTTCTCGCACCGTCTGCACCTTTCGGCACACGATTCTTCCGCTTCTCGTCTCTCGACGTCTAGGGGCCTTGGGGTAAACTAACCTCTCTAGATTACCTTCCTCAAGAAGATAACCATCCTCACTCTGCTACCAACTGCTAACGCGGGATTACTGGTTACTAATTATCTTACCAAATCCCAAACTATGTCGACTGAATCGTTGGTACCTGTCGTTGAGTAAAAGGTAATCTCACAATAAGTCAATCAATTTAAGAACTTACACCACGCTAAATGACCACCGACCAAATTTAAGTTTTAAAGATTTAATATAAAGTCAAAGATAACTGAAGATACAAACTTCTCAAAATGAGATTCAAAAGGTAAATTGGTATCACTATAAACATGAACTTCTTGAATAATCTAAGTCTGAAAAACAAAATAATAAGTACAAGCTCAAAAACCATAAGGGTTGTCAAAATAGATATAAGTTGCAATCTCAAAGTCATTACAGAAAAGAAAATTAAGGTTAGTCTGTCCCTACACTATACTATGTGTCATCCCTACTTAGCAAGATCTTAACCCTCTAGGTGTCAGCCGTGGTGACTTCCTAAGAAGATCACGCACTTCTCTTTGTCTCTTCTCTGATAATGGGTCTCTCCTGATCAGCCTATCTGCCTACCCATCCGCTTCCTTAGGCTCCCAAAATCATCTGCTCTGCTCTCCTCCCGGGTCTCTTTCCCTAATACCAAATCACATTTCTGATAGGAACGCCCCTTGGGACGCCCCTCACGTGGTATCTCTGTGCGCGGCAAACTCCATGATGGTACTCTTGAAGACCCTCGTTAAAGTTGACCTTGGTTCCCAGGCTTCTTCTCCAATGCGCCGATACCCCCTAAATTCCTGGAAACTCCTACAGGCCTGCGCAAGGCGCCACTGAACAAAGTCCCTTTCATTCGAGCTGATTAGGACCCTCGCACCTGCATACAGCTCGTCCTGCAGCGGGCCTCAAATTCCAGACTCCACCATATCTTTAGTCGTAAAACACTCTCAAAGCTCTGTGCTGGACACCTCACGACCTCTTCTCTAACGAGCACATGGCAATTTAAACGACATGACATTATCTGCTCTGGCCTACTTGATTTACATGCAGCAGGTCCCTGCACTCTTAAAACGTTAACTTGATTTAAACAGCAAACATTCTTAACTAGCATACGTTTCTAAAATAACACATCTATAAAGCATATACTTTTAACCCTAAGTTCAATAGTACATTTGGAAGAACCATGTCAACCTTATCTCACATTATTTTAGCAGCACGTTCAGGTTTGCTGTGAATTGCCCTAAGGCCTACACATTATACTGGATTTCAAAGTTACATTTAATTCGGACATGATTCTTTTAACATGAGAACATGAGGTTTTCACATATATTCTAACATTTCTACATTATCTCACACCGTTATAATTATAGTTACTCTACTTAACATTCTATACATTTCGCCACTGAATATAAAACACTCTATATATTTCACTCCTGGATATAAAAACACTCGTGTGCAAAACATGTTTAAACTAACTACGTGCTTATAAATATGGCGTACTTATACATTTTTTTTCAAACTTGTGCTCTCTCAGTTGCAGTGTCTTCCTGTGGTGCTGGGGTGTCGTTAGTTTCTGTGCCAGTGTGGTAGTGCAGTGATGGAGTCGTGCTGTGGTCCTGGACTGTGGGTGTGCCTTCAGAAGGGTGGCAGGCTGGCAGCGCAGTGGTGGAGGGTGGTAGTCACAGGATGGGAGGTGAGAGAACTTCGCTTGTAGGTGTTAGCATGGTAGTGGTGTGATGGAGCAGGAGAGTGACAAAAATTTGTGTGTACCCCATGCGAAGTTAACCTCCCATAACATGTATTCATCGTGTGAAGTGTTTAAACTAGGCAACAACAAGAAAAGCACACACAGAAAAAGTACACATGGGATACTACCTTACTTATTTTGCAAATTTTCATGTATTAATCATGTGACATTGTCATACTAATATAGTGCAGTAACGCCTTTTCAACAGAGCTATGCATGTATGCTTATTGTGAGTGTTTTCATGGCAAAATGAACAAATTTGGTAAGTAAACAATGCATTTGTGTAGCTTTCTGCTAGGTAACCTTTAACAGGGTAAACTTAGAATGGTGGGAGGTAAACAGAAGGACTTTAATTAAAAAATCTAATGTTTATTGTGTTTATTTTCATATTAGTTCCCATTGAGGCCTGTGCGGCCTAGCTAGAAAATGGCGGATTTGCGAGACTCCGAAATAGTATGGCTCTACGCATGCTCGACTGTGCTCGAGAGACTTATGAACGGCCTGTGCCTGGGCTACTGGTGTCAAGGTCAGCGTGGCCTGGAAAAGCGGACTGATGCCAAAGAGATGCTCGAGTTTGTGAGCCTGGGAAAATTGAGTGAAGTAACTACATGATGTATAAACAATACAAGGAGAGGATGATGAGTATCGAAAAATGAACAAATTTGACCACATGAGGAACGTGGAAGTGACTGTGCAAAATTTGGACAATAAAGGGTACAAAAGAGCCAGTACGAAAGAGAGAAAAAAGCTGTTCCTGAAATTATTTTCGCACCACAACATGCTGTCGCACTGAATGATTTTTGGGTGGAAAGACTTTGAAATTTTTCCTGACTTTAACTTTTGACGCAGAATTGAATGCGGAGTCCTGATGGGAGGTAGACATCGAGGAAGATAGAGAGTCAGATGTGGGAACCTGTGTCGTTTATTCCTGTCCTTTTCTTCAAAGAAACTTAGTAATATGATATTCAAATTTCTTATTTCTAAATTGTTTACTAATAAATGTCAAATTTATTGAAATCACTTTTCTTTTTTGACTAAATTCTATAGAGATGTTTTAATAAGAAACTTATGAATTAAAGGTTAGAATTTTATAAATAAAGTCATGACAGAATAATTGAAATAAAAAGAGAAATAAAGATGAATGAGAAATAGTAAATTAAGCGGGTCTTGATTTCCATCAACTAACTTCTACTAGCTGGTCCATTGACCAAAACAGTGGGGTGCCTTGATGTTATTTCTTATGAATCTAAAGACAATGGAGACGTCCATATATGCATATGTACGTAATGTATAGAATTAAAAATTTTAGATCAACAAGGTACTCCGCTGTCCAGCAGCTCACCTCTAGTTTCACTGATCTTTGGAGCAGTATGATTGTGTGAATGAATGACTCGCGGTGCTATGGGCCCCACCGACGAGTGAAGAAAGTTAGCTCCTGAGTATTTGGTGATGATTTGGGGGGTTGTTTGAGAGCAGCGCTGGATCAGTTTTCTTGGTAGCAGGAGTCTGGTTGCCATAGGTTAGTTTGGATAAGCAATGTATAGATTTGATGTGGTTAATGTATATAGAGTTCTGATGTACAGAAAGTATGACTAACTGTTGTATGGCGTTTTAGGATCCGAGCGAAATTTCCCGATTCATGCTCTTACATAGGTACAATTCACATTGCCCTAATATAGGCATAGAAATCATACCCTTATTTAGACATAGCCCAAGCAGTCCGAATACAGGCATGGCTACTTCCATCCGTACCAAAATGTCACAACGATTTCTTGGAAAATCAGCTTAAGCAGTCAGGGACCTCCCCTTGCTTGAATATTGATGCGTCCAAGAACTCATGGACTTTACAAAGAACTACTATTCCCTGCAGCACCAGTCGAGTTGAGAGGGGAGGCCAGGACTCAGTGCCCCAGAGTGCCCCGCACCGAGTCAGCAGCCGCGCCAGGAGGCGTCAATTACAAAAGCTTGAGCGGGCTCCGCAGCGCGGGACACCCGTCATTCTTCTGCAGCACCAGTCGGGTTGAGAGGGGAGGCCAGGACTCAGTGCCCCAGAGTGCCCCGCACCGAGTCAGCAGCCGCGCCAGGAGGCGTCAATTACAAAAGCTTGAGCGGGCTCCGCAGCGCGGGACACCCGTCATTCTTCTGCAGCACCAGTCGGGTTGAGAGGGGAGGCCAGGACTCAGTGCCCCAGAGTGCCCTGCACCAAGTCAGCAGCTGCGCCAGGAGGTGCCATTTACAAAAGCTCGAGCGGGTTCCCGAAGCGCGGGACGCCCGTCATTCTTTTGCAGCACCTGTCAGGTTGAGAGGGGAGGCCAGGACTCAGTGCCCCAGAGTGCCCCGCACCGCATCAGCAGCCGCACCAGGAGGCACCAATTACAAAAGCTTGAGCGGGCTCCCGCAGCGTGGGACGCCCGTCATTCTTCTGCAGCACCAGTCAGGTTGAGAGGGGAGGCCAGGACTCAGTGCCCCAGAGTGCCCAGCACCGCGTCAGCAGCCGCGCCAGAGGTCGCCAATTACAAAAGCTCGAGCGGGCTCCACAGCGCAGGACACCCGTCATTCTTCTGCAGCACCAGTCGGGTTGAGAGGGGAGGCCAGGACTCAGTGCCCCAGAGTGCCCCGCACCACGTCAGCAGCTGCGCCAGGAGGCGCCAATTACAAAAGCTCGAGCGGGTTCCCGAAGCGCAGGACGCCCGTCATTATTCTGCAGCACCAGTCGGTTTGAGAGGGGAGGCCAGGACTCAGTGCCCCGCACCGCATCAGCAGCCGCACCAGGAGGCACCAATTACAAAAGCTTGAGCGGGCTCCCGCAGCGTGGGTCGCCCGTCATTCTTCTGCAGCACCAGTCAGGTTGAGAGGGGAGGCCAGGACTCAGTGACCCAGAGTGCCCCGCACCGCGTCAGCAGCCGCGCCAGGAGGCGCCAATTACAAAAGCTCGAGCAGACTCCCGCAGCGCGGGACGCCCGTCATTATTCTGCAGCACCAGTCGGGTTGAGAGGGGTGCCCAGGACTCAGTGCCCCGCACCGCGTCAGCAGCCACGCCAGGATGCGCCAATTGTAAAAGCTCGAGCGGGCTCCCGCAGCGCGGGACGCGCGCGGGCAAAGCCCGGGCCAAGGGTGGGCCCGTCCTTGCCCATCCTTGCCCGGAGAAGGCTGGGTTGGGCCACCACCTTTTCATCCACCAGAGGACCTTCTTGTGCCCGCCAGAAGATCTTAAGGGACTGTGCCCCACAACTACATCTTGCTTCTGTGGCCATTGCGCTCCATCTCTTCACGGGACACTTGATTCGTATAGCCATTCAACTGCCCTCATGGCGGACTGTGTAGTTTAGGAGAGCTGCAGAACTCTTTTTTGCGACCTGTAATTACTTCATCTTTGTTGTAGTATGGGCAAAAGGAAGGCAATGGGTAGGCTCTGGGAAGAGAGTCAAAAAGTTAAACAAATGGGCTAAAAACAATTGTGTAATGGACAGGATTGATACCCTTATTGTTGAGTGTGGAGATATCTTCAGTACTGAGTCACCTGTACTAACTAGTAATGCCTAATCACCAGTCCACAGCCCCACCTCACAAGATAAGGCCACTATTCCCTCGATGTTCAGTAGACAGCCCATGGGTAAAATAACTAAACATACTAATGTAACACTGCAGGCACCCAAGGGGGTACAAACAACAGAAACCCAGAGCACAATTAGTTCCTCCACCTGCATAAATTCGCCTTTTATAACCAGCCCACCTGAAACTTTAATTCAGTGTACAAACAGGTTTGCGGTCTTGGCTGACATTTCGGAGACTTATGAGCCCAGGTCTACTGCAATATTGTTAGGACTCGAAAGAGCAAGCGGTAAGGAGGCGGATAGCTCATCGCAGGGGCTACACCAGCTTGTTGTCTTGCTTAGACAGGACATAGGGGATTTGAGAGCAGAGATTAACAAATTAGTTGACATGATCAACAACTTGACATCCTGCCAAATTGCCAATAATCAGGTCCCATGCTCTATGAGAGAATAATGTATTCACGCACAGCGACCTCTACCCACTGTACAGGACCAAAGTAACCAAACAGGCGGACGCCCACCCGCACTTGCGGTTACAAAGAAAGTACAGCACCTCTCCTCTCATATAATAGACAGCACTGGCCCTTAAATTCGCGCCCCCAGAATCCAGTCTCACAGCAAACTCCTGTAACTCGCACTGCACTTAATAATGCAACAGCACCAATAAACAAAATGACCTCTAATATATCAAGAGGGAACTACCTCCTGTTAACTCCGCATCTAGAAGGGAACAAAGTTTATTTAGTGAATGTGCCCAAATTAAGTATTGCAGTAGGTCATGAAAGTGAGGAGTCTCTAATAAACAAGTCAATACACTGAATTTGTTATGTTAGGGGGTGTCGTTCACTCATCAGGGAGGATATTGTTAGGGCAAGGAGGCACATGGCACATACACAATCACATGATCATATTGAGCTGACCCTAACTAGTACCATCCTGGCCGAGAATCTCGTTTCTCTTGAGTTTCGCACTTGTTCCCCCGATTCATCTCTTATACAGCTTAGGAAGTCTCCACTACCATCACCCCCAAGAAGAATTAATGATAGACATCAGATAGGGATGGCAAGAGGCTCCTCATCTCTGGAAGCCAATGAATGACTACCAATTAAGATTTGCACAGTGCAGCAACAACAGACACCCCCGCCATCTATATATTTAATTCATCCAAACGACCCAAACCCGCAACAGACACCATTCACAGCCCTAACCTATGACATGACGACTAATCTCCAGCTGAAAATTATATCATGGAACGTGGATGGCCTTAGTACCAAGTTATTATTACCCCATTGGAATGACCTGGTGGGGGGTTATGATATTTGCGCCTTTCAAGAAACATGGAGTGTGGTGCCTTTGCATAAATCGGGTATAGCTGTTTTTGCATACCTGCTAGCATTAAAGGGAGGGTTCGGGTGGACTGATTGTATGGGTTAGCATTGTTCTTAACTGTACTACGCTCATTTGCCAAACCCTGAGCCCTGATGTCATGAAACTTACCATCAAGAACAAAGGGGGGGGGGCTTGTGCTGGATTTATTTAATGTTTATATAAGGGGGTAAGAGGGGGTAAAGCCTCACCTGCCCTCATGGTACTTGAACAGGGATTATCAGATTATTTGCCCCATTGTAGATATATAGTCGCTGGTGATTTTAATACCACCTTCGAGTCCCTTAGCGTAGAGGATATAGCCGGGATAGAGGAGGAAGACAACGGTTGGGGTATACCACCTCTGTCTATTCCCCCAGTAAAACGATGGTCCCAGGCGGCTATCCAATTGTATGCGCTTACTTTGGAATACGGTTTAAGGGCGGTGAATGGCAGGACCAGATCTGATGCCCAAGGCACATCTACATATAATAGGGTTACAAGTGTCTCTCGAATTGACTATATATTAGTGGATTTTAGGCTATGATCTTTGTTCTAGATATGAAGGTGGGCAACACAACCGATAGCGATCATAATCCTCTTTGCATGTCACTGAGGTCCCCTTGGACACCAACTTGCCCCACACCATCCAACCATACTCACTTTGTGATTAAAAAGGTGACACCTTCAAACTCCAGAAGAGCCCTGAAATGGCAAAAGGTTGCTTTGGACGAAGCAAAAATGAAGGCCATCAAGCGAGTTCTTTGCGAAAGCATAAACAAGTTAAGAGAGGGAATAGTAGTAGGGCCAACCCATGCTCTTAGTGTACATTCTCGTACCATTGAACAAATTAGCATTTACTTCCAAACCCCAAACAGGCCTACTAAACCAGTTGCCCAAATCGAAAAAGGCAGACAATGGTTCACAAAGGAGTGCAGACTCAAACGAAAGGCTCTGATAATTGCGATTAAAAGCAAGAAGTGCCCAGAAATTAAAGTCGCAAGGCAGGAATATAGAAAGGCCCAGCATCAAGCGAAGCTAGATTGGGATGAAAGCCAATGGGTTGACCTTAAAAATGCTAGCCTAGCAAGAGATACCAATCACTTTTGGTTATTGGTCAGACAGGCAAATATGGGTGAGTTAGAACAAATCCCCACTCACATAACATCTCAGGCCTGGTATGACCATTTCCGTAATCCATACTCCGAGCCTAACAGCCCAAATCCCGAAGCTCAATATGGTCGACCCACACTAACTTCTGAAGAGGGTGACTGTGATGTATTTACATTAAAAGAAGTAGAGTCAGCTATAAGTAACATATTTCCCGCAAAAGCCCCTGGACCGGACGGTTTACCTGGGGACTTATTCTTTGCTGACCGGGACAAATGGACTGATTATGTTCTCCTCCTTATCAACTTCATCGCTCAAGGATGCCCGGTCCCAGACTCTTGGAAGGGAGCTGAGATAGTCCCAATCTACAAAAAGTTGGTCAGAAAAGACCCTTCCAACTATAGACCAATCAGCCTCATAGACACAATGCAGAAGCTGGCTGGTAGGGTCATATTGGAAAGAATCCAATTGTGGGCTGAGAAAGAAGCCATACTTTCACAATACCAGGCGGGCTTTCGGACTAATATAGGAACGGTGGACCAGGTCTTCAGGCTTCTTACGATCTACTGGAAAGTGGTGGCACTTGGTAGGGGCAGACTCTATGTCGCCTTCATTGGTCTGAACCTTAACCCCCCTGCTTTATGACTTGGGCAGGCATCACATCAAAGATCTGGTCAAAGTTCGCCCCCTGCTCTACTGGGCACGCCTTAGGCGTACCCCAGAACTTCTTAACTACGCCGAAGCTTTTGCCGAGGTAATGAGATTGGACACTGGGAAAAACATAGAATGTATTTCAAATGTTAAGGCACTGCTGTTAACCCTGGGTCTCAAAGAGTCTTGGGATTCCCAAACCCCCCTGACAAAAGCTGAGCTGACACGTATCTACTGGGATTGGATAGGCGTCAGAGATCTCAGCAATCCAAATCTAGGAAGGCTCACAGAGGAGTTGTTTCATCATAAACCATCTAGAGCCTTTGAACCTTATCTAGATTTGATTAAAATACCAAGAGACAGGACCCTATATATACAATTTAGACTTGGCACAATTCCAGTTGCCGACTTCACTAAGAAGTGGCCCCTCTTAACCAGACCACCATAGAATGTCCGTCTTGTGGGAATTCCAAAGAGAGCATTGCACACTTTATGCTTGTCTGTCCTGCTTATGCCGCCACTAGGTCCCGTTGGCTTGTACCAATCTGAAAACAACTAGGTACCACTGACCATCATGATGCCCTTCGTATAATTAGAACTGACCCAAGAACTTTATATGTTTGTGCCGTTGCCAAGTACTTGGGTCGAGCCTGGCTAATCAGGCGCCGGGCTATACTAAGGGCCATCAATAATTGATATAGTGGTTAAGATCAAAACCACGGTAAAGTTGATGCTTCTAATGCCACTGTTTGATCTAGATAATGAATTTCTCATACCGTAAATCCAATTGCCTCTGTGTTTTAAACTGATTTTAACTAAATTGCCTATTTACAACATTGTCAAAAGCTTTAATTTTTTTATGGAATCAAGAAGTACTTTGTTGTATTTTTTTATTCACTTGATTAACTTTAAAAGCTGTAAATTTTAATGAACAAAATAGAATTATGTTGCCTGCATTTATTTGCTAATGAATTAACTTTTATATTGAAATTCTTTATTGCTTTTTTGACATTTATATCAAAATAAAGCTTGAATGACTTGACTATTCCCTTGGGGTTCTTTACTGACGTTATTATGCCCGACTTTACGTGAAACTAGGCACCTTCAAGGTATAAATATGCCTTCACTTGCTGTAGCAAGACACGGTGGTTCGGAGCAGCTCGACTATCTACTTGCCCGACGCAGATCGCAACAGCAAGTGCCGAAGGAAACTGACCCTCCAGCTGACGCACTGATCGAGAAGCTGTCCTTTCCCTCATAGAGAATCCAGCTCCAGTGTGTCCAAGCTCCCCCTGTGGGGTGTTGGGAAATTGAGTCCCGAGACAGAGATACCAGACCCCCTTCATTCTAAACTAAAGGTATGGAGCGGATTAGAACCTAAGAGAAATCTTGGATAGATTCTTGGCAAAGAAAACCAAACCTAAGCTACACAATACTTACTCCCTCCCGCGTACTAAACTTAGGTTAGGTACGTTGGGGTGGCGTATTTTAGAAGCACTAGTTGAGTATTTTAGCCTGTGTATTTATGTATGTATTTTTATATGGCTTAGAAACAATACAATGCTTTTAGAGTATTATTTTATAATACTATTCTCGCTGTATGCATTATACTTTGCAGCCTGCATTACGATTGTAGCAGTTCACTTTACTTGCATGAGAAAGAAGACTGTTCAATAAAACCTTTTATTGAAAACGCCCATCTCTCTAGTTCTCTGCACCTCTGTTGAAATGAAGCATGCACGATTGACTGAGTGAAATATTTATCTATTGTTTCCGCAACTCTAGAGATACAATTCTTATTCTTGGGAAACAAAGTTGTCATGTTCATGCGGTTGTCAGAAACGAATCCCTTCTTGTGTAGTCGAGAAAGTTTCTAGTGACCTCTAAATTAGCTAGCACACTCACTATTAAGTTTAATACATTCGATAGAGACCTAGTCGACCTCAGTCCTACGTCTAAACTATAGGATATATTATTTCAATGTGCAGAGCCTATTGGGAATATAGGAACTACACTACAAGGCGACCAACGTTTGGTAATGCACTATTTTAATGATAGATACTAGAGTAACTCAGTCGTGCTTTTCACAAAGACCATTTTTTCCTGCAAAATACTACAATAGACGTCTGGAGTGGGTAAAAGGATAAAATATCCGCCATAACTGAGTAGGATGAAAATCCTATGTATTAGTTATTTTGTTTGTTCAACGTTGAAGGATACAATGTTCCAAAATATTGTGCACCTTATCTTTGTTTCCTTGAAACTTGCTCTGGAACGTTCATTAAACAATGTCGAATAACGGCGACAACAACGCGACCGGTGGAGCTGCAGCAACTGCAAGCCAACCGGCTTTAGACATTACAGGTTTCCAACAATACTACCCAGATGCTATAATCATCCCGGAAAACTTAAGGAAAACCATCACTATAAAACTTATAACAAATGGCCTATCATCAAGACGTGGTAAGGTCATTTTTGTCATAGAGGCACGTGAATATTGGCAGACAAAGGTATTCTATTCATGGATTGTCTTCCTTGAACTAAATTCAGTAACACATGTGTTTCACTTCTACAGAGTAGAGGAACATCTAACAGAATACATTCCTTTCAAGGACATTGAAATTCCACTAACTTACCAAGATCATGCGCTCTGGTTTAAAAGCGCCCTACAACATCAAAATTACTTTACTAGACTCAGTCCCCTAGGTAGACTAGAAGGAACCTGGCCGGTACTAGCCAGCTATACACCACATCCTGACATTGAGGAAAAGTCAGGTTAAGAGCTATTAGTTCAACTAAAACAACTAATAAAAAAACATAGACAATTGGTTCAATATGTCATGGGGACTCTAACAGTCCAACCTCCTATAAGGATTCCCCAACACACCCCTTACCAGGGAACACAAATAAAATTACACCACAGACTATACAATCAGTCATTGGTAAACTGCCCGCAAAACTGGAACAAATTCCATTCTGGATAGCTCGAAAAATTACTCAAATCGAGGCAGTATTTCCTGATACTACCCCTCATGAGAAACACAGGATTTTAACAATCTGTTTACCGATGGGGATCGCACCACACATGGAGGACTGTGACACTTGGGGTACAGTCTTTGTTGCAATCTACACAAAAACACATGGTGTTCCGTCTATGGCGGAAATACCAGATGTCGTGAAATAGATTCAAAATGAATATGGGTCAGAGTCTGCTTTAAATCTGGGTATGAAACTACTGAAAGATTTCAAACAGATCTCAACTATAATATTAGGTAATATTAAAGGTGAAGCAGCATCTGTGGCGATTCGCCAAAAACTAAGAGAATTTGATGTAACTGAGCAACCGTATGAACTGGCCAGAATAATTGAAAAATCCTATGAAGAACTAGGTAGAGATAGTTTGGGTGGCAAACCAGTTAAGCCCCAGCTAACTGAAAGTCCTGAAAAGGTCTTTATTAAAAACAAGTTCCTAAAAAGAAGTGGGAGAACACTAAACAAACTTCTAAAGAGAAGCGTTCTCAATCCCGAGGTAGGTCTCCTCAAAAGGAGCCCTCTGAAAAGAGGTATAACCTCAGGAACAGGGATAATTTGAGAAAACCTGATAGATATCAAGATACTGATACACGTTCCTCTCGTACCTTTCAGACTTCCTCTCAGAAATCGGAAAGAAGAGGACGGTCAGGATACAACTCAAGAACGGGGAATGGGCCCAGACAATTCTGGACAGCGCAGCAGAAGTAACCATAGCTCGCAAGATATAGAAGGTTCATCCGGAGACAGTGGACTTGAATGAGTACATCCAAGTTGAAACTGCAGATACCAGGGTTAGTGTACCCCATAAGTTATATGAAGTAACACTCGGATGGAGGGGGCTATAACTAGAAAAATAAGAGTACTCTTTTGGGAAAAGCTCTCTAAGGGTTATGACATTCTTCTACCTGAAAAAGACTGGCCACCAAAATTTGTCAGGGAGTGCTCACATGGCAAAGACATAATTATGCCAGCCTTCTCCAATCACATTCCAATTAATTTAAAATACACCTATGCCAGAAAATTGGCTATAGCCCAGGCTCCAGCAATATATAAAAATCATGTAGGATGGGATGAGGATTCCCCTCACCATAAAATCCAGTTAAAGACTCAACCAACTGCACAATGGCAGTACCCATTTAAGCAAGGAGCTAAAAAACAGGTCAGGAAGACATTAGATCAACTTGAATACCAAGGGGTGATTAAAACATGCACCTCGTCAATGAACAATCCTTTGTTTCCGGTCTCCAAACCAGACAATACATATCGTCTAGTTTTGGACTACAGACATTTAAACTCTTGTTGCAAAACCTTTGCAGCACAAAATGCACACAGTGCAGCACTAATAAATCACATTGTGCCTAAAAAATATAAAACCACATTAGATATTTCGAACGGTTTCTTCTGTCAAAACATTGCACCTGAAAGCAGGTACTTGACCGCTTTCTCAATTATGGGGGACATAGCGTCATTTCTATCGTTTCCCCCCAGGGATTCAAGAATAGTCTGGGGTTATTTTCAGCTAGAGTAACAGAGTTACTACAAACATATGATGATGAGGCATTATCTTATGTCGATGACATCTATCTAACAGACGATAACTTGGATAGGCACTTCAACAGAGTGAATACCATTATACTTGGATTCGCCTCTGAAGGGTATAAATGCAATTTTAAGGAATCAAGAATTGCCCACCTCAATGTCCTTTTTCTAGGATACGAGTTATCAAGTGAAGGCAAAAGCCTGGCAGCCAACTTTTTAGAAAAGTGTGCACTGCTACAACCTTCAAAAACACTGATAAACGTAGTCAATTCTAGGTTTCCTGAATTTTGGAAGAACTTACATCCTAAATTACACAGAAAGGGTGAAATCTCTCTACGAATTAATCAAACCTGATTTCAAAACAACTAATTGGACTCAAAAACACACAGAAATGTTGTGTTCAGTGCAAACAGACATGTTAGCAACAACACATTTACAGATACGCTTAAACGTAAGCAACCTTGTAATCCGAATCATTCCAGGAAGATGCGGATTCACGTACTTAACCTTTTATGAAGGAGAAAAAATACCCATAGCTTATAAATCACACTTGTACACACAAGCAGAAATGAAATTCACTTCTACAGAAAAAATCTGACAGCGGTTCAAACTCCAAGATGGATACAATGGGTTAACTCTCTTGCTCCAACAGACGTTGAATACGTTTTTGACCTGTACTTGAAAACACAAGAATTTCTATAATATGAACAAGAATGTCCTCTGCCCACTGAGATTCTGCCCCTTGAACAGTATGAATGTATAATTTATACAGATGGATCAGCACAGCCCGCAATTGGGGATTAACAAGCTTATAGTGCTGCGTGTGCGATCGTTAAATGTCGCTGGCACAATGGTAAATTCCGACCTATGGCCTAAAAAACGCAATCTCTCAGAGATTGTACAGCTCAGCGAGCTGAACTATAAGCATTCAAGATGGCGCTTGAAAATACCGATCGTGTATTCCCCACACTCGTAGTGTGCAATTCGTATGACTGCGTTCAGTCTTACAATGAATACTTGCAGAACTGGATTCAAAACGGTTTCAAAGATGCAAAAGGTGGCACAATCAAGCATAAATTGCTTTGGGAACAAGTAGTTCAATTACAGAAAGAACTACAAAAGACTCACGTGATCCATACACTGAGTCATCAACGTGATGGCGTTCACGTTGCAGGGAATTCATTGGCAGCTGTGCAAACGGCTTCCGTAGCTGCATTCACTCGTTCAAAAACAAAAATAGACGGCGAAATAATGCTAGCTGTCAATGCCACAAGCAAAGGCAGCAGTGCAGCGTTACCTCAAAATTATCCACTCGAATATTCATACATAATTGATGCCAACTCCGTTCGTTTTGCTCGAATCCCTGGAGTGGGGGATAGAGTAATTCCAAACAGGAGACGTAGAGTAGCTTTGATACATGAAGCACATTTGGAAGAGGGTCTGATACATCAAGGGATCTCTAAATCTATACTTGAATTAAAAGAGACATACTGGTGACCAGGGATGAATGGTCACATTCACACATTTGCACACTTGCAATTAATTGCCATGATTGCAACAGAGATCGCGGCAGAGAACGCCACCAGATACCTGACTACATTGTATATGTCCAGAGACAACATCCAGGGATAGTAACGACACACAGTGTAGGAAAACTGTGCCTTGAGCAGCTACAAAAGTCCACACTAATAGAGGTAAAACAACACTTATCTTTACTTAAAGATGGCGTTGATTTAAGGCACTTCTTACAAGGACCTACAAAACCGTGTCATAAATGTTTTATATACCCTGGCATATATGCCATTTATAATGAAGCTTGGAAAGCGACACACGCAGAGACTGCAGAACGAATACGAGATATTGATCGTATTAATTTAGAGAAATATCTCTCTGTAGTTGACAATGGGTTAACGACTCTGTCATCCAGTATTTATTTTTTGGACAGCATAGTCTCCTCTCCCTTAGACATAATGGAACATGACTTGCTCATGTTACAGCATGGACAGTCACAATTGTGTTCTATAATGCTTTTAGGCTGGACGTCTAATCAACACCACATCATTGTTTTCAGTATTTAATCTTACAGTTAAACAAATCACTTTGGAACAAAGAGTAGCAGACTATACGGTGCTGAGCATTGAGAAACTGGAAAGATTACCATTAACTGTTTTGGAAAAACCTGCAACAGAATGGCTAATACAGATTGACCCAAATAAAATAATTAATTGTGCTACTGAGGAAATGGAGAGATGTGGTAAGATGGAGAAGCAAATGGGTAAAGAAAAGAGAAGAAATTAGTGACAAAATGTCATTAGCATTTCCTTTCAAAGAGAAAGAACCCGTAGTGAATGAATTTCCTATGAGAGAAATACCGGGAGGAGGTTATGTACATGTACCTTGGACTAGACAAGATATACTGTCGTTTACTAATGATTTTCCAAGATTGTGAGAAAAAACTGTAGAATGGTACAGACAAGTAGATAGATTTGTAAAAGTCTCAAAAGTGTTGTGGGAAGATTTAGATGGATTATTTGACATAGTTGTACCAGCATATTTATGGTCAGAATGTAAACTTACTGTTGACTGGCCAAAAACAGAATATCCAAGGGATGCTAAAACAGGTGCTCCAGGTCCTGAAGTGATGCGGAAATATGATTTAGTAATAACGTTTTTGAAAAACAAAATTCCTCCTAAGGAAACAGATTGGGTAAAAATTGACAGAACATTGCAAGAACCTAAAGAATATGTACACTCGTATTATGAGAGATTACTTTTAGTTTTTAAACAAAACAGTGTATATAAAGAACTAAGTGAAAAGGATATGAGTCATTTTGTATACAGATTTGTATTTGGTTTAAGACCAGAAATAAGTGACATGATAAAACACCGCATGATGTGCTGGCAATCCAACTCAGTGGATGAAGTTTTAAGAGATGCAAAATATTGTAGTGATGAACTTGATGCCAAACAGAGAAGGCTTAAAGAGAAAGCTATGTGGGCACAAGTGAAAGTAGCTGAACAACAGGGAGCTCAATTTGATAACCAAAATAATGACGGAAGTCAAGCAAAAAGTAAAGGTAATCTTAACAAAGGAAAGGGAAAATTACATTTAGATGAGGCAAAGAAGAAATGGCCATGTCACAACTGCGGCAAGGTAGGGCATTGAAAGAACGAGTACGTTTCCTCAAAAGGTTAAACCCGAAAATAAATCATTGAATCCACAGGTGCAGAATGAGGTAAATCAACAGTTATCACCACAGCAACAGGTAGTTAACCAGCAGAGTCAGGTGCCACAATCACCACTCCCACAGAGTGTAAATCTTCAGAAATACAGTGCAGAGACAGTATTCTACAGAGGAGAACAGGTAACAAGATCACCACGTGTAACTGCAATTCCGCAGTGTTGGTTGAGGTTGGATGGAAATGAGTCAGATGAGAGTTGTTGACGGTGCCTAGGAGAGGAAGTGGAGTGTGTGCTTGGCGCAACTCTGGAAGTAGATCAATCTGGTCCTTTTGTGAATGGAAAGGTGAATGGTGTAAATATTACCTTCCTAGTGGATACAGGTGCTACCCATTCTACAGTTAGATCAGTAGAAATTCAAAACCTTCCTCTCTCAGGTGAGTACATCCAAGTCGTAGGAGTAACACATAGGCAGATTAAAACACCCCTTACTGAACCAGTAAAAGTTGAAATTGGTAATTTTAAAGAAATGCATCGATTTGTGGTATGTGGCAGTAGTCCTGTGAATTGTGCCATGTATTGTTCACCAGAAGGGATTGCGTTTCAAATTACAGATGATGACAGGTTGTATAAAATGACCATGCCAATAATAGATTCAGAACTAAATGAAATGTTTCCTGTGTTTGACAGAGAGAAGATACCTAGTGAATTGAAAGAAACAGTCAGAGAGGAAGTGTGGGATTTTTCAGGAGCATAAATAGGGCTAATGAAAGATGTAAGTCCTGTTAAAATTTCAGTGAAAGTAGGAGCTGTTTATCCAAATATTCCACAGTATAAATTGACACCAAAATAATTGAAGGAATAACTCCTGTTATTGACAAAATGATTGAGCAGGGAATTCTAGGAGAAATAATGAGCAGTCCATGTAATTCCCCTATAATGGGATTGAAAAAGCCAAACGGAACATTCAGAATAGTGCAGGATTTGAGAAAGGTAAATAAAATTGTTGTCCCATATAGTCCAATTGTACCAAATCCAGCTGTGATATTATATCAGATTCCACATGATGTAGAATGGTACACAGTTGTTGATTTGTGTAACGCGTTCTTTACAGTTACATTACACACTGAGAGCCAACCGATATTTGCATTCCGGTTTGGAGAGCCTATTTTGGCATGGTGCCGAATTCCTCAAGGGTATACTGAAAGTCCCTCTTTAATCAGTTGTTAAAGAAATCACTAGAGCAAGGATACTCATAGTACGGCCCACGGGCCAGCAGCGGCCCGGCAAGCCTTCCGTGGCGGCCCGCCGACCATGAGACATCGTACCCGTGTTTCAAAAAGTGTCTTCAAACACTCTGCTGCTCTGTGGGGCCCGGGACATTCATTCCGGCGAGGCCAGAATGGAGCTGCAGGGGCGCTAAAAGAAGGTGGAATTACACAAAGTCCCATTAACATGCAAATGGTCTTGTTAATGACCTGTGAAGTGCTCGGGTGGGGCTGTGTGTCTGTGCGCACTGGGGAAGCAGGCTGGAGAAGCTGTCTCAGCCCGGTGACACACAGGCAGGGTGGGGTGACAGAGGGAGGTAGAGGGACAGAGACAGAGGGAGGGAGGGAAAGGGAAACAGAGAAATGGAGACAGAGAAAGGGACACAGACAGAGGAAGGAGGGCGACAGAGGGAGGAGGGCGACGGAGTGAGGGAGATGCAGTGAGGGAAGGGGAGTGAGGAAAGGGGAGTGAGGGAAGCTAGTGAGGGAAGGGGGAGTGAGGGAGGGGATAAGGGAGGGAGTGAGGGAAGGGGAGTGAGGGAAGGGGAGTGAGGGAAGGGGAGTGAGGGAAGGGGAGTGAGGGAAGGGGAGTGAGGGAAGGGAGTGAGCGAGGGAGTCAGGGAGTGAGTGAGTGAGTGAGGGAGTGAGGGAAGGGAGTGAGGGAAGGGAATGAGGGAACTGAGTGAGGGAAGGGAGGGAGGGGAGGAAGGGAGGGAGTGAGGGAAGAGACTGAGTGAGGGAAGGGGAGTGAGGGAAGGGGAGTGAGGAAAGGGGAGTGAGGGAAGGGGAGTGAGGGAAGGGGAGTGAGGGAATGGGAGTGAGGGAAGGGGAGTCAGGGGAGGGGTGAGGGAAGGGGAGTCAGGGGAGGGGTGAGGGAGGGAGTGAGGGGAGGGGGTGAGGGAGGGGTGGGAGGGAAGGGGGTGAGAGGAGGGGTGGGAGGGAAGGGGAGTGAGGGAAGGGACAGGAGGGAGTGAGGGAAGGGGGTGAGTGAGGGAAGGGGGTGAGTGAGGGAGGGAAGGGGAGGGAGGGAGAGAGGGAATGGGAGGGAGGGAGAGAGGGAAGGGGAGGGAGGGAGAGAGGGAAGGGGAGGGAGGGAGAGAGGGGAGGGAGAGAGGGAAGGGGAGTGAGGGAAGGGGAGTGAGGGAAGGGGAGAGAGGGAAGGGGAGGGAGGGAAGGGGAGTGAGGGAGAGAGGGATGGCAAGGGAGTGAGGGTGAGGGAAGGGGAGTGAGGGAGGAAGAGGGGGAATAGGGAGAAGGGAAGTGAGGGGAAGGGAAGGGGAGTGAGTGTTAGGGAGGGAAGGAGAGGAAGGGAGAGGGAGGAAGAGGGAGGGAGAAGGATGGGGAGGGAGAAGGAAGGGGAGGGAGAAGGAAGGGGAGGGAGAAGGAAGGGGAGGGAGAGGGAAGGAGCGAGAGGGAGAGGGAGGGAGACAGTCAGAATGAGGGAGAGAGAGGGAGTGAGAGGGAGTGAGACAGTCAGAGTGATTGAGACAGAGGGAGACCAGGAGGGAGAGAGGGAAATAGAGGGATGGAGGGAGAGAGGCAGAGAGAGAGAGAGAGATAGAGGGAGGGAGAGATAGAGAGGTGTGCATGCCAGGTCTGGTAGCTCAGTGGACGAAGGCGTCTGCTGCAGAGACCTGTGTTCAACCTTATGGTCACAGTTTTTTTTTTTGTTCTAGCCCCGCCCCCTCCCCCACTGACTCCGCCCCACCGGTGCGGCCCTCGGGCACAAACCACACTGTAAATTTGGCCCCCGAGAGAAAGTTTGTGAGTACCCATGCACCAGAGAGTCTAGAAATGCCAGGAAAATCCGTTTTGGTTCAAAATATTAATGACCTACTGGTCGCATCAAGAACCAAGGATCCATGTGCTTCTGACACAATAGCATTTCTAAATCATTTAGCAGCAGCAAAAAGAGGACATAAAGTGTCTCCATCAAAATTAGAATTTTGCCAGAAAGAAGTACAGTATTTAGGTCACAAGATTGGAAAAGGAATAAGACAAGTCACCATTGAGAGAATCAAAATTATTCAAGGAATGAAACCCCCGAAAACACAGAAACAGGTGAGAATGTTTTTAGGAATGGTTGGTTACTGTCGACAATGGATACGTGGATTTTCATTAATTGCTAAGCCTCTTCAAAGATTGACCGGAGGAGATGTGAGAGACCCTATAGTGTTGAATGAGAGATAAATGGCAGCATTCGAACAGCTGAAAACCAGTCTGTGTGAAGCACCAGCACTAGGAATGCCCGATTATGAGAAAGAATTTGAACTGTATTTGTATTGCAGTGAAAGAGAAGGATGTGCATTATCAGTTCTAATTCAGAGACATGGAAAAATGAGAAGACCAATTGCATATTTTACAGCAGTTTTGGATCCAGTTGCTAAAGCATTGCCAGGATGCCTGAAAGCAGTTGCTGCTACAAGTGTTAGTTTGGAACAGAGTGAAGGTATAGTGATGGGATACCCAGTGAAGGTATATGTACCACACTCGGTTGAAATTCTCCTCACTAGGACAAAGACACAGTTTTTGACAAACAATAGATTGACCCGATATGAGAAAGTAATTCTGGGAGCAGACAATGTGACAGTGGCAAGATGTGTAAATGTGAATCCTTCTACATTGTAACCTGATACCTTGGATGTGGAAGTGAAAGATGACATTGATCACAAATGTTTGGATGTTCTTGAGTATTGCACCAAGCCAAGACCTGGCATTAAAGATGAACCATTGGAAGAA
Source organism: Lissotriton helveticus (assembly GCF_964261635.1). NCBI lineage: Eukaryota > Metazoa > Chordata > Amphibia > Caudata > Salamandridae > Lissotriton > Lissotriton helveticus. The sequence goes on along the minus strand of NC_136073.1, from coordinate 466,861,352 downwards.
TCTGATTATGTGATGTTTGTGGATGGTTCATGCTTGAGAACTGACGAAAGTGCTCGGAATGCTGCGTGTGCTGTATGTACAGTGGCAGATGTTTTGGAAGCATCTTGTCTGAAAGGAATTCGTTCTGCTCAAGTAGCCGAATTGATTGCTTTCATTCGAGCATATGAACTGGGGAAAGAGGGTCGAATAACCATAGTGACTCAAAGTCAGTATGGCTTTGGGGTTGTTCATGATTATGGACAACTGTGGTCTCAAAGAGGATATCTGACCTCTGCAGGATCACCCATTAGAAATGCTGAATTTGTGATAATGTTGATTAATGCGATTCAGTTGCCTAAGAAAATTGCTGTTGTGAAGTGTGCAGCTCATAAGAATGGAGATGACTATATCACTGAAGGTAACCGTTTTGCAGATTCAATTGCTTAGTATTGTGCTAAAAATGTAGCTTCTATCAATCGGGACAGAGAAAAAGAACATGTTTCAAGTCCTTTGATGCTTACTAATGTGGTTGAGACTTGGCAGGAAGTAAAACAATTGCAAGAAGAGGCAGGTGATGAGGAAAAAGATATATGGTTAAAAGCAGGTTGCAGACAAAGAGAAAAAGATGAAATTTGGGTATACAAAGATGAAAGATCAGTAATGCCTGGTCGCATGATCTCTAACATGGCCCAAATTTATCATGGTCAAGCTCATATTGGTAGAGACGCAATTATACGCCTTTTCAGACAGACTTGGTACAACCCCAAGTTCAGGATGATTGCTGAAAGCCTGTGTCAGCGATGTTTGGTGTGTCAACAATTGAATCCAGGTAGAAAAACTGTTGTAAGTTTGGGAACCATAGGACGGGAGGGAGGTCCTTTTACTAGGATGCAGTTGGATTTTATCGAACTGCCACCATGTAGTAGACTCAGATACGTCCTTGTAATCATTTGTTTGTTTTTACGGTGGGTTGAAGCCTTCCCCAACAGGCGCAATGATGGAGTAACTGTTGCAAAGCTTTTGTTAAGAGAAATTATCCCAAGATACGGTTTCCCAGTAACGATTGAGTCAGATAGAGGAAAGCATTTTCAGAACGAACGAATACAGTTGATTTGTGAAGCACTGGACATTTGCCAGAAATTGCATTGTGCTTACAGACCAGAGGCTTCTGGGGTAGTTGAACAAGTAAATGGAACAATAAAAAACAGACTTGGAAAAAAGTGTTTGGCCACTGGACTGAAATGGCCCGATGCCTTACCACTTGTTCTGATGACCTTAAGGAGCACACCAGATAGAAAGACAGGATTGATTCCTCCTGAAATACTGACGGGAAGAGTAATGAGACAAGCATTTTTACCAGTTGATAAACTATTGACTATAAATGATGATATCATACTGGATTACTGCACGAACCTGTCTGACGTGTTAGTTTCTGCATTCCACCAGGTTGGGATTGATGCAAGTACAAAAGAGAAACATCCAGCTCATGATCTAGTTCCTGGAGATTGGGTTCGGATAAAGGTGCACAGGAGAAGAAACTGTCTAGTTCCTCGCTGGGACAGACTGAGGCAAGTCATCTTAGTTAGCACCACTGCAGTCAAGTGTGCTGGAGTAAAGAGATGGGTTCATGCCAGCCACACAATTAGAGTCCCTGAACCTATAAATCAGCAACTGGAAGAGACGGAGAGTAGTACTGACTCTGATTCTGAAGGTGAACAAGACCAAGATCCAGATCTTGAAGCTCGACCTGAAAGTCGACATCTGGAAAAAGCAAGTACCAGTTTGGACACTGATCAAAGTAAAAACAAAACTGGTAAAGGTATCAATTCTAAAGGACAAGTTGAAAACTCTGAAAGCAGGAACATAAATCTTGAAACTGGTGAAAATGAAACATCTCACGATAAGGATGAGCTTCCAAGTACCAGCTATGGAGCCGTTCCTAACAGAGTGACCGAACTGATAAGAGAGGACACAGATTCAGTGGATGAGTCAGACATAATACAATTCAAAATAAAAGGAAGTGATGAAAAGTCTGAAACGGAGTCTGAAGGCAGTGATGATGAAACAAAACTAAGGAGAAGTTCAAAATAAAGAGCTTGGAAATTGGAACGTGGAGCAATAGAGCCTGAAAATAAAAAGCCACGTAAGGGAGACAATTGGCCTAAAGGAAATGATGGGCTAAAGTTCAAACTGATTAATAAAAACAACAATCAAGAGGAACAAGTAAATGAAATAACAAGTCAAAAGGAGTTGTCAAGAGAAAATAAAGAAACCTTGCAAAGGCCGAAAAGAGTAAGAAGATGAAATCAAAAGTATAAATCACCTGAGTGGACATATGTTGCAATGCCTTCAATAGAGGAAGTGAACAGTAGTCAAGAAAATCTGAGTTATCAAAGTGAGTAAAAGACTGATGAAAGACAAAGTTGTATAAAACTGGGAACAAAAAGAGGATCAAAGTAAAAGAAATTAAGAAAACAATAAGAAGATTGATATTAAGGAAAGAGATCTAAAGACACTTTTTGAGTGCAAAGGAGTTAAAGACACTTCTCCAAGTGCAAAGGAGATAGACACTGTAGTGGCGATAAAAGAATGTGAATGAGACATTGTGTTTAATTTATTGAAGAAGAAAAAAAATATGCCTACTAATGATGTTGAAAGAACCAAATGTGCTATTTTTCGAAAATGGTGTAGAAGTCGGTTAATATGTGCAGGATTATTAATAGTAGTGTGGCTTATATTAGCAATTGTGATCCCTTGCAGACCATACATTGGAACAAGCTAACACAAATGGGTGTACAAAAGAAAAGATTCATGGGTTAAAGAGCGATGTAAAACTTGTATATAATCCTGACTTACATAGAGATAATTCCATTAGTGATTCTTTGAAAAACACTTTTTCTAAACTTCTGCATGAATATGTGAAAACTATGGACGCAGGGGACTGCTCTGTCTGTATGCAGTTACCTTCATCTGTATCAGAGGGTGTGACTTACCATCATCTCCCTTTGACATATGGTATAACTTGTAGTGTTTTATCTAGTTTATTTTACAAAACAGATACATTGGAATATTATTATTCTAATTCTGATGATACTTTTGCAACATTGAACATTTTACAAGAACTGAACAAAAGTAAGATAGGTAGAGTTTTTGGTGGTTTTTAATGGTAAATACTGAAATGGTTGCTATGAGAGCTATGGTGATGCAAAATCAACTTGCTCTTGACATAATATTGGCAAAAGAAGGAGGAGTCTGTGGAATTTTAAAGGTAGAGTACTGTTGTACTTATATCACAGACAAGAGTCAAAATATTCAGAAGTATATTACAAATATTACTGAATTACATGAAGAAATTACTCCACTGGAGGTTGACGGTGTTCTTGAGAAACTTGGTAAGAGTTTTTCAGCTGTAAAGTAATGGTTTCTTGAAATAGGTAGATCAATAATAGGGAAAGTGTTAATTCTACTGACTGTAGTAATATTTGTGATATTAATACTAAGACTAGTTTGCAAGTGCAGAAGAAGGAGAAACATTAGAAAATCAATAAAAAACAAAATTGAAGAAAGTAAAGAAAGAGAACGTGAAAGGGGAGAAATAGAGTTGGGAGAGTACAAAGATAAAATGTACAATGATACAAGAAAAATGGAGGATACAAGAGTCTAAGCTAACTAAATGAGAAGAATCCGAAACATGTTTTATTGAAAACTTTCTAAAAAAAATGTGGGTGTTGTGTGGTGATAGAATCACCAAAGGGGGAATTTATGGAGCAGGGGAGTGACATTTTTTGTGTACCCCATGCTAAGTTAATCTCCCATAACCATAACATGTATTATTTGTATGAAGTGTTTAAACTAACCAACAAAAAGAAAAGCACACACAGAAAAAGTACACATGGGATACAAACTTGCTTATTTTGCAAACCTTAATGTATTAATCATGTGAAATTGTCATACTAATATAACGCAGTAACGCTTTTAGTTAAACAGAGCTATGCATGTATGCTTATTGTGAGTGATTTCATGGCAAAATGAACAAATTTGGTAAGTAAACAATGCATTTCTGTAGCTTTCCGCTAGGTAACCTTTAACAGGGTAAACTTAGAATGGTTGGAGGTAAACAGAAGGGCTATCATTAAAAAATCTAACGTTTATTGTGTTTGTTTTCATATTAGTTCCCATTGAGGCCCGTGCGACTTAGCTAGAAAATGGCAGATTTGCGAGACTCCGAAAAAGTATGGCTCTACGCATGCGCGACTGTGCTCGAGAGACGTATGAACGGCTTGTGCCTGGGCTACTGCTGTCAAGGTCAGGGTGGCCTGGAAAAGCAGACTGATGCCAAAGAGATTCTCGAGTTTGTGAGCCTGGGAAAATTGAGTGAAGTAACTACATGATGTATAAACAATACAAGGACGGGATGATGAGTATCGAAAAATGAACAATTTTGACCGCATGAGAAACGAGGAAGTGACTGTGCAAAATTTGGACAATAAGGAGATGAGGTTATCTTCACCACCCTTCTAATGGACCAATGAGGAATGAGTATGGACCCTAAAGTTTGAAATTTTAAGTTAGATAGTTAGTGAAAAATGGTATAAAAGAGTCAGTACGAAGGAGAGAAAAAAACTGTTCCTGAAATTATTTTCACACCACGACATGCTGTTGGACTAAGTGATTTTTGGGTGCAAAGACTTTGAAATTTTTCCTGACTAACTTTTGATGGGGTATAGAATTGAATGCGGAGTCCTGATGGGAGGTAGACATTGAGGAAGATAGAGTGTCAGGTTTGGGAACCTGTGTCGTTTATTCCTGTCCTTTTCTTCAACGATACTTGGTAATATGATATTAAAATTTCTTATTCGTAAATTGTTTACTAATAACAGTCAAATTTATTGAAATCACTTTTCTTTTTTGACTTAATTCTATAGAAATGTTTTAATAAGAATCTTATGAATTAAAGATTAGAATTTTATAAAGTCATGACAGAATAATTGAAATAATAAGAGAAATAAAGATCAATGAGAAATAGTAAATTAAGCTGGTCTTGATTTCCATCAACTAACTTCTACTAGCTTGTCCATTGACCAAAACAGTGGGGTGCCTTGATTATATTTCTTATTAATCTAAAGACAATGGAGACATCCATATATGCATAAGTACATAATGTACAGAATTTAAAATGTTAGATCAACAAGGTACTCCGCTGTCCAGCAGCTCACCTCTAGTTTCACTGCTCTTGGGAGCAGAATGATTAAGTGAATGAATGACTCGCGGTGCTATGGGCGCCACTGACGAGTGAAGAAAGTTAGCTTCTGAGTATTTAGTGATGATTTGGTGGGTTGTTTGAGAGCAGCGCTGGATCAGTTGATGTGGTTCTAGGGCGGCGGCAATGGGTGATACTATGATGTTGTGCAACTGTGGCTAAATGTGTGGTGACAGGGATGGCTAAGCAACACTATCTTCTTTCAGTACGTGCTGGGTAAGGCAAGTGACTTGGACGTACTTCAACACTGCCACGTGATAGTGCATGATGGGGTTTGTAGTATTATGGGTACCACTGTGTGGTGGTAGTTTATTTAGTAGATTGGAATGATGGTGTGGTGTAGGGGTGTTTGTGAGTGGGGCAGTGGTCGGAAAGTAGTGTGCCCTGGATGTGGAGCAGTGTGAAGTGGGATTGCAGTTCAGTGGGTAGTAGAGCAGTGCTGGGACAGTGAGTTGCTTAAGGTTGTAGTAGTGTGCTAGTGAGTGGCAGTCCACTGATATGATAGTTAGTAGTGCTCCGGTGCTCACAGTGGTAGCGTGGAACTCTTGTGGAAGTGCAGTCCCTGTTTAGTAGTGTGGTTTTAGAGGTGGTAGTGCATCTAATGGTACTCTGGGTGGTAATATTGTGGCAGTGAAAGTGTGGTGGCAGGAGTTGGCTGGACAATGCTGAGTGCTGTTACCACTAGTGGGCACTATAAGACAATATTTTTGGGTTCTGAATATCAGAGTGACACCACTATCTTAATTTCAGAGAGAAAATAGGATCTTCTTTTAAAAATGCAAAAAGAAGCAAGAGCAAGAAGGGGAGGTTCCAAGTCACAATATTGAACACTGTAACAAGCGTGAATGCCATCGAGAGGCTGTGGAATCTCAATTTGGAGAAATTATTTTCGATGAAGAATTTATCCAACCAATCTGGATTGTCCCCATTATGGCAAAGTGGTGATTAGTTAGTGTTAGATTTGGGGGTCTCTAGTTGGCACAGGTAGGTACTTGTGACAAATAGGGACCCTTGCCTCTAGTCAGGATAAGGGGGTACACTCCTAAAATAACCCCTGGTCACCCCCTTGGTAGCTTGGCATGAGCAGACAGGCTTATCTCAAAGGCAGTGTGTAAAGCATTTGTGACCACATACAGTAACCCAGTGACAACACTACAAATGGACACCACACAAGGTTTATATCAAAAATAAGTATTCTTTATTTAGACTTAACACAAGACCATTACACAACAGAAATACACAATAATATACTTAAGATGGTAGTTTTAGCTTAGTTCAGTTCAGTTCTTAAGATGCGACACTTTGCGTCAATGTACCTTACGATGCGTTGCGCTTCAACAACAAGTAATGTTGCAGCGATGGAAATGCGGCAAAGTTCCGGTGGAAAGAAATAAAGACGTGAAGATCTTCCAGATGCGGCACACTTCTGCGGCAACACCCTTGTTCAGCGATGCGACGGCAACAGCTTCAGCTGCGACACTCTTCTCCGACGTTTGCGAGAACGACAATTACAGCGGCAACATCCTTGTTCAGAAATGCGATGGCAGCAACTCCGATGGCGGCGCGCTTCTCCGAGGATGCAAGGCGCTTTTCTCGATGCGGTGCAATGCGACAGTGGCGATACCCTTGTTCAGAGATACGACGGCACCCACAGCAACGGCGACACGCTTTTTACTCGTTGCGAGACACTTCTCTCGATGCGGTGCAACACGACAGCTCCAGCGGCGACACCCTTGTTCAGATGTGCGATGGCAGCAGCAGCGACATGCTTCCTCTTCGTTGCGAGACGCTTCTCTTGATGCGGTGCAATACGACAGCTCCAGTGGCGACACCCTTGTTCAGAAGTGCGACGGCAGCAACGGCGACACGCTTCTTCCTCATTGAGTCGCGCTTCCAGCTCCTTGGGACACGCAGTCCCTCAGAAGGCCCGAAACAGCAGCAGGCATTTCCAAAGAATTCTGGGGAGCTGGTGGGTGAAGTCTGTTGTTCCTGAGACTTCAGCAAGAGGCAAGCTCTGTTCCAAGCCCTTGGAGATCCTATACACGTTGAAAATAAAGCACACAAAGTTCTTTCTACTTTCTTTGGCAGTCAGGCAACCACTGCAGGCCAATCCCCTAAGCAGCACTTCAGCTTAGGAATAGTCTCTCCTCAGTTTCTTCAGGTTCCTCTCCTCATAAAAGGTTTCTTCTTGTAGTCCAAAAGTGATCTAATTTCTTGGGATCAGGGTCCCAATATTTATACCCCCAAATCCTTGGTTCTCTGAGGGGAGAGGGGCCTTTTCCCAGTCCAAGCCAGTTCTGGAGCACTCTGTTTACAAGACTCCTTCTTTCCTTTCACAGTGCAGGGCAGAGACAACAGCCGCACCCCAGGAGGTGGAGCCAGCATTGTGGAAGGCAGCACAGCCCTATTCAAGGTTCAGGTGCAACTCCTCCCACCTATCTATATGCAGATCTCTCTATTCACAACTGGGCTGACTCATTCTGTCTCCTGGAACCCCCAGCCATGTCACTTACAAACTCCAGACAAGGAATACACAACCTAGCAGAGGCAGGCTTGAAAGGTTAGGCAAGAAAATACCTACTTTCTAAAAGTGGTGTTTTCAAACACAGAATGTAAAAACCAGCTTCACTAAAAGATGTATTTTATCATTCTGAGTCCAGGCATACTAAACTCGAATTTCCACCATGTTCTCTGAGTCAGTTTGGATTATAAGAATGTAATAATCTAACTGCCCATTCTGGCCTATGGAGAACAGGTAGCCTTGCAATAGTGAAAAACGAAAATGGCTGTAATTCACTATTAGGACATGCCACACACACCAGGGCATGTCCTACCTTATACATACAATGCACTCTGCCCTAGGGCCTACGATAGGGGTGTCTGATATGAAGGTTTAGGGACTGGCAAATGGATGCACTTGCCCAGTCAGCATGACAGTACCAAACTGCATGCAGGCTCTGCAATGGCAGACATTAGACACATGACTGCTGCGCAAACATCATGTTTTTACAAGTTAAAAACTGCCCTAATTTGCAGACATGGGATACCTTTATAACTAACTAATTCACTAATGGGGGCCACCTTTATTTTGATGCCGGGGCCTATTTGCTGACCCATGAATCACGCTGTATGTTAGCATGGCAGCGATTTTGTTCCCATTTATATTTCACATGCTTTACTTAATCTTGCATTCCCCAAGAATGTTAGCTATGTCCAGGATGTGTGTTTCCGTATTTCATTTCACAGTATATTGCTCTTGTCTGGGATACACATTGTAGCGAGTCGCCTCAATAGTGGCCTGTCCTATGCAAATGAGGGAATTCCTTTGACTCTGCGCCCGCGCCATATTACAGACACAGGCGCAGAGTCCAAGAAGCCCCCAGGAGGCACACTGACAGTGTGCCATTTAAAAGAGCAGCCCTTTGCAGTGGGTAAAGGGCATCCCATGGACCCCCCAGACATTCCCTTGCAGGTGGGTGCAGTCGCTGACTGCACCCAGCTGTAAGGGGATCTCTAATCCATTTGAAAGTGCAGGCGGGTGCCGCCTGCACTGTGAAAACACATAGCAGCTGCTCAGTGGTTTCACATTATTGTGATGTCCCCAGAGCAGTGCGAAGTCGCGGCTGCCCTGGAGGCAGTGCAAACACCATAATGGGGCACATTATCATTGTTCGTGTATAGCGCACCTTTTGAAAGGTGCGTCAGGCGCAAACAATGATAATGTGTACTAAGGCCCCAGGTGTTTATAACAAGCTACAGTTGAGTGCTTTGGATTTGAGGCTGAAGGCAGTACAACTTTCACACTGTGCCGATCTGAGGATCGAAAAGGTTTCCAGAATACATGATCATTCAATACATGGCCTCTTTGCTGAGCACACAGAGCAACAGTCCCATATTCCAGTTGCAGTTGGGATTCTGTGCAAAAGTGTGTGAACGAGAGTTGAAGGAGAGTGTATGGGTAAGATGTGTGGATATAAGAGAGATGGAACCAGCAAGGGAACATACACAGTGGAGAGAGAAGTATTGGTGAGAAGTGGATGGAAGAAAACAGGACTACTGAAAGATGTCAGAGGTTGGGCGGGATGAGACAGGAGGGGATAGTCCAAACCAGAAATAGCAATTTGAATCCTAGAAAAAAAGAAGTCAACTTCCAAATCTCTTTCATAAAACATAATTTACTCATTGACAATGTGCCTGCTTCTGACAACTCTAGGAGTTTAAATTAGCATTTGTGCTGTGTCAGATGATTTGTGACTGACTCTTGATTTGGAGTTAGGGCAGCTTTAATACTACTAAAACTTAGCACCACATTTGACACTTTTGTAGCAGGCAGTGCTCATAAATCAAACAGTACAACCTGGAATCAAAGTATCCTCCTGGTGTGGCTTACCTCTATCCCATTTGAGAAATCTGAAACAATCCACTCACCACCTATTTCTATTATGTTCTAAACCTCTGACTTGTGGAATATATTGGGTCTCTACTATTCAATCTAGATCAATTCCAGTTAGCCTTACTCATACAGTCCTTTGGTTTCTTGCTCATATCTTGCGCATATTGACATCCAAACGTCATTTCCCTCAGTAGCAATCTGATCTTTTCCCAAGAATATGTTTGGACTTGTATGCTAGCAGTTAATTTCTGAATGGAAACTGATACATAAAAAACCTTATAGTGAAAAATCAAGGGTTCTCATTTTTTTAAGGATCTCATACCATATGGTGTTCTCTTTGGTGGCTGGTGGAGCTGGGTCAATCACCTACATTGGTGGAGTTAGCAAACAAATCTTGGATTCATTTTCCAGCAGCATCTCTTTTTCTTCGGAACAGATGAACCATGTTTCATTCACTAGCTTTTACTTCATCCATAAGCAACATAAAAAAATCCCTTTTCTCCCCTCTCACTATTGTGAAGCTGTCAATTATCTTCTCACTAGATTATGCAAAGGCCCTCTTTCTTGGGCCACTCGCCTTTTAGCATTCAGTACCCTTCAAATTATTTAGAAAAGTGCTAGGCTCTTCATCTGAGGCTACTGCATCACCATGCTATTTCTTCTCACGTTTCTGCTGTCTGCTGTGTTTTTAGTTTGAAACCCTATGTCTGCAAGGCACTATCCATTTGTGATTGTGCACTGCATTGAAAAGGAGCTCTCTTTCTATAGCACTCTGTTCTTTTAATTCCATAATCCTATGCTTTGTGCTATCCAAACGCATGTGCCCTCGTAAAATCTAGATGGCCCTGATTGGAGGTAGATCCTTCTCCATTCTAGTTGTGCCGGACTGGGACTTTCTCCCTCCTGAGTTATGGTGTGACTCCAATCTTTTGGAAAAACACTTAAAACAGTCCTTTCTCCACATTAGTAAAGTCTGCACCTCTCCATTGGAGCTCCCTTAGTACCAGAATACCTGGTGTGTATATCATTTTCATTCATTTCATTCAAGAGAACAATAACTAGGTTCAATTCATTTAATGTATTTCCACCTATTAGATATGTAAAATGTATGTATGTATTTTATTAGGATAATTAATGCAATTTTAACCATTTTACTTGTATCCACACTAGGTAAATAAAGTGTTGCAAAGCGGCTTCAAACAATGCCATATAATTATTGGCCAATTAATATTATCTCCTATGATGTCACTTCCTGTCAGGTTAAATCTTATGCAAATTATAGGTGCCTCGCATGTTCCTATTCTTCCCGGGGCCCCACAAATCCTAGGACCGGCCCTGCTGTAGGGTGAAGGGTGCAGGTGTGAGGGAGTCTCAGAAGTGTAGGGTGACCGTGAATATTTATTTATAAGACTTGTTAAGCACACGACTACCCAGAGGTGTCTCGGCGCCTGGACAGAGTAATCACTGAATGGATGGTTATTGATTGAACAACCAAGTTTTTACTTGTTTGCCAAAGGGTATTAAAATTGTGGTACTTTTTATTTGGTTTGGCAATGAATTCCACAGTTTGGCGGTGGCAATTGAAAAGGATCTATTGCCCCATGTAGATTTCTTAGTTTTTGTTATCTCAAGGAGATTAGCCGTGGAAGAACGTAATGTACGTGCTGGTCTTTAGGGGCAGAGAGAGTGCTTTAGGAAAGTTGGTCCTTTTGCATGAATGGTTTTAACAGCTATGCATAGGGCCTTGAATTTGATTCTGTGTCTCACTGGCAACCTATGCAGTTTTCGAATGGTTTTTGAAATTGGCTTGAATTTGGGTGTTCCTGTGATAAGTCTGGCGGCCGCATTCTGTACCAGCTGAAGTTTATTTAGAACCTTTTCTTGCACATTGATCAGGAGGGCGTTGCAATAGTCAACTCGGGACATTACCAGGGTGCTGACTAAGGTTTTTATCGTGTTTGTGGAAAGATACGGCAGGAGTTTCCTGATCATTTTTATTGTAAAGAATGATGCAGAGACTATTGTATTTGCCTGATGTATAAATGATAATTTATTGTCAAAAATCTCTCCTAAATTCCTGACTTTGTTAACTGGAGTGGTGAAGGTCCGAGATCGTGTGGCCACCAAATGGGGGACCATATTGGAGTGAGATTGCCAAAAACCATAACCTCTGTTTTGTCCGAGTTTAGCTTTAAGCAATTTCCTTTCATCCATTTGCTGATAGCAAGCATTCCCTGTTGGAAGTTGTTGGCTATTTTTATTCCATTGTTGTTAATTGCCAGGACGAGCTGTGTGTCGTCAGCATAGGATGTTACTGCTAGACGATGAGCTTTGATGATCCTCGCCAAGTCCGCTACATAGATGTTAAAAAGCGTTGGACTTAGCGAGGATCCCTGGGGGACACCACAGGGGAGAGCAAATGGGCAAGACGAATAACTGCCCATGGCCACGGATTGTTCCCGGTTGATCAGAAAGGAAGAGAGAAGAGAGATGGTACTCTTAGTTATTCCAGTTTCTGTGACACGGTTGATCAAGGTGGTGTGATCAACCGTGTCAAAGGCCGCGGAGAGGTCGAGCAATATAAGCACCGCAGCACCTCCTTCATCCAAAATCATTCTGATTTTGTTGGATGCTTTAATCAAGCCAGTCTCTGTGCCATGACTCTGAATCCGAACTGAGTCGTCGAGGCAGTTGTTAAGGTCTATGAATTCAGAAATCTGGATGTTCATAATTTTTTTTATAATTTTTGCTGAAAAGGGAGACATGCTATTGGTCTGTAGCTAGTGACATTGGAGGGATCTAGTGTGACTTTTTTGAGGAGTGGTTTGATTACCGTTTTTTTCCATATTGATGGAAAAACACCTGATGTGAACATAGCGTTGAAAATGTCTGTGAGTGTGTGGCTGATAATATCTGGAGCTAGTTTGAATATTGAAGGAGGACAAGGATCGTCTGGGGATCCCGAGTTAATGGTCATCTTGAGTTTACAAACTAGTTCCGGCGAAACCTGGTCGAAAGATTGAAAAGTGGGTTTATTATTGATGTCCATAGTAAGGCTGGTGGAATCAGGAAGTGTTTTAGAATTAGTGACAGAAGTGGTGTACTTGTTAAATTTGGAATAGATATGGCAAACTTAATCTTGAAAATAGATAGCTAGACCGTCACACATAGATTGAGAAGCCTCTCTTGTGGTGGGTTTATCTTGTCCCGTTAGATGTGTGACAACCTGGTATAGTTGTTTAACTGAGTCCTGTGCTGACTCGATTGAAATCTGAAAGTGAGTGAGTTAAAATTCTTTAGGAGATATCTAATCAACTTTTAATGTAATGGTTTTACTGACAGGGTTAACAATCATAACAGATAGAGCCTACCATAGTGATATGATGTGCCTTGGCAGCTCAGTATGTGTGAATAAAAGTATATGGGTCAACATGTTTCCTGCCCTGTTGGTCTGATAACGATCCTTGGCACTTCTTCAGGACCAGGAAAATAGGCAATAGGTCTACCCCACATCTATCGCAATATAAAGGTACTCCCTCTAAAAGGAAGTTTACCTACTGTCTCAACTTATTTAAACCAGTGACTGTCCAACGTAGAAAGAAAGAGAAAAAGAGGAAGAGACTCGAGGTTAAAATATTTTACATTCAGGTCTCTGTTTTAAGAGATCCACGTCATTCAGCAGAGTCTCTAACAGTAGACTAACATCAATAAATGGTGCTAAATGGTCATCAAGCAAGGAAAATATGCATAGTGTGCAGATATTGTTGCTAGATGTACAGAAAGACATGTAGCCAGCACATATTGACATGACACACATGCAGGTGTCCTACAGGAAGAGTGCATCAACTTTTAATCAATCAATTATAGCCCCATGGGTGCTAGCTGGAAGAACACAAGAACATGTTTGATAAAATTTCTACATCCTTCTTGTGAAGGTGAAAAAGATGTGTGAAGTTAGAGAAATCCTGACTAGCGGGACAGATCACTAAACTCATGTGTCCTGAAAGCGTTGATTGTCAACTACCTACCCTCCTCTGTTCACCTGAATTGATGAAGAGCAGGGGGGTGTTTGGTCTTTAAAGGTGCTTAATTAGACTTAACCAAGTGTTACAGCAATCAGTTGCAGTCTGCCTCAGGCTGGAGGTGGGAGTGCACCAGTCGGCTGTATTGGCGAATCTAGGGCTACGTCATGTGGCCGGGCCGTATTGGCTCGTCAAGTGTAGTTAGCTGATCGTGTTGTGTGGCAGGTGTCACACATTGGGTACCATATGCGCATGTGCTCTGTCATTTATGTAATTGAAGCCACAAATTGAAAGGGGGAATGGGCGAGATCGTACTAGTATTTGGGGCCATCTTGAAAGGGTCAAGAGTATCATTTAGCCAAATCTCGGGGATCACAAAAATGAAGACACCATTTTAAATCCTCCAAGGAGAAGGACCAATTTCAATAAAATATGCTGATTCAAGATTAATTATGTTCAATACACACTAAAATGTATTTGGCCTTATCAAGTGCCATGTAGGTCATACAAGTATCCCAAATGTTTAGAGTACAAATGTGCTGTATGTGGGCGGCACGTATGACTAACGAGACGCGCATGCGTGCACTGAACCCTTAGCTGCAGTCTTAACATTGTAGAGTCGAAGTAGCATGGCCGTACAAGTGCAGTCGCTATCTGAAAACAGTCATGAGTGCCAGAATAAAGTGTTAGGTACTGTTTGTGGGCGACACACTGTTTTATGAGACATGTAAGCATATAATCTCCCAGGGTTGAAGCCTTGGAGTAGTTGTGTCGGGATAGCGTACCTTAAGAGGTACAGTTGCTGCCTTGAGAGGATCATGAGTCTTATGATAAACAGGTTTTCCTACGCTCTAACCGAGGGATTAGGCCTGCCAAAAAGGGGGGCCATCAGTGTGTGACAGTTAGGAGGTCATTGATGGATGTTTACAAAGAAAGTTCAGGCCCAAGATTCATAATAAGCTCAAGTGTAAAGTTACATCTCACAGAAGGATATCTCATCCTGAAGACCGACAGGCGGAACACCCAACGTTGTTTGGTGAACAGATCAGTAGCATTACAAATGGGATTTGCTACCAGGATGGTCCATTTCAACTAATCAGGTGAGTGTTTCAGTTAATTGAAATGGTTACACATCCTTGTAGTACTTCTATGTGCCACAATGCAGATTTTAATTGCTCTGGTCGTCATCCCCACATAATGGAGATTACTGGGGCAAGTAATCAAATAAATACAGTTCTTTGTGTTACAGTTAGTGTGTGGTCTTTGTGTCCATTCAGAGTTGGTGCCAAGTCTCACCTCTTTCGACTGTTGAGTGAAAGGGCAAACATTGCAAGATCCACAGGGATAGTGTTCTGTAATAGGGGGAAGGTCTCATAGGGTTCTTTGTGTAGCTGTCTGTTTTTCACGTGCTCTTGTGTGTACCAGAAAGTATCTCAAATTAGATGTGCGTTTAAATGCAAAACAAGGATGCAATAAAAGCACATCACCAATGTTAAGGATACTCCAATGTTTCATAATGATGTTCCTGATCTTGTTAGAGTTTGATGTAAAAGTAGTAACACATGGCATAACATTTAATGTTTGAGACCGTGTGTCGTAGTCTTTTAATGAGCTACAGTTTTGTTGTAGATGCAAAAATTGTCCATACGGTAAGTTCTCACGCAGAGCCTTAGGATGGTGGCTGTCAAAAGGAAGAAGGCCATTACAATTGGTTTCTTTCCTGTAGGTCTTTGTTCAGAGAGCCATCCGTAATGGAAATCAGTAGGTCAAGGAATGGTAGTCAAGAAAATTGTTACATTAAAAGTTGATCAAATAGCTCCTAGACAATTTTAACTCACTCATTGCCATATTCATGATCGCCCTACACTTCTGAGACTCCCTCATACCACCACCCTTCACCATACGGCATCAAACCACAAAAAATCTCTGCTAAAGTGACCCTTCCGGGCACGCGCAGGGCATTGCAATGCCGGCCCGACGAGCAGCAAACACCCAATGATGAAGCATGATATCTCCAGGGATGTGAGGGTAACAAGTAGTTTTTCATATCTCTGAAGCTCTTTGACACCAACCGAGTTTTCTTTAGCTTTCTTTCTGTGTCTCTAGGAACAGTACTCCCTTTGCTGAAATTACCCTGACAGAAGGCCATAGTTTGGTGCTAAGTTTTCTATCACTGGAACTTGTTAGCTCTAGACCTGTAGGGAAGACAACAATTACACACTTGGTGCAATAAAGCCTCCAAATAAAGACAGATGGAGTAGGCAGTCCCTCTCAAAAAATGAAACATCACTGTCCGCACTCCATTTACTTGAATTTATAACACTGTGTATTAGAAGAGATTTTGACTTTAGTTGAACACATAAAACAGTGTTAATTATATACATATTGGTAAAAAAATATCATATACGAACCTATGATTCAATAGGATTTATTCTATGATTCTGAAAATGCAACCATCTTTGCACTGAAGAAAGAAGAACTCAGAGCAATGGATGAAATGATGTCGATATTTTACAATTCATGCTAGCAAAACATTTTTTTTAATTTTGTTATCCCTCAGCTTGGAAATCAGTCCTAGTAGAACGCTGAGCAGATACGCCGTGAGGGCAACGGCTCCTGCTGCTCCTAACCACCTACCTGCCATCACCCGGAAGCTCCCCCGAGCGCCGTGAAGGCAACGGCTGGGTCAGACTACAACTCCCAGCTGCACCAGCTACCGGCGCGGGAGTGAGGTCATCGGCGCGCCCGGAGGCGCCTTAAGGATAGGGAGCGCCGAAGCTCCTGGGGGTCCTAGTAGAACGCTGAGCGGATACGCCGTGAGGGCAACGGCTCCTGCTGCTCTTAACCACCTACCTGCCATCACCCGCAAGCTCCCCCGAGCGGCGTGAGGGCAATGGCTTGGTCAAACTACAACTCCCAGCTGCACCAGCTACCGGCGCGGGAGTGAGGTCATCGGCGCGCCCGGAGGCGCCTTAAGGATAGGGAGCGCTGAAGCTCCTGGGGGTCCTAGTAGAACGCTGAACGGATACGCCATGAGGGCAACGGCTCCTGCTGCTCCTAACCACCTACCTGCCATCACCCGCAAGCTCCCCCGAGCGCCATGAGGGTGTCGTGTATTTCTATAGGTTCTGAATCGATCCCCCTATTCCTGACCCTATTCTGGTTAAACTAACTATCAAGTTAACTAACAGTCAGCCCATGAGGCAAGAACAGCCCCCATGATGCAGATACCGTTATCTGACGCAGTCACACTACGGCACAGGAACGTGTTATCTGATTAGGTCATACGCTTGAGATCTAATTAGACAAGCGACATTCCTCCAGCCCCTGATAAGGCATACGACGTTCTCATAACAAATCAAACCTATGACAACCTGGAAAATCCGTGCGGCCATTGTTTTGATTTCACAGAGAACTTTAGTAAAGAATGTGCTAACGAGCAAATCGTATGACATCTTTATTGACGTATCTATGTCCATCCTTACGTCAATCTCGGCACCTTTAAGGTATAAATATTGCCGATCTTGCCCTATGCAAACACACGCGTGGTGACAAGACGGAGCAGCCATACTTGCCGAAGCCGAGAGCAGAAGCAGACCCCGCTGGCAGCAGCCCCGCCTTCCTGACGCGCTGAGAGACGCGCTGCTATCTCAAGCCGAGAGACCCAGCACCGGCGTTTCTGGGCAGCCCTCGCAGGAAGCCTGGAATATCGAGAGCAGAGAAAGAGATACCATTCCTCATCCATCCTAAATTCCAGGTACAGAACTGAATAACCCCTCACAGAGAATTCTTTAGTTATTCACTTGGCAAAAACAAACTTAACTTAAACTGTAACTTTCTATTCCCGCCCACGCATTAGACTTAGGTCAGGTACACGGGGTAGGCGTATTTAGAAACACCAGTTGAGCACGTTTAGTCAAAATGTATATGTGTATGTAAATATATTTTAATCATTTTAAACATCATATGGCTCAGAAACCATATCAATGTTTTTACAGTATTATTTTATACTATTGCTTTTAATGTATGCACTTTACTTAACTATAAGTATTGCAATAATATCGATCCATTTCTCTTGTACGAGAAAAGAGACTGATCAATAAATAACATCTTTTATTGAACACGCCCGTCCCTTCCTTTTCTCTACATTCTGATGAGACTAAGAATGCACGTACTGACTGAGTAAAATAATTGCCTTGTGCTCACACGACTCTCGAGATTGACTCTTGATTAGGGGAGAGCAAAGTTGTCATGTTCTATGGTTGTCAGAAACTAAATCCCTTCTTGTCTAATCAGGGGAGTTAATTCCTTCCTTGAACATTCGAGAAAGTTTCTAGCGAACTCTGAGCTTAGCTGGCAAACCCAAAAATTAAGTCTAGTATCGACAGTAGTAGACCTAGTTAACGTCTGGCCTAGGCCTTTACTGCTGTAGGTACTATTCCAATGCGCAGAGCCTATTGGGAAAATAGGAGCTACACTACATGGCGCCCAACGCGTTTGGAAAGGGCGATAAAACTAACGTAAGACATTTAGAGTAACTCAGTCGTGCTTTCTCACTCAGACCCCTTTTCCCAAATACTCCAAAGACGTCTGGAGTGGGTGAAAGGTAATATCCTCCAAAACCTCGCAGGAGGGAACTCCTATGTAAGGTTCTTGGTATAGTCAACGTTGAAGGATAAAAACATTCCCAAAATATTGTGCATCTAATCTCTGTTTCCATAAAGAAACCTGATCTGCAAACAAACATAATACCATCCTGTCTGTAAAATGGCAGAGAGTGATGATGAAAGAGAGGCAGTTAGATTAGCAACTGAACTCGCAGATGCTGATGCTACCATGCAAGCAGCAGACCCGAATATAACACTCATTCCGGTCATTAAAAGGAGATCTATAACCTTAAAACTTATAGAAAATGGACTGACACCTAGAGGTGGCACAGTCATATTCGTAATCGAGGCACACGAATATCGGCAGACAGAGGTATACTATTCATGGATACATTTTCCAGCAGCAAATGCTGTAACAAAGTACTTCCACTATTACAAAGTAGAGGAACCTCCTGAAACGTACACTCCTTTCGAGGAGGTGGAAGTACCACTCAAATTCCAAGAGCATTTGCTCTTATTTGATGGCGCCCTAATACATAACAATCACATTACAAGACTCGGTCCTTTAGGAAGACCAGGAGCAACGTGGCCGGTCTTAGCCGGATACACACCGCATCCAGACATCGATAGAATGCCTGCAGCAGAGCTGTTAATACAGCTAAAACAACTACTAAAAATTCATAGACAATTAGTTCAGTATGTAATGCGGACTTCAACAATTCAGCCAGCGATTAAACTTCCACAGCTGACCCCTCACCAGGGGAACACAAATAAAATTACACCACAGAACATCCAATCCTGCCTAGGTAAAGTTCCAGCTAAACGGGAACAGATACCATTCTGGTTGGCACAGAAAATTACCCAAATAGAGGCGGTGTTTCCTGACACCACCCCATTAGAAAAACACAGGATTCTGACTATATGTCTCCCAATGGGAATCGCACCACACATTGAGGACTGTGACACTTGGGGTACAGTCTTTGCTTCCATCTACACAAAAACGCACGGTGTTCCATCCATTTCGGTAATACCAGATGTGCTAAAACAAATTCAAGATGAATACGGTCCAGAACCTGCTTTAACTCTTGGTATGAAATTACTAAAAGACTTCAAGCAGGTCTCGGCTATATTATTAGCCAACATAAAAGGTGAAGCAGCAAACGTGGCGATCCGCCAGAGGTTAAAAGAGACAGATATAGCAGACCAACCAGCTGAAATTGCCAGAATCATAGAAAAATCCTATGAAGAACTAGGCAGAGATAGTCTAGGTGGAATACCAGTAAAACCGCAACTGACTACAAGTCCAGAAAAAATATTTTTTAATAATAGTTCACCAAAAAAGAACTGGGATGGAAACAAACAATCCAATCCTAAAGAAAAGAAATTCCAGTCCCGAGGAAGGTCTCCTAGGCGAAGAGAGAAATCTCCAAACCAAAGACAAAGGTCACCGCAGAGTGACCCCTCTGGGAATAGATATAACCTTAGAAATAGGGATAATATTAAAAAACCTGATAGATATCAAGACATTGATACACGTCCCTCTCAATCTTTTCAGACTTCCTCGCAGAAATCGGAAAGAAGAGGACGATCAGAAGAGCACGCCAAGTCCAAAGACAAGGAACCTGCTCAGCCAAAAAAGAAATTACAATTTCCAAAAAAGAAGGTAGCCAGTATCAAGGTAGTTAAAAATGCCGAGAATACTGAGGACACAACTGAAAAACGGAGAATGGGCTCAGACAATGCTAGACAGCGCAGCAGAGGTGAGCATAGCTCGCAAAGTCCTTATGAATCATCTGGAGACAGTGGACACGAATGAATACCTTCAAGTGGAAACTGCAGACACCAGAGTTAGCAAGCCCCACAAGATATACAAGATAACATTACGTATAGAGGGAGATAAGACTAGGAAAATTAGGGGACTATTTTGGGATAACCTCTCAAAGGGTTATGACATCCTTCTAGCTGAAAAAGACTGGCCACCAGAGTTTGTCAGGGAGTGCCCTCATGGCGAAGAAGTAATTATGCCTGCCTTCTCGAATCAAATACCGATTCATAAAAAATACACACTTGCTAGAAAGTGGGCAGTGGCCTTAGCACCTGCTTTATATAAAAATCATGTAGGATGGGATGAGGATTCTCCTCCTCACAAAATCCAGTTAAAATCACAACCTACTGCACAAAGGCAGTACCCAATTAAGCAAGAAGCTAAAAAACAGGTAAATGAAATACTAGATCAGCTAGAATACCAGGGGGTGATTGAAACTTGCACCTCACAAATGAACAACCCTTTGTTTCCGATCTCCAAACCAGACAATTCATATCGTCTAGTTTTGGATTACCGACACCTTAACACATGTTGCAAAACCTTTGCAGTACAAAACTCACACAGTGCTGCACTAATGAATAACATAGTGCGCAAAAAATACAAAACAACCTTGGACATCTCCAATGGATTCTTTTGTCAAAACATAGCACCAGAGAGCAGATATTTAACTGCATTCTCAGTAAATGGCACTCAAAAACAATTCTGTCGGTTAGCCCAGGGGTACAAGAACAGCCCGGGGGTATTCTCAGCGAGAGTAACAGAATTACTACAACTATATGATGATGAAGCATTATCTTATGTCGATGACATTTACTTAACAGATGATGACTTGGAGACTCACTTGAAAAGGGTGAACACCATAATACTTGGGTTCGCTGCAGAGGGTTACAAATTCAACTTTAAAAAATCCAGAATTGCCCATCTGACAGTCCTATTCTTAGGATATGAGTTATCAAGTGAAGGTAAAAGCCTGGCAGACAATTTCCTAGAGAAATGTGCCGTAATCCAAGCTCCTAAAACACTAAAAAACCTACAGTCAATTCTAGGCTTCCTAAATTTCGGAAGAACATACATTGCAAATTACGCAGAAAGGGTCAAACCCCTTTATGATCTAATTAAACCAGACTTTAAAAGATCCAATTGGACTCAAACACACACAGAAATTTTGAGATCCTTACAAACAGACATGCTAATTAAAACAAAATTAGAAACACGTGATAACACACGCAATCTTGTGATTCGAGTCATCCCAGGGAGATGCGGATTCACATACCTGACTTCTAATGAAGGAGAAAAGGTACCAATTGCATTCAAATCACACTTGTACACTAAGGCTGAAATGAAATTTAGCCCAACGGAAAAAATTCTTACAGCAACACAGACAGCTATAGCAAAAGAACGAGCCCTGGCACAAGGTAAACGAATAATAATCGTGACACCAATACCAGCCTTAGAGGCGGTAACAAAGGCAAGCATTCCAAATGCTAAAGCACTCCATCCAAGATGGATACAATGGGCTAACTCTCTTGCTGCAACAGACGTGGTGTACGAATTTGATCCTTATTTAAAAACACAAGAATTTCTCCAATATGAATTTGAATGTCCTCCGCCAACCGAAATTCTGCCTCTAGATCACTACGGCTGTATAATATATACAGACGGATCAGCACAACCCGCAGTAGGGGGTAAACAAGCTTACAGTGCTGCGTGCGCGATTGTTAAAGGTCGTTGGCACGAAGGGAAATTTAAACCAACCCTCACTAAAACACAATCCCTAGGAGATTGTACAGCTCAGCGAGCTGAACTACTAGCATTCAAGATGGCGCTTGAAAATACCGATCGAGAATTCCCCACACTCATAGTGTGCGATTCGTATTATTGCGTTCAATCTTATAATGAATACTTGCAGATCTGGCTTCAGAACGGTTTCAAGGATGCGAAAGGTGGCACAATCAAGCATAAAATGCTCTGGGAACAAGTAGCTCTTTTACAAAAAGAACTACCAAAGACTCACGTGATACATACACTGAGTCATCAACGTGATGGCGTTCACGTTGCAGGGAATTCATTGGCTGATGAGGCCGCGAAGGCAGCTGTGCAAACGGCTTCCGTAGCTGCCGTCACCAGGTCAAAAACAAAAATAGACAGCGAAATATTACAAGCTGTCAGCGCTTCAGAAAAGGATTCGATAGAACCACTCCCTAAAGGCTTTCCAGTAAAATACTCATACATAACTGATGCAAACAATGTTCCTTTTGCTCAAATCCCTGGAGTGGGGGATAGGGCAATTCCAAACATGGAACATAGGTTAGGACTAATAATAGCGGCACACGAAGGGCTTGCTTCTATTCATGCTGGCGTCTCAGCCACAGTATCATTATTAAAACAGAGATACTGGTGGCCACAAATGAGAAGACAAACAAGGAACTATGTTCTAGCATGTGAAATATGTCAAAAAATGAAAGTATCAACGGTGAGACGTCCAGCACAGACGCCCCTTCTAATCTCGGATAAACCATTAGCCTGTGTTTATCTAGACCACTGCGGTCCCTTACAAAGGGATGGTAACTATAAATATATCTTGGTCGCAGTGGATTCATGCACGAGATTCATATGGATGTGGCCCCAGCGAACGGCTGACGCCAGAACTGTTATAAAAGATTTGCGAGTCTTTATCGGCACATACGCAATTGGCATGCTGCATTCGGACAATGGTCCTGCTTTTAGCTCTCGGGCTTATAAGGAGGCCATGGTCAGCATGGGCGTGCAATTGCGGTACTCTTGTCCATTTCACCCTGAGGGGAACGGAATTGTTGAAAGAAAAAACCGTGACATAAAGCAATCTATAACGGCAAAGGTATTAGGTTCGGGAGCTGGGTGGGTCAAACATCTAATAAGTGTCCAACGTAGTCTAAATAACTTGCCAAGAAATTCTCTGAAGGGATTCAGTCCGTACGAATTATTATTCGGAACTAGGATGTTGATCTCTGACCTTGATAGTCAGACTTCAGTGGTAATAGAAAAAACCTTTGATGTCAAAGACCGTTTGGCTATTTTGCAGGACTTAAACAAAACAAGAAAAGACCTGAGCAACATACAGTTGAAACAACAGCCAACAACCACTGAAGAATCACCACCTGTCCCAGCAAGACCTGTCTGGATTCCAAAAGTCGGGGATCTAGTCAGGGAAAAGATCGCGGTAAAGAAGGAATTTGGGCCTTCTTACAGAAAAGCAGTTCCTGTCTTGTCTGTCAACGGGACAAGATCAGTTGTACTACCGCCACTTGCTGGTAAAAAGGAGAACCGAGTTGTACCCATCGACCTGGTAAAACCACAACATGTGGCCGATAACAAACAGTAGGCCAAGTGGACTCCCAATAAGTAGCAGAACACCAAGGTTTGCTACCAGCACAGAGGTCCTAACAAAAAGGCTCATCACATTCGAAACGCCTAAAGAAGAACAAGAAGGACTATGCAACAATGCAATAGAACTCAGACCTCTGAAAACCCAAATAAAGACATTTAGCAGAGACACACCAATCTATACTGAAGTACCAAGTGAAAATGCAAAAAACAGAAATCCTGAACCAATTGGAACAATTGACAGAACTGCATCCGGTTACTTCATCAACTTCGATGATTCCTCTGACGGCTTCAGTGAATCAAAGACACAGCCATCATCAAAATCCTTTAAAGACAAAGCTAAGGAACTTTTGAAACATCTGAAAGAAACATATCTGGTTTCTCCATGGATTGAATTTTGGGTGGGTTTTGGTGCATTTATCCTCATACTTTGGCTCATCATGGTATTTACTTTGGGACGCTTCATTGAGGGAAAATATGCTAAAATGGACACAGCAAGCCAGAACATCAACTTGGTCCTCAAACCACACACATCTTCACACGTCGAGAAAAGAGAACTTTCTTCAGCCAACTTCACAGCCAATCCTATACCTGGTGGGGTAGCCTGGGACAACACTGACTATGAAATTTATGGTCCGGTCGAGATCCTGAAATATCCACACCAAATCAAGATCTCCTTGAGTGACTTTGCAAAACCAAACTCATTTGCTGATGATTGGGACTTCGAAAGTATTAACAACATGATGTCTGACTTAGTAATGTTAGCTAAATTTACAAAACATGATTATTTGCAAGGTTCTACAAATTATGACAGTATGTATTGCTATAACCACTATGGTAACCATTTTTTACATAAATCTGCACAACCTAGAAATGTTTTGAATTACAATCAATGGGAACACTGTGCTACACCTCCAAAAGGGAGCTCAAGAACCGTTTACGACAAATATTCATATTTTTCAGGTTTTAACATAAGTAATGCTGAACCATTTTATTTTAAATTGTCAAACAAGACAGGGATGAAAACCATGATAACCAACACAAAATTGATATATTCAGATTCATTCTTTGAAAAAATGAATACATTTGGATTTGATTATTGGGACAAAAATGTTGATTTGAAAAGTGTTTGGGGTACAAAAGAATGGCAAGTACAGGGTATAGAAGCTTTGTTTAGAGCCTGCATGATCCCAGAACAAATGATATTTTTAAATGACACTGTTCAACAAACCACCTGTCTTGGCTTAGCAAAAATCAAAGATTTAATTAAACCGTCTATTCCAAAGCCAACAATGTTTAGCAATAGCTCTGATACAGATGAAGAGATAGACGTAAACCATATATTAAACCAAAACAGAACACATCCTGATTGGAAACAATGGTTGATCTGGCCAACAGATACAAATAACTGTAAAAATAGATTCCTGAATAAAACACAGGGTTTCAAAATGACCAGGCCAGACGCTAGATATCCCCAAAGACATCACCCAGGGATAATAACAACCTACAGTGTGGGCAAATTATGCCTTCAATGGCTACAAACTTCCACACTGCCTGAAATTAAGCAACACCTAACTTTACTTACTGATGGTGCTGACTTGCGTGATTTCATAATGGGACCACGCAAACAGCGTCAAAAGCGTTTCATAGCAGCCTCTGTATATGCAGCAGACAATGAGGCCTGGAAGGTTACTCAAATTGAAACAGCAGAAAGAATACGGGAAATTGACCGTATCAATTTGGAAAAATCACTTTCTGTAGTGGACAATGGGTTAATGACTCTGTCCTCCAGAATTTTTTCATTGGACAGCATTGTGTCTTCAGCAATCGATATATTATCGCAAGACTTACTGTTATTACAACATAGTCAGTCACAATTGCGTTCTATTGTACAGCTTGGCTGGACGTTACAAAATCTGCGTTCAGGCTATGTGCCTTGGCGTTTAATCAACACAACGTCACTATTCCAAATCTTTAACCTTACTGATAGACAAATCGGTATGGCGCAAAAGGGTGCTGATTATACAATCTTGAGCATTGAAAAACTAGAAAGATTACCAATGACAATGTCAGAACGACCTGTCAGTGAATGGATAATCCACGGAATCATAAATATTCCAATCTCAACCTTCAGGTTTCAATACTGCCAAAAATATATACAGGCTGGCATGTACGAGAAATTGGGAAAGGGGTACCTTAGAACAACTTGGAACCTGCCCTATTCACATGCATGTGTCAGTAATAAAGGACAGAAAGTGTTTCTTAGTGGCAACAATTGTGCTATGTCACTAAGCGGCACGCTTTTGTGTAACGGTATTAGTTTGCACGGAGCCTGTGAAGGGAATTCATACAACCTTTCATGTCACCAGCAAGGCGCACCTGCAACTGAAATAGAACCATTCTTTCAAAGACTCTATAATGGGAGTTACATTCTTATTGTAGACCGCAGATGTTGTAGTCTTAGGCCCGGGACTCCTTATCTAGTCACTACGACGGCGAAGGTCAAGTGCTGTGGACGCTCTTTATTCCCCAGCTCCTTTCCAGACAGGGAGGCAAGGGCATGGCCCAGTTTGAAAATTACTTCTATTCGAATAGATACTTTAAGCAGAATGAAAACAGTGCTTCTTCAGACGCCTACAAGGCTCACGTCATCAAAAGAAACGTATGATCTACAAGTCGCAAGGACGACTGCAGAGATACATACATTATTATCAACTAATTCCCCCGTACATTTCGCGGAAATCCTGAGCGAAATCTTAAATATTTCTGATACCAATGGGATCTCAGGGGTATTTAAGACAGTATTTTCGATGGCATTAACACCATTCAAAGCCATACTGGGTATTTTTCCAGATTTCGTCCATTCGATTTTTGGCGGACTTCCCCTGATCCTGGGACTAATTGCAGGAATCCTATTCCTAGTCCTTATTTTTCGTTATGGCAACCCATGTCACAGATCAAACTCTCGCGACAATGGAAGATACGATCCTAGCCATTGGATACCGGGACCGGATATCAAAAATCCTGGGACTCTCCCGGCTTAGAGACCTGAACATGACTTGGTTTCTATCATTTCGACCAATGTGGCAAAGATGTGTTTTACCTGTACTAAGGTGTCTGCTATGCGGAGAAGAATGCGTGTTAGACACCTGTCTGACGCTACAATCGGATGCGCCAGTGGATGCAGATACACTGTTGGTTCCTACCAAGGTTCACGCTTTGTGCTGCCCTCAAAGGCTGCCAATCCTGATGACGGCATTCCTGGAATCTTCACCACTACGATTGAAGAGTAGTGAAGTTCAAGATGAAAGCAGCATCGAACAGGTACGACCTTCTGTCAGCAATGCGAATCAGAATGTCAATGCAGACAATCATGCGCACGAATGCATGGTTACCCCTATTTCCGACTTAGTGGAACTTTCCCATGAAGCTGTTGACAGTTTTTTCGAAAGCCTGAATGATATGATGTTCTCTCCAGAACAGAAATAGAGACTTTTGAGCAAGCTCGCACACGGCGTTCCCTGAATTCGGCCTTCAACTTTAAAAATAAAGTCACATGAACAATTCTTCCCACCAGTTCACGGACAACAATTTTTTAGCAGCCCCAAATTATTTTTCACAAATTTTTCGGGACACTTATCTTCTGCTTAAAGTAAGAAACTATTCCTAGAGAACTAAGATTTCTATTTTTAGATACTTTATAAACTTTAGTTGCCCGCTGGGATGTTCACAAATATTTTATTATGTGATGAGATGGTCTCGAACTTCCTTTCTGTATAGCTATATTAAGAGCCA
The DNA here is from genome assembly GCF_964261635.1 of Lissotriton helveticus. NCBI lineage: Eukaryota > Metazoa > Chordata > Amphibia > Caudata > Salamandridae > Lissotriton > Lissotriton helveticus. Next base: position 466,834,108 of record NC_136073.1, on the reverse strand, counting down.
TTTCATGTGTATTTCTCATATACCAATAAGCAATAATGCATAACAATGCGTGTTTACTTTTGCATTTAATTCATAGCTTAAGTGCATACAATATATATGACTGCAATTTTTCAGTATATTTGAAAATTTCGAAATGCATTTATGTATTTTGGGGTGGTAAGGTATACACTATACTCTATAGTATGTTGTACTATGTTATACTATGCATAGATTAGTAGATATGACCATAGTTAGCGTGGAGTGGGTGTCGTGTATTTCTATAGGTTCTGAATCGATCCCCCTATTCCTGACCCTATTCTGGTTAAACTAACTATCAAGTTAACTAACAGTCAGCCCATGAGGCAAGAACAGCCCCCATGATGCAGATACCGTTATCTGACGCAGTCACACTACGGCACAGGAACGTGTTATCTGATTAGGTCATAACGCTTGAGATCTAATTAGACAAGCGACATTCCTCCAGCCCCTGATAAGGCATACGACGTTCTCATAATAAATCAAACCTATGACAACCTGGAAAATCCGTGCGGCCATTGTTTTGATTTCACAGAGAACTTTAGTAAAGAATGTGCTAACGAGCAAATCGTATGACATCTTTATTGACGTATCTATGTCCATCCTTACGTCAATCTCGGCACCTTTAAGGTATAAATATTGCCGATCTTGCCCTATGCAAACACACGCGTGGTGACAAGACGGAGCAGCCATACTTGCCGAAGCCGAGAGCAGAAGCAGACCCCGCTGGCAGCAGCCCCGCCTTCCTGACGCGCTGAGAGACGCGCTGCTATCTCAAGCCGAGAGACCCAGCACCGGCGTTTCTGGGCAGCCCTCGCAGGCAGCCTGGAATATCGAGAGCAGAGAAAGAGATACCATTCCTCATCCATCCTAAATTCCAGGTACAGAACTGAATAACCCCTCACAGAGAATTCTTTAGTTATTCACTTGGCAAAAACAAACTTAACTTAAACTGTAACTTTCTATTCCCGCCCACGCATTAGACTTAGGTCAGGTACACGGGGTAGGCGTATTTAGAAACACCAGTTGAGCACGTTTAGTCAAAATGTATATGTGTATGTAAATATATTTTAATCATTTTAAACATCATATGGCTCAGAAACCATATCAATGTTTTTACAGTATTATTTTATACTATTGCTTTTAATGTATGCACTTTACTTAACTATAAGTATTGCAATAATATCGATCCATTTCTCTTGTACGAGAAAAGAGACTGATCAATAAATAACATCTTTTATTGAACACGCCCGTCTCTTCCTTTTCTCTACATTCTGATGAGACTAAGAATGCACGTACTGACTGAGTAAAATAATTGCCTTGTGCTCACACGACTCTCGAGATTGACTCTTGATTAGGGGAGAGCAAAGTTGTCATGTTCTATGGTTGTCAGAAACTAAATCCCTTCTTGTCTAATCAGGGGAGTTAATTCCTTCCTTGAACATTCGAGAAAGTTTCTAGCGAACTCTGAGCTTAGCTGGCAAACCCAAAAATTAAGTCTAGTATCGACAGTAGTAGACCTAGTTAACGTCTGGCCTAGGCCTTTACTGCTGTAGGTACTATTCCAATGCGCAGAGCCTATTGGGAAAATAGGAGCTACACTACAAGGGCAACGGCTGGGTCAAACTACAACTCCCAGCGGCACCAGCTACCGGCACGGGAGTGAGGTCATCGGCGCGCCCGGAGGCGCCTTAAGGATAGAGAACGCCTCCCGCCCCACGGGACGCGTGCGGGAGAAGCCCGGGACAAGGGCGGGACAGTCTGTGGCAGTCCGGGGCAGGACGAGGCTGGGCTGGGCCCCCCTTTTTCTACATTGCCAACTGAAGGTAACCCCTGTTTGTCATCATTTACCTACCTCCTGGTTTGTTCAATCAAAACTATGGGGAAAAGGAAAGCTACTGAGGACGCCAATGAGACTGTAGGTGTGGTGGCGAAGGGAGGAAAAAAAGCTAAAAGAACTAAGGATAAGCCCACCAGAAAGCGCTTGCTACATGCGGGTGGAAACGGTGTAATGGGCCGAATCGATGGACTGGTGCGAGATTGTGAACTCCTATTGACTGATGCCCCTAACACAGGGGAGAAGGCAACTGAGGGTGGCACTAATATGTGTCTTAACGAAGGGAAAGGGCAAAAGAAGGGGGCTAGGTCATTCCTGAAATGTTTCTAACTAAGCTTAACGTACCAAGTGGGGCGAAATCTGGGAGTCCAGATGGGGGGGAACCCAACTTAGATCGGGCTCAACCTCCTATTGCTCCCACTCAGAACATTGATGATATTATTGCCTTGCCCTGTAGTAACAGGTTTTCTGTTTTGGCCCAAATAGAACACTGTGACTCTGAGATCGGTCCTTCTGACACTTCGATGTCAGTCCCTCCTCGAGGGGAAGGTACCCCATTTGTGTTAGGAGTCCTTGAGGCCTTACAGCTAGCAGGGTCAAATGATAATCCCCTGGTTGTAGCTATAAAGCATTTATGTGACCTAGTAGAAGGTATGCAAACCAAAATAGATCATCTATCCGCCATAGTTAATAATTCAAGGGTGGATTTAGGCCACTGTCCAACCTGCCCTGCAGTACCAAAACCCCCAGGTCAAAATAACACAAGGGTGGGGGGTTGCATTAAGCCCACATCTACCCCTTTGTCCTCGTTGGGCGCCTCTCTATCTACAAACCTCATGTCTAGTGAGATGGCTTGGGAGGGGTCCCAAGCCCGGCATTCTTCCCAAAGAAGTGTAGTGTGTACTATTCCGTCAGTCAAAGCACCAGGAAGTGTGGGGGGAAAGTCCCTTATTGGGGCAAGACCATCTGTACAGGAAAAAATAGCTAATAAGGGGGTCAGAAACCTTGCCCCTTATACTAAGTCTGTTCCCCAGTTTAATTCCAATCAGCCCAAACTTCCATTAGTGTACATGCCAATGCCCCGAAGCTGAGCCACGTTAGGGACTATGAAACAGCAGAATCCCTAATCAAAAAATCGATTAATTGGATCAGGCATGTTAGGGGGTGTAGGTCTGTTATCAGGGAGGACATTCTCCGTGCTAAGAGACTTACTCATCAGGGAGATGCATATGATTGCATTGAATTACTTCTCAAAAATCCTAAAATAGCTGGAGACCTAGTTAATCTGGAATTCAGAACTTGCTCTCCGAATCACTCTAGGATTCAACTGAGATCAACCCCCCCTAAGAATTGGCTGACGAAACGTGGGAATTCAGCTGAGGGTACTCCTCTGGTAAGCTCTAGTTTGGATAGTAATGACTGACTACTGGCAAAAGCCCCACGAGTAGTAACGAATGGAGAAGGTTCACCTCTGGGCAACACTAGCTTTACGGGTGACACTCTCTTAGTGTCACCCCTGACGCCTTCTACGTTGTCCTTAAATACTGTGTTAGCGAGTGTTCCAGATACAGCCCAAAGTGTTTATTCTGCCCCCGCTTCTGGTAAACCTGGAACACTTCTTTCGTGAAACATAGCGGGTTTGAAAACCAAGGTGGATTCTCTCGAATGGATGTCACTTATCAGCCAGTACAAAATATGCCTGTTTCAGGAAACCTGGCTATTGGAACCATTCCACTTCCCAGGGTATCTAAATTACAGCGTTCCAGCTAAAAATGGGGGTAGAGGCCGCCCATCTGGTGGCCTGACGATATGGATTAGGCAGGATCTTGACGTGGTAATCAAGCCCTTATTCTCCAACCATAGGGACAAACAGGCCTTGCGGCTAGAATTCGCTAATCAAGAGCCTATTCACATCTATAATGTGTACGCCCGTAGTACAGGGGGAAAGAAATCTGAAGAATAAGTACTCCTGGAAGAATTGATAGAATCTCACCCTCTCCTTCCTAACATAGTTGTAGGGGGAGATTTTAACGTAACTTTTGAACCTCTTTTAAGTAACAATTGGAATATTGCGGATGAGGAAGACAGGGATTGGGGTGTACCCAAACTTGATCTAGACCCTATTAAAAGGTGGACAGAATTAGTAATCCAACTTAATTCATTCTTTCTCAATAAAGGTCTGAGATCTACTAATGGTAGGACCACTGGTGACAAGTCCGGAGCTAATACATATAAGAATGGATCCCGGGAGAGTAGAATCGATTACATCATGATTAACCTGGGTCTATGGAGGCACCTCCAGGACATGACAATTATCAACAGGGCTGAGAGTGATCACAACCCCGTATGTTTGTTACTTACCTACTGGAAATCACCAAATGCTTCTGGGGGGGAGTCAGGGGATAGCCCTCCCATCGACATTGTCATTACAAATAACATGCGACATGTCAGATGGTCTCGAATAGCCAAGCAAATATTGATTTTATAACTAGCAAGTTATCACAAGCAACAAATGAATTAGATGTACTATCTAAAGAGGACCCGTTGACCTCAACACTGGAAAAGGGCACAAGGATCCATACAGCCTTTTTTGGAGAATTAAGGAATATATTTGTTAGGTCTGGCAAACAAAACGGATTCCAGGCCCCTCAGCCACCTCGTTGGTACACTGGGGAATGTAGGCGGGCTCGTTTGGACCTGGGTATAGCTATAAAAAGTGGAGCAAGCCAGAATATCCGTCTGGCCAGGGCTGCTTATAAAAATACGAGCGCCAAATCCAAACGCGACTGGGACGAGCAGAGATGGCAAGACCTAAAAGAGGCAGGATCCCAAATAGACTCAAGAAGATTTTGGAGTGTTTATAAATGGGGTACTGATGGAAACCCGGACAAGCCGCAGAATTGGGTTCCTCAGAACAGTGGGTTGCTTACTTTGCACCTCAATATGCAAAGGGTCAGGCCATTAATCAATCCCCGGAGGTACCCTTTGCACCTTTTTTAGAAGACCCATTTTCCTTAAGGGATGTGCAGCATGCCTTGGAACTGGTGGTCCCTGGTAGAGCGCCAGGGATTGACGGCATACCTGCGGATTTATTCCTGCAGGACAAAGACTCCTGGGCAAGCTACATACTTCTTCTGGCAAACGTGGTTGCAAGGGAGCCCCCATCCCACATTCCTGAAACGGGGCCGAAATTATACCCGTTTTCAAGAAAGGGGACAAATCCCTACCCAGAAACTACAGACCAATCAGCCTGATCGATACAACCCAAAACATTTTTGGTAGGCTGATCCTTAATAAAGCATTGGTGTGGGAACGGGAAAGGAATATCCTATCCCACTTGCAGGCAGGCTTTAGAACTTCAATTAGCACGGTCGACCAGGTTTTGCATTTTGCCATGCTTTACTGGAAGACGGTGGTAATCGGACGTGGCAGCCTATATGCTGCATTTATAGATCTTAGAGCGGCATTTGACCTGGTCCCCCGTCCAATTTTGTGGAGTGTTCTCTATAACATGGGCATGCCTGGGTCCCTCCTCTCATTAATCAAAAAACTTCATGAGCATAACTTTGCCCAGATTCGGTGGGGTAGCCCTGGTAATGTCACTACCCAGTTTCCTGTTGAAACCGGAGTGCGCTAAGGCTGCGTCTTGGCGGCAACTTTATTCTCAATGTACATTAATGATGTGGCTAAGATGTTAATAGACTCCAATGTTGATGCACCTATTCTTGCTGGGGCGAAAGTTCCTATTTTAATGTTCGCCGACGATTGTCTTTTAGTAGCAAAAACCCAGAGTGGGCTGCAAAAGGCCTTGCTGATTATTGAAAACTTCTGCACCTCCCGAGGATTGGAAGTGAATGTGCTTAAATCTAAATTTAAGTCTTTTAATGCTCCAAAAACCTTTAAGGGTACTGTTAGAACTGGGGGTCTCTAGTTGGCAGAGGTAGGTACCACTGTCCAAATAGGAACCCTTGCTTCTAGTCAGGGCAAGGAGATAACCTTCTGAGATAACCCCTGCTCACCCTCTTGGTAGCTTGGCACGAGCAGTCTAGGCTAACCAGAGGCAATGCGTAAAGTATTTGTACCAACACTCACAGTAACACAGTGAAAACACCACAAACTGACTCCACAACAGGTTAGAAAAATAAAGGTATTTTAATCTAAACTACACAAGACCAAAACGACAAAAATCCAACATACACAGTTCAAGAATATGGTTTCAAAAGAGTTCTTACGGTTGCGTTAAAATTCTTTAGGTTGCGATAGAATTCTCTACGTTGCGATAGAATTCTCTACTGATGCGTGAAAAGTTCACAGTTGCGTCACGTTTACTCACAATACCTTTTAGTTGCAACAAAGTTCCAAAAGCAGAAGCTGGTGCGGTGGAAAACAAGCGATGCGTTGCTCCTGAGACCCTGGGGAGGCGTTTGCGACAGCCCCGCTGCAGCAGCGGGCGTGTTGCGATGAATCCGGTCTGTATGGGGAGGAAGGCCACTTGTATGGATTCCAGTGCGTAGGTTCCGTAGGAAGTCTGTTCTCGCAAAGGCACGATGCGACGATCTCGTAGGGGCTGCGACGATCTCCGGGGCGACGATGCGCGGTCCAGCGGTGATCCTCTCTCTCGCAGCTCCTCGATGCGATGACTCTGCGACGATGCTCACAGTGACGTGATGTGGTCCGCAAGCAAGCGGTGCGGCGTTCTCACCCAGCGACGACAGGCTCTGCGACGATACTCGCAGCGATGTTCGATTCTCCCGCACCGGTCTGGTGCGTCCCGCAAACGAAGGATGCGACGTCTCTGGCAGCGGCGTCAGGCGCTGTGACGATCTCGACCTCCATAGCGGCGGGAAACTTCTCGCACTGTCGGGGATGCGCTCCGCAAGCGAGCGATGCAACACTTTTCAGTTTCAAAAGTCTCTCAAGCTTAGTTTCAAGCTTCCCAGCACAGGTACAACTTCCAGAGGCCCCACAACTGGATCAAGCACTCTAGGAAGGACAGAACTCTCTCAGCAGAGTCCAGGGAAGCTGGGGGTGAAGTCATTTTGTTCCTGGGACTTCAAAACAGGGAGCCAGCTCTACTCAGGCCCTTGGAGATTCCTTCAAGACAGGGGACACAGCTCAGCAGCAAAGTCCTTCCCCTCTCCTTGGCAGCAAAGCAACAGGTCAGTCCAGCAGAGCAACAGCAGGACAGTCTTCCTTCTTCAGTTTCAGCTTTCTACTTGGCAGGGGTTCCTTCCAGGATGATCTAATTTTCTGTTGTCAGGGGTCCTATACTTATACCCCTAAAGTCTTTGTTCTCTCTGTGCATGTGGGCCCTGAGCCCGGTCTAAACCAGTTCTGGGTGTTTCCTGAGTACTTTGTTTTGCTGTCTTCTTCCTTCCTTTCAGAGTGAGGGGCAGGGTCACCAGCCGCCCAGCAGGAGGTGGAGCCAGCATTGTGGAAGGCAGGCACAGCCCTATTCAGGCCCAGGTGCTAACTCCTCCCACCACTCCAGTTGCAAATGCAGTCATTCAGCCTAGGGCTGACTCAGCCAGCCTCCTGGGGAATCCCCAGCCCCTGTCACTCTCAAACCAGACAGTCAATACACAAACAGGCCCAGGCACACAGAAGGGTCAGACAAGGGAACAGCAACTTTCTAAAAGTGCTGTTCTCAAACCCAGGATTTAAAAACAACCTTTCCTAAAAGATGTGTTATTAAAATCTGAGTTCAGGGATACTAGATACTTATGTCCTATCTTGTTCCTATGGGAAGAAATGCTGTTAACCACTGTAGCCAGCATCCCCCATGTTAATCTATGGAGCAAGATAGCCTTACAATAGTGAAAATCGAAAATGGCTGCCATTCACTATCAGAGCATGTTACCTGCACTAGTACATGCTCTACCTTTTACATACACTGCACCCTGCCCAGGGGGGTACCTTGGGCCTTCCATAGGGGTGACTGATGTGCACAAAAAGGGAAGGGTTAGGCCTGGTCAGTGGGGACACTGACCAGGAGGACATGGCAGTTCTAAACTGCACACAGGCACTGCAGTGGCAGGCCTTAGACACTATTTTAGAGCTACTCCTGTGGGTGGCACAATCAGTGCTGCAGGCCCACTAGTGGCATTTGTCATCACCAGCCCTGGCACACCCAGTTCACTTTACTAGGGACTTCATGGTGATACAAATATGCCAAACAGGTATATCCAATCAGAATATCAATTTACACCGAGAGCATATGCACTTTAGCACTGATCAGCAGTGGTAAAGTGCGCAGAGTCCTATTGCCAACAGCCACGGGTCAGGAAAAATAAGGGAGGAAGAAGCAAAAAGTTTGAGGATGACCCTGCAAGAAGGGCCAGTTCCAACAGGTACTGTTTGTGTGAACAAATTACCCCTTGAGAAGGTTCAGGCCTTTAGTTATCTGGGGGTTTGTATCCAGCACGATCTAGCTTGGAATCAGCAGATCGAACTGGCCACTTTGAAACATCGCCAGCTTACAGGCGCTCTGAATCTAGAACACACAAGGTCCCTCACCAAGCCGATATCCCCTGTTTTATCATTATATAATGGCGAAGTGGTTAGCTCAAGAATCTACGGGGTATGACAGCCTCAGAAAATCGTTTTCTCAGGAATATATTAAAATAGCCCCAGAGTACCCCCTTAAGCCCCCTATTTTTAGATTTGGGGCTGTCTCCTATAGCCCTAATCGCATCATTGCGTCCAGTCCTATATTGGAGGCGGATTTGGACTACTCCCGAGTTAGAAATATATACTAGGGGGTTGATGGATGTAATAAGAAGCGACTCTTCTCAAAAAATTAAATGGTTAGCTAACATTCGGGGGGTATTAAGAGAACTAGATCTCGGGGAGTTGTGGGAGGACCCGACAAATGCTAGGTTTCCCCCAAAGAAAGTCCTTAAAGACTTATACTGGAAGTCGGTGTACTCTAAATCATTCAGGAACATTGCTCCCCTTTCTTTGTCTGGCATGTTCTTGGACTTTAAAGACAGGTCAAGCTTTGAACCCTTCTGGGATGTTATCACAAAGCCCTTAGATCGTAAGCACTTTTTTCAAATGAGAGTTGGGAGCTTGCCGATCAGGGCGTTCGCCAACAGGTGGACTAGTGGGGGTAAGGTAGCTTGCCCCGCATGCCCAGCCTCATCGGAAAGCATTAGCCACCTGCTGTTCGAATGCCCTGTGTACGCGGCCCCTCGGCGAATTTGGTTACGCCCCATGTGTAGGCTTTTGGGCACCAGGAGTGGAGTGGTAGCAGTTAGAATATTACGCACTAGTACAAATTTGACTGTGTGCATAGCTGCGGCCAAATTTCTAGGCTGCACCTGGACAATCAGCAACAAACTGATCATAGTTTAATTTTAATTTCTGGGGGGAAAAATCCTATGCATGGGAAATCTGTTTTAGTACCTTTTTAGGGTTGTATAATTAATCACTTCCATGAACTTGTAATTTTTAATAATATTTATCCAATGCTTGGGAGGGGATGTTTTTATATGTATTATATGCTTTTATGACAATCGTCGAATAAAGCTTGCTAAACAAACAGTACTCAACCGTGCCAAGGGACCCTTTTCGATAGGAGTGGGCATGTAGAATTCTTACAGGGTTCTAACAGGGTTGTCTGGTGAATGATATCACAGTACATTTCAAAACCCAAGAAGACATAGTCAAAACAACACTCTAGAAGGCCTATCATTGGTGATTGTTTGCAATGAAAGACTGGTACAAGAGAACTGTTATTTCCTCCACAAGATGCCACTTTTAAATGCTGGTTACAGAGCCTTACTACATGCTGAACCGCTGGTCTGATTATATCATTTTTGTTCTGATAGGGTGTTTAGTTTAGGTATAGTTATTACAAGTAACTATAATTTGTGCACTAAACTAACTATAACTTGCACACCCTCCAAGGATTTTAGTCACAATATAAATCGTTTGTTGGTGATACAATACTAATTGTAGGAATTGGTAATATTTTCTAAGGAGATTTTACCCTGTGAGAAATGCTGATCCTCTGTTGTGATTTGATGAACCGTGTTTGAGAGAAATTTGGTTTTAGCTCATGATTTTTTCATTGAAATTATTGAAGTTACTCCAGAAGATAAGCGGAGAACATATTTTCTAGAAGTTCACTGTCTTCCAAAACAATATGTATTTGTCTAGTTAAAAACTGTGAAAACTGAGACCTTTACACAGTGAATTTTGCTCAGTGGCATGTTGTGTCAGAATTTGCTTGGTGGCATGTTGCTTTATTGAGTGAATGTTTTTGGTAAAATGTTTCTATACTTTCATGAAGAATGAGTTCTATGTTCATGATATTAGGTAAGGACTTACCTTAAATGTTGGTATTTCCTGTGTTCTGAATGTGGTCAGTTATTTTCTGAGTGCATGCTCATCTGAGGCCACGGTCATGCTGCAGTTTATAACAGTTGTTCCATGTAAACGAGCAACATGCACCCCTTTTGGGGCCACTCTGTGGCACCACCTATTATGGTGGCACCTCTGCCATCTCCAGCATCATGTGCATTGGTTCTCGACTTGTGCCACTCCCAGAGCATGTGGTTGAGTAAAAGTACTGTGTTTAGGGTCCTATGGCTTGCTATGCATGCACTGAGCAGATACCTTTGGAGACTATTATATTACTATGGCCATTTGTTCAGCTTTGGATGGGGACTCCATTTTGACAGTATGAAATTACGATGCAGAAGGTTGACAGATGTTTGAATACCGTTCTGTGGTGAAAGCTTTTGACTTTTTGAAATAAATGCTGATAAGGTTCGATTATGGAATAGGAATCAAGGAGAATGCAGGATGCATAGTTGGTGATATTGAAAAAAGATTTCCAGGGACACTTTGAAGCACAGGGCTGCTGCAGATAGAAAGTTCTTGTTTGCATACCTGTATGTAATAAAGAGGAACACTTTCTGCAACAATATTACCTGGGACAGTCTCCCACTTTCCGGGACTGTCCCTGCAAAAGTTGCAAACTATGAGGCTGATCTCACTTAGGACAGAATTATTAGGTCAATTGGTAGAATTTCAGCTGAAATTAACCTCAGGACGGAGAAAAAATATTGGAAATAATTTAATGTTCCAAGGGTTGCCCAATGCTGAGGAGGAATGTTTATGATCGGCTGGTGAGACAGACATGCAAATGAAGATTAATGGTTGATAGGTGTCCTGAAAGAGAAAACATACTGAGGATAGAACTTTTCAGGCTAAAGATGGAGATTTGCTGAGGCAGAACATGGTTTTTGTGGCGGCACAGATTGTAAGGAGGACACATAAGAAGGGCAGAGCAACGGTCCATAAAGTTTTAACAAAGAAAAGAATACGTTAAGAAAACATATAGTGGTGAGATGCTCTCTGGAGGCTCTAGACCATCACGGAATGCGGAAAATGTATTGCTTAAACTTCCCACTTTCAAGAAGGAAAGATCGATGGCCCAATCGTTTTCAGGCAACGCGGTAAGAATCTGGAACTCACTTTCGCCTCAGCTCCGGATCACCACCTCTTCCCAGGCCTTCAAAACTGACTTCAAAGTTCTCCTCCTTCAAAGACACTTCAAAATTTAATTCACGCCCTCTCTATTATCTGAAGGAAGTCCTTCCATTATAGGAAATTCTATTCTCCATGACTATAGAAGTGCCTTCCCAGTGTGTTCTTGTGGTTTGAGTGTCTGCCATTTATTGCAGTATTATACTTCTACCTGTATTTTGTACTCTTTTGTAACATGCACTCGTCACTTTTCCTCTTGTAACGTATCGTTTGCGACCTCTTGTATTTTGTTTGCTTTTGATACATGCACAATTGCCACCATTGCCTCATGTTACGTAACGTTTGTTCTTGTGTTTTGAGTGTCTGCCATTTATTGCAGTATTATACCTCTACTTGTACTTTGTACGCTTTTGTAACATGCACACATGGCACTTTTTCCTCTTGTAATGTACCGTTTGCGACCTCTTGTATTTTGTTTGCTCTTGATACATGCACAATTGTCACTACTGCCTCATGTAACGTATGCTTTTGTAACTTGCTCACTTGTAAATTTCTCCTCTTGTATCATTACGGTTCCTTTTGTTAAGCGCTCGACACCTATATAAAACGCATAGAATAAAATAAAATTAAAAAAAATGAGTCGTCCGGCAGTGCCGTAGTGGAGATCAATTGTTCTTCAGATTTCCAATTAGAGGTTCAGGATTTGAAAGCTTGGGGTGAAAAGATAACTGATGCAGAGGAAAGAGAAAAAAGATCCAGAAGTATTGAAAGATCGTTTGGGAAATAGCATGTTTGATCCTTTGCTGTTAACAGAGTTACATATTACATCACTAATGACGCATTAAATGCCATCACAAATTATATCACTCATTAGACTGTAAAGAGCAATATTGTTCAAATTACTAATTAGTACCGCAGTCCCCAAGGTAATATGTGAGATCATAGGCAATACATGATGGTTGTGAAAGTAATACTTCACTAAAATAGAACTCTTGTAGTTTTTAATGTTAGTTCTTTTCTCCTTTGAACACCAAATAATAATGTGTTTTTCTGTGGAAAATGTATGTGTATACATACAGGGATAGTGCACACTCAAATTGTGTTTGAAATATGGTAGGCCAGTGGATGCACAAGGAATTTCTCCTCAATATATTGACCGTGGGCAATGGAAAACTTGGGCGGAAGTGGGAGTTTTTGTTACTCATTTTTACAAATTGTCTTTTTATGATAATGATACCTGAACTTTGCTATTATGTCTGGATAGATGATGCTTTATAACATATTGCTCTTGCTATGGTTGGGTTAGAAGCCCAGCGCACTATAACTGTCACATGTTCTGGTATACTGTACTTATCATGATTGTTAAATTGCCAATAAAAAATCTTTTAAAAAAAAATACATATATACTGCCTACTGGCTGGCGCCACTAGGTAGTTATAGTCAGGACCTAGTTTCCATAGACAACCGATTTTTTGTTGTGCTAATAACTTTGTCGCAGTTTGAAGAATCTTCACAAAATTTTCAAAACTAGTAGCTCAATCACTTCAGCTGCTGTCAGTAAAGTTTCAGGGTGATTTGTCAAGCAGGGGCCAAGAAAAAGGGGGGTCCCAAAATACGTTTACCCCTTGCAACTTCCCATGGGGATTAGACACGACTACAACCTGAACCGCTGGATGAATTACATCAAATTAGGCAGAAAGCTAGCTCTTTGTCAAGAAAGAGCCCTTTTTAGGTCGAGCTTAGCGCAGCATGCATGTGCTGCTCTATGGGAGGCTTCTTGTGAGCACTCCAAACTTCTCCAGTGGCTCTGACTCCCCCCACGCATTGGGTTGGTTGTTGCCTGTATCATTTTGAAATCGTAGCCGGCAAATGGCTAAAGGCGGGCGCATGTCCCACCTCTTTAGCAAAGGATCACTCCCACAGCGTTTTGCTTGCGGGAGCGAGCAGCGGCGCGCAAAATGGCAGCTGCATTCCTCATTTTTTTTCTACGTTGCAGCGCGTGCGCACCACTCGTGGGCACCCTTACAGCTCGCGCACATTGCACACCACTCGTGGGATGCACAGGGTGGGAGTTGCTGTGCCTCCTTGTTTATTTACATTAGGAGCACTACCCACACCCTCTGCGTGAACAAACACAGGGTTTCCCTACCCCCAACCATTCTGTGTGCTTTACAAAGCCAGTGTGAGGCTTAAGAGCATGAAATCATCAACCTGGCAATGTTTGCACACTTTACGAATAGGCATTCAATGATCCTGATTGCAAGTACATCTTCTAACCCCCAAACCTCTGCAGTTGACGCTCACCTCGCGCCCTGGCATGCCTCTGGTGAAGATATATGCAAAAGAAACAATTGAGGAATGCAATGCTGGATAATGCAGACATTCACCCCCAGGCACAAGGATCTGGGTTTAATCCATCATTCTTTTTCTCACCACACCACCTCAGTTTGGACCCAGCGGAATGCAAATCAGTCTTGACCCTGTTCCTTGTGGGAACAGTCTAGCCCAAACTGCCAAGTCAGGTCCTCCCTGGACCGGAAACAAGCATCCTGGGACCGGTTTCAGGGCATCACCCTTCATCAGCCAAGGTAGCTTGAATCCAGTAATGTAGTGAGCACGGGACCCACGTCTGGGCATACCCTTCCCACTTAGGGCGACATAAGTACAAATTCAATTTAATATGCAAAAGAAACAATTGATGGATGGAATGCTGGACAAGTGAAGATGCAGGGTCTCTAATTAGGGGTGAAAGAACAACAAAGCCTTGTTTACAAGTAAATGGTCTGACCTGTGAAGTACTCGAGGTGGCTGTGTGTATGCCTGGGAAGCTGTCTCAGCCCGGGCTGACACACAGGACCGAGGGGAGGGGGGGAGCTGAAGCCCTTTGAGCCCAATGGGCATTGCACGCCTGGCATACATGCAATACATTTCAAAACACTGACACGAGGAACCAGCAGAATAGAAAGAAGCATTTTTCCTCACTGTTCTCATTGGAGAAAGGTGGGACCTGGGAAAACCAATAGGAAGAAGAGTTCTGAAAGTTTAAACCATCTGCTAAATTATATAACCGTTATTGCTTTCCACACAGGAGACAAGTGAAACCGTGAGAGCTCAGCGATTCCTAAAGTCGAACAAATCGTGTACATAAACAACAATCTTGATGCCAAGTTCCTGAGGATTTCAAACAAGTGTTGCATTGAGTCACTAAGCAGACTACCTTGCCAAACGCCATGCATGTGTTACCAGTCTGCTTGGCTAGCTTCAATGGGGATGATCGGAGCCCATGAAAGGTGGGAGAGACATACCTTCACCAGATGCAAAAAGAACAATTGATGGAAAGAATGCATAACAATGTCATACATTCACCCCAGTACAGAGATCTGGGCCTAAATCCATAACTTTTTTGGCTCACCATGTCATTCCAGTTTGGACCCAGCCATATGCAAATCAGTCTTGACCCTGCACCCAATAGGAACAGTCCAGCCCGAACTGCCAGGCCAGGTCCTTCCTGGACTAGTAACAAGCATCCTAGGATCGGTTTCGGGCTTTCAGACCTCATCAGCCAGGATAGCTTGACTCCAGTGGCATGGAGAGCACGGGACCCACATCTGGGCATACCCATCCCACTCGGGGTGACAAATGCAAAAAGAACATTTGATGGACATAATGGAGAACAATGTCCTACATTCACCCTAGTACAGAGATCTGAGCCTAAATCCATCCTTTTTTTGCTCACCATGCCATTCCAGTTTGGACCCAGCCATATGCAAATCAGTCTTGACCCTGCACCCAATGGGAATCATCCAGCCCGAACTGCCAGGCTAGGTCCGCCCTGGACTGGAAACAAGCATCCTAGGACCGGTTTCAGGCTTTCAGCTCTCATCAGCCAGGATAGCTTGAATCCAGTGGCATGGAGAGCACGAGACCCACATCTGGGCATACCCGTCCCACTCGGGGTGACAAATGCAAAAAGAACAATTGATGGACAGAATGCAGAACAATGTCATACATTCACCCCAGTACAGAGATCTGGGCCTAAATCCATCGTGTTTTTGCTCACCATGCCACTCAATCTTCACAATTGTTGGAAGAATTAGCACCCCCCCTCCACCTGAAATTTGTATTAGCCCCCCCCAAAAAACAAATTCACTCTAGTTGCGCCTCTGACATATGCAGAGATTGTAGGAGGCTATGGCATTCCATTATGAGTGAATCATTTCTCAATTGTTAGAAAGCTACACATAACAAGTGCAGCCGTTACACCATCAGGAACAGGGGCATATAATATATAAAACAAGTTTGCCTGGAGCTGACTGTGAACAAATATATAACAAGCATTGGCATAGCCAATAGGTCTCACTTTTGGGACTTTATAAGTATTTAGTTATGCAGCACAATATCCTTGGTGCAACAACATCATCTGTTGCATGGCTAAACACTTATAAGGTCCCAAAGACGAGACCTATTGGCTATGCCAATGCTTGTTGATATTTGGTGCAAATACGGTCAGTAGTTTTGGAGTATTAAAGAAAAAACATTTATATATATCTAAGGACTCAAATCCTACATGGATCCGACAGATCTCATTGCGAGATCTGATTGCCTGCCAACACTTCAACGAGGAAGGATTGGCAGCCATCTTGGGACTTGGCTGAGTCCTAAGAAAAAAATGAAAAAAAGACAAGGGGGCAGGGTAGGAATACCCTGACCGCCAAGGACTGGTGGTGGGGTACCATAGAGACGCCGCTGGGGACCAAAGAAATAAATAAATAATAATAATAATTTTCCTGCAAACTCGCAGATGATCTGAGAGAAAATAAAAAAAAATAACACACAAGCATGATTTCCAGCACTTGTGTTTTACTAGACCGCTGGGTGAGCTAGGTCCCAGGGGAAATAATATTTATATAGATAGTGTAGGGGGGCGTATGAGGCATCCCTCCCCGGGCAGCTTTCAGCCCTGGGGACCGGCCGAATAAAAGAAGGGGAGAGGGCTGCGTGGTCCCCTTCCCTAGGCCAATTTCAGTCCTGGGAACCTCATCCCCAGAGACCGAGCCTCTCAAATACTTGGGAGGGGGGCACTTGGCCCCCTAAGAGATTGATTTTGGCCCCGGGGACCCATCTTCCTGGGCCAGGCTCTGACTTAAAAGGGAGAGGGGGCACTGGCCCCCTTTTCCAGACTGATTTCAACCCCAAGGACCCCATGCCCCAACTGTATTAATAACGGTGGCCGCGTCCCACTCTGGAGTCATTAATGGTCCGGGGGACCACATCCCCCAAGGCAAGCTCCAACTATGTCCCACCCCAGGACATAGCTGTTTCCCTACCCTCACTGGCAGGAAAACCTGGGTTTGCTCTTGCTTGGAGCTAGCAATTTCAAAGTTACACCCTGAGGTGGCACAGCGCATTCTCACGCAATGGGGAGACCTTTGACTAGATCTTTATGCTATTGTCAAGAATGAGCAATGTCAAAATTATTGTTCGCCAGTGTTTCCAAGAAGACTCTTTTGAAGACTCATTCCTGATAGAGTGGAGCACAGGACTTCTGTACGCATTTCTGCTGCTTTCTCTGCTTCCCAGAGTTCTGAAGTAGATCAGGATTGATCAGGCCTGAGTCATAACAGTGGCTTTTTACCGGGCAAGGAACAAGGTACCCAGACCTTCTGGGCATGAGCATGTGTCCTCCAATTAGACTAACGCTTCAGGAGTATCTCCTGCTGAAGCAGCAGGGGAGGGTCGCACATCCAAACCTGTGCAACTTGGACCTCGATGGATGGATTTTGAATGTCAGCAGTTGACTGCGTTCAATCTTCCTCTCAAGGTTGTGGATGTCATCCTGGTTGCCAGACTAATTTGGACTATGCCAGGCAGTGGGACAATTTTGTAGCCTGGTGTGCAACCCACAATTCTGACTCACAACAGGCCAAACTGCCAGATGTCTTATTTGTTTTATTGCAGTCCCAGCAAAACCATGCAGTGGGCACTCTTTGTCGGACTAGCTATTCAAATAACTTATAGTGATGAGATTTTTAAAAGGTTTGACGCATTTGTTTGCCCGCAAACCCTTTGTGATGCAATAGTGGGATCTTGATTTGGTACTTGCATCATGCGCACACCATTTGAACCAATACACACCTGTCAACTGCGTCCCCAGACTCTCAAGACATTCCTAGTTGCAGTGATTTCAGCTCTTCAATTGAGTGAACTTCAAGCTCTCTCAGTATAGCTGTCTTACAAAGCCTTTGTCCCCATACAAAGTGCTGCTGAGGACCATGGAGGCTTTTTTGACAAAAGGCGTGTCTGCTTTTCACGAAGGGCAATCCATCTCTATCCCAACATTCTCCACCTCACCCCTGACAGAGGGAGAAAGGCTCCATTGGCTGGACCCCAAAAAAGCATTAAGCTTCTACATTGATCACACCAATGCTTGTCAGGTGGACGATCAGCTCTTTGTAGGGTTCTCTGGGACAGAGAAAGGCATGACAGTGCTGAAAATATCTTTGTCAAGGTGTTTAGAGCCCTGCATTAATTTCTGCTATGCACTGGTGAAGAAGCAACTAAGGAGGAGCTAAGGGCACATTCCACCAGAGCCAAGGCTGCTACCACTTCGCTTGCATGTGGGGTGCCTGTCCTTGACATCTGTCAGGCTGTGGGTGTCAGTGCACAAATTCACAAAGCACTACTACGTTGAGAGCTCGGCCATTTCACCAGTTTGGTTCTGCAGGACTTTTTGGTATGAGACATTGCACATAAACACCACTTTGGGAGGTATGGGTTTGGTATCTATACTAAAGGTGATGAACCTGGGGTTAGAAGTATCCATCTGAACAATAAGTTACTTACCTTCAATAACTCTTTTTCTGGTGGATTCTCTAACCACAGATTCCTTACAGTTCTGTGGAATGGCCCCAAAACAGAGGTATGGCACCACTGATTATGGTTGTGCTCCGTGTTTGAGGACTTGGACAGGGTCAAGAGAGTGACATTTACGTGTACTGATGGCGCTTCTATACTGCTCCATCGTCACTTCCAGAGTGTAACATAGACAATGCAGAGCAGCTCAGCACCACCTACCAGCGTAAAGGAAAAGTGCTGTTTACATCTTCTAGATCCAGTCTGGCACCTGGGAGTATTCTAAAGGAGAGGAATCTGCGATTAGGCAGAGTATCCACCAGAAAGAGCGTTACCGAAGAGAAGATAAGTAACTTGCTTGTCCGGGATGAAGGAAATACAGAATACTAACATTCCCCAACGGTTTCATTATTATTCTGACTCTCAGAGGATACAATGTCTGGTAAGGGGGAAGCAGCCATTGATATAGCCATCGCTCTCTCATTGCTTGGTAAGCTTTGCCTGAGACAAGTTTTAACCTCATCGCTGCTAGAGAGTTTCCCCGGCTGTGCTGGACAGCAATAAAAACGGGTGTGGTCATGACGAGCTCAGCTCGTCATGAGCACCTGAGAGGTATATGCCATGACGAGCTGAGCTTGTCATGAGCATGGAAAGGGTTAAAAAAGAGTGCTATGACACTGCCAGCATTGACTGCGTAAAGAAGCAGTACTTAGTCCAAGCTCCATAGCAAGGATGAAGCTGAGTAGGAAGCTGGAGGCAGGAGGAGACACTGACTAACAGAAAGAAAGGAAACTAGAGTGATGGGGGAGCCAAACAGTGGTAAATACAGGTAAGTAATGGGCAAGCTCTAAGCACCTTTTAATATATGTTTTGTTTTCATTACAAGAGATTTAACACGCACGGCGCAGACAAATCCTAAAACATTTTGAGATGGGGCCTGTTTTGCTGCAATGTGGGTTTCAGGGTAAGTATCACGAGGCAGCTGTCATCAGCACCCCTCTTCACTATAAACAAAAGCACATTCTATCCCTCAGTTCTTTAGCAAGGGGAATTAAAAATCCTCCTCTTGAGCCACTAAGTTAAATCCCTTCACTAAGGTATGCCACAGAGGCCTTGCAAGGTTTCATAATCTCAAGCATTATACTACCTGTAGGTTCATGTTTAGACTTCTGCACTTCGCTTCTCAAGCACAGATTAGAATGGGCTACACCCATGGATGTCATTTAGTGGTCGCAGCTGCGACCTGTGGCATGCCCCCCGTTACCCCTGGTACTGCCTTTGCGACCCATAGCATCAGTAGTGGCAAAATCAGTGTCAGGAACAGAAGCAGCTCGTCCTTATGCAGATCGGTGGGTGCTTCAATCACCTCGTTTTTTGTCCATTTTTTAATGTACTAATAGTGAATAATATTACATTATTTGCAATTAGTTTAATAAAAAATGGAGTACAAATAGCTGCAATAAGACTTTCACTGTGTGGCAGGGACTAGTAAGTAAGAAATATGCTTTTCAATGTATGTTTGTTGTGTGTGTGCTTGCAGTTTTGAGTGTGAATGTGTGTGCCTGTGTAGGCAGAGTGTGTGTGTATGTGAGAGTGTGTGTGTATGTATTTGTGAATGCACGTGTATGTATAAGCATATGTATGTGTGAGTGAAAATGAAGGTCAAGGGGCATGTGAAGTCACTTCCACTACGCCTGGCATATTGGTAAATTGACGTCCTACTCAACAAATCATTTGTGTTGAAATCTGCTTTTGTACGAAATTTTTCCAACTCAAATTCCTGAAAGCTCACCTTGAAATATCACATATAGGAAGAGACTAATGAGAAAAACCGAGAAAGAGGTTGGTTATTTGAGTAACCATTTAAATTCAGTCTTAATGTCTCCAAAAATGCATTGCTATTATTTACAGTCTTTAAAGCAAGCAAAGCTAATCTCCTTTCAAGAGAATAAAATAGCCTTCAGGAAGGTAAGTCGTGTTTGAATGGTCATCACCTCATACAAACAACAGGGCCGGCTTTAGGCATGTGCAAGCTGTGCACCTGCACAGGGCCACCAAACCCCAGGGGCCACCACGCCAATATATATCCTTAATATATTAATCCTCTGAGGATGGATACATATTTGCGTGGTGGCCCCTGGCAGGGATTTGGCGGCCTCCGGCTCTGTTCCACTTCTAAACACCCTGACCCCCTCCCCTCTTTACTGGCCTGCGCGCTCCGCCCCGCCCCGCCCGGACCCCCTCTTCCGGGCTCCCTACCTACGCTCCTTGCCCAGGGCCACCATGAGCCTAGAGCCTGCAAACAAGCACACCCAAACTAATATCTCACAGATATATCCTGTACACTACAATCCAGCATAAATGCAGCTGAGGTTTGGGCTCTTTCCAACTATGGGTCTTTTACCAAATAGCCCCCACCCCAAGCAGAAAAAAACTGCAGACCTCCTGATTATAGTTTAGTAACATTTGCTCGTATCTTAAAACATTGGCATGTTGGGAGCTCCATTGTAGACAATGGAGTGCTCCCTACTTCTACGGGCCAGTAAAGGCCCGCAGAGCAACATTCTAGTGTGTTACAAAGGCCTCTCGGAGCTCGAGGGGATTTAAATCCCCTCGAGCTTTGAGAGGCCTTTGTTTTGTTTGTTAGAACATTCTGTTGGCAGAATGTTCCAATAGCCTTATAGCCCGCCGTAGTAGGGCTATTCCGGCTATTAAAGTTCCGCTACCTTGTTAAAGTCCTTCGGCTCGGGCCTTTAACGCAGTAGCGGGCCTAATTAATCAAAGTGATATTTATTTCTTTGAGAATTTTATATAGCGCTAGCTAGACCCAAAGGTATATATGTGCTGATGCCAAGTGTGAACATTCACAAATCAATACTATATTCATAACATTTATTAACATCATGAGAGCACTTTTACAACATCCCAGTGAATAACATAACTTTTTACCTTCTGTACTGAAAGGTCCCGAGAGGCCGCTTTCATACATGGTCTTGACTAACTATAAACAATTTATGAACACTGTCAGGGCCGTTATTGATAAAACCTGCACGCTTTTCCTTGACCCCTCCAGCACATATTTTCTTTTTTTGTTGAGAGGTCAAGGCAAACCACTGTTCTATAGTGAATTAATCGTGACACATGTGTACGAATTAACGCAGGTACATTAAAAAGTCAATGGATCTTTTTATATTACGGACATTTCTTGAGAGCAGGTGTATGTATGGCACCGAGTGTTAAATGCGTTGTTTTTTATTGTATCTATATTTCTTATTTTTATTTAGATGTACAAATAAAGAACATACATTATTTGTTTGTTTGCATCATCAGTCATCTCCTCGAAACTGAAATTCCATCTTTGAAGAAAATCAAGGACCAATATTCTTAGCCCAACGCTAGATGGCAGCATTGTATACTGCACGTGACCCAAGCTAAAAAAAAAATACTTAGTTTCGGTAAAACTCTTTCTGGCGGGGACTCTACAAATTATACCCCCAAGTGGCCGCCTGGATCCAGAGCGGTTGAAAGCATCTCCCGTGTGTCAGTAAGTGGTTTCGCTTGGCTCAGAGGTGACTTTGTCTGTATGCCCCAGAAGTGACAGAGCGGAGCCGCGCCTAAGAGACACCCCTGCAGGAAGACATCATACTATCAACTTTCTTCCTCTGAACCATCAGATCCTTGCGCTGAACAACTAGTTGGGAAAGTGTCCTTGATTCTAGCTTGGGACCCTTTTATATGTTAACGAGGGCACCCCACAGAATAGAAGGGGCGGGGCGGTGCGGAATCTGCAGTTATATAGATAATTCACCAGACAGAGCTTTACCAAACGTTTCCTTCTGACCTTGAGACTTGTTTGGGGGTTCTAGCAGGGGAGCGCAGCTACTCGTAGACCCAGGAGACAGACCGGAGATCGGTTCTTCTATCGGGAAGGAAGTCCTCTGCGATCGAGCGCACAGCTTCGGGAAGGACGCACGTGGAGCGGTGAGGGAGGAAGGGGACACCCGTCTAGCCAGCCAGATCAGCCGAAACAACCCTAGCGATCAATGGGATGACAGATGTCGCAGCCAGATCGTCCTCACATCCAAACTTGTCCTTCCGACGGATACTTCAAACTGCAGATTTCTCAAGTTTAGCATAGGTACTATAGCTGAACCTTCCAAGGTGGAGGGACCACAAAATCCTGCAGAACCAAGTGGGCAAAGTGACCTTCCCATCGGACCCGACTCTCAAGGCAGCAGTGCCTTGTGAACATCTGCACGGATGACCAGTCTGCCAGATGTCTGAAACTGTTGGCCTCCTCCTACCAATGCGGACTGCTTTGCAATGGTGGAGAGGGCCCGCTGCCTTCAGACAGGTCGTTTCTTGGACG
Source organism: Lissotriton helveticus (assembly GCF_964261635.1). Taxonomy (NCBI): domain Eukaryota; kingdom Metazoa; phylum Chordata; class Amphibia; order Caudata; family Salamandridae; genus Lissotriton; species Lissotriton helveticus. Next base: position 466,811,537 of record NC_136073.1, on the reverse strand, counting down.
CAGAACAGCAGATTGCGATGCAGAGGACTACTCATCTTGACCACATACTTTTTGCACTGGCTTCTCTTAATTTGTCCCAGCGGAACCCACAAAAAGCTTATAATCAGCGCTATGTTCTTTCATGCAGTTGATGTAAAAGCTTATGAGCCCTCTTAATATCAAGTTAATAGTTACTCCTCTCTTGAAGTGTGAGGTTGAGCAAAAAGCGCTGGTAGAGTGATGGACTGGCCAACATGATAGGGAGTTTCAACCCTCGTGTAGTAGAGCCACCCTGATCCTCAATACCAATTTGTCAAGAAACGTGGTAGAGTAAGGAAATTGCACCTATACTTCACTCACTCAACGTGCTGACTTAATTGCAATGAGAAAGACTTTCTTTTGATTAAAGAACATAATGAATAGCTTTCATTGGCTCGTAGGGCATCCACATGGGAAACATGGTGTTTAGACAAAGTCAAGTTTAAAATATCTGGAGACAAATATCGAAAATTAAATATCACAACACACAAATATTGTGATGCACTAATATTGACAAAAATATTGGTTTTAAGGAAAGGAATATCGTTTTAAAGAATAATAATGTTTTGAATATCGTTTTTACTAATGTTGTTAAACATCAGAAGGCAAATGCTGATCAGAGGGCAAATGCTTGGGCGCTCATTGTATCATACCATCCTGGCCAAGTCTGAGGTAATTAAGATGATTTGTTCCCGGTTTGTCCTGATCCCAACCCCCCCCTCAGAACTTGAGGTGGAAAACAGAGGTGCAAAATGTACAACAGTCTTTTGTTCCATTTCAATCATAATGAATCTCTCAGGGAATGCCTTTAAAGAAACTCCAAGACACAAAATTATTGACATGTCGAAAGATGGCGAAAAGGTCTAGCCAGGGCAAACCGCGTCTGACATTACAGAAGAACCTGAGCTGTCTTCTAGGATGTAAAACTATAGGCCAATGGACAGTCCTGGAATGTCTTCGTGCTCGTTGGTTAATTGATCTTAGTAATGCGGGACATGTCATCATTCTAATACAATAATTTTGGGGTTGTAAAATTACGCTGGGAGTGTCAGTTTTCTGTTATATCACGCTCTCGCCCCTTATACTTCATTTCCCATGAGGCAGTAGCGTGATGACGTAGTGACGTGATCGCACAGCAGCGCACCAGCAATGCGGAACAGTAAGTAATGAGCCGGCGACTATATACAGCGGTAGTCCCTGTAGTCGGTACCTCCCCGACGGCTTGGATGACCGTCAGAGGTACCGACGGATAGGTAAGATCAGGCGGCAGCTACACGAGCGGGAGTCTCTATCTGCTTATTTTCTTCTTTTTTTGTAATTTGGGTTGCTGTCCTTCGATCGAGTCAGTTATGTGCTGCTCAGAGCCGTGAGGCTTAATAATTAGAGAAGAAGTCTTTGCATCTTGGGGCTATTGTGAATTTCATCTCATTACGCTGTCTGACCATCCTTTTTGAACTAATTTGAATCCTGGTCAATAACATAGGGGTTCGCAGCGACCGTGGTAATTTGCTTAACTACATCGTTTAACTAAATCGTTTAACTCTGCATTACCTATGACATATACAAGGAGATTATTGAAATTTGAGCTATGATCTCCATTAAGACATTATTTGTGATTAGCTATTGAGCAAGATCCCTTTAGAAATCACTGGGATAATAATTTTGCAAATAATTTTTATCAAACAGAACCAAGTGCTTATAAAATCGAGCACCTATTTACAAGCGATAGGGTATCAACCTATGATAGAAAGAAATAGAGTTCTATAGAAATGTGTGAAGTGTTGTATTTGTTCTGCTGTATTACGAATAATAGTTGGAAAATGTAAGGTAGGGCAGAGTACCATAATTTACATGTTGGTATGCCCGGTCTCTTCCTTTTTAGAGCGGTGCCTCCTTTACCCTGAGCCGTTGCCAGGTGGGGTGAGGTATTTTCTCCATACTCTTGAGGTAAGAAATGATGGATGAGTACCCAGAATGAAGGTCAACCTGCTAGCAATTTGGTTGTTACAAAGGTTAAATAATATGGGAGACGTATGCTTATACGCAAGGTTGTTTCATTGCCATGTATTCCTTTTTTTTTACTTATAGATTTTTTTAAGAGAATCGAGATTTGAGAACTGGGAGAAACAGGTGACAAGGTTGTATTGTTTCCCAGTGGGTATATGCATGGATATATCTTGATCAAACACTTTATTCATTATTTTTCATTTTTCACTTTTGCAGTAGCATAAATATTTGATAGGTCCTGATGAAAGCACAGGGTGTATATTTACCTATATGTGCTGAAACATGTTGACCAATTGAATATTGTGGACAGCTATCTGTTGAAACTGTTCTTTTGCACTGGTTTTAATATTGGATCGTGACAGACAAGAATACAATTGTGGTCTGGCCACGCTTCAATTTTAACTTCACATTCACATTAGCACTGCACTTTTCCCCATACACTCTACAACACGTTAGCTCACATCTGTACACTACCGATTATAAGAAAAAAACATCCTTGGGCTCCCCCATCAATAGGGTGGAGTTGTAGCCCTTTCAAAGGAGACCCAGATGATGAAGCATGTCACCTGGAATGGTGAGTGATGGGAATCCGTAAAATTATTGAATATGTTTTTAGGATTTATTTTGGGAGATAGTCTTGGGCAGGTATAGCATTTGTGGTCCCTTTTGTATGTAGACCCGGGATATTTTTTGTGTTTGTATATTCATAGTGGGGCTTATTGTCCCGTTGGGTCTTTAAACTTTTTGCCTCAGACCCTACCCAAAGTGTGTTGTATTACTGTCTTCTGGGAGACCTGGATGGAGTCAGAGGCGCCCTGCAGGGCCCGCATATGCTGTTTAGAGTTCATGACAAAGAGGATGCATAAGACAGAAACCAAGAAGCCTTAGACTCATTCTCACCAAGACCCAGTATTGAGCCATAGACATCAGGATAATATCCTGAAAGTCCCAGGCTCACTGTGGCGAGAGAAAGGTCTTGAATGTCAAGTGTCTAGAACAGCTTCAATGAAAAGAAACCAATGCATTGGTGAGACTTTTTTCCAACAAATGGAAAACCCAAAGAATGGAAGGAGTCTGGCCATCGGTGGGAGGTGGTGTATGACTGACAGTGGTGAGCCTGATTTTAGCAGCCAGTCATCAAGGGATGGCAGTGACCTCCACCATTGACACCAAAAGTACTGAGGTCAGGCCAAGAGAAGCATTGTAAAGGTTTCCTGGCTCACCCTGAATCACTGTTAACATCAGTGGGACTTTATTTCTGGTTATATAGAAATAAGTATCTTGCAAGTCCCGTGCCACCATACAGTCCCATCATATAATCCCAAGGTCCAAAGCCAAGATGAACATTTTGAACTTGTCCTTCCTCAAAAAGGTGTTCAACTAGCACAGATCCTTGATGAGGGTGAGGCCACTGTCCTTCTGGACTAGACATTACAATGAATAGCAATCCACCAACTCCCTGAAGAGTCCAGCACCTGCTGAATGGCACCTTAGATTAACACACCAACTTCCTGCACCAGGATTGGGAAGAACTCCTCTGAAAGTCATTGACCTAGCCCATTTACACAATTTTTAAGACCCATTTGCCTTGGAGGAAATGACATTTTGCTTCCTTGCCTGGGCCTGTGAGGGTAGACTACAGCAGGGTAGACTACAGCAGGTTGCCAGCAGAGGAGGAAGAATTTGAAGACTGCAGTCCATGCTGGTGTACACTAGTTTGGGTGTTGCCATGCCCCAGCATCAAAGGGACTGGTTTGGTTGCTATAATACAGATCAGGAAGGCTGGTGCTAATCGTACGCTAGCCCCCAGGAGAAGCCCCTTGACTTCTGAATTGTGGAAACTGCTTAGCTAACCAAAACAGCCCCAAGGGCCTAGCTCTGCTATGACTGCCTTTAAAGTGTTCTAGTCCTTCAGCTTTTTCACATAATATCATGGAGCTATCAAAGGTATGCCCACCATTAAGGTCGGTTGCATATCCCATAACAATCTAATTGGGACAAAAGAGGCCTGACGTTCCCAGATTGCAGACAAGATAGCGCTGGCGATACCCCACAAACCATGGGTGTACCTTCCCAATAGACACTGCACTAATAGGTGAGTAACTAAATGAGCTGACAAAAATATTGCCATACATTTTTTTGATTCTCTGAACAATCAGTCTTTTCAGTGTAGGATGTTTGGCTAGAAAGTCTAAGTCACCAGGAGTCCTTGTCACCTAGCCACTAATCGACTGATCACAGGAACTGAGTGTGGCTTGGACCAAGTTGCCATAAGCGCTTCATTGAAAGGCAATAATAGCCGAGATGAAACCGGCCCTGGTTGAAGCATCTCAGTCAACACATTTGTAATTGCAAATGATGCATTTTCTTCAGTTAAGGCCAATATAGTTGAGTTTCAGATGTCTCAAGCCTACTTGCATCATGCAGGTATACATATAGGCTGTCCCTCTCCCTGTCATCTTCAGTGTCCTGTAGGACATTAAGTGTGTCCTGAACTGGATCAGAATCAGCACTGAAGAGAATCTTAGGTGTTTCATAATACTGTCATACTAGCAAAGGACATGAATAGAGTCAGATTGCACAACAACTGGTTGCACTCCTGTACTTTCATAGTGCGACACGGGCTGATGTTGGTTCGGGGTCAGAGATCAGTGTCCGATCAGATCTTGAGCCTTCTGAGTTGGCACTGGGATTTAAGAGATGGACCCCACTGTTGGTTTAGAGGCCATGACCAAGGCTGGAGTGGGCCCAAGGGGGCATATTGTGTCAGGGGAGGGCTTGGGCTGACATGAGACATGCAGAGTTTTGTGGGGACAGAAAGTGCACCAAAGAGAGCCAGAATCACACTGAATATCTGCAGCATGACCTCTTTGAAGGTGCTACCTGCTGTAGGTTTGAAGGCGACCAAGGCAATTTGAGGTGAGCTGGTACAAACTGCAGGGACGGGGCAGATTTGAGTAACATTGGAAAAGCGTGATCTGTATCTTAACACCCTCACGCCTCCACACTACACTTCAACGGAGTGGAGTTCCACTTTGCCATCCTGATCCTGTCTGGCGTTTGGGGATATACTAGACGTGTGGAATTTGTAGTTTGAGAATCCACCAGAAAGTGTTACCGAATGTAGGTTATATGTTCTGCTAGAGAAAAGGAATGGTTTGACAAATCCAAGGCCTCTGATATATGAAACCCCCTGACATTAAATGATGCAAAGTAACACGACCTACTTATAGCAGTTCTTCTTGAGTTATGAAAGGTGGAGATAGTTGTATTGTAACAAGATCTATGAGGCCTTGTTGACTCCAATTGGGTGATGTTGTACTACCAACTTAACCTTCAATAAAATCTGTTTAAAAAATAAAAAGCAAAGTAACACTGGTTATTTCCCGAGAGCTCATTCTTAGGCAGCTTTTAGTATGCAGCCTTTACAGAGATAACCTAAAAAAAAAGAGTACTGGTCAGTCAGAGGAGTTTGCTTAATAGCACCTTTAAGAGAGGGCAACCAAATGGGTGTACCTGCTGTTGGGGCCTCATTCATTCCATTAAAAACTGTGAGTCATCCACAACTAATGGGTGAATTTTTCCATCTGCCTCCCACAGTAGATCTGGAATCTTGGGGAGAATGACTGGAAATTTGTTGGAAATTCAGGGAATCCAGATTTTTACATTCAACAATGGAAGAGTTGAGATCATCTTGTATTCCAGCTTGCTGACATGAACTGATTTCCACAGTAAACATATGAATGGAGGAAAGTCATAATTCAGATCATGTCTCCACCCCTGAATGAAAGCATCATTCCCTGCCACTTCTGGGCCTGGTCTCCAGCTGAAGAAACCCTGCATCTGCCTAATATCACAGGACTCCATAGGTCAGTTTGACTTCGATTCTACATCCTTTGAAATACTCTAGAAACCCCCAATGTAATCCCCAATCTGGAACCGAGTAGATAGTTGGCGTCCAGTTCACTACTTGGTTTCTTTCCAGAAACAGCAAGTATTTGTTAATCAACAAAATCCCTTGTTCCAGACAGTGATGTCTGAATTCCTTCACCGGTTCTACGAGTGTCCTGGATCTGTCCCCCAGGTGGTTGGCATAGCCCCTGGCTGACACCTTGTTCATTTTCAGAAGAATTACATTATAACACCTTTCTTGTCAGTGAATTTCCTGAGAGAGCGGCTGCTAAAAACTACAGCAGCTTCTCCATATTGCTTGTTTCCGAGCAACTGTTTTACTTTGTTGATATATCCACAGTGCCACCCCAGCCTCACCAGGTGTATGATCCAGCAACCTTCTGAATAGGTCATGCACATCACAGGTACCAATGCCTGCAAAGGATTGAAGACAGGTGGACTGGTAGAATAGAAAGCTACTTTTTTTGGCAACCCCACAAAACTGGAATAATCTCTGTGGAACCAGTCTCAGAAATGTTAGTTAGGTGTCTCAGATCTAAGCATGCTATCCAATCGTACCTTCTGAGCATGTCCCGGAACAGGTGTATGCCGTCCATCTTCAAGTGGTGATACAGTATTTACCAGTATAATTACTCACATTTGAGTTGCTGAACATGAATACTCATGGGAGACAATAACACATTCACCCCATTTCTCTACCACCTCTACAGTTTGGGTTCCACCTTCCCAGACTACAACTTTATTGTGGGTGGAGGCAACAGGGCAATTTTAGAATATTGTAGAAATTGAGGTGATGACACTGCATCAACTGAAATACCTAGGAGTCTTGTGAAATCCTTAGGCGATTTTCTACTGAGTGCCAGTCTGGTCCTATGAATAGGTTGCCTGTGTGTCCAACTTCAAGTGCAAAGGGCTCTGGTTGTCTTCAAGCCCTTCTCCATGGTCTGCCATGACCTGCATATGCTCTTGAATAGAAAGACAAATAGGCTCTTCTTTTGTCTTGCCACTCCTGAGGCTGTTGCCAAAACAAACTTCATCCAGTCAAGATGCCCCTTAGTCAGCCATCCATGATGCCAAATTTAAGAGCGAAGACTCCTAGGAGAGATGGCTGTGCTTTCTCCAGTGCCTTTTTGACGAAGAGGTCATCAAGCTGGAGGACTTGTGCATGGGGGTTGTGTTTGTGAAGGTCAACTCCACAATTTGAAATCTGTCTTCAAAAGTAATCCCTTACGGGATTTTGATGAGAGGGCACAGTTGGCATTGCCCAGAAGACAGCCATCTGCACCCAGCATTCTAAAATCTGTGTTGACAACAGGAGCAACTCCTCACACAGAGACTGGCAGTGCAACATACCTTAGCCCTAAAACAAAGAAAATATATTGACCTGGCCACGGAGGCCGCTCGAGCAATACACCGCACCACAAACCATTGCCTCTATGAAGTAGGGAATAAAAGGGAAAGCTTCTGCCGTGGCTTGACCAGAAATATCAGTCCCGAAAGTGGAACCTGGAGGCCAAGACAGGTACAGAGGAACTGGTCAGGGAGCGAAGTATATTGGAGATATTCACAGATCACTACGATCAACTATACTCCCTGGTTTAAATTTGACAGCCGATAAAACCCCAGCTATTATCGAGGACATATGCCTGCCAAGTGTGGTTGGGGCAGATCGGGAATTCTTGGAGACATATTAGAGAAGAGGAACTGGTGGCGGCGGTGAGAGAGCTTTGCTCTGGAAAATAATGGGCCCAAAAGGTATCTCTATTGAACTGTACAAAATGCGGTCAACTAAATTAGCCCCCCACCTACTAAAGATGTACAAGGAGAGTAAACAACAAGGCTCTGTGCTGTAAGATCAGAGTCTGGCCACCATAGTGGTCATACACAAAGAGGGGAAACCGCAGAAGGACGCTGAAGTAAAAATATTGGCCAAAGTGCTAGCCACGCACCTAAATACAGTAATCCTATCACTGATCCACCCTTATCATATAGGATTTATGCCCCACACTTAATCTCTAGCACCTCTATGGGGTATTGGGGCAGAGGACCGAGTAGGCCCTAGTGCTGTCACTGGATGTCAAAATGGCATTTGACACAGTGGAATGGGACTATATCTTTGAGGTGCTGGCCAAATTGGGATTCAGCACCCACTTCACACAATGGGTCCACCTCTTATTCTCCAGCCCAATGGCAAAGGTTAAGGTTAACTCCAGAGGGTTCAGACTCCAGAGAGGTACCAGGCAGGGATGCCCCCTGTCTGTGCAGATGTTTACTTTGGCCCTGGACCCCTTGGTGGCATGGATATGTCAGAGTCCACTGGTCAAAGGATTGCAATGGGGGGGGGGCTGAACGGGAAGACAAAATATCACTATATGCTGACAACGTGCAGCTTTATGTGGCTGATTTAGAGTTAGCGCTGGCTAGATTAATGCAGATTATTACAAATGTTGGCAAGTATTCGGGCTACACTGTCAATTGGCACAAATCCTTGGTGTATCCACTTACGGGTCAGATCCTAAGGCACCCGCAGAACTGTGCGGCGACAGTGGCACATGTGGGATTTTGCTACTTGGGAATATACGTCACACCAGATACTGAGCTCTTTTTCTAGAGTAACATGACCCAGTCGCTAGGTAAATTAAGGCAGGGTGTACAACATTGGTGGTCTTTGCCTCCCTCGCTATTAAGGAGAGTGGCAATATTTAAAATTATGTCTTTGCTACTCTTTTTATACGCACTGCAGAACACCCCATAGGAGGTCCCCAAATCTTATTTCAAAACGATTGAGGGGAATGTCGGATCACTATTCTGGGATGGAGGCCCAGCACGAATAGTGGTACCCAAGCTAACAAGAGGTTGGTCCAATAGAGTAATTGCTTTGCCGGACACTCAAATACTATTGCGCGGCTGAGCTAAGTACGATTAATAACGGGACTTTCCTGCCACAGATTGAGCTAGCGCTCTATATAGATAGAGATGTATTGAGACCACCAGGATATCGGAACACCCTATACGGTGGTGGGAGGGTGCCAGTATGGCCCAACCCCACCAAGACAGTATTGCAACTTTGGAACATCACCACGACATACCTTGGGTGGAAAAATAATGTAACACAGGCGACTGTTCTCGGATGCTGAGATTCCGCGACACTGAGGAAGCAACCGGGGTTTGACAAATGGGACCTCATTGAATCTTCTCAGTGGGAGATGTATGGACCCAGGGAGATGTTATCCCCCTGCCTGACACACAACAAGAATACCAGCTAGCTTCTTCCAAGGCATACAGGTACATGCAACTCTAGCATGCTGTCACAGCAGTGCTGCCTCAGGGGATTGACCTTGCAGACACCTCCCCACTGGAGGATAGATTGTTGGGAGATCCTATGCCCCATAAGGCCATATCACTGATGTTTAAAAAACGAATGAACTGTGCACCTGATGCCCTGCAACACTTAACGGTTCAATGGGATCGAGAGGTGGGTCCCTCACAGCCCTCAGGAGTTGGCCATACTACTATGGTTCCGATAGGTCCAGCTAAGAATCCTCAACCGCTCGAATGACTATGGTAAAGATGGGGAGCGCTGCTGTCGCACATGGCTTATGCGCCTGTGGGCAGACTGGTTCCTTCTTTCACATCCTGTGGGAATGCCCGGTAATATGTGAATCTGATCTGAAGTGATGGGTGCTTGGGAGAGGTGAGGGAGGGGGCGTAACTGTCAAAAAATGTGTTTAATAATATCTGGGAATAGGCAGGGGTCGCAAGGGCGCAGCAGACATGGATGGATGATATTGGGCCTGGCAATGGCAAAGAGAAATGCAGCAAAAGCATGGGGTGCTGGGCAGGCCCCCGACTTTGAGGCATGGAAGTTGGACATGGACTGGTGCATTTTAGCTGAAAAGGATGTTCTGAGGGTAGTGGATATCCCTAGAATTGGGGTAAAATTTGGAATGACAAACTCCTATAGGGGTCTGATCCACTTGGACCTAGCTGGCAAAGATGCGGGAAATTGCAGTGCAATTCAGAGCGAAACAATGAGCAGGGAGACAATGTTGGGACTGGTGGGGCCCGAAGAGAGGCTTGAAGTTATTTGGAGATGTACGACAGTGCTAATGTTAAAGTGTTTTGTTTAATGCCAAATTTTAATAAAAAGATATGATTAAAAAAATATATGTTGACTAGCGCCACAGTCTCCTTGGCTCGCTCAAACGTGTCTTTGCAAACAGTCCTCCTACTATTTACATTTACAAATATGCAGGGCCTTCAAGGAGGTAATGCTGCAGATTGGTTGTGCAAATACAGGTCCCACATTGCGCCTTGAGGCCCAAAGGAGCCACAGCATCTACTAGTCTCAGCAGAGACACTGCCCTGAAGCAGTCTGCCCCCTTGGGAGTGGCTACCAGGCCTGTGCTAAAGTCCATGCCCGTTCCTTCCATAATGGTGTGGTCACCAACGCTGCCAATGCCAATAGAAGACCCGACTCCCATGCCAGTCTCAGACACTAAGCCAATTTTATCCTGATCCAGACCAATTTTTTGCTATGTCTTTACGCAAAGTACATAACAGTGAAGCTAATTTACAGTTTGGGCTTATATAAAATCGCAATCAAATCTGATGAACAGTCCTGAGGCTAGCTTGCAGTTTTTCCTGCAGCTTCTACAAAATAAGAATCATCTCCAATGAAGAGTACAACTCCACAGGAGTTGAAGTGTCACTGGTGATGCCACAAGGGTCCAGGCCATGGCTTTGTGACAGTGGCCGTAGAGTCTGGAACGAAGTGCAGAGACGTTTATCCCTTCTCCCATCTACAATCTACCGACAGCGATAACCTGGCTGGCTTTCCTCTGAGTGATTGCTTTGGAATGCCTTTTGTACAAAGGTTGCTTGTTCCAGGACCAAACACCACATGCAGCAGGCACAGACCGCAATATCTGCCCCTTATACTGCAAACAGATTGCAATCAGCAGATTTTGATAGCAGCAAGACTCATAATTTAAGACCAAAAAAAGAAAATACATTTGTAGGAAATTGGGTTATTAATTGTGTGGCCTTACTGGGAACCTAACACTCCATTGTAGCGCTAGACTCTCTCAGGGTAGCAGAGCAGTCCGAGGCCTACTCTGGGAAGGTGGTATCTACTAGTAATCACCATTCACTGGCACCCTACAATAAATCTCAGTAAGTGATCATCCAGGCAGTCCTAGTACTTAGAAAAACAAGCACTTATTACACAGAGACTACCAAATACTATGCAGTAATATACAAATATGTGCATTGGCAGATGCAAATTACCAAACATGATATTGTAGAATAACCTTTGACCCCTCTAAAGGGGTCACTCACACGTATATAAAGCAATAAATAGCAAACATGTTATTGCTGAATAACCTTTGACCCCCCCCCCCCCCCAACACAACTCCCTAAAGGGGTCACATACACACATATAAATCAAGTCTATTGGTTGGTCAAAGGTTTGCGATCAACAAACCACATGTTAAAGACATCGTTCTGTACGTAAATGCAATAATATGATTAACAAAGCATATTCACTGTGGACCATAGACCATAATCACGGTCAGCATTATTATGTCCTGACATTTAAAAATGAGCAAACAATGTGTGAGGACTTTTTATAAACTTTCCAGCCATGAAAATGCTATAAAATAGGAAGGTCCTAGAGAGCATAACGCACAAGTTACTACTTGTGTAACGATATTTCTGTAAGAGACATTAGTTAGTAATAGCTTCCTTACCTTAGAATATCCCCAGGGGTCAGACTGGATCCGGAAAGTTTTGCTTGGCAGTACCCCTGCGCGTCAGTAGGTGGCGTCCTGCGGCTCCGCGTCTGTCGGTGGCGTTGTATGCGCCGAGATGACGTCACAGAGACTACTTAGGCGCCACCCATGCGTGCTGGCGTCAGTTCTGTACCCGACTTTCCGCGCCAGGAACACAGAGCCATGCAAGATACTGACCACTGGTGCATTGAAAACTAGGGCCCTGAAAGGGATGACCTTAACCCTAGTAATCAGTTCGCAGAACAGGAAAGATGGGCGGGCGGCAAGGAATCCATCACTAATGTCTCTTACAGATATATCGTTACACAAGTAGTAACTTGTGCATCTGAAAGAGACACGTTAGTGATAGATACCTTACCTTAGAATAGATACCCCAGCAATACCAACCCCGTGGTGGGTCTGCAAACAAGATTACACCAGAAAGTCATGGAGAACAGAACGGTCAAAGAAGCCATCTCCCCGGACTTGACTGTCAAGGCAGTAATGCTTGGTAAACTTGTGCAGCGAGGCCCACACAGAAGCCTGCAAGGGAATGCAGCATCCCAAGGCAGTAGTGACTGCCGTTGCCCTGGTGGAATGGGCACGCAGCCCCACAGGAGGCTTCTTTTTAGCCAACGAGTAATAGGCTTTGATGCAAAGAACGACCCACTGAGAGATGGTCGGTATGTGCACCCAACCTTTTTTGGCACCCATGTAGTCAACAAAAAGTTGGTCATCCACTCTGAACTGCTTTGTGCGCTTCAGATAAAATGAGAGCGCACGTTTTGGGTCCAGACGGTGGAGCCTCTCCTCCTCTTTCGAAAGATGCGGAGGCGGGAAGGTGGGCAAGGTGATGGTCTGCCCAATGTAGAAGGGCGTAACAACCTTTGGCAAGAAGGAAGGACGGGTCCTTAAAATCACCTTGTCCGGATGAACAGAAAGGAAAGGAGGTTTAGAAGAAAGGGCCTGGAGCTCAATCACTCTTCTGGCAGAGGTGATAGCTACCAAGAAAACGACTTTAGAGTAAGAAGAAGCAAAGGACAGTTACGAAGAGATTCAAAGGGAGCGCACATCAGATACGTCAAGACATGGTTTAAGTCCCATTGAGGCATTATGAACGGCACCAGGAGGAAACATGTGCGTAATGCCTTTCAGGAAATAGTTAACAACCGGGGACTTAAAAAGAGAAGGCTGATCAGGAAGCAGCAGAAAGGCGGAGATGGCAGAAAGATAACCCTTGATAGAGCAGAGCCCTGCTGGGCCAAGCAAAGAAGGAACAGAAGAACCTTGGAAAGAGGGGCAGAAAGAGGATCCACAGACTTATCTGTGCACCATGCCACAAACTTGTTCCACCTGCAGGCGTATACGCTTTTCGTGGAGGGACGCCTGGCTGCCAGAATGACATCATAGACTTCGGGAGGAAGATCGAAATCTGTCAACTGTCGCAGCTCAATCTCCACGCATGGAGGTGGAGGCTGGACAGGTTCGGGTGGAGGACCGTCCCCTGCTGCTGCGACAGACGATCCTCCCAAAGAGGCAGTCGGATCGGGGGATCGATCGCCATATTGAGTAGCTCGGGATACCAGTAGCTTTGTGCAAAATCCGGAGCCACAAGAATGACTTGGGCCCGGTCGCGCCTGATCTTCTTCAGCACTCTGGGCAGAAGTGGTATATGCAGAAAGGCGTACAACAGACTACAGCTCCACTCGCGTCGAAAAGTGTCGCCGAGCAAGTGTAGTCTTGGAAATTCCAATGCGTAGAATTGATAACATTGCGCATCCTCTACGGTGGCGAATAGATCTAACCAAGGTTCTCCCCATTGCAGAAAGAGACCTTGCACCACATCAGAGTTCAGAAGCCATTCATGATCCATCAAGCACCGACTGCTGAGTTTGTCCGCCCTGGCGTTCAGAGATCCTGCCAGGTGTTGAACCACCAGGGTAATGCCCTGACATTCCAGCCATGTCCAGAGGCGCAGACCCTACTGACAAAGGGTCCAGGACCCCACTCCGCCCTGCTTGTTGCAGTAACACAGGGCGGTGGTGTTGTCCGTTAACACCTGCACTACACTTCCCCGGACAGAGGGAAGGAATGCCTACTGTGCCAGTCGGATCGCCCGAAGCCCCAAAAGACTGATGTGGAGCCGGGACTCCGCCGGAGACCAGAGGCCTCTGATCTCCGCCTCTCCCAAGTGGCCTCCCCATCCCAGGAGGGACGCATCAGTCACCACTGTGTGCTCTGGTTGGGGAAGGAAGAGGGATCTGCCATTGACCCAATCACGATTCATGAGCCACCACTGCAAGTGTCGTGCAGTGCCCTCTGAGATCTGGATGTGATCTGACAGGTTGCCCTGATGCTGCGCCCACTGGAACTTCAGGTCCCTCTGCAGAGCCAGCATATGCCATCTGGCATGTTGTACTAGCAGGATGCAGGAGGCTATCAGGTCCACAAGCCGAAAGATCATCCTGACTGAAACCTGGGATAGAGGCTGAAAGATCAGAATAATAGCCTGAATATCCCGGACTCTCTGCTCGGGAGGATAAACCCGAAACCGCGATGAATCCAGACCCGATCCGATTAAGTGGAGCTTCTGAGAGGGACTCAGGTGCGACTTCGGCACATTGATGGAGAACCCGAGCAAATGCTGGAGGTCGGCCGTAGAAGGTGGGTGACGACTGCCTGGGGCAAGCCCGCCTTCAACAACCAATCGTCTAGGTAGGGGAAGACTGACACCCCTGACCTGCGCAGATGAGCTGCGACCACCTCCATCACTTTCGTGAACACCCGAGGGGCACTGGTCAGGCCGAATGGGAGCACGGCAAACTGAAAATACTCTTGGCCTACCGTAAACCGCAGGTAACACTGGTGGGCCGGCAGGACGGGAATGTGAAATTATGCGTCCTGCAAGTCCAACGCTACCATCCAGTTTCCAGGGTCGAGGGCAGTCAAGACCTGAGCCAGAGTCAACATCTTGAACTGCTCCTTCCGGAGGAAGCGATTGACGTCCCTGAGGTCCAAGATGGGGCGCAAGTCCCCTTTGTACTTCTTGGGGACCAGAAAGTAGTGGGAATAACAACCATGTCCTACTTTCATCCCAAGAACGCGCTCGATGGTCCCCTTGGCCAAGAGGGCGTGTCTTCCAGTTGGAGAAGCGCGGACTGATCCCCCCGACATGCAGAGGAACTGAAGTGGCATGGCCGGGAGGGTAGACTCGAAGGGGAGGGAGTTGCCCCTCTGGACGAGCTGCGACAACCACTTGTCGGAAGTGACAGAACCCCAATGGGGAAGGTGATGGCGAATCCTGCCACCCACTGGCGTGGGGTGCAATCTGTAACTCAGACTAGGAAGGCATTGAGGTAGACGTCGCAAGGGCGGAGGTGGACTGACCCTCACGCCGGCCTCCGGATCCACGACGGTGACCTCCGCGCCCACGGTCACACTGAGTCTGGGCCTGCACAGGCTTTTGACTGAACAAAGTGGCAGGGGAGCCTCTGCCATGGCCACGAAAGGAATGAAACGTAGATGTGGCCGGTCGCGTGGCAGAAAGGCCCAAGGACTTGGCCGTAGCCAGAGAGTCGTTAAAACGCTCCAGTGCAGTGTCGGCCTTATCACCAAACAGGCGAGTGCCGTCAAAAGGCATGTCCATGAGCGAGCTCTGGACATCCAGGGAGAACCCAGTGGACCTCAACCAGGCGTGGTGCCGAAGCGCCACGGTCGTGGAAATTGCTCTACCGAGAGAGTCCGCGGTGTCCAAGCCACAACAAATGGCGAATCTAGCAGTATCCCTACCCTCAGCCACAGCCTGAGACAGCGCAGTCTGGACCTCCTCCAGGCACGGAGGCAACACCTCAGCCACAGAATACCACACCGCGTGGGAATAGTGGCCCAGGACGCATGCGGTGTTCACTTACTGTAGACCTAAGCTGGCTGAAGAGAACAACCGCTTGCCAAACTGCTCCAATATTCTAGAGTCCTTATCCGGCAGAGCTGTGGCAAAGGCACTCAGATGTAGAAGCTTGAATGACCAGGCTTTCGGGTGCAGGTTGAGTGGTCAGAAATGCAGGGTCACCTGGCACCAGGCGATGATGCCTGGCGACGTTCTTATCCACAGGGGCCCCTGTGGCAAGCCGTGATCAAGTGCCCAACAAGACTTCAGTGAGGGCATCATTAAAAGGCAGCAGCGGCTACGATGAAGTGGATGCCGGCCGGAGCACCTCAGTGAGGAGATTAGTCTTCAGGGCCACTGTGGGGAGATGGAGGTTAAGGACCTCAGCAGCCCGACAGAGTACCACCGTTTACGAGGCACCTTCCACCATTGGGGTGGGGGAGAGGCAAACCCCGGATCAGAGGAGACGTCAAGGACACTGGCCTCCCCCAAGTCGTCCACCCAGTCCTGCTCAGAATCACACCGACGAGCAAGCGGGTCCTCAGACCCTTCCCAGTCATCCTCCGCCGGCGCCGGAAATAGCACCAAGAACGGAGCCGAGCCGGCACCGGGTACTAATTCGGATCCCAGGCAGGGACAAATCCGTCCGGGAATCGGGACAGAGGCGGAACCAGCGGTATCCACTGTGGCGCCGCCGGTGGAGCCGAGGGCGGCGCCGGAGCCGGCAGCATGGGACCCCTTGGCGCCGAGGCAGGAGCCAGGAGCACAGGATCCTGTGGTGCCGGAGCTGGAACTGCCGGAGTAGTCGACGGACCAGCAGGATCCTGACACGGGACCGCGGGGCCCAAAGGCGCACCGACGGGCGCCCGAGGCCTAAACAGGGGGTCCATGGCAGCAAGGAATTCTTGCATTTGTGCGGGAGTCGCCTACAGACCCGGGTACGGCGGGTAGGCCGCGGTACTCCCAGGCTCCAAGGGAGCCGCAGGGGCGGAGCCCTTGACCCTCTCGCCCCCATCCGAGGACCGACAGGGGACGTCGGAGAGCGAAAACGCTTCTTTGACTACTTTTTGTGGCATCTCTTACCCGAATCAGAGTGTGAAGACTTGGACCCCGAGGAGCAGTGATGACAGCTCCCCGAGTGGTCACGGGAACGACCCCTGAATCTCAAACAACGTGGGGACAAGTGCCAAACTTCAAGCAACTTCCGGCGCCGCTCCCTCAAGGCCTTCGGTCCATAGCCCTACAGTCCAGACAGGACCCGGGAGTCATGGTCGTGCTCCAGGCAGTAGAGACAGACGTCATGAGGGTCCGCCACTGACATATTGCGACTGCAGGTCCCGCAGGACTTAAATCAGGCAGCAGAGAGAACCAACACGAGACAAAATTCCCAAAAGATAGTCAAAAAATGACTGAGGTACGTGCTCAATCCGGATCTGCACGGAAGAAAGAAAGAAAGAACTGACGCCAGCGCGCATGGGTGGCGCCTAAGTAGTCTCCGTGACGTCATCTCGGCACATACGACGCCAGCAACGGACGCGGAGCCGCAGGACGCCACCTACTGACGTGCAGGGATACTGCTAAGCAAAACTTTCAGGATCCAGTCTGACACCTGGGGATATTCTAAAGTAAGAAATCTATCACTAAAGTGTCTCTTTCAGATATTTTGATTACATTACATTTAAACATAGAATTAGCCCCTAGAGGGCACTTTACACAACCTTGTATTTAAACACCTTTAGGCCACAGTACATACAGCCATGAAAGTGGTCTGCACTCCTAGCTGTAGAGTAAAAGCTCCAAACTTGGGAAAGATTTTGAATATTGCATGCAAATACCAAAGGGTCATGGAATCATTGACTTTGGAAACATGGAGTCAGTGTGTAAACTTTACCTCTACAGTACCTCCTACAGCCCCACATACCACTTTTTAAATTCTTTGTTGGTGTCCCGGTACTCCTAGGGCTACCACAAGTAGAGCAAACCGGTTTAAATTAAAGAGCTCCACAGGGTGCTCCTCAGAAAACAGTGAATATTGTATGAGTGGCTCTCCCTCTGTGCATTTTCTGTGCCATGCTGCTTCGATCTGCGTGGCTTTTTCTTTTTATATGGGGTTGCCAGGACCCACCCAGGCACCCCCATGCCACCAAATGTTAAGGACAGCCAAGGTAGCCCATACCTCGCTGTTCCCGCTGGCTCACGTACTGCCCTCACCTCCGAGTGCAGCAGCAGGAGCTGGCAGCTTCTTACTCCTTCCTCACTCCAAAGTGCAGGGTGTAGTCTTCTGCGGTGGCTAACCGCTCTCCCAAGGCATGGGGAGAAACACAATGGCGCTTTCTCATCCTCTTTTGCTTTGGGGTTGTGGTTGGTGGTGCAGTCCTCAGGGAGCTGGTTCTCCTGGCTCCCTGCGCCAACTTCCCTCTGCACTTTGTTTCTGGGTACAGAGGTCCAGGGCTCCCCCCGCCCAGTCCCCACAGGACATAAGGGGGCCAGCCTCACTTGCCCTTGGGATGAGCCACTGGACCGAGGGTTAACTTGGCAGAGTCCCAAGTCCTTTCTGGGCATCAGGGGGTTTACTCCTTCCAGTCCTTCATGGCAGCCCCAGGGTCCTGCAGTGAAGCAAAGCGAAATCACCAAGCAAGAAAGTGTCTCCCCCTTCTGCAAGAGTTTTTATAGGGGAAGGGGAAGGTTCCAGAAGCCAGGCACCCCATGCCAGGGTCTTCCTCTCTTGATTTCCTGGGTTGAACCCCAGGTCTGGGCTCCCTGCCTTGTTAAGTCAGCTTGGGCAGGCCAAACCCTGGACTGATGCTGATCATTCTAATCCATCCCTTTCCTCCTCAAGAGGTGAGTGAAGCACTGTGAATTGTTCCCTTTGTGAGAGGAGGCCTTTGTTCCAGCTGCTGGAAATAAATGTAATTAACTGGGCACAGCAGGGTGACAAAAGGCCTGGGCTGTGATCCTGAGCTTAGCCAGACAAATATGACAATTCTGGATGACACCTAAGTTGAACAGATATTGTGGAACTTGCAGAATTCATTTTCCCGTACAGGTTACACCCTAATTTAAAAGGTCACTCACTGTCTCTGTAGGTCAAAGGGAAGCAAAACTGCACTCTTAGGCAGTTTTCTCTCTGTGTATAATAAAGTGTCACTACAGGAAGTTACACTGACGTTCCCGATCAGGGTACACTTACATTATAAGGCCTACTCCAGGCCAAAATCTATTTCTGCAGTCTCTAGTGTTCTAGGCTACATGTGCACAATTACCAGGCAGCATACAAAAGTAGTCTCCCAAGCCCAGCCAGCACATGTGTGCACATGCATGAGTACACGTGTAACCAGCCAAGTGCCCTTACCCTTGTTGCACAGTAGCAGCCTTACCTTAAAAGGTGGACACTGGCGATATACATGTGCAGTCCGTTTGCCATGGGTGAGAAATTTACTGAGACTTACCCACTGTAAAAAGTCCAAAACAATTTGTGTGTATTCAAATTGGTGAAACCCAAATGCAACAAAATTGTACAGATGCAATGTCACCAAAGTGGGCATCGCCTTCATGGTGGCATTTTGCTCCTTTTCAGAACCCGCTACGTTAACTGCAAAAAATATGTTCCATATCCAAGCTGCTAACTAGGAACACTTATAGATGAAAAATCCATGTAATTACATTTTTCCCCCTCTCGTCCAGCAATTTAGATTATAAACCCACAGCATATAGTTTTAGTTGGAAGGTATAAATGAACAAATTACTTACCTTCGGTAAAGCGGTTTCTGATAGAGACTATCTAACTGCAAATTCCTCACTATTTGAAAATTCCCCAGGCATCAGACTGAATTCGAAAACGTTTTAGTACTACCCCTGCACGTTGGTAGGTGGCACTGTAGGGATCCACACTGATGCTGTTCTGATCTGGAAATGTGCGCAGTCTATGTAGGCACCACTTGCACGCGCTGATGGCAGTTGCTTTTGAGCCTGTCCACACTCCCAAATGCAGAGCCCCAAAAGCAAAGTGATGAGACCAGTGTGCAGATTCCTAGATTGGAGATCTTGCTACTGGATAAGAGTCCAATGCACAGCATTGGGAGGATGGGAGGGTCTTGGAGTAATCTGTGGTTGAATAGAGCCTGTACTAGAGAGAGTATTAACAAAGTAAGTAACTTGTTCTTGTGATAGAGACTTCTAGCAGCAGGCCTCACCTTTTCAGTAGATACCAGAGGAGTACCTAAGCGGATGTACTCAAACCACGCAGGCAAAGTGCCCTTCTCAGCAGACTTGGATCTCCAGGAAATAGTGCTTCATGAACATGCAGACGTAGCAGTCTTGCATGTGTCTAGGACAGGGTCTCCGCATGCTAGCGCAGTAGTAGCAAACAGGGCCCTGTAAGAATGAGCATGTAGTCCTGGCAAAGGCTGCTTTTTAGGCAGTGCATAGCAAATTTTAATATAGAGCACGATCTAGTGCAAGATGGTATGCTTCTTTACAACCTTGCCTTTTTTTTGCTTCAGCAAACCCCACAAAGAGCCACCCGGTGCTGTTTCATTCAATCGATTTTGGAGCCGAGTGCTCTTTTGGGGTCCAAGAGATGGAGTCTCTCCTTTACCTCAGAGGAGTGAGGCAGAGTATAGACCATCAGCAGAGTGATGGTTTGACCGGCATGGAGTGGAGTCACAACTTTCAGTAGATAGGATGCCCTAGTTCGCAGAACCAGCTTATTAGCACAGAACCCAATGGAGTCCCCTCTGAGCCTCTGGGGCCCAAAGGCATGCCAAATATGAGGCCCATAGTGCCATAGAATTCTTTATGCTGGCTGGGTGGGAGTTGCTCCAGCTCCTGGAAAGGCAGGAAAGCATGGAGCCGACCCAGCTGCAGGTTCTGCGGAACGAGGACTAGAGCGTTGAGACTCCTGCCAGGTCGGCGAGAACGAGACCTCCAGGGCGACCAGTGTGGAACCAGGCCACTAGCAGCTTTAGGGACCGCTCCCTCAAATCTTTCGGAGCCATGGTGTGGCAATCAGAGCACGCCTTTGAGTCATGGTCGCGCTTCATGAACCAGAGACAAATGAAGTGTGGGTCTGTCACAGACATGGCGCGATGGTAGGCGCCGCATGGTTTGAATCCAGACGTCTTCTTAGACATTGTAAAAACAAGCATTTACAATGCAATAGGTCTCCCAGCTTTAAACTTTGAGCTATTGGCATTGTATATTACAATGTGTTACATTAACTTGTTATCAAACTCTGAATTGTTGTATAAAGATGATTTGCAAACTGTCAAATGTTGCTGAATAGTAAGCAACGTTGTGAATAATATTGTTTGCTAGTCATCCTTGGGTACCAGAGTACTTCACTTGAGGCAGCTCACTACTCTGCACTCACTACTCTGCACTCACTACTCTGCACTCACTGCTCACTACTCTGCACTCACTACTCACTACTCTGCACTCACTACTCACTACTCTGCACTCACTACTCACTACTCTGCACTCACTACTCACTACTCTGCACTCACTACTCTGCACTCACTACTCACTACTCTGCACTCACTACTCACTACTCACTACTCTGCACTCACTGCTCACTACTCTGCACTCACTACTCACTACTCTGCACTCACTACTCACTAAACTGCACTCACTACTCACTACTATAAAATGACGTTTTATTGTGGCGGGCACATAACCCCTCATTAAGACACTACACATTTTATTCGGCACAACATGGGTCCTTCTCTAGGATAGACCATTTCTTCGCCCGCAATGATAAGGTAGGAGATTTTCTTCATTCCAAGCACATGGCACGGGGGATTTCGGATCACTTTCCAGTGTGGGTCACTTTCAGAGGCCCGGTTATTACTGTAACCCTCACGGCGTATAAGACACCAGTATTGCCTTCACTGTATATGCACTAAAAAAATTCTCTAATAAAATTTTCTGAAATAAAAAAAAAGAGATGCATTCCAGAGGATAGACCCTTGGCGTCTCCGAGACTCTGCAATTGGGGAAAAGCTTCGAGAGGGATCAGAGCTATATTTTAAAGAGAACAAGGGGTCTGTAGAGTCATATATTACAATGTGGGAGGCCTACAAGACAGTATTGAGGGGGCTTGCTTAGGCGCTGATTGGACCGCAGAAAAAGGAGGAATCCCTGCAGATTCGACAATTAGAACAGGAAATTAGCCGTATGGAGGAGGGGCAGTGCAATAGCCTCATGTACGGAATTGTGCCATAGGCTGGCATTGACACAGCGTGACCCCAGGGCCCTGGCAGATGACGAGGTGCGGACGTATGCGCTGGCTATGCAACATCGCGTATATGACGTGGGGACAAGGCACTGAAGCTCCTGGCGTGGCTGGCATGCCACGATAGAGGCAGATCGTGGGTGGCGGAGGTGTGTGATGCGTCTGCGTCGCTCCAGTCTACAAGCATGGATTTAGCAGAGGCCTTTGCCTCGCACTTTGAGCGGGTTTATGCTCCTGTATGCACTAGGTCGGAAGAGGACTGTGAAGAATTTCTGCAAGATTTTGCCCTACTCATGTTGTCCCTAGAGGCGTGCGAACGTCTCAAAGCCAATCGAATGGAGGAAGAGCTTGGCAACGCTATGGGCTCCCGCAAATCCAGGAAAGCATTGGTAGAGATTTATAAAACGCAGGCCTCGATCGTAATGTCTCCACTCCGAGAGATGCTGATGGAGGCGGGCGAAACAGGGCGCCTTCCGCCGGATCAGAAGGCAGCGACAATTATCATGATCCATAAAGATGGAAAGCCATCCGATCATTGTAGTTCTTACCGTCCCATTTCCTTCATTAACGTGGAAGCGAAGGTCCTCGCCAAGGCCTTGGCGGACAGATTGGTGTCCGTCATTGCAGAGCTGGCACACGTGGACCAATCGGGGTCCACGCCCAGTAGAAGTACCCTACACAATCTACGGAGACTCTATGGGGTGTTGCACATGACTGATGGTACTGAGACCCAACAGACGGTATTGATGGTGCTAGACACGTCAGTGGCCTTTCATAGTATCGAGTGGCCCGATCTGTTTATGGTCTCCAAAGGCTGGGGTTCAGTCCCAATTTTTGTGGTGGGTTTGACTCTTGTATGAGATGCCCACGGCCCGAGTGCGTGTGAACGGGGTACTATCTAGATCCTTCCAATTGCGTAGAGGCACCAGGCAGGGTTGCCCCCTGTCCCCACTCCTGTTTGCTCTGGCATTGGAGCCGTTGGCGCACTGGATCCGGTGGGATCCCATGATCTGGTGTATAGAGGCGCCGGGGGGATGGGAGGAGTGTATTTCCCATTACGCCGATGATATTGTATTGTATCTTGCACGACCGTACTACTCAATAGCACGAGTACTGCATATCTTCAAACTATTCGGTAGCTATTCCGGCTATAATATTAACTAGTCAAAGTCCGTGATTTTTCCATTGTCGGGTCTCCCTCCCAGGGTTCCCACGCGGTTTTTGACCCCGGTGGCATCAGAGGGCTTTAAATATTTGGGTGTCTATGTCACGGGGGATAAGAAGGTGATCCTAGACAGGATTCTTGGACCCCAAATAAATCGCCTGGGAGCGGATGTAAGTCATTGGCACACCCTCCCACTCTCCCTTATGGGTAGGGCGGCTTTATTTAAAATTATGACATTACCAAGGCTCCTCTATATCCTTCAAACACTCCATATCCTGTCCCTTCGACTGTTACGGTAAGTGTGCCACCAATACGGTTACCCATTCCCACTTTCTGTCCAAGTCTTAACGGACAACACAAAAAGAGAAGAGAAAGCTGAAAGGACTGGTGGCAGGGGGGCTGACACTACTTGTCATACAATATCCTGTAGAAAGACCTAGGGGTTTCGGGGAGCAGAATGATCTGTCACTAGTAGAGTGGGTAATAAAGAGCAGGGTGTGACACCTGGCAGTTGGTATGGGACAGGACTGGCGCGTCTTCATCAAAGCCGGAGTCCTACCACCACCCCTCCGAAACTCTCATGTTGGAGAACATTCCTGGGAAGTGAAGAGAGATCGGGGCATTAAACTCTGCTCAAAATCAGCCATTATTTCATAGAGGTTGGCTAAATACAAACATTCACTGGAAGAATTCAGAGTATAGGAATTGGTGGGCAGCACAAAAACACAATTTCAAAAAGATTACGGCTCATAGGGTGTAAGAGCACCATCCCGGGTAAAGCCAGACTATTTAGGACCTCGAAGTGCTGCAAGAGGAGTAGACATTATAGACTATGAGTTTGTGCAGACCTTGAACATTGATCCTTCTTCACCTCTCAGCATGTGTTTAACATGTTCAACCACAGCATTCTTCTAGATCGGTTCTCATCACACTGTGATGTTGGTGGGACAGCTCTTCATTGGTACAGCTCCTGCCTCTCCGATAGGCAGCACCGGGTAAAACTGTCTTCCGTCCAAACCCCATTGACGAGCATCACAGGTAGTCTCACTAGGGTCTATATGTCCACATTCTATTTCATTGAGCTTCCAAAACACTCCCCACCAGTACGATGTGATATGAAGGATTCAGAGCATTGCGCGTGCAAGGTAACCTCACTTGTAACTCACCACCTGTTCCCCTCCACCTGCAGCCAGACGTTCCAAGGTTAAGGAAAGCCCTGAAGCGTCTCTTGGTCACGTAGGCCTTTGGAGTGCATTAAAGCGGACTGTGCACTGAAGTACTCAACTGCTGACCGAATGTACCATCTTTGAGGATGCTTTGTTCCCTCGCTTCCCCTCCTCATACCTTGCCAAGCACTCTGACTCGGTCTGCGGCCAGCAGCAGCACTATTAAAACAAAATAAATAAACACTCCACAAAATGTCAGCTCCTACTAATGTAAAAGTATTTTTTTTTGGTGCCAAAGCTCTCCAAAGGAATGCTCTGTCATAAAACAGAAGCCACTTACACACACCGGAAGCCATTCATTAAAAGCATATTTTATCCATTACAATGGAAGTGGGCGTGCTTAGCAGCCTGCTCAAAGGAGTGTTAACAGACATCCGTTCTGATGTCCTGGCTTACGGCCTTTTTGCCTTGCTCACAAAGGCTCACACAAACCGAACAGTTTTATTGCAGCAGGTACAGGTAGTGGCATGCACTTCTGAACTGATTTCTCTGGTTTGTTGTCTTTTCGTGGTTCCGCAAAAGTAGGCACTAAATGTCTGAAATATGACAGCCTGTGGTCGCCCAAAAACAAGCTCAGCACAGACCATTAAAATCGAATTTCCCTTCCACATTAGAATAAATCCACACGTGATTTACTGCTCTTAATAATGTTCATCAAAGCAGCCACGCGGATTCTGCCATGTTCACTAACGTTAGCAGAATAATTTATATCAGATGTTCTTTCTGCAGTCTTACAAAGCAGTAAAACTCGCTACCCGCGGCTTTGGCTTAGATTACTTAAACCCTGCACATAAACATAGGACGTTGAGAGACATATTCATCATAAACCCACAATAACAGAAGGTAAGCTGCGAATGTACATTGAATGCATAAAATATTTCAGGCAGATTAGGCTTCGTCAAAGCACAAGGCGTAACACTATCACACGGAGTCCTGTTTCAGTCAGAAAAGGCATATAAAGCCACAGAAAATAAGTATCACAAATCTCCAAGGCAGGATCAGCACTCTTAGTCAAAACATAAATAAAACAGCAGTGCATTGAGCCTGAAAACCAGTGTTTCCTGCTGTTCCTCTCCAATATCTTTTTACCTTTAGAGCAGCAAGTTAAATGCGACGCCATCCCTTTAATCCATGCTCGAGGACGTGGAGCACGAGGAGTGGAGGGGAAGTCAGGCACGGTCGCCTGTGACGGGGGCGGGGCCACGTCCAGACCGGAAGAGGAGGCAGGCGGAGTCGATGCGTCTCGCGGCCCGGGGCTCCTGTGAGCGGTGTGGAGACCCGGGGCCGCGCTAGCAGGAGGTTGGGCGCCGCGTGCTGAGAGAAGAGTCCCCGACATTGCCCAGGTAAGTTTCAAAAGGCTGGGGGGGCTTGGTGCACTTGTGTGTGTGTGTGTGCGTGTATGCTCGTGTGTGTATGCGACGGCGACGGTGACGGCGGGGGAGGGGGGAGGGGGGAGGGGGGGCCTCGGTGCACTTGTGTGTGTGCGCGCGTATGTGTCGGGGGAGGTGTGTCTCTGTATGTATGTATGTATGTATGTGCGTGCGTGCGTGGGTGCTCGTGTGTGTGTCTGTGTCTGTGTGAATGCGCATGCGTGTGGGAGCTTCCCAGGAGACAGCAGCTGGCCACAGCGCTCGTTCGCGTGCGCGTGGCCAGCTCTAATCGCCTCCTCGGAGACAAAATGCGCGCGGCCAGTACTGTCTCCTGGGGAGCACAGTCAGTGACAAAAGATCTCCTGGCGGACACAGCGCTGACGCGCTGTTAAACGCCAGGAGACCTAAACAAGCATTTACAATGCAATAGGTCTCGGGTTAATTAAGTTTGAGCTATTGGCATTGCCTAATATTGCAACACCAATTGCACCAAAAGTCTATAAATTGTAGGCCAAAAAAATGTGTATTTATTTTTGTATAAATAATCAACAGAGACCACCTGAACCAAGTATTCAGTATATATTCCGATGGTGTTGGAATACACTCAGTGTGTTAAAATACCCCTCACACACCAAAAGGGCCCTTGGTGTCATGCTTCATCATCGGGGTCTTCCCGCCCCCGCTGCGGGACGGGGCAGTGCTGCGACAAGCGGCTACGCCGGAGCACCTTTTTGTGAGTACTATGTGAGTGATGATGGAGTGAGTGTACGTGGGGTCAGGAGTGATAACAGTGAAGTTAAAAGATACCTGGCCTGGTGTTTAGAAAAAATTATTTAATAGGCACTGGCTGGTATCGTTAAAAGGGGTGAGGCGGAGGGCAAGAGCGGGTTACTAGCCTTGCTCTCCTGTATTTATTTTTGTAGCAGTGGTGGCATGCTGCGCTTTAGATGAATATGTTTCAAAGTAAAGTGCGCCATACTGCGATTGTTACAATAGTTATTTGTGGATGCGTTAACAATTGATGTGTGCACTGATGGCTGGTGGTGTGTGTGCCTGTAGAAATTGTGCACTGATGGCTGGTGGTGTGTGTGCCTGGTGGAAGTGTGCACTACCGGCTGGTGGTGTGTGTGCCTGGTAGAAGCGTGTACTGACGGTTGGTGGTGTGTGTACCTGGTTAAAGTGTGCACTGACGGCTGGTGGTGTGTGTCTGATGAAAGCGTGCACTGACAGCTGGTGGTGTTTGGGCCCGGTAAAAGCGTGCACCGACGGCTGGTGGTGTTTGTGCCCAGTGAAAGCGTGCACTGATGACTGATGGTGCCTGTGCCTGGTGAAAGTGTGCACTGACAGTGTGGTTGTGTGTGTGTGTGTGTGTGGTGCTGTGTGTGTGGTGGTGTGTGTGTGGTTGTCTGTGTGTGTGGTGGTGTGTGTGGTGGTGTGTGTGGTGGTGTGTGTGTGTGGTTGTCTGTGTGTGTGGTTGTCTGTGTGTGTGTGGCTGTGTGTGTGTGGCTGTGTGTGTGTGGCTGTGTGTGTGTGGCTGTGGCTGTGTGTGTGTGTGGCTGTGTGTGTGTGTGGCTGTGTGTGTGTGGCTGTGTGTGTGTGTGGCTGTGTGTGTGTGGCTGTGTGTGTGTGGCTGTGTGTGGCTGTGGCTGTGTGTGGCTGTGTGTATGTGTGTGTGGTTGGCTGTGTGTGTGTGGTTGGCTGTGTGTGTGGCTGTGTGTGTGTGTGTGGCGGTTGTGTGTGTGTGGCTGTGTGTGTGTGTGTGGCTGTGTGTGTGTGGCTGTGTGTGTGGTTGTGCGTCTCGAGCTGTGAATCCTTTTAAATAAAAGGAGAGGCGCCTGCACTGGTGCAGTGTGCGCTTCTGGGTATGAACATAGACACATACTGTCTCTCACTCTCACACACTCTCACATCACATACACACAAACACACACACACACACACAGACTGTGCTGGGGCAGGGCACAGGACCTGCCGTTCTTGCCTTGAGACACCATAGAGTTAGAGCGCATGTCCCCCAGGAGGCACACACAACACAGGCATGCATGTGCGCCTCGAGCTGGGAATGCTTTTAAATACAAGCATTTGCAAGCTTTGTCCAAGGAAAAGTACACAGGTGATGTCCCGATGTCCGTGCAGTTATTTTACCTGCACCAGAGCTAATAGTACAAGCATTTGCAATGCAATAGGTCTCACATTTGCGTGAGTTTGAGCTATTGGCGTCATAAATAGCAATACATTTTATTTATATGTTTTGAAAATTGCAAGCTGTGCATAAACGCACACTATGTAGGTTTTCTGAACACAAATAAAATGCATTGTCATTTATAATGCCAATAGCTCAAACTGTGGTAAAAGCGGGACCTATGCATTGAAAATGCTTTTTGTTGTTGTTGTTAAGGGTGTCCTGGTTCTCCTCAGTTGCTGCAATTGAACTCCTATTTGAAAACAACAATGATTAATAGTAAAGCATTCCGTCCTTGGTAACACGGAGTCCTATTGGAAGCTTATCTGTAGATTTATTTTTACTGTGCATGGCGGCATACACAAGTGTTGTTTAATAAGTCACTGAATGCCAGTTACACCAACATAAAAATTAGTTTTCTTGCTCTTTTGCGATTGAATAACATAGGGGTTATCTAACTATTTGGACAGCCATGTCTTATGTAGTATCAGGTTGGTTAGCATGTGGTTCCAAATTCGACATGCAAGTTTTAATGACCACTCTTTATTAATACACTAAATAATGTTTTTTTCTGCAAAAGTAGAGACGGTGCAGATACCTCGTGTGGCTGAATAATGCCAAGTGAAAACCTAGGCTCAAATCCCAGCGTCCCCGCTTAGCCAAATTGTGTGATCCTGGGAAAGCCACGCTACAGTGTAGTGCCTCATGTTTCTACACTGCCAAATTTAGGAACAACCAGAAGTGATTCTCTTCAGGTTGTATACTGTAGAAACTCCATTCAAATATGTTTAAAGATACTAAAATGTTTCTCTGTATACGAGGCCAGACTATGAGCGGGGTTGGGCCAGGGACTAGAGTGTGTGCAAATGATTTTTCTAGATTGCCCCACTACGTGCACTGTTGTATTTAAAGCGTTGTGGAAACGTGTTTCTGCCCCTCTCACATAGCTCTGCTTCATGCCATGCTCGACGCATTTCACGCACATCCTAATAAGCTCCACAGACACCCAAGAAAACACTGATTCTACCAACTAAGCACAAAAAAAGAGTAACTGTTACCCAATTGCCTAAAAAGCGCTCTGAAGCCTTGCTCGTCATGGAAAGCGCTATTCAAAATAAAATGGCGACATAAATTGATAAAACTGCACTCACCTCTGCACCTTCATGCAGCACCAGCACATGGGGGTTCTCCTGCTTCTCGCCATCACTAACCGGGAGGCGAGCCACCAGTCCGCCCACTCTCCATCCACTGTGGACACTGTGTGGGCCGCGCCGCTCGCCACATCGACCCCAAGTTTGGCCAGTAAGAGGCAGACCTGCTTACACCCAACGCACAGTCCTAGTGCTTCACCGGACTTGTGCACTTTGCTGATTACTGGAACAGTGTACACTATGGGGGGTGCCTCGACCTGTACTCCCCGACAGTACCTGGATGTATGCACACGAGCTGTGCCACTGGCCTGTGGAGAGCGTGGGCGTCTCTGGCCTGTGCACACCCGGGTGACTCGGTGCAGAGCTCCTCTAGGCATATTCTAAAGTCACCGGCCAGAAACAGGAGCAGGAACCGAGGCTCAGACAGGTGAGTCACAGACAAGAATAAGGAGCCTGTCCTATGGCCCAGCAGCAGGGGCAGGGGTTGTGTCCTAAATGCAAGGAGTGTGTCCTGTGCCCAAGAGCATGAAGAGAACGGTCTGTCCTGGCAGCGGTAACACCAGTCTGAGGACAAGGAACAGGACACTGACGGTGCTGCAGTAAGGGGCACGGCGCATGCGTAAAGCCGAAACCTTCCTTGGGGCACGGCGCATGCGTAAAGCCGAAACCTTCCTTGGGGCACGGCGCATGCGCAAGCAGCGGGAGGTATTGCTAGCGTCTCAGCTTCCGAGGAGGACAGCGCGTTCACGCGCGCGTGGCCGGCGCAAATCGCCTTGCGCGCGGCCAGGACTGTCCTCCTCCTGGAAAGCTGACACGCTGACTATAGGTCTTTGGCGAGAGCGAGCTTCGCTCGCTTCACCGAGACCTAAAAACGACGTAACAAAAATCAATCAACAAAACGTAATAAAAAAGCCTGTAAAAAGTGACAGAGGGTAGTGGTCTTCAAGGACCTGTGCTAGCTCACACAGAAAGAAAAGAACTGATGTCAGCGCACCAAGGTGGCACCTAAATAGGTGATGCAAACTTCACTTCCAGGGCAGACAAGGACGACGTCATGTGGAACCGACAGATGCCACCTACCAGCACGCAAGGGTATTGCTCAGGCAAAAGTCTTCTGGATCCAGCCCGACACCTGGGAAATTCTAAGGTAAGGAATCTGTGGCTAGATGTCTCCATCAGATGCAAGGGCCTGACGGGCTAAGGACAGAACAAACAACAGCATCAGACAATTGGGTCTGAGGGTGTTAATTTGGCGTGTGCTGCACCAAACCCCTCTTGGCAACTTTACCATCCAGACAATAGTGCTTTATGTACATAAGGCGGGACGCCCACAAAGCTGCCAAATGTCTAGAACAGGTACCCCACATGCCAAGTCAGTGGTAGCAGCTTTGGGTAATTATTAAGGAAAGTAGGGGGAATAATCTAGGGAATCTGCGACACCTTGGACAGGGCTAAACCTAATGTTCCATGGGCTTACCTATTAGTCGATTATTATTCCTAAAATTTAGAGTGTAATCTAGATCTGCAATTTTTATATCCCCAAAATTTACTGTGTAATTTAGAGCTGCAATTTTTGCTACAGGTTAATCTCATATGTTGTAAACCTTCGGTGTTGAATTTACATTAGACTGAATATTAGAAACCATAAGTCATCGTATTTTTGTGAAATGAGTTGTTGATCTTGTGGTCCTAAGCGATCTAATGCTTGGCGAGATATTCCAAATAGTGACAGCCAACATGTGTTTCACCCCATGGGGAGTGTCGGCCTGGGGCTTTTATGAGGCTAAAAAATACTTATTAGTAGAGTTCTTCGATTCTGGTCTGAAACAGTAAGTGAAACGGAGGCAGATGATCCCGGGTCAGCAATCTCCAGAATCAGAAAAAAATTCTGTGGGTAGATGCCGTCTTGAACAGAGCTAGGGCATGCTGTGTCAGTCCTTTTAGACTTATGGATTCTAATATTCATTCTAATTCAAATTCAACCCTGGATGTTTACAATATCTGGTACTAACCAATACCCAAAATTATGGTAGCAGCTTTGGACCTGGTAAAATGAACACAGTCTTTCCGGAAGCGGAAGCTACTTTTTAGCCAATGTGTTGCAGAACTTAATGTGGAGCACGATCCAGCGGGTGATGCACAGGCTTGCCTGTTTTCACTCCAGAAAACCCCACAAAGATCTGATTGTCCAACTGGGGCTGTCTGGTAAACCGGGGCTGTCTTGTACAATCTATGTAAAAGCTCAGCACTCTGTTGGTGTCCAAACAATGGAGTCTCTCCTCAGAGGTGTGATGTGGAGCATAGAACACTGGCAAGGTGATGTTTTATCTAATGTGAAATGGCGTCACACGTTGGGAAAGAAAGATGCCTTTGTGTGAAAAACCAGAAGATGGTGTACGGTGCATTGACAAAAAAGCTTTAAGCTCCATCACATGCCGCACTGACGTTAAGGTGACGAAGAACACTTTCTTGAGGGTGAGGAGCATAAGGAACTGCTCTGAAACTATTCCAATGAAGTGTACATTAGAAATGTGAGGACCAATGTGGCATGATAGGTAGTAATCAGTGGTCGTAAACCTTTCAAAAAGTGCAGAACTGGAGATTTAAAGAAGACAGATCTGACAACTGGAAAAAGGTCAGAAAAGCCAAAATGTACCCTTTAACTGTGCCCAGAGCAAGGCCCTGCATGCTAGTGACAAAATCAATAAAACATCAGATAACTCTACCTGAAGGACTATCTGAGGAGTACCATCCCAAGCCAAAAAATGTGTCCCAACGGCAGACGTGTACAGTTTTCGTTAAGGGAATCCTAGCTGCCAAGATGACATCAACCAAGATCGAAGGTGTTCAGCGCTCACCGCTCAATCTCCAAGCACCAGGCACCGAGGTGGAGATTGCGAAGGCCCAAGTGCAGAACCATACGCTGCTGCGGCAACAGCAGATCCTCTTGGATGGGCAGCCTGATCAGAGTACAGATGCTCATGTCCAGGAATTCTGGATATCACACTCTCCATGCTCATTCCAGGACCACTGTGAAAACTTGGGCCTGCTTGTCCTGATCTTCTTGAAAACTAGGGGGGCGGGGGGGAGGAGTAGTATTGGTGGAAAGGCATAGAGGAGTGTTCAGTTCCACTCGAGGTGGAAAACATCTCTGAGTGAGAGACTCCTTGGAAACTCCACTGAGCAGAACTATTGATATTACACAATATCTGTGGTGGCGAACAGATCGTGCTAAGGTTCTTCCCATTCACGGAAGAGACCTCATGCCACCTCCGGGTGTAACTGCCAATCGTGATCAATAGGCGCTGATGGCTGAGATGGTCTGCCCTGGTATTCAATGAGCCTACTAGGTAGTTCACCATCAGGAATATGCTTTTGTGGTCCAGCCATTTCCAGAGGCACAAGTACTCCTGGCACAAGGTCTGTGACCCCATTCTGTCCTGCCCGTTGCAGTACCCTATGGCAGTGCTGTCGTCCATGAGCACCTGCATCAGCTTCCCTTTGATGGATGGCAGGAAGGCTTTAAACACCAAGTGGATGGCCCTCATCTTTCAGTAGGATGACAAGGAGGACCCTGATCTCCACCTCTCCCAAATTGCTACCCCAACCCAGAAGCGATGCATCAGTCGCCATTGTGAGCTCTGGGTGGGGAAGGGTGAGGGGGCTTCCGATGGTCCAGTCGTGGTCCAGCAACCACCATAGCCTGACCTTTCGCAGTCTCATTGAAAACCTGAATGTAGTCGGAGAGGTCCCCTTGATGTTGGGGCCACTGGAACTACAAGTCCCACTGCAGAGTCTGCATATACCATCTGGTGTGCTTAACCAGCAAGATGCAGGAGGCCATCAGTCTCAGCATCCTTGAATTCGAATGCACTCAAATCGTAAAACAAGGCTAAAAGATCAGGATCATAGCCCGAACGTCCTAGACTATTTCCCGGGGGAAAGGCATGAACCTGAACCGTGCTCATAATGACTCAGATGAAGGGCAATCTCTGAGGAGGAGCTGAAGTCTGGGGGTTATTGATGACTATCTGGGGTGAGCCAGCCTTCAACAACCAGTCATCTAAGTATGAGAAGACTAGCACGGCAGACCTCCAAAGATGTGTTGTTACCACCTCTATCACTTTTGTTAACACCCAAGGGGCACTGGTGAGACCAAAGGGGAGCACAGAACACTGAAAACGCACCTGCACCACAAAGACCCGCAGGTCGCGCCATGGAGCCTGCAGGATTGGTATTTGGAAGTAGGCATTCTGCAGATCCAGTACCACCATTCAGTCTCCAGGATCGATGGCAGGCTAGACCTGGGTCAGTGTAAACATTATGAATTTTCCTTTCAGATGAAGGCAGTGATAGGGCACAGCTCTAAAATCAAGGACCCTTAGTCCTTCTTTGGCATCAGAAAGTAGTGGGAATAACAACCACTAACTACTTCTGGCTTGTTTCCCCCCACGATGGCCCCTTTAGCCAAAAGGACTTACACTTTCAGCTACAAAATGGAAAGACAGCCCTCCGTGAGTTCCTGGGGGGATGGTGGAAGGTGCGGCGGTGCAGGAGGGAAATGTGTGACATAACCCCTCTGTATAATTTGCAGGACTCACCTGTCAGGTGCTATAGCCTGCCAACCCAGCACCATGCCAGCGAAACTGCTGGCCACTTAGGTTGAGCTGGATTGGCTGATGGTATGGGGTACCTTTGCCAAAGCCACAAAAAGGTAGGGCTGATGCATATGAGCGGTTGTGTGCAGATTAGCCCAGGGAATATGCTGTGACCTTGCTCTCATTGAACCTCTCTCAGTGGAGTCTGCCTTGTCCCCATACAGGCGACTCCCTTTGAATGGCATGCTCATGAGGGACAAATGGACACCGCCTGAAAAGCCAGGGGACCATAGCCAAGCGTGGTAGCGAATGGTGACACTGGTAACAGTAACAAATGCGTACCCCAGGGAACCGCTGGTGTCCAAGCCACAACTAATTGTGAACTTGGCTGTGTCACAACTCTCCTGTACAGCCTGGGTGAGGACCGAGTTGGACACAGTCAGGGACACCTGGAGGACCTAAACCACTCAGTCCCAACGGGTGTGAGAACCGCACCTCAGCAGGTGACTGGGGTTCACAGACCTGAGCATGAAGCTGGGGGATGAGAAAACCCTCTTCCCAAAAGTCTCCACCTGTGTGGACTCCCTCTCAGTGAAGTAGTTGGAAATGTATTGAAATTAGTCTTACTGGTAGACACCTGCACCACCAAGCTGCCAGGTGAGGGGTTTAAAGATAAAAAATGCAGGGTCGGGCAGGGTGTGACGTGCAATTTGACAGTTAACCAGGAAGCCTGAGCGAGGTGTGGCCCATTCCCCCAATAAAGAATCCGTAAGGGCCATCTTAAATAGTAAGAGGGGCTCAGCAGATGTCTGCCCATGCTGAAGAACCTCGTTAAGGTCATTAGTCCTGACATCGGAGGTAGGAAGCTGAAGGGCAAAGAGTTCAGCCACCCCAAGCATAACCATGGCGTAGGAAGCTTTCTCCTCAATGGCAGGGTCAGTGGCTGAGAGGAGACCAGAGTCAGGAGAGGTATCAAGGCCACTATGTGATAAGGTTGATGTGACGGGGAGGAGGGCGTAGTTGATGATGAGGGGGTAATTGAGGAGAATGTGTGGCCCCCTACCTACATGTCACATGAAGCCTTGTTGCTTTCTGTACAGGCTCCCTGGACTGCCTGTACCTTTAAGGCCCCGGAAGAACATATCGACAGAGGAAGGCAAACCATAGCCTTTCCTGGCGAACACCGCAATCAACCAATCCATACAAACCTAGGGCCTGAAAATGCCGGAAGAGAAAACAGCGGGCAGGTCTCAGAACGAAACAAGTACAGAGAGAGAAGACACCGGAAAGAAGAAAAGATCCAGGGACGAGTGGAACCTTCGATCTGAAGGGAGACAGAAGATCTGTTCCTGACCCTGGGGAAACACCAGGTGGCCACCGGTCTTACAAGCTGTCCCACCACGCCCCTGGGGGAGAGTGACTGGCCAAGGCACTTGCTCGTGTGCAAGGGCTGATGGGGAAGTGGGGTGAAAAAAGAAAGGCGGACAAGGGTTTTACCTTTTTAGAAAACCACCTCACCCAAGTTAAGTTGGCAGATAACTACGAGTAGAGCGCTATTAAAGCACGAATAATATTGCTAAAACTAACGCCTTAACCATTGAGGGTTCATCTTTCGATTTCTCTGGACTCTCAACTTGGTAAAATAACCAGTAGAGAGTCATTATAATTTCGTTTCAAGCACTCTGTGATGGGCCTAGAAGTATTTTATTTTGTGTGAAAAAAAAACTCACTTAAAAATCCTGGTCATAAATCCTGAACACGGACCTTTTCTTTCTCTTCCTTAGAAGGGAGCGTCCGTCATTGTGGTTGAGGCGTTCCTACACCTATAAAAGACCAGACGATGGAAAGAAGAGGAAGACACCCAATTATAAAACTTGCATGCATCTCATTTGGAACAATAAGTTCTGAAAAGTAAGAGGAAACGGAGTACTATGGAATTCTTTTGCATTATACCCGCTTTACGATGACAGTTGGACAATCTCATTACTCACATGGTAATTATTATTCAAATCCAAGCCGAACAGGGAAAGCAAGATGTGCATTTGTCGTGTGAAGGCAGAGTAAGTAGAGGAATAGGCGCTTCTTCTGCAGTCCCGGCGTGACTTTGGTTGTGTTGAACCGGCGGCAACTTGATATCAGGGGACAATTGGGGCCTCGTTTTCCAGCATCAACTAAGACTGTGTTGTTGCGCCAGGGACCAGTCTGGGCCTTGATGTCTAGAGTGCAGCCGGATGTGACCCTGTTATTGGCTCAGTGAGTCCAGCTGGCGCCAATGGCGAATAGACTGATGGTAACCCACGTGGAGAATCTCTCAGCTCTCTAGGGCCCACAAGCACATCAGGGATTTGGCAAGGATCCGTAGAGTCGGAGCATGGCCACACAGAAATCTTAAATATGGTTATAAATGGAAGGCGACAACTGAAACTTGAGCTGCGCTGGAATAAGTTAATGGATTGGCTCTATAGGCGAGCAACTTCGGGAGGGAGATCAAGATGTACAGAGCCACCCCCCACTCCTTAGTGAGAGTGGCAGTCTCATGCTTAGATTTCTGTGTTTTTTGTACTTGCTCAAAGATCTGGATTGAAAGAATACAGACCACCAAAACTACAGCGGCGTCCTCTGAATCTTGAATGGGTCTAGGACCGAACTTTTGACCTGGACTGGTCACGTACGGAGTTTTACGGTGCTTGGCAATGTAGAGTTTTGCCTCGCAGCCTCGTATGGCCTTTGGGCTTCATTGGCATGGCTCGAACCTAGGCACTGCAGGTAAATCTGTTGAGGATTCGTCACGGACAATTATTCGCTACAATCCTTACAGGGCTTAAAACTTGTTGCTCTGGGAGTGGACATGTCCCTTGCACACAGTAAAACCATCTGTTGATCGCGGTAAGAGTCTCAAAGAGAGTAGAGATTGATCAGGATCAATGCACGTCTGATGATGTAGGAGTGGCATCTACATAGGCTCCCTATGTCATTTTTGTGAGAGAGGGGAGTGAGTGCAGAGCCGCCTGGCACCACCAGCAACTGTGCAGTGCAGAGCCGCCTGGCACCACCAGCAAATGTGCAGAGGTACTGCTGAAAAGTTACCAGATCCCTGGTGAATTTTCAAAAGGAGAAGAAACTGTGCTTAAAAGTCTCTATCAGAAAAGCAACATAGTTACTGAGAGTGGCAGTGTTTTTTTTTAACTGGATGTTGTTTCTTTGTCCTGTTGCCAAATTGATCAACGCTTAGAGAACACTACACCCAGTGAATCAGAAAACATATTTAACACTGCAGTCCCCATACATAAAATTGTCCCCAACTGCACCTTTACCATCCAAGTCAATAAATGAAAAGCAATCATTTCGTCAATAACTCTTATGTGAGTTGGCTTTGTACTAGCACAAAGCCAACTCACATTCGAGTTATTGAAGCTCACTCAGATTCATCGGTCTCAAGTCCTTCAATAACGCTCAATAAATAAAATCAGTAACAGATCTGAAATTTTGATGCAGCCAGCAAGTTGATGGTGGAAATATTCCAGGAAACTGGCTAGCTGCAACTAGAAATTCAGTTAACTTTCACCCTTTGAGCAAATAATACATTGTGAGCTTCCAAAAATTCCTCAAAACTTCTTCCATGACAAACAAGGCTCAAGATCAAGTGTCTACGCAGAACCAATCTTACATCAACTAAGCTATGTTACATGTGCACATTTAAGCACTAATTAAACAACAAAACATTTAAAGCGTTAAGCACCTGTGCATCAAATAA
Source organism: Lissotriton helveticus (assembly GCF_964261635.1). NCBI lineage: Eukaryota > Metazoa > Chordata > Amphibia > Caudata > Salamandridae > Lissotriton > Lissotriton helveticus. Next base: position 466,774,265 of record NC_136073.1, on the reverse strand, counting down.
CATTTCTCTCACAGTGGCATGTGTAAAGCCCATTTCAAGTCTTGCGAATTATTCCATTCTTGGATTCCGGACAGGAATGGTCTGCTGTCAGGATAAACCAAAATGATTTGCCCAATAAGTGAAAGCTAAATGTACGATTCTTGATTGCCGAATAATACTCTCGAAGGAAGTCCAAAATAGGAGAATATGCGAACTGGGTGATGTAACAAGTTTAGAAGATTCCCTCATCACCCACCATAAAATACATTATTTAAAAAAATAATCCAGGCAAAGCCTCTGTCTAAAACGAGCACCAGCACAACATTCATCTGAACTCCAGAAACCTTCCTAACCAGGCTTAAATCATATTGGAAAAAAATACATCACATTATGCAAGATTTCAGCTTCATGTAGATGATGAATATTTATTGAAAATGTATTTCACCAACAATGGTGAAATCATAACCAAAACAATTACAAAACTCTTGATAGTTAAGTTATAAAAAATAAACTGGTCAATGTCTCACAAATTTAGGCCCAGTTCCCTTCCAGATCGATTTGTGCCCCTTCATCTGTGGTGGATTTTAAACTTCTTCCTCCATCGAAGAATAAACATGTCAGACACGAATCAGGAAACAGTTCAGAAAATTGCAATTCATCCAGGAATTTTTTCTCTTTCATTTTGACAACCAAGTAGCAAAGTCCATAAAGTGACTTATTTTTTCAATAATAAATATAGAAAATAGTTTATCAAATTTCAGTTCATTTTTTTGTGTTTTTTTACTTTCTTTTTAAAAACTTTATATTTCTCGCTGGATATGTAGAGACTTACACCTTCATTAAAGAGAATAGGATGTCTTTGGTGAGATATCGTTGCTCAAAAGGTGATATTTACATTCCATCAGGCGAGTCTGTTTGCCAGCAAAGCACAGAGTGATTGCCATGGCAGAGCTGTTGTACAAGCCAAACCCAGCTGGCCTCCTTGGAGAACAAACTCCACTCTCGTATAATAGCCTGCACATCTTTTAAGGTGCCCGTAGTTAGTCACACAGATGGTGTCTTTGGTTGATGGAACTGCTGGATGATCTGTGGTCGCTTGACCCTTGGCTTCCGTCTCTTTGGCTTGCTCTTTGCTTTGTTGAATTGCACCACAAAAAACGCCAAGACCAGCATGGCCCCAAAGAAAGCAAAGACTGGAATTGTCTGCCCCACATCTTGATTGTAGCGGCCAGGCATTATACCTTTAAAAAGAGAATAAGAATTACTATTTTCCCTGAGAAATGTGTTGTGAAACAAGATTCAATTTTCCGGTTGATGCCAGAAGCATTAGTAAAACAATTTATGTAAATCGGGGGTTCAACTTGGTGGATACTTCAATTTGCAGACAGCAAGAAGACTAATTGCCGGATTTTGCAGAAAACACATAATAATGTAGTTAGTAGTTTGAACTCAAAACTTTTGTAGTAGACGCTGAACTTGTACAAGGTGCATTATAGATGTATGACAATAACTTGAAACAGTTGCCTTATTTTCCAGCAGCAAAAAATACTTAGTCAGGGAGACTTGTGGAGTTTTGCCCAGGCTGTTAACTAGGAACTCAAATCAAAATGCCTTGCAGCTGGACTTTCAACCCCTTTTGAAAGCTTCTGTAGGCCACATGAAAGATTAGTGGTACAAAGCATGCTTACATACACCCTGGTCCCACCATGTCAATAAATTCAGAAGTGTGGACACTGATGCAGGATTTCATAACAAAGCATCGTACAGTCCATGTTAAAGACTGAGGGCAAGACTGATACCGTGATGTTTCAAGATTATGTAGGGAAATCTGTTGCACCACTAGAGGTCTTCTACCATTAACAAAATGGTAGCAAGTAGTTTAATATTGGAAATATTTTGTAAAAGGTCGCTTTTTACTTGCAATTGAGCAGAAACGACACTTCTACTGTTGGGAAGCGGTCGTTCTTGCAGTCAATTCCAACTGACGATATTTGTGCTGACAAGTAAATTAACCCGTAGTGACTTCAGACATTTTCCCAGACAAAATTAGCAGAGTGAGAGTAAAACACCGTCACACTATAACCAAAACTACTTTCTTTCACAGAAAAGTTATCAATGCCGTTCTCACATTCAAATTTGTATTATAACACTTATAACAACATGGCTAAAACAACTACAATGAATTCTATCCACAACAAACTTTTAGTCATTCACAGTGATGATGCCACAAAAAGAAGCAACATTTTCCCATACAGTGGGGATCTAAACTGCATCACCGACTCCCTCTCGAAGCTTCGAAAAATATTCCAATACATCAAAATTGTGTACAAATCTACACCAACTGATGAAAACATTGGAGGAGTTCACCACAAAAGTCATTTTGTGACAAGTTATGAAAGTGGTTTTAGACAGACATACATTCAGACACTAACCTCCTGGAATGTCCCAAGCACCACTTTCTCCAGGCGAAAGAGGTCGGACTTGGGGACGACTCTGCCGAGCATTGGGCAACACCACCTTATCCAGGTCAATTGACAAAAGCTTTTGATGTTTCCAAAGGTTACTGCAAAGCAGAAAAGTTGTGATAATTACCAATGTTCGTTTATCCGGTTTTAAAAAAAAAAACATTTTATTGGCATTTTGTGTCATTTAACATTTAAGACATCAATGGATTACTCAGCAGTGCATACAGTGAATGGGCGTTATTTACCAATAGAACATCTCTTACATTTGAGCAATAAATTACAACTCACACTATTTTTTTATTAATTACTTTTGACGTACTGTATTTCTCAGAATATAATGCCATTATGGGGAAAAAGTATGGGAAACAAGACATTAGTCATTAATCTGTTGTATCAAACAGAAGATAATATTGTTGTAACAAGTAAAACGTGTTCATTTAGAATTTTGTTGCACTCGTAAACAAAAAGCAATTTTTTTTAGAAAAATGTAAGAAGTTCCAAGAATGTTTCATTTAGGAATAGCTACCATTGAATAATAGGACTTATATCTTGCAATGTGCAGCAATCTGACATCAGCAGTCTGCAATTATTATTTACAAATTCACAGCTGAATACAAATGAAAAACATTTTGTAGGAAGCTGGCTCTTTACATAGTGGACCAAAAAGAGGTACACTGTGCAAAGAGTCTAGGCAACCACAAAGGAATTACAGAGGCACAAATGCCACCCCAAATGCTTTCTTTTGTGGTAGTGTGGGCAAGCAGCTAAGCATATCAGAGGGTAGTGTTCAGCATTTATTGCATACACAAAGGCAGTAAATGAGACACACACCCAGTAAAGAAATCAGACACCAACTTATAAAAATATACTTTTATATGAATTTAGAAACCGAGATCATCTGAATCAGGCAAGTTCTTTTCAGGTTATGAATTTTTACCGTTTTCCGAGGTTGACTCACTTAAGGTAAATAAGGGGCAAGGTCCAAGGCCACACCCACAGGTCACCTCAGGGGGCTCTGGGGTGTCAGAGTGGAGAGATGTGTCACAGCATCGGGTGTCCAATTCACTTTAATGGGGAACGGTCCGGTTGCAAAAAGGCTACAAGCAGGGACTGGGGGACAAGTCCGGGGGAAGACCACAGGGAGACTCCCTCGAACTCGGGCTCTGGGGCGCGGGTGCAGATGTGCTTCGAGGTATAGTGCGGCTGCAGTCACAGACTCACTCTGTGTCTTTGTTTCTGCTGCAGAGGGGCAAACCGTGCAGCTGGGCCACTATTGGGTTTCACTATTGTGTAGAAGTGTGGCTCAATGGTTAGAGCGGCAGACCCTGATGCAGAGGTCTAGCCCCGGGACCGGGGTTCAATTCCCCGCCTCGGCGGGTCTTGGACTCAAAAATTCCACTGACCTGATAATTCTCGTCCTCGGTGCCTATTCCAATCATGGAGTCCCACTCTGCAACTCTGGGCAATAGCTTGCTTAATCTCCACAACGGCCCCCACAACGCTAAGGATGCCTGGCCTCCACCTTGGGGGTGCCCAGGAGTGGACACCTCACAGAGAAAGCCAGGATGGGTTCCACAGCGGTATTCGTACAAGCGCCTTGAGACCCTTGCGGGTGAGTAGTGCGCTATACAAGTATCAATTTACAATTTACTATCCCAGAAGTCCCTCGACGTGCAGGTCGATTTCCTCTGCGCTGGTGTCTGGACTAGACACAACAAGCCTTATTTGCTGCAAGGGTCCCAGGACCCCAGGTATTTGTATTGTGTGGCACCGATCAGTCCTGGCGTCCGAACACTTGGAGGTAGATGGATCCGACCTGTAGGAGCAATGCCATCTCCTCCTGGGTGGCTGCTGTGTCTTGGTAGCCAGGCATCCCTTGACAAAAAATGTATATGCCAGTTGAACAAATTAGTGGCTTGGTTATTTGTTTTGCTCTGTGCACAGTTAAAGGGTACCTTTTGGCCTTTTCAGATTTTTTGTAACTGCTAGATCAGCCCTCAGTGTTAAGCCCCCAGTTGATATGTATTTTTTTTAAAAGGTTTTCAACATTTGTTTCGCTCTCCCTTTGTCAAGCCACAGGGGCTGAGAGGATCAAGTCCACTAGCCTTTTGTAACCAATCATATCAATTCTGTTCATGGTATGGCTGGACAATATGATCACCAGTGTCATAATCATTGTCCAATTCCATGGCAAACAGGGAATGCAGAGCTTGTGTTTTCCTTTTTGAAGGTTCAGGTGGAAGAAGCAGGGCTTTGTCAAGGTCGAACAGGCACAGACTCAGAGTCCGTGTATAATGGGCACTTGTCTTCAGCCATCGATGGAGTCCGCACCGGTGTTGAAGTGTCAGAAACCAGTGCAGACTTTGATGTTGGAGGTGGAGTCAGAACGTAAGCTGGAGGTCAGGCCCATGATGCATCGGAGGGTCCAACAGGTGCTGCAGGCAGATTCTAGATAAAGGGCCTCTTAGATCCATGGGGCCTGAAGGTGCACCAGACAGAGTAGGCAAGGATCCCAAGAGTCATAGCATAGCCTCGCAGAAATCTATCTTTTTAGGAGTGGTGATAGCCGGGAAAACTTGGGTTGTGCTATAACAAGTTGTGGGATAGGCTCCGATAGCGATCAATTTCGGGAGTAACAGAGAAGTAGGGGTCCAGGAGGCTTCACAGGAGAGCGAGAATAGAACTGATACCGCCTTGGATTTCTAGTGTTTTTTCTTTGACTTACCCAACAACTTCGATTAAGACAAAGACCAACCCCCTGGAAGAACTCATGCGACTCCTGTATATGTAATGGGACAGTGATCCAATTTCTGACTTGGAGCGGGGCTGTCGTGGAATCTTCCAGTGCTTGGAGATGTACAGTTTCTCCTTGAGTTCTCATATGGCCTTCGGGTTAATCAATCCACAATCACTGTAAGCCTTAGAGTTGTGACTCAACCTCAGGCGCCAACCTGATGAGGGTCTGTTTGACAGTCCAAACAAGGTTTAAAACTGGTTTGGGAGATGGCATTTCCCTAGCACACAGTTTTACAATTTTTTTAGGAAAAGAAGGGACTTAAAGAGACTAGAAGTAGCTCCGGATCCACGCCTGGTGTCGTAGAAAGGAACTGTATAGCTGCAACAAACTAAGGGCCTTATTTAGTGTTTACCCGGTAAATTAATCCATAAAAAATGTGGCTGATATGCTGTCCACCGTATTACAAGTGCTGTTTGCTTTGACGCACTTGTAATACAGTGGAAAGGACACACGCCATGTTTGTGACAGAGTATCCTGTCTGTCAAACTTTACATAAGTCCTGAAGAGAGTGACTGTGGGTACCTGACCTGAATCTGGAGTCCCCAAATGTGTCAAGTCCTGATCCTCAAGGAAGTTGATGGACAGAGTGTTTTTTGTGGGTCGTATACCTCCAGGTTTGGTTCTCCAAGTGTGAGGCGGTTTTTAAGGGGCACAAATAGAGCCGGGGCTAGTCTCTTCTAGTGATTCTCCTCTTTAGTCGGGACCCAAAGTGTGACCAGGGCCTTGGAGAGGACTGTCTCGTGTGTGAATGAGCATCACATGCTCGCCGCCACAAGAGCTACTCAACCAGTGGGAGAGCTGTGCTCAACCACAGGACAGGAGGTAGGTGACTGGCCTGTGTCACATTGGAACAAAAATGGAGGCCATCTACAGGAAGCATTGGGCTTAATCCACATTGGAAGCCACCAAAGTCAGAGCAAAATCAAAATTCAGTTTTGGACTACTGCCCAGGAATATGGACCAATGAGCTCAGACCGGAGTTAGTCTTGATAATACGTCGTCTTTGGAGCACTGGATTTAGACCTTGAGAGATACTCTGCTCTGGGTTGCATCAGGCTCTTCCCATGGCACTTGACAACAGAATCTGTCTGGAAGACGTGCTGCAGTACAGGTGAGGTGTGTAGTAGTTGGTGCTTCCACCGTCCCATGAGGTCTCTTGGCATTTACATAAGGCCATAGATTGTGACTTTCATGTGCAGACGTGGGCTCCTTTAATAGGTGCCTCATTATCTCAGAACATAAAGGTTATCACCAAAATATGGGACACAGAAGTTATAGGTGTTAGCTACTCCCAATGGCTGATGACACTACACATGTGGTTTTCCAGAGATACTCAGTATAGACATTGTTTTCAGCAAAAAGGAACATTAATGATATCTACCGCCATCAATGAACTACAGAAAGAAGGTTGTTGTGAACAAATGAGATTAATTCTGAAGGAGGGAGAAAAGTGATGCTGGTAAACTTTCTTGGAAAGTTGTTGAAAAGGGTTGTAAAGAAGGTTGGAACAGATTGGGAAGGAGCATGACTGAAGACCTGAAAAAGCAATTGTATGCATCTCATCTAAGAATAAAGTTGTGAACTTGTTTACTTAAGGGAAGTATTGGTGCTAGTAAGGTGGCTTAGTGACAAAAATCGAGAGAGAGGAAATTGCTTGGATGGCCTTAGAGAGGAAGGCCTTGTAATACAAATATATTTTGATGACAGAGAAGAGGGTGATGTAGTGTTTTAAGATGCTGGCACACTATAAAATGAGAAAGGACTTAAAAATGTAGGTTCCTTTCCCCAGGTAAATTTTTTTAAGGAAAACCTCAGCAAGCCGGACTGCTGCAGAGGTGAGGACCCTTTAGTCCAGATATAGGAATGATTTCTAAGGCCACATATCCTGATGCAATTTTAAGGCCACCTTTTTTCAGTGAAGCACCTCACCAGCAAAAAATGTGTTGTTATACATTAGTCTGCGAGGGCAGAAGACCAGTCATATTTTGAAGTTATTAGCAAAATAATGTTGCTAAATTACTTGAAATAGATATATTTTACAGTTGCCTAAAGATGTGGCATGTATATAAGCCTTGTACATCAATATAACAGTTTATGTGATACTAGATATAGGTTAGCTAGCGTCTCTACCAGATAAGGCGTTACAGAAGGTAAGTAACTTGTTGATCTGACTTCTAGCCGCAGATTCCTTACCTTAGAATAGAGAACCAAGCATACCACCCCCAGACGTGGGTCTGCAGACCAATTTCATCTAGGGAAGTCCTGCAGGACCGAACAGGTAAAATGCCCATCTCGATAGACCGGGCTGTCCAGGCAGCTGTGCTTTGTGAACGTGTGCAAAGAGGCCCATATTGCCGCCTGGCAGATGTCCAGAACCGGAACACTGCGTGCTAAAGCAGTGGTCACAGCTTTTTCACTCGGGTGGAGTGAGCATGCATGCAAACCCTCAGGGGGTCCTTCTTAGCCAATAAGCCCCTCATCAGCCAGGCTAGCTTCATACCCTGCCAACTTAGGGCGAACAAAGCAAACACAAGCAGATGATGGAGGGAGCGCTGAAACTCTTCAGATACTCACCCCCAGTCATAGATCTGGGTTGAATCCATCATCGTTCTTAAGCTCACTTCGCCACCTCAGTACAGGCCCAGTTATATGAAAATCAGTCTTGACCCTGTGCCTCATGAGAACAGTCCAGTCCTGCCCGAACTGCCAAGCCAGGTCTTCCTTAAACCGGAAACAAGCATCCTGGGACCGGTTTTGGGGTAACACCCCTCTTTGGCCAGGCTAGCTTGAATAGTATGATGATGGATTCAATCCAGATCTGTGACTGGGGGTGTGTGTGTGTGAATTGTTTCAGCGCTACGTCCATCATCTCTTTGTGTTTGCTTTCTATACACCATGCCACAAATTTTCCCTAATGGCATGTGTATAGTCTTTGTGGAGGGATGTTTGGCTGCCAAGATATTGTTACAACTGTCGCCGCTTAATCTCCACGCAAAAAGGCAAAGAGTTGACTGGTTCGGGTGGAGGATCCACCCCTGCTGTTGGGACAGGAGATCATCTAGAAGGGGCAGCCCAATCGGAGGATCGATGGCCATGCCAAACAGCTCATGATACCAAACTCACTGTGCCCAGCCCGGAGCCACAAGGTCAAATGTTCTAACTGTCGCACAATTGGCCCACACTTTAACACCCCTGTAAGTCCCTTCTAAACTGTACCCTGAGCACCAGGGCATGGGTACTAAAGAGGGTCCCTAAGGCCTACAGAATGTATTATGTCACCCTAAGGGACCCCCATACAAATTGTATTCAGCCTGCCTGCCAATGCGTATCATGATGCAAACCATGATTGAAAACACGAAATGGCACACTTACTGTGTGACATGCCAACATCACTGAATGGGATACATGTAAGACACCCCTTCAGCAGGCCGTACATATCACACGTGATGACATATCTACATGAGCGGATATGCCCCTGTGCTGTTTAGTTCAATTACTAGATGGTACTAGTGAACAGGGAAGCCAGCTTAAGTATGTACTGGGCACTGGTCATTAGGAGTTCCTAGCTACATGATTGATACAAAACACCATAGGTTTCAAATGAAGCAAACACCTTGTCTTAATAAATCCATACCGATTCCAGTATTGGATTTATTATGACCTTATTAGACCTCGAGTGCGCTGGCTGGCTGGTATTGTCCAGCCTACCACCACAAACAAGTTTCTGACGCCCTGCAGGTGAGAGCCCACGCTCTCCGAGGCCAGAAACAATGACTACTCCAGAGGAAGATGTACACCATCTCCAGTAAGATGGCTAGTGATTTAGCATATCAAGGCCAGGGAGTTCAAAATCCCTGCCACCTTTGATATGCGACCATAGCCTCCCCCAGACCTGGGAGATGCCACCCCCTGCCTGGAGGCTCGTTTGGCACCAACACAGGTGAAAAATTAGCTATGCAGTGGGCGTGTTGCACCACCAGTCTAGTCACACCACCATTTTATTTTTGGTGGCATTAGGAACTCCGAGACAGGGTTATGCCCAATCCCCACTGGAAGAGGTAATATGGAGGGTGTAGTGACCACAAAGGTAATTAGCCAATTGGCTCCTACCCTTAACTCCCCTTAATACCTCTAAATTTAGAAGTTAGGTAGCTCCCTTACACCAGGAACTCAGGTTTGCCTTATCAAAGAAGTAGGAGGGCAAGAACTGAAGACTAGCTGTCGAATTGGTGCCAAACCCTGCCTGCTTGTATCGGTCTAGATAATTGCAGAGACCTGACACATCCTGCAGCTGTGCATCCTCCAAAAGCCTCAGAGAGCTGCCAGCACTTCACCAACCCATCAGCCTCTCCCTTGAAATGGAGGAGGCACTTCCCTGCAACCTGCAGGCACCGACCGCAAAGTCTGGTTTACCGATCCACTGACCACCGGTCCACCAGTGCAGCAGCCACCCAGGAGGAGGTCACCATGCTGCAGGAGGTCAGACCCCTCTCCCCACCAAGTTTGTAGACGCCAGGGCACCCAGGAGCTGCCCCGCAACAATACCTGGGGTACTAGACTCATTGCAGCGGCCAAGGCCTGTTCAGTGTCCAGCCGAGACAACATCAAGACTGAACTACCAATGAGTGACTTCAGCATCACCAAGAGAGGCACTGCAGTAATGTTTTGTCCCCATCTCCAGGTCAAACCCAAAAGTGAGAGCCTCCAATGCAAGCGACCCGTCAGACAATAATCCCCTGCACCAGAGCTTTCGAGTTCGAGCTTACCAACGGGGCACCCTTGCTCGAGAGACCCTCAAGAACTGAGCCTTCCTTTAGGTTCTAACAGACTAGTCCCCACTTGCAACATTTTTCTGCTTACAGGTTTCTCCATAGACTTTAGCGGTAGCGTTCAAGGCTACCATTGTGACCAGCACCTCTTCACCCAGACACCCCAGGGCAGATGAACCAAAACGGTTGGTGTTTTAAGGACCTTGGCCCCTACTAACCTTAAGTCCAGAAAGAACAGTCCTGTAAATTGCTTGCAAGTGACCCTATGCAGTGTATGTTTCTCCCATAGGATATCATTTTTGCGTTAAAGGACCATGCCTCGAACCTGACCGCTGTATTTTCAAAGTGCCTGAAAATCGCTAACTCAAAAAATATTTACCTAACCCAGTAGATCTTGGTGTCTAAATATAAAAATGTTATTTTTCTAAATTGGTCTTGGATTTCCTTCCTGAATGTGTGTCTTATTTATTGATTTGGAGTGTGAATCAAATGGCTAACACACCCCTATCATTAGCCCAAGGCTGCTCGACCACACTCCCACAAATAGCACACATTGGGATTGCTAGAGCAAGCCCATGTACAATAAGGGATAGCTGAACTCTCTGCACAGTGCACTTCATTTTAGTACACTAAATAGAGAGCCAGTTTCCAACACCGCCTTAAAAACTCCAGCGAGCAGAACTGCTGACATTGCGCATTCTCAGCATAGGCAAACCGATCTAACCAAGGCTCCACCCTCTGCTGAAAGAGACTTTGCACCACCATTGGATGGACACCCTAGTTGTGATCCAGTAGTTTTCTTCGGCTGAAGTCGTCCGCTCTGGTGTTCAGGGAGCCCTCTAGATGTTGAACCAAAGGGAAATGACCTGATGTTTCAGCCATGTCCAGAGAAGCAAAGACTCTTGACAAAGGGTACACAACCCTATCCGCCCTGTTTGTTACAGTAGCACATGGCGATAGTGTTGTCCATAAACACTTGCACTAGCCTTCCTTTGATGGAGGGTAGAAAAGGCTTTCAATACCAATTGGATCGCTTGGAGCTCCAACAGGTTGATGTGGAGTCCGGATTGCGTCGGAGACCAGAAGATTCTGATCCCGACCCCTCTCAGATGGCTGCCCCATCCCAGAAGTGATGCATCTGTCACTACTGTGATATCTGGTTGGGGAATGGCGAAGTGTCTGCTGCTGACCCAACTGCAGTTCGTAAGCCACCACTGTATGGCCTTTACAGTTCCCTCTTAGATCTAGACAATGTCGTAGATTCCCCTGATGCTGTGCCCACTGGAACTTCAGCCCCCCCCCCCCCCCCTGCAGAACCGACATATGCCAGCTGTCATGTTTCACCAGCAGAATGCAGGAGGCCATGATGCCCAGCAGCCTCAGTCTCACGAAATCCGGGACACAGGCTGAAACATCATAGCCTCAATATCCTGGACTCACCGTTCGGGAGGATAAGTCCGAAACTGCACAGTATCCAGAACAGATACGATGAACGAGAGCGTGTCATGTGTGACTTTGGCACATTGATAGTGAAATCCCATCAAGTGCAGGAGGTTCAGTCGTATTCTGGAGGTGGGAAGACATCAGTCTGGGGCGAGCCCGCCTTCAACAGCCAGTCATCGAGATAGGTGAAGACTGGCATCCCTGGTCTCAGCAGATGAATTGCAACCACCGCCATCACCTTGGTGAACACCTGAGGGCGCAGGTGACACCAAAGGGAAGCACGGCCAACTGAAAATGCTCTTGACCCACCTTGAACTGCCGGTAACACCTGTGGGCAGGCATGACAGGGATATGAAAGTATGCGCCCTGCAAGTCCAACACTACCATCCAGACTCCCAGGTCAAGGGCAGAAAGAACCTGAACTAGCACAAGCATTTTGAACTTCTTCTTGAGAAAGAAATTGAGAGTGCGCAGGGCTAGGATAGGACGAAGGCCTCCATCCTTTTTAGGCACCAGAAAGTAGCGGGAATAACAACCACAACCTATTTCTGGTATCAGCACCCTCTCTATTGCTCCCTTAACCCAGCGAGCCTTCACTTCCTGGCAGAGAAGAGAAGGTTATCCTCCGTCAGCCTGTCACAAGTTGGTGGCATAGGGGAGGTGTAGTCAGGAGGGAAAGCATCTTCAGAAGATCTGCAAAAGCCACCTGTCCAAAGTTATGGACTGCCAGTGGGGCAAGGAGATGGCAAATCCTGCTGCCCACTGGTTCCCTACTGTAGGAAACTGGATCTTTATAAAGTGGACCAAAGTGAGGTACACTGTGTACAGAATTCAGGCAACCCTTATTGGTTTACGGAGGCAAAAATGATAACACTAAATGCTCTCTTTTATTGCATTGTGGGCGAGTAGTTCAGGCACATCAGAGGGTAGTGCTAAATATTTGTTGTACTCCCAGAGGCAATAAATGAGACACACTATAATAATTCGTATTTTTATATACATTTTGATAACAAGACCTTCACTGCCCAGTACTTTTTAACCCCTTCGCTGAAGGGGTTATTCCCCCGCTGTGCTGGGGGGGGCGCGCACAGCGCCCACATGCTCATGACGAGCTGAGCTCGTCATGAGCTACAGTGCTCCTGTGCTCATGACGAGCTCAGCTCGTCACAGGTGCATTGGCTCCATGGAACGTTCAGCACAGCGGGGGAATTCTCCCCGCACCTGAGCGTTCCACGGGCCATGACGAGCTGAGCTCGTCATGAGCACCGGAGCACCGTGGCTCATGATGAGCTCAGCTCGTCATGAGCATGGAAGAGGTTAAAATATGAAATTTAGAGGAAAGTAAATAGTTTATTTAAATTCATTTTCACGCAGCAATGCTATGGGAGAAAAGGCATATGCTGCATACAGTTATTTGCAATCGATTTTTTTTTTTGGGGGGGGGTCTCCTTCGGGACTTAGGGTCGTAGGGAGCCAAGGTCCAGAGTACCACCAGCAGTTACTTGTTACCTGCCCTGGGGCCTCTGGGTGCAGATGTGCTGGTTGGGTGAGTAGCTTTGCGCGATACGACAGTGGAAAGGAGACCACCAAGAAATAGGCAACAGAAGGGGACCTGGGGTCAAGTCCGGGAGCCCCCAACAGGGGGCTTGTGTCATAATGGTCCTAGGGATAAGGGGACACAGCTGCTTCGTCATTTTGGAACAGTCGGCTGGGCTCTGTGCATACCAGGGCCTTGCAGTTGTTGGTCTTCGCCGGCTGAGGGTGCAAAATCAGGACAGCTGGGCAACTCTGGAAGTGAGTCTCTGTGGTGCTGATGTCCCTCAACGGCTGCTCGGTCTCGGTGCAGTAGAAATCCGGATTGGACCCTCATGGGCTCGGTTTGCTGCAAGGGGTCCGATACCCCAGTTATTGGTCCTGTGCTGCTCCAATTATTCATAGTATCCTCTCCTTGGTGTGGACAGATCTGACCTTCAGGAGCACAGGGTCATCTACCTGGGAGGCTGCAGGACCAGTAGCTCTTCACGATTTTCGAGACTAGTGCAGGCATGGTTTGGTGCCAAAAGTCCAGAGCAGTCTTCAGTGCTTGCTTGCCTTTGTTGTCCTCTTCTTCTTGATCTGTGGAATCTGAGCTCCTGGTGTCAGGGAAGCCAGCTATATACTCAATTTAGGAGAGTTAAGGGGAGTGACAGGTAGTAGACAATGTTCACCTTACCTTTAGGGTGTCTACACCCTCTATATGACCACTCCCTGTAGGAAGAGGGCATAACCCTGACGGGAGAGCCTAATTCCACTAAAACTAAGAAGTTTAACTTCAGCCTTTTATAGTTTCAAAATTGAGTAATGTGACCTCAAAGCTCGCAGCTGTTCTAGAAAAGTTAGAATATATAGGACATCAGACAATGATGAGATCTTAAGGAAATGTGTCATCCACCTATAGATGCTTTTTTTATGTCAGTCTCTGCTAAATGTGTTTTCAGCAGTTCTAAGTATAAGCAGAATAGAGCAGATAAGAGAATGGATCCTCGGGGAACTCCATATGCCACACAAGACTGAATCGAGTGGTGGCTGCCCAAAGCTAGACTCATTCTCTGAAAATAGAATGTTTTCAGTTGGGTAAGATAACAATACACATTTTTCAATGTTCTTACCTAACCCGTTTAACCTGGAGACCAGTCTGAAGTTGGTTTGACTGTTTGGTACATCTTTTGTTTCTATAAGATTGGGGACATTTGCCATACTTTCAGTTGGTTTGGAAGAATTCCTTGTTCCTGGGATGCATTAATCCAGAGACAGCCATCTGGTACTAAAAGGTGAACGTTATATTTGATTACATTTGCTGGAAGTGCAACTTTATAACAGGTTGGATGGAGTTCTTTCAAAATTCTGTGGAGCTTTCCTGGTGATACAAGTGAAAAGGTTTCTCAAGTATTCTTTCTTTTCTGAGGAGGTTGAAGTTAATGTTTCAGTATTATTTCAATTTTAACGTCAGCTTTGTTGTTGAAATAAGTGAATTAATTAATTGCACTTTTTGTGAGAAGACAAGTGTCCCTCCTATGGACGAGTCAGTGTTCCTGTGAATAAACTTAAACAGGGTTCTGGCTGGGTTGGTTGAAGTTGAATACTGTTCAATATAGCTTGTCTTGGATTACAGTTTTGTATTTTTTTTTCTTAACGTTCTAGTTTGGATTAGTTGCTAGGCGATTTATTGACTTACCATTTCTTCTCTAGTTTGCATACTGATATTCTGAAAGTGAGGAACCATGGTGGTCTTGGGTTTGCGCTGAATAGGTTTATCTTGAGAAGTTTTGTTGTCACAGTAAACAATTGTTTCCAGGTAGTTTGGATTAGTTACTAGGCGATTTATTGACTTACCATTTCTTCTCTAGTTTGCATACTGATATTCTGAAAGTGAGGAGAGTTTCATGAACCATGGTGGTCTTGGGTTTGCGCTGAATAGGTTTATCTTGAGAAGTTTTGTTGTCACAGTAAACAATTGTTTCCAGGTTAACTGTTAACAATTTAAGCAGGAAGGGGGATGTCTTCAGTTTACTCTATGATTTTTCAAGGAGCAGGTTCAGATTTCCTCTTTGATTACCATGTGCTTATTTAGTTACAACACTGTAAAACCAAATAGTGGTTGGACCAACACACCTCTATTGGGAGCAGATTTCGGATTGTTTTAAGTGATATAACAATTAAGTCCAGAATGTGACGTTTATGTGTTGGGGTTACCCATATTTATTAAAGGTTGTAAAGCTGAAGTAGGTTGATACGGAAATGGAACATCTTTGAAAATCTGTTTACCCCACTCAATGTTGAATGTTCATGCATGAGAGGCAGGCCTGAGAAAAGGTCAGAGTACATCTTTGAAGGACTGATGACAGTCAATGTTGAGCACCGCTGCATTATAGGCAGGCTTGAGAGAGCAATGATATTTGACCTCCTAGCTCTCAAACACTTGCCCAGCTACGATAAAGAACTTTTAAAAATGACAAATTATTGTGCAGAGCCTTATGCCGTATGCTACACCTGTCAAAAAGGTATTTAATATGTGGTACATTCGTAAGTTGCAGAACAAAAGGGTTAGGTGAAACAAAGATTACATGGTAGATGTTAGTTCATTCATTCCTTTCTATACCAGCCTTCAAACTAGTAGGTTAAGGAGTTAATAGTGATCACACATACTGACCTAGGAGCAGTTTCATTCAAAGGCTGGGGCTTTGCCCAAGACAAGTGAGGGCATGCCGGGAGGGGCCGAGGCTTGGGATCTCCCAGATGAGCTTCCAGCACTTTTGAATAGCGATGAAGGTGGTTTCCTGCAATCGTTCAATGACAAGTTAGATTGCTATTTTTGATTGGCCTTTAAAGTCTTTTATTGTACTATATATATATTAGCTGCTTGAAAAAAACATTCTGTCTTGGAATCCGCCAAAACCATAACAGAATCAAAAATTATAAAAGGTTTTATGTATGAAAGCACTTTCTTCATCATATTGGTAAAAATACTTTAATAAATAGGTTTCCAAATTTCTTAGCAGTCTTATTACATGCAGTAGTGAATATGGATATTTCAATTGTATTAATCAGATGATTCATAAGGTGCTTTCACAACAAATTTCAAGTTATTGTTGTGAAAACAGAAACTTGCATGGGTACACATTGTTAAATGCAATTAAATAGAATTTGAACCATACCGTAAGCATATGTTTACTACCATTATAATTCAGACCATTAATCTCTCTTTATACTCTATTAAAGTAGTCACACATTTACCTTCCATCCTCAGGGGCAATGTGAGGCCTGCTCCGGTTGGGGCACGCTGCCTGTTCTCAGAGTGGCTTAAACTGGCAGGCATTACCCCATAGGAGGTGTACTGGAGAAGGGAATCCAGCATCCAAAAGCAGTCTGCAGAGAACACAAAATGCAATTAACGTGCATCAATTTAAACTTTCAATTCAGAATTTCAACACTTTGAATTCAACTGTCAAAATTATTTTTCAATCTGCTGCAAAATTTGTGGAAGAAGAAAATAAGTTTGTTATACGAGAGTCCAAAAGGGAGAAAAATTCAGTCGTCATTATTTATTTCTCTTACTTTTAAGTTAAGGAAAGCATGTGCCTTTTGGGTGTTTTTTGACTGATAGTGCCTGCCAGAACAAACACCCGCAAAAAGCAGGATGCTTTGTCTCACTTGAGGACCGATCTCTATTAATGCTAATAAAGTGGAGCACCAAGCATGGCTGAAATCCACTCAGTGTAAAAGGGTCATCTGACGTACAGTGGATGCTCACCAATGGCTAACAGAAAAAAAATGTCTTCAATCAAGAACTTGAAGCTAGTATGGTTTATTAGTATGGAATAGAGGGAGTTTAAATGCTGTTTTGAATTAGATTATAACCAGGTTGTTCTAAACTGTTCATCAGTAAGGGATAGGTTTACGGACAAGCGGATGAATTTTAAATTCTAAGCCCTGAGCGGAATACGCCCAAATCCACAGATCGCTACAGTGATGCGGCTCTAGGATGGATTTTATCCATCGTTCCTGGGGTTTTTATGGCCTGTTTCCTAACAACCATCAATGCCTCACTTTGTCGGAAGCTGAGTCACACTTGTACAAAAGAACCGCCAAAGCAGCTCAGACGGATTACAAAGGACCAGAGCAATTATTGCCCAACAACCAGAATACCAGTCAGTAAATTAACAGGAAAGGTGCCAAAGAAACAATTAAAGGGCCTTTTCATCAGTCCAATCTGTTCCAGTCATGCTTTAATCCACACTGTCGCTCAGAAACCGCACTCTTGGAAACCAACAATAAGATGTTAAGAACGAAGGACAATGGACTCCATCTTTGTGAGGACTGGTAGACTTCTCTTTCGCTTGTGATGGTGTGAGCACTCAATCCAAATGGAGTGCAGTTGATCACTACCTAATATCAAAGTAAGGGCTTCCCTTGTTCCTGGTAGATAGGACAACCATGGTCTAGACAAGGAGTTTTTACTCCCCACTACTTGGGATGGAATTAAAAAGTGCCCTATTGCCCTGATAATTCAGTGTTTACCGAATTCCACTTCTAGTTATTTGTAGCAGTTTCTCGGATTTCTTTCCTATGTCAATTAATCAACTGCTGGTTTAACTAAGGTGGCTCTCTATATTAACACACTAGGCAGAGTTCATAGCTGGTGGATATAGAATCCTGGATCTGCCTTTACTGGTCATAAATAAATAGTGTAATGATGGAGGGAATTAGGTTTGGGAGCAAATCATGGCTGAGCCACACCTGTCAACAAGGATAGCATGCCAGTTCTACGAGCAAGAAATAACCATTGAACATGAAGTAAGTCAAAATATTACTGGGTGTGCAACTACTCAAAGACGAGTCTTTTCTATGACCAAGAAATGTCACCATCTTTGTCTGGGCTACATAAAGCATTTATCTACTGCCTAGTAATTAAGAGACAAATGGCAGTTAGAGAACCAGTCGACTCTAGACTAGGTTATGCCTAGGCTGGGGAATATTTATAAACTTTTCTAGAAACGGTAGATGGGCCACGATTCTGAGGTTTCAAGGATTGTTTGCTCCAGCATCAATACTACAGTAGCCATCTGTTGTCCTCTCAATATCTCAATTTTATCTTCAACTTTTTCACTGTGGTTTCTAAACAAATTCTCAAGAGCTTTCTAACTGCATTTCTGAACCTTCCAGCAGAAATAAATATTAATCTAAAATGGAAATCACAATAGTGGACATCCATTTACTGGTTACTGTGAGTCATACTAACTCTGCCCAAGTCTACTTCCAATACTTACATTGCCAAACTTACTTTTACACATTAGCTAAGTGTGCATTGCAAGCCCACCAGGTTGGATACCTAATGTTTAAAAGCAAAACATATATTTTTTGAAGATTTTATTTGTTGCATTTTAACATACAGTACATCTCAAATTCTGAACCATGAACTATTTATAAGAACATAGCCATCCCTCCAAATGTCATATAACCGTAGGAATTCCATACAAATGGACTCCCTAAATATTAAAGGAAAAATATGTCCTCACAATGAACAGTTGTCAAAAGCTGTTTGTCAATGAATGGGCCATACTAGATTTTGCACAACAGGCCGGATTTTAAATAAAGACCAACTTTAACAACTTTCTTGGGGAAAATGGTAGAAAAATAATCCAAAACGTCTTTTAAGTTGTAATAACATTTTTACTCAATGTCGAAAACTAGCCTGCATGGGGAAGGGGTGAAAGCTGTAATCTATGCTGATTGGTAGGAGTTTAAATGTATTTTACTTGATGCAAGTAGGCTACTATTGTGACCATGCCAAATCTTTTCTGCCTATATTTAACAATGCACTGCTTGCTTTGATTACCGTGGGACTCCCAGCCTGATGACAGGGATGATTCAAGCATGATAATCTATGAATGACTCATTATTTGAGGATTTAAAAGTTTTCAGCTTCATGTTATTTTTAATGGGTATGATTCTAATAGGACACAAATGAAAGTTTATTTTTTTAATGAAGTACTTATAGTAAACTTCTTTGAATACTGCGGACATTGGCTCTGACAATTCTTTTCTCTCTTCGTGCCCCTTGGAGTGTTTCATAGTATCGTTGGAATATGCTGTAGTGGCCCATGCTGTTACTATCATCAAGCGACTGCCTATTTTAGATGAGGTAAGTAGTGCAACTTTAGTTTTAGTAATGTTCATTTGAGTCATGACGTGTGGATTGATATGCTGATGAGGAGTTTTCTACAAAACTTAGTTTTACAAAATGTCACAAGAACTACTCAGATTCGCAAAATGAAATTTGGTGGTATCTTGCTTTCAAAAGTCATGTGAAATACAAGCAAGGAAACTGGTTGAAAAAGAAAATGGCACATGCTGGAAAAGAAAATGTGTGAAATATGGCAGCTGTAACATTTGTGCGATTTTGAGACTGTCATGCACCATGACATTTTCAGAAATCAATTGTTTCTTACAGGCCTAGATTTGGACTGCATTTTACAAGGTACAGAGAATAAAGAAAGCCTGTATCTGTCCAAGTTGCAAGGTGGATGGCGCTTATGAGATGGTGAGAATGATTAGCTGCCTTTGATGAGATTCCCAGTGGGTAAAGGGAAAGCTACTAAATAAAGGATACCTTTTTGGCGATGACTATCATCCAAGCAGTTTGAATCTCCATACAAAACTATTCTTCCTCCACCTTCAGAAGGTACTTGGAAAAGACCCAATATGGGGACATTTTCCACAACAGATGTTTCCTGCTTCAGCACTTCAAGACCTAGGGCAGAAAGGATGAAGAGGAAAATATTAAATAAAAACAGCATCAACACACAGTTAAGATATGCCTTTGCAGACACAAAGTAAGTTCTCGTACCTTGGTCCTTAAGAGTTTGTGCAAGGACAGCGCCATCTTGAGGGAACCTGGCAATGCTGCATCCTGATGCATAGTACACTGAAATACAATTGCATTGTTTAAATGACAAGAAAAATAAAATCCAGTATCTAATGCTCCACACATAAATAACAGAAAGATTTCAATTATGAGATATGGAAAGATTTAATTAATGTACATACTTAATCACACTTCAGTTTGTCCCATGTGTGGGAGAGGGAGTGTGTGTTTATGCCCAATTTGGTGCTGATTGGGGATTTTAACTACCATGCAGAACTGAAAGCAGATCCAGAAACTGCACTTCTGCTTTCAAACAGTGAATCGCTAAGACTGTACCAAAGCGTCTCTGGCCACACTCATAGCGGGTCTTACTTTGGACCTTATTTTTTCCAATTCGCCAAATTTACAGGTACACCCTTGTAAGCTGCTGGGGCCGGATGGACCACTTCTCTATAAACTTCCACACCCATATTGGGGAATCTAGGGGACACAAGAAAATAGCACCTAAAATGATGAGACTGTGGACAATCGTGTCACTTCCCTCTTTGATGCCGCACTTTCCTACCTTAACCTCCATATTGCACTTCGATATTAATCTCACACTGGAAGATTTCCAGAGATCCTTCTGTCAGGGTTTAGATACCATTGAACCTGCCAAACTTCGCAACCCAAAACCTAATAAAGCTCTCTCTGCCTGGTATTACGAAGGCCCTCAAAACAGAAAAAACAGCCTGTAGAAAGCTTGAAAGGAAATGGAGAGTCAGGAAATCCCCTCCTGACAAAACTGCCTATAAAGCAGCAATAGGCATCTACCATAAAAATATTGGGGAAGCCTTAAGGTCCCATATAGTAGACACAATTAACAATGCATGTAACTTGACCAAAGAATTTTATAAAATTCTAAAAGAGTTCATCAAACCCACAGCTTGCGCCTTTGACATTCATGCATCACAGTTTCTTTGAGATAACCTCGCTGATAATTTTGAGGAAACTATCTCCAAACTCTACAGTACTATTTCAAATGGACTCAGACAGGCAGATTTACCCTCACTTGCCACCTCAGTTGCTATCCACCAGACCCTCTTGGAAACGTTTGATCCAGTTAACTCCAAGCATGTGTTGGCTTGGATGAATAAAATTAAATCAGGGTCACCAGAGGATCCTTCTCCTCCACACATCATGGTGACCTTTTCCCCGCACCTCTTTTGGTGAGCACCTGTCTGTATAACCACTCCCTCAGCACCGAAGCTCTTCCTACGAGACAGAAAGCAGCTCAGATCAGACTTATCTAACAAATAAACCTACGGCGGGAACCCTAGAGCTATCTAATTATAGGCAGATATCGCTGCTCCAGTTTCTCAGTAAAATATTGGAGACACTGGTACACAGTGCAAGCCTTTTCTGGAAAGCCAGTCCCCTGCTGAACCCCTCCCAGTCACGTTTTCGTGCCTCATTTAGCATAGAAATGGTGCTTGTAGCAGTACTAGACACCATCAGACTCTCTGGATGAGGGTCTCCCAGCCATGCTTGAATTACTCGGTCTATTCGCCATATTCAACATCATATCACATGCCATCTTGATCCATAGACTTGTTGAGATTAGCGTCTGCACAAAAAACCCAGAGATAGATTAAAAAAAAATTTTGTGACCGGACCCAAACTGTGCATCTAGAGTCCTTCGACTTCCATACTATGGCCCTTGAAAATGGGGTGCCGCAGGGCTCATCCTTGATCCCCAGTCTCTTTAATATCTACGTGACCCCCCCTGGCTCAAATGACAACATGCTGGGTATTTGCAGTCATCTCTTACGCACACAACACACAATAAATCAGCTTCATGAGATCCAATCCTGAATAACAGATCCGATTTCGTGATTGCATGAAGAAAATTGCTCACTGTATGTAATCGTACTGCATACAATTTAACAGTAGAACAAAAGAGATCCTGCTTTTTGGTAAGCCTCATGCGAACTGGGGCCAGCCCCCCAGCCTAAAAAGGTAGTGCGAAATCTGGGCACCCTGATAGATGACAACCTTTCTCTTAAAGAGCAGGCTACCTCCACCAATGGTGCCTGTTTTGGGATCATGCGCATACTTAGGAAGGCTTTCCAATGGATGCCTCTTCACACCAGAAAATCCCTCACTCATGAGCCGCCTAGACTAAGGCAACACTCTTAAGTAGCAGAAAACAAAGCTTTTCAGCTACACTTTAGGTAGTGCAGAACACGGCTGCCCGCCTTGTCTCCCACCCTACAACCTCTCCAAGATTACCTTCACATCTCTGCACTGGTTACCAATAATAAAAAGAGTCCCAACTTCAACCTTCTCTGCCTAGTTCACAAGTCCCATTTTCGAAATGGCCCCCTTTACCTACAAAACAAGCTACAGCTCTACCTACCAACGTGCAATCTGAGGTCCAGTGGGCAATCTCTACTACTCCCTCACTGAATACGCATGGCCAGATACGGGGGAAGATCATTCTCATAGCTTGCTCCCCACCACTGGAACAGGCTACCCTTAGACAGAAGGGCCTGCCCTGACTTGGCCACCCTCAAAAAACTTCTTAAAACCTGGCTCTTCTGATTCTCTCTTCAAGCCCTCTTTTCTGTTTGTGCGCCATAGCCCTGACAGACTATTTTGGGAGCGATTTGTTGGCGCTATATGAAAATAAATAACATAACATATGCCATGCTTGTAATAATAAACATTCTTCACTAAAACATATTGTTTGGAACAAGGTTACTAATATTAATTCTCCCATTAATAACTACAGCGCAAAGGGCATATTTACTTTAGTAGTTTCACTAAAATGAGAATACCTTGCTTTACCGACTCACAGACTGTATATTACAATTATTTTATATAGGAAAGCCCCTCTGCTGATAAACAAAAGACCTATTCAATGTGACTATATCTCACTGCACAGATCGAACCAGTAGAGTAGTAAGTATGCCATTGGTCCTGGTACAAACGAGGACAATGGCTCGTTTAACTTCTGTTGGGGTAGCAAAATACAGCATTTATCAGGCTTCAAAGGGCCCTCCAAGGCTCTGCGCCCGGTGCCAAAGTACCTGCTACACCAATGGTAGGTACGCTCCTTGCTAGAATGCCTTTTGTCCTTGTTCTGGTTAATTACAACAGTCAATAGCACAGATTGAGGGAATTCCTAAACTGAATAGATAGAAGCGCTGCTGCATTGTGCATGCTGTGTTAGAGGCGCGTTTGTTTTAAACCTGTAAATACATTTATTTTTAATTTTACCTGCTTGTTGCACTTTAGATTGCCATTTTAGGGTCAACTGTCCGTGATTCCCGTATGCAAGAGCGGGCCCGCTTTCAGCCGTTCAGCGTGCTAGTGAATACCACATACAAAAGGCAAGCCCGCCTGCGCCCAGAGTGCACCAGAACCCATGCATGTTTTTACAGAACCACTTACTCAAGGAGTCAACTAGTGGTCTTAAACAATGGTAAGTGTGTCAACCAAACTTTGGACACTAACAGTTTGCACATTTCTGCCTTTACCTGCTCTCGGTACAAGTACTGATTGACTGCTAACTATCAGGCATCCTCTACTAAGGCTACAAGGTGTCCCAAGATGTACCCTTACCCTTCAGCTGTCTCGAGCACAGGTAGCAAAAACGCTGTAACAGAAGGTGTTCAGTTGGTCCCACATACACGTGATATAACATTCCACCCATCAAAATCAACATGCTTAAGGCTATTCTGCTCAATGTAAGATCAGTCACCAAACATAAGCTGAAGATTGAATGCCTGCTCCAAACAACTAGCCCTGACCTAATCTTTCTCACTGAAGACACCCACATCACAGGCTTGCATATGTCAAGGGCAGGCGCTCTCTGAGCTAACGCAGTTGTAGCAGCCTTAAAACTGGTTGAATGGTCTCTCAAGACATTCTAAAGGATTTTTTTTTACCAAAGTGTAGCAGATCTTAATGCAAAGGACTATCCACCCTGACAATGTCTTTCTCTGCACCACATTACTATCCCAGAGAACCCCCCAAAAGCTGACTATCCAACCGACGGTATTTGGTGCGATCGATGTAAAAGCTTAAAGCTCTTTTGGGTCCAACCAATGGAGTCACTCCTTTCCTTTCGATAGCTCAGGTGGAACACTGGGAGGATGACGGATAGCCCAAAGTGAAAAGGAGTTCTGACTTCTGCCAAGACGACCGTATTGGTCCTCAGCAACAGTTTGTCCAGAAACAAGGTGGTGTAGGGTGTTGCAATGAAAGAGCCTAAAGCTAGGCGACAACGATATGAAGTGATTCTGACAAGGAAGACAGTCTTTAGAATTCAAACACTCAACGAGCAGCTGTGCAACAGCTCGAAGTGGGGGGGAACACACGAGACAAATCAAGATCAAATTAAGGTCCCACTGTGGCATCAGATACAGTTTGGGAGGGAACGTTTGCCAAATATTTAATAAAACTCAGCACAACTGGTGACTTAAACAAGGACGATTAGTCCAATGACAACAAAAAAAGGCCCACAAATGACTCAATGATGCCCACTGCTGGGCTAAAGATAGAACAAACAAGAAAACATCCAACAGTCGACTTGTAGTGGGTCTGTTTGCGGGATCCAAACCAGGCCATAATTTCAACCCAGTGCCAAACTGACTTTGTAGATGGACTCTGGCAGCAAAGATAACATCCACAACCTCTGGTGGTACATCTAACACATTCAACTGCTGCCGCTCAATCTCCATGCATAGAGGTGTAGATTGCACAGGTGGGGGTGAAGAACCCTGGGCTGCACTGCAACAGAAGATCCTCCCGAAGGAGTTGCATTCTTGTGGCTCTAGGTTGGGCACGAAGAGTCTGGTATTGTTTGGATCTGCTTTTCACAAAAAGGACAGACCCTAACCACACTTCTCCCTTAGACCGAGGCAAAACCCAGCACTCCCCCAAGGCGAGAGAATAATACCAATCCAAACGTATGGACTATGACACATATGAATTTATTAATACACTACTTCAACAAAGGCAGGCCGAATGCATTAGTCATGGCAGACTCCCAAGTAACAATAAGATGAGTAAAATAAACAGGCAAAATTAAGTGCAATATATATATATATATATATATATATATATATATATGTATATGTATGACAATGCAATAAAAGGAATAAGGAATAATGAGGAAAAGAATAGTAAAGAATAGCGAGACTATAAAGAAATTAGTAAAGAATTTGGTAGGAACACCTCACCGACTGATTCCTAATCCACATCTTGCCAACCAAGCTGAGGGGAGTCTGGTACTGCAGCCTGGCGAGACTTCAGTCAGGACACAAAGTTCCCACCCGCCCACAGCAAAACATCTATTCTGTGGTGAACTTCCATCTGGCCCCCAGAGGCCCCTCGCTTTAATACGGTTTCAAGCAACAACAAAGCTTCTAGAAAGCCTCACCCCTTCTTATCGGAGAAAACAAGGCTGTCTCGTAGCAGTCTGCGTCAAGGTCAAAGCAGTGGCTGGCCAAGCCACTGTATTTTGGCTTCAAGGCAGAGTTAGTAGATTCCATCGATAATATCCAGTTTGCTCTGGTCTGTGAAGTGCGAAAAACAAGTAAGGAGCAAAACATGCCCTCCCCACCTTGTGAAGCTCAGAAAATGGCAACAGTCGAGAAAATTGAGTCAGTTATGCAAACCCGGTCATGCACCTAAAGAAGCTTCAAACAAAGCAGAGTTAGTGGAAGATGACATGAGATCATGTCAAAAACAATAGCAAGCACTGTCGTAAAGCAAGATAAAGTTAAAGAACCAAACTGACATGAAGCCATGTCAAAGTCGATAGTAAGGGTTCATATCAAAGAGTACTGCTCTACTCTAACTATTCTCCCTAGGCAGAAATATGCAACATTGTTCTACATTAAGGTCAGAGTACAATAACACGCTAAAATCCATCTAAGATTGAGATAGTCGACGGTCATCATGGGGTACTTGACCATACGAGTGGCCCATTTAGTACAGGTACCCAGAGCTTTTGAGCATGGCCATCAACCCTCCGATCAGGCTGCCTCTTTGGGAGGATCTTCTGTCACAGCAGCAGGGGGTGGTTGTGCTTGATCTTCAGCATTCTGGGCAGAAGTGGTGCAGCCGGAAAGGCATACAGGAAGCCGCAGTTCCACTTGTGACGAAAAGCGCCGCGGAGCGAGTGACGCCTTGGAAACTCAAACACGCAGAACTGCTGAAATTGCGCATTCTCTTCAGTGACAAACAGATGTAACCAAGGCTCTCCCCACTGCTGAAAGAGACCTTGCACCACATCCGAGTGAAGATGCAATTCGTGATCCATCATGCACTGGCGGCTGAGCTCGTCCACCCTGGTGTTCAGGGAACCTGCCAGGTGTTGAACTACCAGGGACATTCCCTGATGTTCCAGCCATGTCCAGAGGTGAAGAGCCTCTTGAGATAGGGTCCACAACCCCACTCCGCCCTGTTTGAAGGAATGCCTTCAGTGAAAGACGGATCGCCCAGAGCTCCAAAAGGTTGATGTGGAGACCGGACTCTGCTGGAGACCAGAGACCCCTGATCTCCGCCTCTCCCAGGAGGCCACCCCACTCCAAGAGTAACTCATCTGTCACTACTGTGAACTCTGGTTGAGGAAGGGAGAGGGATCTGCAGTTTACCAAATCTTGGTTCGTAAGCCACCACTGCAATTGACATGCAGTCCCCTCTGATATCTGGATGACACCGGAAAGAGTTCCCTGATGCTGCGCCCACTGGAACTTCAGGTCCCACTGCAGAGCCCGCATATGCCACCTGGCATGATCCACCAGATGAATGCAGGAGGTAATGAGGCCCAGCAGCCTCAGGGTTATTCTCACCGAAATCCGAGATAGAGGCTGAAACATCGGTATCATAGCCCGAATATCCCAGACTCAATGCTTGGGAGGATAAGCCATTAGCTGTGCTGTATCCAGAACTTCTCAGATGAAAAGGAGCTGGAGAGGGATGCAGGTGTGATTTCGGTGCGTTGATAGTGAACCCCCGCGAGTGCAAGAGGTCCGTCGTAGTCTGGAGGTAGGAGACGACAGCCTGGGGCGAGCTCGCCTTCAACATCCGAGATAGGGGAAGATTGGAACCCCTGACCTATGCAGATGAGCTGCGACCACTGCCATCACTTTCGTGAACACCTGAGGGGCACTGGTAAGGCGAAAAGGGAGCACGGTAAGTTGAAAATGCTCGTGGCCTACTGTGAACCATAGGTAACACCTTTGGGCTTGCAGGGCGGGGATGTGGAAATAGGCGTCCTGCAAGTCCAACACTACCATCCAGTCTCCGAGATCGAGGTCAGACAGGACCTGAGCCAACATGAGCCTTTTTAACTTCTCCTTCTGGAAGAAGCGGTTGAGGGCCATGAGGTCTAAGATAGGATGCAGGCCTTTGTTCTTCTTAGGTACCAGAAAGTAGTGGGAGTAACAACCACAACCTACTTCTGGCACAGGGACCCTTTTGATAGCTCCCTTGGCCAAAAGAGCTGCAACTTCCTGGCGGAGAAGGGCCAAGTGATTCTCCAATATGCAATGGAGTGCTGGTGGCATGGAGTGAGGGGTAGTTTCGAAGGGGAGGAAGTAGCCCCTTCAGTCTATCTACAAAACCCCCTTGTCTGACTGTGAGGAGGGGGACCCGACATTGACATCTAATTTACTCCCCTTACAGCATTTGCTACAGACTGTCCCCTTACCGCATTTGCTACAGACTGTTGGGACCAATGTCCCAAAAAGACCAGAGATGCAAGGGTTAACCTTCCCCGACACCAGGAGTCACAAGGCTTGAAGCTACCAGGACTCAA
The DNA here is from genome assembly GCF_964261635.1 of Lissotriton helveticus. NCBI lineage: Eukaryota > Metazoa > Chordata > Amphibia > Caudata > Salamandridae > Lissotriton > Lissotriton helveticus. The sequence continues at coordinate 466,746,595 of NC_136073.1, read as the reverse complement.
AGACTCAAAAAAGACGTCAACAAAAGTTTAGTCAAAAAATAACTACGGGGCAAGCTTCTCTCCGGAACTGCACTGGCTGCCGCGGAAAAAGAAAGAACTGATATCAGAGAGCAGGGGTGCTGTCTAAGTAGACACTGCGACATCACGGCGACCACGCCGCTGAATGCAGAGACTCCACCAACTGACGCACAGGGGTACTTTTCCAGAAACATTCTCCGGATCCAGTCGGACGCCTGGCGGTAATTCTAAGGTTAAGAATCTACACTAATGGGCTCTTTCAGATTTCTGATTCCGTCACAACTCTATTTACAGGTTCCAAATGCTCACAGGGGAGAATGGAGAGATGTAACACACATTTTCACAGTACTAAACAAAGAAAAATGTATTAAAATTCAAGCAGTGTATATCACTTACTGTCATGACTCGCCAGGGTAAAATCTCCTTCATAAAGTCCATCACTGAAGGCCATATTCCAAACTGAGAGGAGATCATTCAGAGCTGGGATGTTGGCCCCGCCAGTGTCTGGCATCCACCACTGCCTACGTGGAATTATAGTAAGCACATGTTACTAGACCTGAAGAGTACATTTGCGTTTGTGGGCATTTACGCATACTTCTTGTAGCTGTTAAGCATTCATTAATGCAATATTAGTAATACCCAATGACAGAAAAAGGACACCAACAAGCGATAAGATGTGTGACAGGGTGTCCGGTTACACTTCTTCAGCATTTTCTAGCACTGTCCATTTTAGAGCAGTATGTTATGAAGGACTTTCCACAAATATTAAAAATGGCTTACATCAAGTTTGCCAGAGTGTTTTATTCCCTAGTCCTTTTAACCATTTGGTTAACGAGAATAAATGATTAAAGCAATACATTTCAGAACACATACAACCTTAAACACACATCTACATGGATTGTTTCGTGATCTTCAGCAGTATAGCTTATCCGTCTTATAGTCATACTGAGGTTGAGGGGATCAACATCACCATGTTTGGCATACATAACTAGTAAGTATGTAAGAATACAACGTGATCATCACAGCTCTAGACTGGAGGGAGTAAATTATATTTGAACAACAGAATTTAGCCTCTCCTCCACTGGCGACCAAAAGCAGCTATCACAATGACTTTTCGTTTAAATGTATTCTTAGTAAGACAAAAAGTCTATAAACATGCCACAAAAATAGATCTAAACAAAACCCCTTAAAATCTCATTGTAAGAATTGCTTTTACAGATTTATCTATATTAAGCTCAAGTCCACATTGTATCACCGCTAATTGTAACTGAATCCTTATTAGTGCTGTCTTTTATGAATAAAGGTTTTAGCTCAATAGTCAAGCAGCATATGAACAATTGCAAATTTAACATTTAAAGTATATGGACATTTCCCCTTATTAGATATCAAGGGATTAATGGCAAGCCTTCCTTCAATAAAATTTGGCAAGCTGATAAATTGTGAACATACCAACAGTGTACAACCTGCTGGTTTATATATACGTTTTCAGATTTAAAACTGATTAAATGAAGGCTTATCTAACTTTTGTATTTCCTTCCGGTGCCTTGAAGTAGTTTTTGCTTGGTACCCACTAGATATGGATGGGACAGATCTGAACAGTTTATTCCCTTTTATACCATGCCATTAGGCAAGCCGTAGCTCACATCTTAGGGACTGAACGAAGGCATTTGGAGGGAGACTCCTTGTACATTCCTAAGAATGTACTTCAATAGCACACCATAAAGCCCGTAGGTAACACAATACTTCAGTGCCCCAAATAACAATGAGAGAGATTTTAATCTTAAATGCCATTCCCAAGAGTGCTATTGATAAGCCTCAATATTCGAGGATGAAGCTAACTGAACCACCATAGGTCACTGTGGCTCTTATTTATACTAACTGGAGATGTTCAGATTAATTAAGAGCTATTGTGAAAGATAGGCCTAAGTATTTATATGAATTAATTCTCTCCATAGTAGCCACCACAGGATTTTACGGTTTCACCAAAGATCAAGACCATTATTTTCTCTATACTTACTATTAGAATATTGGAATTTTGGGTGCTGTATTGGAAACAATGGAGTGCTCCGGGCTTATAATGGCTGGTATAAGCCTGGAGCTCAAACATTCCAATGTTTCTTTGTTCACAGCTCTGGCTGTGAACAAAGGCTTCAGGGAGCCTGAGGGGATTCCAATCCCCTAACGCTCCCATAAGGCTTTGTTCCTTTTTGTTAGAACATTCTGCCCTCTAGTGGCAGAATGTTCTAATAGCCTTATAGCCATTCGTAGCTGGGCTATACCGGCTATTAAAGTCCCTCTCCCTTGTTAAAGGCCCTCGCCTTTGGCTCGGGGCTTTAACGCCGGAGAGGGCCTTTAATAGCCAGTATAGCCCTCTACGACAGGCTATAATAGAACATTGGAATGTTGGAAGCTCAGGTTGTGAACAAAGGCTTCAGGGAGCCAGAGGTAATTTCAATCCCCTCGCGCTCCCTAAAGCCTTTGTTTAATTTGTTAGAGCATTCTGCCCTCTGGTGGCAGAATGTTCTAAAAGCCTTTTAGTCCTGCGTAGCTGGGCTATACGACTATTAAAGTCTTGCTGCCTTGTTAAAGTCCCTCGCCCTCGGCTCGGGCCTGTAAGGCTGCAGCTGGCCTTTAATAGCCGGTAAGGCGGGCTTTAAGGCTATAGTAGATGATTTTTGTTATAATCAGGGTGAAAAGTGGTCCATTTCTTTTTTTTAGGGGGGGGGGCATTTATACCCAAAAAACTGCAGTTTATGCACAAAGCCCGTTAAGCCTGAATGGTAAAAATGTAAACCTCCATCAGTGTAAGAAACGTTTGCCATCAGTGTTTACATGTAGAGAGAAGGCAGATGTGCAAGAAAGCACTTCTAATAACTAAAGCAGCTGCTCCACAAGTGGAGACACCTGTGCACAGCACTGAATAATCTGATTTTTTACTCCATGATAAATAAAGTCCAACAGAGACGAAGAATTACTTATATGGTGTAACTGGTAATCTTCATACTTGGATTTCCCACACCTTCAGAAATTGTTCTGAATGTCTTGCACTAGCAGACAGGACAGGAAATAAAGGTTACAAAACCTCTTCTCCCGCCCCCACCCCCCCCCCAAAAAAAAAAAAAACAACTGTGCTTTACTTGAGAGTCCACCAGCATGCTTGCAAATGACCCCTGCATTTATGCAGCAGCAATCACAGCCAGCTCCTACTTGCTTTTGCCAACTTGCAAGGCTTTTGCAAACAACATGCTGAGTGACTGGATGACTAGGTGGACATTGTGAGAAAACGAGAGTGAAGTTTTAATGTTCCAGACCCACAATTATTCTCTGTCAAACTTCAACCCACCCAAAGTAACTACAAAAACAGTCTGCATAACTTGAAAACATGGTGGTGGAGGGGATGCAGTGGGAGGTAGTAAGAGCCCTGGTATGACCAACCAGGCCACAAGACAATAAACGGCACAATTCTGCTTGCCTGAAAAACGCATACTTCCAAGAAGGTGCCCAGAATGCAATGCTCAGTTTCATGTGTGGTAGCCGACCCCGGAGCCTAGCAAACGCCAAAGATATGGACATGCCTATGGACGACTACAGATGCTGCCTTTGCTTTCGTGGAATGAGCATAAAGTTCCAGAAGTCTGTAATTTTCGGATTTTGTAAGATCTAGAAATTGACGACTATGCAGCAGCATTGTTGCCAGGTAGAACACAAAAGTATCAGATGTTTGGATTAACTTTAGAAATCTAGAGACGTGTTGATAATTTAGAGTTCCCTTAGTCGAAGAGGAAGGAGTTCTAGGTTGAAACTCTTTTGGGGTGGGAGGTGCAATTTCTTGATTTGCGAGGAATTCCAGTAACACCGTGGAAATTATTTCAAGTCTCAGTGGGAGCAGTATTTTAAATTGGTGAGTGAAATTGAAGACCATTAAAATCACACCTCATCACCTCTCTTAGCAGCCAAAAGATCAAGTGGTGTATTCAGGCAGAATGGAGGACTGCCTTGTAATATTTACTGTAATCTCTTTTGGCAACAAAGCTATGAAAGCTAAAACATTGTCCAAAGAAGCCCGGGGTATTCAACTGCCTCTCAAATGCCCAGCATCAAAATCCTAGTCAATCACTCATGTCTCCTTTCCTAGCTGATTCCTTCCATTTGAGCTACAATGTTTTCTTCTGAGATGCCTAAATGTGCATAGACTCATTCTTTATGCACCGGGCCTCTATGTTCAGCACTGACAGGGAGATGTGAATATTCTCCCCACTAAACGATAAGATTCTGATACTGGAAAAGTAACAAAGTTGTTGTCCAAGGAGATCTACATTCTGTGAAAAGGCTTTTGGAATTACCATTGCAGGATCTTGACATTTCAGAGTCCGATGAAGCAGAGTAAATGGAGGCAAACCTATATATCCTCGTGGAGCTCTTGCTCAAACAGTCTTATCTTTTCAATTGATCTCCATCTCATGTGACACATGCTACTCTTTGCTTTGAGGGTCTGCCATTGTTCCTAGGAATTGATGTCCATCTTAGAAGAAACAGACTTCCTTGTTGATGAGAAATCCCAAATTGAATAAGGTGCAGCAAATAAAGCACCCCCTCTGGAAGAAGTCATCTGAGTAGTGTACATGCAACAACTAGTCCTCTAGACAGAGGTATAGACTGTCCCCTGGAACCTGAGTGCAGAGTTCCGGCAGTACTGAAATGGGTGATCTCCAAATGTAAACCTTACATACCATGCCCCTTCATAATGGGCATACTTTAAGTCCACATCCTGGAGATCTACAACAGCCTCCTAGTCCTCCAGATTCCATGCCCTACAAGATCAGAGCTTCCATATGTCTCATTTGGCTCACTTCCCACAGTCTTGAGAACAATAAAGTACCTAGATTAAGAGGTTCTTCAAATAAGTACATGTGATTCTTTTCGAGGCTCTTGAGAAGAATTCAGATATCTGGGAGGACACAAAAATGGACTGTAGGAAGAGTCAATGTGAAAAACAAAGTGATGGTAATGGGCAGAATGTCTGCGGTGGTAAAGAGTGTTAAAAACAAAAGTACAACAGATTTACCAGAGTCTGAGATTAATTTAAGCACCCATCACAGTTTTTGCATTTATTTTTCAAGTTGTTGAATTTCTAACTGTGGGAAAGTTAGAGGCCCATCGTTCCAAAATAATGCTGAGCACCCATTGGTCTGAAGTGACCAGAGTCCACAGAAAAGGATATCTGTCTTCTTCCTACTTGAGAGAAACAATTTATTTTGGTGTGGTATAAACCAGTGTATATGATGATGCTCAGGATGCACTAAATGCTTGGAGAAATCTATAAAGACCCATGGCACATAGGTCTTGTCATTATTTCATTTGGTGACTTTAACACCATACCTATTTGGTCATTTCCAAAACATTCATAAGTAGATTGAGAAACGACTCCCGGCACCAAAAGGCAAATCCTTGATGATATCTTGGATATATGGTAAAGGGATGAAGTCTGAACCCATGCATGCCCGTTGATAAACATGGCTAAGTTAGTGGCTTTTAATGTAATAACGACTAGATCTTGGAGGCTGCTGTAAACATGGTCTCATTACCTTTCAATACACTGAACAGAAAAACCCTTGTCAGCATCTGGGGAAAAACCTGTGCGTTTTAGCAAGTGCTCCATGATTTTTTGGTTTATGGGCTACCATCAATGAAGTAATATATGTCTTAGAGCACAAATAAAATTCTGAAATGACGTCTTGCTCTGTGTCTCCTTGCCCTTTTGCTTCCTTTTCGAACATAAGGGCGGGGAGTAGGACTATTACCCCCCCCCCCCCCGCAGCTATAACTAGTGCACTTTTCTCAGAAACATTCCCTCAATAAAACAAAGAGCTCATCTTTTTTGTACCTAAACATCTTACACATTAGAGGTTCAAATGCTCAGGAAGTGGTCTATTCTAGAGATGGAGATTTGCCATAGCAGAAGATGCCAATCCCAGTACAGCAAGAACGTCTAACATACGTACTGGAGAGACCTATATCAAGGATCCAAGATAGGCCTGAGGACCCTTTCCTTTTTTCGGAATGAGGGAACAACCGGTATAACAATCCTCGTCTTTCTTGGAGTCTGGAAACGTCCCAATGGCACCCTTGGAAAGCAACAGGCATATCACCTGAAGAAAGACGGAGAGATGCTCTTCCAAAATTCGCTATGGTGCAGGAAAACTACTGGGCAGGGAGAGGAGAAAAGGCAGGAGATAACCCTTTTGAACATTTGTCAGACATGAAGTATCACCAGCCAGATAGGGCATGATCTGCGGAGAACAAAAAAGTTTGTTGGTCTTTGTTGCAGAGGAAGAGACTTTGGAGGACTGGTACCCCTGCTACTTGTGTGATGTCTGAAGGTTCCACATCCACATCCACGTTACAGAAAGGACAGGCTGTCTGCTGAATCACTGGCTGGGAAAGCTGCCAGTGCCTACATCTGCAGAACTGGTGGGGGAAATTGCTGTGCTGGGGTAACAGCCCCAAGGAATGTGCTGCAGCTCAAAGCTTTCTAGAGTGGTTGAGTATGCCTTCTCTCAGAAGCGACAATACCTAGCCAAAAGAATATCCTTTTACCAATGTCTGGAATTTGCCGGAAAATCCAGTTGATCTTGCCCAGAGAGGTCTGGGAAGCACAGCACCTGTACCGAATGCTGTGCCAATGAAGTCCATGCTATAGAAGCCTGAATAAATGACATACATCCCCACATCCTATCTGCCATGGATCATGTGAGCCAAAAAGGCCCTAAAGATCCTCTAGTAAGATCTTGCTGCCCATGTCCAAACGGACTGCCGTGGCTGGCTCACAGTAAAAAAACTAAAGGGTTTGCCAGAAGCATCAGTCCATTTGGATTCACTATCCGGGGGTTTTGTCAGAAATTAATTAGGATTCAATTTACAGATCGAAGCCTGAACAAGAAGACTATCTGGACTAGAGTGCTTGGAGTGAACATTCGGGTCACAGCGCCCTGGCCTATCTCGCCTTGCTACCTACCAACTAACAGGCAGGGAGGGAGGATCATGGTTTCGATCATGTAACCATCAAACTATCAGTACGGGCATATTAAAGGGAAGCAAGGACTGTGATGTTGCTGGCCCACGCAAAATATCAGAAAAAAACTATCAAATTACTAAGAACTTCAGCAGTAAGGCTAGTTCTACAGCAGCATTCTGAACCACCATTGAAAATGAGGCACTTTAAGTTGGGAGCCCAAGTGGTGAGCCAAGTTCCGTCTCAGTGGAGGTATCAAGCCCATCAGCAGTTTGTAAAACAAAGTATAGGGCATCAGCAGTATAAAGAGGAGGGCCCTGAAACGGGTCCCGTAGGAACAGATGGCAAAGGGGAAGGACCCACACGTGGTAACCCAACTGGAGGCACTGTCCTGGGAGACCCTAAGGAACACCTGAGGAAGTGGAATCACACTAAAGACTTGGAGCAGGACCTCTTTGAAGGCCTTGATCTGTGTGGGGTAGATGATAGCCCGGGAACCGAGGAGAAAACCCGGACCAACTGAGGAGAAGTTCCATGTCTGGTGACCTTCAAGGAGTACAACTTGACTCCCTTGCCCCTTCTCGCTGTCGTCCGGGTAGTGAGATATGGTAGCGATCCACTTTTCTTTTTCTTATGCTTGAACTTTAAATATAAGGAACTGGCAACAGTGCGCAGGGGTGCTGCCTCTATGTGGCTCTGCTTTGCAACTTCTGGGGCACCAACAATGGTAAACCTCATGCTGGAATGGTCCGCCTCAATGCTATTCATTCACTTTCTTTAAGTTTTCATCTCACGGTGAAAAACAGATTACAGAATAATTTTTATAATCGCTTAAGGTATTAATATAGCCTCTGCATTATTTCACATTAACATGCATTTTAAATTTACAACCATTTTGTACTTCTCATTTAGCCTGGCTATTCAATTAAGCATTGCCTCGTTTTGAAACTGGCATTACAAGTGGCATTACAAGTGCATTACAAACGCAACTGTATTTACTTCCTAAGTACTCCTCACATTCTTACCATACTTTGGCACTAGCATGTTAGCGGCTATCTTGAACTTGTTTAAGCCACATATCCTATCCTCTCCTTGCTGCATTATAAACTTATGAAAGAAGGTTAAAAAAAATGTGAAATTAGCATTTTTTCTCCAAAGGGTCATAGGGTGAAGGGCTAGTCTGTTGATATGGTGAATTTGCAAATAGTTTATTTTTGCTGCTTGCCATAAATCTGCGTTAAACCTGTGTTAGGCTTCTGTAGGCTTCTCCGAGTGTTTATCTTCCACATTAAGTTGGGTAGCAGTGCAGCATACAAACAACCGCCCACACAAAATAAAGGTATTAAGGCAGTTACAATGTGTATTAACAAGCCCAGCCAGATCTTTGCACCTAATGCACACTGTAAGGCTCACCTTACACACAAACACACTCACACCAACATCAGCTTTAACCTTCATGTGTATGTTGCTTCCTTGCCTTTTTCCTAGGTTTCACATACCTACAAGTCTGCTGGTAAGTCATTTTATGTATCCACCATCCTTACATGAAATAAGTGCTTCATCTGGTAGGGTTAGACGTTTATCTAAACAGTCTTTGCAAATGGACAGATGATGCATACTATTTGCAAACAGTCAAATGGGTATCCTAAGAAATGTTAAACATTAATTTATGGGGAAAATAAATTGAAACAATAAATGACACTGCACATATGGAATGCTTAGTATTACAAACAAAAAACTGTGGAACTGTTACAAAAGCGCACCTTGTATTTTCATCGTAGAACTTGACCTTTCTCATTACCGAAGTATTATACCAGTCACTGAAGACCATCAGGGAAAGTCCATTATCCACATCCCTCTTCAGTTTTGTTATTTCTTCTGGAAAGAACTCTTCTTCACTGTCAACTATCAACAAGGTCCCTGGAAGCAGAGAATGATTAAAGCCATCAGATGGGAGCCAGCTGAACAAAATCTCCATGATTTTAACAGAAGGGTATGAAGTGATTATACCACCTTCATAACCTAGCTTTTATATAACACTTCATACCACACATCTGCTATCTTTAAGCACTGTAAAAAACCTGTTTCTATTACCCAATTAAATGGATCTCAATGTATCAACCTCAGAAGGATGGGAGGCTGAGTTGCTTTCACTGGAATTCAACTCATGACCTGAAGATTACCACATTTCTTAGCCACAAGTCTTTTAATCACTAAGCAGAAGATATTTACTCCAGTGCAAAAGACAGAAGATAAAATAAAAACATGGTATGTTCTTTCCTCTCTAGATACTTAGAAATAAAGAAATCTGATCTGCATGACAGCAAACCCACAACAACACACTTGACCAGCAGCTAGCACGGTCTGATGTTGCCAAAGATGTTTGGGAGAAAATAGAAACATCGTAATCAAACAAGGGAGTGAATATATATATCTCTCTCCAACAAGGCTCTTCCAATTCCAGCGATAGATAGATAGATATTTACAAAATGAGTAAAAATACTATTGATTTGCACAGAGTTCCCAAAAAGCCCAGAAATCCATTGATAATCCTGAAAACTCGGACAATTAAAATACACTTTACATCCATCATATCTTTGAGCCTTGACAGGCTATATATAACGTTGCTACTAAGCTGAAAACTGCTGTTCACTAGTGCACTTCTGCTGCAAAAAAAATACCTGCCCTCACTGAAGGTGGCGATAAATGGGATTATTAATGCTTTGTTAAATCAAGGAAAAATTCCCAATAGCTTAAACAATGCAATAACAGATCCCTTACTGAAAAGTGCAGGCATGCAATCGACCATGAGACTGGAGAGACAACCTGAGATGGCAATTGCAGATATCAGAGAAGGCCAAATCACTTCCCTGGTTGCAAAACTAACAAACTCCAATCCTTTTTTTATCAACCTGAAGAGTGGATCATCCAACTCTACTGGATCTACTGTAAAGGTGGCCAGAGATAACTAACATAGGTCTACAACGGTTAGGATCATTCTCGAACAATGGAAGAAAGCAAATTAAAATCAGCTCTTCATCTACTACAACAAAGCAGACTGTGTAGAATCCCGCAGGGATCTCCCTGGTCTCTTTTACTGTTAAATATTTACAGGAGACCACTGGCTCAGATGCTATCAGAGCAACCACCGGTTTCAACTGTAAGCACATGATATTTAACTATACATATTGTTCGGTACCTTAAAGAACCACAAAAGAAAGAACTTTTCCTAAACATGTGCATAATTGAATAAAGGAACAGATCCTAGGAGTGAAACTTAGGCTTGGCACTTACGTGATCGTGCTGCACCGAGCCCCGTCCACTGCGGCTGTTGCTGTTTGCGTGGAGGACGGTCCACACGGCACGGCGACGTCAGACGCTAGGTGGAGGGGGAAACTATTTAAATGCCAATAACGCGGACGCACGCAGCGGGCGCGTCTTAGACCAGCCCGATTACGCCTGCCCGTGCCAGGCCCGGGCCTAGGGCCAGGACTCCTGGATCCTTCTCCATTGTGTCCCAGAAATACTCTAAGGAGGAAATTATTAATTTTAACTCTAACGAGACAGGCGCTAAGTGTTTATGCCTAGCCCCATCTGATATCAACTTAGCATGTCCATGTGGTTTTACTCTTCCTCTTTCACCAGAGTAGAAGATTAAAGCGCTCAGCTCACCACAAAGAGTGAACAAAAAACTCCATTTAGATGATAGGAAACCGGATATAACTTGGGGACCGATCAATGTAAGATCCCTAACAAACATAAGTACGAAATAGCTGAGATGATAACCACTCATAAAATTGGCGTGCTCTTTATCACAGAAACATGGCTGATGCAGCTTCTGACCCAGATTTTGTGATTGCAACAGCTACGGGTTTCCAGTCATTCAGAATAGACAGACCATTAAAAAAGAGTGAGAGTAGCAATTATTTTACGAGAGCAGTTTTTAGCCAAGTTTGCTCCAGCTTCAACTCCTCTCTTTGAAGCGCTGCATTTTTCCATTGAAATAGCTTCCAAAATGACGATTAAAGGTATACTACTTTACCGCCCTCCTAGTGCCAGGAGCACATTTGTGCACAATCTGGAAGGACTTCTGGAATCCTCACTGTCTAGTAACGACTTCACTGATCTGGGGGATTTAAATTTGTATTTAGAAGATTTGGAAGACAAAGCAACAGCTATTCTGTTAGATACTCTAGGGCCGATAGGCCTTTCTCAGCTTGTCTCAACCCCCACACAGAGCAGGGCATACGCTCGACGGGATTTTCAGTTCCATGGCCGGTTTGTCAGTAAAAGAAGTCCTCCCCTTGACCTGGACAGACCACTTTTTAATTAAATTTAATATTGCAACACTCACAGCCCAGCCAACACAAACGATGAAAAAAAAAAACATTGATCTACATTGCGTTTTGACAATCAGATACGTTATTCCAATCTCTTTTGGAGGAAACACACCCTCAATTTAATCAGTGTGTAGACTCTAGTGCAGTTAAATACACTGAATGGCTAAAGGAAGCCATAAAAACCTCAGTTCCTATTAGAAAAATCTAAGGGAATTGGGATATGTCATCGGCACCCTGGTTCTAGGAAAAACAATTGTGCCGTAGGATGGAAAGGCACTGGAGAGCTAATTATGACAAAATAGAAAAAGAACTATATAAAACTACATCAAACAACTATAAAAATTTATTTAAAAATGCTAAGAAGGATTACTTCACTCAACAAGTCGAGAACAATCTAGCTACATTGCCAAAGTCCGATGCAATAAAATGGGAGCAAACGTTTTGTGACTATTGAGTCAACTTTCAAATCTAAAGTTATGGACATTTATAACATTTTCGTAACTGCCCCCGTCCATGATCCCATAGAGCTAACCAAAAATGACGAATTTCCACATGATTTGTTGTGCGCATTTGCCCCAATTCCTTCTGAAGTGGTAGCTAAACACATACTAGAGATGAAATCCGGTTCCCCGAAAGATCACTGCCCTTCTGGGGTCATCAAAAAGATAACAGAAGTGATTAGCCCTATTCTCACTCAGATTTTTAACATGATGTTCACTTTAGACTGGTTCCCATCTATATGAAAAGATTGCTCCATTCTTCTGTTGCTAAAGAAGCCAAACCTAGACGCGTCCAATTCGGCAAACTATCGTCCCATTGCCTGCCTAACACTCACGGACAGGATAGTTGAAAAGATTATGACTAAGCAACTATCTCAGTTTATTCTGGACAACAATCTTCTTGATCACTCCCAGTACGGTTTCCCAAGGGAACATAGCACTGAGACTGCATTGATTAATAACACAGAAGAAATCAGAACAGTGATGGATGGAGGACGATCAGCAGCCCTGGTCCTCCGTGATCTATCAGCTGCTTTTGATACTGTCGATCACAAGTTATTGCATCGGCAGCTGGAACCAATGGGGGTCCAGGGAATGGCACTGTCCCTTTTGACCTCCTTTTTGAAAGATAGGAGGTTAAGTGTTACAATGGATGGCTTCCAATCAAACTCCTATGTGCTGCCCTGTGGAGTTCCCCAGGGGTCGTCCTTATGCCCAACTCTTTTTAATATATATGTTGCAAAACTTGCGCCCCTGATTCGGAAATTTGGGTTTAATTTAACGTCCTACGCAGACAACACCCAGATAGTTGTGGCAGCATATAAGAAACAAACTGCTCTCTCTCTTCAGTTCCAAAACTGTATGAGAGAAGTCGACGGATGTTTGAGACAGCACTGTTTGAAGCTTAACTCAGAAAAGACGGAGGTCATTCTTTTTGGGGAGTTAGCACCCAGATGGAACCTTCTCTGGTGGCCAATAGAGATGGGTGAAGCGCCAACACCTGTGTCAAAGGCAAAAGATTTAGGCGTGTGGATTGACAAAAAGTTAGCATTATCTCATCAGACCAATGCTATTGTCACCGCCTCCCATTTCATGATTAAAAAATAAGGAAAATCATGCCTTATATCCCTTCTGAGTCCAGAAAGCTGGTGGTTACAGCGCTGGTCCAGACCAAATTCGACTATTGTAATAGTCTTTATTTGGGCATGTGTAAGCATTTTCGCAAAAAACTTCAATCTATCTAAAACACAGCCGCGCGATTGTTGAGCAATATCCCCAAATATGATTCTATTACCAAGGAAATTTGCCGACTTCATTGGCTTCCAGTGGCCAAACGAGTTGAGTTTAAGGCCCTCTGTTTAGCATTCAAGGATTTGAATGACACAGGACCTTGGACGCTCAAAGCACAAGTTACTACTTGTGTAACGATATAACTGTAAGAGACATTAGTTAGTGATAGATTCCTTACCTTAGAATATCCCTAGGCGTCAGACTGGATCCGGAAAGTTTTGCTTAGCAGTACCCCTGCGCGTCAGTAGGTGGCGTCCTCCGGCTCCGCGTCCGTAGCTGGCGTCGTATGCGCCGAGCTGACGTCACAGAGACTACTTAGGGGCCATCCATGCGTGCGGACGTCAGTTCTGTGCACGACTTTCCACGCCAGGAACGCAGAGCCATGCAAGAAACAGACTACTGGTGCCATGAAACTAGGGCCCTGAAAAGGGATGTCCTTAACCCTAGTAATCAGTTCGCAGGACGGGGAGGATGGGTGGGGCGGTAAGGAATCTATCACTAACTAATGTCTCTTACAGATATATCGTTACACAAGTAGTAACTTGTGCATCTGAAAGAGACACGTTAGTGATAGATTCCTTACCTTAGAATAGATACCCCAGCAATACCAACCCCGGTGGTGGGTCTGCGAACAAGATTACACCAGAAAGTCACAGAGAACAGAACGGCCAAAGAAGCCGTCTCTCCGGACTGGACGGTCATAGCAGTAATGCAGCGAGGTCCATGTAGCTGGCTGACAAATGTCCTGCAAGGGAACGCTGTGTCCCAAGGCAGTAGTGGCTGTTGTTGCCCTGGTGGAATGGGCACGCAACCCCACAAGAGGCTCCTTCTTGGCCAAGTAGTGACACCCTTTGATGCACAGAATGACCCACCGGGAAATGGTCCGTTTGTGCACAGCCCAACCTTTTTTGGTGCCCACGTAGCCAACAAAGAGCTGGTCATCCACCCGGAACTGTTGTGTACGCTGCAGATAGAATGCAAATGCATGTTTTGGGTCCAGATGGTGGAGCCTCTCCTCTTCCCTTGAGGGATGCGGAGGCGGAAAGAAGGTGGGCAAAGTGATGGTCTGCCAGATCTGGAAGGGCGTGAGAACTTTGGCAAAAAAGAAGGACGGGTCCTCAGAACCACCTTGTCCGGATGAACAGTAAGCAAAGGAGGTTTGGAAGAAAAAGCGTGGAGCTCACTCACCCTTCTGGCAGAGGTGATCGCAACCAGGAAAGCAGTATTTAAGGTGAGAAGACGCAAGGGACAGTTATGACGAGGCTCAAAGGGAGCGCACATCAGAAACATTAAGACAATGTTTAAGTCCCATTGAGGCATAAAGAACAGCACGGGAGGGAACGTGTAAGTAATGCCCTTCAGAAAACGGTTAACAACCAGGGACTTAAAAAGAGAAGGCTGATCAGGAAGCCGTAGAAAGGCAGAAATGGCAGAGAGATCGCATTTGATAGTGCCCAGCGCAGAGCCCTGCTGGGCAAGTGAAAGAAGGAAAAAAAGAACCTCAGAAAGAGGGGACGAAAGCGGATCCACAGCCTTTGCTGCGCATCATGCCACAAATGTGTTCCATCTACAGGTGTATACCGATTTAGTGGAGGGACGCCTGGCTGCCAAAATTACATCACAGACCTCGGGAGGAAGGTCGAAAGCTGTCAACTGTCGCCTCTCAATCTCCACGTATGGAGGAGGAGGCTGGACAGGTTCGGGAGGAGAACCATCCCCTACTGCTGCTCCCAAAGAGGCAGTCGGATCGGGGGGAGCGATCACCATGCTACGTAGCTCGGGATACCAGTATCTTCGTGCCCAATCCGGAGCCACAAGGATAACTTGGGCCCGGTCGCTCCAAATCTTCTTCAGCACTCTGGGCAGAAGTGGTATAGGCAGAAAGGCGTACAACAGACAGCAACTCCACTCGCGACGAAAAGCGTTGCAGAGCGAGTGCCGCCTTGGAAATTCCAACGTGCAGAACTGATGACATGGAGCGTTCTCTTCGGTGGCGAATAGATCTGACCAAGGCTTTCCCCATTGCTGAAAGACCTTGCGCCACGTCCAAGTGCAGACGCCATTCGTGATCCATCAAGCATCGGCGGCGGAGTTAGTCCGCCATGGCGTTCAGAGAACCTGCCAGGTGTTGAACCACCAAGGTAATGCCGTGATGTTCCAGCCACGTCCAGAGGGGCAGAGCCTCCTGACAGAGTCCAGGACCAAACCCCGCCCTGTTTGTTGCAATACCGCATGGCGGTGGTGTTGTCCGTGAACACCTGCACCACACTTCCCTGGACAAAGGGAAGGAATTCTTTCAGTGCAAGTCGGATGGCCCGCAGCTCCAAAAGATTGATATGGAGCCAGGACTCCGCCAGAGAACAGAGGCCTCTGATCTCCATCTCTCCCAAGTGGACTTCCCATCCCAGGAGGGATGCGTTCGTCACCACCGTGTGCTCCGGTTGGGGAAGGGGGAGGGAGAGGGATCTGCCACTGAACGAAACTCGATTTGTGAGCCACCACTGCGATTGTTGAGCAGTGCCCTCCGAGATCTGGACATGATCGGACAAGTTGCCCTGATGCTGTGCCCACTGGAACGTCAGGTCCCACTGCAGAGCCCGCATATGCCATCTGGCATGTGTCACCAACAGGATGCAGGAGGCCATGAGGCCCAGAAGCCGGAGTGTCAACCTGACAGAAACCCGGGTTAAAGGGCGAAAGATCGGAATCATAGACTGAATATCCCGGACTCGCTGCTCTGGAGGATAAACCTGAAACAGTGTTGAATCCAGAAACGCTCCAATGAAGGGGAGCTTCTGAGAGGGACTCGGGTGCGACTTCGGCACGTTGATGGAAAACCCCAGCAGATGCAGGAGGTCGGCTGTAGTCTGAAGGTGGCCGACAACTGTGTTTGGGGCGAGCCCGCCTTCAACAACCAGTCGTCGAGGTAGGGGAAGAGTGACACTCCTAACCTGCGCAGGTGAGCTGCGACCACCGCCATCACTTTCGTTAACACCCGAGGGGCGCTGGTAAGGCGGAAGGGGAGCACGGCAAACTGAAAATGCTCCTGGCCTACAGCGCCAGTGGGCCGGCAGGACAGGGATGTGAAAATAAGCGTCCTGCAAGTCCAATGCTACCATCCAGTCTCCAGGATCGAGAGCAGTCAAGGCCTGAGCCAGAGTCAGCATTTTGAATTTCTCCTTCCGGAGGAAGCGATTGACGTCCGAGAGTTCCAAGATGGGGCGCAGGCCCTCCTTGTCCTTCTTGGGGACCAGAAAGTAGTGGGAATAACAACCACACCCTACTTCCTGCCAGTGAACGCACTTGATGGCCCCCTTGGCCAAGAGGGCCATGACTTCCTGTTGGAGCAGAATCAAATGATCCCCCGACATGCGGTGGCACCGAGATGGCATGGCTGGCGGGGGGACTGAAAGGGAAGGGAGTAACCCTTGTGGATGATCTGCAGCACCCACTTGTCCAATGTAATATCGCGCCAGTGGGGGAGGTGGTGGTCGATCCTGCCACCCACCGCCGTGGGGTGCTCCACGAAGGACGGACTAGGAAGGTTTAGAGGGAGGAGCAGCGGGGGTGGAGGCGGACTGACCCGCACGCGAATTTCCTGACCCGCCCCTGGGGAAGCCGCGACCACGCTGAGGCTGGTTTTGCACAGACTTGTGAAGGAAAGAGCCTGGGTGCCCCTGCCCTGCCACAAATGGAACGAAAACCATGAGTGGCCAGGTTCTTTGCAGAAAGACCCAAGGACTTGGCCGTGGCCCGCAAGTCCTTAAAGCGCTCCAGTGCATGGCCGGCCTTATCGCCAAACAGGCGGGTGCCATTAAAGGGCAAGTCCATGAGCGAGCCTTGGACATCGGGCAAGAACCCAGTAGAACGCAACCTGCTCGGAGTCACACTGCCGGGCAAGGGGGTCCTCGGATCCTACAAGTCCTCCTCCACCACAGGAGGGGCCGGTCGCAGCGGCAGGGCCGGAGAAGGGACAAACGGTGCCGGAAACGGCACCGGGAACGGCACTGACCGGGGCCGGACTGGCGCCGTCTCCCAATGGGGATCCCAGGTCGGAAAAAAATGGTCCTGGAACCGGGGCAAGGGCGGAATGAACGGCGCCCAGTGCGGCGCCGGAGCTGGCAACGCTGCACCTCGTGGCGCCGGAGCCAACGGCGTAGGATCCTGTGGCGCCGAGGCAGGATCCGCTGGCGGAGCCGCAGGGCCGACAGGATCTTGACACGGGGTCCAAAGGTGTGCCGGCGGGAGCCCGAGGCCTAAAAAGGCAGTCCATGGCAGCAATAAACTCTTGCACCTGTTCGGGAATCGCCGACGGACCCGGGTAGGGCGGGTAGACCGTGGGACTCCCAGGCTCCAGAGGAGCCGCGGGGGCGGAGCCCCTGTCCCCCTCGTCTGCCTCCGAGGAGCGGTGGGGGGGACATCGGAGAGCGAACATGCTTCTTAGACCTTTTTATGACGTCGCTTACCAGAATCCGAAGACGAAGACTTGGAGCCTGAGGAGCGACGGTTCCGGTCCCGCGAGCGGTCCTGGGAACGGCCCCTAGACCCGGAGCAGCGGTGTGACGAATGCCGGACCTCCTGCAAATTCCTGCTCCGCTCACTCAAGGCCTTCGGGACAATGGCTCGACAGTCCCAGCAGTCGTGATCAGTCTCCAGGTAGTAGAAGCAAACATCATGGGGGTCCGCCAACGACATAATACGGCGGCAGGCCCCACAGGACTTAAAGCCAGGCATCCCTACGTGCACCAGGAGAAAAAAAAGGGGGGAGGGGGGGAGACAAAAAGTCTCAAATAGAAGTCAAAAAGTGACTAAGGTACGTGTTCAATCCGGATCTGCACTTGCTGGCACGGAAAAAGAAAAAAGACGTCAACGCGCATGGGTGGCGCCTAAGTCGTCTCCGTGACATCATCTCGGCGCACACGATGCCAGTGACGGACGCGAAGCCGCAGGACGCCACCCACTGACGCGCAGGGGTACTGCTAAGCAAAACTTTCAGGATCCAGTCTGACTCCTGGGGACATTCTAAGGTAAGGAATCTATCACTAACATGTCTCTTTCAGATAAGCTATTTGCTTGGTATCATCCGGCCAGACAGCTGCGGTCCTGAGGGACCAAAATGATGTAGGTAACTAGAATACGCACTTCGGGTTGGGGCGGTCGGGTCTCTCTTATGGCACTGCAAAGCTGTGGAACACACCTCCAGCCGAGTTGAGAGGAGTAGTTCCTCTTACAAATTTCAGGAGAAAGTTGAAAGCTTGGCTTTTCCAGAACTGAGTAACCAGGAAGATTTACGGCAGTCAACAGCACCAAGACACCCCCGGGTATTCGTGCGCTCAACAAATTTAATTAACATTAACGTCCTTCCATTTTTTGGGCCGAACAAACTCCGACTCTACCAAACCCTAAATAGCTAAAACAGTCTAGGAGTAGCATTCTATAATCATTTTTGTTATCAACAAATTACAATGGTGGTTGAAAATACTGGCTTTTTTCTCATGCGTTTTGGAAGGATCCTCCTGCTGCAATAGGGGGGGGGACCACATTGGCTTTGACAATGGCTTTGTAGTTAGAAAGACACAATTCCTTCAACACTGCTTTGCTGGAGCCATGTATAAAGCATTGCAAAGCTACAGAACATACAATATCAAGCAGGATAACCGGCCTTGGAGGACCTTCACTTGCAACCAGTGGTGCAGAACATTTTAATCTATTTTAACCTCACTGCAACCTGAGAAGCAGTAAGTAAAATCTGATATGAAACATGGACACAGATCTAATCAGGTTTTGGGAGCTCTGTTCTGGAAGTAGCTGTGCCCACACATCAGAAATCTTACTATTTGGCAGTAAATAATAATACAAAATTAAAAACAAGTCTGCTCAAGGAAGCGCTACCTTCCTGGCAGATGTTATTATGGTACTATCAGCCCCCTCCTGTAGAAATAGAATCTCTAGAACTCGCCTGCAGTTCAGGCCTAAAACTCTGATTCAGAGCTGTTAACTAGTCAAGCCTTTAAAAGTGGGCTATAAGCCTATATTACTCTCAGAACGATGCAAAGAGAACACCCGGAAGCTCTCCAGAGCAATGTGTGGCACAGTAAAAAGGGAAAGTGGTTTACACATAGGACTGGGTCCATTTCGAAACCGGTTTTTGACTGATTTGCTAAGAAGGAACCATGTACAAGTCAACGGCATATCAAATATGACTGTCTGTTACTTTAGAAGCTTTTCCAAACATACTGCAACAAGAGTTGGGTAAACAACCAATAGCATATGGTGAAAGAGTAATAACCGTTGCAGCTAAGCCATAGCCCACTATGTAACTATAGATATGCAGACCTAAAAAAGGAAAGAACATAAGCAGTACAAACACAGAATAGTGAGATGCTAAAAACTGCAGGTATGACGTTGGGTGCTGCTGCTCAAGATTAGTAGTTAATCCAGTGTTATTTATTTTAGTTTCTTTGTGGTAGTTTAAATTATTAGGAGTTATGTGTAATTATTAGTGGGGGTATGTGCGGTCATGTAGATGATTGGTAAGGTTAGTGAATGATCTTGAGGACATTAGGTATTGTTAGGCTGCAGGATTTTAACTTTCAAAGAAAAGGTTGTGTTCTTTGATATGACTTGGACATTTTCAGAAATACAACCACTGAGATTGAGGCAAACATGCACGTGACTTAGCAAATTTGTATACAGAAAGATGAGGCACTCAGATTAGGCAAAGGAAGAAAAGAGCCATTAGAAAGATAAAAAGGAGAGGAGACGATCAGAATTTTTAGGTAGTCAGCTTTTCATGCCGGATTTAGACACATTGAGGATGGCATTTGAGATAGCATGCAATTTAAGGATGCAAGACTGAAGAAAGAAACAGAATTATTTGCATGCAAAGATAGATTAGGTATTTCTGATAGGTACTAGAATCAATTTAACAAATTCTGTTTACTGCTAGGCTGCCACCACACCACTGCTCTAGCAAAGTCAGCTGTACACAAAACATTTTAGGCAAGGTTATGAACAGGGTGAACAGGTGAATGTGGAGCAGCATACTGTGATAGACTAAGTAGGTGCCCCACAATTAAAAAAGTGCCAAACATTTTCTTGAAAAAAAGATTTTGATATGATGAATTTGTCAATGGTCGTTTCCTTAATGAGTACTTCTTCATAATTGACCAAGTGATTTAGGCAAGGGCAAGAAGCAGAATTTGTTTGTAAGCAGACAAGTGGCTCTCAAATGAATCAAGTCCAAGTGTTTAAGCCACAAAGGGTCACAAGATCACAGAGATCCACCGCCTTTTCCCTGTCTGTCTTAGCAGGACACTCACTTTGGTAAAGAAGGAATAGAGTAGCAAACCATAAAGTGCCCAACCTCAGTAGTTTGGGTGCAGTGGACTCTCAGAGGCCAAATTACACTGCCTGTCCAAGAAGCAGAAAGCACTTTTTGCAGTTGAATCTGGATTCACTACATGGACTCCCCGCAGATTCCAGAAGTTTTCCTCACAAACATGTGATGAAAGTGTATTTTGAGTCAAAAGTTGCAGCTTGCTGGGTTTTGTGGGCAAGGAAATGTTGTGGCATCCACGCAAAGCACACCGCCCTGGACTCCCCTAAGTGTTTAATGTTCAGATCTGCCTCGGTCTGGTAAGTTTTCCCAAGGGCAGCCATTCACCATTGCAAGTGGAATGATATTGGGAGTTAGCCTCACTTTCTTGGCCCATATGTAAAAACAACACCCAACGGAATCAAATGTCCTTCCATTTGCCATTGGGATGGGATTTCTTAGTGCACAGGGGAGCGGAAAGAAAGTTAAGGCTCTAGGGGTGAGGGTGTACCAGATGTTAGAATGGGCCAGAACAACTCCATTATTGTATTTTCTTTTTGGCCCACAGGTTAGGGCAAACTTCCTGTCAGCCCTGGGGCAAAAAAAAATGTGTTGCTTTTTTTGGGAGTGAGGGTGTGGCCAATGCAAGAGTGTAACACCTGCGCCACCTTTTTGCACCAAAGGCAAAATCCCTGGACAGACTGTCACTACATATATTTCTATTTTTCAAGAATTAGGGCATGGGCCACTCCAATATAATTTTTTTATTGACCCTGGTGTCTAGTGGGCTTAGGGCCCCCAGGGGGACAGATCTGGGGTAATTAACCCCTATTTAGCTCCCGGTGAGGCCAGAAAGACTATCTGTTCATTTGTTCGGGGGGGGGGTATGACTATGCCAGGCAGCCCCAACCCCTATATATTTTTTTATGGACATTTCCCTGGTGTGTAGTGGGCTGTCTGGTTTACGGGGGTGGGGGTAGGTGGAGGGCAATCACCTCCATCTGCCCTCCAGGGGAGCAGAAAGACTGTGGTCTTATTTCTTTTTAGGGGTGGGGGCACAGCCTTGCCCATAGTGGACAGCCCCTACCCCTATATATATATATTTTTTTTATTAACCCTGGAATATAGTGGGGTTTTTTTTTGGCCCTCCCTCTCCCCCACCGGGGGGTTGCAAATTATGGGTGGAATGGGTGGGGGAACAAATACAAAAAATTTATATTTCCCCCTGGGGAAGCACAAGCCTGTGCCTAAGGGGCCTCTTCCCCATCAATGGTTCTAGTGGGTGGATTCTTTCTTGGTGATCGCTCTCAGACTGTTATTGCCTGTGCCTTCTGACCTGTGGCCCAAAAGGTCCTTTTAATCGTCTGAAGATATGTACGAAAGAAAAAGTTTTCCAGTCAGTCAAAAAAGCCTACAAAAATAAAAGATCACTTGCCTTAAAACTATGGAGGTATATTCTGATCCGTCACTACAAATTCCTGCATGGTCAATAAAGAACTATATCCACAAGTGAAAAATAATTGACTGACCAGATTCAGGGCTCTGTGTACAAAGATGAATTACTTACCACACATTCAAACTAGGGATGGTCTACTTCAAACCAAAGCAAATATTAAAATGTATGGGTCTGCTTCAAAAAATGACACGGACAGCATTAATTAAAACCAGTGGTCAATAGCAGAGGCAAAGGAAGTAAAAATACAAAACTGTTTGCTCAGTACAGTCATTTCAAGAGGAAGGAAGAGAGGATAAAAGGTTCCTGTAGCGAGCTGGAGTCTTGTCGCAGTACCCAACCCCCACACGTTTTGCCTGGTATTTGATAGAGCTTTGCCTGAAGTGTACTAGGTACCTGCAAACTAGGTCCCCAGTACCAGTGTTCTTTCTCTAAACACGTTCAATTGCTTCCCCCAAATTGCAATACCTTCAGCACACTCTGCAAGGCCCTAGTAAATGGTGCACCTGGTACCGTGGGCCGGAGGTACTAAATATGGTCCCTGAGGGCTGGAGTATGAATTGTGCCACCCTAAGGGACTCCTCAGCAAGCACATGCAAGACTGCCAGTACAGGCTGCGTGTTTTGGTGCAAACAAAAGCGAATACAGAACATGTTGTGTAACCCTGTGTGCCATGTTCCCAAACACTACAATTTGTAAGTGCTGGCCAGTTCTATCACCGCCAGTGACCAGCGAAGCCAGTTGAAACCATGTACTGGACACTGGTCAAAACGAGTTAACAGCTGTATGAAGGCTTCACTGAAGATAGGGATGTTTGGTATCAAGCATTTCGTATTGATAAATCCAACACTGGAATCAGTGTGGGTTTACCAATACATGCACACAGAGGGTACCTTAGAGGATCCCCTGAAGCCCTACCAGGCTCTGATGTGGTTGCCGACTGGTCTCTGCCAGCCTCCTCTCCCCCCCCCCCTCCTCAAAGACACTGCTCGACCTTCAATGGGGAGGGCCTTCTGCTCTCAGGAGACCCAGAAAAAATCCTGTCCGGGAAGAGGGTGCACACCCCCTCCCACAGGATTACCTGCTGGTTAGCCTTCCTAGGCCGGGAAGCCTCAAAGACCTGACACCTTTGAAATGCAAATCCGACTCCCCTCACAGCAGAGGAAGTAGAGCCCCTTTGCCCAGAGCCCCTTTGGTACCTAGACAGTTGGGAAAATAGAGCTAGTCAAGTAGGCGCGCCACCCATAGGCTAGTACAACCCCGAAAGTGGACTAAACTGAGGTGGACATGGCTTTTCAGAAGTAGCTATCTTTGTGATGGCATACTTAGTTATTCTAGGACAGGGTTATGCCCACTTCCCACAGGACATGGTCATATAGGGGGCGTAGTGACCCCAGGTGTCAGCAGCCCATTGGCTACTACTCTACACTCCCCCAACGCCCGTAAATTTAGTATTTGGGGGAGCCCCTGGCACCTGAAGAGCAGATCCTGACTGTTGTACCTGTCAGCTTTTGGGTGGTCTCCCCCTATTTTTCTCTCTTTCTGCCTCACATTTTATTTTCCACCAATTCTTTTTCGTGTGGCCTTAGGTCTCCGGGCGCCTCACCACTGCCAATCAGTGCTGAGGCGCAGGTGCGCCTTCCTAAAATGGTGGGATGGGAGAGCCTCATAAAATGGACGCCTGCTAGAAATTATTACCTCAGAGCTCTGGCCCATAGGATAGCATTAGGGGGTTCCAGAACCTTCCGGTCCACTCTAGTGACCTGGGCCCAGGCTATATAAGGGAGGACACAGGGCGGCCATTTTGTCACACTGCTGGGCTAGCTGGAGTGCAGACTACAGCGTCAGGGGGATTGTGTCACAGCCTAATTGGACAGCTCCTACGGGCTGCGGGTTGGTCTGAGGGTGCTGCCCTTCTTCCTGTTGATCTGGCCCGGTCCGACAAAAAAGTTCAGAGAGCACAACGCCCCAGTGTGTCCACACATTAAGAGGACTAAACCATTTGGACAGCTGGTGAGAGTGGCCTTGCCCCAGCCCTAGGAACCTAGGAGGGTGGGAGCTGTATGCTGAGAGGGCAACGCTGAGCAAGGGACCCTTCCTACGACCCCTGAAGTGAGGCTGGGACCTAACCTTTGCCCTTGCCTCCTGTTTGGCCCTTTTCAGAAGCGTGCTGACATTGCCTGTGCGTCTGCCGCCTAATTCTGCCAGCGCTGCATTGATCAGAGCCCCCCTCTCCCCTCACCGAAGCGCTGAGGTGCCGAGGTTGGCAAAAGTTTCACCGCCGCTTCCCTGGGTGCTGAGAAGGGTCGAGCGTGAGAAAAATGGGAGCGACGCGAGGCTCTGTGAGAGACACTGGGCGGGGTCGCTTAGCAACCAGACTCCCACCTAGCACGTCACCTCTCTGCCCGAGCCGGAGCTCCTCAGAGGAGTGGAAGCCGCCGCGGCCCTTCGGAAGGCCGAACCAACTGTCAGCTTGTCTCTCCGGAGAGAATGCGCAAGGAGGCCCACACGCTGTGGGATCTCCAAGGTGTCCGCGTCGCGGCTCGGCTGCGGCCCCTGCCCCTGGCGAAGTGCTATAAGCCGAAGCGGGAGGTCAGGGGAAGATCGGCCCTGCAGACTCGTTCCGCAGAGAGTGTGACAGAGGCGCCGGACGGGCGCAGAGGTATCGGGGAACAACTTAATGGAGGGTGGGGCTAAAGGAGCGGAGTCATTTAGGGAGGGGGGACTGTAATGAACGGGCTGCCAAGAACTGAGCCTCTAAGTTGATCCTCTCTCTCTTGTAACAACGTGACTGGCTCATAATAAGAAAGTGGGTACCAGACCTCTCTACCCCCTCTGAAGTTAAGCATCCATAAGCATTTTCTTGCGCAGGAGCTAGGAAGAGACAAGGCACTCTGGATATGGTGATGGAGCAGATTTCATCTGCAGTCATGCATTGTTTAATTTTTTTTTGTGCTTCAGACAGGCTGCATTTAAATTGTCACGCACATTTTGGTGCAGGTTAAAAACATGGCACATGAAAAACATGAAAGTGAGGCCTGAAAATGCTTTTGCTGAATTAACATGTTTTTTTGCAATGTAGAGAAAAAGTGGCCTTTTTACCTTTGAAGATTAATAGAATGTGTTTCTCTCTTCCCAGCTCATCCATGTAATCTAGATTTATTATTCCTGTCTTAATAGACTTTGACTTGTTGCATATTTTGATAAACATTTTCAGTTAATAACACCTCTTTTTATAATGTGTGTGAATTAATAATGCACGTGGGAAACATAATGGACTGATTTACATGAAATTAATATTATCTTTGTGTTTGTTTTATTTTTGGGGCCTACACAAAATATGGCTGCCTGTGAATCCATCAAGGCTATTACTGGCAATTTAATGAGAATGGAGCATGCGCAGACTGTGGCAGCTTTCCTCATGACAAAAAGTCAAGGACAACCTGAACTGTACATTCTTGTGACTGTGCCAATGTACCAGTTAGTTAAAAGTATCCGTTCTGACTACACTGTGGAAGGAAGGAAGAGAACTAGAATGAAACATTTTTCCTAGTAAATGTTGCAAATGTTTATAAATGTAGTTATTCATGTATGCTTCTTTTGTTAAAACTGGTGAAGTCAGGTTTTTAGAATGAGTCAGGGGAGTGAGAACTCATGCCATCATGACTGACCAATCACGTACAGGTTTCCTGAAAGATGCTACATCTTTGTGTAATCTGCCAATAATTAGGGTATAAATACTGTCCTCTCTGGATGGGGGCTGGCTTTTTTCTCAGCTCAGCTGGCTTCTATGGGTTAGGTACGAGAAACGTCCCGGGAGATTGCTGAAGGGGAGGTGCGTCCGAGGAGGTTCAGGGGGAGGTTTCTTGCTTCCACGTCATATCTTGGCACTTCAGGCCACATTCCTTTGAGGCCTGTGAAGGAGGGCTGCTTTCCTCTTTAGACACAGACAGACAGAGAGTGCAGTGGATCAGGATAGAATTAGATGCTAAACTTTAAGTTTGTGCTTTGACTAATTAATTAGGTCTAAAAAGATTTATTTGATTTATGCATTTATTTCTCTTAATGGGAGATTTTTTGCAAACTATTTAATTATTGATTAGCTTTGCAAGACTTTTTCTTACAAACTCTTTAAGAATTGTGCGCCACATTTTCATAACTACATGTAATGCTTATATGCAGACTGTAATGTGTTCTGTATTATTGATATTTTTCCTGTTTTCCAAATTCTGTAACCTGATTGATATTTTACTAATGAATAAAGGGTCAGAGAAAAAATAACTTTTGACTAGAAAATAAAACCCTTTAAAATACTCAACAACTCTTTATTGGCTTGAATAATGATTGCAGTTTTTACTGGTCATGATTATTTAAAGTCTCCTGAAGGTAATACATGGTGTGAAGGGCCCAACACCTTTTGAGCGGTAAATTAGAGGTAGCATGAGGGTTTTGCATTGAGAAACTACCAGAAGAAATTACCGCTCCATCAATGGAACCACTGATGTTCTAATCTTAAAGTATTTACCTGCTTGATTCAAATTGATGCAAATACCTGCTAAAGCAAAACTTAATGTATTTACATGCTTGTTTCAAATTGATACATATATTTTCTAATTCAGTATTTAATGTACTTACCTGCTTGTTTAAACTGCTGCATGTTCCTATTGATTTATGTGTAAAATACTTACCTGCTGTTTGCCTAGTTGAATGTATTTAAATACCTGGTTCTCTGATTATTGTGAGGGAATGCAATCTACTGTCTAATTAATGCAGCTAATCCAAAAATGGAATGTCCAAAGTCCTAATTTATTAACTATTGGAATCTTCATCTCCCTTTTTTATTGCAAAAAGATAAAGCCTCTCTATTTTCTATTTAACTAAGACGGTGTGGTGTCATTTTTGGTGGGTTTGCAATGGCGTGTTGTAGTGTGTGCTGCGCAAGTACGTCACAATTGCCTTCTAGAGTTAGCCTTCCCACTCTGTGCCATGCTACCCTAAGTGGGCCGGTGGTCCCAGTTCCAACACTGACGACCTACGAACAAGAAGGACGCTGAAGAGACGCATAAGCAGAAGAGTGATGAGATCAACTGACTTGGACCCAGTCCTGCTGGCCTGTCTGCTGTTCACTATCGAAACTGCGTCAAACACGTCTTGTATTGCAGCTGTTGGGCCTCCAAAACCTGGCAGGACAGCCTGTCTTCAATAAAGAACCGAGACCTCCATTAATGGAGTGGGGTCCCATAGTTCACTGTACTGAATGCCACATTGACTTTTCCTCCAACAGGATAACATTGCAGCTTCCAGAAATTGCACTGTCGAATTTTTGTGAACTAAAAAGAATTAATTAAAAACGTACTTACCTGAACGATTTTCTTATGATGCCTAAGCATTTATAAAGATACTTGCTATTTTTTATCAATTAGTGTGGATCTGCTTCTTGAGTCGTGGGTCTCATTTAGTGACCATTGTGTGTATTTTCAGATGTTTGCGCTCCTCTGTTTTGGGCCTAAGACTGCTCAACCACACTACACCCTAGCAGAGCACCTTGTGATTCCCATAGCAAGCACCCTGTCCACTCATAAAGGAACCCCTGGACTCTTTACACAATATATCTCATTTTGATAGATCATATAAACAGGCAGCTTCCAACAGTTACAATAACTGGGAGGAGTCTGCAAAAGACCATCCCTGGAAGGTAAAGTCCCACGAACTTTCAAAACCAACAGGAAAATAGCCACATTTGTCACCACATTTTTTAAGGATACCAAGAAGGGGCTCAACAACCATTCCTGGAGAGGATACCAGAACAAACTCCTGGATATCATGGCCCCTCTGACAAAAATCCTGGTTGCGGGTGAAGAGGCCACAGAAATCGGCAATGGGTGGGGGGGTGCGCTCGATAGGCAGCCTTTACAAGCCAGTTTCCCAAAAGTTTAACAATAGGTCATTATAATAGTAAGGTCAAAGAAAGTTGAATCTTCTTTTCAAAGAAAGGTGCCAGCAGAGCTCCTGGCAGCAGGGGAATCTTCTTTGGTGCATCCAAGACCCCAGGAGGAACCTCAAATAAGGAGTATGCTTTCATTCCAACCAAAGTGTGTGGGGGGAGAGAGAAGGGAGAGGGGGGCTAGGACGGTTCTTACTCAAAACGAGGGAGGTTACGGAGGTTGCATGGGTGCTACAAATAAGCAAAGGTTGGCAAATGGCGCTCTACACAACTTCATGACTCAGGAGAGAACCCATTCACTTTCTTTCTCAGAGGATGATTTTCGTCTACGACGAAGAGGTGAATTCAATAAATTAAATAAAGATCAAAGGAGAAATTAAATAAAGACCAAAGGAGCAATACTTTCAACCATCTTATACCCGAACAGGTTTCCAAGCAATATTTTCCGGGTCAAAAAGAAGGAAAAAGGGGTTCAACCACTAACAAATTAAAGAGTTCAAGGATTGGCTGGTACAGGGCCCTTCAAAAGGGAAGGCATGCATCTTCTCAGAGACATTCTGCTACCAAATGATTAGATGGTCATGCTGGATATGAAGGATTCATAACTCACAATCCACATCTATGTAACTCACAGGAGACTCCTCCAGTTTATTGGAAGACCTTAGGTGTAGAAGTTTACAGCACTCCTTTTCAGTCGCTCCTCCATCCAGTGAATACTAGTATTAGTGACCAAACCTGGATCCAAAGTCTTGGGTGCTGCGTTAGGTAGGAGTATATGCAAGATATCTTTACAGTGATCTAGTATATTGATAGATGTGTACTCTGCATGTGTTTGCGATTATTTGTTCAAGAGGAGCTTCTGATGTTCTCTTATTCATGAAGAGGAATGGCCCAGAAACAGGAATATTAAAGGATTTAAGTGTCAAGAAAGAACAAAAAATGTTTCTCATTGTGGATTGTCTTATGTGGAATATGGGAGCTCTGACTGAAGACACAGTGTTTTCTAGTTGCAAGGACTCATGGGAAATGTGGTCCTATACGTCAACAATACTGTTGATGTTATTGATCTAACTAGGCTGCTAAGAAATAAAGTGAAGGAAGGAAAAACATAATTCTTTCCGTTAACAGAATTGAAGTAGTAGCTAGGAAAGTTTACTTTCATCACCAAGGTAACCTACCCAAGCACCAGAATGAATATGGAAACATTGCTTTTTGCAATACCTCCTGAATGCGGCTAGGTGGCACCATTTGCCTCAGTCGTGACTTCATCCACCTCTAGATGCGACGATAGGGAGCAGCATATAGGCACTTACCCAGAGTGCAGATGTCATTTTAATCATCAGATTATCCGCACCCTCAGAGGTGGAATGTCAAGAGCAGATCAGTAAAATTGACACTGGGTGAAACCCAACTTGAAACCCTATTACTGGCTTAGGTGCACTACACAGAAAAGGGGAGCTGCTGAGCCTTGAAAAACATGTAGTTAGATATAGTGTTAACTAGAAAGAGCGTTATCGAAGGTAAGAAAGTTATTCTTCTTATGGATACTTTTAACTGCAGATTCCTTGCCTTGTGAATAGATGTCAAAGCAATACTTCCCTCCATGGGGGTGGACCTCATGAGTGCACTTTACACCAGGAAGAAAGTCCTACAGAACCGAGTGGGCAAAAGGGCCCTCTTGGCAGACTTCAGAACCGATACAGTAGAACTTGGAAAAAGTATGGACTGATGCCCATGTGGCTGCCTAGCAAATGACCAGAAGACCACAAGTTAAAGCAGTAATTGCAGCCTGTGTTCTTATGGAATGAACCAGTAAGGCCCGAGGAGCATTTATTTTAGCTAAGGCGTATCATACTTTAATGGAAAGGACAATCCACCAGGAGAATATTCGCTTCTGGACATCTTTTCCATTCTTTATACATATAAACCCAACAAACAGCTGATCATCTATCAATATAAAAGGTAAAAGCACACTTATATACCAACTGGTGAAGTAGGTCTTCCACACTGATGGGTACATAGAAGAAAAGACTGAGAGCACGATGGACTGAAATGACCACACCACATTCAGAAGAAAGTACTAACAGTTCAGAAGCACCAGCTTTTTTTAAAAATGTTTTTTGATAGTTTCTGTATGTGCGTTTGTGCGTGTCTGCGTGTATATGAGAGTGAGCACATTTGTGTGTGCTTGTGCATGTCTATGCATGTGATGGTGTTTGCGCGTGCATGAATTTGGGTGTTTTTGTATTAGAGCATCAGATTGTATGTGTGTTTGTGTTCTTGGATGTTTCTGGCTATGTGCTTGTCTGTGTGCGTCAGTGCGCATATGAGTGTGTGTTCTCACATTGGTGTGTGCATGTCTGTGCGTGTGATGGTGTGTGCACGCTGGATGGAATATGCTACTTACCAGTATGCATCTGTTCTTGGCATAGAGGGCTGCAGAGTGGTACATTTATGAATAGATCGCCATCTGGTGTTGGGCTCGGATGATTGCACTTTGAGTACAGTCCCCTGCCTGACCCCAAGAGGGCTTCCATAGTGGTCCTCTACACGTTGTTTTACTTCCCTGGGACAACAATTGGACATTGACCAGACCTTGAACCTATCCCTTAACCTGCCTACACATCAGGACTTGGAACCTGCGGAACTTACCCCAGACTGTGGAGACCTAGCGATTTGGCTGGTGCCCGGTGGAGCTACCATATAGCTAAAGAGAAGATGGGTTGTGGACTCCCCCTCCCTGCCGTCATCTACCCAGCCGGACCTTGGGTAGATTTTCCCTCGTCTCTACATCCTGTCTTCCTCCTACCCCTTCACCCATCCCCTTCCAGCTCCATTCACCTTGTCCCCTATGTTCTTTAAATGCTTTTCTTGATACTTATGTAACTTTTAAATGATGTAATTTGTTCCCATTTAGTACTCTTACTCCCTTTGTCTACCTCCCTAGCTCCTATCCACTCTCCCCTGAATCTCTCGCCTTGCCTGCTAGTCTGCCTAGCCCCCTGTCCTTTGTGCCCTTTGACTAAGCACTCCTTCACCCCTTGTTGGGGAAAGATCCAATATTTATACTCTGGAGTCTCAGCGTACCCGCTGAGAGAGTCCACTGCGCCAAGGGAGCCACTCATGGCTGAGGTATGGTATGGCACCCCTTGCCAAAGCACTCCCTCTACCCTTTTTGGGGAAAGATCCAGTATGTAGGCCTTGGAGTGTCAGAGACCCCTCTGAGAGAGTCCACTGCGTAAAGGGAGCCTCCCACAACAGAGCTAGGGAAGTGATAGCACTTGCCCTGGGATCACATCTTACTGGACTTTGGACGTTGCTTTGACTCGTCTACCGGTTTGTGTCCCCGTCACGCTTCCCCCTCCTCTTTCCATGCGGTGTCCTTCACCCTCCCCTCCTCTTTCCCGCCTTCATTACCTGTCTGCTTCCCCAGCTCCTTCCTCCTTCCCATAATCTTTCCCTTGCCTGCTTTTCCCCTTACGTATTTGTGCTCATTGTTTATCCTGACCTTACAAGTAACTATGTTGCCATGCTCTAATAACTGTGTAACCTTTGTAACGATGTAACCTGTAACTATAATCTGATGCTCATGTAAAGCGCTCTGATACCTCCGGGTCTAGCCAGCGCTATATAAAACCTTAAAAATAAATAAATAAACAGTGGCTGAAGTGACAAAGTATGCAGCTTGCTGAAGTGAATGCAATTAAAAAATTATTCAGGGGCAAGAGCATAGCTGTGGAGATGCTCAAAGGGAGCAAACATAAAGAAGGTCAAGATTAAGTGAAGATCTAATTGTAGTATAATGGAGGAAGAAGGAGGAAACAGGATGAAAACATATAAATAAGCCCCTTTAACAAATTCACCACAATGGGTAATTTAAATAAAGAGCTGAAACCATAAAAGGTGAAAGGCTGAAAGGGCAGACTGATAACCTTACTGTGTCACAGCAAAGCTTTGCTGGGTCAAAGATAAAAAAAACAGACCACCACCAGTAGAGGATCAACTTGATTATGCTCACACCAGGCAACAACCTTTGCCCAAAGACCAGAATATACATATTTGAAAAAAGGACTGAGAAATTGGGATGTCTTATACGGTGTGGCTGTGGAACCTCACCATGTAATACACTTACCAACCCCTTTAGGAGCCTCCGATTTCATTTGTCGAAAATTCAGCTCAACCCTGTGTAGCAGTGACTCTGAGCAACAAGGTTTACACATAGGAACACGTGTAAAGCATTTAAACAGCACCATAACAATTGAAGAAAGTAAAAAGACCTCAAGAAAATCCTACACCAATTAATAAAAATAGCCTGTATTATTACGTATTTCCGGAGACCACAACAAAAAGATCCACTGGAGGGTGCCATAGACAAAGAATTTACAAGGTAGAGTAAACCAGGGTATTTCACTAAACCGCAGACGAGTATTGGCAAATTCAACGAATTTGACAAAAAATGTCACCAAAAAGTTTGGGCTAAGTGTAAGCAGTCACTTTAGTTGACCAACTCGACATCGCTCAAAGTCATATCGGTGCCGGGAGAAATCCAGTCGTGACTGGAATACCAGTCACCCAGTAGCTCAGTAAAGGGCCAATCCTTCCTCGGTCGATAACTCATCCTCTGGAGGTCCAAGCAGCACCTTGAAGACACTCCCAGCTTTAGAAAACTTGTTTGCAACGTTGTGCGTCGGGCCCTGGTCCCGGTCCCAGGTGCTGCATGGTGTTGGGTTGAAAATTCAGGGCTACCAACTTGACCCAGCATGCTTCTCATATGATCTGACTCTGTGCTGTGATAGGGAGGCCTTCTCACTGACCCTTAGAGTATCTTGGCTTTGGCTGGGCTGTGGAGACGACGTTTTCTCGAGCAGGATCCAGTGCCTCTGCTTTGCTAGCCTCCAGGTTCAGCAGGTGTTGCCTATGCCAGTGCAGCCTCTCTTTGTCGGTTCCACGATGTAGCAGGGCAGTCTTTCATCCAGTTGAGATCGGAGTTCAGGGTACCAGGGGTGCCCAACTTATGCTCAGAAAATGCCTTTAGGGCAGGATGAGGTTGGTAGCCAATGAGATACGGGGTTCTCTCCCACCTAATGACCACTTCTTGAAAAGTGTGGCACCTGGGCTTCCCAGGATGCACCATTCTGCCATGACCCCTCTCCCGACGTGTGGAGTTTCCCTAGCCCAACCTAGACTTGTCCCTACCAAGGAGGCTACACAACCCTTGAAAACCAGTATGGCAACTAGTTTACTGAACCTAGTGCCAACTTGTCTGCCTGAACAATGAAGCCGCCCCTCTCCCAAGTGTTACCCATTGGCCCTTGAAAGGCCCCTTTTGAATCCTTTCCTGGGAGTAGTTAGGACATCTCCACAGGAGGACAAAAAAAGGTCTCGGAGACAGTGTGCAACCAGTATTGGCAGAGGGACAATAAAAAGGCAACTTTACTAAAGATGCACACTTTTTTAATTGCGAGCTGAGAATCAAGTCAGGCTTAATTTAACAAGTTGTTTGATACCTTAGATGGCCCACTTTGGTTGCACGGTTCCAGAGTTGGCACAGCAGAGGGGTAATCAAGATTTTCTACAGTAAAAGTGACAGTAATATTACATGTGCTGCCCACTGGAAATTGTGAGAAAGTGCCCCATTAGCCATGGTTAGCCCCTCCACTTTATACCGGGAAAATTTTGTTTTAATTGAAAGTAAACAGGGTCCGTGCCAACTAGGTCCCCTGTGTCATTGCTCCTTCCGTAAAACTGTACCACGATTGGCAACTTCAGTCCCCCAGTAAGTCCCTAGTAGATAGCACCCCTGGTACCTAGGCATTGGGACTGAAGATGGTCCCCATAGGGACCCCTCACCACGACCATGCAAACTGCCACTGCAGCCAGCATGCCTTGGTATTGACAAAAGTGCCATGTCACAGCAGCATTGCCTAAGGTATAGGTAGGTCACCCCTCTAGCAGGAATTACAAGCCCTAAGGCAGGGTGCACTGTATCTCAGGTGTGGACATATCTGCATGAGCAGATTTACCCCTACAATATAGAAGTCTATACTTAATATTGTAAGAGCCAGGGAAGCCATAGAGTACATGGGCTGTAAACTTAAGTCGAGCTCCAATGCACCATGATGGCTTCACTGAACCCAGGAGTGTTCGGTACCAAACAACTCCTCTTAATAAGCCCACACTGATGCCACTGTTGGATTTAATAAAATATGTACTCAGAGGTGCCTCATGAAAAACTACCAACCTTGGTGTGGTCTCTGACTGGCTTTGGAGCAATCAGTAGCTCCATATGAAGTAAGAGGTTGTGTGGGACTATTCAGTACCATATATTGCGTTTAGTTCCCCCTTGTCCCAGACCTTAAATCATGTTTTTTATGGGGTACCTTTCTCGTGATTAAAGGTTTCTGCTTGCTTTAGGCAGCCTGCCACCACCAGATCTGCTTCTGAACCCCTGTGCCGAGAGCCCCTGCTCTCTGAGACCAGAAACCAAGGCCTTCCTGGGCATAGGTGTCAAACCTGGATGAGCACAGTGCTCGAGAGGGAGGCTTCAATGGCCTTGGTGCCTTTGTAATAAGACCCCAGCCTCTGCTGATCGCCACAGATGGCAGTTCACAGGTCAAACCCCCACTTTTGGCAGGAGAACCAGTGGGAAAACTTAGTGAGAAAAGGAGGTGCCAGAGGTGAAGTAAAGCAAATTTTTCAGTGTCCACCTTCCTGAAGATGGTGGGACATTTCAAAACAGGGCTAGGGCTATGCCTCCCCTCCCACAGGAGGGAGGCATAATAGAGGGTGTAGACACCCCAGGTAAGGAACCCATTAGCCCCTACCCGTCACTCCCCATGCAAACCCTAAATATTGTATTTAGGTGGTACCCCCAGACCCTGAAATCAAATTCCTGATTACCTAAGAAGCCCGAACGCTGAATAGCCGCCCGAGCAGGAAAGAAGGACTAGCAACCGATTCTTTGCCAGCCCTGCTGCACTCCTACATTCATTTATTGGTCCTGTTTTCACTCCTTCTCCTCTACCATGGCCCCCACCAGGCCGAGATTCCTTTGGGTCTACCTCTTCGCTAATCTTTCCCCTTTACTATGTTTCCTAATGGCCTCTGGGTAACCATTTCAAAATGTCACCCGTTTTTAGTTGATAGCTCGAATTTTGACTTTTATTTTTTGTCACCTTATTTCATTTGGTTGTACCCACGGCACTGTAGGTCACTCATTTTCATTTATTTTAATTTTATTTATCACTCTTTTGGGGGGTACTGAGAGTTTTTCACGCGTTTGTAACCCGTTTTCTATGCCGAGCACTGCCAGGTTGTTGTCTATTTCCATTGCTTCGCATCAGCAATCTGTTTCAGCAGGAACCTTTTATTGTATCCTTTACACACGCCGCACAACCGTTCTGATCGTGGCGGTAAATTTGTGCACATGTGGGATTATATTGGCGTCTTGTGTCTCACCCAGACGTACTCCATTTGTTACTTTTACTACTTTGCATTGATTACTGTTGAACAATCTTTGTATATGTCTCCAGCCGCTTTCACTCTCAACAGTCAATGGGGATATTTGTCATAGAGTTCATGGTTTTCAACCACTGCATTTTCCGATCACTTTTTCGGTGTCAATCCATTAACAAGACTTTTCACTATCTACTCACGTTCTACTCTTAGTTTTTCTTATAAGGGGTTCAATTTTTCTACACATACAATTCACCTAGCATCCGGCCTTTTTCCCCTGATAGATTTCACACTCACCACAGTTTCTACATATGCCTTAATTCATCACTCAGGATAGTTTGCTTACCTTTGTGCTTTCCACTTCATTATTTACAAGTGTAATGTCTCCTGACAAAGGATTTTCCCAAAATGCATTGGGGTCTAGAAGAATTATGATTTATTTATCTTCATGACGATGTGATATTCCGAAGGAACTTCAATTTGCTTACTACTTCCTTATGTTGAATCCCAATTAAATACAACATAAAACCTCATCACCATTGTGACTAATACTTGATCAAACTCCTCTTGGGAGTCCGGCAGTGCAACCAGGGGATGTTTCCCAGTGGGACAACACTCTTTAGCCCTGCCAGCCTGTCTGCTGCCTTTCGCCTTAGCCACATAAGTCGACTTGTCCTGCAGACCCAGCAAACTCCAAAACCCTGAGAGGACTGCCTGCCTTCAACAAAGAATCTAAAACTTCTGTGTACAGCGGACCTATCCAGAAGAAACCAATTCTACAAAAAAAGAAACTCTGCCCTGAGGAACCGCGAAACCGCCACCAGACCCACCTCTGCACCCAATGCCCACGGTCCGAGTCAAAGTGGCCCACTGGTCCTGTGAAGGTTCCCCAGCGATTTTGAGCCAGAGCCTACCCTGGGCTGACCCCAGCTGGACTCCACCTCGACACCTACAGCCTCAATCCAAAGACGACTCCTGAATGCGACACCAAAGGACACCCCTGCAGGCAAGCCCCAGGGCCTCGGGAGCTTGACCAACAGTGTCCCTAGCATACGAACTTACATGGTCAGCTGTGGCTGTTCTTCATCCAGTTTCCTGACCTGAGCCTGCAGTCTTTCTTCAAAACCAACCTCCCCCATTGAGTTGGATTGGATGCCCGACGCAGTGTTGTCACTCTGCACCTGGCCGCCAGGTGTGTAAGTTTGGTGCTACCTTTTGGCTCCCCTTGTACTTACTTTAACTCCAGGAGATGGACCCCGGACACAGCTTTACTCGCTTATGAGCAACGCAACTGCAATCACCCCCAGTCTCAATGGATTAACATTGGGTGCCCGACTCTGAATTGGACCTCTGCACCCGGCTGCCCCAGTCCCACTGGTGGTGCAGTCTTGGCACTGATTTGAACCTTGCCTGGTGTTCACTTGAAACCATGAAGACTAGATTTGTAAGTCATATACTAACCTACAAAACCACATTCTTGTTGTCCTCCCATAGGTTAACCTGGCTGAACTGAAAAATTGCACTGTCAACTTTTAAAGAGAAAGGAAAATGCTACTTACCAGTATGCATCTGTTCTTGGCAAGTACAGCTGCAAAATATCATACTTTTGCATAGATCGCCATCTGGTGTTGGGCTCGGATGATTGCAGTTTGTTGTTGTCTTGGAAGAAGTTTTTGTAGTCACAAGATAGGTTACTCCTCCCTAGAACAATAGTGCGCAACGGGCATCGACTCCATCTTCAGATTTTTTTTCGCCATGATGGGAAATGATGGAGTTTGGTAGAAACAGAAAAGATGTCCATATGAGTGTATCTAAGTAAGATAACACTGGAACAGATACAGGTTCCGGGGAGGGGGTGGGCGTATGATATTCTGCAGCGCTACATGCCAAGAACAGATGCATACTGGTAAGGCGCATTTTCAGTTTGAGGCATATGAGCTGCAGAATTCATACTTTTGCATAGACTGTACAGCAGTGCTCTCCCTTAGCGGTGCTCACCTGTATCTGTTGCAGTGGTTTGAAAAAGTGTTTTAAGAACAGCCTGGCCTACAGAAGCCTGATGCTTTACCTGCACGTCTACACAATAGTGTTCGCTGAAGGTGTGTGGCGTAGCCCATGTTGCTGCCTTACAAATGTAATCTAAAGGAATGTTCCATAAGAATGCCATGGAAGCCCCTAGTTTGTGTGTTGAGTGCGCTCTAGGGGGAATTGGTAATGTGCGTTTCATCTTTTGTTAGCATATTTGAATGCATTGGACTATCGACCTGGCAATTCCAGCTTTGGAGATGGGGTTTCCTTTATGAGGTGGAGAGAAAGCTACAAACAGTTGGTTTGTCTTTCTAAAAGGTTTAGTTCTGTCAATGTAATGAAGTATAGCTCTTTTAACATCAAGTGAGTGAAGATCTCACTCTGCTACGGAATCTAGTTTTAGGAAAAAACCAGGTAACTCTACGGATGGATTAAGATGAAAGCCAGAGATTACTTTTGGAAGGAAGTTTGGATTTGTTACGAGAACCACCTTGTTACGAAGCATTTGTAAGAATGGTTCTTGTATGGTTAAAGGCTGGATCTCACTTACTCTCCTGAGAGTGGTGATTGCTACAAGGAAAGCTATTTTCCATGTAAGGAATTGCAAGAGCGTTGGAAGAGTCTATTGTGGCCCCTAGATACTGATGTAGGTAGAAGGGCTGTAGATAGGACTTGGTGAGGTTTATTGTGAACCCCAGGTCGTGGAGCAGCTGAATTGTTATGTAAGTGTGGTGAACACACTGGTTGTGTGACTTGGCTTTTATGAGTCAGTCGTCCAGGTATGGAAACACATGAATCTGTTGTCTGCGCAAGTGTGCGGCTACTACTGCAAGACACTTTGTGAAGACCCTGGGTGCTGTGGTTACTCCAAACGGGAGAACATTGAATTGATAGTGTTGGCCGTCCACTGTGAACCTTAGATATTTCCTGTGAGCAGGATGTATGGGAATATGGAAGTAGGCGTCCTTGAGATTTAAAGTGGCAAGGAAGTTACCTTGTTGAAGTAGTGGAAGGATATGTTGAAGAGTGATCATGTGAAAGTGATTTAACTGTATGTAGAAATTGAGAGGCCGGAGGCCCAGTATTGGTCTGAGAGTACCATCCTTTTTGGGGATTAGAAAGTACAGGAAGTAAACCCCTGTGCCTTGACGCTGTAGGGGAACTGGTTCTATTGCATGCTTTTGAAGCAGTAAGAGAACTTCTTGTTTGAGGAGCGTTAGATGTTCCGTGGACATGGGATGCTGTTTGGGTGGTATGTTGGGGGGATTGCGTTAAGTTCCAGGCAGTAGCCATACTGGATAATTTGTCTCACCCACTTGTCTGTAGTGATGGAGTTCCAGACAGGTAGGAACTGTGAGAGTCTTCCTCCGACAGGAGTGGAATGGTCTGGAGGGAGCAGAGGGAAGTCATTGTTTGGTAGTGGGGGAGGAACTATTGTTGCTACCTCGGCCTCTCTCTTTGTTATTATTTCCCCTGTACCCACCTCTGAAATATCCCCTGTTGGGTGATGTTTGTGTGGGGCTTTTATAGGAGGAGGAAACAGTGTCTGTGCTGATGTTTTTGGATGCGCCCCTACAAAAGGAGCGACGAAAGGAACCTTGTGTTGGAGACTGCAATGCTCCCATAGATTTTGCAGTGTCTGTGTCCTTTTTAATTTTTTCTAAAGCTGTGTCTACAGCTGGGCCAAACAGGTGTTCTTGGTCGAACGGCTGATTCAAGATGGTGGTTTGCACTTCTTGTTTAAAAACTAGAAATGCACAACCATGCATGTTTGCGTAGTAAGTCAATGGTGTTAACAGATCTAGATCCGGTGTCTGCTGCATCGAGGGCACATTTAATGGATGCATTTGTTATTAATTTGCCTTCCTGAACCAGATCATGGGCTTTGGCCTTGTATTGGTCAGGCAAATGCTGAAATAGGTCCTCAAGCTCATCTTAGTGAGCACTATCATACCTAGCAAGCAGTGCTTGTGCATTAGCTATATTCGAGTGATTAGCTGATTGGGAGGCAACTCGTTTGCCTGAAGCGTCTAGCAGTTTAGACTCCTTGTCTGGAGGTGGAGCATCACCGGAGGTTTGAGAATTGGCACGTTTCCTTGCATTGGACACTACCAAAGAATCTAGAGGGCGTTGTCCTTTAATGTAGGTAGGATCATTTGGGACGGGGGGGGGGGATCATTTGGGGCGGGTTTATATTTTTTAATCAATGCTGGGATTGAGAAATCCGGTCCTGACAGGGTCCATGAAGATGTCTGGTGAATGTTTAATGAAACCTTTGAGCATGGGCAATGTTTGTATTGTCATTTGTGACTGGGCAAAAGTATCTACCAGGAAGTCTTCCTCCATGGGGTCTTAATGCATTTGAACATTATGATATTGGGCAGCCCTATTAATAAGATGACTAAACCCTATGTTGTCATCTGGGGGAGATGGACGTGTTGTGTATGCCTCTGGATCACGAAGGTCTGGAGGATCTGCAGGATTATTGTAATTTTCCCATGTGCCGTGTGTTATAGTAGTGCCATCATCAGGGTCATCTGGAGGGTCAATATGTCTACCCCCGTCCCCATGGTCATCATCATCATCCTGTGGTGGTGGTGAGTGTGGAGAGAGTCTAGGAGAGTGTATGGGAGACTTTTCAGGAGATAAAGGTTTAGTAGGAAGAACAGGAGAAGAGGGTCGTAAGGGTGAAGTTGCAAAGTCTCTTTTCTTCACAGGCACCTCAGGAGAGTGTGAGGTGTCGAATTTCCTCTTGTTTGTTGAGAGACTGACAATATGTCCTGTTTTAGGGTCCACATGCAATGTCTTTTGTTTGGGATCGATAGGTTTCTGGTTGAAAAAGTTCTTCCAAGTTGGCGTCTCCTTACGGTGCTGATTTTTTCAGTCCCAAACTCAGTTTTGATTTGTGGTCTAGAACCATAGAAGGTCTTTTTTGCTCCTTCGGCTTAGATGTGGAGTCCGTAATCTCTTTGGGATCCAAAGGTTTTTGGGGTATGTTCGGATCCACGGCCTTGTGGTGTTTCGGTGCCGAAGAGCTCGATGCTGATGCCTTTTTTGGGGTAATGGGAGTAGGATGTATTCCCGATTTCGGTACTGACGGTGTTTTTTGGGCACCGATATGCGGCTTGCTCGGTCTCAAGCTGCCGGATGGCTTTTGCTTGGTCTTCGGAGCCGGGCCTGGAGGCGGGGCTTCAGAAGTTTTGTTTTGGTCTCGACTAAGGCCTTCGGGCAAAGTTTTGACCGGAGCCTTCTTTTTTTCGGGTGGGGTAGGGCCAGGGGCAGTTGTACTCACTCGTTGACCTGGAGTGATGTGCTCATCGGAGTCGTCATCAGCTTCTGATACGATGTCGAGCCCCTCTGAATCCTCTGCCTCTGGAACGTCAGGCCTTCATCGAAGAGGTCTTCTGGCACCGGTGCAGATCTTTGCGCCATGACGTGTCATTGAGCCCGGCGATCATGGATAGTTTTCTTGGATCGAAAGGCGGCGCAGACCTGGCAATCTTTTTCCTCGTGTACTGGCAAGAGACAAAGGTTGCAGACCTTGTGATGGTCAGTGTGTGGAAATGTAGCTCTTCGACTTCTCCATCTGAATTCACCTTGGATTTACCTGAAGATGGATAACTGGAGCTGGTAAGGGAATGACCTTGTAATTTGGAGCAGGAGCAGCAGTGTTCCTGGTTATCGAGGATCCAGTTTAGCCTGTTGCTCAAAGAATGCCTTAGGATGCATCAGCAAGCACTTGTTGCAAAGCTTTGAACAATGCTTCGTGTCAACATATCAATGGAAGACTTCTTACAGGTTTGTAACCAACACCTACGTCGGGCGGGTGCAGCATGGTTTTAAAACCAGTCATCTTAGAAAGAGACATGCCTTTGCACACGGTTCAAATATTTCAAATTTGTTGAAAATGTCAAAAAGTGCCAAAAACCAAAGTTGCTTAACTCCAGTTTGGAAACAGAGAATTACATCTGTACAAAGGGGTGGCTCCTTTACATGCAGCTATGTGTTAGCAACTGAAGCCAATGGCATGACTTCCCAGCATGCCGAGCTATTGCAGCAAAGATTTCCAGTTCCAGTCTGGCACCTGGGGAAATTCACAAGGGAAGCAAACTGCAATTATAAGCATCCATTAACAGAAACGTTTGCACAGGGCACGTAGAGACTTTGTCACTAAAAGGTTGCACTACAGTGCAAACTTCGATACAGAGAAAAACGCATGATCCTGGATCCAAATCCGTGTCTGACCTCTTATAATATGGACTTTACGTGATAAATCACTATGATAAGCAAAAGTATTTTCGTAAGGCTTTGGCAAGATATTATTTTTGCTGAACATATGTATCATCCACAAAGTATACTAGATGCCAGTGAAGGCTTAAAATGTATCATTGAAGAACACCCTTTTCTAATGCACTCTATAAGATTGTATTGGATGCAGTTGTGTTCTGATGGGATGTCCTGTCCCTGTTGCCTATGTTCATCTACATGGTGTACTTTGTTTAGTACTCAGATGTTCAGAACAAAGACATTAAACAGAACTTTAAAAGGTCATGTTATATTGAGTCGGACAGCTTACCATACTGACTAGCATCAAAACATGTAATGGGGGAGCCTAGGACCTCAACAAAATACCCCATGCTTCTCAAGTGCTGGTACATGTCACGGAAGTTGGTGTGGATGTGGTCTCCATTCCTAATGAGAAGAAAACAATACCTAGTCACTAGGGTGTAACGGTTTCTCTCCATTTACCACAGGCCCAATGCAAAGATGGACAGAACCCACAACACCTTGACAGCAACATATTACTTTTAAAATACATTAGCAAGTTAAGTTTGAGCGTTTCCCCACACACCTCAACCAAATAACCAACTACTTGTCTCCAAAGAGAAATTCAAGTCAGGATAGACCTAGCATTGGGTATTAGACAACTTATGCAATGAAAATAGACAGTCCTGTTAAACAGCTATATTAAGATAGAGTTGAATATGGAAGAGTCCTAGAATAGAAAAGCAATTTACCATGATTTTGAAACTAGACAGGCTATCAAAAGTTTAAAAAACAAAAACTTTCAAGCATTATGGTTAATGACTGAAGGTAGAAGCAAAAAAAGAGATTGGCACTGACCAAATGATTGCATATACCATGTCATACAACACAAGCTTGATACCAACATATGATGATTTGGAAGCAAGCACCTCACTAACATGCCCAACTTTTCACATCTTCATTTCAATCTTCCTTTGGTGTCCACGCTCCAAAGCGGAGTCAACAATTCAAAGGTATGTATGCTAGAGAATGTACTCAAGCCTATTTGAAGACATAGGGAAATACCTTTCAACTAAAGGTAACTTTCAACAAAGTAAATTTAGATAACCATTTTACAGAATGATTCAGTGACTTTCATTCACGTCTTCAATTCTTTGGTGTTCTAAGATCCTTCTGTAGCATGAATTACTGCAGACCACCAGATTCTATAAACAAGACTAAGTCTCTCAGTATGTGGGGTACACCTCTAGCTGGCATGGTTGTAATATGACAAAACTTTATCTCCACCCACTAATAATCTGACTTTTTGGAGGGCTAAAA
Source organism: Lissotriton helveticus (assembly GCF_964261635.1). Taxonomy (NCBI): domain Eukaryota; kingdom Metazoa; phylum Chordata; class Amphibia; order Caudata; family Salamandridae; genus Lissotriton; species Lissotriton helveticus. The sequence goes on along the minus strand of NC_136073.1, from coordinate 466,703,651 downwards.
CCTGTTGTTTATGTTGCATGTTCTTCCTTGGGGCTGTTTCAACGAGTTATTAGGTTACACTTTTATATAAGCAGATCGCTTCACAAATTGTTTCAATGGCAGCAAATATCTTGGTCCTATTGACTGCATACAAAACTGCGTAGTAACTACTGATACCTGGTTGTGGCACAACCATCTTCAGTTATACAGCAAGAAAGCCAATACTCTCCTGCAATCATCACACACTAAGATATGGCAGCACCAAGTTTGGCTATGCAAGCTTGTCGACCCACCTCGCTCCAGTGAATTTCATAAATCATGTAAAAGTCAACAGTGACTGAGATCTGATTAGCGATAGGTGGGTCATGAAAATGTTTTTATCCTTTTTATTTTATCTAGTATAAAGTGAGGATTGCCTGTGCTTTCATATTATCTAGAGTGGGCTATTGCAACCCAATTCACTCAAGCCTACTGAAAACTCAAAGTAGAGACTGCAGTTCCTCCCAACTGTGTCTGGCAAGCTGACACAGGACCTAACAAGAGAGGCTCACATCACATTTGTGTGCTCCTCACTAGATTGACTTCCCATGCTTGGACAGACCAAGTTTAACTGACTTGTTTTAGTCCATAAATGGCTATATTACCGTACATGAACGCTGCTACCAAACTGTTTATCTGGCACCAGTCACCTTGTGCCCAAAAATAAAATACTGAAGTGTTTTCATGAGTTTAAACAAACTCACACTAGGAACAAAGTTTGTTATTGTTTACTGTAATGCTGTTGAATTGGGTAAGAGTCCTATTTGTAAAGACAGCAATTTGTGCTCGTTAAGGGAAACTCAGAAATCCTGGCTATACACTTACTAATCATTATGTTCAAGATTAGTTGGTCGATTTTTACTAAGCCATTTCTAAAGTGTCACAAAGTCTCCAAGACGGCGTAGTGCTCCATAAGTACAAAATACAAATATATTCTGTTAAGGTTGTAGAACTAAAAGCAATCCCTACATTAGCACAATCTGTTCTAGATTCTAAACCAAGACACATTTTAAACACTAACCAGTCCAAAGGGTCATTCTTCATCCTGAGGTTGTCCCTGGGGAAGTAGCCTGGTGGGTAGCGGAGATTATGGTATTGATCCCAGAGGACTCTCTTGCTTCGAGGAGGCGTAGGAATGATTTTTACTTTGACAGGGAGCTTCACGGTTGAGAACTGCTCTGCACCGTTTTTAGACTGAAAGCGAAAAAATTACCCATTAATCATAGTCAACATAATCCATTTGCTAATACCCAGGTCAAACATGTTTTGATTTAGGACACTAGGTCCCCGGAGTCATAACATACTACATCAGCTCAAACTAAACCACAATGTCAAAAACCAAGATTAACAGAATGGCAACTTTATCACACTCATTTATTAAACAGTCTTCCTTGACGCAAAAGAAAGAAATAGATTACGTCCTAAAGGCTCTTCTAAAGTGCATCAATATCAAAGGTTTACTAGCAACGAAGAACTGTGCTCACAACAGGAAATAATAAAAAAAATGTGTCATTAAAGAGTCTGCACTCCACTGTTACACTATAGGAATGTGATTGGTACACTGAATCATAATGCTTTGTCCATTCTTAAGCATGGGTCTACGTTCTCAGGCCAGGTAGACTCCTCAGTACTGACTAACTTTTTTTGCAGAACGTTCATTTCAGAAATCTAACTTCGTGGCTCCTGATGAAGTGAGAGTAGCAAAAAGTGTACTGAACAAATAGCACTGCACAGGAGTGTAATGTAACATTAATACACAGGAACATTTTGGATTAAGTAGGAGTTAAAAGCTTCATCCGGCTTGTGATGAAGTTTTTAATGAAAATATTTAGTAGAGAAGAAAAGACTGTTAGATACCGTTTGTGCAGGAGGGACTACAGTCATTACTGCACGCGGACTGTCGAGGTATTAATACAGATGTACTTAATGGATGAGTCAGTATAAAAAGGTACATTCCAGAATTGAATGTTTCAAACAGTTTCGTTTTTACATTTTTAAGTAAATAAATAAATGTTGTTGAAATTGTAGAAAGACCGTGAGGAACTTCATAAGTGAGGTACCTAAATAGGAAAATGTTCATCTCTGATCCTTTTCCTGCCGAACGTAGAAGAGTTTGCAAACTGTTAAAAATGGCAGCAGCACTCTTTACATAGATCTAACAACAAAACTTGGGGGAACAGGCAATTACAAACTGTACAACTGGTAAATGTTAGTGCAGGAAGCATAGACAAAGGGTAGTAGGATGAAATATACTGACTTGAGAATGCATGAACATTATATTAACATTGAATCCCAATAGCTACAAAGGAATTTAACTGTGACTTGATACCATAAATATAGGGCATGAGTGACAATTGCTGCGACTTGAGGTAGCATAATCATTGTTATAAATTGGAACACTTTGTCTCGTTTAGTGTTCCAAGTCTGTTAAATATTCAAATTCTGCTACCTAATGACATTGTTTTCAGACGGTTTACTGATCCTTGTAGGTGGGTATCTGGCTGCTGGCTCAGTCAGTTCACAAAGGAGGCTGATCAATGCTCCAACACCTTGGTGGGATGTCACTGATTTTGAGAACTAAATTAGGTATAATTCCTAAGAAAGATCAAAACATGGAAAGTTTTACAATTTGAACTTACTTCACCTTCCTCTGGAGAGGCTACAGTGATCATGACATGACCCTGAGCAATACCTTCCCACATCGCCGCCTTCTTGGCTACTGAGATGGAAATGGCCAGATAGCCCGACCAAGGCCACAACACTGGGGAGTAGGAAAATGCCACCTCAATGTTGTCTCCATTCTGGGGCAGATAGGGTTGCCAGTCAGGCTAAACCAGAGAGAAAAAAAAGAAAAAATGTAGTTTGAGATGAGGTTCATTTCTTTTTTTCAATATCAAAGTTTATTAAAACGGCATAATGCAATCTACAACAAACCGGTCAATAGGTCTAAACTACACTTTAGATTTTAACAATAAGGTGCTATACGGCATACCATCAATGTTAATTCTACTCTAGGTACAAAACAGTATAATGGAAAGAAACTTTGTTCCTAGTGTGAGTTTGTTTACACTCGGAGTTACCCCATGGCCAACCACTTTGAAAGTGAACACAATCGCTCCTTGAAAGGACTTGGTTACCTTGGGATTAAACATATACCAAAACATGCGAGAGGTGGGAATAGGGAGAGGGAATTGAGAAGGGAGGAATCAAATTTGATTATCTCGATGGGCACAGAGGTCCAGATGGGCCACAACACAGATGCAGAGCTTCATGTACATCTTTAGTTATCAGAAGTAATCCCTATAGAGATCATTCTCCCTCTAGTCATGTAACAAATCCCATCATGCAAAGAGAACCCATGCATAAAAAGTGGAGGTAAGAATCTTAGACAAAACCCTGTTTTGAGGCATAAGGTATGACATTTAGACAATGCCCATGTTTATAGATGAAATCCCCAATAAGTCATTTTGTGTTGGACTCTCAATTTGGTCCTTTTAAGTGATTGTAGTTTGGATAATTTAATGACCAGTGTATGCACCAGCACCTTACTGAAACTATTACATCACATGTAGGCATTAGCACTTTGAGGATTTTTTTACATTAGGTTATGTGCGATAGATCGACAGGCAAAGACAATTCATTGAAAACATGGAAACTCTGATTTAGAATAATCACTTCGCACAATAAGAATGAGAGATTGAGTTATCCACGAACACCGTAGCATGAGTCACTTAACAATAGTATTATTGTATTAAAAAAGAGAAGTATTCCAACAATTAATATTTGAAATGGATATAAGTGAGTCATCTAGTATTCCAGCAAATAGAAATAGGTACTGTAGCACATGTCACATTATAGGGAATAGCGCAATGTCATATTTTATTAGTGAACTGAACGAGTCTTTTTGTACCTATTGCAGGCACTAGCACTTTAATATGTGCTGCCTTCTGCATATTATGTGCATTGCACTGATTTTAAAGGATGTTGAGGAAAAGGAGAACAGAATGTTTAGAAAAAGTGAATAACTAGTAGTTAAGCACAAGTACTTTTAAGGATAGGAAAAAGGAGAACATACACTGAAAAGTTTCAACCTGTGACACCTGTGTTAAATAACCAATGTGGGAATTGAATTAGAATGGAGGTCTTAATGAGTAGGAATTTCACTATAATGAATACATCTAGACATGTAATAGAATGGTGAAATTGTGAAATATAAAATATGGTACTGGAAAATTTAAAATAATAAATGGTACTGTGTGTCATAGACGGGAACATGAGTTACAATGGGAGAGGAGTTTACATTCTAGAGCTCAACTGGACAAGGACAGAGAAAACGGACAGTTAACAAGCATCTGCAATGCAATAGGTCTCGCATTTGCAAGAGTTGGGAGTTATTGGCATTGCAAATGACAATGCCTTTTATTCATTTGTTTTTAAAACCTGCAAGCAGTGCATAAACACGCACTTTGAACGTATAGTCCTTGCTTACAAGAAGCAAGGCTGGCAGGAAAAGAGACTGCTAGCCTTGCTTATCATAAGCATGGACTACAAGTACAAAGTGCTTGTTTACGCACACCTTGCAGGTTTTCAAATGCATAAATAAAAGGCATTGTCATTTATAATGCCAAAAGCTCAAACTTTCGCAAATGCGAGACCTATTGCATTGCAAATGCTTGTTGTTCAGTAAGGTGACATGTAGAACATATTAGTTTTGCAGTGTTGTGTGGTAATCTAAATCGCTCACATGACCATAAATGCAAGGGAACACTTCGGTCCTCTGACCTACTCAAGGGCAAGACAACCGTTCAGGAGCGACAATTCCATGGACTATTATGTTTTTAAAACAATTGCAGTGGCTAAGAAATGAAGCCTTTTCTATGTCCAAAAGGAAGGCTATCCGTCACAAACACGCTTGGGGCTAGATAGAATTTTGAATTGCTGCTACTTTCATGCGATTTCATTTTGTGTGTTAGGATTTTTTTTATCCTTTCACTTTCATTGTTGCAGTGACTTTGCTTCCTAGGAATACAAAATCCAGTTATTTTGCTTGGGAGAGGTGTGGCGCCGCGGCCAGGGCGACTGATGCAGGAATCTGGGGATCAGGGTTCGATCCCCGGCTCCGGCGGCAGGTTAGCCCAGCAACATGTGACTCTGGGCAATAGCTTGCTTAATCTTCCCGACGGCCCCCAGCGCCTAGAGACCCTTACGGGTGATTGTGCGCTTTACAAATGTGGATTATTATTATTATTATTATTATTGCTTGTGTGGTGAAGTAAGGGAAAACAGTTGTTACAAGTTTGATAACTACGATGTTTATGCTATGTTCAGTGGCTCTTCCACAAGTGTTGGATATCTTTACCCCCTTGTAGTTCTCTTTTATGTTTGTGATTGTGCGTGGGAAAAGAGGAATAAGCCACTCATTTCATTAATTCCTTTTCAAAGGGTCTTCGTTAGGGTAGCTGAGAAGGGGAGTTGGTTTCCATCAAATGCTAGGTTTTAAGTAGCTCAAACTCGAGGAAGGTGCCAGATTATGAGAAAATAATATGAAAATATTTCTGGTTAGAGATATTTAAATGCATATAAAAATAGTCCTAAGAGGCAATTAAACAGTGCGCTTTCAGATGGCACCGCAAATTCAGGGACTTCAACCAAAATGGACAATGAAACCACTTATCTTGTAAATCTTACTTAAATTAACTTCAGACAATTTTCCATCTTTTATGAGCATTTATCATTCTAGGTTTGGCAATGGAGTTTTAATTAATGTTATTATCCTCGGTATTCAGCGTACAGGACATTCTAGCAGATATATTTTCGAGATTGCCAACATGTACATTTCCTTTTTTTCACGGAGTCCTCTGCTTCTCATGTTCTTTGTCCCAGTGGAATTGAATTACTACTGTATGGTGCCTGCTAGATGTAGTTCACCTTTATGTGTGTAATTTGACTTTGTGGCTGTGTTCTTATGTATTCTTTTGAGTACATAAAATCCTATCAGAGTACATAAATCTTTTCAGCTCTAAACAGATTGTGCTGGCTATAGCTTTTTCGACAAAAGTAATTTTTTCCGACTGATTATGTTACAGCACATTAGTGTAAGCGAGACTGAGCAATAGGTTGGGGCTTTATTGAACTTGCAGTACTTGCGATACTGAAAATTAATCCTACTGCAATGCACCAGCTGCTGTTTGGTTGATGAACTACTTGCATTTCGATTCTTTGGTGCAGCACATGCATAGAACAATTCATTTTAAATCTGTATTATTTGTTAGGCTAAAAGAAAATTCTGTCCGGGTTCTGCTTTCGTCAGTTCACTAGAACAGTGTTATCTGATGCTGTGCTGAATGACTAGACAGTCCGATTGGCTTCCATTTTTAATCTCTTTCCTAAAACAAGATGTAAGGGACGCCGTGCGCGTGCACATCATCGCGCGTGTCTGCCGCTTGTTTATATATGCATCGCGCTTTCCACTTAAGTGAAAGCACAATGTAAAAATAAACATGGTTGTCTGGAAGAGATGCCGTGCGCGAGCTAAATCTCCCTTCCGGGTGGACGGGGCCTAAGGAAGACAGGGCGGACCCAAACCCCGCTTCCAAAGAAGCGGCACACAAAACCAATGACTACAGGTCTCACCAAGGCGAGCAGCGCATGCGCTGCAGCGCAGGCGAGACCTTAGAAGGATTGCTTATTCTCACTGTGGTGTCATTTTAGGCCCAGTAAAAGGCAAAAGCCAAAATGGGTCAGCCTGGGAGATGAATTTGTTTGCGCATTTTGGACTTCAAACGAATGGTATTTTGAAAATATGTGAAAAATGAAAAAATAATAAAACGGTGAACCTCAAAGAGGAAGACGTCTGAGGAGTTCTGTGTCGCTGTATACACACACACTTTTTGTCCAAGAATGTGTAAAAACCGCTACAAAAAAGGTACTTCTAAACAGAGATACAGGAAATCACCCAATGTGCTGAAACGTTTTGGAATCATCTCACATTTTGAACTTGGTTCACTCTGAGGTTTAGTTGCAACATGTCAGTAATCCAGGTTACTATTCTCAACTAATAGGGCGAGTTCCATTTTTTATTTAAATATTACTTTTTTTGCAACGACTAGGCTACTGAAAATTCACCCTTTTTGAATGTTGTCATGCATAGGCTATGCTATCGCTGAAGAAAGTAACTGACTGATAAATTGATAAACAAACGTCAAGAGAGTTTAACAAATTAATTCTTGCAGCTAGCTCTCGAAAAAAAAAAAAAAGCTCAAACATTTTCTCTAGTACAAAAAACATGCACAAACTGGTATCTAGGCAGTTGCATCTCCAGAAATCATGCCACACTAACCTTAAAATCAGTTGTTAACCATCCAAATGTACCTGTGCACAGCTTTATATTACTATACACACAGGGTGCCAAAGTGCTCACAAGGCAGTGTGCTGGCACAATATACAAACGTGCAATAACTAAAGACATACACTGCTGTTTGCTGCTAGGATCGAAACATCAAAAATGCATTGCTTTAAATTATATATTAAACATTTACTATTTAATTTAAGGCAAAGAGCTAGCTCTCCTACTCCCTCGCTCACCCGTAATTTTCCTGCACCCTTCCAATTTCCTATTCTCTTGCCCCTATTGCTTTTCATCCCTCCTCCTTGCCTTCTCTCCCCATCACCTTTGTGTCCCACTCGCTCTTCCTCCCTCTTCTATCCATAAAACAGTACTGAGATTTTTAAATGTACAACACAGTAATATTAAGAGATCCTCAGACACTTCTAAACTTCCTTGCCATATCGTATGATGGCTATTACAGACTTTACCTCAGGGCCACTGTTTCAATCCTATTGCTCCCCCATTTCCAGAAATCACTGGCAGCATTTTAGGCATCGAATATAGAATAGAACATTCCTACCACTGAAAGTCATAACCCAAAATGCAATCTTCATATGAGTGAATCAGGGGACCACTGACAATTCTCGCAGACTAAGTGGGAAGTACCTCTAGAAATTCAGCAAGTCAATAGGTAACAGTGACCACCACAAATTACTAGTAACAAAAAGACACTGCAACACAGCTTCAACTCACCAACCCTTTTCTCAACAAATATCTTTCAATGCAATAAAGAAGCCACACACAAGTAATATGATACATCTATTCACCATAACTCTAGGCAAACATTTTCAGACAGCTACATTTCAAGATCAGTGACGAAACGTATTTGTAGTCCCAACAGTCATTTGCTCCTAGGAGGAGGCTGAGGAAATTATAAAAGGGCATCTACTCATTGCCCCATGGGTATATCAATTTTCAAAAACGACTAATTAACTATCTAATCAATTGCACTTAGACCAGAAAACTTGAAACTAGTACTTGCAACACTAACCATTTGTGAATTACAGAGCATCAAAATAGCTACTTATCTGCAGGAGCAGTTATGTTATAAATGAAGCATGCACTGGATTCACATGCTGTGCATTATTCCACAGTCCTTTCTCTCTCTCCTTTTATTTTTTGTGGGCGTCATCAAGACAGAGAACGTTTGTCTTGTCCAAACTTGAATGATGTCAGGCGTACGCCCAAGAAACTAGGCCCGGGCGAAATTTTTACTTCTGCAGGCGGAATCAGAAGAATCTAGTAATTCTGCATTGCACTTGTAATGTGGAATTACCTATCAATTCCGCTGCTCCGCTAGAGGAATTAATTTGCAGAGGCTGTTGATTTTAAAACGGGGCTAGAAGTAGGAGCAGTACCTCTGTTTGAAAATCACTGCAGATTAAGGTTTAATCTGCAGTGTTTAACTGAGGGAATGCTCCCTCCTGTGGCCCTGTTTAGAACCAAACCACTGCAGTGCTACTGCATACCCCTTTGCATCCATACATACTCTGTAGTGATCTGCAGAGTGTGTAAGGGCGCCAAGGGGGATGCCCTGCAGTGAGCTCTAAACAGGACGAGAAGAGGGAGCAGCCCCTCTCTGATTAAAAACCACTGCTCCCTCTTTCTGCCCCGTTTAGAGCTCACTGCAGTGCATTCCCCTCAGTGACGCATCTCAACGCAGGACCTTACGTCACAGCACCTCGCATTTCCTCATAGAAAAAAACACAGCGAGACGCAACACCTCACATCAAGGCCTTAAGATACAATTCTCTGTGGGACTAAACCTGGTCCCAGTACCTGACCCGCCCTTCAATGTGACTTTGTCCCGGTCCAGTGCGACGACATAACCAAAATCGGCACCTCTTAAAAAACTTAGAATTCATAACTCTGGCTCTACTGATTAGATTTTTAGGTCGACCCCGGGCAGCGCATGCACTGCTCTGTGAGGCATACCGTATTCAAGTATGGATTTGAAGCTCCACCCCCTCTACAACCATATTTTTCATTGGCTTGTGTCATTGTCCTTTGTAAACTGTGGCTTTTCATTGGTCAATAGACTTAGTGGTCCCTCCTTATTACTGCCTTGTCTCATCTTGTAACCTCCCATAAGGACTGGCCCACCTACATGTGTTGTTAACCAGTACACTTTAATTACAGCCTCTGAGCACTATTTCCTTAAACAGTTTTCACCTGCCTGAAGGCAAGACAGGCGCTCTCCTAAATTTTACTATTTTTTGTATAGCACGGTACGCCACAATGACAGTCGCGTGTTTGCTTTATTTGCGGCGCCCAATGGAGCTGCATGGTATTTTGTTTGTTTTACTATTTATACACTTTTTTGTGCCCCATGCTGCATTTTCATGTTAAACCAAGGCATGGGGTGCTTTTACAAAAAAAAAAAAGCATTTGTTTGTCAACTTGACAAACAAATGGCTTTTTTTTTTTAATTAATGTGGCCCATACCGCGCTTTCACTTTAATGGCGGCCGTGCCCCTTTCTTTAGACGCGGCTCGTTTAAAGAAAGGGGCGCGGACTCCATTAACGTGAAAGTTCAGCATGGGGCGCTTGTAAACAACAACAAAAATATTTACAATGTAATAGGTCTCGCATTTGAGAGACTTTAAGCTATTGTAATTTACACAATGCCAATAGCTCAAACACCCGTAAAGGCAAGACCTATTGCATTGCAAATGCTTGTAGTAATTTTGGTGTTACATTTTACTCTATTTTCCTAAATTGGTGTGGGATTTTTCTTGTGTTATGTTTTCACTTTATTACTGTCTAAGCGCTGCATACATTATTTTAAACTTTGCTTCAAAGTTAAACTGGAGTGCTTTTGTGCCAACCTACCAGAGGGTTAAGCACAGGTTAATTTATTTACGTTTTGTGGTCACCTTGACGAGGATTACGGTTGTTGCTTGAGAAGGGTTTCACCCCCCAACCAATAACCCAATTCTTTACAGTAAGATAATTGCCACTAGAGTAATTCTTCTTTGAACAGCCCACTTCCATACAGCCTGTGCTAGCTTGCATTGCACTTGAGATTGAGTCCCTCCCCCCCCCCCCTACGCCACTGCTTTCGAGGCGGAACACGGTGGTCATGTTGTCTGTCTGTTTCTGCACTGTCCTTCCCAATACATGTGTTTGGAAGGCTCCGAGAGCTAAGACGACAGTTTTTAGTTCTACACATGTATGTTTCACTGCCTTCTCTGGGTAGCATTGGCTCCTGATGTTTAGTTTTTCCATGTGGACTCTCAACACCATGTGAGATGAGTTTTTTTTACAGTTACAGAGGGAGTTGGTAGTCTGAATAATCTGCCCACTGCAATGTATTCCACCACAGTATCTCCCTGCGCTACATCTTCCCAATTCCCTGTGACCACAGCTGTAGAAGCCACTCCTGAAGCAGTATCATGTGGAGTCTTGTATGGGAAATTAAGGGTATGCCTGTCCTTTTCACCACTATTCTCACAGTCAGAAGCAGACAAGTCTGACAGAAGCAGGCTTGTGTTGTCAGTGCGTGCGCTCTCTTCGTGACAGGGAAGTCTTTGACTTCGACTGAATTTAGTCACTCCTTAGAATGTCCTCTCTCTCTCTCTGGAACTGGGGATGATATCTCTAAGTTCAGGGAAGAAATGTCAGGTGTTCCCTTGAGCACACAGGTAATCATCCTTCGGGTCTATAGTTAGCATAGAGTCCCCTTTTATCAAGTCAAGAATTACATCATTCAGTGTCATAATTTTGAGTTGTTGTGTCTTTATAAATCTATTCAATGCCTTTAGATCTAATATGGGTTTGAGTGTCTGGTCTGGTTTTGGTAGGAGGAAATAGACGGAGTATTCACTTTTTTCCCTTTGATGGTATCTACTGTATTGCTTGTTGATGACAAACAGGTGTTCTCTGCTGCTCATAGTTTGAGTACTAGTTGTTTATTTACTAGTTATCTGTAGCAACAATGCTGGATTAGTTCAATATCCACTTGTGGAGATTTTCTGACATTTCAGGGTGAATCCTCTGATTTGATCTCCTACCGGTATTTTCTGTAAGGAGGGATCTGCTGTTAAGTCACTTGCTGTAACATCTCCAACCCTGTTGGCAGGGTTCCTCTTCTTCTGGGTCACCCTCGAAAGATGCTTTGTGATGGGGATCCATACTGTCACTGCAATAATGCACCAGATAGGCCACGTGATGGTGTAAAGGAGATGTGTGACACTGTCAGTTGCACCTCTGACTTTTGGGTATTCTTTTTCTGGGGTTAATTTCCGACAGAAAAGATTGTTTGAATTGCAACACCCTCATTGCCTTTAGATGATCCCGGTCTTTTTCCATGCGGTACAACGATTTGTCGACCAGGTTTTCTAACAGGCTTTCTCTGGTGAAAAGGATATTTATCACTCAGGCTTGCGCCTCCTGCTTGAACTCAAGACACTTAGCATGGTGAGTCTCCTCAGAGTTGTGGCAGCACACAGCTGACTGCTGGCAGTGCACAGCTGACTGCTGGCAGTGTCATCGAAGGAGGACTTTGGGCAGGTGTTGACAATGTTCTTACCTTCCTGAATTACTGTCTTCTCATTCTTCTTGGATTCCACCAGCAGAAGTTGAATGAGATCTTCAATTTCATCCCTCCGATGATGGGTATGGTGATTTAATAGTGCACTTAATTTGTAATAGGACACTGTGCTGCCACTGATCTCTCTTACGGCCCACCGTGTCCTTCGCTTGCTTTCTCTCAGGAGGAGAGCCGGTGGTGGTTGGCGTGCTGGTTCTCTTGCGTGCTGTTGTGACCATCATACCGCCTGCGGCCACATTGCCCTGGACGTAAGGTAGCTCTGTATTTTTCTACTCGTGGTGTTACGGTCTATGCTGCTGCGGCCTCCCAGAAATTCTCCCATCAGTGCTCCAGGACTCTGGACAGCGTAGGTAAAAATTGGTTTTATCTTAACGAGCAGGAACGTTTCCAGAGGAAAATACAATTTGGTCTGCTCCTCCTTGAGTTGAACCTCGTGTCAGCTGCCTTTTTTATTTGCATATGGCTGGGTCCAAACTGGGGTGGCGTAGTGGAAAAAAGAAAGATGGATTTAACCCAGTTCTCTTGACTGGGGGAGAATGTTTGAATCATTGAGCATTCCGTCCATCACTTATTGCACTTACACTTTTTGCTCCAAGTGTGATGGGTATGCCCAGACGTGGGTCCCTTGCTCACTGTGCCACTCGATTCAAGCTGGCCTGCCTAATGAAGGGTGACATACCCTGAAACCGGTCCCAGGATGCTTGTTTCCGGTCCATGAAGGACCTGGCTCGGCAGTTCAGTCTGGACTGTTCCAATGAGGCACAGGGTCAAAACTGATTTGTGTATGGCTAGGTCGAAACTGGGGTGGCGTAGTGGGATACAGAACGATGGATTTAACCCAGATCTCTTGACTGGGGGACAATGTCTGAATCATTCAGCATTCCGTCCATCATTTGTTGCAGTTACGCCCTTTTTATTAAGGCATTTCATATCGTAATGTCATTACGGTGAGATGGTCGGGATGGGTAGGGGTTAACCCCCCTCTTCAGGTGAATATGCATACAGAGCCATCCATTCTTCTGTAGTTTCTCCTTCCAGGAAGGATTCCTGCTCAACTTGGCCATCCTCTGCATTTTTTTTTTAAACAAATTTTATTGGGTTTTATTCACACAGCCAATAACAGCTATTACATTACCCGCACTAAGTCCCTCTAAGAAACCCCTCAGATAGCATGTACAGGGAGTGGATCAGGAAAAAACTAGTGCAAGTCCATGAGTCGTAACTTGGCCATCCTCTGCATCTTCTTCATACTCAAAAGAATTCGTCCTCTGCTTGAGGTTCTGGAATGGTAGGAGGCTCAAGCTTAGTAAGATCATGCACCATGGACATTTCCGCTGATGCTTTTACAAACAGTCTGTATGATTTCAAGGAGTCAAACTCCCTGTTCCTCCTTATCAGGCTTTCCATTTCAGCATTGAGGCACTGTTTCTTCCTATCAAGGCCAAGGGACTCTCCGTCACCGTCAACAGTCTCAGGTTTTTTGTTCAGTGTTGAAACATTACCTTTCCTGGGATTTCTCTCCCTTCAGCGCTCCCATTCACCTTTTGATGTTGGGACTGTTTCAAAAGGCTTGCCTCCCACAGTGTTTTCTGGTCCCAAGCCATGGGGTCTTTAATTTCTGTCGTTCTTGGATCGCCAAAGATTTCGGGATTTAAGCTGTTTTTTTATGTGCTTCAAGTCCAAAGATTTCAGCTCAGGCTGTGGTGTCCGTTAGGTCTTTCACCTGGCCTTCATGTCTGCGTCCTACAGCATTCTTTTCGGTGTTTTTATCTTTCTCCGCCTCGATGATTTCTTGGATTTCACAGCCTTTCCATTTCGTCAAGTCAATGTCTTCTGGATTTTTCTTGTCACTCAAAAACCCCAGTTCTTAGCATGATCCCTGCTTGTGCTGGGACTGCACCATGGTGTAATTTGCCAACCTCTGCTTCTCTCCAGCTTTAAGGGGCTTCTGCTGGAACTTGGCACACCATTCCAAATTGTGATCTTTCAGGAGACAAAGGCTATACAAGTCATGGCTGTCGTCCTGTGCAAAGGGTGTGTTCCACCCCCACTCCCCCAAACCTCGCCCTGCTCATTCTCAGACCCTCACATGGGCAGTCTGAAAAACCAAAACTTTTCGGTGCTCCTCTTTAATTTGGTGCTCCTCATTCAATGTGCTTTGGTAATTGGGTCAAAAAACAGGTCATATTTGATCATTTCTTGGCTCTTTCAATAAACTATCTTCCTTCTTCGGCTCTGGAGGTCTCTGCTGTGCTTGCTGACCCCATAGTGGAAAAGAGAATGTGAAAAAAACAACCATTTCACGGCGTTTCCGGGGTGTACATCTGATGTCATTCAAAGTGGGACATGCCACCAAATGGTCGACAATGGAAAAAGAGAGAAAACCCTAAAAGAGACAATTCCAGACCCACCTACAAGTTAGCTGTAATGCACAGCATGTGAATCCAGAAAATATTAATTTGGCAAAACTATAAGTTCTTTCAGTTAGAGCATCGACCATACTATCAAATATTTTAAATGTTATTCAACTGAAAGTATAATAATTCCATGATGTCGACCTCCCAACGCATAAGCGAACACTCCGCTCTCTGCCGGGAGAGAAGGTGGTATACCTAGATGGACCAATATAGGGCAGCAAAACGCTGGTGTATAACACCAGGGACTGCCAGATGAAATGTAACAAAATATAGGGTATATGGAGGGCGCACTATATGGACCTGTAGATTAAACTAGACTACAGTGAATCACAAAGACAATGCAATACAAAGATGGTGCCTCAACTAGCTGTACCGGATTGGAAAAGGATACACATTTATGCAGGCTGCCCAGATCGGACCTAGACGACGTAGCATCACAATGTACTGCTGCTGAAAATGTTTCTTTATTCTGACAAAAATGCAATATAACGTGTTGCACAGAAAAAGTAAAAGCAAAACTGTTTATCAGGAACATATTCAGTGACATAGTAGTTTACTTCCAATTCCTTGTTTTATTTTATGATTTATAATAAGTAATTTGAAACCAAAACTGTTACAATGGGAGAAAAATAACTGATTCATACATCAGATGATAAACATTATAATAATTTCAATAAAAAAATGGAACATTTCCGAGAGGCATTGTTTCATTTTACTTAACATTAAAACATCTTCAAACCTTTCAAGACAACACACTTCTTGAAAGGTCACAAGTCTTACAATATTTACCTGGGGATTTCCAGACACTATAATTCTGCCATTTTCAATATAGTTTTCAGAAAGGGTTGAGTTCTTTTTCCAGTTAAACAGAGGAAAAACTCATACATCACATCCCTTTTATAACCACCCCCCCTTCACTGCTTATGTTTCTGTTGTCATGCTATCTGCTTCCTAATTAGATACTCAATAGTAGCGCTTTTGATAAAGAATCCGCCTAACAAAGTTGGACCACACCTATCAGTGTACTGTGTACACAGTGTGCTCACCCACTCTGGAAGCCATAAATGCAACCCCAGGTTTATTGCTCAAAGGTTAGTAATATTAAAAAGGAAGATGAAAACATTTTCTTAAATCAAAAAAAGTAATCTTACCTTATCTACAATTCTGCCAGTTACTCCCATTCCATTAAGGATTGTAACATTGACAATAGTTGGCATCCCTCCATAGTAGATAGGTTGGGAGCAATAGGGCCACATGTAGGGGCATTCGGTCAGGTCAACATAGCTTGGACTCAGGCTAGACATAAAAGAAACCACAACAGTGTCTGCATATTTCAAAATAAACCGGTTAGTCTGGAAAAAGATACAAAAGCATGCTTAAAAAAGCAAGCATCAACAGATTCTAAAAGGTAGCAGAAACAACTAGGAAAAAGCAGTGTCTAAAGAAAAAGTGCAGAATAGAGAATACATTACTGGAGGATTCTCAGATTACCAGAAAATCAGTGCTTGTCCCGCATTTTTAATAAATACATCGGCATACAAGTCTATTCACTACAGAAACATGCACACAGTGGCTTCCATTCCTCCAACTGAACCAGCAAGGCATGTACCCAGCTAAATGCAGGTGATCTGCCACTAAGAGGCACATATGTAGGATTCTCCTAAAAGCAGGCTTCCTTAAAGTTCCAAACTAACATTAGAGACATGGCTGTTCTTTTGCCATGTCTAGGACAATTTTTCAAGAGGTCTTCAAATAAAAGGACCCATTTCTAGTTAATGTTTGCTCTACATATTCTAATTACAGAGGAGAATTGCACCACAAATTGTTAGATAACGAATGAGTCAAGCTTTGGAACACGGTCTAGACTTCTTCAAACAAAAGAGAACAAAGTGCGTTTCTGAAAGATTAAATTGTGTATTTGGTCCCAAAGAATATAATTAGAGTGAAACAAGAAAAGCCAGTGATTAGCCCATGCTCAGATTGACAAGTACAGACTTCAGGATAACTAAGTATTATTTCTGACACGCTGGCTGAGTTTTGACAATAGCTGTTTCTACACCCATAGGTGTGGCCGACATGTCATCCTAGTTTGTGGAGGCTCTACTTCATAGTTTAAACTTCTTAAGAAAACACTCCTACCAGGTCTAGTAAACTGATTCAGGCATTTATCAAGAGGGGTTAAAGAGTGGATTTTTAAGACTCGGGTTGCCAGTGTCTTTTGGTAACAAACATGCTTTATGGTATAATTGCATTGTTTTATAGTCAGTGTTACAACCAGCTATTCTAGGTGACCACTATTTTTAAAATATTACATCTTTTTCAACTGAAAGTACTTTACATTGCTTATATGTGTGTGCGTTATTTGTGCTATAACAAACTATGAAACAAAAAGGTTGCACTTTGGCACTTGACATCAACACTGAGTTGACCCAAATGAAATTCTGGCATTATTGCAAAGAAAAATCAAATGAAATAAGACTAACTTACATCAAACTCCAAAATAGAACATGTATCATGCCTGTACCAAAAACAACAAAGAGGAAAAAGAAAATTGAAAACTAAATCTACTGACCTGGCTTGGGGTTTGTAGCTGTTAAGGATCTGATAGGCTCGGAGAAGGTCCAGCTTTCCATGGCCTTGTTCAAACATATTGACTCCAGGAAGCCTAGCTGCTGATGCAATGAGAGCCTGCTTCATACTAGCTGGATTCACAAGTTCACGATTTCGAACCGTACTGTAAGAGGAAATGAATGATGTTTAGCTCGTGGTAATCAGCGACAGACAAAGTTCAGGCAAATGATGAACGAGAGCCCATGGCTGGTCGGGTGAAATGGGAATAAAATTATGTGCACTGCCCAGTCAGGAGTCAAGTGCCAGACAGCGAGGTGTCTGAAGAAGTTTTTGTACTGCATTTGCATAGGTATATTAGATGTAGGGGGGAACCTGGTTTCTAACAAAGGTTTAGATGTAAACGAAGCACCATGGGGATTAGAAGAACAAGTTACTTACCTTTGTTAACACTTTCTGGTGGATATTCTAACCACAGATTCTGCACCTTCCAAATCTCTCCAGGTTCCAGACTAGATGCGAACTGTCTGGACTAGCCCACGTGCACTGGTAGTTGGTATCATCACCCTCCATTGTGACTCCATCCCGCCTCCAGACATAACGGTACATAGCCACACATAGGCACCAGCCCTTTGTGTCAATGTCATTTTAACCATAGAAAATTTCAAATGATCTTCAAGAGAGCGAAAGACAACAAAGGACTAGATAATGTGCAATCTCCAGCTTGCAACGTTATTACCTATGACAAGTGCAAATGGGTAAAAGGATGGTTGGTAAAGGAATCTGCAATAAGACAGCGAATCCAGTAGAACAAGTGTTAATGAAGGTAAGTAAACTGTGATCTTGATGGATACTTCTAACCGCAGATTCCTTAACCTTTGCAGGGATACCAAACCTGTACCCTCATAAAGGTGGTAGGTCTGAGTAGTGGACTTTACAGGAAGAAGACCTGCAGGTCCAAGCGGGCAAATTGTCCATCCCTCCAAAACAGAGCGTCAACATAGTAGTGCCTGGTAAAGGTATGGACACAGATGAAGCAGCTTGCTAGAAATCAAATAAAAGAAAGCCTTTAGCAAAGAGTTTTGTAATAGTTTTTGCCCTGGTAGAAAGTGCCTGACGGGCTACTAGAGGTTCTAGAAAGTGCCTTAAGGGCCACTGGCGGTTCCTTTCTGGCCACTGCATACCACAACTTGATGCAAAGAAATAAATCCTAAAAATAAAGCTGTTCATAAATGGACCTTCCCATCTGCACCAGCGAATCTAAAAAAGCTGATCCCCTAAGGTGCTCCTCAGTTCTATCATAAAAGAAATTAAGGGCCCACTTAAGATCCAAATAATGAAGCCTTGTCTCGTCCTTATAGGTATGTAGTGAAGAGAAGACAACAGGAAGTGTGACACTCTCCCAAATGAAAGGGTGTCACCACTTTATGGGGAAATGCAGCCAACGTGTTAAGTACTAACTTGCTGGAAACAAGTGGAACATGGAGGCTGGACAGACTACACCTTCAACTTACTCCCAACAATGTGCCAAACTAAGGGCACCAAGACAAACTATTCTGATTTTTTCAAGGGGCAGTTGTCCATTAGTTCCATAGGAACCTACATCGAAAAGGATAAGGATTAAACTGATGATCAAATGCGGCCTAATAAATGGAGATGGAAAATCATAGGAGAGCCCCTTTATGAGAACAAGCATTTGCAATGCAATAGGTCTCGCATTAGGAAAGTTTGAGCTATTGGTCTTGTAAATGACACATTTTTTATTTATGTGTTGGTTTTGAAAATAGCGAAATTAATAGCTTTGCCATTTGCAATGCCAATACTTTTATCGTTTGCAAATGTGACACCTATAGCATTTGTAATGCAACATGTTTTGTATTTATGTGACTTAGATGTATTGATATTACAAATAACAATGGCTTTTAATTTTTCTAAATAATTAATACTTAAATAAAAGTTATTGTAATTTATAATGGCAATAGCTTAAACTTTTGTAAATAACTTTTGTGAAGATTATGTTCAGTGTATTTTATTGTGACGAAAATCCAAGAACAGAAGTGAAATATTAACATCTTTTTATGACATTTGTAATAAAGCTTGAAACATTGAGAGAAAATATTTGAACCAGTTGTTGAATGGTTGCACAGATTGATGCTGTGTTGGCCCTCAGTGATGTTGTGGTGGCGACGAGTGATGCTGTGGTACCCCTGAGTGATGCTGTGGTGATGCAATAGATAGAGTGAGTGCGATAGATAGCTAGAGGGAGGGCGAAAGATAGCTAGAGGGAGGGCGAAAGATGTAATGTAATGTAATGTAAAAATCACTTATATAGCGCAAAAACTGTCACCCTATGGGTATCCTGGCGCTTTTAGAAATGGTGATGGTCAGCACGTTACCAGCCCGTAATAGGCAGTGAAAGAACCAGTTTTCCATCCTAGGAAACAACCAGGTTTTCAGATTCTTTCTGAAACAGGTCCATGAACTGGCCTGTCTGATGGTCTGGGGCAGCTAGAGGGAGGGCGAAAGATAATTAGAGTGAGGGCGAAAGATAGATAGATAGCGTGAGGGCGATAGATAGCGTGAGGGCGATAGATAGATGTGTGTGGCTGGGCGTGTGGCTGGGCGTGTGGCTGAGCGTGTGGCTGAGCGTGTGGCTGAGCGTGTGGCTGAGCGTGTGGCTGAGCGTGTGTTTGTGTGTGGGGTGATGTTTGTGTGTGGGGTGATGTTTGTGTGTGGGGTGATGTGTGTGTGTGGGGTGATGTGTGTGTGTGGGGTGATGTGTGTGTGTGGGGTGATGTGTGTGTGTGGGGTGATGTGTGTGTGTGGGGTGATGTGTGTGTGGGGGGTGATGTGTGTGTGGGGGGTGATGTGTGTGTGGGGGGTGATGTGTGTGTGGGGGGTGATGTGTGTGTGGGGGGTGATGTGTGTGTGGGGGGTGATGTGTGTGTGGGGGGTGATGTGTGTGTGGGGGGTGATGTGTGTGTGGGGGGTGATGTGTGTGTGGGGGGTGATGTGTGTGTGGGGGGTGATGTGTGTGTGGGGGGTGATGTGTGTGTGGGGAGTGATGTGTGTGTGGGGAGTGATGTGTGTGTGGGGAGTGATGTGTGTGTGGGGGGTGATGTGTGTGTGGGGGGTGATGTGTGTGTGTGGGGTGATGTGTGTGTGTGGGGTGATGTGTGTGTGTGGGGTGATGTTTGTGTGTGGGGTGATGTTTGTGTGTGGGGTGATGTTTGTGTGTGGGGTGATGTTTGTGTGTGGGGTGATGTTTGTGTGTGGGGTGATGTTTGTGTGTGGGGTGATGTTTGTGTGTGGGGTGATGTTTGTGTGTGGGGTGATGTTTGTGTGTGGGGTGATGTTTGTGTGTGGGGTGATGTTTGTGTGTGGGGTGATGTTTGTGTGTGGGGTGATGTTTGTGTGTGGGGTGATGTTTGTGTGTGGGGTGATGTTTGTGTGTGGGGTGATGTTTGTGTGTGGGGTGATGTTTGTGTGTGGGGTGATGTTTGTGTGTGGGGTGATGTTTGTGTGGTTGTGTATGTGTGGTTGTGTGTGTTTGTGTGGTTGTGTGTGTTTGTGTGTGTGTGCGTGGTTGTATGTATGTGTGTGCGGTTACAGAAGGATGTATGTGGAAGAGAGCAGCAGATCAGCACAGCAGAAGAGAACAGGGAGTTAAAGAAGGAGGCGGGTGGAGGAGAACAGCAGATCGGTACAGGAGAAGAGAACAAAACAGGGAGCTAGCGATGGAGGCGGTGGAATAGAGCAGCAGATCAGTACGGGAGAATAGAAGAGAACGGGGAATTAGAGAAGGAGGTGGGTGGAAGAGAGCAGCAGATCAGCACAGCAAAAGAGAACAGGGAGTTAAAGAAGGAGGCGGGTGGAAGAGAGCAGCAGATCAGCACAGGAGAAGAGAACAGGGAGTTAAAGAAGGAGGTGGGCTGGAAGAGAGCAGCAGATCAGCACGGTAAAAGAGAACAGTTAGTTAAAGAAGGAGGTGGGGTGGAAGAGAGCAGCAGATCAGCACTGGAAAAGAGAAGAGAACAGGGAGTTAGAGAAGGAGGCACGGTGGAAGAGAGCAGCATATCAGCACGAGAGAAGAGAAGAGAACAAGGAGTTAGAGAAGGAGGTGGGTGGAAGAGAGGAACAGATCAGCACAGCAGAAGAGAACAGGGAGTTAAAGAAGGAGGTGGGGTGGAAGAGAGCAGCAGATCAGCACAGGAGAAGAGAATAGAACAAGGAGTTGGAGAAGGAGGTGGGTGGAAGAGAGGAACAGATCAGCACAGCAGAAGAGAACAGGGGGTTAAAGAAGGAGGTGGGGTGGAAGAGAGCAGCAGATCAGCACAGGAGAAGAGAATAGAACAGGGAGTTAAAGAAGGATGTGGGGTGGAAGAGCAGCAGATCAGCACAGGAAAAGAGAACAGGGAGTTAAAGAAGGAGGCGGGTGGAAGAGACAGAAGATTCGCACAGGAGAAAAGAACAGAGTTAAAGAAGGAGGCGGTGTGGAAGAGCAGCAGATTAGCACAGGAGTAGAGAACAGGGAGTTAGAAAAGGAGGCGGGAGGAAGAGAACAGCAGATCAGAATGGGAGAAGAGAACAGGGAGTTAGAGAAGCAGGTGGTGGAAGGAAACAGCAGATCAGCACAGGAGAAAAGAACATGGATATAAAGAAAAAGGCGGGTGGAAGAGAGCAGCAGATCAGCACAGGAGAAGAGAACAAGGAGTTAAAGAAGGAGGCGGGTGGAAGAGAGCAGCAGATCAGCACAGGAGAAGAGAACAGGGAGTTAAAGAAGGAGGCGGGTTGGAAGAGAGCAGCAGATCAGCACAGGAGAAGAGAACAGGGAGTTAAAGAAGGAGGCAGGGTAGGAGAGTGCAGCAGATCAGCACAGGTGAAGAGAACATGGATATAAAGAAGGAGGTGGGGTGGAAGAGAGCAGCAGTTCAGCACAGGAGAAGAGAACAGGGAGTTAAGGAAGGAAGCGGGTGGAAGAGAGCAGCAGATCAGCACAGGAGAAGATAATAGGGAGTTAGAGAAGGGGGCGGGTGGAAGAGAGCAGATCAGCACAGGAGAACAGAACAGGGAGTTAAAGAAGGAGGCGGGTGGAAGAGAACAGCAGTTCAGCACAGGAGAAGAGAACAGGGAGTTAAGGAAGGAAGCGGGTGGAAGAGAACAACATATTAGCACAGGAGAAGAGAACAGGGAGTTAGAGAAGGAGGCGGGTGAAAGAACAGCAGATCAGCACAGGAGAAGAGAAGCAAACAGGGAGTTAAAGAAGGAGCTGGGGTGGACGAGAGCAGCAGATCAGCACAGGAGAAGAGAAGAGAAGAGGGAGTTAGAGAAGGAGGTGGGTGGAAGAGAGGGAGGGCGATAGATAGATAGAGGGAGGGTGGGCGATAGAGTGAGGGCGATAGATAGAGGGAGGGCGATAGATAGAGGGAGGGCGATAGATAGAGGGAGGGCGATAGATAGAGGGAGGGCGATAGATAGAGGGAGGGCGATAGATAGAGGGAGGGCGATAGATAGAGGGAGGGCGATAGATAGAGGGAGGGCGATAGATAGAGGGAGGGCGATAGATAGAGGGAGGGCGATAGATAGAGGGAGGGCGATAGATAGAGGGAGGGCGATAGATAGAGGGAGGGCGATAGATAGAGGGAGGGCGATAGATAGAGGGAGGGCGATAGATAGAGGGAGGGCGATAGATAGAGGGAGGGCGATAGATAGAGGGAGGGCGATAGATAGAGGGAGGGCGATAGATAGAGGGAGGGCGATAGATAGAGGGAGGGAGGGCGATAGATAGAGGGAGGGCGATAGATAGAGGGAGGGCGATAGATAGAGGGAGGGCGATAGATAGAGGGAGGGCGATAGATAGAGGGAGGGCGATAGATAGAGGGAGGGCGATAGATAGAGGGAGGGCGATAGATAGAGGGAGGGCGATAGATAGAGGGAGGGCGATAGATAGAGGGAGGGCGATAGATAGAGGGAGGGCGATAGATAGAGGGAGGGCGATAGAGGGAGGGCGATAGAGGGAGGGAGGGCGATAGAGGGAGGGAGGGCGATAGAGGGAGGGAGGGCGATAGAGGGAGGGAGGGCGATAGAGGGAGGGAGGGCGATAGAGGGAGGGAGGGGGATAGATAGAAGGAGGGCTATCGATATAGAGGGAGGGCGATAGATAGAGTGAGGGAGGGCGATAGAGTGAGGGAGGGCGGTAGAGTGGTAGAGTGAGGGCGGTAGAGGGAGGGCGGTAGAGGGAGGGCGGTAGAGGGAGGGCGGTAGAGGGAGGGCGGTAGAGGGAGGGCAGGCGGTAGAGGGAGGGCGGTAGAGGGAGGGCGGGCGGTAGAGGGAGGGCGGTAGAGGGAGGGCGGCAGAGGGAGGGCGGCAGAGGGAGGGCGGCAGAGGGAGGGCGGCAGAGGGAGGGCGGCAGAGGGAGGGCGGCAGAGGGAGGGCAGTAGAGTGGTGATGGTGCGTGAGAGGGTGAGGGTGTGTGAGGGTGTGTGTGAATGAGGGTGTGTGAGGGTGTGTGAGAGTGAGGGGGTGTGAGGGTGGGTGAGGGGGTGTGAGGGTGGGTGAGGGGGTGTGAGGGTGGGTGAGGGGGTGTGAGGGGGTGTGAGGGGTGTGAGGGTGTGAGTGTGTGGGGGTGTGAGTGTGCGGGGGTTTGTGTGGTGTGAGGGAGTGGGGTGTGAGGGAGTTTGAGAGTGAGGGGATGTGAGGGTGAAGGTATGCGAGGGTGAGGGTGTGTGAGGTTGAGAGGGTGTGTGGGTGAGGGTATGTGTGGGTGAGGGTATGTGAGGATGAGGGGGGTGAGGGGGTGAGGGTGAGTGAGGGTGAGTGAGGGTGAGGGGGTGGGAGGGTGGGTGAGGCGGGTGAGAGGTGTGTGAGGGTGAGAGGGTGTGTGAGGGTGAGGGGTGAGAGGGTGTGTGAGGGTGAGAGGGTGTGTGAGGGTGAGTGAGGGTGAGAGGGCGGGTGAGAGGGCGGGTGAGTGAGGGGCTGTGAGGGTGAGAGGACGGGTGTGAGGGTGAGAGGGGGGGAGAGTGAGAGTGTGAGAGAGTGTGAGTGAGGGTGTGTGAGGGTGAGGGTAAGGGTGATGGGGTGTGAGGGTGAGGGTGTGTGGGGTTGAGGGGGTGTGTGGGTGAGGGTATGTGAGGGTGAGGGTATGTGAGGGTGAGGGTATGTGAGGGTGAGAGGGTGTGAGGTTGAGGGGGTGTGAGGTTGAGGGGGTGTGAGGGTATGTGAGGGTGAGGGGGTGTGAGGTTGAGGGGGTGTGAGGTTGAGGGGGTGTGAGGTTGAGGGGGTGTGAGGGTGAGGGGGTGTGAGGGTGAGGGGGTGTGAGGGTGAGGGGGTGTGAGGGTGAGGGGGTGTGAGGGGGGGTGAGGGGGTGTGAGGGTGAGGGGGTGTGAGGGTGGGGTGTGTGAGGGTTGTGAGGGTGAGTGAGGGTGTGTGGGTGAGTGAGGGTGTGTGAAGGTGAGGGGGCTGAGGGGGTGTGAGAGGGTGTGTGAGGGTGCTGAAGGGACGTGAAATAGCGTGTCCCATCTGTAATGTACTGGTCGGTGAAATAACGTGTTTTGCGAGTGCTGAAGGGGACCTTATAAGTGTTGAGTCACACATATTGGCAACGTTTTTAAGGTATGTTGTAGAGCAACGTATCTGCTGTGTTCAGTACTGTAAAGTTTGTGTGCAAGTTGTGCTTAGTATAGTGACGTGAGGGCAGTGGCATGGTGTGGAATGTCGTGGTGAGTTGTGATATGATGTGTAATGTTTTTAAAATTAAATACATTTTTTTGTTGTGTGTTATTTTTCTATATTTACTGATCAATAAAATATTAACCTATGGACGGGCTGGAACATTGTGTATGGTATTTCCACCGAAAACAAAGTGAATGCTCTTTGTTGTACTTACTGTACTGCAAATGCTGGTAAATGAAAGCCAACGTGAATATCTATTTAGCAGTGAAACTTGTATGTGTTTGCGCATTACCTTGCAATCCGCACCTTCGTTTAGCTTGCAAATCCAGTAAGTGAGGAAGGGGGCGGGAGTAAAGACAGCAGGGACAATGGGCGGGAGTGAAGAGATCACAGACAACGGGTGGGGGCGGGAGTAAATAGGGCACGGACAACGGGCGGGGGGAGGAAGTAAAGAGATCACGGACAACGGGTGGGGGGAGGAAGTAAAGACAGCAGGGACAATGGGAGGGAGGCAGGAGTGAAGAGATCACGGACAACGGGTGGGGGCGGGAGTAAAGACAGCAGGGACAATGGGAGGGAGGCAGGAGTAAAGAGATCACGGACAACGGGTGGGGGGGCGGGAGTAAAGACAGCAGGGACAATGGGAGGGAGGCAGGAGTAAAGAGATCACGGACAACGGGTGGGGGGGCGGGAGTAAAGACAGCAGGGACAATGGGAGGGAGGCAGGAGTAAAGAGATCACGGACATCGGGTGGGGGGCAAGAGTAAAGACAGCAGGGACAATGGGAGGGAGGCAGGAGTAAAGAGATCATGGACAACGGGTGGGGGGCGGGAGTAAAGACAGCAGGGACAATGGGAGGGAGGCAGGAGTAAAGAGATCACGGACATCGGGTGGGGGGCGAGAGTAAAGACAGCAGGGACAATGGGAGGGAGGCAGGAGTAAAGAGATCACGGACAACGGGTGGGGGCGGGAGTAAAGACAGCAGGGACAATGGGCGGGGGGCGGGAGTGAAGAGATCACGGACAGGTTTGTAAAGAGGGCACGGGCAACGGGCGGGAGTAAAGAGATCACAGACAACGGGTGGGGGGCGGGAGTAAATAGGGCACGGACAACGGGTGGGGGTCAAGACTGATTTGCATAATGCTGGGTCTGAACTGAGGTGGCATGGGGAGCACAAGAACTATGGCTGTTTATGTCTCATGTGGGACCAGCAGAGATGTCCTTGTGTGATACGCAATCAGCAGTGACGTACATTGTCTATACATGATAAGTGGGGATGATTGCCGGCAGATTATAAACCGCCATGAAGGTCACGCTGGGTTGATGCACACTGGGCGTGGACGTACATGATGTAGCCATTGTAAGTTTGGTTATCCATGGTTTAGGAACGCTTACATTGATGTATATGTATTGTTTATAGTTAAGGAGCATAGAGGTTTGCAGGGCTCGAGTCGGGGTACCACGCGGGTGGACGGCGTCCCCCTACTTATTTTACCGGGCTTTTACCGGGTGGACGCCGTCCCCCCTGCCCAAATGATGGAGCCGGTACCCGAGACTGCACCTGCGCGTGAATTATAGCCTTTCAAATGCACCCGAGCCTCAGACTAATCTCCCCTTCCACCCTCCCCTTGCCAGCCTTTCTCAGAGCACAGCCGAGGCGCAGAGGCGCCAAGGCTTCAAGAGCTGCGCTGTCAACACGCCGAGAATGTCACTTTCAGGGACACCGACATATGCCCGTAGTGCCTACGCCCGAGTCTGTAATAACCCTGTAATCTGAAGAATGGGTCCTCTGTATAGTGTGTTCTTGTGTTTTGAGTGACTGCCACTTATTGCAGTATTATACCTCTACTTGTTTATTGTATGTATTCACGCATTTCAGACGGAGACCGGCAAATTTCGTGATGTCACTTCCTGTTGTGACGTCACTTCCGGGGACATCACCTAACTTGAAGCGTCCCCCCACTTATTTTTTTAGGACTTGTGCCCTGGGTTTATGGTTTATTAACGGTCATACCCAGGTCCGGTAGCTCAGTGGACTAATGCGTCCCCTCCAGGAGTCTGTGTTTGGGCCAATGGCCAAAGGTCCACTCAACCTTTCATCCTTACAAGATTGATAAAATGAGTACCACTGAGTTGGATAACAAACGCCCCTGTTATTTAGTGCCAAGATGTCCCAGGGGATGAATGCGTGATTGATAAATGTATGATATGCTATGGTATGTTATGGCATGTTATGTCATGTAATGTTATGCTATGTTATGTCATGTTTTGTCACGTAATGTTATGATATGTTATGTTCTCATGGAGGGAGGTGGTTTATATAGACTTTAAATTAATTTCAACACTTTATATACTTTATACAATGTCAGCCTGGACGCCTGTCACTTACCTTTGTTGGTCCCGCCCATTTCAGCTGGAGGCTCAGCTCACACTCTGTATTTACTGTCTGTGCTAACATGCCATTCACATGACCTTCACATGAGCAAGGGTCCTTCCTGTCCTCTCCCTCCATCAGCACTGGCAGTGACAGTACCAGGTGCCACTGTTGTATTCGGAGCCCCGTCCCAGGGTCATGCTGCAGACCACGTGACGTGCACGGGCAACGGGCGGGAGTAAAGAGATCACGGACAACGGGTGGGGGCGGGAGTAAAGACAGCAGGGACAATGGGAGGGAGGCGGGAGTAAAGAGATCACGGACAACGGGCGGGGGGAGGAAGTAAAGAGATCACGGACAACGGGTGGGGGGCGGGAGTAAAGACAGCAGGGACAACGGGTGGAGTCGGTAGTAAAGACAGCAGGGACAATGGGAGGGAGGCGGGAGTAAAGAGATCACGGACAACGGGCGGGGGGAGGGAGTAAAGAGATCACGGACAACGGGCGGGGGGAGGGAGTAAAGAGATCACGGACAACGGGCGGGGGGAGGGAGTAAAGAGATCACGGACAACGGGTGGGGGGCGGGAGTAAAGACAGCAGGGACAATGGGAGGGAGGTGGGAGTAAAGAGATCACGGACAACGGGAGGGAGGCAGGAGTAAAGACAGCAGGGACAATGGGCGGGAGTGAAGAGATCACGGACAACGGGAGGGAGGCGGGAGTAAAGACAGCAGGGACAATGGGAGGGAGGTGGGAGTAAAGAGATCACGGACAACGGGAGGGAGGCGGGAGTAAAGACAGCAGGGACAATGGGAGGGAGGCGGGAGTAAAGACAGCAGGGACAATGGGAGGGAGGCGGGAGTGAAGAGATCACGGACAACGGGCGGGGGGGAGGGAGTAAAGACAGCAGGGACAATGGGAGGGAGGCGGGAGTGAAGAGATCACGGACAACGGGAGGGAGGCGGGAGTAAAGAGATCACGGACAAGGAGGGGAGGGAGTAAATAGGGCACGGACAACGTCGTATGGAAAACAAACGGAAGAGAAAGCACGCCTGTTCCTCTGGGAAAGGTGTTGTTGCAGCAGGCCTAGGCAAACACACCGCTCATCCACCAAGGCCTGGAAGACATTGGGGCCGAGGTGACAAGGGAAGGGATACAAATAAAGCGTTCCGTAAATGTATAGTTTACTAAACCATAGCCATCATATTTGATTGCAAGTTCAGATACCATAGGGGGCCAGTTGAAAAATCCCACTACCAGGATTACCTATCCAGTCACGTGCAAACAACAAAGTTAAAAAGCTGCTTTTTTTCTGCCTCCCATTTCCTGCTGGAGTCACAATCGCGAGGCACAGGAGTGTAGGCTGATGGAAACAAAAAAATCATCTCTGGAAGGAAGTGAAATGCTGAAGTCATGCTCCGGTTTCAGAAATTCCAATCTAAGCATGAGTAAAAGTAATAAAAAGAAAAAAAGAAAGAAACACGGAATGGCGCAGTGGTAACAGCTCAGCGACATTAGCCAGTTTAATTTTTATTCGCCGTTTAGAGGCATTTATCTGTATAGTATTCCTACTGGTGGAGTGTAATTTTCCTCAAAGTT
The DNA here is from genome assembly GCF_964261635.1 of Lissotriton helveticus. Taxonomy (NCBI): domain Eukaryota; kingdom Metazoa; phylum Chordata; class Amphibia; order Caudata; family Salamandridae; genus Lissotriton; species Lissotriton helveticus. Next base: position 466,675,067 of record NC_136073.1, on the reverse strand, counting down.
TACTCTGACCATGAAAGGCTGTTTGCGCAGCAATTCTGGCCAGCTGAGTGCGTGAAAGGCACATTACAAATAGAGATCCCAGCTCGAAAGTGTGTTTATCTAGAAGGATGGGTCTGCACATGCAACGGGCCTGTGATTCAGTACAAAGCTATGCAGCACGGCATTGCAAGCTGTAACTGGAGATCGTAAAGCCTTTTGTATGGATTATTTAAGCAACCGCCTTCTTTACTCTTAAAATCTCTGTGTAGCTTGTCCTAAAATATTAATATAGGACGAATCACGTTTACCACCGAAAACTTTGGCATACTGGGTGTACAATGTTCTGTATACCAGTCCCTCAAAGCTGGTAGCCTAAAGCAGCAAATGTTTCTCTCCCTCCTCCAGGAAGTCTGTAAAATGCAGGCAGGGGAGGGGGCAGAGTGACGGAGGGAAGGCAGAGAAGGGGGGGGTGGAGAAATGCGACACGGCGGGCAGGGGAGGGGGCGGATCGGGGAGAGGGTGTGAAAGCAGCAGGGGCCTTTGAAGTGAAGCTAAGCTTCACTTCAAAGGTGTGGGAGGAGTGCGGCTGAGGGAACAGACGGCGATTTGGTGATGTGCACGCGCATTTTAGGTCAATGCGCACGGGCACAGCACCAAATCGCCACAGTTAGTTAAACTTTGTTTAAAGCCCTATAGTCTCGCTTCTCTCAATGCGCATGCGCATTGATAGGTCACGAGACCTAAAAAGGAGGTGGAATTGTTACAGGACCTACATCCCGGGCATATAGATGCTGCTTAAGTGGTCCATTTTACGGTAAATGATCTCACTGGGAGTGAGCCCACCATAAACTGGAAATACAATTTACGGTCTAACGGTTTTGTGATTAAATCCCAGTAAGTTTCCAGCTTCGGAGTGGCTTTATGTTCTAAGAATTGGCTTGTGAGGGTGGATGACACTTTGCCTAATGTTATTATCCCGAAACCATTCCCAATACTTGGCCTTCAACACCTCCACATCGAAGCCATACCTATATCGGATAGAAGGTCTCTGACCGCCCATAGCCATTTAATACGATGTGAGACATCAGCCCTTATTATTTCTAAGAAACCTTTCAGATAGCCTCCGAGCTCTGGTGTAGTCCAGAGTCTACTCCAATGAAGGAGGGGGCGACGTTTGGCTACTGCTGCGATCGTTTTTTTCCCTAGGTCCATTAATAGTGGGCTAGTTGGGGTGCTCTGTGGCAGTCTAGTAATTTTTCTTAGAAACCAATTTTCCAAAGAGGTAAGGGTTACAAGGTTCTCAGCCCCCTAAAGTTCTGACCCACTAACGGCTTTCAATTTATACATTTCTAAAACTGGGCTAATGGGCTTGGTGTGCGATAGATTATATTCTTGGTGCAGGATCCCTGATATCTGCCTGTGTTTGAGGGAAGCTAATTCCACCTGATGGTCTCACTTCATATCATCTTGGAAGTTCACCCTTAAATAGGTGAACTCCTTAACCAATTCTAATGGTCTATCATTCATACAAATGCCCCCCTTGTAGGCCCTATGTGCATTAAATGCCATTAACTTTGTCTTTGACACATTGACCTCCAAGCCCCTCTGCGAGCAAAAACCCTCAAAAGTTTTGAGGGCTTTCTGAAGCCCGCTAGGGGTCTTGGACAGGATCAATGTGTCATCGGCAAACATCAATATAGGCACTGAATCACCAGCTAATGTGGCTGCATCCGACGGCGTTGCACTCATGTAATCAACTATCCCATTAATGTATAGTGAGAATAGCGTAGGGGCCATAACGCAGCCTTGTCTCACGCCTCTTTCTACTGGGAATAATTCAGTAACTTCCCCCTGCCCACCCCATCTAATTTGTGCACTGTTATCCTCATGTAATCTAACAATCAAAGTCAAGAGCTCAGGTGGGTGCCCTAACTCTTGTAAGGTTAGCCATAACTTTGTGCGGCAGACTAGGTCAAATGCCGCCTTAAGATCTACAAGTGTTACAACCAGGTATTCTAGGTGACCACTATTTTTAAAATATTACATCTTTTTCAACTGGTCCACGGAAGCTTGTTTCCGGTCCAGGGAAGGCATGGCTTGGCAGTTCGGGCTGGACTGTTCCCATGAGGCACAGGGTCAGACTGATTTGCATATGGCCATGTCTGAACTGGGGTGGCAGAGTGGGCTAAAGAACGGTGATGGATTAAACCCAGATCTTTTGACTGGGTGTGAGTGTTTGATTGGTTCAGATGCTCCGTCCATTACCACCCCCTTTTGTACTGCTTTTGGCCACCATAAGTGTGGCAGGGTATGCTCAGACGTGAGTCCCTTGCTCACTTTGCCACTGGATTCAAGCAAGCCGGGCTGAAGAAGGCTGTAATGCCAGAAACCGGTCCTCGGAAGCTTGTTTCCGGTCCAGGGAAGGCATGGCTTGGCAGCTCGGGCTGGACTGTTCCCATGAGGCACAGGGTCAGACTGATTTGCATATAGTCATGTCTGAACTGGGGTGGCAGAGTGGGCTAAAGAACGGTGATGGATTAAACCCAGATCTTTTGACTGGGTGTGAGTGTTTGATTGGTTCAGATGCTCCGTCCATTACCACCCCCTTTTGTACCGCTTAAGATCTACAAAGGCAGCATAGAGGCTTCCCTTTCCTAGTGTCACAATCTTCCAGTGTATCAAAACAAATCGAAACACCTGGTCAATGGTGCATAGGATCGCGCGAAACCCAGATTGCAGGGGGGACAGAACCTCAAACTACTCAATCCATTCCTGCACTCTATTATGCACCAACCTCCCAATTATTTTCTGGAGACAATCAATTAGGCGGATAGGCCTGTAGTTCCCCATACTTGATTTGTCCCCTTTCTTGCAAACAGGGATGATCTCCGCACTCTTCCAAGAGTCGGTTATAGGGGCTCCTTGGGCGATGGCATTCGACAACAAAAAAATGTACCAGCACCATCTGTCTTTATCGTATAGAAAGATGTCCCCTGGTATGCCATCTGGCCCTGGTGCCTTTCCGTCCAATACAGATTTAAGTGTGGTCTCTACCTCAGCCTTAGTAAATGTTTCATTCGGATATAGTGCACTTGTAATTTCCCCCTCTTCTTTGGGTAGGGTTGAGGCATATTGGGGTTTGAAATAACTCACCCAGTCAGATTGCAATACGTGATTTTGGGGACTCTCAGCCTGTCCCCCGATAAACCATTTATAAACATATTAAAGTACCCCACTATTAGTATATTTGAAACACCTGATTGCATGTCAAGGAGGTCCTCGAGAGCCGCTAAAATTCTCTCCCTTTTCCCTATTGTTCCCCTAACATAGATGTTATATAAATCTATTATTAATTGGTCGCGCGAGGTCAATCAGATGGCCTGTATGTCTTAGCTCTGTGTTGGGAGAACCTGAATATCAGCCTCAAGCTCTTGACACACCCATATAGTTAGTCCTCCCGAGAGCCTCCCTTTTGCTCCCTTATTTGCGGCTACAGAATAATTCAAATACCCAACACAAAACTGGGATGATTCGGTCCAAGTTTCTTGAAAGAGGCATATATCATATGCCTCTATAAATACATGCCACTCATGTGAGCCCATCTTTGTACTAAGCCCTGCAATATTCCAGCTCAGAATTCTACTTTCAGACTAAGGAAGGTCTAGGGTCTGGAGCATTGTACCTTTTTGTACTGGTAAAATAACAGTTCCCAGTACACCTTCTACTTGAGAAGATGGAACCAGAGCCTTCTTGGGGAATGGTACCCGCTTTATAGGTGCCTCCTTAGTAGATGTAATTCTAGACCCTATAAATGCCCTGGGTATTTCTTTTAGCCCTAGTCAGTCGTTATTCTCAAGTGTAGAACATCCCTACAATCTGGGGGGCTCTCTGGGTGGCCATGATATCGTAACTGGAAGGGGAGCGTCTAAGTTGTATTTTTGAGTTCTCCGGGGGGCTAGTACGGAACTCCCAAGTGAAAATGTTCTCAACAAGGTCTATACTTGTCATTGTGAGTGACTAGAAGAGGAAATCCTATGCGCAGCTGTAATGTCATCTCTAATCACCGAACGGCAACCTCTAACGTGCCTTATTCAATGGATAGCTTTATTAGTTAGAGAGTCCCTATTCTTGATGCCGCCATTAGGATCACATTTTGCCATGTACATTTTAAAAGGATTAGGTGAGTTAAGTTTGCACTCTCTACTGGGCCCCATTCTAGATCCTGAGTTCGATGAGCCCCCATATGGGTAGGTTTTACATCCAAGGGGCGGGTGATTCATCATGCCTGTTAGTGTACTATATGATATAATACTATTGTTGGCTGTAGTGGGGGCAAAGCGCCTCACCATTGACGAGATTGCCACATTGGAGCTCTTCATGGCTGGGACTGATTTTTGGTTTAAATTTGCCCCTTTCACTGCTTAATAGCTGGTTAGACCCGAGATCATCGGGAGGCCCAAAGAGTCTTTAAATATAGGACCGGAAGAAGGTCCCAGCCAATGGTGCCCTGTGAACCACCCTTTCCCTGTGGCGCTACCTCAGATACTAAAGTTTTAACCATAGTTAGTATCTCCTCTAATGTACCCTTCTTAGCCTGCACCTCAGCTCTCAGTGTAGTAACTTCTTGGGACATAATTTGCCATTCTAAATGTGAGCCTGGGACAGTAGCTGGTTCATGTGGGATTGGAATCGTTGAGTTTGTACTAGCCTTAGGCAATCCTCTTCTTCCCTATTCTGCCTTTGCAAGTCTCCGAGTGGTTGAAATCTATTTGTGCAGATAACTATTGGATCAATATGGGCTACATAATCTACATCTGGGGAAAACTCCCCATGCTCAATTACAGTTGGTAGGGTAGCACTAAGTTCCTGCACCCCAATGTTTGTATTAGATATTTATTTCTTGTGAGGCTTACAAAACATGTCTGGAATAGCAGGCTTCACATGCTTCTCCGATAAGTTCTCTTTTTGGTTAGTTTTATTGCTGCTATTTACGTATTTCAGGGGAGTGGATTCTAAAATGAGCTCGCACTCACTGATAAGAGTGTCTATTCAGTCCATGACACAATTGTTTGCAGCAGATTTCCGTGGTTTTTTGCCTTCTTCCTGGTGTCACGTCTAACCCCCCTCATTCCTCTCCCCACTCTCTTCCAGTATCTTCAGTTTCCCCATTTGTCTTGGGTACAGTTATGTTAACAATGGCTAAACGGGGATGGCTGAAAGGCCTTGTCAGACCTGGGAATCACACTTCTCCTAGGCTCCGAAAGCCTTGGTAATACAAATGCTAGAGATAAACTACTTAGATGGTAGAAGGTAGGGGAGTGCATTATGCCATGTAAAAGATCCGAAAGTCCACGAGTCCTAGGGCAAACACAGTTTAAAGTACCAAGATGCAATCATGCAACAGAACAGTACCTCAAGTTTCTCGACCTAACTTAGGACCACACTGGGGCGCGAAGCGAAAAGGGGGTGGCCCAGCCCCGTTACTTCCTGGCAGTGATAGGCTAGGACGGGCCCGCCCTTGGCCCGGGCAACGGCCGTGTGCGTCGCGGGAGGCGGTGCGCACTTTTAAGCCATTGACAGCAAGGCCGGCTCATCCCTGGCCAGTGGTGGTTTCAAGGAGCAGGAGTCCCCCAGCAGCAAAAAACAAAGCAGGCAGCAAACAGGCAACAGCGTTCCTGGGACCCGTGTCGCAGGTGACGGTGCGCGCTTTTAAGCGTGACAGCAGTGGTTTCTGGGAGCAGAAGTCCCCCAGCAGCAAGGAACAAAGCAGGCAGCAAACAGACAACAGCGTTCCTGGGACCCACGTTGCGGTGAGTGCTTTTAAGCGCGTGACAGCAAGGCCGGCTCCTCCCTGGTCAGCGGTGGTTTCTGGGAGGAGTCCCCCTAGCAGCAAGGAACAAAGCAAACAGGCAACAGCGTTCCATGGGACCCGCGTCGAGGGTGGCGGTGCGCGCTTTTAAGCACGTGACAGCAAGGCCAGCTCCTCACTGGCCAGCGGTGGTTTCTGAAAGCAGGAGCACCCCAGCAGCAAGGAACAAAGCAGGAAGCAAACAGGCAACAGCGATCCTGGGACCCGCGTCGCTGGGGGCGGTGTGCGCTTTTAAGCATGTGACAGCAAGGCCGGCTCCTCCCTGGCCAGCGGTGGTTTCTGGGAGCAGGAGTCCCCCAGCAGCAAGGAACAAAGCAGGCAGCAAACAGGCAACAGCGTTCCTGGGACCCCAACAGCGTTCCTGGGATCCACACCATTCAAGGCATGTACAGCTACAGTGACAGATAAAAAACTCTTTTGCCCAAAGTATGAATCTTTTTGGATTCCCTATCCAAGGCATTAAAGTTCAACTTGGCCATCGAGGCCTGCAAACAAAATATTCGAGAACCGGGTGCTGTGTGTCACGGAGCCAACCTGTGGGGCTGAGCAATGGGGGGCTCACAGGTGGAAAACATGAGGTCTGGACTTTACTGTCATAAGGGTCTCAGTTAGGATCTCGCTAAACAGTAGCAACAGCTCAGATGTTGGTAGCCTGGCGTACAAACTGAGTCAACGGGTTTGCCCTAATATCCATTGTGTGAAATTGTAAGTCCACAGCCATACGGACCACCAGCATGAAGGAGGAACTTTCCTCAGTAGGGGAGAACATGGACACACTTAAGTCAGTTCCAGGTGCTGGCATTCTTAAGGTTTAAGATCAACATAATGAGATGGGAGTAGGTTGTCAGCCTCCTCAACATCCTCCCCATTGTAGGACATGTTTGAGCCTTGCATAATAAACGTCACGACCTAAAATAGCCTCCAACCTCCTGTAATTGTGACTTAAAGGCAGATGAGCGGGAGTTGATTCATCCTCATACACAGGCTGCACCCTCAGTGATTTCATACTGTGCCACAGGGCAAAGTCTCACCGAAGACCACTATGAATCTGCTGGTAGAGTGAAGACAGATTCCAAAACTGGACTACACCAAGAACAACTGACAAGGTAAGGAGACGTAGCCTGGTGGCAGCAGATGACTTGGCTGAGGTTAAACAGAGTAATTTGGCACCGGTGAAGGCCTCTCCTGCCAGAGCTTAGCTGGAGGCCAAAGTTGCACCAGAATGACACAGAACCATTTTAAAGATTTGCAGCCTGGCCTCATTGAAGGCCTTATTCTGCTGTGTACTCAAAATGATCTGGGGAACTTGGGGCACATCACTTGCATGGCAGGTATTAACTCAGATTAGGGTGTAAATGGCAAGTTGAGCCCTTCTATCACCAACTATGCAATTTCTCCCGATAGCAGTAGCAATCCAGGGGGTGACAAACTATGCTTTAACTTAAGTTTTCATTTGGACAGGTCTTCGTACTTTGACCAGTGCTGACCTGAAAATTGAAAATAAGACAGAGAATAACCTTACGACTTGAACTGACCCATCCTTTTATACAGCTTGACTTCCTGCTCTCTGATGGCCTTTGTGTGCATCAGGGAGCATCTGTCTCAGGACTAAGAGTTGCGATTACCAAAAGCATAAAACATGTGGGTCCATGACCAAATTACATTTTCTCCATGTGTGGCAGAGCTTACAATCTGTCAATTTGAAGTGAATACATCCCTGTACACTATCCAGTGATATCTTAATTCAATAAAACCTCTAAAAACATTAGGAGCGGAGCTATGGATTAGCATAGATGATATGGAAAAAGAGGAATGGTCATCAGCATGCTGGTTTGGACCCTCTAAGCCACTCCGTATTGTCAAATCTGGAGGTGGGACAGAGTCATGACAGAGGACTAGTGTGCCATGTATTGGTCTGATAGTGATAGTGTAGAGTTTTCCTGAAGATTCAAAAGGTAAGGAATTAGCATTTATAAGTATTCATCAGAAAAAAAACTTTAGTTATTCCACTGGGAGTTCCAGGCATGTGAGCAGATTGGGGACAAACCCCTAGACCCATGATCAAAGGCAGACTTCAATATATTTAACAATTGATCTTAATTGGTAAATGAATAAGCATTTAAGGGTCACTTGCTTGCTATTTGGACTTCCAAATGATTTCTGTAGATAGTAATCGTTTTCAAAATAAATAGGGGGAAAGGCTGATATTTGGTGTGCAGCTACAGAGAACCAAAAACCTCCTGCAGGATAAACTATTCGTCTCCCACAGGCACTGAAGATAATCAAACAACTTCAGGAAAGAATAAAAGTAATTCAGGGCCTTTAACAAGGCATTCACTCAATCAGGTTGTTGATCCAAGTTGAAAAGAAGGATGGTAGCCCTAACCAGGAACTTGATGTATGAAAAGGAATAATCAGAAGCTTTTTGCACACAAAGTAATATGGAAATGCAATCTGTCCAAAAGGAATGACAACATAAGCACTCGTCTCCCAATAGTGTTTGCCAGAAAGGAAAAACATTAACAGAGAGCACACCTTACAGAGAATAATAATTCAGCCAGCATAGCCTGTGCACATGTAGAGAATACTAGATAAAAACTAAAAGGAGAGATACTGAAAAGCACAAAGAGAGAAAGACAAAACAGAGCAAAAAGAGTGAGAGAGTGCCTTTGAGCCCCCCCCCCCAACGTTAAAGTATGTGACACCAATACGGATCAAGCCTCTCCCTTTTGTAAGCACAGTCCCAAGAGAGATCAACTGCTGCAGAGAGCAACATGCATAGATAGTACTCCAAAATGGAGTAACCTAAAGATACAATAAAAAACTTAAGTTGGCCATTCTGTGCAAATTTGATGGTGTCAAGGATTGTTGAACAGTAATAGCTGCCAATTAAGCGCAGTTTTATGGGTCTGATGATTACTAACTTGGACAAATTAACAAACAGATTTAAAATCTAAATGATCAGACCATTACAAATTAAAGGGGTGCATGATCTGTCTTTGTGTGCATAACAGACCATGGCATAAGTGCATGTGAACAATAAAGTTCACATGGACACTAGTTAAAAACCTATATTTTTCAGTTTCACACAAACAGAATATGCAATTATTATTGTTAATTTTTAAAAAAGCAAGAAAATGCGAAATATATAAATATGCATAGACTTCCATATACTTCAGTACCTTGAATGCTAATGCCCTTCAAGCAGACTACCCTATGAGAAAAAAATACTTTAACCTTGTGATTCTAGTCTTCAAATTAATCAGGAAGTGAATCACAGGAAGCCCGGTTCATGACCTACAGTAGCTCTACATAGTCATTGCTCACCTGACTAGTAAAGTGACAGCACCAGCCACAACAGGAGACGCCACACTGGTCCCAGAGAGAGAGCGGCAGCCATCCTTCATGCCAGAACCTCTGACTCCCGACCCATAGGTGACAATGTCAGGCTTCATCCGGCCATAGCCTCCAGGAAGTTCCTAAAAGAAACCAGTCACATATATAAACTGCCAACAGCAAGAGTGACATTGTTAAATTTATGGCCTTCCTAAATACGCCTTGGCTCCACTTAGGGCCTCGCTGAATTCTGCAGCAAGACTGATTACAGGCTTCAAACGAAATGAGCACATCTCCCCAGTCCTTAAATCTCTCAACTGGCTACCCTTTGAACCACGAATTCAGCTAAAGATTGCAATTTTGACACACAAAGCCCTGCACTACAATACTCCCACTTATCTAGCGCAAAAACTTGAATTATCTTGCGGGGTGAGGGCTTCCAGAAGCGCCTCCACTCTCCTCCTGAAACCTATCATCCTTAGCAAAAAGAGAACTTGTCACCGAGCCTTCTCCGGTGCTGCCCTTAAAATATGAAACTCTCTTCCTCCGGATGTACGCAGACTCGTCTCGATGACGGCTTTCAAACTGGAAGCCAAAAGATTCTTAATGAGCAAATTCCTACCATAAGGGGTTGTGGTACTTATAACGTGGCTATCTCTTGGTTCCTAGCTCCATAGTACAACTAATAGTCATGGACCATAGCGTCTGCTTAATATTGTACCCCAACACCCTGTGCCTCTTAAAACAAGAGGGTGATTAAGTGAAAGGGGTGCAGTCAGACAAACTTGATGGTACATTACAAAGGAGGAAGATCACAGTTGTAGCAACCTTCTACATCAGCTTATCCAACATAAGAGCCCTGACCTTAGAGCAAAATATCTCAAGACCAGAAAAAGTCTTACAAAAGTAGTGCAACAAAGTCCTCACCAATAGGCTTGCACCGATGCTGAAAAGTGCACATCATAACAATGCGAAGGTACAGAATTGTAATAAAATACATATAAGCACACCATGTCTTGTTCCAAGTATGAATGGGACTGGAATACGAGCATTCTAGTAATGTGTTTTTTCAATGTCTATTTCAAGCCCATTCTTACTGCTGCGCCACGAAGTGGCCTCACTGCAGTACCCTCCAAATAATACAAAATAAACAAACCCATATATGCTTCTACATTTTCAGATCCACACTGCCCTGAAATGCAGGTGAGTTCCAAGGGACTAACTTCCAAGAAGTTTTTCCTGGGACTGGTAAGTTCAGCATCACCTGAATCTCAAGCATGGCTGGACTAGAGTGTGAAGCTCTGGACACAAAACTTACCCACGTTGTCATCCCTCGAGAGGAGAAGCGTGCTATATTATCTTCAAAGTCTATGCCACCAACACCAATCACATCCATCTGGTCAGCAGGGTTGTTGAGAGTACTAAAACAATAAGTTTGATAAATGGCAGAGAAACACCAAGTGGTCCAGTATGCCTCTCTTGCTAAATCTATTGCACACAACACTCCTAAAATATGTTGGTTCATTTCTACAACACCAGTTAACAGTTTTGCTCAGTTTCTGCTGACTGGACAGATCATGTATTAATTGCTCTTGGCCCAATGGTGAGCAATGTTGGTTTCCCATCAAGGAACAAGCATTACAAACCAAAAGACTTGACTATTGAAAAAGGTAGTGTGTTCATTCTGAAGTTGTTTTTTTAAGTAAACCTGTGTGGCAAGACCACTGGTACTTGCATGAAAAGTGAATGTTTGGGTTCTACTGCTTAACACTGACTGTGTATCGCTCTGTGTACACATACACAGAACAAACACACAGAGACCTCCCAGCCATCACTCCAACCACCTACCATCCATAAAGTTTAGGGTAGGAGAGTTGATTTTGAAGCAGGCAGAGGAATGGACTGGACTAACTGGAACGTGTAGTACTTTCGTGCGTAATTACTGTGCCAATATAAAGACGGCAGCCCATGTGATTCTAAAGCTTTAATTAGATTTTAGACTATACTTTAACATAATTTCTTTATAACTTCAATACATAGTAAGAAATGAAAGACTTCTGAAAAGTTGTTCCTGTATCTTTAAGTAACATTGTGTTTGGAGCTTCTTTTTTTAATTTTTTTTCTTTCATCTGCTTTACCTTTGAACCCTGCCTTCTGTAAATTATAAGTTTGTCCCCGGTACCCCACATTTACATATAAAATCTGTTATCAGCAATATTTTGTCTTCATAAAGATAAGTTTAATTATTTTCATAGGTGTAAACCAACAGAAAGAAAGAGTTGATGTACAGAAATAAATAACTGTTTTGTTGTAAACTTTTCTTTAATAGTTTCTTGCAATGCAGTTTGTGAACAAGATTCAATTATTACAGTTTGTTACTTTCCAATTCCGTTCAGTAAATATGTTCAGTGATGATGGAGAACAGCCGCCAAATTTTTCGTCAGATGTGACTTTTTCCAAAACTGGTAAATACAAAGGTTCCCTTTGTACAAACACCTCAGGAGGTAGGTTGTGATATTACCCTGAGTGGCACCAATATTTGACCTATCACACATATACTGTGGTTCTTGCCTAAAAAATATGCCCACTAAATAGCTCAATATTTGAGGTGCAACTTGTTGATCCATTACCATCTTGTCGTTTGTTTGCTTCTGTAAATTATGCTAATCTAAATAATTTTACTCCTACCCAAGTCAAATCGACCAACCCTAGACAAAGAAGGACTGGACTCAGGTGAGAGAGTCGTCTTCGCCCGGACACGTTTGTATGTTCCTCGTCTATGCACACCATGCAAGGAACAATTTGACGGAGTAATGCAAAACACAAGTTATCAGCTGGCAGGTAAACCACCAACAGCTGATGTTTGGCCTCTCTGAATTTTGACTATCAACGGTACTTTCTGATGTAACAAACCTTGACAATCTACATAGAAAGGCGCACAGAAACATCAGTACAGAATATCTAATGCACCTTTACAGGGCTCAAGCATATACCAGAGTAGAGCAATTTACAATCATCTAAATGATGTGTTTTGGATGCAAACATATACGAAAATGCAGAATAATGAACAGTGGACTACCGCATTTCATAGTACTATTTTTACCCAATTAACTAAAACTATTTGAAGTTCTTGCACGGAGCGCCAACCAATTGAGCTAACAATTACAAGTGAGCAAATACATGAATCATTATGCAAAGCAAATGTCACGACAGCACCAAGTAGTAAGTCAAAAAATAACTATGCAATGGAACTAAAGTTATTGAGAATTTATTTTTGAGATCACGATAAACTATTTTCAGTTCATGGACATTTTAAATAGCTTATTAAATAGAAAATATGAATGTATAACAGCATCCTAAATTATCCATATCATGATGCTAAACGGTTCTCAAAACAGAAGTATATTTTCTCAAACGTTTCCATTGCAGACCACTATTTGTTCTGCAAGACTATCATCCTAATAAGAAGCTCTCAACGTCATTCCTGGGCATTTTAAGCATAATAAATTCAAATGTCATGTAAATATTTAATAAACGGTTAATTCAATGTATAATGTTGCTAAAGCAGATTTTGCATCAGGCAGGAGAAAATAAGAACAAGGCTAGATCGTGCTCTTGGTGTGAACATACTTCACTGTTGCTTGTTAAAGGGTGATAATCGATGAGATGGCCACAGGATTTTAAAAGGTCACTGCTCAGACTGAAGCACATTCAAGCTGACTCTTCAATGAGAATACGCTTTGACAAACATTTTGAAAAGAAAGGTGCACATTGCTACCAAATTAAGAGTACAATGTCACAGACACTGAATTTTTAGTGTCATATGATTGAGCTGTTACATAGGATTTATAACAAATAAATAAAACAAACTCAAAAGAACAAATTACATTTATATTGTTCCACATAATGTCACTTCAACATAAAATATGGGTGTTCTATTCTTTTGTAATTGTCTTACAAGTGCACTGCATTTATGTTTATACATAATTCAGGGTTGTCTAGATTGTTACAAACTTCAAAACAAATGCTCACTTTCCATGCATAATTGAAAGAATACTTCTTACCCATATAATGGACCATCGTTGCCAATGGCAGACACCATGATGACATTGTTAGCAGTCAGCTCCCACACCTGCAGGTAATAAAATAATCACGTTATCATTAGATACTGAAACAAGGGTCTAATTCATGCCTTTCGAAAAAAATTCTGCTGCTATTTCAGAGCTTTTGTTTTCTAGCAGTTATAAGCTGAAGTAAAGGCAGGGTCTACACAACTTCATCCAAACATGAATTTACAGCAACAGCAGTTTCCCTCTGCATAAACAAGGCATATTTTATTGGCAAAATAAGTTTTCCTGAGATGGCTGTAGGCCAAATTCACATCTTTAGGCAGGCATGTAAAGCTCTGATGGAGGAAAGTATATGGTAGAGCAATATAGAAGTTATAAGCCATCTCTCTGGGAAGCACACAGTCACCTTAAATTAAGATAACTACATTATTAATTAGAAGACTCCACATCCGGCAGAAACTACTTGTCGGAATATCGGTGATCAGCCCACATTCTACAAGCATCTGACACCTGGTGACCCTCTATCTCTAGGACAAGAACACCAAACTTCAGAAAGCTAGTTGTTAAACAACTGTCAATAGTGATTCTTTTTTCGAAGAATAACAAACACACCAAATATACAATCAATGTTATCCAAGCTCTTGCGTTAGTTAAGTAAAGGAAATGTGGAAAATAGGATCTCCCAGAACGAATATCAAATATTTCTCTTTGTCTTCCTCAAATTCAATTGAGTTTAATATCGCACAAACAAATGGCAGAGAGCGAATCACTATTTTGTCTTTCTAAACCTCTAAACATTGGAGGAAAAAGAGGGGGTGACAAAGTCACAAGCCATTTGAGACACAACCCTTCATATCATAGAAAACAAATAATCCATATGCTTCAATGAATTATCTTCTTAGTCCTAGAAAAATATGCTTTTTTTCTTCTATTAAGCAATATGTTTTCATAACTAGCTATCTGTATCGATTCCTTAACCATTCCCCCATACTCTTACTATGTCTCATTACAACTTTATTGGTCAGGAGAAAATTATTTATAATGCTTCTAATTTTCCTATATACGGCTGATCCAATCTATTCTTCTTATCTGTGTTCAAAATCAATCAAGTTGAACCACTGATAATTTTAATCAAAAGGTTGTTCAATCTAGAACAGTCATAAAATGTAGGTCAGAGTTTGCCCTTTTCATTTTTAGAAGACCCATATAGCGCATTCAGTTTCTGTTTAGGCATGGTCTTTATAACACATTTAGGACGCACACTCACTGTCTTCTATCCTGGGATCAGATATCTAACCACATCTCGAATATGGTGAAATTGCAGTATAAAGATGGATTTGAATGACCCGAGGATGGTGGTGGATCTTATGCCAAGCAGGGAGGTATTGAAGTGTAATAGTGCTAGAAGAGGATTTTCCATTTCTGTAAAGAGTTCTGAAGGTGGGAAAATGGTGTTGATTTTGAAGGTTTCAAGGTTCTCGTGCACAGATTTTAATATTACAGTGAATATGCAAGATATGGGCTGTGAGCTATCCCAACTGGTGGGAAGATAGATTATGCAATATTATTGTTTGGGTAAGTTATCAAGTCAAGTTACTTTGATAGAGGTGAAGAGTGGAAGACTAGGATAAAGTAAGAATAGTCAGGTTTTGGATGACTACAGCACTCATCATATTCTTGGCCATGGGCAAGTCTTGATGGGCTATGTTCTGTGGATACGAAAATGACTGCAAAGGGTTGTGGTGGTGCAAGAGGCAGACAGCCAGAACAAACTCAGAAATGGAAGTGGAAAGTTCGCCAGAACAAACTCAGAAATGGAAGTGGAAAGTTCATGGTGCCTGGGAAGAAAAGAACCAGGTAATTTTTGAATGAGGTACATAAGAGAAATCTCTCACCTTGCCTGCACTGAGAATGAAAACTACATATAGCTATTTAGTAACTGTTGACCAGAGACTAAGTTAATTGGATATCAGTAAAGCAAGAGAAAGAGTAGAGGTTTTAGGTGTTGTAGGATACAATTGCAGATGAAGCTGAAATTGTGTCTGGACTTTTCCTGGCCTAATAAATGTCCAGAACCACTATTATAGGTTGAGCCTATCAGACAGCAAGGCTGTCTTGTTACAAAAGACACAAGCTGCTGTCTCCTTCCCACACCCACCCTGTTTTGCTTCCCCCACCAAGCCCACCTCCCCTCTCACCCATTGATTCTCTTCCCCAACCCCACCCTCCATGTTTTGCTTCCACCCATCCACAACCTCCTTCTCTTTTGCACGTTTACTCTACTCTTCACCCCCAACCTGCAAGTTGCTTCCGAACCCCTCTTTCACCTAGCTCATGGATAATGTTGCAGTTCTGATCGTCACTGTATATGAAAGTGTTCTCTCAAAAATTCTGAAAACAAAACTGAACTTCTGTGGAGTAGGTTCTCCTCAGGAGATGCAGCACAATGACTTTCTGAGCTCTAACTATGAAACCACCACCATCTCATCCAAACATTGAAGAAAATGAAGAGAAAGGCAATGGCATCTTAATTGGTGCCTTCCGACATCCTGGTACCGGCCCTGTTCCCCTGGGTCCACCCAGTCTTAGAAGAGTTCCTATTCCTCTTCTTTTTGTGGTTCTGACATCAAAGGGGTTCCAGATCCGGAGTCTTTCTCCTCCTCAGTGACTTCCTTTAAATGTTTCAACGGGATTCGAAATCCCAGGAGGGAGAAATCAAATTCCTTCTTTTTTTGAAGGATTGCAGCCATTTCGTCTTTGAGGTGTCGTTTCCTGCACTCTATTTCAAGGGTGTGTTCTTCTACGATGATCTTAGTCACCTATTTCTTCTTCGGAGTCAAGGTTTTGGCTGTTTTTGACTGGGTTGTCGTCTTCTGGTCTTTTTCTCAACCTCGATCTTCTTTAAATGCCAGTGTTATCTCTGAAGCTATTTCACCAGTGGTATCTTTTGCATGGAATTCAAGGCGATCTTTCGGCCGCAACTTGCTTCGGTCGGAGAGATTTTCGTGCCGGGTAGTCTTATCTGGTCTAGAGTCAGAAGCTCCCATCTTTTTCAGCCTGTGCGCTTCTGCTTCAGTCTCTTTTGCTGATGATCACTTTTTCAATGTAAGAGCTCTCTCCTTAAGCTTCTACAGCAGCGTTTTCTTCTTCTTTTCTAGATAGTCCGAGATCTCGGAGTGAAGTTGTTGCCTTATGTCCCTGCATGGCATAGTGTGCCTGCCTTCGTTTTTCTCATGCCTTCTGTGTTTTTGGTTTGAACGCTGCGCACACCTCGCAGGTGGTCTCTCAGAAGGCAGCGGTTGCACACTTGGTGGTTGTCCCTCTGGAAAAACTTATAGTGGCACTCCGGACAGAAACTGAAAGGTGTGTTCTCCATCTCACGCAGGGCAAGAACCCCCTGTTCACACATTCTCCGTCCTTCACTTGACGCAAGTTCCACAGACTTCGATTTTTTTTTACAGTGTAACTCGGTGGAATCGCTGGGAAAATACCCCTTACTTCCTCATAGTGATGATCTCAGTTTTCCTTGACGTAATCCAGTTTACTCTTCTTCCCCTCGGTGACTGGAGAGCTTCAAAAATGAATCTAGACTTCGCAGCATAAAAAAACAAGCATTGGCATAGCCAATAGGTCTCGTCTTTGGGACTTTATAAGTGTTTAGTTATCCAGCACAATACCCTTGGTGCAACAGCATCAAGTTTTGATTAGCTAAACACTTATAAGGTCCCAAAGGCAAGACCTATTGGCTATGCCAATGCTTGTTTTGTCTTTGATTTTGAAACATTACCAGGTACTTTGTGATAAAAGTGATGCATCCATAGTTTCCTATGGACTGAATTAACTTGTGTATGCTTGATTTTTATTGTTTAATTCACATAAATATTGATTATTTTTGTAATGTGGTGTGGTTTCCATTTGTAGTGTTTTCACTGTTACTGTGTGTGTTTTGTACAAATGCTTTTACACAATGCATCGGAGATAAGCCTGACTTCTCGTGCCAAGCTAGCGAGGGGGTTATCTTAGCTGTGTAACCCCCTTACCCTGACTTCAATAAGGATCCCTACTTGGACAGGGTGCAAGCCACTGCCAACTAGAGATCCCGATTTCTTACAAATACCATAAGCAATAGCTTACTGGTTTTATCCATGCATTGATGTTTCCTTTGTACCCGCATTGTAGCTCTGAAAATCGGATACTGGACCACCGTAGATCTGTAGGCTCTTAAGGGTTGAGCAGAATATTTTACAGTGGAGATGCTAAATTTAATTTAAAACCCTTACTACTCTCTTCATGTACATTGTGTGGATCTATCTTTCTTTTCAATCCCTTGCTCAAGAACAAGTTATTTTTATGACCTAGTGATGGGAGTAACAGGGAAAATTAAGCACAGTGTGCTGTTTAGGTGAGTGGTCTGTAGAAAAAGAAATGCTGCTTTTATAAAAACAAATATCTTGAAGCAAATTAAGGACGAGAATGTGAAATAGAAGCTCATTTACATCGTGTCATTCAATTTGGTGACAACTACACTCCTGCAGTTTCTTAACTGGGTTTTGCTTTCCTCTTTCTAACAATGCTGTTTGTCCTTGTGCAATTCTTCCCTGCGATGTGGAGTGCTTCGGGGTAGTACACTGGCGCATTTTCAAATTCCTGCTGGTGCCTTCTGTACACCACTAGTATGGCTGAGAACTACGAAGGGACAACTGTTATGGTGGAAAGGCATCTTTTGGAACCCTAGATTTGTTGCCTTCCAGGTAGGTAAATTCCTTAGTATCAATGCTATGGCTTGGTTTCTATTAACTGGGGATCACCATCTCTGTCTGGTCTGGCCTGGACGCCCGGATGTCAGTCATGGCTCTCTCATTAGAAATGTCTTTCCATTTAAAGCACTGATGACAGGCGAAAGAGGCTTTAACCTTGAGAAATATTCAAAACAATTATAACAAATAAACATTTAGACAGTAAAATGTATTGGCACACAGCCCTGGCACTCAACTGCACTTCTTTATGGTCTGATATGTGCACATGGAAATGCTGTCATTCCGAGCAAGACGTCCAGTGAATAAAGTGGGCTGATCCACAGTTCCGTGATGTATGCTGTGGTGGGCAGAAGTAAAATGTGAATGACAGATGAATGAAAGAGGGCTAACCCAAGGCCATTTTTTATTTCACTTATTTGTGATTTAAAATAAATATATATATATAAATATATATATATATATATATATATATATATATATATATATATATATATATATATATATATATATATATATTACATGAGGCTGTCAAGACCTATAAACAGACCAATGGCTGAAGCAGGCTAACAAAAAACCTCCAACTATGTGTGGGTAAAAATATAGATTGATTTTTATTTAAGATTTTTTGATTATGATAATCTAGCAAGACTGTCCTAAGCCAGACCTAAAAGGTTTATTGCTGCAGCTTGACAGTAGAATGAGTTAAATGTGATTATCCAGAAACAAACTAACACAGGCCTTGGTGGGTGACTTTGGTGAATACAGGTAGGTATTGCAGCAATTGTGACTGGATTCAGTCTTATGGAGGTATTTGAAAGCAAAACTGGGCCTGGAATGGCTCAGAGAGTGCTACGATTGCTCACAGACAGTGCCACAGCCAAATCACTGAGAACTAGAACTTCCCATGATTCAGTCTGCTTGCCATCAGCATAGTGGGTGCGCAAGTGTCCATATGTGTTTTGCCCGTTTAAGCGAGCGTGCAACTTACACAGCTTATTGACATAACAGTGGAAGTGAAGGCAAGTTCTTTAACAGAGCCTTTTAAAAAGGAGGCCTTGTTAGACACGGCTCTGGCCCGCCTGAGCATCCTGCTGGACCTCATGTCTAGGATAGTGGAAGTCTGTGCATATGGTGTCCTGATGGTATTTGTGAGGGTTGGGTGGAGAAGTTAAATAAGTTGCCCGAACATACAGACAAACATATATTTATTTTGGTGTGAACATACCACACCATGCAATATTTTCGGGCCTGTCCCTTTCCTTGTCTCCAGGAGCTCAAACAAAAAGTGCTGGGCAAGTCAGGCAAGTTCAAGTTGAGAATTTGTATAGCGCACTACTCACCCAGAGGGTCTCAAGGCGCTGAGGGAGGGGGGGTACGTTACTTATCGAATATCCAGGTTTTAGTTGTTTTCTGAAGGAGAGGAGGTTCTGTGTAAGGCGGAGGTGGGTGGGGAGAGAATTCCAGGTCTTGGCCGCTAGGTGGATCTTTGGATGCGTGGAATTGCGGCGAGGGCTTGGTTGGACGATCGTAGTTGGCGGGTGGGGGTGTAGAAGGACAGGCGCGTGTTGAGGTATTCGGGTCCTAGGTCGTAGAGGGCTTTGTGTGCGTGGGTGAGGAGACGGAACGTTATTCTCTTGTTGACGGGTAGCCAGTGGAGGTCTTTCAGGTGACCGGAAATGTGAGCTTGGCGGGGGACGTCTAGGATGAGTTTGGCTGAGGCGTTCTGGATGCGTTGGAGTTTTTTCTGTAGTTTGGCTGTGGTTCCGGCATAAAGGGTGTTTCCGTAGTCCAGTCGGCTTGTGACCAGTGCATGGGTGACCGTCTTTCTTGTTTCGGTGGGGATCCAGTGGAAGATTTTTTTGAGCATACGTAGGATGTTGAAGCAAGATGATGAGACGGCATTGACTTGTCTGGTCATCGAGAGGGAGGAGTCCAGGATGAAGCCCAGGTTACGTGTGTGGTCCGTTGGTTTGGGTGCGTTTCCCAGGGCCGGTGGCCACCATGAGTCGTCCTAAGCGGAGGGGGATGGACCTAGGATGAGGACTTCCGTTTTGTCCGAGTTCAGTTTTAAACGGCTGTTCTTCATCCACTCGGCCACTTCTTTCATCCCCTCGTGTAGGTTGGTTTTGGCGGTGTTTGGGTCTTTGGTGAGGGAGAGGATCAGCTGGGTGTCGTCTGCGTAGGAGATGATGTTGAGGTTGTGTTGGTGCGCGATGGATGCGAGGGGACTCATGTATACGTTGAAGAGGGTGGGACTGAGTGATGATCCTTGTGGAACGCCGCAGATGACTTCAGTGGCTTCCGAATTGAAAGGGGGAGGCGGACTCTCTGGGTTCTTCCGGCGAGGAACGAGATAATCCAGTTCAATGCTTTTCCTTGTATTCCGATGTTGCTGAGTCGTTGTGTAAGGGTGCTATGACAGACTGTGTCGAAGGCTGCGGAGAGGTCAAGTAGGATGAGGGCAGCTGTTTCTCCGTTGTCCAGTAGAGTTCGAATGTCGTCTGTTGCTGCGATGAGGGCGGTCTCGGTGCTGTGTTTGGCTCGGAAGCCGGACTGTGAAGGGTCGTGTGATTTGTTGGATTCGAGGAAGGCGGTGAGCTGACTGTTGACTGTTTTCTCAATGACTTTGGCAGGGAATGGGAGGAGCGAAATGGGGCGGTAGTTCTTAAGTTCGGTGGGGTCTGCTGTGGGTTTTTTCAGGAGGGGGCTGAGTTCGGCATGTTTCCAGCTTTCCGGGAAGGTAGCGGAGTTGAGGGAGCAGTTGATGACGTCTCGGAGATGGGGTGCGATAATGGAGTCTGCTTTGTTGAAAATGTGGTGGGGACAAGGGTCGGTTGGCGAACCTGAGTGGATGGAGTTCATCAGGCGGATGGTGTCTTCGGTGGTGATTGGGTTCCAGGCGCAAAGTGTGTTGGAGGGGGGTTTTAGATCGGAGGAGGGTGGGGTGGACTGGACGCCAAAGCTGTTATGCATGTCAGCGATTTTGTTGTGGAAGAACGAGGCTAGAGAGTCGCAGAGGTTTGCCACATGTGTGACACAAATAACTGGAGATCCAAAACAGCTGTTCAGTACAGTGCGAGTGCTAAAATGTTAGTCTTTGGTTACATACATTAAACCATAAATCATTTAGTTGTCACATTTTATTATACAAATTAAGTATACGGAAAACATCTGGTAATACACTCACCAGAAAAGTAAAACATTTTTGAATGAGAGTGAATTTTTAAGAAAATATGATTTTTTTTCTCCATCTCTTATTTAAAAGGTTAGGCAGACAGAGTGGATTTTATTTTAATACCGGATGCAATAGACAGTGAAAACGTCAGTTCACAGTGAAAATTAAAAAAATATCAAGCTCAAATAAACATTATTCCTACTGGGAGTATATTGTTACAATATCCCTTTTTTAGAGCACTTTTCTTCTTGGTCAACTTCAGAGCCATGTTGTGATCATAGGTTTCGTAACAATTACGGCAAATGTATATCACGACGGTAATATACTAGTAAACTATTCTGAAATCAGGCATACTGCGTTTAAAACCTGTCTTAAAGGCCCTATGTTCAAGTATGAACAAATATATTTGCAAAAACCAAGGAGCCACGAACAAACGATTAATAACGTTTCACATATAATTACAAAAAAACACGAACCAAAGTAAATTAACATCCCAAGACAAATAAGTAATATCACGAGGAAGTAACCCGGATGGCATTCATTTTACTTTGATACTGCTCTGATCCCAAGGAGAGTGCTTGTTAGACAGCGTGGCGTCTGGCAAAGACGACATTTCATATCCAAAATAAGAGTCAAAGGAAGGACTGATCACAGAGTTCAATCACAGTGTAAGCTAAATATAACAAGACAAGCCTGGATTCCAAAGTGGTGTGGGTGGGCCCGCAAATGCATATCATGACGGTAATATACTAGTAAACTATTCTGAAATCAGGCATAATGCATTTAAAACCGGTCTTAAAGGCCATATGTTCAAGTTTGAACTATTATATTTGCAAAAACCAAGGCGCCACGAACAAACGATTAATAACGTTTCACATAAGCACGAAAAAGTGAAAGTGATTGCGCTGGGAGGCAGATGGCGGCTGCGCGCATGCACGCATGCGTGAAAACAAGCACTAGGCCAGCCAAAGCAGCTTGTGGCAGCACTTTTTAAAGCCCCTACTAAATGTCTCGCAGAGCAACGCATGCGCTGGCTCTAGCAAGACTTAATACTGAAAATGGTGACCATGCATGGGGACTTCGGCGGAATGTGTCTGCTCTCAGGGGAGGCTGGAACAAGCACCAAATGGTGAGAACCATCACCGCCCAACAACTGCAACAACAACAAAATAGAGAAAAGGACAAAAGGACTACTATAAAAGGGGAGAGTTCCAGAACCAACCACTAGATGGCGGAATAATGCACAGCATGTGAATCCAGAAAAAGATTCACGCTGCAAAACATATTAAGGGACTGTACAATTATTTCATTGGCACAGGGCAGGTTCAAAGTAGAACTCGCTGCTAGGGACCGAGCATGTACCTTTACAAATCATAACTTGTTTGAGATTTTCTAAATGTAGTTTTCCGCTCATCTAGTATTTTACGATAGTAAGTCTACATTTTTAAATACGATTTTCACACATCTTGTGAGTGTAGCTGGTTCAGTAAACCATTCAGGACAGGCCAAAGTAGTTACTGTTTTTTTAATGTTCTATTGCTGATCTGTTACAGACATCCCAGGTGAAGGGTCTGTGTCAGCAATGGCTGAGAATTCTGGCAAACTGCAAACCTGAAAAAATAAGCAGGAGCCAGATGGATGTTCGCGCTTAAGATATTCTGAATGTAGTTCAATGTGAAGCAAAAAGGTTGCAGTATACCTTGACAGCACTAATATGCATCTGATGCATCAGAAAATCCAGATATGCAACTCCCATACATTAGTGCAGCCACAACTGAACAGAATACAATCAGAAACCCACAAAGCATATTCGAAGCATTGGCAAATAAATAGGTGGACAACCAAGAAGATGGGGCACAGTGGGCTCTGCACTTGAAGTGCTGATTGCACACTTTGGCTGTTTTTTAAATTAGTGGCTAGTCCAGTATCATTGGTTGCAAAATGACAAAGTTGGAGCTAAAAGTACTCTCATCCTTAAAATCTGTAAAATGTATATGCTCTTGCAGCTGAAACAGCTTATTCTGTAGGAGATACGCCAATATATAAATGACTATGTAAGTCACAATTTCCTATATCTAAAGAACTTCGAAGGGTAAAACTGAAACATAAGCATTTGACAGTACTGAGAATTCACTGGCGGCCTTGGTCGCCATTCTCCTTCCACGTCAGTGCAGATTTAAAGAGAGTGTACCATACTGGCTGGGATTTTGGGAGACTCAAATAACATTTAAATAACTGCACTAAAGATGACCCGATTATGTCAAGGGGTGACATATCACTATGACCCCCCGCCATCTTGAGAGGCTGTAAACCCACTGGTGATATCCAGAACCATAAACTTCTGATATAGACCTTCAACGTGAAGCATCAGCTCCTAAAAGGTATATCACTCTTCAAAAAGCTACTGAAAGAATATTGCCCTCTACATCTTATCGAATTCACAAAAAAGAAAAGAAAAATGTTAAAACTCAAGTCAACATCTTTCTAGCTGTATTGGAAGGTGAAAAAGAGCAACTCTTTGCTGAATGAACTACCTGACGAGAAGCTTTGAGTACAAACCTTATCAACAAAGGGGTGGTCCATGAAGTCTGGTCCGCCGATACTAAGGTTCAAGACATCAATCTTCTTTAATATGGCATAATTAAAGGCGTCCAGGAACCAAGATGTGTAGGAGACCTAGAAATAAAAAACAATACGTTGTAAAAAAAAAAAATCAATCTGCAATATAAATGTGTGCAAGTACAATAAATATGGGTGACGACTTTTTTGAATTAGGATAGGCTCATTTCTTGTGAATGAAGTCAGTGTAGGACAGGGTACTGATAGTACTCTAGTATGCAACTTTCTTATTCTTGCACCACCTTTCTCAGGGTATGGCAAGAAAATACACACAGATTTAAATAGGAAATACACAAATTGAAATACAACTTTCAGAAAAATCCCTCCACTATCACAGGGCTTTAGGTGAGTAGGTTTTTGCCAGGGATCAACGCCTGCAGTTCTATTTAAATTTAAAAAAGAACATTTAAAAAGCCTTATCAAACACAACAGAACTCTCCATCCAGTCTCCACTTTCATTGGTGCTAACCGACCTTTTGGCTGTGCTATGCTTTTTATCGATGCTGTTCTATATCAGCAAAAACACAAAAGAATTCTGGTTTGAAAGCTGATGACGCATCATGTCATATGTGTGCATGCATCACCACACATTCGCCACATACACACGATGATCGTGTCATTTTATTTTTTTCCTAATTTTTTATTTAGAATTTCAAGAGGGTGGGTGCCAATTTTGGGGCAGTAAATAAAAAAAATGGGTAAAAAACTTTAAAAGAAAGAGTGGCCCAGTAGCAAGGTACAGAGCAGGAGTTTTAGGCAGGTTGAAGGGATTAAAAAAAATAAAATAAAAAATAAAAAGGCCGGGAGTAGTGGTGGAAGGGATGGAAGAGTGTTGGATTGGGGGATTTGACTGGGGCAGCGGTACACAAGGGAGAGAGCAAATAATTGCAAAGCAATCCCATGGTATTTAATAACAAAGTAGTTCCAAGAATGCAAGCAGTGGAAGGATAAAACTCATAGAAACCAATAGATTGTAAACAAGATATACCATAGTGAAGGGACAAATACAAAAAGAGAAAAGTCATTGAATAATAAGCAAGCAAATGAACTAAGACAGTCAACCAGCGGTAAGCAATGGGCGGGCCCAAAGCCTAGTGTAAGTGATGATAACGCACACAAAACATAGCTAAAAAGCGCTCAGTAGTCGAGACCTACACACTGGGCCACACCAGTAGGCGCTAGATACATGTTAAAATACAATATATTGGGCTGTGCTCGGGTATGCTGGTAAATCCCAGGGCACGCACACATATGCTGAGTACAGTGACTTCCTCACTTCAGCCAGAATTTGAGATGACCAGTGAAATGAAGGGGTGGCCTTTGGGCTTTCTTTTGTCACTTGCTGCCTCCCGATCCCAACTTCCTCATGATTCCAAATTGGACACAAATAACTTTAAAAAAAAAATAAAAAACTCCGATGAGGTCTCAGCCCAGTTCTGGCAAAGAGATAGCGAGGGTGCAAAAGTGCGAGAGCATGCGAGCGTGAGTGCAAGAGCGCCTCATTGAGAATGAAGAGCAGCGACTCGTGCGGTTTAATAAGGCAATAAACGAGGCCCAGCAACGAGGGATCTGGGACTCCTGCTTTATAGCCTCAAATTCTTAAAGAATACCTTGTTTACTCTCTCGTCTTCACTTTCGACAGTTTGGGCTAACAGCATTTCCCTCGGCAGCCCTCGAACCTCATACTCACCTTCCTCCTCGTGCTCAGCTGGGTTTGTTGTGAAACCCCAACAGCGCCCTTCCTCCCCTCAATGCCCCACTTCAGAGCCGAGAAAAACCACAGTGTAGTGGAAAGAAAAAAAATACTTTCAATTGTCTTTATCCCGTGGTGCTGGGACAGTTTCCAGAGTGGGGTGCTGCCATCAAGGTCACATCGCCCAAGTCACCCCAACAGGAGACAGGTAAAGGTGACGTACGCAGAGAGCTGGTGCGCACTTTGGAGCGCCCTGGTACAAATATTTCACTAAAGCATGGTGTGGCAGCACACTGTCATTTACAGACAGCACATTTTTCATTGAAATGCCACAGGAATTGCTGGTAAAACTATATAATGCACAAACGACAATGTGTGAAAACCATGATTCAGCGATTAATTAACTTGCACATTTATAGGTAGTGTTTTGTTTTTTTCAGATACATATATAGCGCGAACTATTCCGATGCATCGGGTTTCGGAGCGCTTTACACAAGCACCGGTTTCGTTACATGAGGGCACATTCATTTTTTGTTAGGCACGGTGGGATTAAGTGATTTGCCCAGAATCACAGGATATTGAGCGTCGCTTCCGAGACTCGAACCCGGTTCCCCAGCTTCGAGGTCGACCGCTCTAGCCGTAAGGCTACACCCTCTCGCACAATTGATGTGTTTTATCCTATTAAAAACGTTTGTGTCCATCACACTTCACAATGACAAGAAAATGTGCTTCCGTTCTGCATTAATGCGGATATTTGTCCAAATATTTGTACAGTCCATTTGCAGGTTTTCAAATGTAGTTGTTTTAGAAATAAAAGACATTCCACAGCTTTTCTCTTCACGCTCCCTGTTCTATATATAGTAAGATCATCACATAGTTCACTTTACATAAATATCCCACTTTGTATTCAGAGAATAAAAAAGTAAACATCAACCCTCCATTCCAACGAATAAGCAGCAATTTGTTAAAAGATCCTAGCCTGGCATTTCACCGTTGTCTTTGAACGCACGGCACAGGTGGCAAGATAAAGACAAAATGGAAAGGCATCTTTAAAGTCCGCTCACCTTCTGAGCGCCAGGATTTTTGAGGGTGCTGTAGCATCCCCCTCCCCCCTCCCATCTAACTCCTGCCCCTACGTTCAGCGTGATAGGCAAGGTATATATTTTAACGTGCATGGAGTATGTGGATTTTAAAGTCAGATTCCAATTTGATTTTTTCGTTTTATTTTCATTTTATTGAATAACCCACCTTTGTCCCCTTGCCTCCACCCCAACGTACCTTTTGTGGTGTCGGGTTTGCCCTTGTGGCCTCTATCACCAGCGCATGTGGTCATCCCAGCCGGTGAGTGTCCTGGTGTCCAATGCTGTAGCTCCCTGGTTACCAGCCGTGTATGCTCACAAGACGTCACAATGAGGACTCTTTCACAAGTCGTCATAACATCACCATTCTGTGGGCCATACCATGCGTTTCCAAGCGAAACATGGAGACTGCAAGACATGGATACATTCTAATTTCTTGAGGAGGTCACTTAAAACGTAATTAAACTATATCCAGCCGTGTACCTGAATATGGCCCTGTGCTCCCTTACATACTACCTCCAATGTGGTCTATTCCACCTCTCTTCCTTTTGCAGGCTCAATGTAACTTCGGTCTTGTGACAGCCAGTGCGGGGCCAGTGATGTCATAATGATAAAGTCATGGAGCTGTGCTTCTGCTGTGAAGGGATGGAGTCTTTATCCTGTTTCGACCTTAAATTAAATTGGGGTTTGTTCAATGAGATTTCGGGTTGGATGAGGTATGCATCCAGGCCAGGCAGAAACCACTGCAGTAGTCCGGGTAAGCTAGATACACAATAAGATAACCTGTGCTCACCCTCTGGTAGTTTGGCTTATCTACAAAGGCAAAGTGTGAAGTGTGAAGTATTTGTGCAACACACATACACTAACAGAATGAATACACCACAAAAAAAAACCACACAAGTTTAAGGATATAGATTATATTTTTATGAATACAACAAGACCAAAACGACAAAAATCCAATATGTAGGACCGGAGTTATGAATTTTCAAAGAATAAACCAAAAACATATAGAGCTTAAAGGTTACTTTAGGTTGTGCTAGACGGGTAAATACAAAGTTCCAGGCCGACCACGATAGAGTGCGGGTCGAATACACTTCTCACCCCCGGTTGGGTGGAGGGGGAGGTTGCGGTTACCGGGAGCAGGTAGAGAGTCCCTAGCAGTGGTCCAATGAGCGCGAAGAGTCGGCTGAGTGTGGCAAACGACAGACGGGGTCTTGCAGTCGCTGGCGGCACTGTGTGAGGAGAAGATACTCGAGCTGATCATTCAAGTAAACGGCACAGTGCCAGTACAAATGGGCCTGTTCGTGGTTGTGAAAAGCCCAAAAGCTTGATTTCAGGGGCCCAAGAGCTGTAGATGTTGAAAACAGCTGCAGAACCCACTTCTGAGGCCCAGAAGACAGCAGAGTCATGGCAGCACGCGCAGAATTGTAGGAAGTCTTTTGTGTCCCTGGGTCTTCAGAAGAACAGGAGGCAAGCTAACAAACCCTTAGCGATCACTTGAGGGTTAAACAGAGTCCATCTCTCCTTCCAGTAGTGTCAGGGAGGACTCCGCAGCAGGGCAAATAGCAAAAAAGCAGTCCTTCCACAAAAGCAGTCCAGTGGAGTCCTTGAAGCAGCTCAGCAGTACTTTTGATAGGGATTCAGTTCAAGATCCGGAAGTGTCTGATTTGGGGGGTCAGAGACCCAATGCTTACACCCCAAAGTGCCTTTGATGTAGGGGTTGACTTCAAAAGAACATTCTCAAGTACGCAAGGATCCCTTTCAGCCCAGTTCTATCTTCCAAGCTAAACCTGGGGGTAAATCAGTACTTTGTGTGAGGGCAGGACATAACCTATCAAAATGTAAGTGAGTGCCACCCCACCCCTCCCTGCTCAGGAAGGCCCATCAATATGCAGATGAATGCTAAGAATGCAGATCAGCCTCAACTTCCTGTGTTTGTGGCTGTCTAGAGGGAACACACAAAGTGGAGCTGTCACCTAAGTGAGACGTGTATTGGAGACAGGCTGTCAGGCACAAACAGCAATAAGTACAGATAAAGATCCACTTTGTAAAAGTGGCATTTCTAAGACAGTAGTGTTAAATCAAACTTCACCAGTAAAGAGGATTTATCATTACCATTACAAACATATTAAACATGAATACGATAATCCTCTCTGATCAGGAATGACAGCTTTAAAGTACATTAGGGATTTCCCATGCTTGCCTATGAGAGGGGTAGGCCTCACAGTAGTAAAAAACGAAATATGCAGCTAGTCACTACCAGGACATGCAATACATGAAGGTACATGTCCTACCTTTTACTTACATAGTATCCTGGCCTTCAATTCTACCGCATTATTGCACAAGGACATCAACTGACTCTTGCTTCACGAATAGTTGTATCATGATTACTTCAAGGTTGGCATCATTCAATTGCTTTAAGGCTAGATTAAATCCACTACTGTTTAGGAGCCAGATGTCCCTTTTTTATTTATTGATTAAATCTAGTCCTGACACCGGAAGAGTTTTCCAGGTTGCTGCCCATTCCTAAAGGGTATCCAGTCCTGATAAAGACCTGCTTTTGAAGCTTCGAGTGCCCCACCCCCTAAAACTGCCAGGTCGAAACGCTGACATTCCATACAACATGGATTGAAAAGTGTTTCCACAAAGAAGCAATTGTGAATAATAGGATTACCTCTGTCTAGATGAGACTGTACTTATGCTGGATAATATGTATACACACCAGGCTATTGTGTAAATAGGATTATATATGGAATTGGTCTATTTCCTCTTTCTTTTTTCGTCTGAAACACTTCACCCATGAGCACTTCTTTCCTGAGAACCCCTTCACTTACTTCTTTGGAGCAACCAGATGTGCATATAATGTATTTATATTTGGTGTTTTTCAGAATACAGAAACATGTAAACACTTAAATGTGATGTTTTTGTGTGTGATAAGTTTACAGCAATAGCAATATAACAAACTCTCCTTTACAGTCAGTAACAGAACCTATACTAATCCCTGGGTTATATGGGTGGGGGAATCTGAAAAATCATTAGGATAAGTTTATTCATTAAAACCTTATCCTCATACTGGATCTTACAGAGAAGACCACTACTACATATCACTAATTACCAAGGTCCTTCAGAGTATTCTTGGGTAACCCCATTTTTATGTAATGAACAAAAAGAATCAGCAAAAAATGGGACGTAAAAAGTTGGATGAAAGTCAATCCTAAGGGTGACCGGTCTAACACAGTTCTCTTTAGAAGTTAAAGTGTGAGGTGCCTTTGGAACGTTATTGGACACCGCATGTGTTGTGCGGTCATGATATGATAGGTTATCACATCCATAATTCTACCCTTTTAAAAAATAAAAATAAACACTGCAGCTTGTGTGTACTTTTCTGTTTCAATGGTTTTGTTTTCAGGTGGGCATACAGCAGCTACACAGTTAGGCTGCATGCAAGCACACGGGATCATTCAGGCACAGAATCAGACCCAGCACCTGTGTGTATAGACACATCCAGGGATGTAGACATCTTAGGTTGGGGTCCAAGGGGGAGGTCCATTTGACTTACTTTAAACAGGGCCCATGACCCCCACTCTATGCCCTTAAGCGCATGCGGCAGATTTACAGGAGATGTTGATTGATAGTGAAGGGCTTTGGAGAGTGGATGATACAGCATTTATCCCCATACTTTGCTTAAAGATGGCAGTCATCAACCTGCAAAGTAGGCAATTAAAATCCTCCTTAGAATAATGATCCTCGAAAGCTTGTTACCAACAAGCCAAACAGTAAATGCAAATGATTTGTAGATGCCGCCAGAACCCCTCTCAGAGGGCCAGTGGTTCTTGACTGGATTCCAAGAAAAGTGCCTTCATACTTTCAGTGTTGCAGCCCATCTCATTTAAGAGGCTTTTTGAGGCCCATTGGCACAAAGGCATTCCTCACATAACGGCACACTAGGACTGGCAACAGGCTGCTTCGGTCATCTTTCCAATTCAGCAGCCCAGCTCTGCTGAAGAGGACGAATAACACCCTTTCCCTGCCATACCTTTAGATTCTCGAGGCTTTGTTCTGGTGGACACTCTATTAACAGAGATCAGATATTGCTGTCATTAACCAGGCCCGTGCTTACTTTTTTAGTGTTCAGACAGGCTAATCACCGTAGCCAGGGAAAGCACTCACTCACGCTTCTACCCAACTCTCTGCAATCACTTACTGAGGAAAGAATAAAGCAGCGGCACACCACCCCACCCTCTTCCTCTTCTCCACCCCTGCTCCCCTGCCTGTTAATTCATATCACAAACAGATATTTATTTTCTTCATGGGACTAGTGAGAGGTCACCTTTTTAAAATCCTGCACAAATGAAGAAATGAGGAGGAATGAATTAAATCAGAACAGAGCTTAGATGTGGCATTACAAGAAATGTCTACTACCTCAAAATAGAAAATGTTATGCATGGTTAAGTATTGTTTTTCAATGTTTTAAAGGGGTGATTCAAGTCAAGAAAAAAAAAAAAACAGTTCCTTATCCACAATATGGCATTGAGCACCAAAGGTTGAAGTAGGCAGAGTCTATGTGGAACGCAGTGCCCATACTTTTGAAATTTTCTAACAACAGTTCCCGTACTTTTGATTAAAAAAGAAACAACTGCCCCAGACTGGTTAATGAAGCGCTCCCGGCTTAAAGCAAAGGTAGGAGGTCTTCTATGCTGTGAAGCGGGTGGAGGGACAATAGACTAAAGAAGACACAAGCCTTCTTGCCAGGGTGGCAGCTACCTAAAAGAAATGTAAATGGGTGAATTTGGTTAATCAGTAAATGTAAAGTTTCTTGGGAGCCAATATAGGCTTTATTTGATAGAGTCACTTGAGTCTTTATAGTGACAAAGATTTGTTTTAAGAGGTATTTTCACAGTGTTACAAGTAACTCTGGGCAAAGCGCTACGTGAACTGCACATAGCACAGTGCAAACATGCGTAGCGTAGCGGTCATTTTTTGCTTGCTCACGAGTCCTCAATGTCAAGTCTGGCGACTTCGAGCAAGCAAAATCACATCGCGGCGAGACATTTTCCTCGTTCGCGATCAGCAACATCTAGTTGCCGATCGCAAGAGTGGAAAATAATCCTCCCGGTGAGATTCTCAAAGCGGGGAGGTCAGGTTTCTCATTGGGAATGGTCGCGTATGCTCAGAAACTACCAGTCCGCGTTGAGAAAGCTGCAGCTCGAGTAAAAATCTACTCGAGCTGCAGTAAAAGACAGCTCGCACTGTGCATGATGCCGTTTTCAATGATTGCACAGTGCAGACAAGCATCCGGCACTGTGCAATCATCGCAAACAGGGTACTACACAGTTCGGTTAGTGCTACGCATAGCTCGCAAAGTGCACTTCGCGTAGCTACGCGTAGCACTACTTCGCGAACTACGCCTAGGGTTAGTTACAAGTTTTGTTTTGGAGTGCATGCTTTTAATGGACACAAATGTATTTTAGCACTTGTTATAGTGTGAGTAAGTGAATCGGTTCAACCTGTTTCAGAGTTCAGTCACTCTGCATTTTACTACTAATTTCTAAGGCTTCCCCTGCTCCACAACAAAGAGCAATGCCCGGTAGTCATGAGTTACTCTTCTTTGTCTCAAGTTTCATTTCCAGTTGTCTGAGTGTACGATGTACTCTAGATATACACTCTTCTCTCGTCACCACCTTAAGGGTCTCCTATTCATTCCACCATATTGCAGTGGTCTTCTAGTAACTACCAAAAAAGTTAGTTAGTAACTCATCTAGCTCTGTATGAAACACTGTACCCTGAAAAACCTCTGACTGGAGTCTCATGAGCAGGAAGCAGGATTTTTCCCTGCAAATATCGAATCCTTTCAATTGGGCCCTGTGCACTCTTTTAGCACAAATTAAATCAGAGAGGCCCTCCAGCTCGAGAGGAGTTTTAATTTACTGTTCTAGAAATTTCTCCAGATGGGACCCCTCTGTTCCTTCCAGGTTGGGATCCCATTCAGGGTGCAAGTTGCACCGTCTGGAGCTCTGCATCCTCCAAACTATCCTCTAATCATTGTGTGATCTGAACATGTGCTCACTATTGATTTAAGGGCTTTAACCTCCTCCGGCAATGAGGTTAAATTCTGCTCGGTTTCTGGAGACATGTCCACCACTTTTCATATATCCACTCACAGAAGGTTGACCCGTAAAGAAATGATGTCTATCTTGGCTTCTAGAGCGGACTTGGAGATCAATGGCCACCACCAGTCCTCCGCTTCACTCCTCCCAACCGCAATGCCACAAACTGGTCGATCTTAGTTTGTTGTGTTGCACTCGACTGCCTGTCCTGGACCACTGTGCCATCCTACTAATCCTGGGTGACACTCTGCTCACTCTCACAGGAGGTGGAGGGGAGACAGCAGGTGGCAAAGCTTCCTTCCCCAAGACAGTAGCACTCCAAATCCATAATATGCTCAATGAGTGTGCTGAAGCTGTATTGTGGCCACCAGAGGCACAGCAGGCCCCTAGGACAGGGTGGCAATCCCAACCCACTCCCCAGCCCCAACATCTCTGTACTGTAGTTATGGGGGGGGGGGGGGGGGGGGGGGGTTTGGGGAGGTGAAGTGGACTTGCGGGGGTTTTAAGTAGAGGGTGCTAAAGCAACACCACCATAAGTAGGCACCGGGGCAGATCTACTGAATCCATGAGTTGGTGCCTCCTGTGTCAGATGCAGTTCCTGCTCTCTCACATCAATAGTGTGGCTGGTTCTATAGTGCCCCCTGGTCCTAACCCAGTAGGGGCACTCGCTGTAGCAGAAGCAAGTTCTAAGCCCCAACTATCAAAGGCATAGATGTGGCGCACACAGCCCTGACGCAACCTCATCTGCCAACTTCACCTGGCGGTCCAGGTCTACATCCAAATTAGGCGATCAAGACTCTCTTCAGCTTTCACACCCCCGGTGTCCACCATGTCACAGATAGTGGCTTCCACGGCCGATCGCTGCCACTGCCTCTCTTGCTGTGGCTGAATCGGCATCCGAGTGAGCTCAGAACAGCCTTTGACTGCCACTGGGGCGCATCTTCTACAAACTCATCAGGGTCAGCGATGTCATCTGATTAGCACCCACGCCTTCAGTCCAGATCAGCATCTCCTCCGTAAGAAGGACGGAGAAGAAACTACTCCCCACACTAATTGGCTTGTAATGACCACGGAGCATCACATATGGCTTGCAGGCAGTGTGAGCCCAGGTAGAAACAAGGAAGCATAAGGATTAATAAACCGGTCAGGGAACATTAGCCTAGTGCGTACTGTTGGCCTTCTTGTTGGCCACCCACCATTGTGTAGAATACAATTTTAATATAATGACTCACATATTCATAGAGTTTCAATCACAGGCTGGGACCTCATAGCATCA
The DNA here is from genome assembly GCF_964261635.1 of Lissotriton helveticus. Taxonomy (NCBI): domain Eukaryota; kingdom Metazoa; phylum Chordata; class Amphibia; order Caudata; family Salamandridae; genus Lissotriton; species Lissotriton helveticus. Next base: position 466,641,107 of record NC_136073.1, on the reverse strand, counting down.
TGAACACAAATCAGTCTCACTGTGTCAATCAGGATTCAAGTCTGGTTACACACCCAAATACATCTGCTGTGATAGCATTAGATAAAGGCGGCTTCGTAACATAAACGTGTATTTCCCACCATTTGTTTACTTTGCATTTATTTTTCATTTAAGGTGTGTGCATTATTTTATATATAGTTACTTGAAGGTCAAAGACTAGTAAAATAGTCACAGAACATTTTGTTTGTTTTAGCCACGGCTTTGCTACCGCCCCCACAATGACTGATCCGTCCCCACTGTACACAGGATCACAGTTCACATAGGAACCATGATTACATTAAAGGTTACTTCCTATCCAGCACAAAATACCCAACAGAGGAGAAACGCACATTAAAAGGCAATGAAAAACGAGTTTGAAGTACAAATCATACCTGATTGTTTGTGAAGACCCGGAATATGTGCAACTCAGAATCAGGAGCAAATCCTTGACATTCCCTCATGCTGGCTATGACCCCAGCGACAAACGTTCCATGACCCAGGCCTGTAGGAGGAACAATGCATGATTGATGGTAGAATTTTGTTAACGCTGATGTGCTCTATTAAGTTGCAAAATTTGCTTTCACCGTTTCAACAATTGAAAGAGGGAGGAGCAGCATCAGAGCCATTCTGTAATGGCTCCATTATGTAAGCGTACTTTATTCTGCTTGCAGTTAGTGCTCAAATGCCAAGTGGAAAGGTTGCACAAACAAATACTTCCAATAGTGCAACTCTGCAGCAACCTTAAGGGTTCAGTAAACGAATCGCATGAAGCTCTTCAATTAAAGGGACTCCTTTTTCAACAATGGCATTATGTTCAACAAATGCAACACAAAGGTGGTGGCCCTCCTTGGTCCACAAGGGTTGACCCCCATGGGCATAGGGCCTTCCTGCTGTATACAGGTCAGGCACTTTTCACTGGCTGCAATTTGTAGTGGTAAAGCACAATGAAGAGCTGTAGCCGACAGTGAAATGCCTGATCAATGGAGCTGTGAATGTTGGCTAGTAGTGATGGGAAGAGGGAGCAAACCCCTGTAAAGGAAAGGGGACGGGGGGGTCGTACAGTAACTACATATATTAAAAGGACATCGCAGGATAGAAGCGGGCTACTGAGGCATGATAAAGAAAATCTCCAGGTCGGTCCCAACAGACGCCAAGCACATATTACAGGGGAGGAAAACCGGCAAGGAAAAAAAAAAAGACAGGTGGGAACTCGCAGTGCAACAAACAGGCAATAATGACTGATCCACAGTGACATATCCTAGAACCAGCAGTAAGGCGGAGTTTCACAATAATCAAACTCAAGAAGCATATCAAATTTGCAACTCTAAGCTAATCCTTAGAAATAGAAGATGTAAGAAAGCGTGGAGTGAGAAACAGCATTTAAAGAATATGTAAACACATTCTGATTAATGAGCTACTTTAAAAATGCTGCTGTATTATCTAAAGTAACAGTACATTTTTTACATTAAAAAGGTAGCTCTTCTGTGAAATAATTCCTCCACTCTGGATTGTCCATTTACAAAATTCCAACTGGGAAGTAGAGTACCTTAAAACCAAAACAAGGCCTAGTCCTACTCCAATACTTATTGTCAGCTTGGAATTCAGCAGACTACTACAATCTGGATCACTGTATTGGTAATTAGTGGATTGGTAAAGCGCTGGTTCTCCTCTTTTCTCACCAACAGGCATCAAGTGGTGAAAAAATCTCAGGAATGGCCGAAATTCCTTGTGGTTTTCCCCAAGCCTCGATCCTCACACCTGCAGTGTTACACTTTTATCTAGAGCCCATTACCTGGGCCTTGAAAAAGCAGATGAGCCCTTCCACACAAATGTACCTCAAAACCTGGTCTATTGAGGACATCTCTAATCTAAGCACTAGCCTAGGTGGTCAGTTCCTACAAATTTCAACTTCTTATGAGTGCAGATTTGATCCCTCAACAGTAGTCTTTGTGAAATTTGATAGCTTCATAGTAAAATCCCTTGGGTTCACTCTATATTAACTCTAACCCCTCGTATAAACAAGGTGGATAAATCCACCAATTTCTTCTTCACTCCTTCGAAAAAGTTAAACATATAATTTCCCCATACCTTCTGAAAGCTGTTCATGCTCTTTTTATTTACAGAAAAGACTTCAGGAATGTAGTCCAACCAGGTCTTTCAGTTCACCTCATGCACCATTCAAGGGAATACTCCACTCAGCGGCAAGCCTACCCACCACCTAAGGAAAACACAACTGAACCAAAACCATACGCAAGCTCCATTAGCTACCTATGAATACAACAATCTAATTCAAATTATGCGGAGAAGAATATACAAGTGATTCATCAAAACAATCATCCATATCTTTCCAAACTCGTACGGCGTACTAAGTGGCCTCATATGTTGAAAAGTGTTGCAAATTGATGCTACTTGATTTAAAGAGTCTCTCTTCCAAAAGCAATTCTTTAATCGGGCTGTGAATGCTATCTGGAACTGCTTGCCTTTCAGCAGCATAGGTGAGCCTACCCTCCTTGCCTTGAAGAAACATATAAAAGCTCACCTCTTTACCGAAACTAAGCATGGCTCTCCTCTCAATAAGCACCATTTTGTTAGTGACCATTGGGTTTCCTGTGAAAACGTACTCAGTCACACTCCAGTTCTCCTGGTTAACATTTCTTATGTTGTAATCTTTCTTTATTGTTCAATGTTTCTTTGGTGTCAATTTTAAATTGCTTTAACACTTTACAATGCTTCAGTGCACCATAAAGCTGCTAAATAAAGCTGAAAAAATTGATCTTCATGAAAGAAGTACCTCCTGTTAAGAACATAGTAGCTGATATTAGGAGACAGCTCCAGGTACAGAGCAAAAATGAGTCAGTTTCAAACAAAGTGTCAGTGCTGGGCTCTCCATGCCACTTGAATCAAGCTACACTGGCTGGTGTGGGGTGGTATCCTGAAACAGGTCCTAGGATGCTTGATTCCAGTCCAGAGAGGACCTGGCCTGGCAGTTCGGGCTGGACTGTTCCCATGAGGAACAGGGTCAAGACTGATTTGCATATGGCTGGATCCAAACTAGAATGGCATGGGGAGAAACAAAATTATGGATTTCGGCCCAGGTCTCTGTCCTGCGGTGAATGTATGACATTGTTCTGCATTGTGTCCATCAATTGTTCTTTTTGCTGCTGGATAGTTGGGCATCCTCTTTTGATCGAAAGAAGATACCACATCTCTGTTACAGGGAGCTGCCGCTGTAGCAAAGGGCAATGACTTGTCTATTTTAGGTTGTCCTAGGCATCTTGTTTTCTTGCCAGCCTCATGTTAAAAAAAAATCATAATAAAAACCGTGGAAAGAGCCCCTTTTTGACATGGTCATCTCCACTTTTTGCCTGGTATTTGATGCAATTTTGACTGAAGTGCACTAAGTTCCTGCTATTCTGGTCAACAGTGCCAGATCTCTTTCCTTAAAACTGTACAATTGTTCCCCCCAATTCTGGCAATATGTTCATCCCCTGTAAGTCCCTAGTAAATGGTACCCCTGGTACCTAAGGCAGGTAGGATAAAATGGGTCCCCAAGGGCTGCAGCATGTATTGTGCCACTCTAAGGGACCCCTCACGACACTCATGTAAACTGCCATTGCAGGCTGAGTTACATGGTGCAGAGAAAAGTGAAGACAACTTGGCACGGTATACACCCCTTACAACGCATTTTTTACAACGCACTACCATTACAACGGAACTTTTACAACGCAAATACTATTACAACGCATTTATTTACAACGCATGTTTTTACAACGCAGGTACTTTTACAACGCATACCATTACAACGTAAGTATTGGTAAGTATATAATTATATTTAAAATGTTATATGTTAGTGTAGGAAGGTGGCTACCTGACTATGGTTACCCCAGATTTTTTGCCTGTGTTTAGCTGGTTTTTTGACTTAGTTGACCTGGTTCCCTGCTAATCAGGGCCCCAGGCCATCTGCTCTCTCTGTAAAATGGATTCCATGTACCCTAGGTACATACCAATTGGAAATGGACTCCTTGTCAGCCCCTGTAGAATGCACTATAGGTGCACAGGGCACAGGAGCCACTAAGGCCTACCAGGGGCTGCAGCATATCTTTTGCCACCCCTGGCTGGTTCTTAAATTGACACAACTGGCTGATCACTCAGCTGGGGTAAGGTGGTGTACACACCCCTTGCTTAGATATAGTATACCTATGTCTAAACCTATATCTGGACACATGTAAACCTGTGAGCCACTCCTATAGACAGGCCTCACCAATCCTGGAGGCTGGGTGCATGGTTTTTATGTGAGATGGAGCTCTAGCATGAGCTGAGCCTGTCTGCAGCCGTCGGGAACAAATCCCTAAGCTGTTTCAGGATAATGCCATACCATATACTATTAAGTGCCTTATAATCCTCGCGGTTATTTAGCAACTCTGGTTTGGCTTTATCAAAACATGTCGTGTAAGGTGTCATACGCTTTGGAATACCATCCCCTCGCCAGTTCTGGCGACGGGGATGGCATTCCACCCCTCTAGAGGGGTAAGACATGTTACTTCACTTTAATGCGGTTGATTTCTCCAAAGGCCTTAAGATCCACAAAATGGATGCCTCTGCCACAGACAAATGTCTGGACCCCTGGAGCTGACCGAAACCCAGTCAAGGGGGTCCTGGACAAAGGGTTTCCTGTCACAGGAGGGTGTCACCGCCCTCCAGACAGGAGATAGTGTATTGTAGCAGGGAGGTTTGAAAGAAACCAGACACTGCCTGGGGCGCACAAGGCTGCCCCTTGCATAATCCGGCCAAACCGGTTCTGGGGCACTCCAGCCCTCGTGCCAGGGCGGCCTGGATCAAAGGAAGGGGGTGTATCCACCCACTTCCTGGGTCCCACCCGTAGGAGGGGACCTAGCAGGTAATCACGCCCACCAGATTCGAATAAGAGTGGGAGCAGTGCCAATGCACATCAGATTTCCTGGAAGAAACATTTGAAACGATATTCTGGACCCTTCGCCCTCCATCTCAACGTGGAAGCCCGAAGAATCTCCCTTGTGGTCAAGGAGTGACCACCCTGCAGCAGCAGGCACCATCCAGCCCTCGACGTCTACTTAGTTGCAGTTCCCGCCGGAACTCGAGCGACTGAGATCGACGAGATCAAGCCTGCCCAGCTTCTAACAGCCCGATCCACAGTCCCTGCAAAGCTGAGACCCGTGGAGGCGACCGGAAGCGTGGGGCACGCCATCTTGAAGTGACCACGAGACGCTGACCGTGCAGCCCACGAGTGACCCTCGAAGCTGTACACCGGGGTTTGAGAAGCCCCCACCCTGAGCTACTCCTGAGCCGAAGTTCAGCCCTCCACACTCGACGAGTGCGGCGTGGGGCCCTTTGGCACGATTTGGCTCAACGCGTTGGCCCGGTCACTTGCCAGCTGGCTTGTGGTCCCTGTGCCGACGAACTACAAAAGAAGACTCGTGATTCTGGTTGCTCCAGATCCACACCAGCTCCCCTGAAAGGGAGCCCCGACTCTGACCTTCCTGGTCCGAGTGAGACGCCATCTTCCAATCCCGCGTGGATTGCTCTTACCAAGGCTTGTTTGCTCCAAACCGGAAGCCGACTGCACCGACGGTGAGAGCCTGCGTGGGACAGATCGTGACCTGCTCCTGGACGTCGCAGATGCCCCCGAGCCCACGTGACAGCGAAGAGAAGCGCCTCGACGACCACCTGATTGCGCCCGACATTGCCTGGTTCCGTCCTGGTTCCACCCTGGTCACTGCTGAGTGACCCAGACTCTGTCCCCTCTGCTTTCAGGTACTCTACAACTTGAGTCCACCCTTGGACTCCACCGGACACTTCGTCTTCACCCTGCCTGCAGCCCTTTCAGCTTCAAGCACCAAGAGCCTGCGTGTCAAAACCCGACGCCACTTCGACCCTGTGCACCCACTTCCTGTGGGTGAGGTAACTTTGCTCCGCCGGTGTTCCCACACTGGTGCACACCTCTAGGGTCTGTGTGTTAAGTTTTGTTCCTCTAGGTTCAGCGGAAGTGTCCTTAAACTTTAACTATTTGACTTTTACGCACCATTGGTTAACATTGGTGCATGCGTGCGCTTTCCGCACATCTCCCGAATCCCGAGGGCCATTCCCGACTTCAGCATTGCTTGTCCTGACTGCTCCCAGCGATTCCCTAGGCCCTAGGCCTAACCACTGTTCGAGTGGCCTCTCTTATACCACTTGTTTAGTATATGGTTTGAGTGGCCCCCTGCCCTCATCCATAATTGTGCAACTTTGTATGTTTAAACAGTGCTTTTGATTTAACGCTTGTGCCCCTTTATTCATAAAGAATACTGGGGATTGTTTTTAGTAATAAACACATATATTTTTATAATATATACTTGTGTGGTGTCCTTTCATTTGGTATTACAGGATTGTATGTGGTAAAACAGCTCGCTTAACACGACCTCTTAAGTTAAGCCTTTAGGCTGCTTAGTCCATGCTACCACTAGGATAGCTTGTCTAATAAGGTTGACTTACAACCAGACACCATAAGGGGATTGTTTGGTCAGGTAGTAGGTGGTTCCAGAATTGGAAACATCCCCTACCAGGCCAACTTCTCACATTGGTGAGCAGCGGTGCGGATTTGAGCTTGCTGTTGTTTTACCATTGCAATCTTTATATCAAATTGAAAGATCACATCAAGTACCTCTAGGTACATATAAAATCAAAAGCTTAGCATATTAAGTTCTACTGAACTTAGTAGTTGTAGGTTGAAGGGAGTAGCACACCCCTGACTACAACTCACTAGCAAGGTCCAGTAGGAAAACACTTAGTGTAGGTAAGTGCACCACTTACACCTCACTAGTAACCATGTCTGACACAGGAAAGGCCTCAGGGTCTAGTCCTGTGACAGTTGACCCTACCCAGGCAACTTTTGGATATGACAAACTAACCCGCAGAGACTTGATTGCCTTGTGCAAAGCAAGAGGGTTAAAAAGGGGCAGAAGCCCCACCTGCCTAATCCTGGTAGAAATCCTAGAACAGGATGACTTAGAGAAGGCAAAAGCAGCTTCCCTAGACACAGGAACTGGAGGGAACCCCCCTGCAGTTGATCCCCCTGAAGAGGAGGATGATGATGACTTGGATGAGGACTCAGATGTTGAGGACTTAGGAGTACAGGATCAGGGTAGCCAGGTTCCAGTTGGTAGGCTTAGCCAGGCCAACTTGGACCTACTGGGGAATGGAGAGGGCCAGCACCTCCCCAGAACCCAACATATGATTCTCCCAGGCAACAGAAGAGTGAGATCTCCCTCAGGGGACTCTCATCTTTCTAGTGCCTCCAGAGAATCAGAGAGAGGCATGAGTGCTTCTCAAAAAGCTGAGCATAGGGCTAGAATGAGGGCTGTCAGACTCCAGATAGAGAGAGAGGAGGTAGCCCTGAGTCAAGCTAAGCTTACCTTAGCTCAAGCTAAACTTGCCTTGGCAAGAGAGCAGAAATTGTGTGGCTTAGATGCCACTGGTGGCAGCAATATTCCTAAAGAGAAACCCAGGTCCTATGATAGTAGAAACCTGACAAAGATTGTGCCCCCCTTCAAAGAAGGGGATGACATCCACAAATGGATGACTGCTCTTGAGAGAGCCTGCATGGTACAGCAGGTTCCTGAGGAACAGTGGGCAGCAATCTTATGGTACTCCTTTTCAGAGAAAGGGAGGGACAAGCTCCTCACTGTCAGACATGAGGATGCAAACAATTACAAAGTCCTGAAGAGTGTTCTGATAGATGGGTTTGGCTTAACCACTGAACAGTACAGGTTCAAGTTCAGAGACACCCAGAAGACACAGACTCAGGACTGGACTGATTTTGTAGATTGTGCTACTAAGGCTCTGGAGGGTTGGCTACATGGCAGCAAAGTACATGACTTTACAGGATTGTATAATTTGATTATGAGAGAGCAGATCCTAAGTAATTGTCAGAACCAGCTCTTACACCAGCACCTGGTAGACTCTGATCTGACCTCTCCCCAAGAATTGGGAAAGAAGGCAGACAAATGGGTCAGAACCAGGATTAGGCCTAAGAATCAGGACAGTAACCAGAAGAAGGAGTCTACCAAGCCTCAAGATAAGGGTGGGGATAAAAGTAAAGAAAAGACTTCCCCAGGGCCCCAAAACTCCAAGGATGGGGGTGGGTCCCAAGACACTTCTTCAACTGAGAAAAAACCCTATTGTTATCCCTGTAAACAGGTGGGGCATTACAAAACAGACAGCTGTTGTCCCAAGAATAACAATAAAGAAAATATACCTCCAAAGCCAGCTTCAACACCTCCTGTTACTGTCAGCAGTAATCCCCCAGGAAGTGGAAGCACACCCAGGAATCTGGGTGGGTTTACTTTTGGAAATCAGGTGGACCCTGGCCTATCCAGGTCCCCATCACCCAATGATCTTGTTTATGAGGCTGGCATGGGGTTTGCCAACTTCTCTGCTTGCCCAAATACTTTGAGCAAGTATAGACAAGAACCCATCATCAATGGTTTAAGAGTTGAAGCTTTTAGAGACACAGGGGCTAGCATCACCATGGTGGCTGATGGCATAGTCCCCTCTAAGCAACTTTTACCTGGTGCCACATACCAGGTAATAAACATTGATGGCATCCAAACAAATCATCCCATGGCAGTAGTAAGTCTCAGCTGGGGAGGTGTCACTGGCCCAAAGAGAGTGGCAGTGTCCCCAAACTTGCCTGTAGACTGTCTACTAGGTAATGATTTAGAAATCTCAGCCTGGGCTGGGGTTGAACAGGAAATCCATTCTAGAATGGTAAATTCCAATGGAAAGGTTAGTGGGGCTGTGATGGCTACAGCCCCAATTCAAGATGTCCTTCCTGAAAAGGTTGGTAGGGCGGAGATACTCCCTGCCCCATCTTTAGCAAAAGCTCTTCCTGAACAGAATAGCGAAGCTGTTATGATAACAGCAGAAACCCAAACTGAGTCTCCTCCTGAAAAGGTTGGTGGGGCTGTGATGGCCACAGCCCAAACTCAAACTGACACGTGTGTTGTGAAACCTGAAATGATGGATAACTCCACACAAACTGAGAGCATGGAGGAGGAAGAGAAATCTCCCCCTCACCAGACTTTAGGACAGGATCAGCCTCCTCAGGGAACTGATCTTACCCCTGATGAAGGAACTGCCCCAGAGGTGGTTGGGCCTAGCCTGACAGAACCTCTGATGTCAGTGGACCCTTCTCAGGTGGGACCCAGTCTGGAGCAGGTAACCTGCCCCTCTCTCCCTTGCCTTAGCCAGCCCAGGGCTGCAGAGGACAAGAAGGACAGTGAGACCCAGAGGGCCCCCTGTCAAATAAAGCACCCCCATCAAAAGATTAGGTGCACCAAAACTAGTAGCCCTAGTAAGGTGAAAACTTTAAAAACTCCTGAGGGAGCCCCCTTAAAAACAGTTAGGGACCTCCCCCAGATGGATTCTGTTGGGCACAGCCAAACCTGGGACCCAAAGGGCCCAAACCTGAACTGTCCCTCCAGCAAGCCAAACAGAGGGACCCAGCCTCCAGCTTTAGGTAGCCAGAGGTTGACCCTGAGAGCACAGTGCAACTCAGTTAAAGAAAGAAAGGCACACATGGTGGAAGATAATTGGAGGAAGCTAAGCCCTAAATTAGTAGAGCCTCACTTCAATACTCCATATCCAAACCAGCCTTTAACTTTGCATAAACACACCCAAGGTAGTGATTCCCTATGGTGGAGACCCTCTAATACCCAAAGGGTGAGGGACTGCTTAGTGGACCATGAGACAGGGGGTACCCATGCTAGTGCAGGTACTTCCTTATATGGCCACTCAGGCAATATAGGCTTACCTGGCCAAGGATAGCCTTATCTCCTTTCGTTTGGGGGGGGGTTATGTAGGAAGGTGGCTACCTGACTATGGTTACCCCAGATTTTTTGCCTGTGTTTAGCTGGTTTTTTGACTTAGTTGACCTGGTTCCCTGCTAATCAGGGCCCCAGGCCATCTGCTCTCTCTGTAAAATGGATTCCATGTACCCTAGGTACATACCAATTGGAAATGGACTCCTTGTCAGCCCCTGTAGAATGCACTATAGGTGCACAGGGCACAGGAGCCACTAAGGCCTACCAGGGGCTGCAGCATATCTTTTGCCACCCCTGGCTGGTTCTTAAATTGACACAACTGGCTGATCACTCAGCTGGGGTAAGGTGGTGTACACACCCCTTGCTTAGATATAGTATACCTATGTCTAAACCTATATCTGGACACATGTAAACCTGTGAGCCACTCCTATAGACAGGCCTCACCAATCCTGGAGGCTGGGTGCATGGTTTTTATGTGAGATGGAGCTCTAGCATGAGCTGAGCCTGTCTGCAGCCGTCGGGAACAAATCCCTAAGCTGTTTCAGGATAATGCCATACCATATACTATTAAGTGCCTTATAATCCTCGCGGTTATTTAGCAACTCTGGTTTGGCTTTATCAAAACATGTCGTGTAAGGTGTCATACGCTTTGGAATACCATCCCCTCGCCAGTTCTGGCGACGGGGATGGCATTCCACCCCTCTAGAGGGGTAAGACATGTTACTTCACTTTAATGCGGTTGATTTCTCCAAAGGCCTTAAGATCCACAAAATGGATGCCTCTGCCACAGACAAATGTCTGGACCCCTGGAGCTGACCGAAACCCAGTCAAGGGGGTCCTGGACAAAGGGTTTCCTGTCACAGGAGGGTGTCACCGCCCTCCAGACAGGAGATAGTGTATTGTAGCAGGGAGGTTTGAAAGAAACCAGACACTGCCTGGGGCGCACAAGGCTGCCCCTTGCATAATCCGGCCAAACCGGTTCTGGGGCACTCCAGCCCTCGTGCCAGGGCGGCCTGGATCAAAGGAAGGGGGTGTATCCACCCACTTCCTGGGTCCCACCCATAGGAGGGGACCTAGCAGGTAATCACGCCCACCAGATTCGAATAAGAGTGGGAGCAGTGCCAATGCACATCAGATTTCCTGGAAGAAACATTTGAAACGATATTCTGGACCCTTCGCCCTCCATCTCAACGTGGAAGCCCGAAGAATCTCCCTTGTGGTCAAGGAGTGACCACCCTGCAGCAGCAGGCACCATCCAGCCCTCGACGTCTACTTAGTTGCAGTTCCCGCCGGAACTCGAGCGACTGAGATCGACGAGATCAAGCCTGCCCAGCTTCTAACAGCCCGATCCACAGTCCCTGCAAAGCTGAGACCCGTGGAGGCGACCGGAAGCGTGGGGCACGCCATCTTGAAGTGACCACGAGACGCTGACCGTGCAGCCCACGAGTGACCCTCGAAGCTGTACACCGGGGTTTGAGAAGCCCCCACCCTGAGCTACTCCTGAGCCGAAGTTCAGCCCTCCACACTCGACGAGTGCGGCGTGGGGCCCTTTGGCACGATTTGGCTCAACGCGTTGGCCCGGTCACTTGCCAGCTGGCTTGTGGTCCCTGTGCCGACGAACTACAAAAGAAGACTCGTGATTCTGGTTGCTCCAGATCCACACCAGCTCCCCTGAAAGGGAGCCCCGACTCTGACCTTCCTGGTCCGAGTGAGACGCCATCTTCCAATCCCGCGTGGATTGCTCTTACCAAGGCTTGTTTGCTCCAAACCGGAAGCCGACTGCACCGACGGTGAGAGCCTGCGTGGGACAGATCGTGACCTGCTCCTGGACGTCGCAGATGCCCCCGAGCCCACGTGACAGCGAAGAGAAGCGCCTCGACGACCACCTGATTGCGCCCGACATTGCCTGGTTCCGTCCTGGTTCCACCCTGGTCACTGCTGAGTGACCCAGACTCTGTCCCCTCTGCTTTCAGGTACTCTACAACTTGAGTCCACCCTTGGACTCCACCGGACACTTCGTCTTCACCCTGCCTGCAGCCCTTTCAGCTTCAAGCACCAAGAGCCTGCGTGTCAAAACCCGACGCCACTTCGACCCTGTGCACCCACTTCCTGTGGGTGAGGTAACTTTGCTCCGCCGGTGTTCCCACACTGGTGCACACCTCTAGGGTCTGTGTGTTAAGTTTTGTTCCTCTAGGTTCAGCGGAAGTGTCCTTAAACTTTAACTATTTGACTTTTACGCACCATTGGTTAACATTGGTGCATGCGTGCGCTTTCCGCACATCTCCCGAATCCCGAGGGCCATTCCCGACTTCAGCATTGCTTGTCCTGACTGCTCCCAGCGATTCCCTAGGCCCTAGGCCTAACCACTGTTCGAGTGGCCTCTCTTATACCACTTGTTTAGTATATGGTTTGAGTGGCCCCCTGCCCTCATCCATAATTGTGCAACTTTGTATGTTTAAACAGTGCTTTTGATTTAACGCTTGTGCCCCTTTATTCATAAAGAATACTGGGGATTGTTTTTAGTAATAAACACATATATTTTTATAATATATACTTGTGTGGTGTCCTTTCATTTGGTATTACAGGATTGTATGTGGTAAAACAGCTCGCTTAACACGACCTCTTAAGTTAAGCCTTTAGGCTGCTTAGTCCATGCTACCACTAGGATAGCTTGTCTAATAAGGTTGACTTACAACCAGACACCATAAGGGGATTGTTTGGTCAGGTAGTAGGTGGTTCCAGAATTGGAAACATCCCCTACCAGGCCAACTTCTCACAGTTAGGTTTTTTTTAAAGGGGTATTTTTAGGGTTCAGGGTCAGTTTTGGGTTTTTGGGTAAAGGGGTATTTTTAGGGTTCAGGGTCAGTTTTGGGTTTTTGGGTAAAGGGGTATTTTTAGGGTTCAGGGTCAGTTTTGGGTTTTTGGGTAAAAGGGTATTTTTAGGGTTCAGGGTCAGTTTTCAGTTTTTGGGTAAAGGGGTATTTTTAGGGTTCAGGGTCAGTTTTCAGTTTTTGGGTAAAAGGGTATTTTTAGGGTTCAGGGTCAGTTTTCAGTTTTTGGGTAAAGGGGTATTTTTAGGGTTCAGGGTCAGTTTTCAGTTTTTGGGTAAAGGGGTATTTTTAGGGTTTAGGGTCAGTTTTCAGTTTTTGGGTAAAGGGGTATTTTTAGGGTTTAGGGTCAGTTTTCAGTTTTTGGGTAAAGGGGTATTTTTAGGGTTCAGGGTCAGTTTTTGGGTAAAGGGGTATTTTTAGGGTTTAGGGTCAGTTTTCAGTTTTTGGGTAAAGGGGTATTTTTAGGGTTCAGGGTCAGTTTTCAGTTTTTGGGTAAAGGGGTATTTTTAGTGTTTAGGGTCAGTTTTCAGTTTTTGGGTAAAGGGGTATTTTTAGGGTTCAGGGTCAGTTTTGGGAATTTTAGATAAAGGGGTACAAGAAAAAAATAAAATAAAAATAAATATAAATTAAATTAATTAAATAAAATTAAATTAAACTAAATTAAATACAATTACATTAAATAAAAATAATTTTAAATAATATACAATTAAAAAAAATATATATACTTACCAATACTTACGTTGTAATGGTATGCGTTGTAAAGGTACCTGCGTTGTAAAAAAATGCGTTGTAAATACATGCGTTGTAATAGTATTTGCGTTGTAAAAGTCCCGTTGTAACGGTATGCGTTGTAAAAGTATGCGTTTTAACGTCATACATCCACTTGGCACACCTCCTGTGTGCCATGTCTGCAGCTACTGCATGTAATATAAGTAAGTCACCCCTACAGCAGGCCTGACAGCACTAAGACAGGGTGCATTATACTAAATGCGAGGACATAGACATCACAGGGGCATATCTGCTCATGCAGCTATGTCAATTTATGGACATTGCCAATGAAAAGGGAAGCCATCTTGAGTATATGTACTGGGCACTCATGATTACAAGATCCCCAGCTACATTATGGCGTCACTGAAACTAAAGATGTTTGGTATCAAACATCTTGTATTAATAAGCCCACACCGATTCCAGTTATGGATTTATTAATACATGCGCCCAGAGGGCATCTTAGAGGTGCCCCCTGTAAGTCTACCAACCACTTGCCTACTGGCTGATGGGCGTAGAGCAGCCTTTCACCACAGATAGGTTTCTGAGGGAGCCCACGCCCCCATAGGGCAGAAACAATGCTTGCTCCGACCAGAGGTGTTGTCACGTCCTCCAAGTAGGGTGGCTAAGTAATCAGCATATCAAGGAAGGAGGCTTCACAGGCCTCCACTGCTTTAGATATGCGACTCTGGCTTCTCCCAAACTTGGGACATGCCAACCCCCTGCACTGAGGCCCATTTGGCACCAGGACAGGTGGGAGAATTAGCTAGTCAGAAGGCGTGGTCCAATCATGCTAGTTCCACCCCTAAGGCTGGCTATCTTATGTGAACACCAAACTAGAAATCCACCATCTTGGTTTTTGGTGGAATTTGGCTCACTTGGTCAGGGTTATGTCCACTTTCCACAGAGAGTACTCATATAAAGGGTGTAGTCACCATAAGAGTAAGTAGCTCATTGGCTACTGCCCGTCACTTCCCTTAAAGCCTCTAAATTGAATATTTAGGGGCACCCCTGATGCAAAGAGCGGAGATTGAACTGATCCAGAAGAAGAGGACAAAGAAGAGCCACGTGAAATTGAAAATAGAAGTTTGCTCTGGACGTTTGGCACCAAACCCTGCCTGCACCAGCCTCAGCAATCATGACCCAGTGACTTGTTCTGCAGCTGAGCATCTGCCAAGAACTTGTGTAGACTGCCAGTCCTTCGCAAATTGCCAGCACTCTCCCTTGGTGTAGAGGAGCTACTCCCTTGCAGTCCGCAGGTACCGAAGAAGCAGAGTCTGGTTCATAGTGTTGCCGCTCCCCAGCCAGCCCGACGCACCAGCCCCCCCCCTGCCCCCCCCCCGCCCCCCAAGACCTCTTGCAGCATCCTAGACCTGTCTAAGTCCAGTTGGGGACCTAACAGCACCAAGACCGAGTAGCCGCTGAGGGACATTAGCACCGCAGAGACCCACTTCCAGAGTGGCCTAGCGGTCCAGATTTCTGCACCTTCAACCGACGAGACTGACAACTGTGAGGGCCTTGGAACCACAGAGCCCAGGCAACCTATCGACTCAGCACCTAAGCGCCCCAGCCTGTGTACCCGAAAACCAGCTGTGCTCTCTTGCTCCCAGGATCCTTTGACCAGAGCCCCCTGTTGGGTACTCCGCAGGCTTTTTTTAGGACACGCCCCACCTTCTTTCCACCGGCGTAGAGCACAAAGCGACCAGCAGCTCTGAACCTGGAACCCCACGGCAAGTAACGAACAACTCCTCGTGGTACTTTGGCTCCCAACAACCCTAAGTTTAGAAGGAGACTCCCCAGAAACGGACCATAAATAATTGTATGCAACATATGCCTTTTTTCCCCCATAGGAAAGAATTGCTGCATAAAGACACATTTAAGTAAACATTTTACTCACCTGTAAAAATCGATATTTAAAAAAGTACTTAGTTTATAACGAAGTTCTTGGTATCAAAATGTACATAAAATATAACTATTTTTTATAAATTGGTCTCGGATTTATTCTCGAGTGTGTGTCTCATTTATTGACTCAGAGTACAACAAATACTTAGCACTACCCTCTGATGAGACTAAACTGCCCGCCCACGCTATCACTAAAGAGAGCATTTAGTGTTCACATTTCTGCCTCTGGAAACGAATAAGGGTTGCCTGAACTCAACACAGTGTACCTCTTTTTGGTCCACTATAAAGAGAGCCAGCTCCCTACAAAAATCAATTCATATATACACACATATCTAAGGCGCTTTCATTCAGCCTTCTTCATATACATTCTGACATTTGTTTCCCCAAATATATTTTAAAAAGAAATATATTAAAAAAAAGAAAAAGACTCATGCTTGTCAAATCCAGACCTCTTTGCTGTGTAGTAGACCCGAGCGACCCGTCAAAGGAAGGTAATGTGCATAATCTTACCAACAGATCCTGCCTTTTCCATAGATACCACAATTTTGATGGACTTTCCTTTCAGATAAGAAAACGTAAAGTATGCAAAAAACTTAACAAATTAGTTGTACAATTGTATTTTAGCAGCATCGCTTTCCTATTAGTGTGGCTCCTCTACTCCCACCTCTTTTTCCTCAATGGAATTAGATGCCAATATAGCTGGGTTTACAAAAGTTTTAAATCCACTTGTGTAAGTGTTACCCTTATTTGGTGTAGATTGACAACTTTATTGGGATTGAAATAAGACGGTCAGGAGTACTCCTGGGAAACCACAACAGTTTTAGACTTTCAAACGTATTCGGAAACAAAACATAAGTCTTGCAAATGTATATCCAGCTGTAAAAGTTGTAGGAGCAGGTTTTACGGAGATCTACATTTGCTAATTACACATTTGCAAATTACACTTTTTATTTTCTCACTTTTTGTGAAGAAGCCCTATTCCACTGCATGCCCATAGAATATGTGGGCGTTTCTCCAGAAAGGTCCAGCCTCTAACTAGAGCACTTTCACATGCATTTTCATTGTAGGAAGCTATTTACAAAATATTTGAGATTATCCTCAAACCTACGAGTTTATGGCTGTTCACTGCATTTTGCATGGCTCTCCTAGCTACAAAACCCCAATCCCTTTCTTGCTTCCAATGATCTTTTCTTGACAATCTATAATGCTGCTCAATTTTCTACCACTGAAAATGCACTTTGCCCTCATAAAAGTCCGATAGCCTTCATTCAGCGAAACGAAAGTTACCAACATGGCACGCAGGAACCTTTGTGATTCAGAATTTATGTTAACAAAGGCCTCTACTATTGGGATGACTGTTTATGAACATCTAACCTCACACCACTGTTGCAATCAAGTGCAGGTTTCCGTCTTTCCTATTACACTACAGCACCTCTGTCGCCTGTCGCTTGCTGCCTTCAATACACAATTATTTGCTTCTGGCTGTATGCCGTGAGTCTGTGGCAACCTTCTTAAATTACTGCGATGTCAGATGATTAATTGTTTATCTTGTTCAGAGTTGTTCTTACGAACGGTGATAGATAAGACAAAGCCGGTACAGGGTGCACGAAGGGGGTGGTTTGTTGAGACTTGACGAGACTTCAGCTTTCCTGAAGAGTTGCCGGAGGATATGCTTCCCGGTCACTATTGCTCCCACCACAACCAGAGAAAGTAAATATAATTACGTTAGCAGAGCTCAGTAGAACTGAAGGTATCTGGTGACAGGCAGAGTACTAGCAAAATCAAATTACCTGCATCTAAAATTCATGAAGGCAACCTTCACGCATCGAGAACAGATTAATAGTGCTTGATCTTTCTTCTTTTTAATTAAAATGATTCCTTGAGATACGACCCCCCCATTTCGGAGTTGTCTTGCAATGAGATGGGGTGATTTTGTTAGTACAAACACCTTTTGAAGCATGGAGACGACTGGTGTGTATGAACAACTACTTCTCTGTAGGGAAATAGTGGATGAAGAGGGACTAGCCTGTGTAACGCCATTTCTGACCAGCTTTGGGACAAAGATGAGTGCCTAGCCGTCAGCGAACAGGCCTTCTTCAGTGTGAACAATAGTTGGCTGACTATTTCTCTGGGTTCACTATGGCGCTCCTTCTCGTGATAATGTACCAATCTACAATTTAGACTAGTGCTTCAAGGGAAAGAGGAATGATCCTACCTCTTGAGTATAGACCACAACAATCACCAAGGAATCTAATCAATACCCTAAGCGCACAACAAATTGTAATGCAATTTATAAAATTATCCAAAAACACAGAAGTTTCTACTGTGTTCTTTTATTTCTTTAACTTCATACCCCCAGCCAACTCGTGTTTCGTTGTAATGGGGAGTTCCTCACGACTTCTTCAGGGCTATCAAATATAACAAACAGGAGGTTGTAGTTTGCATTCTACATCCACACTACATCACACCCATGCATATGGCGCTTAACGTTTTTAGTGTATCTTGGCTCACAATTAGTTGACTTTAGTGGAAGACCAACATCTTCATCGTACTTGTTTTGTAGATCTTTACACAGTATTCAATTTATAACATTCACATATTTACAAAAGTGCAATGTAATTATGGTCTTTTTCTTCATAAGATCACCAATCATATTAATGGGAAGTGGTGCAGCCTGATCCATGCATCAAAGTGTCATGGGGGGGTGAAATCAGGGTATCAATGAGGGATGCAATATTCTCTTATCAGCCACAGTGCAAATTGTCAAATAATTCGGAATTTTCTAAAATACCCCACAAGATGAGAAAATATTGCTGGAAACAAAGCAAACAGGAGCACGTGACTGCCCTTCTACAAGTACTACCCAAGCAATTTACTTTAGAACACCTGCAAAGCAACTTCTGGTCTATCACAAATAGAAAACCCATACTTTAAAGAAAAATCATTTTTATAGGGTTTTATGGTAGGCATGGAGCAATGAATGCATGCTCTTAATTTTATTTTGGAACCAAACAAATGAAGGTTGATGCTTTTTGTTAAATTTCATACATCCAGTGGCAACAGCTACTCAAAAATATTTTTAAATAATCACATTGTTTTAATAATTAATATGTTATGGCTTTTGTTTAGAGGTCTTTTTAAAGTAAGAGGCAGGCTGATTCTTAGAAACCTGCACGGACACATTCAGCATCATACCAGGATCTCTCTTCCAATAGCAGGAAGTATATTCTTGATGCGGGAAGCATTCCGTTCATGAAGTTTATTTCCTTCAGCTTTATTTACCAGTTCTACGTTGCGCTCAGGCATCATGAAGCATTAGGAAACTTTTGAACTGATACGATAGAAATACTGAGCAATGAAGTCAGATTAAAACCTTTAGAAACATTAACAGAGAGAAGTAGAGTGAGACATGGGCGAATATTCAATGGTCAGAAATTAATTGTAGTTATTGGGAGGACATCCATGCTTAATTTTTAGGAAAAGGCAAAACAGAAGTCACATCTCATTTGTACTCATGCCTCAATCGTCTCCCCACCTACTAAAATAAAGACTTTTCACTGGGCGTCCAGTCCTCGCGGGCATTCCCATAATTTAATCGCAAAATCTGTAGAGCATCAGGTTGAATTATTTTGTCAACTTCAGCTATTAGAAGAACCTAGTCAACAGCACTCAAAGTGTATACAAAGTTAACATAAAAGGACTACAACGTATTCAATACAAATCATATAAAGCATTACATTAAAACTAGACTCAAACTCTAACACTATCAGTTCCAAGTTCTAACCACCATACAGCCACGCATGTCAGGTCAATTAAAACAAAACTAATGCCCTGGGCAGTATAGAGTTAAATTGACAGATGGTGGTTCCATTCCCATGATGACAAAGAAAGTGGGCCATCGTGCATGGGGAGGCAATGACCAAAGACCTGTCCTCGATTCAAATCGAAGATTTACTCCATGAAACTGCAAGACGTGGACTAATCCAACATTAGTGCCTTTCATTTTAAAATTGGGCACAGGTTAACGTCCCACCACAACAAAGTAAGTTAGTTTAACTTTTGGTCAATTGTTTGTAAACCTTAAGCAGCAGCATTGACCTTCACAAAAATCTATCCACTGCCACTTCCTGCTTTTAGAACTTACCATCATCCAAAGTTTTCTCATTGGTCCAGTTGGTTCGCTCCTTTACATTTTTAAAGTGTGGATGCTTCTCACTCAGGCCAGTGTCGAAGACCGCCACTCTGACATTAGCACCTGTACATCAAGTGAGAGAAAAAGATGTATAGTTAAAGATCAGACTACTGGGAATGACCTGCAGTAAAGAGAGAGAGAGAGACAGAGGTCCATCAGTACCTCCTGCTCTCAATTACTGATCTGGGTGTGTGTGGTTGGCGAGAGCGAACTCATGCAGCATTATCGAGTTGTGTGAAGCACGTAGGTTTAACTTTAAAGTCCAAATATCGGAAGCAAGCATTAGTGATACCCGGCCAGGAGTGTAACGAAGGATTAGGCAGGAGTTAAAAACAACTACATTGTTTCCCAATAGAAATCTTCTTGCAAGCTAGATCCGGGTCACCTCACTTTTTGATGCTTGGGAGGAATGATAATTGCACTACTCATGCTACTTTAGGCTGGATGAGATACAGGAGCCAGGGAAACCCCCGGCAGGGAAGAGGACATTACTTTGCCAAGATTAGACATTGGGTTGCTTTCCGGTCTGAATGGGCGAAGTGCCCTAAAGCACTTCACGAATCAGAACAGCCTGTAAAAACAATAGCCTTTCAGCCACTACATTTGGAATATTGTCCTGTTAATGGGCACGTGGCCATCCAGGGCAGGAGTGGTGGGCAGCCCTAGCAAAAGAGGCCAAAAATGGTCAGGCTGGCTCATGCATCTCAATGGGAGAATGGCATTAACACTTTCCCCATGGCTGCATTTAGCTTCTGGTGCAGCCCTTGCTCGGGTTTACACGGCTAAAGCATTTTTCCGTCTTAGACAAGATCTTCAAATATTCATTGATAGTCAAACACCAGCAGGATCCTGCCCAGGCAAAGTTACACAAGGTTGTTGTGTTCCTTCGGGGTCAAATTTGTGAAACATCTCCTCTGTTTCCCATCTTTCACTGTGTTAAGCAGTGGTGATGTAATCTCGAGGAGACCCCCAAGCACAGAGGAAGAATGAACAATACCACCACACTAACTGCACATTCTCTGCTCGTCCCATAAAGTCAGATGTGACAGCATCCCACAGCAGACACAAATGCATTCTGCAAAATTGAGTTTTCTGTTCCAGTGTGACATCTTGCCCCACACCCCTATGAGGGAGTACTATAAATAATACCCCAGAAACCCCACATCCTCCCACGTTTTTCTGTCTCAGAAATAGGTCCCACCACTTAATAGTAAAGCTCTTTTTGCCTATGTCCTGTGGATAGCAAGGCCATATTATATTACAAATGCTTAAAGATGCACCCCGCTGCTTTGGGGCAGAGGACGAGGTCGTACTAGGAGGCTTCTGGTAGATGGATAGGACTGAGGAAGAATTAACTGGACAAACAAAAAAGCATCAGCCCTACCTCCTCCAGTTCCGTAACTGAGGAATGGGGATGTTGCTGAAAGGTAAAAAGGGATGACAGATTATTTCTGTCAACCTCTGACGCAGAACAGAACAACACCCATCATCACCCATCATAGAATGGGTCGTCACTACCAATGTAGCTACATTGGGTAACCTTGACAACAGGGAATGCCCCGACACTGGTAACCAAGAGGCACCCAAGAAGACAGGTAAAGCTTCAAGTTGCCTGACTTGGCATATCTCAGCCATTGCAATTATCAGGATGTGCAATAGTTCTGAATGTTTGGCACACCACCTACCCATTTCAGCATCCTGAGCCGTTGTGTAAAGCACCATAGACAGAAGAGATAGAAAATAACTGTCAGAGACTGGGAGAAGGTGCATTCTTCCCCACTGTAACACCTTTGATAGAGAAAAGAAAGTTGTTTCTATGGAGGTGACTGGAGTTTAAAATGACTCCATGAGTAATACAATTGCAGGAACCCAAACTAAAAGAGCATCTCAACTCCTGGAAAAATACCGTACATCTCTTTACAGTCTTGTATGTGGGAAACAATGTCCCTCAGCTCCCAGAAAAGATGTAGCAGACAGTTCATGAGAGATTTCGGACTCAACTCGAGGGTCAACTACACCAGAAGTGGGGGACTTGGTAAGACTTCCACTAGTTTTTAATATGGGAAGGTTCGGTTTCAGATATCTCATTTCGAGCAATTATTCAAGGTAGGTATGAATTCAAATAATCATGAAGGGTTGCCACACACAGCTCACAGTTGAATCCCAAGCTCATTGCTTTCCTTTCAGGAAAGATGTCCATCCCAGGATTCGCTCCACAAACCCTGAAGTGATTTCCCAGATGTGATACTCAGACTTATGGATTAGATTATAGGTGACCTTCAGGTAAAGCTCTGGGGTGGTCAAAAGGTTTAAAATACGTTCATTGTATTTTAGAGTGTAAACCCCATCCCACACCACCTCCCCTTCACCAAATATGATCTTAAGTGAGGTTAAACCAGGCTACGGATGTAAGTTTGAGGGAGGTTCGTTTAACTTTTATCGATAGCTTAAAGGCCCTGCAGCACCACCTACCCAAAACCTTAATCTCTGGCCAAACCAAGATGAAGAAGTAATGGACACTCACACATGGACCCTTACTGCGCGGGGAATGCACATCCTCGCGCAGGAAACGTCACTGTACGAGTAGCCTGCACTGCCTTTAGTGTTCATCTTTGTAAAACGAGTTTGGAGACTAGAATAAATGGAAGACTTTGGGAGTGGCTGCACGGTTACCCCCAGACTATGCAAATTTTCAGTCGAGGCTTGATTAATCCCATATTATTACCAGTACATATGCCTCCTTGCGGTGGTGTATCCTGGAGCTAGCTCAAGTAAGATCTACCTCCTCCTTTGTCCTGTGGCGCCAATAGGCCACACTCTGAAAACAGGAGGTGTTGGTAGTATTTTGTGATACCTGTAGGGTGTTGGTGAAGTCAATTGTACTGGATTTTTAAAATCAAGTGAGATATTGCTCAGTGAACTCAAGGTCACTTATTTACAATAAGCTTTTTGTCTACAGTGAAAGATTGTGTTCTCTTTAGTGATAATGTTCCCTCCTTACATATCGTAATGCATTATAAACCATTATTTTACACCAATAAAAGTTGGAAATAAACAATATAATATTAAAACCAAAATTAAGCATGCATAGATACCAAAGAAAAATAACATGTTGTGAAAATCAAATGCAAAATAATTTGAGACTTCACGGTCACCAACAGGAAGCGAACAGGGAGAGAAGGAGCTACTCAAAGGGTTATCTTCTGATACAACGGTATGATTGACAAGGTGTCTAATCTTAGATTAAGTATTACGCTTTAAGATTATACAATGTCTTTCCAGCATGCATCTACTAATATTTCATTTGCTTGCAATGACTTTACCAATCATCCATACTTTTTCCACACACACGCGAGGGAAATTTGACACCAAGGAACACATGTGCAGTAGTATCAATTTTACTAACACAACTAAAATCTGCAATGCAAATGAGTCCTCGTGTTACCCCAATTCCTGCACTTTTCCAGAAAGCCAGTGAAATAAAGAAGCTTGCAACTCTGACATGCCTATACCAACACAGAGTAAGATGAGAACATATTTTAAAAAAACAATGTAGGAAGATATACTTACAACATCAGAAACGCGTGTATTTCTAGGAATGCAGATGAGAAGGGAAAGAATGAAGAGAAACTAGGTCCCTAAGCTTCACAACAGTAATGGTCAATCCCTTCTTTGCACCAGTGAAAGCAGTGGCAAATACCTTCGCCAAACTGCAACACAATGCAGTTTCGACTGGGTTAGTTTTCCTACCATGGCTCGACTCACTATTGTGTGTAGCCAGAATTCCATTCAAACAGGGGGTAGGGTGAGAAAGATTTAGACAGTCAAAAACATAAACCACAATAGCGCAACAACAATGCCCAGCTGTGAATGCAGCCTAGAAGGAGGAAAGGTCATTTGGTCCAAAATTCACCACAGGACATCGGAAATCTGTGCATTAGGCGAGAAAAATTATGTGAACTTCACAGCTACACCTCCATGGATGCTACTCATTCAGCAGCTGAGAAATATAACTGGGGTAGTCAGAGACATATATAATGGCACTGCTAACAACCCAATGAGGCAACACTCTATAAATGGGACCATACCCATCCCATCCACCCGACATTCCATATAAAATGAGCAGAGAAACACCCCAGCAGTCTGAATAACATTCAAATACCTGTGTATCCCATTTGCCAAAGGACATCCGCCTGTAGTGTTTGAGCCACCTGCCGTGGTATTGCCCGCAGTAACCGTCGACTTGAATGCCTGCCAGTTGCATGCCAAAACCCAAGGCCAATGGAGAGACTTGCCCTTCTAAGGGGACGTGATGACTGCCATTTCTGGGACCACTTGGTTTCGTTGCAGGGAATGGATGGTTCAGCTAGGAAAGAAAAGACAGAAAGGACATTAGATGTGAAGCAATAATAGTTAACCCAAGCAAATACAAGATCTAATGTGGTGTATCAAAGCCTTCTATTGAAACCTAATAAATCAAGACTTCCACTTTTCTCAAAAAAGGACACAGGCTGTTGCAAACATTAAACGGAGGGAGACAAGGTGATTTATTAACATTGAAATCATTTAACAGAATATTGATCTTAAACCACGCCCACTTGTAAGATGAGCAACAGATAAATCCTAAAGCTTGGGAAAAAAAATCTACATTATGGAAGCGAAAACTTCAAATCAGGTGTTCATCATATGGAGAGTGCTATATTTGAGAAATCATGCAGCAGTGCGGAGAAAAGCTTTACTGCAAATCCATTCCTAATAACCAATATGGATAATGCAGGTGGTCTCGAGGTTATACCGCAACAGTTTGCAATGTGAAAGTCTAAACAAACAACCCAAATTACTGCACGTGCTCTCCCAATTTTATATTCTTCCTTCTTACTGCTCTCTGGGGCGCTTCAATTTTGCCAACTACAACTTTCCATCTTTGCTAGGATTTAATATGACAGATGCCATCAATGTATGTGACACTTTGGTCCTTTTCTCTAAGATACAACCTATGAGTTAAGAAACCCCTTTGGCTTCTACGGTTTCCAAATCAAAGTATTGTTTTTAAGAATTCAATACACTGCTTCGGGTTCTTAGCACTACTGAAATCAGCAGCCCATACAAGAGGAAATAAAGTAAAATCAATTTGCTCCACTTGAGAAAGAACAAGGAAAGGGTAAGGGCACGTGATAAATTAAGGTATAGGAAATTCGTCCACGCTTCTCGTAGAGCCCTTTTTTAATTTCCGCCATTAAATTGAACTAAAGGAAAAACGTTGAAGAAACATGGAAATGTTGCCAATCCTTAACAACCCGTTAACACGTTCACTGAAGGTGGGAGGGCTGCAGAAACAACGATGTTTACCCATTGGTTAATAAATATACTAATAATTAGAATAATAATACATATACTAATAAATATACTAATAATTACACTAAGAATAATTATACTAAGAAAAATTATACTAAGAATAATTATACTACATATAATAATACCAATAATAATAATAATAAAGCATTGACAAGGTGTAAGAAGTTCAAACTCCTGTCATGTCAAACCACACAGCTTCAGTAATGCAAACCTGGGCTCAACACCCCTGAAAGCGTAAGCCACATTGCAGACAAGCTTAATTAAAAAAAACAAGCATTTGCAATGCAATAGGTCTCGAATTAAGTGGGAGCTATTGGCATTGCAAATGCTGAATTGTATTGGGTATGTGTTGGTTTTGGAAAATGGTGTATTAATTTTATTGTTAAATATAATGGTAACTGTTTTAATGTTTGGAAATGTGCCACGTATAGTATTTGTATTGTAATATGTGTTGTGTTGAGAGTGAGTGAGTTTGGGAGTGAGTGGGAGAGTAATTTAGAGATTGTGAGTGAATTAGACAGTGGGAGAGTGTGTTATTGAGAGTGTGGGAGAGTTGGAGTGTGGGAGAGTTGGGGTGTGGGAGGGTGTTGGGGTGTGGGAGGGTGTTGGGGTGTGGGAGGGTGTTGGGGTGTGGGAGGGTGTTGGGGTGTGGGAGGGTGTTGGGGTGTGGGAGGGTGTTGGGGTGGTTTTGAAGGGACTTGGGTGTGGGGGAGTTGGGGTGTGGGGGTGTGGGGGATGTTGTGGTGAGGGGGGATTTGGGGTGTGGGGTGGATTTGGGGTGTGGGGTGGATTTGGGGTGGATTTGGAGTGTGGGGTGGATTTGGAGTGTGGGGTGTTTTGGGGGTGTGTGGTGGTTTTGTTGTGGATTTGTGGTGTAGGGTGTATTTGGGGTGGGGGTGTATTTGGGGTGGGGGTGTATTTGGGGTTGATTTGGGGGGGAAAATCGACATTTTGTTTTGTTGAGCCTATACAGTTGTCCACAAACAGTAAGCAAAATGTCCAAAAAGCAATGTCATTATTTTGCGTATATTGTGTTGGCCACAAACAGTAAGTGAGCAGTGCCGGTTTGCGCGCATTGCCTGTGTGTGTGAGCAGCCTGTGTGTATGCGAGCAGCGTGTGTGTGTGTGAGCGCAGTGTGTGTCAATGCAACGGGGCTCATGCTATCGACCTGAAGGATGAAAAAGGAATGGGCGTGGCATATTTTAAGTTTGAAAGCGCAGAACGCGTGCTGGGTAAACTGAAATTTTTTGTTCGAGAAACAGGGGTGCGTGTGAGCAGTGCCGGTGTGTGCGGGCAGTGCCGGTGTGTGCGGGCAGTGCCGGTGTGTGCGGGCAGTGCTGGTGTGTGCGAGCAGTGTTAGTTATGTTAGTTTTGTCTTTTATAGCGCACGGCTACTCCATAGAGTGTCCCGGCGCTTTTATTAAAAACCAATCGCAGAGTAACACAACACAATAGAGCAAAGTGGATCAGGAACAATCAAAAGAAACGAACTACTGGGCAAAAAGCCAAGTTTTGAGGCCCTTCCTAAAAATCAGCAAGTTAGAGGTGCTGCGTAATGCCAAAGGCAACGTGTTCCACATCTGTGGCGCCAACAACCCGAAAGAACGGCCCCCAATGCGGGCCCTTTTTACTCGAGAGACCACCGCAAGGAACAGTGTTTCAGATCTCAGAGATCGGGTCGGATGATAAAAGGCAAGCCTCCTTTGGAGATACTTTGCCCCAGAGGCATGGAGAGCCTTGTGGGCCAAGGTCAAGGCCTTGAAAACTATCCGTTTCCGGATAGGCAGCCAATGAAGCGACTGCAGGAGTCCCGAAACTCTGGCACGCCTATACAGGCCAAAAATGGCCCGCGCGGCAGAGTTCTGGACCACCTGCAGAAGTTGCAGAAGGTAATCCGGCAGGCCAAGATACAGGACGTTGGAGTAGTCCACTCTAGAGCCAATTAAGGCCTGCACCGTCATCTTCCTATGATCTACTGATAGCAGAGGAAGGAACTTGCGCAGCATCCTGAGGAGGCCAAAACAAGTTCCCGTAAGACCAAGAATCTGAGATCTTAACGTCAGGCCATTATCCATCTTGATCCCCAGATTCTTAGCCAAGTGGGACGAGTGCGCTGGAGGAAACATATTAACCGTGCCGGTGTGTGCGAGCAGTGCCGGTGTGTGCGAGCAGTGCCGGTGTGTGCGAGCAGTGCCTGTGTGTGCGAACAGTGCCTGTGTGTGCGAACAGTGCCTGTGTGTGCGAACAGTGCCTGTGTGTGCGAACAGTGCCTGTGTGTGCGAACAGGGCCTGTGTGTGTGCGAACAGTGCCTGTGTGTGTGCGAACAGTGCCTGTGTGTGCGAACAGTGCCTGTGTGTGCGAACAGTGCCTGTGTGTGCGAACAGTGCCTGTGTGTGCGAACAGTGCCTGTGTGTGCGAACAGTGCCTGTGTGTGCGAACAGTGCCTGTGTGTGTGAACAGTGCCTGTGTGTGAGCAGCCAGTGTGTGTGAGCAGCCTGTGTGTGTGAGCAGCCTGTGTGTGTGGAGCAGCCTGTGTGTGTGGAGCAGCCTGTGTGTGTGGAGCAGCCTGTGTGTGTGGAGCAGCCTGTGTGTATGAGAGCATTGTGTGTGTGTGACAGTAACTTGTGTGCGTGTGAGAGCAGTGTGTGTCAATGCAACGGGGCTCATGTTATCGACCTCAGAAAGGATGAAAAGGGAATGGGCGTGGCATATTTTAAGTTTGAAAGCGCAGAATGCGTGCTGGGTAAACTGACATTTTTTGTTCGAGACACAGGGGTGCGTGTGAGCAGTGCCTGTGTGTGTGTGAAGTGTCTGTGTGTGTGTGAAGTGTGTGCGTGTGTGTGAAGTGTGTGCGTGTGTGTGAAGTGTGTGCGTGTGCGTGAAGTGTGTGCGTGTGTGTGAAGTGTGTGCGTGTGTGCGAAGTGTGTGCGAAGTGTGTGCGAAGTGTGTGCGAAGTGTGTCTGCGTGTGTACGAGCAGTGTCTGCGTGTGTACGAGCAGTGTCTGCGTGTGTACGAGCAGTGTCTGCGTGTGTACGAGCAGTGTCTGCGTGTGTACGAGCAGTGTCTGCGTGTGTACGAGCAGTGTCTGCGTGTGTACAAGCAGTGTCTGCGTGTGTACAAGCAGTGTCTGCGTGTGTACGAGCAGTGTCTGCGTGTGTACGAGCAGTGTCTGCGTGTGTACGAGCAGTGTCTGCGTGTGTACGAGCAGTGTCTGCGTGTGTACGAGCAGTGTCTGCGTGTGTACGAGCAGTGTCTGCGTGTGTACGAGCAGTGTCTGCGTGTGTACGAGCAGTGTCTGCGTGTGTACGAGCAGTGTCTGCGTGTGTACGAGCAGTGTCTGCGTGTGTACGAGCAGTGTCTGCGTGTGTACGAGCAGTGTCTGCGTGTGTACGAGCAGTGTCTGCGTGTGTACGAGCAGTGTCTGCGTGTGTACGAGCAGTGTCTGCGTGTGTACGAGCAGTGTCTGCGTGTGTACGAGCAGTGTCTGCGTGTGTACGAGCAGTGTCTGCGTGTGTACGAGCAGTGTCTGCGTGTGTACGAGCAGTGTCTGCGTGTGTACGAGCAGTGTCTGCGTGTGTACGAGCAGTGTCTGCGTGTGTACGAGCAGTGTCTGCGTGTGTACGAGCAGTGTCTGCGTGTGTACGAGCAGTGTCTGCGTGTGTACGAGCAGTGTCTGCGTGTGTACGAGCAGTGTCTGCGTGTGTACGAGCAGTGTCTGCGTGTGTGCGAGCAGTGTCTGCGTGTGTGCGAGCAGTGTCTGCGTGTGCGCGAGCAGTGTCTGCGTGTGCGCGAGCAGTGTCTGCGTGTGCGCGAGCAGTGTCTGCGTGTGCGAGAGCAGTGTCTGCGTGTGCGAGAGCAGTGTCTGCGTGTGCGAGAGCAGTGTCTGCGTGTGCGAGAGCAGTGTCTGCGTGTGCGAGCAGTGTCTGCGTGTGCGAGCAGTGACTGTGTGAACAGTGCCTGTGTGTGATCATTGCCTGTGTGTGTGAGCAGCCTGTGTGTATGAGAGCATTGTGTGTGTGTGAGAAAGTAACGTCTGTGTGTGTGTGTGAGTGTCAATGCAACGGGGCGCATGCTATCGACCTTAGAAGGATGAAAAGGGAATGCGTCTGGCATATTTTAAGTTTGAAAGCGCAGAATGCGTGCTGGGCAAAATGTTAATATCTGATGGAGACACAGGGGTGCGTGTGAGCAGTGCCTGTGTGTGTGCGCAGTGCCGGTGTGTGTGAACAGTGCCTGTGTGTGTGAACAGTGCCTGTGTGTGTGAACAGTGCCTGTGTGTGTGTGAACAGTGCCTGTGTGTGTGTGAACAGTGCCTGTGTGTGTGTGAACAGTGCCTGTGTGTGTGTGAACAGTGCCTGTGTGTGTGTGTGAACAGTGCCTGTGTGTGTGTGAACAGTGCCTGTGTGTGTGTGTGAACAGTGCCTGTGTGTGTGTGAACAGTGCCTGTGTGTGGGTGAACAGTGCCTGTGTGTGTGTGAACAGTGCCTGTGTGTGGGTGAACAGTGCCTGTGTGGGTGAACAGTGCCTGTGTGGGTGAACAGTGCCTGTGTGTGTGAACAGTGCCTGTGTGTGTGAACAGTGCCTGTGTGTGTGAACAGTGCCTGTGTGTATGAGAGCAGCGTGTGTGTATGAGAGCAGCGTGTGTGTATGAGAGCAGCGTGTGTGTATGAGAGCAGCGTGTGTGTATGAGAGCAGCGTGTGTGTATGAGAGCAGCGTGTGTGTATGAGAGCAGCGTGTGTGTATGAGAGCAGCGTGTGTGTATGAGAGCAGCGTGTGTGTATGAGAGCAGCGTGTGTGTATGAGAGCAGCGTGTGTGTGTGTGTGAAAGTAACTTGTGCGTGTGAGAGCAATGTGTGTCAATGCAACGGGGCTCATGTTATCGACCTCAGAAGGATGAAAAGTATATGTGTCTTCCATATTTGAAGGTTGAAAGCGCAGAATGGGTGCTGGCTAAAATTAAAGGTTTGTTTTCAAAGCGGGCGCGGTGTGACAGATACAGCATGTGTAGTCCATTGTTTTCTAAAAGTATATATTGCAAGGTCTTTCCAAATGTTCACGAGTTGTTCCCAGCTGCAAAGGAGAGATAGGCGAGAGGCATGTGTTGCTTACGCAATAGCTAGGACGAGGCCTTTACAAAAGCTCTCGTGTTTGACGTGGACGCGCGTCTGGGTGCCGTGACTAAAAAAAATTAAAAGTGGCCGGGAAATGCTCTCGGCATTGCTGTGGCGGGTCTGATGCAATGATGTGAGGCAGGCGGCTCGGGGAGCAAATGGCAAGCGCGTGCACGGGCATATGCACTCGGCGCAATCCGCCTGGTTTAGCTTTCCTGGATCCAACTCTATACTCTCGACATCTGCAATGCGCAAGCGCATTGGCAGAGGGCGAGACCTAAAAAAAAGAAAGTGCATACAGTATTTAGCAGCTCTAAAACAACTAAAGTCAAAAGACAACATGAGGAAAATCGAACAATCAATTTCTAAAATGAAGAAAACAATAAGAAAATGACACCAAATTATTAAAATCTAATAAGGAAACCAGACATATGAATTTAAGGTTTTTAGGTTAAAAAGCGGCAATAAACTATATAGCATCTATGAATGATGTAGATCAGGACTTGGGCACAAGGCAAGGTCAATGGCAACAAACCGGAGGCTGGCTAAGCCTAGTGTAAGGGCCCAGCCAAAGAACGTACTATCTGTCTTGGATGTTTTACCAGCAGGGCTACGTTGAATGCTGTGTCCAATGAAGATCTCTCAAAGTTTGATGCAGTTTGGCTATGGTCCCGCTCAGACAGCTGGTCTATGCAAGGCAATTTCCAAACAGAAAAAAACACATTTTACACCCCAAGCCCTCCTGGCAGCCAGAAAAATGTAGCACCTTCAAAATGTAGTTTTTGGAGCTATGATACCTCCAGCGGGACATGCCTAGAAGCTGTGGTTGGGAAGGGTCGAACTTGCTTATAGAGCAATGACGCAGTACCCGATGGGCTGATCTGATAGGTCAGTGTGTAGGCCATTTATTTTTAATTTTTTAGAAGTTTATTGGCCTGTTTTATGGCAAAGCTGGCCAGTTTTAATGTATCCTATACCTTGCAAAATACCCATACAGCATGTCTTTACAAGTTCAAAACTGGCCTGATCTGCAAATGTGGACCATTTTTTTAGCTATCGGATTCGCTAATGAGGGCTTCTTTTTATTTGGGTGCTTGGCCTATTTTTTGTCCCAGACCAACCTCAAGGCTGGGCAAGTCGGATCGAAGCCAGACACCTTTGATACGAGGGTCCTGTGAAGCCTTCTTTCGGGCAGCAAAGAGCTCCTAGTGGGTCCAACCTGATTTTCAAGTCCATCAAAGTAGCACCTTGGGTGATTAGTCCCAGTTCACAGGTGGCTGAACATTTCCTACGTCCCAACTATTTCACCTTTTTGGAGCTATTCCACTTAGTCACTTTTAAGGCTCCTAGGACCTCAGGGACAGCTCTCACAAGTACAGGGTCACCTCAAGAAGAGGACACTAGCACAATCCAGCCAGGGTCCATTGGTCAACTGATCACTCCAAGAAAATACCTCTTACAGCTTTTGATGTCTCTGCAGGAAGTCCGATAATCGATCCAGAAGTCCACTTCGTAGTTCTGGGTACTAGTAGTCAGGTCTTCGGGCTACACACAAGTCCGACAACAGGCTTCTTCCTGTTCTGATGATCTGCATATCCAGATATGTTCTGAGGACCTGTGGGGGAGGAGCTGCTTTTGTTCAATTCACTAGCCAGTGGGTAACTCCTGGACACTTCCTAAACAGTGGGTAAATAGTTCCCAGGGCAACCAGTCTCTTTTTAGTACATCCTGTTTGCCTGACTATAGACCTTTCCACACATTTACCCGTGAAACCCACCATGGCAGAACCTTCCAGCCCCTGGAGGAGGCTAGTGGCCCACCCAAGATTGTGTCCAGGGTAATGAGCAGTCCCCTCATACTAAACTATACCAAACTGTTTATGGGAGCAGTTCCTCCCAGACATGAAATAGAGCCAGGATAGCCAGTGTCCCCAGGGCCTAAAAGGTCCCTCTTCCTCAGGCCGCACGTATCACTAAACCGTAAACAGGGCTCACTGTAGTTTCTTTCAAATTAATATCGTTCTTGGGCTCTCCTCAACTGCCCTTCCTGAAGTAAGCTGGGTAACATCTCATTCAAGTCATCCTGTCAAGCCCAAGCCATGGTCTCTGCTTGTGAAGCAGTTTTTTTTACCTCATGGGGAAGCACGATAGGGAGGGCAGCTGCAAGAAAGCTAAAGTAAATTAGCCTACTGGAGCTTCAAGCTGGAAAATAAGTACTTTCTAAAAGTTACTTTTGCTGTATATTTATCAAAGAGCCAACTTCACTATTAAACTGAATATTTAATGCCTCCACAGTGGTTGAATGGGCTCCCTAGCTTATTCTAAAACAAAGTTTAAAAAAATAGTATTTTATTGGTGCTTTAATTTTCCTCATAGAAATGGCTACTACCCCATACAGTAAAAAAAGAACATCAAGAGGCTAGTCACTATAGGAACATGCCAACCTTATAACTCATACAGGTTTCTGCATCAAAATACATACTAGGCATTCTACCTTGTGTAGTAGAAGGCCTACTTGAGGCTGATCTACTTAATATTCTACAAGTTGGGTACCTTCAGGACAAAAAAGGTTGTTTTGGCAAGACCGTCAACAGGACTAAAAGCTGCAGCACTCAACCAACACAGAGGCCTGATGGCATGTTTACCTTGTCAGCATAGTGGACGGCACAATCTACATTTCAGTCTACAAGTGACATTTAACCTTCCATGCCATTAGGGCAGTTCCTGCACCATCAACAATGGCCTTTCTGGAAAAATAAGATGTGAACCATGGATTATCCAATGTTACCGTGTTTTGAAGGTCAACAGTGCCCCTGTGTATAGATTAAAATTATATATATATATATATATATATATATATATATATATATATATATATATATATATATATATATATATATATATATATATATATATATTTTACCTACTGGCGATAGCCAGTAGGTATATATAGTTAGGATTTTTTCTCTATGGGATTTCTGAAAATTCTATGTCTAATAACTTTGGCGTTTGTGGACGGAATTGGCTGAAATTGTCATGAAAATGGCACATTTTGTTTCTGAGCAGCCCCTGAAAATTTGGGGGGGTTTCGTCAAGGGGGGGCCGAGAAAAAAGGGGGGTCCCAAAACACGTTTTTCCCATTCATTTTTCCATAGGGCGGTTGGACTCACTTTTAGCTCGAACGGCTGAATGGATTTACATGAAACTTGGCAAAATTGTAGATATTGTTTGCCCGACGTGCCTTTGCTATGTCTCAATATATGTGCTCCAGTGGATTTTGAGAAATTAACGTTTAAAAAAATATATCTATCTGTGACAGCGCTCCGGTTAGCGCCCCGGTTCGCGTACCGGACGCGTCACGGAACTTCGCGAAGCGAAGCTGATTGGCTCTCCGGTGTCTGTCAACATTCTAAACAGTCCGGAGCGGCCGCCATCTTGTCTCTCGGTAGGATCGAGAGACAAGATGTGGTGAAAAACGAAGGGGGAAATGAAGGAAAGGGGGCAAGGTAGACCCCTCCTGACCCCCTAGGATTGATGAGGGGGATATTAAAGTGCCCCGCGGGGCAAAAAATAAAAATAAAAAAAAATTTGCGATTTTTCGCCGTAGAGGCGCTTCCCGGTACGCGAACCGGGCAGCTAACCGGCAGCGTAACGGGAGTCCGCCATCTTGTGTTTTTGGAGCGTCCGGTTCGCGTACCGGGTAGCGTCCCGGTAAGCGTAACAAGGGGAAACCAAGAGAAACAGTAAAAAAAAAAATTAAGGGAATAGATTTCCAGCAAACTTGGCAAAATTGTAGGGACTGTTTGTTTGATGTGCCTTTGCAAGGCCTCAAGATATGTGCACGTGTGGATTTTGTCTAATTAAGGTTAAAAAAATATATATATATGTGTAAGCGTGCTCCGGCGCGCTTACGTTACGGGTTTTGTTTGCGCTGCAGAGCCGATACGTCACGGTTATGCGACGCGTCATGCGGCGTCTCACGTGGCTACGTGATACGTCGCGAAATAAAGAATATATTTTACAGCTATAGATATTAGCTTTTAAAAAACCAATGAAATTCACTGAAAAAACCATAGGTTATAGACCATATATAGTTAGGAATTTGCATTTACAAAACCTTGAAAATTCACTGAAAAAAGCATAGGTTAGAGACCATATATAGTTAGCTGGACATTTTATTGACATAAAACCAATGAAATTCCATATATAGTTAGTTGCACTAACTATATATCGCGCACCCGCAATCCACTGCTGATAATGTCACATATTACATCATTCATGACATGGTCAGTGACATCACTGATGACATCACTGACGACATCTCAAATGACATCACTGATGACATCACTGATGACATCACTGATGACATCACTGATGACATCTCAAATGACATCACTGATGACATCATGACACACCAATACCAGTTACTACATACGCACTCACTGATTCCTACGTCTACACACACATTCACTCATTCACCCATACAATCACTCATACATACAGTCACTCATTATTACAACACTATCATATGCACTCATACACCTATGCAGACACTCACACACTGCCACTCATCCATGGAGTTACTCACACACCTAGTCAGTCCTGTAAAGAATCATTCACACTTCGATTTCCTCATCTATACAGTTAAACACAGAACACCATACTTTTTCACACATATACTAACACATACTTACTCTCTTATACAATCACTGATACAAGTACACATTGATATGCACAGAGTCACACACCTCCCAGCCAGCCACACACACACTCAGTCTTCCATACATCCACTCATTCTTCAATATGTAAAACATATTTAAACTTTACAAAAACACACAGACACTAGATGATGTCATCAGTGATGTCATCATCTAGTGTCTGTGTGTTTTTGTAAAGTTTAAATATGTTTTACATATTGAAGAATGAGTGGATGTATAAGAGTATGGATGAAGGATTTGATTGTATAAGTGAGTAAGTATGTGTTAGTATATCTGTGAAAATGTAAGCTGTTATGTGTTTAACTGTATAGATGAAGAAATCAAAGTGTGATTGATTCTTTACAGGTCTGACTAGGTGTGTGAGTAACTCCATGGATGAGTGGCAGTGTGTGAGTGTCTGCATAGGTGTATGAGTGCATATGATAGTGTTGTAATGATGAGTGACTGTATGTATGAGTGATTGTATGGGTGAATGAGTGAATGTGTGTGTAGACGTAGGAATTAGTGAGTGCGTATGTAGTAACTGGTATTGGTGTGTCAATGGTTTCAAAAATGATACTCTGTATTTTACACTAGGTGTAACAGTGGTTATATTAGAGTGTAAGGAGGTGCATTGTATTATCACATGAAGTTTATCATCAGTGCTGTGATCATTGATGTTAAATGAGATGTCATCAGTGATGTCATCAGTGATGTCATTTGAGATGTCATCAGTGATGTCATCAGTGATGTCACTGACCATGTCATGAATGATGTAATATGTGACATCATCAGCAGTGGATTGCGGGTGCGCGATATATAGTTAGTGCAACTAACTATATATGGAATTTCATTGGTTTTATGTCAATAAAATGTCCAGCTAACTATATATGGTCTCTAACCTATGGTTTTTCCAGTGAATTTTCAAGGTTTTGTAAATGCAAATTCCTAACTATATATGGTCTATAACCTATGGTTTTTCCAGTGAATATATATATATATATATATATATATATATATATATATATATATATATATATATATATATATATATATATATATATGAAGAAACTCACTATATTAACAGTATCACAAAGACCAACAAGGTGATTTAGCCCATCCTACCTCCTAAGTCAGATTTCTGTGCCCAGTCCAGGGCCAACTCTGTCCGAAAGGCAATCAACAAGCAGAAACAACAGCTCCCAGTTTAAGAAACAGGCCACTGGCTAAACTACTGTGCCTAGTGTAGACCTTAATTCTACCATGTAGGCTAGCAAGTAATGATGTACTGGTTTTGGAGGCCTCTATGGCCTACTGGGGATCTCAAAGCAGAAGATTGTGACCTCAGGCTGAAGACACCCTCCTACCTCCACCTCAGGGGTGATTCAGCTTAGAATCTGTACCCAGACACTGAATATTTGCCTGTTGTGAGAAAGTGGATAATAAGTTGCAGTAGACGGTAGTCCTCTTCAAGTAATAATGGCACTATTTCTTACTAGGTCTATTTAGGTATTAATAATTTAAACTTGAGCTCAACCCTTGGAAGCTGTAGCATAGACCAGACAGGCTTAAATAAAATTAAATGTGAGAAGCCTTTTTTTGCACCAAAACAGAATACACAGCACAATAAAAACCCCACTCAAATGTATAAAAAGAGAACATGTTAACAAGCAAAAATCTCATGTAGGGATCTGGAGCTATGATTTCTGAAAGTTTAAAATTTTTCTAATGCTAAATAGTGAAAAGCGCCACCCGCAGGTATCTGGTCGCGCTAGACCGGTCAAAGTCAAAAGGTAAGGCAACTGCAATGGAGCGCGGGTCATATACAGGGATCAGGTTCCGGTCCGGTGGAAAATGTTAATCTTGTGATTTAGTCTCTGCAATGGAAGTCGAAAATCCTCAGTGGGCAAGGAAGAATGCTGTGGCCGGGATGGGTTCCATGAGGCTAGGTAGCCTTCAGACTACGTACCGGTGAAACCCATGACTTTTAGTGGGACAGTTGTGAGCGTGATAAGCTCGAAATTCTCACCCAAGGAAGGTCTCTCGCCGGCTGGATACTTTTGGCACCTTCACCCACTAAAGATTTCTATCTATAGACTAAATCACTTTTTAAAGTTAGGATCCTGTCAGTAGGGTAAATCAGCAAGTTCTGTACGACATCAATGGCTGCATCTCATTAGCAGTCCGCCAGTAGCCTCCGACTTTGGTTCTTTTGCCAAAAATCCTTGAAAAGGTTTCTAGGTCCCAGCATTTAGGGTTAGGCAGGAAAAGTACACAGGCACTCATCCATGGGCCCCAGGAACTGTGCAACACCACTTGGGGGGTAGAACTCACTCCAATGGTAAGACACCAGCAGAGTCCAAAGCATGTCCAGTTGGAATTGGTTAGCTGGGCTCTTCAGGAAGATTGGCTTCTTGCAGCTTTCTGTGGCCCTGTAACTCAACAGGAGGCTAGCCAAACTAGCCACTAGAGTAAATATTTTCTCCTGGGACCTAGTGGGAGCAGGTCTACCCTTTGGGGGGTCTCTTTCCACAGGTTACAGTAGGTGCAGTTGTCTTACTGAAGTCAGGGTTCAGTAGGCACAGTCCTTCTGCCTTCCTCAGGTCCTTCAGTGTTCTGAAAAAGATACTAGGGTGCCACCTTTATGCCTCACACTAGCTTATAGGTGGGGGAGACTTTCTAATCAACAGGGAATAAAGTACCCAGGGGCAACCCTAACCACCCTGACATCATTTTCTGGGGAGTTGGCATTCATCACACAGTACCCTAATCTGTCAATATCCAACATGAAAGAATACCTAGGTCAGAGCTCTGGCAATGATCCTGGTGTGTGTACAGGGAAATGAGGAACTCTCCCTGCAAAACCAATTATGGGATAGGCTCTCCCCCTCTCAATGTAACTGGTGCCATTTTGGCTGATTGGACATTTTAGGGGAGGGGTGTGGGGGGGGAGAGGAGGTTTAGGAAGTGTGTTACATCTGCCTGTGCCAGGGGCTCAGGGTCTGCCCCTTTGAAGCTTGTACAGTTGGTGGCCACATCCTCAGGCCATCCTGTCAGGAGGTCACACCTCCTCCCAGTCAAGGGTCTTTGGTTCCCTTTCCTGAGAACAATTCACAGCGCCCAGCAGGCTTTATGGTGACAGTTGGGATGGATTCCTGAAAGAGCTATTAGAGGCTATAAGGCAGGAAAATACCAACGTTCTAAAAATAGACTATACAAAAAAATAATGGATCGAATATTTGAATTAATCTCAGCCACTGGTAATTACTCAGAGCTGTATCCTAGGCCAGCCTTATTTTGCACACCATACCATCTCAGGCTGGACCCAGCCACATGCAAATCAGTCTTGGTCCTGCACTAATGGGAACAGTCTAACCCAAACTGCTGGGCCAGGTCCTCCCTGAACCGGAACACAAGCAACCCAGGAGGAGTTCTGTTAGGGCTCATCATCCAAGTATAGCTTGGTTCCAGTGACCGTGAGAACTGGTCTCACGTCCGGGCACACCTATCCAAGGCGACACACTAAAGTATAAAACACATTTAAGGATGGAATAATTAAATTAATTCTTACCAGTGATTGAGTTTTATTCAGCATTCCTTCCATCGTTTTTTGTATACTTTAGTAAGTCACCCTCAGTTGGATTTGGGTCCTGTGCACAGTGTGACACTGGTATCAAGGTATACCTTGCTGAGGACCCCTAATCCGGTTCAGAGAGGACCTAGCTTTTCAGGCTGGTCTGTTCCCATTAGAGCGGGGTCAAGACTGTTTTGCATATGGCTAGGTCCAGAATGAGGTGGCATGGTGTGCAAAATAACGACGAGCTGGGTAGTGATTATCAGTGGCTGAGATTAATTCAGCATTCCAGTCATCACTTCTTTGTATACTTCAGTGTGTTGCCATAAGTGGGACAGGTGTACACAGATGTGGGGCCCGTGCACATCACTGATACCAAGCTATACCTGGCTGCTGAGCCCTGCTTACTAGACCAGTACAATAGAATTGTATATAAAGGAAAGGACATTATTGCCCTTATTGTTAATGGGAAAAACTCTTAGACAGTCATGCTGCTCTGTTACTTTGCCAATCTGCACACTGCAACTTCCCTGGAAGTTTTTTGGGCCCTAGACAATCTTCTCTGCTAGAAATTTGGCACGCAGGTCACTGCAGGTTGGCCCAGGCAAGGCTTCAGTGCTCCACTGACTCGGCTGGACTTTGAGCACTACTATATAATTTCTCAATTTCAACAGCTTTGTCACTGGTTTGTTGGCATTGAGCTTGACAATACCGCCACTATGCGGGAGCCTTGTCTGGAGTGCCAGATAGTAGGCTCTGTTTGCCCCTCAGCTCAATTCAAGCAACTTGCCCCGGCTTGCTTTTGTAGAGCACTGCTTATTACGAATTTGACACAGCTACATGCCCCAACCACTCGATTAGGCCCGACACATGCCAAACTCACCCTTGCAGCACTCAC
The DNA here is from genome assembly GCF_964261635.1 of Lissotriton helveticus. Classification (NCBI taxonomy): domain Eukaryota; kingdom Metazoa; phylum Chordata; class Amphibia; order Caudata; family Salamandridae; genus Lissotriton; species Lissotriton helveticus. The sequence goes on along the minus strand of NC_136073.1, from coordinate 466,601,922 downwards.
TACCTGTAAGCAGGTGCATAATCTAGGTTTAGAAATCCTGGGCGAACTGTTCCAGGAAGGCTTACTGATTTCTTTTAAAGATCTCCACAATCAATTCCCAATAACCCAAGGACATTTCCTCAGTTACAACACTCTCACTTCCGTGCTACAATGCCGATAGTGCAAAACATTTGCAGAGCCGTCCATGCATAAAGTCTTCCAGACTTGCACACCATGGGTGCAGGTTGCCATCTCATCAACTGGGGTGGCAGAGTGAGCTAAAGAATGATGGATTAAACCCAGATCAGATGACTGGGGGTGAGTGCTTGCATTGTTCAACACTCCGTCCATCATCCCCTTTGGTTTTATCTCGTCAAATGGCTGCACTATGTGAACATGCGCGATTCCCACCGGACACTTTGAGGGCGCAATGGAAGTCTGACTTCATGAGGGAACCCAACGATACCAAATGGGATCGAGCACACTCTTTCTGAGTACTGTATTCCACAATATCCGCTTTAAACAATGACAGTTCTATATCCTTCAACGAGCTAACCTAACCCCAAGAAACAAAATTAAGATTTCTTACAGGGAGAAGACTCCCAGTGTTCTCAATGCCATCTTTCCAGCACTGAGCTATAACGTGTGATCTGGAGGTGCCCCTCCTTACAGCACTTCTGGATTTCTGTTGCAGACCACCTACATCTGCTCACTGGATGTAGCAATCTTCACAGTTGACAGGCTTGTGCCATTGACTTCTACCCACACCCCAAGACAGGTAAGGTAATGTCCTATTTTTCTAGATTTAGCACTTCTACTGGTGCTGAATTCCATTACATGCCTTTGGAAAGCCTAGACTTCCCTGTCAGCAGCACCCTGGCATCAAACGCTGCTTACTTTGGCTGAGTTGGAGAGAACACTGCTTCGGCACAAGGATGCCAGAGGACTCTGCAAATACACTTTGTCAGTGAGTGGAGATAGGCTCCTCCTGACATTTTGCACCAAGGGGTGTGTGGGGGAGGGGCAGCAGCACATTTCCTATGTAGGTTCACTGCCTTATCAGAGTCCAACCATGCTACAAAATCCTCACGCTCACCCCCAGTGATGACTATACAAAATGGCCCTCTTTCTCTAAAAGTGACGGATCTGGGTAAGGCATAGCATCCATGCTTTTTGCTGTATTTCTGCGTTTACCACATTTCTTTTTTCTTAACAGATCAGGATTCTGTTGCCTGACTATACTTTCACTGTCTTACTAAGAATGATGTTTGGGATTGTTGGTTTCCTGTTACTATTTATTCCACTGCTGAATTACCTCTTTTGGTTATCCAAGGAGGATTCCTGGCACACATGGACAGGCTACGTAAGCAACCCTAGGGTGTTTATGGTGGAGGACACTACAGAACTATACCTGCTTACTGCAACATTGTACCCCACTTCTCCTGATGACAGTCATTCTGCACATGTACCGCCTGTACAATATACTGACCTCTAGCTGCAACATGTGCCTTCTGTATGTTCACAATTGAAATAAAAAAATGCTCAATAAAAAAATATTTTCTGAAAAATAAAGGGCTATTCTAAAAGAGCCAAATCAGTATAAAACTTACATTGGAAGATTTGTGAACAAGTATCTGCAGCAGTGAAAGTGGTAAGGGACCGGAAGGACTGACTCACTTAAGGTCTTTTTCCCCACCACCTATGGATCATAAATCTTCTGCATAATCGAATAGAATATATATATATATATATATATATATATATATATATATATATATATATATATATATATATATATATATAAGACTGAGTCAAACATTGATGTTACGAGGGTGGTACGGGGCCTTGGGAGGTATTTTTGTGGTGGCATGGGAGGAGTATTTTGTGGAGTGTGTACGTGGTCGTGAGGAGAGCGCATGTATGGTGGAGAGAGTGAGTGCATGTATAGTGATGGGTGTGTGTAGTGCTTTGCAAAGTGTGTGAACCTATGTAGTTATGGGGGAAGAATGTGTGATGGGTGGTAAAGGGAGGTCTGTAGTGGTGGTAAAAGGGCAGTCCAGGTGTGGTGGGGATGTATGTTTATGTATTTGGTGGTAGTGGTTGTGTGTGGTGGGGACGTGTATGGTGGTGTGTGGGAATTGTGTGTAGAGGGATGAAGTAAGTGTGTGTGTAGAGGGATGAAGTAAGTGTGTGTGTGTATAGAGGGATGAAGTATGTGTGTGTTTAGCGGGATGAGGTGTGTGTGCGCAGAGGGATGATGAAGTGTGTGTGTGCGCAGAGGGATGATGAAGTGTGTGTGCAGAGGGATGATGAAGTGTGTGTGTGTAGAGGGATGAAGAAGTGTGTGTAGAGGGATGAAGAAGTGTGTGTAGAGGGATAATGCAGTGTGTGCGCGCGCGCAGAGGAATGATGAAGTGTGTGTGTGTGTGTGTGTGTGTGTGAGAAGAGGGATAATGAAGTGTGTGTGTGTAGAGGGATAATGCAGTGTGTGTGTGTGTGTGTGTGTAGAAGGATGATGAAGTGTGTGTGTGTGTAGAGGGATGATGAAGTGTGTGTGTCTATGTGTGTGAGAGAGAGAGAGAGAGAGGAAAATAGGTGTAGGGAGGAAGGCTGTGTGGTGTTGAGGGGAGTGTGTGCTGGTGGGTGCAGTGTGAGGCAGTGAGGAGGAATCCTTCAATTGCCCTATTACTCCACAGAGCAAAGAAAGACATGCACAGTTCTAAACTACAGCTCCATTCAGACATTGAGATTTACTGAGTTCTATAGGATTGCACCAAATATATCCATATTCTTATACCATCACCTTTGCCTTCCAATAACTTGACCCTAACGGCCGCTTTAATCCAGGGGAGACCAGATCCATATTAGTCACTTTAGCAATTTTGATGTCTGCGGAGTTGTTCACCAATGAATTGCACCTTAGCTGCAGAATACCCCAGATCTTAGAGAAAAAGCTAGATGGCATGGCCTCTGAATATTAGCTACAGCATCGTCTCACTGGAATCCACCACCAACATGGTGTTTCAGATGGCTCAGAAGACCAGGTTACTGAAATTGCACCCATGATGCGATCTTTATACTTTGAAAATGTTTTAGAACCTTAATCAATTCGAGCAACCCTCGTTTTCGCATGGGATAGGCCTGGTACCGGAAGTAGGTGAAGGCAATGGCAGAAAACTGGATTTGTGAAGGTTAAATTGTGAAAGGTAGGGTGAAATAACTTTCAATTCTTACTGAACTCGTCTAACTACTCTGGGAAAGACTTATGACTGCGAACCACAAATTAATTTGCAGTATTCAGATATGATGAAGAGATGTTCTCCATAAGGAAGTAAAATAAATGACCATATTAAAAAAAACAAAAGTTGGGAGCGTGGAATGTAAAATGTCCAGAGCACCCAAGTCAAAAGGTTTGAGTGCAGAATCCCTGGTGGGAAGAATACAACGAATGCCCCTCTAGAGTCTTCCAACGAGGTTACTGATCTTGGAGTTATGATACTTTAAAATCTGCAAGAGGCTAGATATTCTGAGAAACTCAGGAAGAGGAATTTTGAAGACCACCAGTAACGTGACACAAAGCATACTGGCTACCATCTTCTGCAAATTAAGCGTGAAGAAAAAAATCCTCTGAGAACTCCAACAGCCCCTACAGAAAAGAGCACCGTTGAACACTAGAGACGGGAAAGAATCAATAGTGCACTTAATATCAAACACTTGACAGTTTACAAACTCCCTGGCTGTGTATATCAGTGAATTCTGTTACAGCAATCAGCAGATAAGAAGAAAAGCAAAATAATTAAGTCATCAGGTAGCTGGCGCCATATTCGATCCGCAATATTATCTTTAAGTCTGGGGATGGTAACTGATAAAGAAAATGGGTGTATTTTACTCCACAGATCAACATTTCTGAGGCGATTATTTTACACAACATTACTAATCGCTCACAAAATATTTCACGCAATAAGGAAAATGTTATTTCCAATATTAGCAGAAAGGTGTTGAAAAGTTCCCTCAACCTAACAGTTAAATTGTCTTGACAACGGATCTTTAGCACTGAATGCATTCAAGCAATCAGGTCTCTTTTCAACATTACCAGGTACAACCCTTACCACAGCATTAGATAATAAAATGTAGCAGAACTCTACATTTTAAGGGGTGGGATCAAGCTCTGACTCCCACCCACCACTCATCAGACCTTTAGGGGTGTATTCTGCAAAGTCCAGATCATTTGTGGACCGCACTTAAATATGTTGAGTCACAAAGGGTAGGTTCTACATTTAGGCAGGTCTTTACCCATAAACACTCTCACCATTTTATCACACCTCTGTGAGGCTTTCTTTGATATTCTCCAACAGTATTCCATGTTGGCATTCATTTGAACTGGTGCCTGAAGGGCCACCAATTGCTTTGCACTTAAACAAAGGTATTGCCAACCTACTACCTTGGGAACGTGGCTGTTTAAAGGTAGCAAAGATTATCAGTCAATTCTTCCTATGGTAGTTGGAGGAGGGGTAGAATCTCGAACAGCGAGACACCATATTACCAACCATAGAGGGCATAGAGAGCTTCGAAGCCCACTTCACAAGTAAAGTACTGACATTAGTCACAAATCACATGACTGTATAGCCAGCAAGTTTGTGTTTCTTACCTTGAACTACGCCCTCAGTGCAACAGTAGCATGGCGGACACTGGGAGGTCAAATTTACTATCCTAACTACAGTCATGAATTACTTCGGGAAGGTGTAACATACCTTAAAATATTACAGAACGCGCATTTACTGTTCTAACTTTAGTCCGGAAATATTTTGGGTAAAGATAAAAACTCCCAAAGTATTTACAAAAGGGTCGATCGTAATTTTGCATTGCAGAAAGAGTTGTCCTTAGGCAGCAGGTCAAGGCAAAAAACTAGGCAAGTGTAACCAGGTCTGCGGTGCACTTAGATAGAAGCAAATGTCCACCTTAAAATGAACATTTTGGGACATTCGTCTAAAGAAAATTTCTAGAATACGCAGTTGTAAAGAAATTATGCCAGTAGCTAGCAGTTGGGTTTAAGCTACTTTAACAAAGTGCATTGTTTGTTTACCACTGTTGCTCGAATATGATTTAACCTTGAAAAAACAAAGACAAGAGGTTTTTGGCAAAACAGGAACATTTGATTTAATCAAACAATACAGTCGGTAGTGCAGCATACAGAAACGGGTCTGAAGACTAACTCAAAGTACAATCGCTTTTTATACATTTCTTAAAGCATCATAAAACAATTCATAGATCCTGTTCCAACAGTGGCATGTGGGCCGCGTCATGAAGCCATATATTACTCCCAACAAATGACAAACACAGGTAGGTATCAACCTTGAGTGGACACAATGAGCTCCAGTGCGTAAAGTGTCCAGATATCTGGCATTGGGAGCATATGATCACCGCGTGTGTAGTGTGTGCTGTGTCCTGATATGCGGATAGTTCCTAATTTAATGTGCCATCCAACTTTATGGTGTTTGGGAATCTGCGCCGCTCCAGCCATGTGTGTTTTATTGGTGCCTATCTGTAGGACTAATCTGGGTTTTTGCTGTTCGCGCGTTTGTCTTTCTGGTTAAGTGCCACTCCACCTGTGATCTGTCAATCAGTAGACTAAGGCCTAGGGCTCAGGGACTGCCTGCCTGACCATGTATTTCTGACACTGGATTGATGGCGTGGCCATATCGGGGGATTTCAACAACAGCGATTCGATTTCGGTTTTGTACATACACATCATTGCATACATTGACATCAATATGAACACCACCAAGACTTATAATGCTGCAACATGCAATATTATTCTAGCATAGGGCCAACAAACTAGAACATGCTGAATTGCGGAACTTTTAAGATGAAATGATTCAAGGTGTATGTGGAAGAGTATGGCTGGTTGTCTGAAAATAGTGAATGTATTTGCAAAGTAATATCAAATAGGCTTGTACTGCATAGCTATCGTCAAATTTCCGGTCAGAATTGCAGTTTTCTTCTCAACAGAGTGTTCCAGAATGCTCTACTTATGTAAGAGTGACATATGGGGGGAACTTTCCCCGTTGTTTCCTCACAAAGCATGAAAGAGAGCATCCTTGTGAACCTATGATATGGTAGTATTCCCTGAACTTGCTTTACAAGATAAAGTGAAGAATATACATCTTGATCTTAAAGGGAAAGGATTTCTCCGCTTCCAGGTTTTTAAAATGTTGTATTGTATATGTGATCATAAGAAACCCTTACTTGCTTCCCTGAATGGAGCAAACAAAGGCTTTCAATTTAGCTACAGAAATACCATTACCTGGACTACTGAATGCACCTATTGGCAGCTTCAACAAGTTCAAAATCTAGGTGCGTACGTGTTAGTTGGCGCGCGCACACAGCTTTCACCACTGTCAGTACCTGCTGGATTCACAGCACACACCCCAACATAGGGCGCAGCTGAAGGTGCTTTGTGCTGCCCAGAAATGATTACATGTTCAACTACTCAGTTTAAAACGAAAATCATGCATAATCACACTGAAAATTGCTACGGTCAGCAGAACAATCACGCCTCGAGTTCCCTAGAAACCAAGGATGCCATTCCTTTTTGGCTCCACATGTATTGTGAATTTTGCTGAGCTTGACCAAAACAACTTTCATTTTGGCAAGACTCTAATCTTTATTGGACAAATATCAACGAATCTTAACATGCTTTGCTATCAAAATTCGAACCTCAGACAATCTAGTTTTGGAATGCCAAATGGGACAACACTACTTCTAGTATGTGTGTACTTTTCTGGTGGTTGTCATAGTTCTTATGTTGAATTGATTCTGTGTTTGCCTGTAGTCCTTTTTAGTGCTTTTGCCCCAGTTGCACACTATAAAGGAGTTAATGTTGCCTTGCTATCACACCTGTCAATCCACGTTTTTAAGGTACTGTTCTAGTTTAAAAACTTAACATGCATTAGTTGAATTGTTTTGAAATACTTTACTTATTATTCCATGGTTTTTTTTGCGCTTGAATAAACTACTAATAGATCTCGCGTTTACTGAGAGAGGGCATACGTTTTACCTCTGCGTGGACAGCTTAGCTGTCTTCAAGTACTAATGTGCCCATTTATATTTAAAATCCACGTAGGGGTATTTCCATCTCATCACATGCAACTGGCTGTTTGGTGCATCAGTCCATCTTCAATTGAGTGCTAGTACTAGAATGGATGAGGGATTATTTATAACTTAAATGTACAGTACATCACCACACATTCAATTATTTTTTCTTAGAAAGTCTGCATACAAAAAGCAATTTTGTTTTTTTCCGTTGCCCTACTTTAATGCGGAAGGCTTTTGTAATATTTGAATCATGGCTCAAAATTTAAACCAGACTAATTGGTTTCGCCAATGCTGGTTACACAGTGCACTCTGAGCTAAATAGCATCTTGCCCCATGTGTCTCAATACTTGGGGTTGAAAGAAGTCTAGGCTAACTGTAAGAAATTGGGCTACTGGTTGACTAGGGTGTGAGCCCTAGTCAAGCAACAACCACAATCCTCGTCAGGGTGAGGCACAGGGCAACCCTAACTTAATCTGTGCTCAATTCTCTGGCGGCTTGGCACGGAGCAGTCAGGCTTAATTAACTTAGAGGTAATGTGTAAACTATATGTGCGGCACTTCAAACAGAAATAAAGAGAAAAACACCACACAAAAAAGATCCCAAACCAGATTAGGAAAAAAAAGGTTTTTAATAAATACAACAAGACAAAAACAATAAAAATCCAATTAGTAGAACAAAAGATATGCAATTTTAAAGATTTCAGTGAATATAGCGCCAAAAAGCACAAAGTGCCAACTGTGGATATCTGGTCGCGATGCAGTGTGGGCCTGCTACAGTGCCCCAGTTAGACCTGCTAAACAAAGTACCTTCAATACTGGTTTGCGGAGTAATGCGAGGATCCCCAAAGGTGTGTCGCACAGCCGAAGCTGTGATGCGAGTTCCTAGGTCGTTGTCGAGGATATTTTTCGCCGTCGGGTTGATGCGTCACACCGTTAAGGTGACGCGTCGATTCAGAGGACCTGCGAGGCTGCGATACAGAGCCTGGTAGTGTCATCGAGGCTGCAATCTAAGAGGGATGCAAAGGCCTGCGCTGAGGATGCATCCAGAAGTGCAGTTCCAAAGAGGCTGTGGAGGTGATGTGGGTCTTTGCACAAGGTACAATCCATGCAGCAGCAGCGATGCCTCTGTTCTGCTTGCTGGATCGACAGAGGCTTTGAAGCACCTTAGGCCCACTTCGAAGTGCCCAGGACTGGTATGGCACCACTTGGCAGGGTTGACTTACAGATGGCAGAGTCCAGTTGCAGAAGCAAGTTTGTTGGAAGCCTGTTGTGCCTCTGAGGCTTCAGAGCTGGAGGCCTGCCAAATAGCCTTTGAGTCACTCTGGGGTTCTGGGTTCAAGAGACAGAGATACAGATACAGTTCTGCTCATCTAGGCAAGATGAGAGTAGGTCATGGCAGCAGTCCCTTCAGGTCAGCAGTCCAGCAGAGTGTCAGTCCTTTCAGCAGCACAGCAGTCCTTAGAGTAGATACAGGTCCAGAAGTGTACTGAAGAGTTGATGTCTGAGGTCAAACACTAAAACCCTGTTGTGCCTTTGAAGTGCAGAGAAGCTTCTAGAGGCATGCCTTTGAATTGCACAGGTGCCCTGCCTTACTTACAGTGATTCCAGCCTAACTACAGGGGGTATGCAGCCCTTTGTGTGGAGGCAGGACACATCAAATTCAAGTGTGACTGTGCCCAGCTCCTACCTCCCATCCTGCCACTGATTGGCCATCCAGGCGCACCTAAACTCCCTATTGTGTGTGGCTGTTTAGGAGGAATACATAAAGCCCAAATGTGAACTACATCCAGTCATGTGACCCGGAGACAGGCTGCAGGTACCAAATGGCCAAGGCAGGAAGATGCCGTTTTTCAAAAAGGGGCATTTTGAAGATTGCAATTTAAAATCAGACTTCACCATGACTTAGGATTTTTCATTACAATTCCAGAGATCCTGAACTGGTTACATGTTCCCATTTGAAAATTACAGCTTATTAAATGTAATAAGGTAACTCCAATGTTATCCTTTCGAGGAGGTAGATCTTGCTGTACTGAAAAATGAATGTAAGAGTTTTTCACCACAAGGACAAGTCCTACTTTTTAAATACATTGCACCCTGCCGTCTGGGCTGTCCATGGCCTACACAAGGGGTAACATATGTATTAAAAGGAAGTTTTGGCCCTGGCAAAATGTTTATTTTGCCAGGTCGAAATGGCAGTTTACAACTGCACACACAGTCTGCCATGGCAGGCCTGAATCACGTTTAAAATGCTACTTCAGTGGATGGCAAAATCTGTGCTGCAGGCCCACTAGGCATTTAATTCACAGGCCTAGAGCACAGGTAGTACATCTACACTGGGGACTTACAAGTAAACTAAATATGCCAATTGTGTATAAGCCAATTCTACCATGTCTTAAGGAGACAGCGCAAGCACTTTCTCACGGGTTAGTAGTGGTAATTTGTACAAAATCCTAACGCCAGCAAAAACGAAGACAGCACACAGGACAGTTGAAGGCAAATAGTTAAAGGATAAACCAGGTCAATGAAGCCAGGTCTAACAGTGCCATCCTCCATTTTTGTTACCAGGATTCAGGCCCATTTGACAACATGTTCTGCTGAGTCTACGTTCATAGTTTGAATGATTCATTCTAAAACAAAAATATTTTTCAGGGCAAATTAGTTTAATACAGTTGTTTAAAAAGTATCATTTGCACGGTCAGTGATGTTGCTTCAAATTCAAAAGGCTTTTTGCAGATTGTCTTCCCTGTAGAAAGGGCAGCACCCCCAAGCTTCATACTTTGCTCTCAGTCACGATTTTTGATATGTACCCACTCTCTTTGACCCTGGGTGTTCCCTTCTCTAATAGCCCCCATATTCTACCGCCATTCTCCCACACAACAATAATTACCCAGTTTTCTCATTCCTCTCCATCTATGGTATGTCCACTTACCCAATACTTACTACACACCATACTCTGTTCGAGTGCCGTCAATCAGTTGCTGTACTAGCTTTTTTCAGTTTAACACTCATTCACTTTCCTCATTATTTTGCAATTTTTACTACTTATATTTGGAAATATAGTAGGGTTTTGTTAGGTTTTTAACACTTCGTTCTCATGAATATTTTTTCATACAATTTTATTCACAACAAATGTAATGTTACAGTTTAAGAGATATCGAAACTGATCCAACAAAAATGCTGCACTCAAAAAAACAAAAACAAAAAAAGGCACTGAGAGTTATCCATCGCTCCACCCTCACTTTTCTCTCTGTCACGGTTCCCTCCCAGTATCCTTTTCAGTCTCTCAGTGACAACCCCTTTTTCCACAACGTTGGCCTATCATTGCTGTGGTCACTATGGCAATGAAATCTATCTCCCGCAGTCTGTGACTGCGCCTCACGCGCTGCAAGTGAGCGGTGCTGCCACAGGTGCTGGACGACAGAGTAAACCGAAAAAAACTGTCAACTGAAAATGAATAAAATAGGTTACATTCGAATCCGCTCTATAAAAAGGTCTCTCAGTCCTACTGTAGCGTAATAACACATCCCTGAAACTAGACATTTCTCTGGTGTAGGTTAAAGGATCAGTCTCTAGACTGCATTCTCCACTCTATCTTTAAACTTGAATGCTCTCCCTTTAGCTGTTAAACTCTCCCACTCCCCCACCCCTGGTTACCCATAGAGATTGTGGTGACAAACATATACCGCAGTCCATCATTTTAAATAAGGTATAGTTTAGAGAAGGCTTGTCAGGGTATTATTACACCAAGCCAACCACGGAGGTCGTTCAGTCTACAATACAATAGTAGCTCAAGTTCAAAGAAGGATAATGCAGATAATTTTGCAGGAGATTACTTTAAGCAACTGAAATGTTGTGCTCTCTACTTCATTGTACGTCCAAGCTGTTATTATAGTGGAGAAAAGAGCATGTCTGCACCCTGCCTGACTTCCTCTGCTTTTTAATCTTATGCAAACGGAAACTGCAAAAACATTACTTATGGAAAACCGAGATCAGGGCAGTGATTTTGAGGGGGTGCTCAGTCTATTTATGAAACCCTCTGGTAGAATGGAATAATTTAATATGGTCTCAATATTTCAGCAGACATTAGCGAATTAACAAGAATGCTTCTTGCAGGTCTGGCATAGTTAGAATAAATACCACCATATACTGAAGATGGCAATACGCTGACGCAAGAGTAGTAAATTGTTATTAACACTTTCAAAGGTGGCTTATTTTAAAAGGTAAAAGATCCCTAGTTTGCCACCAACGCAGGGCACTGCTGAGCAACAAACACTTCATACATTGAAATGGCCAGAGCTGTATCGGAGCGGCCTGGGCAGGTTTTAGTGGTGCAGTACCCATACCAGGGCTTACCCTCAGGCCTATGTTAAGCCAATGAACATTAGCACTAACAAAATGGACCAAAGCATCTCAGGTCCTTGGAAGGCAGTAAACCATCTAGTATATTTAGTCAGCAGAATCTTCTCATATGTAGTTGCAAAGGTACTTCATGGATTGGTTTCCAACTCGCCTAGTACTCACAGCGCAACACTGTGTATTCGTCATGCATCTGTGTGATTGATGCAGACCCCACGTGGCCACCCGACTGCACTGTGTGAGTGGACAGCTCTGCTCCAACAACAAAATATCTCACTTGACAATTATGTTTAGTCAGCAAAAAGGTGCAATGACAACTTTTAATAGGATATAGGTGGCCTCAAGGAAGCCCCTGAGATATCTACACAATTAGGAGGCTACTATTAAACGTGAGGATTTAAGTATTTAAATAGTGAATTCTGAAACAAGTTATAGAAAGAATAGGCATTACGATTAATGCTAAATAACACCCATATGGGTTTAATGATTCCCAGTTTTTAAATTTTTCTGAGTTGGTAAAATATTTTATGTTTGCAATTTAAAAAAAAAAAAAAAAAAAAAAAAAAAAAGAAGAATAATTTGGAGGTGAACTGGGAACCATTTGTTGTACCAGCTAACGTGAATGCCACGCATTTATTCACATGGGATGTGTTGTTCTAGAGACCATAACTGTAATAACATGTGATAAAATATTTGCTTTTTTTCCAGTAGCAATCCTACTGTACATTATTAGATGACCTGGAACCCACAAGCAAAACTTGCACAGCAACAATTATTATTATATATATTTTTAAACAAAACAGCAGGAAATCACCCTAGTAACCGTTTACCTGATTAGCAAATGTATCGTTACAAGTGGTAATTCTAAAGCTGCTACAGGAATCTGTTGATAAAGGCCGGCAATGGCTTTAACATTATATCTGCTCACAATAATATCCTCAAAATCTTTACATCGCGCCAAAAGGAACTTTAGCCCTCACTGCACCTTAAAGAACCACTGCGAAGGCCAACAGATCTGTTGTTTTATAAAGGTGAAGTGTTTCGTAAAACTTAGCAACTTTAGGAGTCGTCTCCTCCTGCCTTAGAAAAAACTGTTTCATCATGAAGCATCATCTTGGGCTACCGCAATATGCAAGCTGGGAGTAGGCCCCTTTTCCTGGACAGACTACACAAAGAGGTCATCTATATAGTAGTTAGCAGTGCTTTAAATGGAAAAATAGAAGTGCAGGTACTCTGTACCGAAGTACCTGCTTGTTTCTGAGAAGTGCCGGTACTCTCCAATTAAAAGCATTGCATATCTCTTGAGAAGTGCCGGTACTCTCCCTCTCAAGATTAACAAGCATTGAAAATGCAATAGGTCTCGCAATAGAAGAGTTTCACATTTTTCGTTTTGCAAATGGATGAGTGGCGTTGCGTGGCTGAGTGGCGTTGCGTGGCTGAGTGGCGTTGCGTGGCTGAGTGGCGTTGCGTGGCTGAGTGGCGTTGCGTGGCTGAGTGGCGTTGCGTGGCTGAGTGGCGTTGCGTGGCTGAGTGGCGTTGCGTGGCTGAGTGGCGTTGCGTGGCTGAGTGGCGTTGCGTGGCTGAGTGGCGTTGCGTGGGTGAGTGGCGTTGCGTGGGTGAGTGGCGTTGCGTGGGTGAGTGGCGTTGCGTGGGTGAGTGGCGTTGCGTGGGTGAGTGGCGTTGCGTGGGTGAGTGGCGTTGCGTGGGTGAGTGGCGTTGCGTGGGTGAGTGGCGTTGCGTGGGTGAGTGGCGTTGCGTGGGTGAGTGGCGTTGCGTGGGTGAGTGGCGTTGCGTGGGTGAGTGGCGTTGCGTGGGTGAGTGGCGTTGCGTGGGTGAGTGGCGTTGCGTGGCTGAGTGGCGTTGCGTGGCTGAGTGGCGTTGCGTGGCTGAGTGGCGTGGCGTGGCTGAGTGGCGTGGCGTGGCTGAGTGGCGTGGCGTGGCTGAGTGGCGTGGCGTGGCTGAGTGGCGTGGCGTGGCTGAGTGGCGTGGCGTGGCTGAGTGGCGTGGCGTGGCTGAGTGGCGTGGCGTGGCTGAGTGGCGTTGCGTGGCTGAGTGGCGTTGCGTGGCTGAGTGGCGTTGCGTGGCTGAGTGGCGTTGCGTGGCTGAGTGGCGTTGCGTGGCTGAGTGGCGTTGCGTGGCTGAGTGGCGTTGCGTGGCTGAGTGGCGTTGCGTGGCTGAGTGGCGTTGCGTGGCTGAGTGGCGTTGCGTGTGTGTGGCGTTGCGTGTGTGTGGCGTTGCGTGTGTGTGGCGTTGCGTGTGTGTGGCGTTGCGTGTGTGTGGCGTTGCGTGTGTGTGTGGCGTTGCGTGTGTGTGTGGCGTTGCGTGTGTGTGTGGCGTTGCGTGTGTGTGTGGCGTTGCGTGTGTGTGTGGCGTTGCGTGTGTGTGTGGCGTTGCGTGTGTGTGTGGCGTTGCGTGTGTGTGTGGCGTTGCGTGTGTGTGTGGCGTTGCGTGTGTGTGTGGCGTTGCGTGTGTGTGTGGCGTTGCGTGTGTGTGTGGCGTTGCGTGTGTGTGTGGCGTTGCGTGGCTGAGTGGCGTTGCGTGGCTGAGTGGCGTTGCGTGGCTGAGTGGCGTTGCGTGGCTGAGTGGCGTTGCGTGGCTGAGTGGCGTTGCGTGGCTGAGTGGCGTTGCGTGGCTGAGTGGCGTTGCGTGGCTGAGTGGCGTTGCGTGGCTGAGTGGCGTTGCGTGGCTGAGTGGCGTTGCGTGGCTGAGTGGCGTTGCGTGGCTGAGTGGCGTTGCGTGGGTGAGTGGCGTTGCGTGGGTGAGTGGCGTTGCGTGGGTGAGTGGCGTTGCGTGGGTGAGTGGCGTTGCGTGGGTGAGTGGCGTTGCGTGGGTGAGTGGCGTTGCGTGGGTGAGTGGCGTTGCGTGGTTGAGTGGCGTTGCGTGGTTGAGTGGCGTTGCATGTGTGAGTGGCGTTGCATGTGTGAGTGGCGTTGCATGTGTGAGTGGCGTTGCGTGTGTGAGTGGCGTTGCATGTGTGAGTGGCGTTGCGTGTGTGAGTGGCGTTGCATGTGTGTGTGGCGTTGCATGTGTGAGTGGCGTTGCATGTGTGAGTGGCGTTGCATGTGTGAGTGGCGTTGCGTGTGTGAGTGGCGTTGCATGTGTGAGTGGCGTTGCGTGTGTGAGTGGCGTTGCGTGTGTGTGTGGCGTTGCGTGTGTGTGTGGCGTTGCGTGTGTGTGTGGCGTTGCGTGTGTGTGTGGCGTTGCGTGTGTGTGTGGCGTTGCGTGTGTGTGTGGCGTTGCGTGTGTGTGTGGCGTTGCGTGTGTGTGTGGCGTTGCGTGTGTGTGTGGCGTTGCGTGTGTGTGTGGCGTTGCGTGTGTGTGTGGCGTTGCGTGTGTGTGTGGCGTTGCGTGTGTGTGTGGCGTTGCGTGGGTGAGTGGCGTTGCGTGGGTGAGTGGCGTTGCGTGGGTGAGTGGCGTTGCGTGGGTGAGTGGCGTTGCGTGGGTGAGTGGCGTTGCGTGGGTGAGTGGCGTTGCGTGGGTGAGTGGCGTTGCGTGGGTGAGTGGCGTTGCGTGGGTGAGTGAATGGTTAGCTGTTGCTTATGCGACGTATAGCACTTAATACTAAAGTAGGCAGACCTTCTTAGCCTTTGTGAGAATAATAGCAAAATAAAAATAAAAACCAGATCAAGTCAAGGACGCAAACGGCACCATGCTATTGTTTATTTACTCAGATGATTTGCATAAAAATGTAACTTGTGAGCACGTTTCTCTAACTCTCCAATAATCCCATTACAACACTTTGTACAAATGAGATTGGGACTCATCCTTCCGAAGTCGAGAAAAATGTGCAACGCTGTGTTGTAGTTAATTTTTTTAATTAACAAAATGCAAATAATGTGGAGAGATTTCAAGTGATTCAGGAATGGGCGCCCTTGTAAAGAGAAAGTACGGCCGGCCTGGGCAGTGATAGGGGAGGAGGGAGGAGAAATGCGAGTCACGGCAGCAGCAGCCTTTGATGTGCCTGCCGGCCGGCCGTGAATAATTAGGGGGTGAGAAATGCGCTCGGAGGGCTGCCTTTGATGTGGTAATGCGAGGCAGGCAGGCAGGCGGCTGGTGGCATTGTGCACGCGCTTTTTAGGGCTTGCGCAAGCGCAATGACCTAAAAAGCACATGCACTTGAAGGAATCGCCAGTGGAATCGCCAGTGGTGGATAAACACTGGATAAGCCCCTATAGAGCTTCGCCAGCTATGCGCTGAAGCGCATCAGCAGGCGAGCCCTAAAAAGTGCCGGTACTTAGTACAGGACAGTACCGTCCCATTTAAAGCACTGGTAGTTAGTATAGGTTGACCTATACTACTTATAACATCAGTGAAGCCCGTTGTAATGCAAGCTTCAGCCTTTCACTCTTAGCTCCACTTGAAATGCAAACATAGCAAAATATTACACAGTAGGCACTTTTGAAAAAGATCCGTATTTGAATTATATCTTTACGACGCTTAAGTGCACGCACGTCTTTATTTTGAAACCAAAAAAAAGCTGTAAATTCAATATTGAATGTGGCAAGGGTGATTAGCTAATAGCACGGTCTTTCCAACTCTTGCAAAGCAAAAGAGCCATAAACCTGTAATTCAAATGTTAGTGTCAGTTAAGTAAATACATCTAAGAGCACACAAAGATTCTACTCTACCAAAATGGCTACCCGAGTCGCATTGAGAAACCCTAACGAGGACGTAAATGTGACAATGTAAACATCCACAATATGCCACAGCCTTGATGGATGTCACAGCCAAGGAAGGGCAAACCATGAAAAGCACGTGAAAACCAATGGCTGAAGGGCTCGGACACAAAGAGCTCTTTCACTCTGCTATTCGTACCGGACTTTTTTTTTTTTGAAAAACTGAAGACATCAGGTATTCTATACAGTTAAAGCTGTCTGTACTCAGACCTAAAAAGACTTCATAAGGATATAGCTACAAAACAGTGCTTCTGGCGGCATGGCTAAACACCTTATAAGGTCCCAAATGCGAGTCCTATTGGCTATGCCAATGCTCGTTTTAGATCTGGTTTAAGAACAGTTTAGCTCCTGCTGCCATGGTAATGTATGTACAACTTGTACTCTAGAGAAGGTAAACCACTGCTGGGCAGCAACTCGCACACGGATGTGTATCCTATTATAACCAAGCCACTGACTGTACTGTATCCCACAGAGACTAACCAGCTAAACTTGGGCATCCAGGTGAAAAGGTTCACTTTAAAGTAAGGGTCGCCTTTATTTATTTAGGTACTTCCGGCACAATCAATAACACGACTTTTTTGTAACTAAAGAAATGTGTTAAAAAGTTAAAACAATGTCTGCGCGGCTAGCTCTAGTGCAGTGAGTTTAAAATAATCAATCCAGTTGCTCGTCGGGGTTTCTCGTTAGTCCGTTTACTATGTCGTTTCTTCTAATAGGTGTTGCCTCTTGCTTTCCAGCTGTTTCCAGATAATTTATAAAGTACTTCGGGACAGGGTTTTTCTGCTATCCTTACTACTGTATTTTCTCACCAATCAATGCTGTACTCTTTAAACTGGAAAGTGATTTATATTTTACTGCCAAAACCTTTGCTAGGAAAAGACCCATCATTTTTGTTTTGGAGTCTGACACGTCACAGATTAGGAACAAAATGTAATTAATTGTTGTTTAGCTGGTGGCCCCAATTCTCTGATGTTGTTATAAAGTGGGCAGCACAGGATGTAAAGAAGCAGATCTTTTCCACTGCAAGTGCAATGTTCCATTGCACAAGGCTTCTTTTCTGCATAAGTTTACAGAGTGGGAGACCTCTTCTGGCCAAGGCAAAAGGCCTCCTTTGTCAGGGGTCTCTTGCTCTCGTCAGGCAGGGCTGGGCATGTGCTAAAGCATCAAATAACATAGTTAAACTTGCTATCCGGAAGTTATATAAGTGAAAATATTTGTTTCCCAGCTGAATTATGTTGAGTGTATAACCAGAATTGTTGAGTGTCATAATAAGTCTCAGTTAACCAGCACTTTTGAGTGGTACGAGTCTCAGACCTTGTTCTACAGTTTCTAGTCCAATTAATGGTGCTTTTTGTTTTTGTTTCCAGGTCCTTGTATAATTGGATTCAGGAGTCACACCAAAGTGCTCCCTTTCAGGCATTATCAGTCAGTTGGATTCTAGTGGACTTCCAGTGGTTCCATCCATATTGTATCTGCTATAATCTGCATCTGTCCAGGAAGGAGCTGTATCAGACGACTAATTTTAATGCAATTATGGGAAAGCCCGGTGGGAGTATAAACCGTCTTTTCCAGAAATTACTCTAGTGGGGAACTATTTTATCTGTGCATTTATCCAAGCTCCAACATTCTGCTCCATAATCCATTGGCTATTTAGCTTCCCGCTTTTGCTAGAACAACTTTATTTGTGTGGAGAATCAGTTTGCCAGTGTCCAGGGCAAGCTGGAGGATTGGGTTTAGTGGCGCTTCTGATTTTCCTATTTCCAATTGGATATGGGCATCACAATTAATATTGCTAGTCAAGGTTGTGCCTAGGTAGGACGGCTATTTAATGGTAAAATGACACTGTTCAACCATGGTGTGGGGGTAGTCGGAGGGCTTGAATCTGAAGACCACAAAGGTTGTGAGGAACCACATTTGGACTTAGGGTTTTTGTTCTGGTGAGCTCCCCGATGGCCTTTTTGTTTTTATCAGTGAACTTCCCGCCTGTTTTTATGGTTGCGTTTTTTGGCAAGGCTAGTGAAAGAGACTCATTTGTTTGGGTTGCTTATTATGGTGAGTTGAAGACAATTGTGAAGAAGATTATCCAGTTTTCTACTGACAGATCAGCCTCAAGTCCATTTTGACACGTAACCCTTCCACTATTTTCCTCTTGAAAGTGTTTGTACTTTTCTCCCATGTACTCCCTTGGAAGCTACTGGTCTTTCGTAAGAACTAACTAAACTTTGCTGTTACCAGGGGACATCACTTGTGCAGAAACGTCATACCACTTTTTGATGGTCGTCTACATGTCCAAGTGTCGCAGGAACTGGAGCAAAGTATTGAAGGAGCCTAGGTGATATGCTGAATTTTTGTGAACTTTTCAGAATTAGAAGAATGAAGAATGTTGCAACAGCCTGATCTTTGTTGCAAGAAGACGTTTGAGGCTGATGTAGCTGGCGAATGACTGCTATGTTAGGGAGCGCCTCCAGTCTCTCCTAGAGTCCTTTTTTGTGCTGTTCGAAAATGTGTACTGGTGTAACCATGCTCAAACTACTCACCCTGCTCCTCAACAGTTGTATTTTGCTGACAAGCCATATACTACCTTCTTGCTAGCAGTCCTTAAGAAGTGTCAGTAGGTTGCAATTTGTTTCTAGGCACTGTACACTAACACTCCTTTTAATTTCGATCATTTCACCTCGGCTTGCATCTCCTCCTCTGTTCCTCTGTCACTCCTCCTTCTGGCCTTCCATTCACCACCAACTCCATCTCTAGCCTCCTTATGGACTCCTTCTGGCCACTAGGCCATCTGTCTTGCAGCTGCAGGCAGCACTATCTGGACACAATGGCCAAATGATGGGGGTGTGCTGTGGGGTATGTATTTGAGTTTGATTGCCCTTGCCACCTTCCAAGTGGCCTGGTCTGTAGCACACACCAGCTCTAGGCACTATGTATTAGGACACTTAAGGTACTTGAAGCGCTGATTGCTTAAAAGCTCTTAGGACAGGGGGGTATCTGTTTTAGAATGGTTACTGCACCTGTTTCCTAATAATAATAATAATAATAATCCTGTATTTGTAAAGCGCACAGCTACCCGTAGTTTTCCCGGCACTGGGGGCTATCGGGAAGATTAAGCAAGCTCAGTCACATGGTGCTGGGCAGACCCCTGCCGCCGGTGCCGGGGATTGAACCATGATCCCCGGCGTCAACACGAGTGGGAGCAGGCGGGACAGAGACCAGACGCACAACTGGAATATAGGTCTACTGTTAGCGCTGGGACGCCTCAGGGTAGCTACGCACTGTATAAATCCATATCCAAATCCAAATCCAAGAAGAGTAAATAATAACAAACATTTGCAATACAATAGATCTCGCATTTACGCAAGTTTGAGCTATTGACATTGTAAATGACAATACCTTTATTTTTATTTTCGTTTTTAAAACCTAAATAAAACGCAGTCATTTACAATGCCAATAGCTTAAACGCGCATAAATGCAAGACCTATTGCATTCCCTTAGAGTGGGTGGGGTTCCAGGGGAGACGTCACAGCTTAGACAAGGCCGAAACCGTCTAACAGCAGGGATGACAACCTAATGCAGAGGGCAGCCCTCTGTCGGTCGTCAGTAGAATTGCCGTCTTTATCTCGACTGAGGCCATCAAAAAAAGAATATATGGTGAATCTGGCATACCCATAATGCATTGCATGAGTGACTAACAGCCACCACAGCGAATAATAGCTGTCTATAAGCATAGAACATACATTTTGTATCTGTTCTTTACCAAGAGAGTTAGCTATTTTTTTTTCACACTCAAGATCTTTAATTTCGTCACAATTGTCTCGGTAAAAACAATTGCAATCTAATAGCTCACTCGTATATGTATATAATATATATATATATATATATATATATATATATATATATATATTAGTAATTTTCTGCATTTAGTTGCACTCAGTGTGGCAATGAAGAAAGAAAATGTCAACATTTTTGACTGGTCTCATCATGATGTGGGATCTCAATGAAATGTAACTAAATAAGTGATTGGCATTTTAGGGCTATGTGTCAGGCGGGCTTCCAGTACTTGCGCAGGAACAGAGATGCCTATTCCCAATGCCCCGCCCAGGAGACCCACTGGTAATAATACACAATACTCAGCAGAATCTCCCAAAGGGGGAAGGGGGAGTGGATAAAATAAATAAGAAGACAAAGAGACTACCTGCGGTTATCTGTCTCCAATTTCCTGCTTCTTCTCCATGCAGTTTTTGTTCTTGGTTGGAAACCCTGGAAACAGTATAACCTTAGACCTTGCACCTCTTCTATGGTCTTCAAAATGTTCTATCTTGCATTTAGAGTCTTTTCTAATTATATTTTTTAACCAACTCCAATCGTTGTTCTTTCAGGTCTTTTACTCGAGGTCTAAGAGTTGATGGGTAAGTGTACTGCTTCTTATGTCTCTACTTTTTAACTACTATTGTTCATGCTATATTTACAATTCATAACATTTGAATCTGCTAAGTACTTAGCTTAGAATGATCTTGTAGCGGTGTCTCTTCTTATTGGAAAAAACTAACACTGCTTCTTAGCGCGCTAGTTTCTGTTTAGGTAGTGTTCTCACAGAAAACCAGCTGCGCATGAATTCCGATCACTCGAACGCTACTTCAGCCGAAGTAGCGTCTCCGTACATGTGAGGAAGGCAGAGACTTACTCAGTTGCCGAAGGATGTCCTTAATCAATGCGCAGGTCTCAGGAGGGTAGTGTTGCTTGAGAAGCGAACCGCGCATGAGTTAACCTACTCCTTCTCTGAAGAGGTGAAGTCATGCGCAGGTCCCAGGAGAGTAGCGTAACTTCAAGAATGGACGGCGCATGAGTCCAAACCAATTACCACAAAACGAGGCGGATTTGAAAAATCTTATACATGCTAGACAATATCTTCAGAGTCTCTAATTCAGAATTACTTGACGAACACGACGATACCAGAACTAACTCGACGAACACGACGAAAAACCCAGACCGACTAACTAAACTTATGGGAGAGCTCCTGAGAAGGCGTGCGCTTTGGTTCACAGTTCAGGTGAAATGCATCAAGATTCTATTGCGAGGGCTTGAAGTAGAATCTTGGAATGTTAAAAAGGACTAGAACTGCACTCCTCCACAATTGTCGGCCATCTTGGAATTATTTAATCTCCAAGCTTCCTTCCAAGTAATGGCTTTAACTTTCTGTAAGTTGGGAATGGTCTGTAGTAGATATGTTGAGCAAATAGAGAGGTCCTGATCCTTTGGAGTCCTGACACTATGTTGTACTCTGCGGCGCTCAATACCCAGGGTGTGGGGGCGCCTGGTGATGGGTGTATGTTTATTACTAGCAGCTCAGCTCCGAGCTCTTTTGCTTCTGTCTGCCCATAACAAACCAGGGCTGTGAAGGGTCACGTCACAGCGGTCCATCAAGGCGCTGTTCGAAGCCATCCTAACAGCAGGGATGACAACCTAATGCCGAGGGCGGCCCTCTGTCGGTGGTCAGTAGAATTTCAGTCTTTAGTCTGAAAGGAAATGTCGAATGAGGCCATCTTAAGAAAGATGACATGGTGAATCCGGCATACCCATAATGCATTGCATGAGTGATCCTAACAGCGGCCACAGCGAATGATAGTTGTCTATAAGCATAGAATATACATTTTGTATCTGTCCTTTAGCAAATGAGTTAGCATTTATTTACCACACTGGAGATTAAATAATTTCGGCCTAATTGTCTCGTAAAAATTATACACAAAGACTATTATATTTGACCTTTATACACTCCGTAAAATTCTGTATTTAATTGCACTCGTATTCTGACATGGGATCTCAATGAAATGTAACTAAAGTAGTAATCAGTTACTTTGGAACTGGATTGTGCTCTGCGGTGCTAAACGTGATAGTATTAACACATCGTGAACACATACATTTCATATTTGCAGAGCGGTCTGTGCTAATGTCATGGAAGCTGCAGCCATTCTTTCACATGGGTCGAAGTGAATTAAACAAGGTGGAGTGATGGCCGGAACCAGAAGCTACAGGCATATGTGCATGGCATCCCCTGAAGCAGGCGTCATGGTGAAAAAAAATGACGAGACCAGGCGTCATGCTACGTGCCATGATGAAAAACAAGTAGTCCCTAAACAGAACATACGTACACAGTTGCAGCGCAATAAAACTGCAGTTGGTCGGTGCTGCTTTAATAAAAACAGAAGTAATGATTCGAAGGAGCAACCAATAGGGAGCCCAGAAATCAGAGTGACAAATAAATGACTCAATTGCAAGCAGCAGGCGGGATTACTCTCACTATACTGTTTACATCAGGTCTTGCAGACAACGCATGCGCGCTGCCCAGGCTCGACCTTAAAAGGGGAACTAAGATAGAATGTGCCAAGTGAGCAAGCCACGCTGCCTACTATGCCAGCCAAGTCTGCTGCAACCTTGGCGCACGCTCAGACAGCAGAAGCCTGGCATGTTAATGAGAGAAAGGTTTACATTTGATCAAACCTCAATTCAATCACTCACTTCTAACCCAGGAGGTTTCTGCAACTGGATTGGTTCATAGTCTACGCACGTTTCTGCCTCTGTCCCAATTTCCCCTTCTATACTTCTCTCCAATTTGTCTTTCTTACATTTTGAATAACCCTATCACTGTGGCAAAGTACATTTTAGGGAAAATATGAATTCTCAGAATTTCTCACTGAATCCCACACTGGAAGCAGTAATCCGCTATAAAGCACCAACTCTTAGAAATACTAAATCACCAAACTTGAAAGGTATCATAGCGAAATCAACTCGTCACGACTCTAACCAACAACACTGCATCCTATGAATGCAAGCACCCCACACCGAAGTGAATACTAAAAACACCTAACCTACTGCACTGGTGCAACTCACATAACTGCACACCAAGTACAGCCTCAAGTGCGTGTCAGGAATGTTACACTGCTCAGAGGCATACAACCGGCACAAACCTAGACTCAAACTTTAACAAATTTAAGAGAAGAAATCTTATGAACATCTAAACCAAGTAATCCCCCTTCAACATTCAAGCAACCAGCAAACATTTGCACCACACCTACAGTGCACTGTTTCGTAGGCCTGGGAGAAATTTAAATTACGCAATTATAGTTGTGTTTCGCTTATTAAGAGAGATTTCCAAAACTACAGCATTATGCCACTTAGTGTATTTACATGCCATTCACAGTAAAATGTACCACAAAATGCGCTATTCCCAATGCTTTGTTTAAATGCACCCTTAAGCCACAAATCGATACAGAGATGTGTTTTGTGCTAAAGTAAAACATCAGATTTCATGTCATTATGCGTATTATGCGTAATTTCATGCAATTTTGCTGACATACCATGTGCTGCTGATACAAGGTTAGAGTTTGGTATGACTGGATGATCCAGGATTCTAAAACCGAAGGAAGAACTTGCAGAGGAATCATGGACAGGCAGGATGCTTTAAGGCTACCCAAAGGGGTTTAGGGGTGCTGCAGGAATGACCCTTATCACAACTGTGGGTGCTCTCAGATGAGCCTCTCGAAGGACCGGAGATACCGCTCCTTTTCTGCCCCACTGCTTTCATATAGGAACAAATGACCAATCATTCAGGACACCATAACTCATGACGGGTTTGTCACTTAGGGATAATCGGGGATCAAGCCGACCCCACCCCTCCACTCCCGATCCAATACACCACATCCATTCGTTTCTTTCTGTGATATTTTTAATTCATCTTAAACTTGCTTTTTTAACCACTTCCTGTGTTGACATGGACTTTAAAGGTCACACGATATAATTGAATATTCATTGTGGAACCAAGGGTGTGTAATGACACTACACCAATAAGAAGGCAAGAGGCTTTAACCATAGCTCAATCATTCATTTAGAGCAAGCAGAAAAGTGAACACTAGAAATGAAGATCACGCTATATATTTGAAAAGAATAGGGTACACCGTATCCAGAAATGAGGAACTTGGAAAAACACTAAACAAACAAAATGAATCCATTAAGCTGGAAAAAATGTAACTCCATGTATGCGTCATATTGCTCACCATGTGTCATACTAAATGTCATACTGAAATCATGGGAATAAGCACTCAAGGGAAAGCAGTCTGGTGCCATTCTTGTAGGCTCCATATGCAACATTTATTTTGGGAGGAAATCCACTCATAATATTTTTATATATAAAGACCAAATAACCTAGTGTCTAAAGAGCCCCTCTGGTGGTTGTAGCCTAAAGCATCACCAACAGTAACACTGCAGTTTTTTGCAGCAGGTTGGGGGGCCAGTTGAAAACAAGCATTGCCAAAGGCAATAAGTGTCACCTTGAAGACCTACTGACTATGAATGAATGAATAAATAAACGTAAAAAATAAATGTCGGTAACGTCAACCTGCATGCATGCAGTAGGGGCATACAGTAGGACGTATGGGATAGTACACATGCATCAGGGCAGTGGTTATGAACTTTTTGATTTCTGTGGACCACCACTTAATAATCAATTAAAACAGGGACCCCCACCGAGTCATTACTGTGCCTCTGGAACATCAGCCTAAGCATTTTTGTTGAATTGGACCACAAAACAATGCACAAAAAATACAGAAACAAGCACTGATCAAACAATTACACAAAAGATTAAATATTTTGTTTCACGAAACAAAATTCTAAAAATCTCAACTTTAATGGGAAGGTTGGAGCATTGCTATGCTCAATTGAGACCACTCATTGTCCATACTATATTCTATATGATGCACTATCACTGGTCCCACGAATCAATCTTGGGACACTATAACTTAATTTTTAGCCTCCAATTTCAAATTGCTTCACAGTTTCAGAATGTTTTTTTTTTAAAATGACATTTTACATTTTGCTTCTTAATTTACATACACTTTATAAATCTGTTATTATTTAATTTTCTAAGCAGTCACAGAACCCCCGAGTAGGGCCTCAAGGGTTCCCAGTCCACAGTTTATGGACCACTGCATTAGGACATGTGTGACTGCATTCATGGGTAGTGTCGTAGAGTGCATTGGGATAGAGTGGCATAGAGTTCATTGGCATAGAGAGTAATGGCGTAGAGTGCAATGGTGTGGAATACAGTGGTGCAGAGTAGAGTGCAGTGGCGTAGAGTGGACTGGTGCAGAATACATTGGTCTGCAAAGGGGTGGGTCAATAAAGGAGTGTCTGGGGAAGCAAAGATGAAATAAAAATAAAGCTGGGTGGGGGGCGGAGGGGAAAAGCAGTACACTAGTGAGAGCAATGTGGAGCAAGTGCGAGGGGTATGGCATGGGTGGGGTTCTGATGACCCAGAGAAAGAGCAGCACAAGGGAGAAAGCAGCAAAGCGCCTTGGGTGTGATTTGGCACAGGCGCAGCGGACAAGGGTTAGCGCTAGAAAACATATGTAATATCATGGAGGGCTTGACAAAATGAAAAAAAAATATTTCCCTTAAAGTGAACAGTTGAAAGATACAAGTCAGACATTTAAAAGTATGGAAGAGAGACTATGCTCCAGAGGAGGAACAAACACAAGAAGAGGAACAAAGAGGAAGGAAAGCCGTCTAATAAGAAGTAAACAAATTAGAGTAACAACAAATGGAAACAGTTCGCCAGCTCTAAGCCCACTGCAAGTTTCTGGCATAGCCAACAAAATGTCTTTCACTTCCAGACAGCTAAAAGCTGTCTGGAAGGTGAGACCCAAAAAGGTGCGAGGGGGGACAAATATCTTACTAAACCTGTGGCATCCAAATATTTTGTGTGTGTCCTGAATTAAACTTCTTGAATTATTAACTAAATGAAGCAACGTGATGAAATAACAATTGACTAAAAACAGCAAAACATTGAACAATTGATGAAAACGCAAAAAATAGGTTTGAAATCACATTCCAGGTGAAGTACTTAAGCTCAAGATAAACACTAAGAACACAACACACATTCCAAGAAAGGTAGCAAAAACAAGTAACAAAATATAAATTGTAAAGACGAAAGAGATAAAAAATAATAATTCCGAAATAGTAGTGCAGGGAGACCTTTTTTCTATCTCCGACACAGCAGCCTTTTTAATGGTGGCACTTATTCATGAGAGTACAGTGTTGCAAAGGAAGAGGGTTGAGAAACAATAGTGCCACTCAGGAAACACGGGTGCAGGGCGTGACATCACACACAAACATAACACTTAACAGCTTAGCACCAAAGCATTGAGGCACAGCGGTGATCTGTTCTTAAAAAGAGGTTGTACTTACACTCCACATATTTCAGCGAGCGGAAAACCTTCCGTTGAGGAGTGACACGTTTGATGTTGGGGTGATCTTCCAGTGTCAGCAGGCCAACCCTTGGGTTCTCTTTAAGCTCAATGACTTCGAAATCGCTGGGGTAGTCACTGGCGGGGTTGCTGCGCGGAACGATTCTCCAGTCTTCCACTCCACTGCTCGTCAAGGCGCTTGAAATGAAGCTACTCCTGGCTTTGGCTGTGAAATACCCAGTGAACGCTACAATATACTCTGGAAGAAAAAAAAAAAGGTCATGAACAACCAGTAGTTCCATTTCACACTTCATGAACAGGAAATCAGAACATTGGTTATTATTTGCTGAGTAGGGTATGAAGAGATGCCACCAAAGAAGCCCCCACAGTGAAGTTAAATGTGGAACTATAACAGAGCACCTCAACAAAGAAACAATGAAGGCTGGAATATTTGAGCTTTAATAAATAATCATTGGAAAGCAGCTGGCCAGAGTTTAGCAGCAGATCACAAGGGAAGCAGATCCCTCTTAGTATTAAGGTCTACCATCAGACTTAATAGAATGCTCAGCCTGGTTCTGCTTCAAGAGAAACTGTAAAAGGTTGCACTTCGATTGGGTGAACTGAGGTTGCAAGTGGTCTGCGCAGCAGCCCCCCCTTAAGATGTGTGGGGTAGCCCCAACGCTGGCCTCCAACCGATGTATGAACGGGCACTCAAGTGAACCTACATGAGACATGCAAGATGATTCTAGTAGTGATGTGGCGCATTCCCCCATCCCCACGCAGAACAGCCCCCCTTGGGATACGTGGAACAGCCCCCTTGGGATACTCAGAGCATCCCTAATTGCAATCTACAACCAATGCATGAAGCAGCACGCCAGCGAACCCTCATGAGGCATGAAGGATCCCTTTAGTGGTGATGTGGAGCAGGTGCCCCTTGGGATACGCGGAACAGCCGCTCTTGGGATACGCGGAACAGCCGCTCTTGGGATACGCGGAACAGCCGCTCTTGGGATACGCGGAACAGCCGCTCTTGGGATACGCGGAACAGCCGCTCTTGGGATACGCGGAACAGCCCCCCTTGGGATACGCGGAACAGCCCCCCTTGGGATACGCGGAACAGCCCCCCTTGGGATACGCGGAACAGCCCCCCTTGGGATACGCGGAACAGCCCCCCTTGGGATACGCGGAACAGCCCCCCTTGGGATACGCGGAACAGCCCCCCTTGGGATACGCGGAACAGCCCTAATGGCAACCTACAACCTACAACAATGCATGAAACAGAAAGCAAGTGAACCTTCATTAGGCGTGAAGGAGCCCTCTAGTGGTGGAGTAACCCTTCCCCGGGGATTTTATTTTTTGGGAGTTTTATCTAGCGAGAAACTAGACCCAAAAGGTAACAGTGATTTTTACATGAGCACCAGCTGCATTACAGACGGACACATTAATTTGTTTGTTGTTGGGCACAGGGAGATTAAGTGATTGGATGCTGAGCATCCCTGCTGAGACTCGAACCAGATTCCCCAGGTCCAAGGTCGACCGCTCTAGCCGTTAGGCCACATACTCTCCCTTCGCGGAGCAGCCTCCCTTCGGATATGCAGTGCAGCCCTAATAGCGCCCTTCAACAGATGCATGAAGCAGCATGCAAGTGAACCTTCGTGAGGCATAAATGAGCCCTCTAGTGGTGTTGTGAAACAGCCCTGTAGAGGGCCATGAGAGAATGCATAACACAGCGGGCTAACAAAGATACAGTGATAAACTTAAGAAATGGCTGTGATTGAACTGCAGCTGAATTGGATAATCACCAGACAACAGAAATTGGAACCACAGATTTGAACATGCCCATGATGTCCCCACACCTCTGGTGATCCTTTTCTCCAATTTATTCCCAGCTCCAAGTAGCAGAAATGCCCAAGAACCAGTCGGCATTTTACCTCCGATTTTCCAAGCAGGTATGTGGCGGCCGGTGTGGGGGGGCCACTGGTCAGGGCCTCCTTTGGAACCTGCAGGAACCCACAATCAGAAGTGGATCACTATGGATGAGACATGTCTTCCTGGGAAGAGACCAGCTTTCGTTCACCTGAAGCATCCCCCATGCTACACACAGTTCTGGGTGACAAAACAGCCGAAACCTGTGCAGACTTCCACAGGGAAGCCAGATCAAAACGAGAGCTGTGTATGGGTCAGGCCATGGCACTGGCAGGGGGGGGGGGGCTGAGGCATAGCACTTGCAGGGGTGGAAATAACACATCCCGACCCAACCTTTCCTTGGGCAAATAAAAGTGCTTTCACTGCGTGCGTCATACACCCCGCCCTCTTACACTGCCGCTTCTAAAACTAAGGTCACGTCGTGCATTACTCGCCCATTACATTTTTATTTAAGTAAAAGGCCAAAAAATGAATGGGTGTTCTCGTGAGATTGGAAACGAATCAAACTGTGTAAAATGTCGCAATTACCCATCAATTTAATGATTACCCATCAATTTAATGATTACCCATCAATTTAATGACTCGAATTGGTGATTTGCTACATCTAAATGGGAAAGGGGAAAGTAATATACTAAGAAATAGCACGGTGGGTTAATGCTACTGTGGTCTGTGTGGGACCTACAAGTGGCAGTTAAAATCCTGGTGGGTGACTCAAAATGACCAACACTGAAGTAGGTCACAACTGCTTGTTTATGGCTCAGAAAGCAGGCCTCCTGCCTACTGCATTATAGTGTTTTCATTAACTTGTCTCTACCCTGTGTGGGCAGGCCTTCCACAGTCCATGTTTAAAAGTAATACTCAATCTTACACCACGCTTTAGCCCACCTCTCTGTTCGTGGTGAATTGCATTTTCAACCATTTAAACTCGAACTACTACAAGAAAGGTTTTGGGGAATAAAAATATACTCTGAGACCGAGAAGTTAAACTTCTATACGAAAGAAGTGGTAAGTACTAATGTGTAACTACGCAGAAGTAAACAAAGAAGAACATACAAATGGCGTATACATTTGGGCAATAAATACATAACAAGCATTGGAAATGCAATAGGTCTCGCATTAGAAAAGTTGGAGCTATTGGTCTTGTAAATGACAAATTTTTGATTTATATTTTGTTTTTGAAAATAGCGAAATTAATAGCTTTGTCATTTACAATGCCAATAGTTATAACTTTCGCAAATGTGATACCTATACCATTTGTAATGCAATATGTGTTGTATTTACGTGACTTGCATGTATTGATATTACAAATGAAAATGGCTTTTAATTTTTTTTTAATAATTAATACTTAAATAAAAGGTATTGTAATTTATAATGGTAATAGCTTAAACTTTTGTAAATAACTTTTGTGAAGATTATGTTCAGTGTATTTTATTGTGACGAAAATCCAAGAACAGAAGTGAAATATTAACATATTTGTTACATTTGCAATAAAGCTTGAAACATTGAGAGAACATATTTGAACCAGTTGTTGTTGAATGGTTGCACAGATTGATGCTCTGGTGGCGCTGAGTGATGTTGTGATGGCGAACGAGTGATGCTGTGGCGTTTAGTGATGCTGTGGTAGAGCATAGTGATGTTGTGGTGCCCCTGAGTGATGTTGTGGTGCCCCTGAGTGATGCTGTGGTGGTGGTGAGTGATGCTGTATGCTATGTTTTGTTTTGATATCCTATGTTTTGTTTTGCTATGCTACGTTTTGCTATCCTATGCTTTGATTTTTTATGCTATGCTATGCTGTGTTTTGTTATGCTATGCTATGTTATGCTATGATGCTATGTTTTGTTATGATAAGCTATGTTTTGTTGTGTTTTATTATGCTATGCTTTGTTTTGCTATGCTATGTTTTGGTATGCTATGCTATGTTTTGTTGTGTTTGGTATGCTTTGCTATGTTTTGCTATGCTATTATATGTTTTGTTTTGCTATGCTGTTTTGTTGTGTTTTGTAAAGCTATGCTATGTTTTGTTGTGTTTTGCTATGTTTTGTTATGCTATGTATTTTTTAATGCTATGTTTTGTTATGTTATGCTGCTTTGTTATACTATGCTATGTTTTGTTTTGCTATCCTATGCTTTGTTTTGCTATGCTTTGCTATCCTATGCTTTGATTTTTTATGCTAAGCTGTGTTTTGTTATGCTATGATGCTATGTTTTGTTATGATAAGCTATGTTTTGTTGTGTTTGGTATGCTTTGCTATGTTTTGCTATGCTATGTTTTGGTATGCTATGCTATGTTTTGGTATGCTATGCTATGTTTTGTTGTGTTTGGTATGCTTTGCTATGTTTTGCTATGCTATTATATGTTTTGTTTTGCTATGCTGTTTTGTTGTGTTTTGTAAAGCTATGCTATGTTTTGTTGTGTTTTGCTGTTTTGTTATGCTATGCTTTGTTTTGTTTTGCTATGCTTTGTTATAGTATGCTTTGTTTTGTTATGCTATGTTTTGTTATGCTATGCTATGTTTTGTTGGGTTTAGTTATGCTATGGTATGCTTTGTTGTGTTTTGCTATGCTGTTTTGTTTTGTTATGCTACGTTTTGTTATCCTATGCTGTTTTGTTATGCTTTTGCTATGTTTTGCTATCCTTTGCTTTTTTTGTTATGCTATGCTGTGCTGTGTTTTGTTATGCTATGTATTGTTATGCTATGCTGGTGAAGGTGTGAGGGTGTGTGTGAGGGTGAGAGTGTGTGAGGGTGAGGGGGTGAGAGTGAGGGGGTGAGAGTGAGGGTGTGTGAGGGTGTGTGAGGGTGTGTGAGGGTGTGTGAGGGTGTGTGAGGGTGTGTGAGGGTGTGTGAGGGTGTGTGAGGGTGTGTGAGGGTGAGGTGGTGTGAGGGTGAGGTGGTGTGAGGGTGAGGGGGTGTGAGGGTGAGGGGGTGTGAGGGTGAGGGGGTGTGAGGGTGAGGGGGTGTGAGGGTGAGGGGGTGTGAGGGTGAGGGGGTGTGAGGGTGAGGGGGTGTGAGGGTGAGGGGGTGTGAGGGTGAGGGGGTGTGAGGGGGGAGGGGGGGGGGAAAGAAAACAGAACTATCTCTCCGGAACCAAATCATTTTTACGAGACCAGACATAAGTAGCAAACATTTCGAAGCCCTCCCGCTCGTAGTTTGAATCATGAAATGAACATAGGGGCCAAAGTGAAAAGATAGAACAATAACACGTCCGTACTTGTGATTGAAGTTATGGGACATGGACCCACGCTTCCCCCATTTAAACCCAAGGAACGAACGTTTTCAAAGATGGAACAACACGTCCTTGGACCCCCACTAACAAAAGGAAGATATAAATGCGGCACGAATAAACAGGCCAGCGAAGTTCCCATACCTTAACAACATCGCGATATCATCAAAAAGCCGATCCATCGCCGAGCAGTGATGCGTGGAAAACAGCAAACCCGGAAATACCTGGCGTGTATTAGAGCTTTTTTTTTATTATTGTTATATAATACTTCCCGCGTTCGGCCCTGATCCAATCAGGGAGCAGGGCAGGATAGAGACTGCGGTAGGGAGAATCAAAATCCGAAATGGAACTAGGAGTCATCAGACCGGGTGCCTGATATCTCCGACAACTGGCGGCTCGGGCATTCAGACCCCTCCTGCCCCAGTTGTCAGCATTTGTCACATTTGTGCACTTTGCTGAGGATGAAAGTGTGCTGGTATCAAGTGACCCACAGTTTATACAGAGAGCAGTTGAAGAGGGACATTTATCTACTGAGCTAATTTTCGGACATATTGTGGGATCTACAGGTTTACACACACATCAGTATGTTCATTAACTGAAGAAGTTACTGTTTTGATAATGGCCAATAATATGAAGGTTTGGATACAGGTCTCCCCAGTCAGCGTGTCGACCATTGAGCTATTTCAGAGCGAGTATAGCGGCTGTGCTGAGATACTAATGGAAATTGATACAATGTTTGTTCCCGAATGAGTTATTAACAAAAATATTGTCACCATTATAGTAATTATTAGTATGAATTTTGCGGGAACGTCAATGAGATAAACGCGGAGAAAGCAAGGTGAAAGCAGCGGCAAAAATCAAGGAGAAGGCACTCAAATAATGAGAAAAAGCGAGGAGACACGGCCGGCCAGCCGTGAAACTGAAAGCACGGCCGGCCGGCCGTGAAAAAGCCTTTGATGCAGCAGGGGGTAATTAGGGGAGGAGAATGGCTGGGCTGAGGCAGAGCGCCAAGCCTTTGATGCAGCAGGGGGCGGAGCGGGAAGAGCTGCTGGCGGCACTAAGCTGACGATTTGATGCTGTGCACGCGCATTTTAACTAATTGCGCTTGCGCATTGAGTTAAAAGTGCACATGCACTTCATCAAATCGCCAGTGAATCGCCAGTGTAGGTAAGCTCTGTTTAAGCCCCCATAGTCTCGCTCTGCTCAATGCGCATGCGCATTGACAGGCGAGACCTAAAAAGAGGGTTCCTGCATGGGGTCGTTAGTAATGGGATTGGTTACTAGGTTAGTAACTGGATTAGGGCGTGCTTGTGTTTAGCTTCTCGATGTTAAATTACAAAGCAGACTGTTTGCAGTGGAGGCAATCGAGACGATGTTTGTAGATAGTTAACACACCCTGGTGTACAGGGCAGAGGCGGAACTCACTTTGAGCAGCTGTGCATTTTGAAGGAAAGCCTTCCTGCTTTCTTAAAACGGTTTTTATTACTTTCAAGATCTTCCATTTAAAGGAGGGGACTCCAACACTAGATGTCGTCCCAAAAAACTAAATATTTCATACCCAGATTTTGTTTTTTATTGCAATCTGCCACGAGGTGATCAGGAGACAGACCAGAATCAAAAGGACTAGAGCTAAAAGGGAAACGCTTACTGCCGTGCACCCTTACGCTCTGATCGCCCTTCCGTACTCTACTTCACTCTTTGGTAAGAAGTCTACTATTTAAGGGCAAGTTCTCCGTGGACCCCTGCACAACGCCCTAGCCTTGCATGTTGTGGAAACTTACTAACCCAACATTGAGAGTTCAAAGCTGAAACCAAAACAGGGGGTCTGGTGGTCGAGGAAGTCTCTCCATTACTGAAAGTCAGTGTTAAGAGGGGAGAACAGAACTCAGTCGGGAAAACAAATTCAGCAGAGGGGATTCGCCTAAAACAAAAGCAATGATCCTGCCCATGTACTTTAAGTCACCCTCGGTCAGCAAATAGTAAAACGAGCATTGGTAAAGCCAAAAGGTCTCGCCTATGCCAGAACTATTGGCTTTACCAATATGTTTTAGCCATGTTGTACACCAGAATGGCTCCTGTTCAGCGTGGCTAAACGTTAGTGGGGAAAAAGAGAGTGTTTGTAAAGTAGAGTGGAGTGTTGCGGTGCAGAGTGGAGTGTTATGGTATAGTGTGGAGTGGAGTGGAGAGGAGAGGAGTTAAGTGTCATGGAGTAGCGTACAGTTTTGTGGAGGGAGTAGTGTCAGAGTGGAAGGGGGTAGAGTAGAGCGGCGCAGAGAGGAGTAGCATAGCATAGAGTGGAGTAGATTGTTGTGAAGTGGTGTAGAACGGAGTAAATTGTGAGAGCGGAGTAGATTGTGAGAGTTACGTGGTGTGGAGTTCTGTGTCATAGAATAGAAGTGGCATAAAGTGGCACAATGGGAGTTGCGTAGAGAGTAGTAGAATGAACCGTGGAGTGTCCGACAGTGGAGTGGAGTGGAGTTTCCTAGAGTGCAGTGCTGCAGAGTGCAGTGAAATACAGGGGTGCACAGTAAATTAGCGTAGAGTGCGTTGGAGCACAGTGCCCTGGTTTTGAGTAAAGTAGCGGAGGGTGCACTGGCGTAGAGTGCAGTGACGTAGAGTAGCATAGACTGCAGGGGCATAGAATAGTGCAGAGTAGAACGCAATGGCTTGGAGTAGAGCGTGGCAGAGTGGCGTAGAGTGAAGTGGCAGAGTGGAACATTGCAGGGTAGAGTGGAGTAGTGCAGGGTAGAGTGAGAGGTGCAGAGTGCAGTACCGTACAGTCATGCATAATAGTGTGTCAGAGTGCAGGGTCGTAGAGTGGTGCAGAGAGCAGTGATGCAGAGTAGAATAGAGTGACGTAGAGTGCAATGGTGTAGATTGACGATGCGTGCAGTGGCATAGAGTACAATGTTGAACAGTATAGTAGCTAAAGTGCAGTGGTGTAAAGTAGTTGGCGTAGGGTGCATAGGTTTTGAGTAAAGTGGAGTTGAGTGCATTGGCGTAGAGTGCAGTGGTTTAGAGTACATTGGCATAACGTAGACTGCCGAGGTGTAGAGTGACGCAGAGTATAGTGCAGTGGTGTAGAGTACAGTAGCATAGAGTGCAGTGGCATAGAATAGCTTGTTTCACAGGAGAGTGGAGTAGTGCAGGGTGGAGTATAATAGCGCATGGTGGAGTATAGTGGTGCAGGGTCGAGCGCAAAGGCACAGAGTGAAAGAAGTAGAGTGGTGCAGGGTAGAGTGGAGTGGTGCAGGGTAGAGTAGAGTGGGGCAGGGTAGAGTGCAGTGAAATAGTACTGGCTTAGAGTGCAGTGGCGTAGAGTGGTACAGAGTGCAGTAAAGTGGCATAAAGTGCAGTGGAATATAGTGCAGCTATGTAGAGTAGATAGTTTCAGAGTAGAGTGGCGAGGAGTGATGCAGGGTCGAGTGGTGTGGTACACAGTAGTGGCGTGGAGTGGCAACGAGTGGAATAGTGCATAGTAGAGTGGTACAGAGTAGAGTGAAGTGGTGTAAAGTGCAGCACCATAATGCAGTGGTGCACAGTAGATTAGAGTGCATTGACAGAGTGCAGTAGAGTGTAGTGGCAGAGCAAACTGATGCAGAGTGGCGCAGAGTTCAGTAGCAGAGAGTGCAGTGGTGCAGAGTAGAGTGTCGTAAAGGGCAGTAGTGTAGAGTGGTGCAGAGTGCGTTGGTGCAGAGTGTAGCCGCATACAATGGTGCAGAATAAAGGGACGTAAAGTGCAATGGTGTATAGTACAGTGGCATACAGTCCAGTGGTGTCGAATAGACGGCCATAGAGTGCAGTGTCTGAGTGTATTGGCTATGAGCAAAGAGTGCACTGGCGTTAAGTGCATTGGCTTGGAATGGCGTAGAGTGGAGTGGCATAGAGTGGAATAGAGAGGCGTAGACTGCAGTGGCATAGAGTTGATTGTTTCAGAGTAGACTGAAGTGGCATAGAGTGCAGTGGTATAGAGTAGAACGTCGTAGAGTGTAGTGATGCAGAGTAGATTGGAGTGGATTGGTGTAGAGTGCAGTGGCATATAGTGGAGCGATGCAGAGTTCTGTGGCACAGAGTGGCATAAGGTAGAGTGGCAGAGTGATGTGTTGCAGGATATACTGTCAGAGTGCAATAGTGTATAGCAGTGGCCTGGAGTGCAGTGGCACAGAGTAGAGTGGCACAGATTGTGTTGACGTGGAGTAGAATAGAGGAGCGTACAGTGCAGTATTGCACAGTAGATTGGCGTAGAGTGCACTGCTTTTGAGTTAAGTGGTATAGAGTGCAGTGGCATGGCGTGGAGTGGCACCAAGCGCAGTGGCGCACAATACAGTAGATTGTTTGAGAGCAAAGTTTAGTGGTGCAGAGTAGAGTGGCATACAGGGTATTGGATTAGAGTGCATTGGTGTACAGTGGAGTGGTACAGAGTAGACTGCATTGATGTAGAGTGCAGTGACACAGTGTGCAATGTTGCAGAGTAGGGTGGCATAGATTGGAGTGCCACTGAGTGGTGTAGAGTGCAGTGGTGCATAGTAGAGTAGTGTGGTGTAGAGTTCAGTGCCAGAGTAGAGCTGAGTGGTGTAAATTAGAGATGCACAAAGAGGAGTGGTGCAGAGAAGAGTGCAGTAGTGCAGTGTGGAGTAGAGTGGCATAGGTGGAGTGCTGAAGAGTAGAGTGCATTGGCATGGAGTAGAGTGGTGCAGAGTGGAGTGGGGTAACATGGAGTATGGAGAGTATGCTAGTGTATTGCCATTACAGACAACACATCTACAATTGATATGACCATTACATTTGCACTAACAAACAGTTTTATTTATAAAACGTATGTAGCGCACAAACAATGTGTGGAAATGTCATCACCTAGTTTATCGATTTGATTGTCAGCATACTTAATTTACAGACATTAAAATTTTGATGGGTGCTAGGAAAAAAAGCCTCTCTCAGGCACTTCTCCAGAGCCAGCATGATTGTCACATAAATCAGATTAAGAAAAAAGAAACACTAAGCTCCCTAAAAGAGTATTGGACACAGATAATAGAGTAACTTAACAGAGTGACGGAGTGGAGGGTTGTATTAGAAATGAAGAATCGTCTCTTGGGACTGCTGCCTAGAGACCCAAAACGCAGAATCAGTAGATGTTTCTTAATACTGCGATTAACGATGGCCAAAAGATGAATAGCAATACACTGGCTAACCCAAAGAAGTCCAAATATGGATAAATGGGTGGCGGGTCTTAGGGAATGGGCAACAGCTGAGGTGGAACGCAGGCGGAAAACGAGGCGGGACGAGAAACTACCAGAGGTGCTGCTGGCCTGGGGAATGATGATAAAGGAGCTGTTGAGACTAGCCTGCAATACACAGCAAGACCTTGATAGGGGAGAGAGACAGGGAACAGAGGACAGCCAGAGAATAACTGTGCAAATTATTAATGTACGGGAGAGCATGGTATGAAGGGAATGTAATCTAAAATGTAATGGAATAATATTCCTCAGAATCAACACCAAAAATACTGCATGGAATAACAGCTAAAAGCTGGCTTAGGGGGAAGTTCAGGGGTTAAGTTCACACTCACTGAAGAATATGATTTATTGCACAGGGAAGTCAAAGGGAAAGTAATGCAAGCAGATGTAAAGTTGTGATAAGGATAACAAAACTACTGCATACTCTTTAAACGTGTGAGAATAATGACTGTTCAATAAAATGAACAGAGAAAAGGTTTTTTTTAAAGCACCAAGCTCCCTGGAAGACACAGCTTGACATTTGACCTCGGTATTTGAATGCACAGCAAATGTGACAAGATAAGAACAAGATTTAAAAGCCTGTTTACAGAAAGAGAGTTTGTGGAATAATACTGTAAACATGGCTTAGGCAACAGGAGGGACAAACTGAACATGGATAGCCTAGAGCACATAAAGCCAGCAAATAGGAAGCCAGTGAATGTGAGTTACAAACCACAAAGCCAATGATAATCAATGGGTGGAATTCATTCCTAGGTCAATTTTCTGAAAGTCCCCAAGATGTCTGGAGCAAACCAGATAGCTGTGCTGTCTGGTAGGCTGTGAGCTAAAAAGCAAGAGCAGGGCTGCAAGTGTTGTCCTTTTACCTATGTACACACTTGTATTATTACTAGCATTTGTAAAGGGTGAAGTTACCATATATATAGGTCTTTATAATTTAACACAATTTCAAGGCCCAGGGCGAGAGAAGGACAGACAAGGTGGCATGTTACAAGTACACTTATCTTTTTGTTAAGGCTAATTTCCAATGCATCCAGAAGGGCATGCGAGTTTAGTGGGGTCTACAGGTCTCCGGGTGACATTTCCAGAGGGTGCTCCATAAACAGCGAAGGAGTAGCTTGAAGCAGGAGGGTCATGCTGGAGAAGCAAAGCAACCACACATTTATATCAGGTGCAATTAGGTCAGCTTGGTTGTTTTGTGCCTTGCTTTCAATGTATAGGCAAATCACTTGGAATACTGTAATGCACCACCTACACTGCATTGTAGCTGAAGAGGGGGGGTAGAAAATGCTGATAAACCAAGTTTAACTTGGTAATTTGCAACATTTGTGAGAAAGATGCTTAGTAAGTGTATGCAGTTGGTAGCGGATATAGCACACAAGAGGACACTTTCTTCAACTTTTTAATAGGGGCACCAGATAGTTGAGGGTTTCTCCAGCCAAGGAATCTTGTGTCTGAAGCGAACTTAAGGTAGCTCTAGAAGTACTTTAATGGCTTCTCAACATCAGTATGATACTGAACTGCTACCCAAGAGAGCAAGTAAAGAAACACGAACTTCTAGAAGAAATTACAAGCGGTTTAACTACTTTTCAATCAATCAATCAAGGGTTTGTGAAAAGCACTACTCACCCATGATGGTCTCAAGGCGCTAGGGGGTGGGGGCAGCTCTGGATCAGTTGTAGCTTCTGGATCAGTCGAAGAGCCAGGTTTGGAGGTCCTTCCTGAAGGTTTGCAGGGTTGGGGAGTGTCGGATGTTCACGGGGAGCTCTTCCAGGTCTTGGCTGCGATGTAGGAGAAGGCTCTCCCACCTGTTCTGGTTCTGCGGATGACCTTAGCCAGGGCGAGGTCGGCGGAGTGGAGGTTTCTTCTGGGTACGTGGAAGGAGACTCTCATGGAGGTATTTGGGTCCATTGTTGTTGAGGGATTTGTAGGTGTGGGTGAGGAGTTTGAAGGTGACCTTCTTGTTGATGGGGAGCCAGTGGAGATCTCGCAGGTGTTAGGTCATGTGTTCATGACACGGAGTCTCTAGGAGGAGTCTGGTGGCGGCGTTCTGGATCGTCTGGAGTGTGTGTAGTAGAGTTCGGTTGATTCCGGCGTAAAATGAGCTGCCGTAGCCCAGTCTGCTGGTTAGGAGTTCAGGGGTGACAATCTTTCTGTAATAACTACTATTATCAAGTCTACCAAGGCTCCAACACTCCCTCTAGTTGACGCCTCATAGTATTATGTGAATCACAAATACTTTCAAGTGTCGAGTACACTAAATCCTAAATAGGCAGGCACACGTTGATCTTGGATTCTTGCTCTCAGTTTTTAATCACCCTTTCACCAGACTCCTGGAATGATCTGGCCTCAAGTCCGGGAAGGATTATCTATCTTCCACAGCACAAAGGTAACAAGCATTGCATAGCCAATAGGTCTCACCTTTGGGACCTTATAAGTGCTTAGCCATGTAACAGTTGATGCTATTGCACCAAGGATATTGTGCTGCATAACTAAATACTCATAAGAACCCAAAAGCGAGACCCATCAGCTATGCCAATGCTTGTTTAGACTGGATGTGGTTTTCAGTGCGGGCACTGTCAAAGAGGATGTACGGGAGAGGGACTGCATCGTTGTTTTTGGATCTCTAGGCAGTTAGTCAAGCAATTTATTGAAGCATCATATACATATGAAGTTAAACTAGCCCAGGTATGGCGTTATCACTGTAAAGATCAACACAATTATCTGGGTTTTTCGCAGGAGTGTAACAGCCCGTGTAGCGAACAAAAGATGAAACTATTTTGGGTGCTTGGGATAACAAAATCCAATTCTTACACTGGCACTTGCTAGTCATGGGTGAGAGGCTGATCAAATGAGGAAAAAGACCACGTTACAGCCGTCACAGTGATACCTCCTGGCCAAGGCTCTAGTTATAGCTGAAGTAACAACCCATTGGTAAGGAGGGCTAAGCACAGCTTTTACAGTTGCATCTGCAGCAGAGAGCCGAGAGCTCTGCTCCACGGGATTGCGAACCAAGTACAGGTACCCGGTAAACCAGGTTGGCTTGCAAAGTCAGGGACAAACAGGTAACCAGAACAGAAAAGTTCCCTCTGCCAATCTGGAGAGCATGGAGGCCGCTGGGTGGCTTCAGCCCTCATGGACCCTGGCAAGGCAAAGTGCATGTGTGTGTGGATCAGTGATGGGTGCCCCAACAACCTGTGCACTGCTAAAGATACCGGATAAGAACAGGTGGAAAGAAGCCCTAAATGGTTTTATGATCAGCAACAGGAAGTAGGAAAGAGAGAAGACATGGTTTCTTTGGTTGTGGAGAGCTGGATATCTAAAGCCACTAAGGAAAATCTCTGGAAGCCAGTAATATCTGTTATCTTATATCACAACACCCTCTCACTCTTACATACCACACTCTTCTGGAGCCAATATTAGTGCCCAAGTATATTTTCAGACTAAAATGTAGTGCTTACAGTGTTTTTTTATTGTTAAAAAAGATTTTTAGAGCTGGATATCCCCAAGAATCCCCTTAGAAGCATCCTTTGCATGCGTTGTAGTGCTACGGCTTGTGCAGCTCTCATTTGGGAACCAGAGTTTGAAAGCAAAACGTGACTTCGGCTCCCTCCTTCACAACTTCTTCTGTGGTGGAGCTGAAGGTTACTGTCGCCTGGTTAGGTCTGGTATACTGTTGTAGGTACCAGATGAGCCATCATTCAGCAGAGGTTATGAAGGGTTCTGGACATTGAAATGACCATGTCTTTGCTCATGCCCCTGGAACTCGTGGGATGCGCTCCCCGGGCTGGTTATGCTGGGCGTTGTGAATGATGCAAGTTGTTACTGACTAGGTGGGGTCAGTGTTCCTTCAATGGACACTGGAGCAGGTTCAGCACTAGGTGACTTGTTCCAAGGAACGCTCTATTATCTTTTGCCTATACCAGTTCGAGTGTTGTATTAAAGCACCATGAAATGTTATGTGCCCTTTCATTTTCATGTAGTTCTTTAACGCCCCCCCCAGCCCTCAACGCCCCATCCACTCTGCGTGGTCTGGGGAACTGCGGGAATGGATGGGTGTCTATGGCGTGCTGCAGCAGGCCTGACAGACACCTGATGCCCGGCAGTTTGTGACTAGGAATAGAGTATTCGTTGTTCGTAGCAAGAGGCACCGAAAAGCTCCCCACAGGGGAAGGAAAGGGGAAAATGGAGGCCGACCAGGCCGCAGCGCACGAGAAGCTCCAGTTTTATGGCACGACACGGAGGCCATATTATGCAAATCTCCTTTATTACCACAGCTCAGCAGCAATAATGTAATAGAACTTTGTGAACATTCTAAAGAGAAGACTAGTCCCTCTCTGACCAGGCATCTTCCTTCTTTGTTGCTGCTGCTCAGAAAGATAAGTACTGCTCTTCAAGCTTAGTAACTTAACCTATCACTAACTTTATATTTGACATTTGGTCTTTACCTGTTTGCTTAGACGCTATATATATATATATATCATATAATGATCATAACTATAACTATATTGCTTAAACGATAAACTCTTATTTGCCTTGAGCGTAAATGATATTTTGCCAGCAGTAACTGTATATCCTATATTTGTGCCTTTTGCCTTTTCCCTCGTTATTTCTGGACTTCCGCTTTCACCTCAAATGCTTTGTTTTTAAAATGCGCGATCTCAACGATCATATGCTTTAAATGAAAATAACCGCTCGCGCGAACGAACCCTAGCGCGTCCCAAGCCTCGATAACGGCTTACCTGGTCTCCCGCTTTCGGGATTGCTCCACAATCTTCTTTTCGAGCACGGTGAATTTCCGGCTCATACACGGCTAACATCGGGTCTTCCGACCCCAAAATACCTCACCGCAATCACGGTCTCTCGGCGATGACGCTCTCGGGGCAATGACGCGTACGCGCGTTAGAGGAAAGGACCCTAAGAACGGTCACGCACATCTCACAATGCGTGTAGCAACCATTTCATGCTTCATAGCAACCCATCACGCCGCGTATCGGTTATTTAACGATCTCCTCATCAAAACGTTTTCCCTTCACCTTTCCTTTACGCAATTAATCGGTAACTTTTCCGATATTCCCTAAAAATATTAGACTTGCTTAAAGCCATAAAAAAAAAAAAAAAAAAGAAGGAGGGGAAAGCCATACTTACTATATCAGAGGCATAATAATTAACAATGTCTACATCGCCCTCTCTCGACCAAAAGCTAGAGGAACTCGTCAATAAGGCTCTAGAGAAAGCCCTAGGCTCAATTGACGACGCTATTAATAAAAAATTGGACTCCCTTTCCAATCTACCCTCTACCAGTAAATCTAATGGGGTATCTAAAGGTAACAAAAAAAGGGCTATTATCCCGACTCAATCCAAAAAGGGCGCAAAAAAGCTGAAGAGCTCTATTTCTACAGGCCCTAGGGGTGCTGACCAGACTGGTGCCTCGGGCACCCCAGATGGGCATGATATAGGCCCAGAACTTCCTATCCACATCGACAGCGACGGAAGCTGTGAGGAAGAGATTGAGCTATCATGCTCATCAGGATTTAATACAGATGTGGAGGATGAGAATGCTAGACGAAGCGGAAGCTTAGAAGGGGCTTCTAAGGCCTCGGCCTCTAACAGTATGCCTCTAGACCCATTCGGGGAAGAAATGTTTGATCCCCTCCTAATTAAGCACCCACTCTCTCCGGAATGGACCCCCTCGCAACATATCGTTGACTACCTTTCATTCTGGCTTAGAAGGGAAATACCCCAAGAAGTCAGATCTAGACTCAGATCTGAATGCCCACGCCCATCCCTACCAAATAAAATCGCTACGACCCCAGAGTTAGACCCTAAGGTTGGGGCCTTTATAGCCAAAAACAACAGGGACCCCCAAGGAAAGGTCTAGACAAAGGACTAAAATCATGTCAAGATCGCCTCCTTGACGTAATAGGACCTCTTACTAAAATATTCGAAATGACAGAATCTGCTTATGTAGGGAATAACCAAATTGATGTCAAGGAGCTACGAGAATGGGTGCAAAGAGCGATATGCCTTGTTGGCAATGCTAATACTGCCATCTCCACAGAAAGGAGAAAAGGGGTCCTATTCAAAATAGATCCTAAACTCATTGAACTAGCCAAGAAAGACGGAGGTGCTGACTCACAAGGTCTCCTCTTTGGCGAGGACTTCATTAAAGAAATGGCCAAGTATGTGAGCGCCTTCAGCTCAATTCAAAAATCGCAAAAAGATATTAAAAAAGTATTCAATGATAGAGTTTTTGCCAGGGCCGGGAGAATACGGGGTCGTTTCCCCGGCCGCGGAACTCAATCTTCAAGACCCTTCAACACCCGCGGAGGGAGATTCTCCAACAACTACGGTTCCCAATTCTTTCCACAAAGACAGAGAAACCGAGGACGTACCTTCAGAGGCGAACGGAGACAACGTTCCTTTTCTTCAGGTAAGAACCTTAAAAGACCATTCAGATACCCCTCCAAGGGTGGGAGGGAGACTACGCCAATTTGCTGGGAACTGGAACTTAGTAA
Organism: Lissotriton helveticus; assembly: GCF_964261635.1. Lineage (NCBI taxonomy): Eukaryota > Metazoa > Chordata > Amphibia > Caudata > Salamandridae > Lissotriton > Lissotriton helveticus. Next base: position 466,558,682 of record NC_136073.1, on the reverse strand, counting down.
CACAAGACAACTGGGTCTTAGATACAGTAAAGGGTTACAAAATAGACTTTCTGGGTATTCCCTTTCAAACACGTCGCCCTCACGAGATCACTTTCTCTCTCAAAGACCGAGACCTAGTCTCCAAAGAAGTACAGCAACTGTTACAAAAAGGGGCAATAATCGAGACGGAAACAAGAGGTTTCCTCAGCAATGTTTTTCTAGTGGAGAAGAAGAACAAAGAACAAAGACCCGTAATAAACCTAAAAGACTTGAATCGTTGGGTAGTTTACCAACATTTCAAAATGGAGGGTATACACCTCCTGAGAGACATTTTGCGGAAAGGGGACTGGCTCACGAGGTTAGACCTGAAAGACGCTTACTTAACAATCCCCATCTGGGAACCTCACCAGAAATTCCTCCAATTCACTTGGTTAGGAAAACTCTACCAATTCTGCAGTCTCCCGTTCGGCCTATCGTCCGCCCCCTGGTGTTTCACCAAGGTACTACGCCCTGTAACCGCCTGGCTCAGGGGGAGAGGGGTAAGACTGATCATATACCTAGACGACATCCTTATAATGGCCCAATCGAAAGAGACTGCATCTCTCCACACCAACCTTACAATTCAAATTTTGGAACATCTGGGTTTCATCATAAATACCAAGAAATCTTGTACTATTCCCGACCAACAAACACAGTTCCTAGGCTTTACGGTAGACACTCAAGGCGGAACTGAAATTACCCTCCGAAAAAGTCAGGAAAATGAGGAAGGAATTGAGGAAGGCTCTTGCGAAAAAGACCTTCCCTCTGAGAGTACTGGCAAGAATCGTTGGCCTCCTTTCCTCGACGATCCAAGCCATCTTCCCGGGACCCCTCCATTATCGGGCACTCCAAAGACTAAAGGCGAATGCTCTAAGATCGAACCATTCATATTCCCATATGATTTCCCTAGATCAAGAATCGAGGACGGAACTCCTCTGGTGGCTCAGAAATGCGGAAGCATGGAACGGCAGAGCCATTTTCGGGGAACAACCGGATCTGATAAGAGAATCAGATGCGAGCTTGGCAGGATGGGGAGCGAGATGTGGGAAATACTCCACAGGGGGTCGTTGGACCACTCAAGAGAAGAGATTGCATATCAACTGCTTAGAATTACTGGCAGGTTCATTTGCGATTCGCTGTTTTACACCCAAAACAGCGAAATGCTGTGTGACATTACGCATGGACAATGTTTCGGCAGTCCGTTATGTCAACAAGCTGGGCGGTCCACATTCCAAGGGCCTAACGGACCTTGCGAAGAGTTTTTGGGAATATTGCTTGAACAAAGGTATTTCGGTAGTAGCGGAACATATTCCGGGTCTGAGCAATGGTGTCGCAGACTGGTACTCCAGGAATTTCAAAGATTCGAGCAACTGGAGACTAGACAGACAATTTTTTCTGACTATTCAATCAATATGGGGTCCTTTCAGGACAGACCTTTTTGCAGATCGCCTGAACACACAACTGAAGGAATTCTTCAGTTGGAGGCCGGACCCTCTAGCTCGGAAAGTAGATGCCTTTTTACAAGACTGGAGAGGTCTAAAACCTTATGCCTTCCCGCCGTTTGCCTTGCTTCCTCGACTTCTTCTTCATGCTCGACGCTACACCGAGGTTATGACCGTGATAACTCCCCTCTGGAGGTCCCAAGCCTGGTTTCCAGTCATCCTGGAAATGAGCATAGACTTTCCAATTCTAATACCCTCCTTCAGGGAAATACTCTCGGCTCCAGAGGGAGACGTCCATCCCCTCGTGGATCAGGGTCTTCTAACTCTGACGGCCTGGAGGATTTCAGGAGACAATGGCAAATCCCTGGGCTTTCGCCGAATGCTTTCAGACTCATTTCCGAGTCGTGGGCTCAAGGTACAAGGAAAGCATATCGACTGGCATGGAACAAATGGGTTCGCTGGTGTCTTCAACGAGATCACGATCCCGTTTCAGTTGATCTAGTTCGTGTTATCAACTACCTGTCTGAACTCTTTACTTCAGGACTCTCTTATAGAACCGTTAATGTCTATAGATCTGCAATTTCTGCAGGGCATTCCCTCATTGATGGTCTCTCCGTTGGACAGAACTTACTCACTAAAAAGATCATGAGAAGCATGAGAGTCATTAATCCTCCAACCGCTAAATATACCGCTCTTTGGGACGTAACACTGGTACTCCGAACCTTATCATCCTGGGGGGAGAACTCTTCCCTTTCTTTAAAACGTATCTCTTTCAAACTTACTGTTTTATTATGTCTGGTATCTTTCAGAAGAACCTCCGATGTCAAAGCTCTAGATATTTCTAGCAGATCCTTTCAACCAGAGGGTGTATGCTTCTACCTTAAGAGAAGAACTAAAACTTTATCTTCCTCTATCTTCTACCCTTTCTTTCCTCAGAATGAAAGACTCTGCGTGGTTAAATGTCTGAAAGAGTATGAGAGGAGGACTGCTAGTCTAAGATCAAATGAAACTCAGTTATTGATTTCCTTTAGATTTCCCCATCAAGGAGTTTCTTCTCCAACTCTAGCCAGATGGGTGAAAGGAGTTATGTGCGAAAGTGGTGTGAACACCTCTATTTTTGGAGCGCATTCCCTTAGGGGCGCTTCTGCTTCTAAAGCCTATTTTCTTGGTGGTGGTTTACAAGAAATTCTTAAGGCGGCAGACTGGTCTAATGATACTATGTTTAGATCTTGCTACTTTAGACCAATCTCTAATGTGATTGATAATGTTCTTAATGCACTTTGAACTTGCATAATATGGCCTCCGTGTCGTGCCATAAAATTTAGATTTTTCACAGCCTGCTGGGCAGAAAATCTGGATTTTATTAAGGACACGGAGGCTAATATTATCCCGCCTCTATTTCTTAATATGATTTGTAACCCACCCTTTTTTGTTTGAACAATATCTAGGAAATGTATTCTTCTTCTTTCAGATTAATAATCTACTGGGTTAGAAGCTGAAAATGTTATTCGTTGGAATTCTGATGCTGAAAGTTTATTCGTTGGAATCCTGTTCCTTAATCTTTTCTTCACGTTGATCATCTTTCTTCGCAGCCTGACAAGAAGGAAGATGCCTGGTCAGAGAGGGACTAGTCTTCTCTTTAGAATGTTCACAAAGTTCTATTCCATTATTGCTGCTGAGCTGTGGTAATAAAGGAGATTTGCATAATATTAGCCTCCGTGTCCTTAATAAAATCCAGATTTTCTGCCCAGCAGGCTGTGAAAAATCTAAAATTTTCCTGCTGAAGTGGGTTTAAAATATGAATATTCATCAGAAGGCTCCTGGTGTGTGATAAATACCAGCTCTGGGGAGAAGTAGCATTATCTGCGGACATGAGCCTGCAGCAGGATTAACCAGAGCTCTCAGCGCCCACCCTGCCAGGCAGACAGGGTGCAGCGCACTGGACGGCACTGCCAACCACACAGCTCGCTCAATCTCTCCCTGCCAACCACCGACAGCCACAAGCAGTCATTTCAATGCTTTCCCTGCAGGAGAGCACCACTGGCCGCGTGGCCAGGTGCAGCGAGGACACCACTGCTGTGCGAAACGGACAAGCACGCAAAGCGTCATCTGAGAACTGAACTGCTCTCGTGCCACTGAGTAAATTAAAGCACTCCCCTGGGCATAACCAGGCATCTGCATCCAATCTCACTCGCTAGATTACTGCAAGGACCAAACAGTTAACCCATGCTACACTGCATGGACTAAGATCACACTGAACTATATACTCCTTCCTCACTGGAAGCACTGAAAATCCTAAAGGTGCTATATTCGTTCAGTGCATGGTCATGCCCTGTGCCGTACAAGTACTTAGTCACTGCAAGGACTAAGATCACACTGAAATCTACTCCTTCGTCACTGCATGCACTGAAGATCATAGCAGTGCTATATTTCGGCAGTGCTTGGTCATTCCCGTACTATAGCACTTTGTCACTGCATGGACTGAGGTCCCACTCGTGCCATACTCCACCATTGCATGGATTGAATACCGAATCCATGCTGTACTCCTTTGCCAATGAATGGAATAAGGTGCATACTCTGGCATGTGTATCCCTCATAATACTAATTTTTCAAAAACCACAATTATCGCACTAATCCCACTTAACAGTCGCTTCTGTGTCACTGTACACAGCATCCCTGTGCATGCATCACTGCTTGGGAATAAACACACCAACACCGAAGAGATCAGCAGGGTATGAAATGTGGACGAAACAAAGGGTGGGATGTGCCCTGCGACACAGATCTCCATGGGGCTGTGCCATGCGAGGGAATCCGCAGGAGCGAGATCTACTGGGAAGATGGATCTACAGAGGGTGAGATCAGCTCTGGTAAAGAGGTAAATAAGGGGGACCTGGCACCAAGAGGAGATGTGCAGATGAGCAGAGGTGGCGATCTAATGAAACCTCAAATTACACTGGGGGGATCAAAATCCACAGATTACACTGGGGGGGCTCAAAATCCGCAGCAGTAACATGTAGTGGGACAGAGTGCTGCTGAGGGGGGAGATGTACCCAAGGGAGATCACAGGGGCTGCGGTGAGGGGCGGGCTCGCTGGAGGCCATCCTCACTGCAGAGGTGTCACAGGGGAGATGCTCTGGGTTTTGTTGGGGTAGGAGTAGCGTAGAGCCCAGTCTCGCGCACGGCCACATATTGAAAACAGATGGCCCATGCTCGCTCCCGCAAGGTGAATGCCAGCACAAGCGCTTGAAAAAAGCAGACTGATTTCTAAAGGTCATCTCCTAGAGCAGAGCTTGCGTGCTGCGCTACGCTCGACCTAAAAACTGACACTCAACGTTAGAGTTTAAATCCATAGTAAGGGGTTAGCAGAATACATGTGGAATAGCTTCTGGGACTGCCCTGCTATGACCTCGAAGGGACAATGCAGCAAAAGACCTAGAAGGCATTTAGATCAGCTTTGGCAAGCCCCACTGCGCCTAGGTTAGAACCTTAAAAACAAGGCTGCTATGTCCGAGCACAGAGGGTAGAGATTGAGATAGTGAGAGTAGGCAGGTCCGGACTTTCAGCTCAAAGTCCCAAAAAAACCTCCAATCCTGGGCTAATTGTTTCTCCACTGCAGCACTGAAAGTTTTAGAAATTTCTAACACCATTTTGAGGATTCATCATTGTTGATTATCTACGGTTAGAGTTTTAAATACTTATTTCTGCAAAACTACCGCCAAGAGTGTTTTGCCCGTGCAGAATTCTCCATAAGTCTCACTCACCAAATTATCTTCCATTGCAGAATCATCCCAAATAACTTTTTTTCACATTGGGTATGTTTTTCACAAATGTTTGTACATATCAAAGGAAATCTAGAAGTACAGTCACATACCTGAACATTTAAAATGCAACAATTAAAAAAATTTAAAAATTCTCATTGGATCTATATTAATGCCTTGGCATTCTGAAAGCACAGCACAATTATATTAACAGCCGTAATCTCATTCAATTGTTTTTTTGAAAATTATAAGCCATTAATGCGCACCACGCTCGGATTTATTTACCCAATAGCACAACTACTTTGATTTGTACACTTAAGGCTGCCTTTCAAGAATTCAAAGCAGGATGGCCAGACGGAAAACCGACCTACACAAAAACAAAATTGATTCCTCTAATTCAGGTCCAACCCTAAAATAATAGTGCTAAAAGATGGACTTTCACACCTGAAATTAGTTGGTTGCAGTCCAGATTTAATGCTCCATCACGGATTCACAACAACAGAAAGTTGACCTGGATGCCTACACAAAATACATGGAAAAAGCTGCAGGACACCAGGTAAGACTCCAAGTAATAAATTCAAGCCCTAAAGAAGATCTTAAAAAGGTCGTAATGGCCCTTGTAATCTTGAGACTAGATTATGGAATCTCTATTCTCACCAAGCTTACTGCTATTTGAAAAGCCCCATGAAAAAGTGGTCTTCAACGCAGCTGCAAGACTGAATAAAGAGGAAACCAGCATTGGCATAGTCAATAGGTCTCGGCTGTGCGAGAGCTATTGGCTTTGGCAATCTGTTTTAGCCATGTTGTACACCAGTGTGGCTGCAGTTCAGCATGGCTAAACGTTAGTAGCGTCGTGTGGGGTCGGGTAGATTGAGGGCGAGTCGATGGGGTAGAGTGGAATAGAGTATGTTGGCTTAGAGTAGCATGAAGTGGGGTAGATTGGTTTACAGTAGAGTGGGGTAGACTGGTGTAGGGTAGGGTAGATTGGTTTAGAGGGGGGGTAGATGGGCATATTTTACTGGGGTTTATTGTGATACAATGAGGTAGACTGGAGTGGGGTAGATTGTAGTCGGGTAGAGTGGAGTGAAATGGGGTCCCAATTGTGCGAGCAACGTAAGGACACAAGCACTTGGGCCATGCTCTAGGGGAAGGTCACATTTCAGGAAGAGGGAGGTACTGACTAGCAGGAAGCAAGTTATTAGGAATGGCTTTGAAGCTAAACAATGGTAAGTAATGGGACGGCTCCATGCCTACTAACACCAAACAAAATGTCTTAAAGAGACAGCACATGCGAGGTCTAAGTGAGACCTAAAAAGGGGAGCTAGGATGCAGCTGTTGCATCGTTTAAGGGGTGCGCACCACGCATGCCCACATATATTAAATTACACCAATATATATTTTGTGTATTAATTGAAGTGGATGGGTAAACAAAAAAAAGGTAGAACAATATATATTTTTTTGTAAGCGAGGATACGGGAAGAGACATGGAGAAGGGAGTAACACAGAGAGCTGGGGTGGTAGAAAGAGACAGGAAGGGGGGGGGAGCAACATGAAGGATGTTTTTCACAACCAGTGTCTTGCTGGCCCAACCTAAAAAGGGACCTCACATCATACCTGCATTTACATAGCTTAAATGGGTCTGCAACAAGTCAACTACGCTTTCAGAGCTGCCTGTTTCATATTCGAAACTCTAAAAACTGAACACCCTGACTGCTTGAAAAACAAACTAATAGTCATATGCACACAGAGATACCATCACAGCTCCAGGTACAAAGCATCCACATCAAAATCCAATAAGGAGTGAGTTGAATTGGAAATTTGGTATAATTTGCCAGCAAGAATGAGTCACAACTTTGTGTATCGTTACTGGATGAAGGTAATACGGGTTATGTCAGATGTCCTGGGACAAGAAATACCCACAGATGCCAGATGTTACTGTGTGTAACAGGGGAGTAAGTATGGCCGCAATACCAAGAGCCCTTGCTAATGGTGGCCAAGAGGAATATTGCCCAGGCGTGGTGGGCGGCCCTTCCACAGAGCGTGGGTCAGTGGAAAGCTGACTTCGATTAGTGGTGTATAGCAGAAAAAGTCGTATGTGAGAGCAGGTGCTGCCCAAGAAGTGGGAGAAGGTCTGGCATTATTGGGCCGCTCATATGGGCTTGTAATGTAACAGGCAGGAGGGGTGTGTGGGGGGGCGTTACAACCTCTAGATGGCGCAGGAACTTTAGTAACAGCCTGCACAGTACTGTCAGTTCAGGGATCCAGCAATTAGAGTGAGCACTGTATTATGCAATGTTTTGCCATCCATGCTCTTGATTACTGTACTGCACACAGCACTTTGTTAAATATGTTCAATAAAAAGACTTGTTTAAAAAAAAAAATGACACAACCCCGCCTCATCATTCAAAAATCACCTAAAACAAAATATCACCTATTCTAAAAGCAGACACATGCATGCTGATGGGCTCAAGTACCTTCTATCAACACATCACATTTACCCACCATGACCAGATACTACCTGTAGCTCAGCTGAAACAACCATATAGTTGGTCTACTTGAACATTTAACATTTTAAACACTTCTTTACTCTCCTCCACTATTTTCTGCTTCTATGACTTCGCTGTACTTTTTAGCTTGTCTGGGCGACTGAAAGTTCTACATTTATTACAGTACCAAGTACACTTCCACAGTAGAGAAAAGTCTAAAAGAACAAAATAAATAAAAATGCATACAGGGTTGTAAAAAGTATCCACAGAATTTAAGAGGTAAACCGACTTACTGGCATGTAGTGATCAGTGCCATACCTCAAAGGGTTCTCAAAAACTAGGGGAAGGTTTACATTAAAATCCCTATACAGAACAGATCAAAGAAGACAAATACAATTATGTGTTCCGTGAATAGAAAAAAGCAAACAGACCTACAGCTTGCGAGTGTAGGAAATATCGAAAGAGGGCAAAGACCTGGTCATGAACAGTATTAAGATCACAACAAAAACAATATATCCAATATTTACAACTAACATGCAGTGATATATTGTACATATTTAGTGATTTCAGGCCACATGCATTAAAAAAAAGCAATAAAACATAAGCCAAAAAAGTGGAGTTGTTTCATCCTTACCATGCTGTACAACAGTGGAGGAGAACTCCACTTTCAACGTCTGGTGTACGCAGCCCTTGCACGGCAGGACCCCTTGAGAAGAATTCCCTAGTTCAGTGCCAATATGTAGTTTGCCACACATTAAAAACACATATAGGAGCAGCCAAGTGTTTGCAAGCCTCATGGTCATGAAATATGCCTGTAAGTCCACAGAATCAAATCGCACTGGGTTTAAAGTGTTCGAAGGCAGTTCATGTTTGTAGCTTCAACGCGCCGAAAGGAAGGGATCGTGTCACAGACTTCTTTGGCCAACGAGATGTCTAGATTTCATGGTCTTCCTGTGGGTACGCATTGCGGAGAGTCTTTCATTTCTTTCTTCGCTTCTTCTCCATCGTGGATATACGTCCTCTCAATCGGGGTGAGGAAAAGCTGTCTTAAGTTCCATTGCTTTAGAGGAAGGAGAACTATGTAGACGAAGGGTTTGGGCCTCAGAGCAATCTATCCTGCAGGACAAAAAAGGAAACATGAAAATGTGGTCAAATAATTTCAGGAGTATAAACTCTTTTGTGTGAAATAAAGTAAAATAATTTGAAAGTGGTCAAGTCATTCATGAACACAATACAATATATATATATATATATATATATATATATATATATATATATATATATATATATATATATCATTTTTCATTTTCCAATCTTTATTTCGGCCATTTGGCCATAAAAGATGAACAGTACACATATACATCACAGATAAATCAATTCATACAAGGATAAAACCATTGGAATGTATATACAAGAATGCTTTAAAAACTATACATCTGAAATTTTAAGAAGGACCCAACGTCTTTAAAATACGGTTGCGCGTGTACCAAACCTTGATAAAAAATTTTGTTAATGCAAAAACAGTTGGGCCAGAGACATCAGATTTTAAAATCCTATACATTGGTGCATATTCCCTACAGCCCATATTCCTTATCAGTGGGAGGAGCCAGTATTTTCTAGCTGCCTTGTAGGCTGGGCAGAAAAAAGCCACATGTAGATCGGTTTCCTCCATGGCATCACAGGCCGGACACTGCTTTGTAATGGAGCATGATGCCCAAGTGCTTGTAAAAGAACGGAAGGGCAACGTGCCGTATCTCCATTGGAGAAACAGCTTCCTGGCAAGTACAGGGGAGATAGGATCCAATACCTTCTCAAACCTATAAAGGTCCTTGCTTTGCAAAAACACAGAAGATAAGGACCCTTCTGCCTGCATTACTCGGGCCCTAGCTAATTTTTGTTCATGGTATGTGTTGGCCAGGGACCTTTTGGTGATGTTTAATACGGCATTCGCCGGATCTGTCCATAAGTCAGGGAGCCCTAGTTCCATACAAGTGGCTTGGATGTTTTTGACCCAGGGGATGTCAAGCGCTTTTGGGTGGTTCAGTAATTCGACCAATATATATATATACTCCTCACTCTGCAAGACCCACTCATCTTTGGTTACTTGAATCTTACTAGAAAGATATAGAACTGTAAAATTAGTCCATACCAAAATGTAATTTTAAGGTAGATTCATCAATCCATAAAGAAGTAATAATACTAAAACAAGCTATAGAGGAGCATCATTAGGTCCTAAATACGAAGATACTGGCATTATAACTGCTTGATGGAAGTTGTACAATTATCGCCCAGTCACTGGATAGGTCATTACAGTCATGAGGAATGGGGAGACTGAAAAGAATTTGCAACAAAAGAAAAACTTTACCAATTTCTTCTCTCTTCATTTCCAAATGCAGATTTTGAGCCACTGAATAACTGATCTGCAGCCCCTCCCCACCAATGGGCTGGAAAATGCAGAGACATGCACAAACCATTTAACAGTACTCAAAATAATGAGGGTAGTGGAGTTAATCACACTCAGCAACTACTGGGTGTGATAAAGTGCAAAGCCTCTACTAAATCTCAGCAGGTCAAAGCCGACGGAATTTAATAGGGGAAAAAGGCCCAGGAAATATCTGGCTATACAGATTTTGGCGCACTATGTAACAAAATCTGCATGTTCTGACCAATTTACTGGGCAACACTTGTCCTAGGTTCTATGTTCACACGCAATAAATACCAAACCCCACAGTGTAGGATTTATCTCAGATGTGTTAACTATAGCACCCTTCTCCTGGAAACTCCTAATGATGGACTAAGATCAACACACCAAATCCTTTTGGTGGTGTCAAAGTAAAGTTTTAAAAAACACAGCTATATGATAAGATGAGAAAGACCACAACAGTCAGAAGCTGGTCAATGGGAAAAGTGTTTACATTATTTAAAAGTCCGTTGTTTTACCATTTGGCAACTTTATTTTCTGTAGCAATGTACTAACGCCACAGTGTTTGTAAGTATTCCCGGATGTCATATTTTAAGAAAAATCCTTTTCTAGGTTTTTAGTAGGTTCTCTTTACTTCACGACGTCATACCTCAAGACCTACATATAACTGCATAGAACTGAATTTGAATGACCGCCTGGTCGAGGTCTGGGATATTAGTGGTCCCCCCCAAAAAAATGTAATCAAAGATTTATGCTCCAACTGCAAAGCTCAGCCAGGGTTGTACAGAACTTGTGGGGTCTGAGGTGATACACAGATTGTTTTGTGTTACGAAGCGCACAACAAACACAATTCTCTTCCACATATGGTGTTGGTGCAAAAACCCAAGACAATGTGAAACTAAATTACACTTCCATGATCCAAACACCACTCCTTCCGCTCCTGACTGGGCAAAGACAGTTGTTACCAACCTAGTCCCAAAAATTGAGGCTACTAAGTATTCTTCTTGCCTCCCACTATCATTATTTAATTTCTGTTTGCCGCTAGTTTCAGTCAGATGCTACCTGTGCATGGATTTATTTCAGACAGGTTTTCATTTAATTTATAGTGACATTCGGGCCCTCTTCCCAGTTTAAGTAAGAGGTATCTGGGAACTGCCCATTTACACCTCAAACTGGAAGCTGTGCTGAAGGTCAGAGAATTGACAGATATAAAATGTCAGCTACGAACACCACACATGATAGACTGGAGGGAAGATCTTGAAATGTGTCTGGGCGTGGACGCTTTGTACACCATCATGTCCAACCATTCCTCAGATGCACCATTTAACTATTCAAAGGTGCGTCGATCAGCTTCTGCGTGCTGCTCTAACATCAGTTTTGAGGACAGGGTTGCTTGTGTTGAAAGGAATTAGACTGCTGTCCTTTCCATTGACTGCACTCCATGGACGGTTCTGTTCAGAGCAAGGAGGCAGTTCATGATTAAAGGTTCACACGATACATCTTGAATGGTAAAGCTGTGAATAAACATATCCACAGTGTCCACATAGAAAATGCAATTAACAATAAATAAACCTTTGTGTTAAGCGGAAACTATGCGAGTGCCACTGCAAAGAAATATGCTTTTGAATGACTGAAGATCAACACGGAGGGCAAGAAAACAAGAGCCTAAACGCAATGCCACGGTTGATTTGTCTTTAATAACCTTGACGTAAGTCATGAGGTCATTCTTGGACGATAGGTTTGGGTGGAGTACCAGAAATTCACCAAGCAAAATACATTCTTGGGCTACCCTCCAAGCAATGTGTAATGACATACAAGAAGCACACATGCCCGTCAACAACCTCCTGAACTAAATAGGGCACACAGTCTAATGCATAAATTAACAGACCTCTCTCCTCCAATGCCACTTGCTTACCACTAGTACATTTAAACATAGGATCCCAGAGCAGTGTCGGCTGCTGCAATTAAAGACGACACTTCTATATTGAAATTGGCATGTTCACATTACATCATATTAAAAACATTCGGATTCAGAAATGAATCACTCATAGGCAAAGAGTGGGCGATTCTCACAAGGGTTAGAGGCTACAACAACTGATTCAAGAAGATCCTACCTGAAACATCCAACTTATGAAAAAATATTTCCAAATTACACAGAAGTAAAAGTGCCTTCTGGTTAAGTGTCCTTTTACGCTTGTATCAGTAACTGTAAGTGGAATACCAACTTGGTTTGCCTAATCAAACTCTACAATTGGAAGAAACCCTCAAGCCTTGATGGCCAGCTAGAAGATTAAAAAAAAGTTGCATGCAACTTGAGTTTCAGGCAGCAGTCGCATCGTTACACAAGGTCAAACAGCCACACACCTTCGAACATTTATTACTTTATGCAGTTCATTCTGGGCAGGGTTAATGGATCCTGAAGGGAAGCCAGAGGCTTCTCTATTACTACTCAATATCTATTGAAGGCCCACCTCAACTGCACAATAAACAGATTCTCAACGCCTTACAATAATTTGTGGTGTTATACTTTCCCTAAAATGTCTGAAACTTTAAAAAGGGTCAATAATAGTATCCGTCACCTTAACTTGTAGAAAGGAAAGAGGTTCCAACTCCGGGTCAAGCCATTTTTTCCAGAGAAAATCTGAACAAAGTTCATAAAGTAAAAGTGTCATTATCATTACACTCAGTTATCGAAACCTTACTCTCCATTCATTGCCTAATGCAAGTCCTCAGAAATCTCAAATTCTATACTGCAACTCTGTATCTGTGATCCCCTCAACAAAAGAGGTAGGTAGTCAAATGGAAATGCGTCCGAGCACACATTTAGCTTCAAATCGTCTCCTTTCCATCGTTTGAAGTACTCACAGGTCAGTGCCACTTACAACTTCCAAAACTGCCTCCCTCATCTGACATACAGTCCCCAGGCCAGATAAAGATTTCACTGACCAGGTCACGAAATCCAACTCCTCACGGACTTCTTCCAATCCGCTCCAACATCCCGTGCCATTTCAATTTCTCCACAACTCGTCCCAGAAATGTATCGGAGACTCTCCTCTTAACACTCAGAGCTTAGACAACTAATTTAAATACAAACACCCAAAAAAAGTCAACCTCTAAGACCCAGTCATCGCTCCAAGCACAGTCTCTACATTTGCCTCCCACAACTTCCCTATTGCACCCACACATTGCTCTTTCCTCAAACACACTGTACGCTTACTCTTTAACATATATAATCAGAAAATGCAAGCTCTATTGAAACAAATAACCCAACCAAACACTTTTTTTAAGCAAAAACAATCTGCTCTCTGGTATTGCAATGAGCTGTACATCTCCAAAAAGCCCATAAGGCAACATAAAAAATAATGGCACCAATTCATTTACTTTTTACAACTCAAACTAAAGTAATTTTTCACACCACATACAATGGACATTTCTGCAGCAGATGGAATTTTACCTCAAACCACCACATAAGCATAGACTGACTGCAAGGCCTTATTCAAAGGAAGGTAACACTGCATCAGCCCTACAGTGGCAATGCCTGAACTCAGTCCAAACCCCCACACTGCACTTGTAAGTCCTAAACAAATCTTAAAGAAGGATACAATTGAAATCAATATCGGTCAATCAAAAATCTCTACCCTAAATACCATTCACTTATACTCATATTCAACCCCACCAGTGTCTTTTCTCCATTGGCTAATAATGTTGCCCTAATCTCATTTTTTATCATCATAATCATTCTTTCTGGCCCTTCCTATTGTTACTCTTAGTCAATGAATTCCTAACCCAAATCAATGACCATTCCTCTCTGAAAATAGGCCAGATGTTGTACTTTCAGAAAGTTAAACATAAGTTTTCCGACCTCAGCAACTAGCACACAATTACACATCCACCATTCTGCAGCCATTATTGGGAGCAGTTGCAACCACAGGAAGTCCACCTGGAATCACACGACCAACAAGACTACCAACAGGTCTTTAGGACTCACTGCAACACAAAACTACCACTACTCAGGTAGTCAAAGATCCCCACGTGATAAATGACTGCCACTTATGATCATTGACCGTACTGGACCGCTCTGCTACATCTGAAACGATTGGCAATGCTTCCTTCCAGCAAAAGTATCAGGGGTGGGAAAAGGTCATAAGCCAGTTTGCGAATGATCGTCCTCTTTAAAAGACACACCCAAATCATCCATATGGAACCCTGTCAATCACTATCTCTGAAGTAACTCCCAATCCCCCTAGTGACCCAATTTACTACAACTTGTAAATAGAGCCCATAAGATAGATTCTTAAAAAAGGCAACCTTCACTTGCAGCTCCATATCAACAATAAAAAATACAACATTGATGTCCAAAAAGCAGGCCCTCCTTCCCTACAGGTACATTCAAGGGGGTATGCCTCAGGATAGCAGTCAATCAACCAAATCGATCAATCAATCAAGCATTTGTAAAAGCACACTAATCAGCGCCTTGAGACACTCACGGGTAAGGGGAGGGGGAATGCTGCTACTTTTCGAAGAGCCAGGTCTTGAGGCGTTTTCTAAAGGTCAGTACGTCTTTGGATGGGGAGGGTGTTTCATGTCTTAGCGGCGAGGTGGGAGAATGATCTGCCGCCGGCGGTCACTCTTCGGATGCGGAGGACAGTGGCGAGGGAGTGGTCGGCGGAGTGGAGCTGGCGGGTGGAGGTGTAAAAGCTGAGTCGGCTGTTGAGGTACACTGGTCCGGAGTTGTGGAGTGCTTTGTGTGGTTGGGTGAGGAGCTTGAAGGTTATCCTCTTGTTGATGGGAAGCCAGTGCAGGTCTCTCAGGTGTGGTGTGATGTGGCTGTGGCGAGGGATGTCGAGGATCAGGCGTGCGTAGGCGTCCTGGATGCGTTGGAGCCGTTTCAGGAGTTAGGCCGAGGCTCCTGCGTAGATGGCGTTTTCCGTAGTCCAGTCTGCTGCTAACTAGGGCCTGGGTGACCGTCCTTGTTTCGGTAGGGATCCACTTGTAGATCCTGTGGAGCATGCAGAGGGTGGTGAAGCAGGAGGAAGAGACTGCGTTGACCTGCTTCGTCATGGAGAGGGTGGAGTGGAGGATGACCCCTAGGTTGCGTGCGTGGTTGGTGGGCGTTGGAGCTGTTCCTAGTGCGGTCGGCCACCAGGAGTCGTCCCAGGCCAACGGAGTGGATACGAGGAGGAGGACCTCGGTCTTGTCAGAGTTCAGCTTCAGTCGGCTGTTTCTCATCCAGTCGGCGAAGGTCTTCATTCCCTTGTGGAGGTTGGTTTTGGTGGTGTGGGGTCTTTGGTGAGGGAGAGGGGTCAGCTGGGTGTCATCAGCATAGGAGATGATGTTGAAGTCATGCAGTCGTGCGATGTGGACGAGCGGTGCCATGTAGATGTTGAACATTGTTGGGCTGAGGAGTGAGCCCTGGGGTACACCGCAGATGATCTCGGTGGCTTCGGAGCAAAAGGGGGGAGGCGGACGCTTTGTTCTGCCAGAGAGGAAGGAGGTGGTCCAGTCTAGGGCCTTCTCTTGGATCCCGGCTTCGTGGAGGTGTGTGCGTAGTGTGCAGTGGTAGACCGCGTCGAAGGCGGCTGATAGGTCCAGGAGGATGAGGGCTGCGGTTTCTCCGTTGTCTAGCAGGGTCCTTATGTCATCAGTGGCGGCGATGAGGGCAGTTTCGGTGCTGTGGTTGCTGCAGAACCCATACTGGGACGGGTCCAGGATGCTGTTCTACTCGAGGAATCTGGTCAGTTGTTTGTTGACAGCCTTCTCGATGACCTTCGCCGGGAATGGGAGCAGGGAGATGGGTCGGAAGTTCTTGAGGTCCGCCATGGGTTTCTTGAGTAAGGCGTTGATCTAGGCGTGCTTCCAGCTCTCCGGGAAGGTTGCTGTTTCGAAGGAGCTGTTGATGGCTTTCCGGAGATGGGGTGCGATGGTGGTGCTGGCTTTGTTGAAGATGTGGTGCAGGCATGTGTCTGACGGGGATCCGGAGTGGACGGAGTTCATGATCTTAATGGTGTCATTGTCGTTTATGTTGGTCCAGGAGATAAGGCGGCTGTTGCAGGTGGTGGTCGTGGGGGTGGAGGTTTCCGTGGTTGCTGGGGTGGTCGCGGTGTTGAAGCTGTCGTGGATGTCTGCGATCTTGAGATGGAAGAAGGTGGCCAGCGAGTCGCACAGGTCTTGCGAAGGTGGGATGTCGTTGGTGTTCGAGCTGGGGTTGGAGAGTTCCTTCACGATGTTGAAGAGCTCTTTGCTGTTGTGTGCGTTGTTGTCTAGGCGGTCTTTGAAGGAGGCCCTTTTGGCGGATCTGATGAGGTGGTGGTGTCTGCGGGTGGCGTTGTTGTGGGCTGCGTAGCTTTCCAGTGTTCGTTCACGGATCCAGTTCCTCTCTAGCTTTCTGCAGGTTTGCTTGGAGGTCTTTGGATAACCAGCTCGCCTTCTTTCTGGTGTGTTTGTTGGGAGAGTTTCTTGGGGCAAGGGTGTTGGCGTAGCCGTCGATCCACGGTCTGAGGTTGCGGGCTGCGATGTCGTGGTCGGTTGGGTCTGCGTTTGGGCTTAGGGAGAGGGTGGTGGTTAGCTGGTCTTCGTTGACTTTGCTCCAGACGTGGCGAAGCATCTGTTGGGTATGGTGGTGTGTGGTGGCTTTTCGGTAGGTGAAGTGGATGCAACGGTGGTCGGTCGCTGAGAAGATGGGGTCAAGCACATGGCCGGCAGAGTGGGTGGATGGGTGTTGTGACAAGTTGTCTGAGTCGGAGGTTGGCGAGGTTGGAGTCGTCGTTGTTCGAGGTGGAAGTTCACGTCCCCGAGGAGGATGTAGTCCATGGAGGCGAGGGCGTGTGTGCTGACAAAGTCGACGATTGAGTCACTGAACTGTGGTCGAGGACTGGGGGGTCTGTAGACGAGGGTATCTCGGAGGGTGGTGTTGGGGTCGGTGTGGATCTGAAAGTGCAGGTGTTCGGGTGTGCTGAAGGTGTCATCGGTGTTTGTCGAGATTGAGAGTATTCTTGTGGACGATGCCAATTCCTCCTCCTACTCGGTTGGTGTGGTCCTTGCGGGTGATCTTGTAGCCTTCTGGGATGGCTATGGCGATGTCGGGTGCCGAGGAGTGTTTCAGCCAGGTCTCCGTCAGGAAGGCGACATCTGGGGTGTTAGTGTCGAGTAGATCCCAGAGTTCAACGGCGTGTTTGCGGGCAGAGCGGGTGTTGAGAAGGATGCATCTGAAGTGGTTGGCTTCTTAGGTAGGTGCGTTGGCAGGCCAGATGCTGATGAAGCTGCAGTTCCGGCAGGTGAAGGGTCCTTTGGTGCGCTTCGGGGCGGCCAGGCAGCAGGTGCGTGATCGTCCGGAGTGGAGGGCGAGGAGGGTGCTGGAGTCGTAGCGGAGACGGGCTTTGTGGCGTTCGCGGGTGCCAGGGGTTCTGGCACTGGGCGCGGTCCAGGCACAACAGTTCTTGCAGACACAGCCCTTGCAGCAGTCCAATGGGGCCCATGCTTTGCCATGAGACGACATGTCATGCTTTGTATGAATGGCACAGACTGTACTCCAACCCTGAAAGAAGAAACTACATTCATAGATCACATCACCGGCCTCACAGGAAGCACTGAACCTATTAGGAACACAAAGACTTTAAGGCTAGGCATCAGGCCTAGCTGGACCACCAGTGAGCACATTCTCTACGAATGTGTCATGGAGTCAGACTCCTTTTAATTTAGTCCAACTGCTATAGGAGCTGCTGTATATAAAATTCTGTGAAATGCAGATGGACCGCTTTTGAGTAGGTTTCATTTGGGAGATACAAAAAATAGTTTACAGAGACCATGAGCCAGAATGGACGCTCTTTAATTTATGCACAAGATGTTATGACCCTACAGTATATAAATGCATGGACCAGGTTCTGAGTCTGCCCCTGTAAGTTAACAGCAAAAGCAGACTCTACATAAAGGAGTGCCTATCAAGGGAAAAGTCGTAGGGCAATTAGCAGAAAAACAAGCTACATTACCATACCTCTAGCACAACCCTTCAAAACCTGAGATAGTCCCCTCTTCAGTACCAAATATGATTAAACGTGCGATAGCAACATACGCCGAACACCAAATTGTGTGAACTGGGTCTCAGATCATGTGCAGCGTACAACTGATGAGGATGGCTCTTTGCATGGTTGTTGAACTC
This sequence comes from Lissotriton helveticus, assembly GCF_964261635.1. Classification (NCBI taxonomy): domain Eukaryota; kingdom Metazoa; phylum Chordata; class Amphibia; order Caudata; family Salamandridae; genus Lissotriton; species Lissotriton helveticus. The sequence goes on along the minus strand of NC_136073.1, from coordinate 466,540,401 downwards.
TGTTGTTGACCATGTACAGCCAGCAGCCATTTGGTTTTTTGCTAATCTATTCTAACAGGGTTATGATTAAAAATGTCCTTTTATCAAAAATGTACATCTAGGTCATATTGGAGGATGGCAATATTTTTCAAAAGTTAGAAAAAGCAAAGAATGTTATTTTATTTATGTGTATGGCTCTGTTGCAGGTTACCTGTTAGGGAAGGTAATCAAGGGTTAATCTAATGGTTCATCTGGATTCAAACTATCTCTGCGCTCTTTAGCACCATCCTTCCATCACAGTGTTAAAAACGCTGCACATACATTAAATGATCACAGCAATTGAGTCAGAACACCACATTGATGTAAGCAGATTCGGAGCTGAAAAAGGTATGTACAGTCAATGATTCAATCTTGTCCTCGCTCTTTACAGAGCCCTTTTGCTCATCATACTTGGAGGTAAAGACTGACCTAAAGAAATTTCCATTGGTGCCCGCAAAATCTAAAACTAAGCCATGCATTACATTGAAAGCATTATCCGTGCCATTTCTTGCTTCATCATCTGAAGCTCCTTCCCTTAAAATATAATAGTAATTCATTACTTAAAGACAAAACCTTGGAGATGGTGTCCAGTTGCTTGTCACAAGAGCGGCTGGACGCTGTTAAGCCATATACCTACACTAGATGATCACTCGCAAGAAAGGATTCATTGGCATCCTTTTCTTTTTGAGTTCGACATCCAAACGCATTGAGAGACTGACACATTGACACAAAAACGTGTGCTCGTACTCTTCCTTCCACTCCTAGAAAGGAATAGGGCACCAACCAAGATTTGTAATCTAATCCCAGAACAACAGTGAGACAAAGGTGGTAGGTGGGATGAACATATGGCAGTAAGTAACTGTTTTATTGATTTCTTATATAGTGCTTATCTACCCCTACTGCCTCCCTCAAAGACCTCAACAATGACAGGGGAGACAGGAAACGAGGGAACAAGATACAAGAAGCCTTGAGAATGGAATGGTCTTTACAAACATCTCAGCATACAGAACCCCAAGGCTGGCTACCCACAGCACACTGAATGGCAAATAGAGAGGGAGGAAAACAGAAAGGCCTACAGACCATCCACGTGCTAAAACATGAACTTGTGTATGACTATCCTGAAGCTATTGCTTGAACCTGACTGGACCAACCTACAATCACCAACTAATCACGCCAGATGGATACCCACCAGAAGGCGTCGCAAGGAGCTCATCTGCTTCCTTTTTGGCTGGCGAGTTGGCGGTGCCACCTACTCATTCAGCTGCCTGCCATGTGGGGGTCTCCACTGCATAGAGTGGCGGCATCCAGTTTGGCATACTCTTGGTTCTGGCCTACTTTCCTTTTGACCCGGTACTTAGCTGATGTGCCAGCAGTGCCACATCCTTATGCAACTGCCTGCCATATGGATCTGTCCACTCTGCAACTCTTTCTGTGTGCCGGTCCTTGGCCCTGCTTAGCCATGAGTTGAAGGCTTCCACATGCCCTCCTCCGATGTATAATGGTGGCACCTGGCGCCTGCTCTTTTTGAGTGCCGGCCCACGCTCCTTCAGATTGGCATCATACACAGATCCCACTGGAGTAGGGCTGATCTCCTGTCCTGGGGTTGTCGCCATCTTCCTGCAGGGTACTGAGCTCTCATGATGCTGGACGTGACTTGACCCTCTTAGGAGAATTGTGACATGTGCCTCATGTTACAGGGTGCCTTCCAGCATCACACAGAGCCACCATATGACTCTGTACTGGTTTATTGGCTATCTTAGGCAGGGCAGAGAATGGCTCCAGAGTGTACTGGCCTCCAACACACAGAGTGAGTCAAGGAAGATTATATGTTGACACAATACTAGAAACTCAAATTGAAAGGAGATGTCATTCAGATAACCCATCAACACAAAACCTTGGAGTTTAAATTTATAGTCATCAAGGATATTTTATGGGGAAGGCAGGGATAACAGCAAATAGGAACTCCTTGACTGACTGGGCAAAAGAGAAATAAAGCTCCTGGACAGACCTCTCAAGTCCACTAAAACACGACTAGAACTTTGTCTATTGAAACAGAAATAGGACTAGTTCACTGGACTGGGTAGGCAGGGTTAACATTAGTGAAGGTCTCCTCGACTGTCTGAATAAAAAAGAACAAAGGGGTTACCACGGATCATGTCTTGTGTTCTTTTCTTCCCACCGTATAGAACTGTATGAATGTATGTATAATGCTCATTGTAATCTCACTAGGCTTTTATACTATGTAACACTACAAGTCCAAGTGCCAATACACACAGAAATGTAAAGGCATTGATACAACTAGCGCAGCCGTGCTCTTCCTTCCCTTATCCTTTTCTCTCACGTTTCCCCTCTTTTGCCTGTCCTTCCTTCTTTTCTTTCCGTCACTGTTTGACGTGTTTATTCTCACGGTAGCCATACAGGTGCAGTTCCCTCAACAGTGTAATCACATGTAAAATTTACCTGAGATACATTTTGGTTACCCTGATATATGACTTCTGTATACCTTGTGAAAATCACTAAAGTATTTTGAAATTTAAAAAAAAAAAAAAAAAAAAAAAAAAAAAGGAGGACTTCCTGGACAGTCCACCCGCATTCATTGAAACAGCAACAGGCTTGTTCACAGAAAGCCAGTTTGACCATCATTGTATTGGAAACAGGCTTCTGAAAGGTAATATGATCTCCCTCCCTGTTGACACTCACCTAATCAGTTAGCTACAGACTCGCACATACAAAATCCATTGTGTAAGCGTCAGTCTAACTAGGCCTGGGGAGTATTAAATCAAACTACTATTATCAGCTCTCTCTAATATGAGCCTTTGAAGAAGACCAATGAAAAATGAAGCTTACCTCAATCTGAGAACGACTTAACGGGATACCAATGACAGAAAAGGACCCCGTTGCCAACACACTATTTAATATTATATATAATATGTCAATAGGTAAAAGCATTTCAGAATCCCATTAGGTCTAGCTTAGGTCTCTGGTGAACTATCCGGACTGATATTCTAGCCTAGTAGTAAGTTCCTCTTACAACACTATAGATCTTCTAGGTGGCACTGGGCTGTCCCCGTGTAGAAAATTACCTTCCCAATGTTAACCACCTTGATAACAGATTTAAGAAAGCTGGCCCCAACTGCTTTAAGATCATCATTGACCCAGCCTCTCAAGAAATGCATTTAGGAATCAAACACAGACTTTTGAAAGAAATCACAAAAACTCGTCTTTGGCCTCTACTACAGCATGAAAAAAGCGTGCCTGAAAACTGATCCCTTTATTAGGTTTTGCCTCGGCAATGCGTACGAAGTACGCATGCGCTAGCAAAATCTAATGTTTTGCAGTGGGGAACAGGGACTCGCCCCCTCCTCCCATTGGCTAGCTCCATAAATGGAGGCTAGCCATTGGGAGACGGCTCTGTCCGTCAATCCCGGACCAGATTCGGGGGCGTTCCCGAGAATTTTTCCCTTTTGGTGACGTCAGCCGAAAGCCTGTTCTCGGGAACGCCCCCGAATCTGATAAGGTACTAGTGGCACCCCGAGCGCTCTGCCGCCTCCTACTACGGTGCAAACGCTGCCTCCCTGATTGCCACCGCTGCCCGGGGCCGAGAATAACTTGAGGACCTCGCCGGGGCCGCGGAGAGCAAGAACGAAGGAGGCTGCCCTCCCATTGGCTGAGGCGGTCGAGCCCCCTCAGTGCCGCCGCGCTAGCCCATCACACGACCAGGAAAAAAAACAGCCAAATGACCAGCACAATACAGTAAATCCGAAGGACCTCGGGTGAAGGCGTTGTACACATGAGTGCTGCGCCCCCAGGAGACATTAAAGAGGGCAAATCAATAGCCCCTAAGCATACCCTTTACCGAAGAAAACTCTAGCACACAATAACACACAGAGGAGCATTCGCCGACACTAGCCGTGCCAGCCCTTCCCCCACACACTAGAGGTACAGGCATATGGACAAACCAAACTGCACAGACAGCAGGCCAGAGCGGCCGTCACCGTTCGACCCTAACCCCCCTCCCACCCGAAGACAGTGCAGGGCACCCAGGGGGAACAGCCAGCGGCGCTAGAAGACGGCCCAACTCCCAGGCAGATGTCAGCCTAAAACGCTGAGTTGGGGCGGGGGGTCAATACATTTAACATCAAATCTACTCTGGTGCGTCGAGGGACGCTTTTTCTCAGCTTCCTCCTCCCCTCAAAATATAAACACTCACCTTGCGTTTTAACAATTTATAAAGAACATTTGTCTTAGCGTAGGCTGGAAAATATTTATCTCATCTATGAAAAAAGTAGAAACATCCGCCATAAGAATTATTTCATGTGCCTACATCATCCCAACGAAGTTGTTCTACAATGAATACCCGGAGTGGGTGCATGCTCCGTTTTTCAGCGCCTGTGGCGAGGCGGTGCGTGTTCCAAGTTCATTATTTCGCCTCTTCGATGCTGGTCATTTTGCAGACCCTGCGGACGGTGACCTCCAGCTACGCGGCATCTACAGTGGCAGCAGAGTGCGGGGTGAAGTGTGCCAGGGCACCCCTCTGCAGGGAGACTCCGAGCACCAGCCCGTCGCACAATCTACCCTGGCGCGCACAAGTTAGAGAGGCCCACATCTGCTCCAAGGGGGAAACAATCCCAGGCGAACTGGAAGCATCACACGCCAGCCGCCTCCGCGCTCCTCTGGAAAATCCGTGTCCGATGCGCACAGGGGCTGCGGGGAGAAATCTGAAACCGGTGCCGTACACTGCCGCTCTGGAGAGGGAGGGACAAGTGTAGCCGAGAATACCGAAAGCCCTCGCCGCGGAACTCCCCTCGGGAGAAGGTAAAGCTCAGGGGCCCATGATACCCCGCAAACAATCCAATCCGCCACTGGGAGCAAGCACTAACGGAAACAGCAGCCAGGTTCACAGAAGGATGGCACGCGTAAATATGCCGAGCACACTGATCCACAGCATGAAGTCCGCCTCCAAAAAACTAAAAAAGAGACGGTAGAGTGAGTACATCCAAGCTAAAATACAGTCTGATTTACAATCCAAGAATTCTCCCAAGGCCGGTTATTTGCATGATGAGGGCTCCGTGCGGTGTTCGCTCAGCAGTCGGAAGTCATCGACCCTTGTGTCTTTCCACCTGCAGGGTGCAAACTGTGCTGATGTGTGTTTACGGAAGGCGCCGATGAGAATCTTTCCTCCCCCCTCCCCCTTTCAGGATGGTAGGGAGCGGTGGAAAAGTTCCCAGAGGGTCCATTTTCTGTCAGAAACCTATGCATCCTCGCTGGTTCTCTGGCTATGTCCCACGAAGGCAACTTTTATTTTCAGCCATCGCCTTTGTTTGCGTAGCATCGTCTTGGATGATGCACGGCGCTAACTGTACCAAACATTCCAGGCATAACATGCATTTTAACACTGAATGTGATTGTCACAAGGCATTGTTAAACGTTAAAAAAAAAAAAAAAAAAAAAAGCACCCTGTGCAATTACAGACTCAAGTAACAGTTACTTTAAACGCAGTATTAAAGGGCATGCATTACGTGTACGTATTGTTTACAACCTCCACACCGACGACTAACACATTTAACAACTTAATTTAGCACACTTCTGTTGCACGTGTTAATTTATTTAAGAGCACTTACTCCAACAGGAATGTTATCTGTTGTGTATCATGTCCCAAATAAAGACGCATTTTGAGTTAGATTAATGCAATTAGAGTTCCGGTTACACGGGACAAAGACGTGATCTAAACTAACACATAATTAACTGTGCATTGTGTTGGCATAAGACACATCTTAGAATTGACCCCTTACGAAACACACTGGACGCTTGGGATTCACAGCAATCTCTCGGCGCGCCTTGTGCCTGAGGTGTATGTTGTAGTTTTATCACATAGTCTGGCACACCGCAGGATGAATGTAACCGCAACCATTTACGGTAAGGAGTGCCCGCCCCCCGCAGCCCGGGGGAAGAAGGAAGACGGCAGCCCAGGAGAAGAAGTATGGCGGCCCACGTGGGGCTCCCGTGGCCTGGAGGGAGCCCCGGGAGAAGCGGAGGACGTTGCCGGTCTCCCATGCTGAAGAGGGAGACCGGAGAAGTGCCCAAGAGATTGCCGCCGTCGCAAGGAGCCCCCGCCAGAGTGCCCGGTAAGTTAAATGGGCTACCGAGCGCAGCACCACCACCACCAGAGGCTTGGGGCTCGGAGCCACACCATGGTGGACCTGGGCGGCTGCCCCAGGAGACACCTCTGCGAGCCCCTGCCGCCCAACTTTAACAAAGGCAAAACCATTGCATTGTAAATGCTTGTCTTTACTTGCAGTACCCCCAGGTGGAAAGAACTCTTTACACCCCCTCTGTATACCCAGCACAACCAAAATCCCTCAAGCTCACTATCTCACTTTCAGAGCTAAAGTTGTGTCCTCCTTATACAGAAATAGCAACTCAGACAACAACCTAAAAATATTTGAGGTTCAACGATACACATAAGTGGAGAGAAATCTCCAGGCAGACTCACAACTTAGACTGCTCCCTTCAGTTTGAGTACTTACTCTCCCGGGTTCCCACGTCCCTGACTATTTCAATACTCTAGCAGACCCTTTCAACTAGTTTCCAATGCTACACCCCGCAGACTAATCGGCCTATTTGCAAACACTACATCATGCTCCCTAAATCTCACCTTGAATGCACTAATCATCTTCTTTGCGCCTACAATTGCCCTCCCTGTACACCAGCCCAGTTGTATTACCAACGTGACGTGGTCCACCCCATTTCCTGTCCTCCTCACCATGCCTAAATACCCATAGGACAAAACTCCACGACCTTACACCCCTGCACCCAACGCCCAAACTTATGAGAGTACACCCGCTCTCTTCCCCGCTCGCTCTCTCCCTCTATCCAAGAGCCAGACATTGACACACAGCACCCTCAGCTCCTCTCCACAGATGCTCATGGCTGTACCTGTCCCTACTTCAATTAAACCCACCTCTAGTGATCATATAAACTCCTCTCACCCCTCAATGACACACTAGGAACTACTCTAACCCTTCTCTGCTCCACCCATTAAAATCTCCTTCCTAAATGAAAGAACAGAATAGACACCTGAATAAATGAAGTGTAAACTATTTCAGCTAAGCTAAGACCTAATACCCTCTCAACCCAGATAATTGATTACTCTACCATGACCACAAGTCTAATTGACCAAGACTTCTTGTTGCCCCTGGACCTTCATCCACGTAGTTCCCTTGTGTGGGTTGGCATTCTTGTCTGTCAACTACCTTTCAGAGGAAGACATCAAATTGGGGAGAGGATGTAGCCTAACGGCTAGGGCGGTCGACCTCGAAGCTGGGTCTTGGCAGGGATGCTTAACATCCTGTGATTCTTGGCAAATCCCTTAATCTCCCCATGCTTAACAAAAAGGAATTTGTCCTTGTGTAACGCCACTAGTGCTCATGTAAAGGGCTCTGATACCCTTAGGGTCTAGTTAGCACTACATACAACTCCCCCCCCCCACCCTCCCAAGCCCAAATAAAAAAACCTAATTTCTACAATCTTCCACTCTGACCAGCAATACCTCCTTACACAAACTTCCATAATATCCCTGTGTTTGAGGGATACAAGAAACATAGGTCATGCCTACATGCGAAAAGGCCTAACGCTTACAGTCTCATCTCTGTCCCTATCTACGTGAAACAATCTACAATCACTACCAAATTCAACATAAACTGCATGCAGCAGTATTGCAGATCTGAGGCTATAACACAGCACTCAGACAGTGGAATCAAACATATCACAAGACATTGACATCCCATTCCTCACTGCTGAAGAGCCACTCCACCACTTTGATCAACCTATTGATTCCACCAAAATTATCCATCAACCAGCTAGACAGAGAAGGGGCCCTCTGGTGGTGGTACTGCTGCTACCCATAGATACTCTCCACAAACCCACTGCTTCAGAGTGGAGAAGCCCTCTACCACTGAATGTCTGGGGGTTGAACTCACAACCGCTGAATCGAAGTCGACCAAGTCCCACATCATCTGCCACATGTCAACAAAGTCTAAGTATTAGATCTCATCGCCAAGCATTCCCTCCTGACCACCAACAGCATCCTCAACCTACAATGGAATGTTCCCAGAAAGTCTCAGATAGATCAACTAAGAGTCTTACTTAACATCTTTTCAATTGGTTCCCGTTACTGTCCTTTCTAAATTGTTGTGTTTGATTTATGAATAAGCTTAGTAGTCTCTCCTTAGTAATGCATTGTCTGCATTTGTAACCTCCCATAAGGACTGGACTTTTTAGGTCGAAGCCTGCGTTGCAGAGCATGCGCTGCTGCAGGCAAGAGATATTGTGAGGAGGGGATTTCAGTATGGCGTGAAGCCACGCCCCTTTTTTTCATTGGCAGGCCTCTCGAAAGGGAGGCCTGCCATTTGAAAAAGCTCCTGTTTAGCAGATTTGTCTGCTCTGGATACCGCCTTTCGAGGACTCCATGACCTGCCTTACGGTAGCACGACAATATTTTTAGAAATATTGGCTTGGCAACCATGAGGCAGGTCAGGGAGTCCTGGAGGGGCGGGATTCAGTATCCTGTTTCCGCCCTGTTTTTTTTTTTGTTTCGTTTGTGCCGTCATTCCTGTGCGTCCCTGGGCGGTGGAGGAGGTAGGGGAGAGGCGGTGCTGGTTATGTTTGTTGCAGGATGCCTTTAAACATTATGGTGTTCCTAAAAATACGTGGTGCAGCACACCATCTGTGAATGTTTTCCTTACTGCATATAATGTGCAACAAAATGCTTTTCCTTTTAACCCAACTCCCCCAATATTTAGTCCGCCGTTATCAAGGGAAGTGACGTCACAGAGTATGGCTGACCGTAGTCCGGGTAGAAAGAACTGATCAGGCGCAGAGGCAGCCGGCATCCGACGTAATCTGGAGCTGTCTAAGGGCTCCTCAGTGCAAGCGGTGGCTGAGCAAGAGCCCCGGAGCCCGGGCAAGCCATACATCGGGCCATTGAGAGTCCACCGCTACCGGGGGGGCGAGTGAGCTATGGGGGCAGTGACGCCCGGGGTCTGACCGGGGGGGAGCCGGAGGAGGCGAGAGTTGAAACTCGGGAACAGGAGGCAGGCCGTCCGGGAGAAGACAATCAGCTGTTGCTGGGTCCAAAAGGCGGAACCGGGGACTAAAAACCGCATATTCGGGAAGGTGCCAGAAGAATTAAAAAACTGTATTCGCGGTGACAGAACGATAGAGCCATGGAGCTTCGGGTCGGGAACGGATACCGACTGGGTCGGAAGATCAGCAGCAGCTCTTTCGGGGACATTTATTTGGGTGAGGAAGTTAGGGCGAATGTGGAAATACAACAGTGGTGATATCGTATTGAGAGGGTACAAATGGGGGGGGGGGGGGGGAGATTTATAGGCTTGTTGGTTCCAGGCGGTGGAAAAAAAGTGTGAGAAATACAGAGCGTAGAAGTGTCAGTGACTAAAACATAGAGCCCTTGGTTCTGGGGGACTTTCAGTGGTTGGTGCCTGCCACGGGGAGCAGAACAGATTGTGCAAGTTTACGTTTCTGTGTAAGCTTATGGGGGAGTACATTACGTGTACTGAAGGGTGTGGTGGGCATTATAGATCCCGTGAGTTACTTTGAGGGTCACACACCCTTGTATGTTGGGGTACTGCAAATGTGAAGAGTACGGAGTTTGTACTTCAGGGAGCGTATTTGGCGTGTGGTGAGCACTACATATTTTTGGGAGGTTGAGGGGGGTCAGTGACTGGTATAGAGGTTACAATGGATCGTGTTCTTTTAGTGAGAGTCTGAGAATATGGTGAGGCAGAGGAGTCTTATAGGTTGGGGCGGAAGGGTTGAGCACCACTCTTCGTTTGAAGGGCCTCGAGCTAAGGAAACGTCAGGTTTTAATTAACAAGCATTTGCAATGCAATAGGTCTCGCATTTGCAAGAGTTTAACCTATTGGCCTTGTAAATGACAATGCCTTTTATTTAGGTTTTAAAAACTAACACGTAAATAAAAGGCATTGCCATTTACAATACCATTTACAATACCAATAGCTCCAAAACTCCAAGTTGCGAGACCTATTGCATTGCAAATGCTTGATTTACTTGTATTGTTACACGGTCTGTTTTATCTACAGTCTGTAAGCACTATTTTCTTTAATGATTTTCCCTTAAGCTCGGTTGTAAACAGGGCTGTAAATATTGCTCTTATCTTGCCACATTTGCTGCGCATTCAAAGACCGAGGTCTGTTCCCCCCCTCCCCCCCCCCCCCGTCTCTTGAAGTTGCTTTTCCAGCATTACATTTCAACAGGATACTGGAGTTTGATCGTTTTCCTCAATCTCCACGGAGGTTAATCTCAAAACGAGTCCCTCTGTTCAGAAAAAGGATCAGTCATAAATCAGGCCTGAGTGATTATTTAACACCCCTATCCCCCTCTCCTTCCTGCGAATGAAGTACCAGCATTAGTCAGTGACAAGAATACAGGGCAAAGCACAGGACAAGGGCTTGCTGTGTTCCGCAAGCTGCAGCATTTCACACACCAACAACAGCCCGAGGGTCATTGACAGACGTGTATTTGGGGCATTATGAAAAATAGAACTATCCAGAAAAAAAACCCGGAACAAGCAACCTCCAACCTGGTGGGAAACATTTGCAGCGAGGTCACGTGATGTGTGCTGTAATGTGTCATTCGGGACATATTTCCTGGAAGTGCTGTGGCCAAGAAATCTAAATTGTAATCCAATCCAATTCTTAGCATCCTGAAGGTCGCACTCCATCCATGCATAAAGGAAGATATGTGCAAGCATCTATTCCCGCCTATTCTATCCCTCGCCCCCTGCAACATAACAAAATACAGACGACTAAAGACTGTATAGTTTGATTTCATCGCTGAATACTACTCGCCCCTCTGAGAATCCCACCCAACAGACCCTGCAGCAGAAAAACACCATGGTTCACCGACGAACTCAAGAGCTCCAAGAAGAACTGTCGAGCCCTCGAGAAAGTCTGGAGAAGGGAACCAACCACGGACAACATGACCACCCTCAAGCTCGCCACCCGGAAACACCACCAACTGATCCGCGCCACCAAGAAAAATGCATACAAGGACCGGCTGGACCACAACGCACACAACTGCAAGGAACTCTTCAACATCGTGAAAGAGCTCTCCAACCCCAACGCCGGAAACAATGACATCACCCCGTCGCAAGACCTCTGCAACTCCCTCGCGTCCTACTTCCACAACAAGATCGCGGACATACACAACAGCTTCAGCAACCAACCAACGCAAGCCACAACCGCATCAACGCCACCTACCACCACCCTCCGCACCTGGACTCCGATCAGCACTGAAGACACCATCCGCACAATGAACTCCATCCACTCCGGATCTCCGACTGACCCCTGCCCTCACCACGTCTTCAACAAGGCCGACGCTGTCATCGCACCCCACCTGCGGGACATCATCAACACCTCCTTCGACACCGCCACCTTCCCTGAGAGCTGGAAGCACGCCGAACTCAGCGCTCTTCTCAAGAAACCCACAGCAGACCCCACCGACCTCAAGAACTACCGTCCCATCTCACTCCTCCCGTTCCCGGCCAAAGTCATCGAGAAGACCGTCAACAAACAGCTGGCCGCCTTCCTCGAGACGAATGGATCCCTCGACCCCTCACAGTCTGGCTTCCGAGCGAACCACAGCACCGAGACCGCCCTCATCGCTGCCACCGATGACATACGAACTCTGATGGACAACTGAGAAACAGCGGCCCTCATCCTCCTGGACCTCTCCGCGGCTTTCGACACTGTCTGCCATCGCACCCTAGTACAGCGCCTCGGCAACATCGGAATCCAGGACAAGGCACTGGAATGGATCACTTCCTTCCTCGACGGAAGAACACAGAGAGTCCGCCTACCACCGTACAAGTCAGAGGCCACCAAAGTCATCTGCGGCGTCCCTCAAGGATCCTCACTGAGCCCCACCCTCTTCAACGTCTACATGAGCCCCCTCGCGGCCATCGCACGCCAACACAACCTCAACATAATCTCCTACGCCGACGACACCCAGCTGATCCTCTCCCTGACCAACGACCCCGCCACCGCCAGAGCCAACCTGCACGAAGGGATGAGAGACGTAGCCGAATGGATGACGACCAGCCGCATGAAACTGAACTCGGACAAGACGGAGGTCCTCATCCTGGGCTCCTCGCCCTCCGCCTGGGACGACTCCTGGTGGCCCCCCGCCCTGGGCACCGCACCCAAACCAACGGACCACGCACGCAACCTGGGCTTCATCCTGGACTCCTCCCTCTCCATGACCAGACAAGTAAACGCCGTCTCCTCGTCTTGCTTCAACATCCTGCGCATGCTACGTAAGATCTTCCGGTGGATCCCCACCGAAACGAGGAAGACAGTCACCCAGGCCCTCGTCACCAGCCGACTGGACTACGGCAACGCCCTCTACGCCGGAACCACCGCCAAGCTCCAGAAGAGACTCCAGCGGATCCAGAACGCCTCGGCCAGACTCATCCTCGACATCCCCCGACGCAGCCACATCTCCGGACACCTGAGAGATCTGCATTGGCTCCCGGTCAACAAGAGAATCACCTTCCGTCTCCTCACCCACGCGCACAAAGCCCTACACGACCAAGGCCCGAGCTACCTCAACAACCGGATCAACTTCTACACCCCCAAGCGCCTCCTCAGATCAACCAGCCACGCCCTCGCCGCCGTCCCCCGCATCCGAAGAGCGACAACAGGAGGAAGGTCCTTCTCCCACCTGGCCGCCAAGACCTGGAACTCACTCCCGACCGACCTGCGCCTGACCCAAGACCACCTCTCCTTCAGGAAGAAGCTCAAGACCTGGCTGTTCGAGCAGTAACGGCACCCCCCCCCCCCCACCCCAGCGCCTTGAGACCCTACGGGTGAGTAGTGCGCTCTATAAATGACCTGATTGTCTTTTTGTCCTGTCAATCAATCAATCAATCAAACGCTTTCCTATTTAATACAAATACCATTGATATAGACGCATTAGATCATATAGGAGCAATTACAACATGTCCGCCACATGCTCTTGATTCTCAGCCCACTCCACTTTCTGCCATTTCTCCAATATTACTCGCAGCTGTGAACATGGCAGCTCTCTGAGACTATGGGATGAGCCAATGAACTCTCTTTACACAGCCAACATTCGGTTGTTCCATCCACTACAGGCGCTACTTGTGAGCTTGAACCTTCAGTTCTTCCCACAGCAGCGCGAAGCATTGTTCCAAGAATCCTGAGATTGTAGGTGGGCCTTTGTAATCATAGAGGGCATTGGTCTAGGACTGCAGATGTTAGTACGCTAGGTGTTTAACACATGGCCACACCCACCATCACCACATGGAAGGCTAAGATAATGCAAACGAAAATGACCCCCAACACAAACTGCAAGTCATCTTGTAAATACGAGCTTAATGAGCAGCACTAATAGTTTGTGGGGTAGCTCATGATGCCTGCCTACAAAGGACCTTAAGTGCACCTCTTCTTATGCAGTGGAATGGTGCAAGAGAACCCCTTGAAGCAGTAGCACATAGAAATGACATGTTCTTTGCAGGAGGCATCTTAACCGTCTACGCCACTAGATAAAACTCAGATCTCTCTCAATCAAAAACATTAATCGCCAAAGTTATCTGTACATTATTATTGTTGCCCGACAACCTCTGTTCTTTGCAGTAGGCATTTTCATACTCTGCATTACTTTAACATGAGTTGAAACAGCCACCACAAAAAACACGTGTCTCTCTCCAGCTGGAACATTAATCGCCAAAGTTACCTTTACATTTTTATTGTTGCCAAACAACCTCTGGACACACAAACACATGCTCCGTGCAGCAGGCATCGTAATCCTCTACGCTACTTTAGCATGAGTGGAAACGGCCAGTTGATAAAACCACGATCTCTCTCCTGCAGGAACATTAAATCGCCAAAGTTACCTTTACCATGGTCCCATCCCCAGCACCTAGTCTCTCAAATTAGAATTTGTTTGTTCCGCTCGCTGGGCAGGAACTCTTAAGAGCTCAACCCAGGGACCCTCAGAGCAGGCAGCATCCAAGGAAACAGGCAATTTGCACAGCACTAGTTCCTAGCAACGTGCAAGTCACCGATGGTTTACATTTTAGCATTTACAACATCCTGTTTATATGCCTACCTGCCACAGTCCTTTAAGAAATTATTGGCAAAATAATTGCTCGCGAGACAACAAAGGGGCAGTACACTATCTCCAGACCGCCCACCGGACGCCATTCGTGTTACTCTCCAGTTGCCATGTATTTGCAATGAAATGGGTCTTGCATTAGTGAAAGTATGAGCTATTGGCGTTGCAAATGCTTGTTCTCTCTGTAACCTGCAGTTGTTAAGTGTACTCTACAACGATCTGTTACACACCCCCCCCCCCCCCCTCCGCCCCCAGGTTTGAACTGTAATAAAAAAATCAAAGGCAAGGAGCAGGGTGAATGGAGAAGGAGAGGGTGGTAGAAATTCGGTTATGGGTGAAAGCAAGCGAGATCAGGGCTTGACACACAATATGACGTTACTGAGGAGAAGGGAGATACACATCCTATAAGGCAATAGAGCACGCCTACTCTGGTCTCCCTCTCCACAATATCTCCTGGGAAGACTTTCAGAGATCGGAGGGTTACTAGGTACACTCTCCTCACTACTAGGGGTGGGAGGGTATGTGGCTATGTAGGGGTTAACACTGCACTTAAAACACACAATTCAGCCTCTTTTTTCACCAGCGTTTCTGGGGTGTGATAATATGCCAGATTTGCAGGGTCGGGGCTTTGCGATTAATGGCCTGATGACAATATGAGGAGAACTTGGCTTTGGAATAAAACATTGCAGATGGGCGCTGCTGGCATGACAACTAAAACAACTCTCAAATTAAGTGTATGGGGTGCCTAACGTGATACAGAAACCATTTTGGATGTTGCCGTTCCAAGATATGTCTAATAAAATGCAGCATTTAAATGCCAGTCTGGTGTTTTCTGGCAGCATGCAGGGAAAGACGTTACTAACGTGTCCTAAACACCAAATGTGCACCTCATGTGAAGTACACCCCCAACCTGCCTTTTAAGATTTAGACCAAATGAGCTCCTGGAAGGACGTCTTCAACCTGCTTTGCACATCCCAAGCCAGGAGGCATTTCCGCAGGTAGCTGACTGGGAGATCACCCTCTCAAAAAGTTCAAACCTGTGGAGCATCAAAACTAGCAAAGTTTCGGGTGTACTCAACGGATGCTCTGTAAAGTCTATTATGATTAGCAGAATTCTGCAAAAATGTTAAAGCTGGGACTCCTCTTTTCACACTGAATTGCGCGGTATGAGGTTACCGAGACAAAGCCTGCTGGTGGTAAAGAAGGTGTATCAAAGAAATCACTACAGACAAGAAACAAGTACAAGGAGGTTCCCTGCAGAAGACAAGGCACGGGGAGTGGGAAGAAAGTTACTTTAACATCTGAAAGGCTGAAACAAAATATGCGGGCCATAACAGTGGCAGAAAGCAGCAGTCTAAGGGTGTTCGTTATGAATCCACATGCAACAAGGAACACAGACACTTGCATTATTTATAAGATTTTATGCCTCCGAATAATGGGCAAAAACAGCCGACTTCCTTACTTAGTCAGGATTCGCTTACCTATAAACTGCGTTTGTGCTTGCCCCATTGTTCACTGTACTTTTTATTTTTAAAATCGGCATTAACTCGGTTATATAGGTAACTGAATTACTGAGAACTTTGTTTCAACCCTTCTGTCTCCCTTTAATTCCTGTGTCTGTTATTTACATTGCAAGTCAATTGGTTGTCGATTAGCTGATAGAGTTTGAATGGAAGAGTTTGAATGGATATATTTTATCGCCTTTTCTGTGTTCTGCTTCGTCGCCTCTCAAGGTAACCGAGTGATTTAACTGTATTCACTAAGGTGTCCCACAATTGCTTTGAAGCCTAAGAGGAGGGGAAAGGGAGATAAATACAATGAAAACAACCTCTTATCTGGCCTATCTAGTTACTAAAATGGTAATTACTCAGACGACAATTCCCCATAGCACAAGCTCTCAGCACAGAAAAGTATTTTCTTCTTAGTTTTATTCATTTATCAAAAATATTTTTTTTATAAATGTCAATATTTTTATTGTATTTAACTGAGTGATTCAATGCACCCCATATACAACAAAATATTAAAAGTCAAAACTCGCAGTGTAGCAATTCAAAAAGGTCAACCCACCCTAAGTTTTGGAGGTTAACAAAAGAGAAAGATGCCAAACCAGTTCAAACCCCAGCGGCAATCAGCCGGTCTGACAGCCACGTGAGGGCAGATGCCGGGGGAGGCGGGAATCATGACTCAACAGGTAGGCGCCTCCATCTTCTAGCAGCAGTAATGGTGAAGGCACACCTGGCCCTGGGCTGGGCCACTGACGCGTGTTACTAATGGTCGTTAGGAGTCTCTGGCCTAAATCCAAGTTTAAAAAAAACAACAATGGGAGAGGTAGGGAGAGTCAAGACGGCTTCTCTCAATCCCCGGTTCAATGTAGATAAACAAAAAGAGAGAGGCCAGATCAATCTCAGATAATGCCACAAGATTGGAGCGAGATAACTGGGGATCACACACTCACTTAGGGTGAAAAGGAAAGCCCTCACACACCGACCTAGTCAGTGTCATGCTTCATCATCGGGCCCCACCAAAGAGACCGAGTGCCTCTTTGGTGTGCTACAACGCCAGAAAGACTGCGGAGCTGGTTGTGTGAAGGAGGGCGTGCTGTGAGGGTGAGTTAAATTAAAAGTGTCTAAATGAGTATCAAAAAAATTTTATTAAATGATCCCTAAGACACGATTTTACAGGTATTATGTGTCTGAATTTAGTTGCCAAGGATTAGGAATGGTAAGATTCAGATAAATACAGTGAATAAATTCGTCAGTCAACATGTTTCTGCCATATTGCAGGCTTAAATTTGCCAAGGCATTCTTCAGGACTAAACCCCGGCGGTATGGACTCTCTAATCGTCCACCCTAACCAAGGGACGTGAAAGTGAAAAAAGGGTGAAAAAAGTGCATAAAAAGGGGAGAGCAAATGCTCAATCCCAAAAAAACTCCAAATTCGGGAGTATTTCTGCACCTGTAAAGTGAAAGTACACATACAAACACAAACACAAACATACAATAATTAATAAATGCCATTGCGTTTGGTTGTAGTGCTCCTTAAAGTGTGGCAAAACTCACGTGCCCAAAGTAACAGGTAGGTTTAACACCATCCACATAACCCTAATGGGATGATATCGGTAACTCTGGGACGTGGGGTGATAAGGTGTTTTAAAATACACTTAATTGGAACAAAAACAAGTTAAAAACACACTCTATGTACTCCTTCTGAAGGGATCAATTGACCAAAGGGTCGGTGACCCCCTAGTTTGGTAATAACATACATAGTTCTCACTTTAAAATATGGCGCTACTTGCACCATGGGTCTCGGGAGGGGGGTTGGAGCGAAATTGGCACATCCTATGAATGAAAGAAGAAGTATTAGCCATTCGGTCCCGAAAAACGGGCAGTACTTAGCTCTGTAACCAGGCCGATCTGCGTTCAGCAGCACTCACGCCCTCGTTGCTCGCAGCCCGCTTAGACACCTAGGGACTCCCTCGTGACCGGACCCCGTCGATGGAGAGCGGGGCCGGTGAGTGAGTATAAGAGCGAGGGCGCAGGGCGTTGCGTTCTTCCTGGTGGGCGTGCCCGACCAGGAAGAGGCCAGGAGCGCGCCCACCCTCCGTTGTAACGAGGCCTGACACGCACCAGACTGGGAAAGGCGTCGCGTCCTTCCTGGTGGGCGTGTTACGCGAAAGAGAGGCCTGGAATGCGCCCGCCCCCCATCTGCATAGGAGGCTTGGAACGCACTGGCCCTGGTCGGTGTGAGAGATTAATAACAACAACACCGTCTTTCATGGGCAGTACTAAGTTGGAATACTGGCGCTCGATATTCACATAACAATAAGAAAATAGCAATGATGTATATTGCCAATGTTATTAGAGAGAGGGCGACTGATGAGGTCAGTAGATAGCGCCCTAGTTGTGCACTCCAGCACCCATAGAATTAATATGATGAGATACTGTACACAGTGTGGGGAGCAGGAAAAAGAAGAAGAGAGAGACATATTACCAAAAAAGCAACACATAGGACAGAACAGGCAATTAGCTTAGAATTGTCCTTATTAAGACACAATGCAGAGATGCAGGGTGATGGGTTAGATAGTCATATTGATACTCAGGATAATACAGTGTTCCATGGGATATCATCGTTAAGGCCGGTGGTGTGGGTCCCCAAGCGATACACCCAGCGTTGTTCTTTCTCAAAGAGTCTGCTTGTGATATTGGTGGTCCCTTGGAGTGCTTCAATTACAGTCCACCTCATATCATTGGGTGTGTGATTGCTGTCTAGGAAATGACGGCTCAGTTTGGTGGTTAGTTTTTTGCACCTTATGTTGCTTCGGTGTTCGCATATACGTTGTTTTACCCTGCGGGTAGTCATGCCGATGTAGCGAAGCTGACAGGTGCAGGTGATCATATACACGACATTGGTAGTGTTGCAATTAGTGTGTTCTCTCTGTACCCAGACCTTCCCTGGTTCCAATGCTAAGGTTTTAGTTGCTTCTGTCAGGTGGCAAACCGCGCAATCCGAACACGGGTAGTGACCTATAATTTTTGGTAGGCCCCACGCTGCGGTTATAGATGGCGCATTGCTGATAGGTTTCTCTTTCGGCCTGGTGTGGACTAGTGCATCTTTCAAGCTTCGACCTTTTTTGAAAGAAAACAGTGGTTTCTCCCAGTTTTCTTTACAGGATGTGATGATTTTCCAGTGTTTGTTAATTGTCTTTTTCATCACATTGGACAGACTGTTGTAAGTTGTTACACACGTCAGTGGGATTGAACTACAGTTGTGCCCTCTCTGATTTCAAGGAACAGTCAACCATTCTTACCGAAAAATTGAAAGACAGGGGTTACCCAGCTCCAATTCTGAATAAGGGCCTAAAAAGAGCCAGAAACCAGCCTAGAGAGGTACTCCTGGCTGAAAAAGATAAAAACCCGGATTCAATCCCACTGACGTGTGTAACAACTTACAACAGTCTGTCCAATGTGATGAAAAAGACAATTAACAAACACTGGAAAATCATCACATCCTGTAAAGAAAACTGGGAGAAACCACTGTTTTCTTTCAAAAAAGGTCGAAGCTTGAAAGATGCACTAGTCCACACCAGGCCGAAAGAGAAACCTATCAGCAATGCGCCATCTATAACCGCAGCGTGGGGCCTACCAAAAATTATAGGTCACTACCCGTGTTCGGATTGCGCGGTTTGCCACCTGACAGAAGCAACTAAAACCTTAGCATTGGAACCAGGGAAGGTCTGGGTACAGAGAGAACACACTAATTGCAACACTACCAATGTCGTGTATATGATCACCTGCACCTGTCAGCTTCGCTACATCGGCATGACTACCCGCAGGGTAAAACAACGTATATGCGAACACCGAAGCAACATAAGGTGCAAAAAACTAACCACCAAACTGAGCCGTCATTTCCTAGACAGCAATCACACACCCAATGATATGAGGTGGACTGTAATTGAAGCACTCCAAGGGACCACCAATATCACAAGCAGACTCTTTGAGAAAGAACAACGCTGGGTGTATCGCTTGGGGACCCACACCACCGGCCTTAACGATGATATCCCATGGAACACTGTATTATCCTGAGTATCAATATGACTATCTAACCCATCACCCTGCATCTCTGCATTGTGTCTTAATAAGGACAATTCTAAGCTAATTGCCTGTTCTGTCCTATGTGTTGCTTTTTTGGTAATATGTCTCTCTCTTCTTCTTTTTCCTGCTCCCCACACTGTGTACAGTATCTCATCATATTAATTCTATGGGTGCTGGAGTGCACAACTAGGGCGCTATCTACTGACCTCATCAGTCGCCCTCTCTCTAATAACATTGGCAATATACATCATTGCTATTTTCTTATTGTTATGTGAATATCGAGCGCCAGTATTCCAACTTAGTACTGCCCATGAAAGACGGTGTTGTTGTTATTAATCTCTCACACCGACCAGGGCCAGTGCGTTCCAAGCCTCCTATGCAGATGGGGGGCGGGCGCATTCCAGGCCTCTCTTTCGCGTAACACGCCCACCAGGAAGGACGCGACGCCTTTCCCAGTCTGGTGCGTGTCAGGCCTCGTTACAACGGAGGGTGGGCGCGCTCCTGGCCTCTTCCTGGTCGGGCACGCCCACCAGGAAGAACGCAACGCCCTGCGCCCTCGCTCTTATACTCACTCACCGGCCCCGCTCTCCATCGACGGGGTCCGGTCACGAGGGAGTCCCTAGGTGTCTAAGCGGGCTGCGAGCAACGAGGGCGTGAGTGCTGCTGAACGCAGATCGGCCTGGTTACAGAGCTAAGTACTGCCCGTTTTTCGGGACCGAATGGCTAATACTTCTTCTTTCATTCATAGGATGTGCCAATTTCGCTCCAACCCCCCTCCCGAGACCCATGGTGCAAGTAGCGCCATATTTTAAAGTGAGAACTATGTATGTTATTACCAAACTAGGGGGTCACCGACCCTTTGGTCAATTGATCCCTTCAGAAGGAGTACATAGAGTGTGTTTTTAACTTGTTTTTGTTCCAATTAAGTGTATTTTAAAACACCTTATCACCCCACGTCCCAGAGTTACCGATATCATCCCATTAGGGTTATGTGGATGGTGTTAAACCTACCTGTTACTTTGGGCACGTGAGTTTTGCCACACTTTAAGGAGCACTACAACCAAACGCAATGGCATTTATTAATTATTGTATGTTTGTGTTTGTGTTTGTATGTGTACTTTCACTTTACAGGTGCAGAAATACTCCCGAATTTGGAGTTTTTTTGGGATTGAGCATTTGCTCTCCCCTTTTTATGCACTTTTTTCACCCTTTTTTCACTTTCACGTCCCTTGGTTAGGGTGGACGATTAGAGAGTCCATACCGCCGGGGTTTAGTCCTGAAGAATGCCTTGGCAAATTTAAGCCTGCAATATGGCAGAAACATGTTGACTGACGAATTTATTCACTGTATTTATCTGAATCTTACCATTCCTAATCCTTGGCAACTAAATTCAGACACATAATACCTGTAAAATCGTGTCTTAGGGATCATTTAATAAAATTTTTTTGATACTCATTTAGACACTTTTAATTTAACTCACCCTCACAGCACGCCCTCCTTCACACAACCAGCTCCGCAGTCTTTCTGGCGTTGTAGCACACCAAAGAGGCACTCGGTCTCTTTGGTGGGGCCCGATGATGAAGCATGACACTGACTAGGTCGGTGTGTGAGGGCTTTCCTTTTCACCCTAAGTGAGTGTGTGATCCCCAGTTATCTCGCTCCAATCTAAATCCAAGTTTATTCACTAATCGACACGCCACTTTACAAACAAGCCCACGAAAACGAAAGTTGTAATGTGAATGAAAGAAAATACTTCACTATACTCAGATAGTGTTTCGAGCAATAAACGTGCCCGCGAGAGTTACAGCAGACCATGGTATAATAAACGTGCCTTGAAGCGATTTCCACACAGGTTCCACTCTGCGGGTCGGGTCATGCACAGAGTACGCCAGAAGCACCACAGTAGGATGGGGCCTAAACTCAGCTAACATGGCGAGAAGCCTTCTCTGCCCCATGCGTGTGTCCAATCAGAAGCCGCCATTTTTAAGTCCCGGGAACTCGTGCAGCACCTTTAGCAGGACGTGGTTGGCACCGACCTGTGCAGGAGTTACAGCTGTGAGCACGCTTTCTTCTCTGTACCTAATGGGACCCGTCCATTAGGTACAGAGAAGAAAACGTGCTCACAAGCTGTACTCCTCGCAACTTGTACCACATTATATTACATTGAAAGGGTCCAGTTTAACAAACTATTCAACACCACAGACAGCCAAACGGAACCACTAGAGATGCAACATTATATGGACTCTTCCTACAGGTGATAACCATCAACCCTTCTTTCTACATCCTCAGATTCCATGCCATCTCAAAAGCCCCCAATACATCTCTCAAACCCTGAATGAAATCAAATGTAGGATTTCAACAACTGTTTCTCTCCCCTTCCCTTCCATCCAGTCACCCCCTCCTTACCCTACATCCTTTGCATGCCTTAGACTACCGCCTATAGTATGGCATGCCTGTCCACCTCACTCTCCACTATATTTCTGCAAACTGACCACACCTCTCCTCAAATCACAAGCTCACCTGTGTGACCATTCACTGTCATTTAACAAGATCTACTCGCCTACCTACTCATCCATCCCTCTTTGCATTTACTTTAGATCACAGGAATAGTCTCAATTAACGCCTTTTAACTTGATTTGCAACAAAAGAAAATGGAAAAAATGAAACCATTCCATGAGAGTACAAGACTAACCCGAATGATCAACAAAAACGAAAAATCACGGGGGGAAAAAAAAAATCACCATCCTTGTGTTTCCGGAGTAGCATACTACCCACCAAAAAAGCACTTCAACAACTTGTCAGGTGTAGTAACTGCTGTATAAATGCAATTACAAAACAATACAGTGGCACTCAATATGACACACACTCAGTAACTCCACGCATATCTATCACAAGCGGGGAGACATTAGACAAGGCCACCTTTCACCCTAAATACACAAACCCTCTTCTTAAGTGTACAAAAAAAAGTATTCAGGGGACAGAAGAGAAAGAAGGGCTACAACAATGAAATAAAAAATGCCCAAAATATTTGGCACTTAAATGTGTCCAAGAGCAACCCTGAGAACGTAGCATGCAAAATATCCATAATCATTCACGCCAACATTTGTGAGGGGCAGATGGCGAACAACATGCAGAGTAGAACCATGAAATACTTCAGGACCGTAAAATACATAACACTTCCTTTGGTGCCAAGGCACTAACTGAATACAGCACAGGGAGGGTCACTTCAGGCAGACAGTAGTGTGGGGATCAACTCCACAGACGTATACCTAAAGCTCCCTGGTACACTGCAGTATCATCCTGGAGCTAGATGCCAAACAGCCCCCTGCTGTATGCAGTCACTCCTTAGAAACAGGTAATAAAGGCATCATAACTGCACACAGTGGCAGAATGTTATTCAAAGGCAGCTTCCACCAGTAAAGTCTCACTGATGGCGAGCTACTAGAACACCAGCTAAACAGTTGAGTGAACTTCGCAAAAATAGATTAACAAAGCCTTTTGATTTACTCCAAGATATTCTTTATTTCAACATGGTACCTTCAACCACCAATGATAGCATGCTTCATCGCTGGGTTCCATCAAGGTTTGGAACACAGTCACCATACCTGTTCGAATGGGCTCCAGTCAGAGCTCTTACTGAGGGCTTCTGAGTCACTGAAAGGAGGACTTAAACGACAGGGTGGGTGAGATACAATCATATGAAAATACTGAATACAATTACCTGAGGTTCCACCAATCTCAACTTTATAACTGCTCCAGTAAAAGAGAAAGAAAAGTAAACAAGGAAATACCTGAATATTATCAATCTCTATGTCTGCTGGTCAACATGTTTCGGCCAAAACAATGAGCCCAGAACAGATCTGCAGCCTTCTTCAGGACTGTAATAATCAAAAGACAATGGGTCACTTGTCCTGTTAAATATGGGTCTTTATTGAAATCACAAAAAACCCTCATAAAACGTACACAGGCCGGTGGCGGTGTATCTTGATTCTCCGCCTAGGTGTAACGTTCCAGCATCGTAGGGTTTTTGGATTAGTAGTATGATGTCCTCCACCAGGAGGTAGACCAACTGATTTTCAGTAGTGTCCAGAGATTTAAGAACAGTGAAAAAAGTGCATGTGCTCAAGTGCAGTGAGTTAAAATTTTCTACTTCACTATATAGCGCAGAAATTTTATTCCAAAAATAGTGACATGAGAAAGTAAAATCCATTCTGGTGTGGTTGTAGACCCAGTTACGAGTCTTCCGCACTATTGGGTCAAGTGCGGACATTAATAGTCAAATAAAAGGTTGGAAGTTTGGTGTTGGGGGGCATGAAAAATTTCCCACAGACCACTACATCCACGTCTGGAGGAAAGTAAATACGAACTTCCTACTATTCCTAAAACATTAGGGATAGTCAGAATAATTACTTGTTTAAACAATTAAGAAATAGAGGAGTGTGTTTAGGCAGGGGGAACAAAGACGCTATTTCAGATTGGTCTTCTGTAACCAAAATTAGGGAGAAGTAAGTGAAGGGACATGGGAGAGTTGGGACAAGGATTGGTTGGGTGAAAAAAATGATAGAGAGTGGTACAATAGATCAAAGGAGAATGAAGCCCAAGGAAAGGGGTGCAACGTGCATGGAAAGGTAATGGGCGGGATGTACATGAGAGGGCCTGGGGGAGCTAGGGGTTGGCTCTCCTTAAGAAATAAATAGAAATTTGGAAGAATGTTGTGGATAATGTCAGGGATGAGAGAACAAGGGGCCAGCCAGGCCCATTAAAAAGGAAACGGGGGCTGTATTTTCATGGTAATATGCATTCCACAGGTTGGATTTGATGAACTGGAGAATAGGATATTAAATTGGAATTAGCCACCTGCTATTAACATCTTATCAAACCAACTGTACTACTCAGCACAGAAGGCTACCACAAGGATCCTCACTCAGCCCCACCCTCTTCAACGTCTACATGAGCCCCCTCGCAACCATCGCACGCCAACACAACCTCAACATCATCTCCTACGCCGACGACACCCAGCTGATCCTCTCCCTCACCAACGACCCTGCACCGGCAGAGTCAGCCTTCACGAAGGGATGAAAGACGTCGCCGAGTGGATGAAGAACAGCCGCCTGAAACTGAACTCAGACAAGACGGAAGTCCTCATCCTGGGATCAGCACCCGCCGCCAGGGACGACTCCTGGTGGCCACCTGCCCTGGGCACCACCCCCAAGCCAACGGACCACGCACGAAACCTAGGCTTCATCCTGGACTCCTCCCTCTCGATGACCAGACAAGTCAACGCCGTATCGTCATCGTGCTTCAACACCCTGCGCATGCTCCGTAAGATCTTCCGATGGATCCCCACCGAAACCAGGAAGACGGTCACCCAGGCACTCGTCACCAGCAGACTGGACTACGGGAACACCCTCTACGCAGGTACCACTGCCAAACTACAGAAAAGACTCCAGCGCATACACAACGCCTCTGCACGACTCATCCTGTACATCCCTCGTCACAGCCACATCTCTACCCACCTGAGAGACCGGCACTGGCTCCCCGTCAACAAGAGGATCACGTTCAGACTCCTCACCCACGCACACAAGGCTCTCCACAACATGGGCCCGAAGTACCTCAACAGCCGCCTCACTTTCTACACACCCACCCGCCAGCTACGATCGGCCAACCTCGCCCTCGCCGCCGTACCACGCATTCGCAGAGCCTCCACTGGAAGAAGATCCTTCTCCTACCTAGCGGCCAAGACGTGGAACTCCCTCCCCATCCACCTACGGCTGACCCAGGACCACCTCTCCTTCAGGAAGCAGCTCAAGACCTGGCTTTTCGACCAGTAACGGAACACCCCCCCCCTCCCCCCTCCCCATTCCCCCAGCACCTTGAGACCCTTCAGGGTGAGTAGCGCACTATACAAATTATTATTGATTGAAGGATGGGTTACTTGGGTCACACATTATCTCTCACTTTCAAAGACGAGGAAATGAGCATGCATCCCTCTTCTCTGAATACCCTCATGAATTGCCAGAAAGTCAAAAGACCAGACAGACCAGTGGTTATAACAGCCAACCAGAAGTTAGCAAGCACAGTACAACAAGAGGCACATTGCCCTGGTCTGAAATCCAGGTTATTACGGGGTAGTGAAATACAATTTATCCAGGAGCGCTTCAATTTATCCAGGAGCGCTACAATTTTTTTTTAAAGACATCAATGTCTCTATAAGACCTTTCAGGTTGACATTTGAACGCTAAAGCATTGAATTTATAGTATACAAATAATATACTTTTGGGACAATCGCCAACGTCAACAAGCGAGGATACTGTGTGTGCTATAATAAACATATAA
Source organism: Lissotriton helveticus (assembly GCF_964261635.1). Classification (NCBI taxonomy): domain Eukaryota; kingdom Metazoa; phylum Chordata; class Amphibia; order Caudata; family Salamandridae; genus Lissotriton; species Lissotriton helveticus. Next base: position 466,514,278 of record NC_136073.1, on the reverse strand, counting down.
ACCCTTGCTCGTTGGATTTGTACCCTTTCATTCTGTATTACTACATCGGTTACATGGTGTGCTAAACGCACTAAAATGTGATTTGCCGTGCTCCTGGTGCAATGAAATAAGCCTCTCACCCCACGTCAGACACTAATTAGAAATACATCATTAAATAACATTGTATGGCTTCCAGGTGAGTGTACCACATTAGCAATGAAAGTTCCTTAATAACAGAGTAAATTTCTATAGCACATATAAGCAAACAGGGATCACGAAATGTCAGCACTTGCGCATGAAGTCAAAAATAAAACAAGTCAGCTTGACGTACAAAAACTCTCCCAAGTTGTCAGGGAAACAGATCAACCATTTAAAATGGTAAAGGCACTCTGTATCTGAAGCTAGGTAAACACTGCGTGCCACACTGTTTGAAGGGAATGAGTAAGTGCTGCTAGCCACAATTAATGAAGGGTACGACGGGCGCTCTTATTCGATGGTAGAACAATCATGCATGTTACAAAAGAATATACCTTGTTCTATACAAAGCATAGGGATATTTTACTGGTTTGCGGTTTGTGAAAAATGCAAACTACCTTTAGAATACCACTGTACCAGTCAATTAGCAGAAACTAAAATATTCACAGACGCAAACACCTGCAGGCCATAACATTTGTAGAAATCACTGAGTTGGTGGACAATCAGAGGAAAAAACAGCCTGCATTTTTTACAACTATGTACAAACAACCATATTCTCAAACATTCCTGTTTTTGCCACATGCAGGTAAATTACATCCAGCTCTGCAGTGCATATACCCAAGATAGGCACACTGAGAACGCTCTTGTGAATGTATGAGTACTTTGTGATGCAACCTAAATCTTCATAGGTTGCACCATAAAGCGGACAGTCGCGGAGGAAGGAGTTGCCGCTAAATGGCCTGCCTAGTGAATAATGGACGTTATAAAGTTAGGGCGCTCTTTGTGACTCCTTGTGATTGGCTTTGAATGCAGAGAGGGGGCCTGCAAGGGACGGCAGGCCACCACACCTGCATTTGCATTCCAAAACTAGAATTTTTTTTAGGTTTGGCGTTGGATTAGAGCTTTAGATGTTACTAATAATTGTATAATTTATGTACACATATGGGCTTTCAGTCAGCCCTCTTCATCCTCTGGAGTCACTCGTATTTTTCTTCCACCCACTATACAGCAGAAGGCAGTAGGACAGCCCACTTCAGCCACTGGATAACTGCACTGAGACTGACAGCATTTTGCCTTTTCGCAAGAGGTACATCAACACACAACATAGTTCCTTTCAGTGGTATTACAAAGTGGAACAGAAAATAACCGTGCAGGACCATCCCTTTAGTTATGGTCAGTAGAGGACAGAAATATGTACACAGTGCTACCACAGACAGCAACCCTGCTGCTGGGAACTGCTAATGAGTCAACTGCATAAGCAAATGACTGCTACAAATTATGGCTAATGTCTGGAGCACAGAGACATGGGAAGGAAATGTAAGCATGAACAGTATAACACTACAAGAATACATTTATTCATAATGTTAGTAAAAGTCATCAATATCTGGCAGTGTCACAGTTGGATTTGAGGTTTTAACATTCAGTAATACATAAAAACATGGGACTTCAAGGTTTCCATTTGTCCACAAGATATAATCAATGTAGATGGAATAGTACTTTTGGATAAAAACAGCACAGCCAACACGTGTTTCATCTGAAAAGACTTCTTCAGGGCCGTTGGTGTGTAGCAACAATGTTTGCTAGCACATGGAATGTTAGGTCAATGTAGGAGAAGTACATGAAATAAAAAAAATATTTGAAAACTCTGCGAGAACACTGGTATTGTGTATTGGACCAGTCAAGGGTATAGGGTGTCTCGAATGTACATAAAAGGTTTATGAGGATGGATGAAGAAGTAAGCAAATGTTGAAAAAGTAAGTGGTGGAGGCACTAAAGTAGGATGGAGCTCAAACAATCCAAGGTAAAGAATGTCACGATAATGGACAGTAATAGAAAACTCCCAAGCCGCCCCTTTGATAAGTGGAGTCCTCGTGCCAAGTTCACTGGTGACGCTTAAGTTCACGTACAGTCCATGGGACGCCAGGGAGAGACAATGGGCCCAATAATGATGTTGGGTGGACTGCCACCGACAGGCCGTTGGCAGCGGTGCGTCACAAGTCTGAGGCTGCGGTCTGACCACCACATAATGATGCGGTCAATTGGAGCGCAGCAGGCGAAGGTACCAACCGATGCCACCGACAAGCCCAAGGAGCCCATCTGAGCGAATGTAGGATCATAATCCCTACAATGGCAGCAGTGCCTGCAAAGGCACCGCCATAGGGATTTTTATGTCCCCTTTTCCTCTGCCTTTACATGGCGGTCCGACGGTCATGTAAAGGCAGACGGAATGGGACTTTAGTGGCCCCTAAGTCCCCTGTGACCTCCGCTATGGGCCCAGGGGGGTAAATGCACTGTGTGCCCGGCACCACATGGTGCCGGGCACATGGTGTATGGATGTTTGAGAACTGCCCTTTTCCACTGCGGCTTGTGCTGAGGCCCTTTGTGCTGGAGCCCTTTTCTAGGGCCGCAGCACAAGCCGCAATGGGAAAGAGCAGTTTTCCGACCACCTGTACAGCAGTCGCATTGTAATCTGGCAGGTGGAACTACTGACAAATAGTCTTTTGGACACCTGCCCGAGGCGATGGCAGTCTGATGCACATCCGACCGCCATTGTGACGAGGCCCAATGTGTGCTTTCAGATATCCAAAGATATTTTTGCCTTAAGCCAATGTTTTGCCAACAAAACAGTTTTGCAAAACCATGACAAAATCAAAAAAGCCAAAACACTGGCCCAGACCGATTAAGCTTTGCCAATTTTTGCTGTTTTTTTTTTGTTTGATTTTTAAAGCAGACAGTTGCCTTTAAAATGGACAGGAACTGCTTCCAGACAGATAAAAAAAAAATCCTGGCTGGAAAATACATTGGGGGAGCAGGCAATGGTCTGGACCAATTCTTTCCAGCACCCCTTAGGCCGCCTGACAATCCTCAAAGGGGAAGGGGGCCATAAAGACAACAGCTTCCTCTTTGGAAATCATTTTCCACCCCAATAAGGCAGTCAGTGAGTGATTCGTGGCCATAACCACGGTCTCAAACCACGGATACTTCCAGTGGAGACTACATATAGGAAGCGGGACACCTCTTTCACTTCTCTTCCTACTTGTGATTTGGAAAGGGTCGGAAAATCCAATTTGGAGCCAGATTGATTTACCAACTACAAATCGCCGCAAAGTTTGCAACAGCAAAATGACCCTGTACATCTGGTCCAAAAATCATTTGAAAAGGAGAGGATATTGTACCACCTCTTGCACAGTTTTCAGTTTTAGGCCAGATCTTACTGGTGCTTTAATAACATTCAAATAACTAATGATGTAGATCGGCCGAACCAGGGTAAGAATGCAATGCTCCAAGACTCATGCCAAGGAAATTCCAAATACCCTTGCTGTGTGCTCGCCTGCCCCTGTATTGCGAAGCAATCTTAAGGGAGTGCAGAAAAATAAATTTCATTCGACAGGAAAATGTGATGCCCTCGAGACCCCATCACTCCTGTTTCCCCCATCTGTCTGCAGCAAGCAGTACCACAACCCTTCTTCAAATCCACAAGTGTATAACTATAAATGAGTCATCACAATATTACAATACCAAATCCAAATGTTAATTCACATTACCAGCTGATTTCCTGGTACCCAACGTTCTCAGGGTCAGGCGTACGCACTCCAACACACCACACAGGCATTACATCTCGCCCTTTGGACCTATGGGCTTTGTCAATGCAGATTGCTAATACTGTGGAGTATGGGCAAAAAGCACAAAAAAGTAGGGGATGGAAAGGGTAACGGAGCAGCAGGTGGGGGGGGGCAGTAGGGTGAAAGGAGCAGGTGAACGACAGAGCAATAAAGGGACAGGAGAGAAGGGCACCAGGGAGAGAGCAATACGGAGTGCCAGAGAGTTTGGGGTAGAAGCACATAAGAGAGGGCGCAGCACACAAGGGAGTGAGAAACACAGGACTGATATTTGGTCTGGAGAGGAATATGAGGGAAGAGAGCTGGAAAACACATGCACCTCGGTGAAGTGCCTAGTGAACAAGAATTTGCTAACATTCCTCTCTCCTCATTGCACAGTACTACAGAAAGGAGAACCAAAAAAAAGTAGGTGTCTAGAAAACCTGCAATGTGTGCTGCAAGACACTGTCAGTACGGCCTGTCCCTGCTGTGGTGTCCGCAAGAAAGTATACTGGCCTAATTTCGGGGCAGTCAGAGTGCCTGCTACTCCCAATTTAAAGTCCCCATAAGACTCTTACGTCATGAAGGCATCCGTATTATACGAGCAGCCTTAAATTGACAACATCAGTGAATTCTGGAAATAACAGTGTTCATTTAGCTAAATTAAAACCAGCTGATTTTTACACCAGAAAACAATGATTTGTACACTCCTGAGATGAAGTCATTTGGTAGCCTCTGCCTACATGCCTCTCTATCGGGGACTGTCCCATTTACTTGTTTGCCGGTCAGCTTACATCTATTGCTTTTAATGGGGCGGAACCAGTTACTATACTGACTGGTCCTTAAACTCGGAAATCAGACAACACTGGACACTCGAAGCAGCAACCATGATAATGGAGGTCTTGAAATCTCGTAGTGCCAAGACTGAAAGAACAACAGAGCAGATTTCCATCCACGATTTCAGCCTTCCACTGAACTACCAGATGAATGTTCCCATCTCTCTATTGAATGATTGGAGAAAAGCCATTTTTAGGTCTCGTCCTTTTCCATTGCGAAGCAATGGGAAATGGGGGAGAATTCATGTGCTCCATCGGATAGTCAAACCACCACTTTTTTCCGTGGCGTTTTCTTCGAGTGCACGTACAGGCACGCGCATTTGGCCCATACACTTTCATGGCCATCTGTTCCTGTTCCTAATGGCCCTCCCCCAGCACAGAGCGCGCATCGCGGCCGCACAGCACATCAAAGGGCTTCTCCCAGCGTGTGCTGTGCGGCTTCTCCTCCCCTAATTATGTGGCCGGCCGTACTTGTGTTTCCTGGCCGCTTCCCGGCCGCTCTTGTATTTAATTAGCAGCTTCTTTTGTAAAGCGCTCTGAAACTTTTGGGTAATGTTTTTTGTATGCAAGAGGGCTACGGTCAGCTGACCCGCGATTTTTTCATTAAGCACATTTTTTGTGAATGCATGTGCGTTCTTGCTTTTTCATATGCTCTTCTCCCTCTTCAAATGCCCTCGCCGTTTTGCTTCTCCTTCAGCTGCCCACAACCCGTTCCTCCACTGCAGACTACCTTCACGACCATTTAAATGAAATGCTTTCATTTTCATTTTTGTTTAGGGCCCGGCAGCTGCTGTTTGCTGCCGGCTCGTTCAGCGTCAGTACATTCGCATGCCTCCATTTCTCACTGGTCCCACTCACCCTACATTGCTCCCCCTGTTCACTCCGCACCCACACCTCTGTTATTCCCCCACCACTCTCGATCCTTTAAATATAATTATTCATGTTTTATTTGTTTTGAAGTCCTGATATTTGCCATTTGCTGCCTGGCCAATCATCATTCCTAAAAAAAGATTTCAACCAAATAAAATTTAATTGTTTTAATTTAACAATCCAAGTGGTATCCATCATCTGCTTCCACATAGTTACACATTTTTTTAGATCTCGTCTGAGACACTAAGGCGCTGTTGCTTGCAAGACATTTTGTTTACTTACCCCCATTGCTTACCATATGTTGGCTTCATGTCACTCTCATTTACTTTCTTTTCATAAGTTGGCGCATTCACTGCTGCTTCTGTTTATCCCGCCGATGGAGCAATGCCCAAGTACTGGTATCCTTCCACAGCTCGGTCAATTGGGCGCCACTTTTTTCATTTTGCCTAAGCAGGCGACTATAGTGCACGTCTTTTACCAGCAGTTTCGCTTTTGTCTCATCCTTCATTTTCCTTCGGGCCCCCACCTACCCGCCCTCCGTTTTGGTTCGCCCTCAGTATTACTTTCCCCCACTGCTGTCCGTGTTGTTGCTTGCCTTCTCCCGCTGTCTGTCTTGTTGCTTACCCTATCCTCTGTCCATGTTGTTGTTTGCCCCTACCTGCTGTCCCTTTTGTTGTTCTCCCTCCTTCCACCCTTCCGGCTGTCCATTTTGTTTCCCTCCCTCTAACCCGAACATGTGTTTTGTCTCCCAACCCTGCCATGCAATAATCCAAAAAAGTGCTATTATACACCCACCCAGTACTTTTTTCTTTCCAAAGCCTTCGTCCCTGTTGTGACCACATATGCCCCTCGGTGTTGCAGCCCAAAACCCTACCTCCATTAAAAAATCTTAGGTCCTTTTTACCAACTTTATTAGTGTTTTTAGGCATGTTGTACAGCAGCACGTCTGCTGTGCTGCATGGCTGTGCTGCATGGCTGGAAGTTTCACCCGAGGGCCACTTGTATGCAAGAGGGCTACGGTCAGCTGACCCGCGATTTTAGCCTATTCTGAAAAAAAAGGAAATGCCGCACTGCAATGGTTTACTGGCACAACTTATTCCAAAAGCTTCACTTTTTACAAAGCGCTGTTGAATAATTTACAATCGATATGTTGTGAAAGTGTAAAATTAATAACCTTCTTAACATGCGTTTAAGCCGCTCCGTCATGCTCCAATCACAGCCGATGCCTCAGGTCCTGCGTAAAATGGCCATCCCATAATACACCATGTAGTATGTGCCTGCTGTCTTTTATTTCAATAAACAACAACCTTGTTTCAATAGTCATGTTCTTATGATCGTCAATGCTCCTTGTTTACTGACTGAGACAATTAACGACTCCGCAAGTACTCTGCACTAGGGGAGGAGGAGCAGGGGAGCCCGCGCAACGCCACTCACACGCGCAACGCCACTCACACGCGCAACGCCACTCACACACGCAACGCCACTCACACACGCAATGCCACTCACACACGCAATGCCACTCACACACGCAACGCCACTCACACACGCAACGCCACTCACACACGCAACGCCACTCACACACGCAACGCCACTCACACACGCAACGCCACTCACACACGCGACGCAACTCACACACGCAATGCCACTCACACACGCAACGCAACTCACACATGCAACGCCAATAACACACGCAAGGCCACTGACACACGCAACTCCACTCACACACGCAACACAATTCAAACGCGCAATGCCACTCACACACGCAACGCCACACACACGCAACGCCACACACACGCAACGCCACACACACGCAATGCCACTCACACACGCAACGCCACTCACACACGCAACGCAACTCACACACGCAAGGCCACTCACACACGCAAGGCCACTAACACACGCAAGGCCACTGACACACGCAACTCCACTCACACACGCAACACAATTCAAACGCGCAATGCCACACACACGCAACGCCACTCACACACGCAACACCACCCACACACGCAACGCCACCCACACACGCAACGCCACCCACACACGCAACGCCACCCACACACGCAACGCCACCCACACACCCAACGCCTCTCACACACCCAACGCGAGTGACACGCGCAACGCCACTCACACGTGCAACGCCACTCACACGCGCAACGCCACTCACACGTGCAACGCCACTCACACGTGCAACGCCACTCACATGCTCAACGCTATTCACACGCGCAAACTCACTCACACACGCAACGCCACACACACACATCGCCACTCACACACGCAATGCAACTCACATGCGTGCGCAACACCACTCACACGCCACTCACAATCGCAACGCAATTCACACACGCAACGCCACTCACACACGCAACGCCACTCACACACGCAACGCCACTCACACACGCAACGCCACTCACACACGCAACGCCACTCACACACGCAACGCCACTCACACACGCAACGCCACTCACAGATTGTGGGAGCAGATTGTGAGTGCCGATTGTGGGTGCCGATTGTGGGTGCCGATTGTGGGTGCCGATTGTGGGTGCCGATTGTGGGTGCCGATTGTGGGTGCCGATTGTGGGTGCCGATTGTGGGTGCCGATTGTGGGTGCCGATTGTGGGTGCCGATTGTGGGTGCCGATTGTGGGTGCCGATTGTGGGTGCCGCTTGTGAGTGCCGCTTGTGGGTGCCGCTTGTGGGTGCCGCTTGTGGGTGCCGCTTGTGGGTGCCGCTTGTGGGTGCCGCTTGTGGGTGCCGCTTGTGGGTGCAGATTGTGGGTGCAGATTGGGAGTGCAGATTGTGGATGCATATTGTAAGTGCATATTCAGAGAAAACTCAGCAGCACCACCAACATTGCAATGCAATAGGTCTCCTAAACTATTTTGCAACGCAAAAATAAAGGGCATTCTCATTTACAATGGAAATAGTTCTGACTTGCGATATTGCGAGACCTATTGCATTTTCAATGCTTGTTACTAGGAGATAATATCAGTTCTGCTGACTGCTCATTTCTAAGTGGTTTCAATGCAGGTAGAAAAGGGAACGGCAGTGCGACACAGCGTGGGTTTCCCAAGTATCTTGCAATGGAGTAGAAGGTATTATAGTCAGGCCCACTGGAATTATGTGACAGAGAGGACCAAATTATGGGACAGGGTTGACTCAATTACAGGGCAAGGAAAGGCAAATTATGTGTTGTAAAGCGACACATTTTGTCACAGTATCACTGCAATATTTTGCCTTGTTCACACACGAGAACACGGTCTAGACTCTAGAAAAAGATTCCACATCATTAGTAACAGTTTTACACTCAAAAATAGTAAGAAGCAATTAAAAGGTGACCAGTTGACTTCTGTCAAGGGCCTATCCAGGGCCGGACTGGGAACCAAAACCGGCCCAACGGCCAGTCCGAGCCTGGGCCTATCACGTCGGGGCAACACGTGTTGCAGCATTTTTAGAACCTTTTGATCCGTTTGAACTGTATCAATCTTTTGGGTAAAATCTGCAAATTATGCACATAGATGATGGATTATGAGGCAAAAGCACTAAATAAATGATTATCCGGAAAACGCCGCAAAATCGCTTAATACTTGTGGCACGATTATAATGCGGGCCTCCCGTTTTTAAAAGACAGCCAGCAGGCCACACTTTCTCAACAAGCATTGGAAATGCAATAGGTCTCGCAGCATTAGAGTTAGTGCTTTTAGAATTGTTTATGGGTTTTTGTGTAAATCTTTAGCATTTTTGTTTCCTGTAGCCAATGCTAAAGAATTAAAAAAAAAAGCCATAAACATTTCTAAAAGCTCTAACTCAAATGCTCCGAGACCTATTGCACTGTGTGAGGGTGAGGGGTTGAGGGTGAGTGAGGGTGAGTGAGGGTGGGTGAGGGTGAGTGAGGGTGAGTGAGGGTGGGTGAGGGTGAGTGAGGGTGAGTGAGGGTGAGTGAGGGGTTGAGGGTGAGTGAGGGTGAGGGGTTGAGGGTGAGTGAGAGCGAGGGTGAGTGAGGGTGAGTGAGGGTGAGTGAGGGTGAGTGAGGGTGAGTGAGGGTGAGTGAGGGTGAGGGTGAGGGTGAGGGTGAGGGTGAGTGAGGGTGAGTGAGGGTGAGTGAGGGTGAGTGAGGGTGGGTGAGGGTGAGTGAGGGTGAGTGAGGGTGAGTGAGGGTGAGGGTGAGGGTGAGTGAGGGTGGGTGAGGGTGAGTGAGGGTGAGGGTGAGTGAGGGTGAGGGGTTGATGTTGAGGGGTTGAGGGTGAGAGGGTGAGTGAGGGGTTGAGGGTGAGTGAGGGTGGGGGTGAGTTAGGGTGAGGGGTTGAGGGTGAGTGAGGGTGAGGGGTTGAGGGTGAGTGAGGATGAGTGAGAGTGAGGGTGAGTGAGGGGTTGAGGGTGAGTGAGGGTGAGTGAGGGTGAGTGAGGGTGAGTGAGGGTGAGTGAGTGAGGGTGAGGGCGAGTGAGGGCGAGTGAGGGCGAGTGAGGGTGAGGGTGAGTGAGGGTGAGTGAGGGTGAGTGAGGGTGAGTGAGGGGTTGAGTGTGAGTGAGGGTGAGTGAGGGTGAGGGGTTGAGGGTGAGTGAGGGTGAGTGAGGGTGAGGTTGGAAAATAACTTTAATTCTACTCTGTCTCTCTCGTTCTTGCACCCGAGCATCGCTGGTGCCATCGCACTAAAGAATATAACAGCTACGGTTGCCAATGGCCCATTTAAAAAGATAGCAAGCAGTCCTGCTGAGAAGTACTAAGCACAATCGTATTCAAAGCAAACAATCACGATAACACGAGAGTGGCTTTCACTTCCACCATAGTGAATGACATATATAAGATAAGGATGATAAATAACCACACGGCCATTCAATCCCAGGAGAGACTCTCCCAGCTGACACCGACAGCAAGAGCAGGTACATTCTTCATAGACAACACAGCTTCATATTCAGATTACAAATACGTTTCTGTATGAGCACCAAAGCAGAGTTAAGGCTGAGGGCTGGTTCTTCGTGCACACTTATATCCCTATCCACATGACAAACCCCTCGAATCAGCCGGCATGGCTCCCGATAAGGGCCTTCCTTACCTGCCGTTCCCGACAGAAGATTTCAAACATCCTTTTGCCGCTATCATCTATAGTTAATACGTGAAACCGAAGTAAAGGTTTAAAATTGTTTTGACAAGCAAAAGAGAAATAAAACCATACGGGCATTTGAGGCTGTACTTCACAGAGAGTCCTGTGATTGGTCAGCAACATTGGCCCGCCTCGAAATAGACCGCCCATCCATCCACTAAAAAGTCTGCTGCACCGGAAGATGCTGCTCCTGACAGCGCACCGGAAGTAACCTCTTTGCTGCTCTGGAAGATAAGGAATAACCCACACGTGAGCAGTCCACGCAGCCGGTTGTGAAGGAGGGGCGCGCGAGTGGATTGTTGCTACAGCGAAAGCTGAGCTCGAGGACGATGAGAGCAAGCAGACTCCGTAGCAGGGGTTGTTCGGTGTTAGGGAGTGGGCTTGTTATTCTTCGTGTGGAAACAGAGCACACTGAGAACAGGTCCGCCCTCCCACAATGCGACGAGTTTAACGTGGGTGGGGGAGTACCTTGGGAAGGGGACCGTGCTTGGAGTCTGCTGCTTTGTTAGGCGCGACTTTAACCTAGTCGAAGAGCTCACTTCATTGAATTTTAATTAGGGTGACCCGTTTATGTAACGCATGTAATCCTAAATCCTTATGTTTTTATTGTGCCTCTGTGTTTGATGTAAAGTACTCCTGCATCTACACTGGGATAAGTGGACTCAGCTAGCGGCAGGCAGGCAGGGGAGGAGGGGGGAGGAGAGTAGAGGAGGCACGGCCTAGCGGCCGTGCAATCAAGTAGTGAGGGGGCGGAGCTGGGGGAGGCTGTGGAAGAGAGTAGGCAAGGCGACACGGCGGGAGGGGGCGGAGCGGGTAAACAAAGACGGACATGCACGCGCCCGTGACTTTTAAGGTCAATGCGCATGCGCATAAGCTTAATGCGCATGCGCATTGACCTTAAAAGTCACGGGCACTGCAAGGAATCGCCACGATTCCTTGCAGTGTGGATAAAGAGTGGATAACTCGCAATACTCTCGCCTTGCTCGATGCGCATGCGCATCGACAGGCGAGACCTAAAAAGTGTGGGTATTCTGAGGCGAATGACACGGCAGATATGCAAACGAAGGTTTTCAATTTCATCTGCTTACACTTTACTATCTCTAAAAGGAGGGAAACAGCTTGCGGGATGTATCTCACAGTAGTTGGCCAGCTTTCATTCGACCTGCAGATTTTGAGACTGCAGCGAGCAAATGAGAATTGAACCCGTGGCACCAGCCCCGCAGTAACAGCAGCACTTTGACCACAAGTATGGAGTGTGGGTGTCAAACCCCAGGGGAAGAGTTCAAAGTCTTCACAGGCCTCAATGTCCTTTTGAAGATGGCAGAACGAATTAGCTCCTGTGCTGTGTGTCAATATAGTTAGCAATTACTTGATATTAACCAAAAGACAAAATAAATAGGCTAAAGCACTTAAAAAAAAAAGTTACACCAACACCTCTGAAGTTTCAAAATGCAATTGCCGTTAAACAAGAGCAGCTTACCTCGAATCAGGAAGGCTCGGTTTAGCCCTCCTACTGGGCAGCTATTGATATATTGTACAGGAAGAGACACGGCGTGAACAATGCAAAGCACAGAACCGGTTTCTTCGACGGTTATCAAAACAACGTACTAAAGCCGCATTGTCCATGAACAGTGTTTCACGTTTTAAGCTTCGTTTGAAGGCCTGTCAAGGGCATGTGAAAAACTCACCTTTTACTCCGTGCATCTAAAAATACAAGCGCGTGTTTGATCGACCTACCACAGCCATGTTTGCAGCAGCGCAGTAACCTCCACACTATAAAAACAAAACATCTATTTTTGGTATGGCAGTGCTTCATTTTAATGTGCCAGGATGTGGCGTTGGGGACTTTGGAGCTGGGGGAACCAGGTTCGAGTCCCGGCGATGGCTAAACAACCTGTGATTCTGGGCAAATCACTCAATCTCCGGAGAGAGAAAAAAAGTATCCCGTCTTTCTGTAATTTAACCGGTGCTCAGGTAAAGCGCTCCAAATACCTTCGGGTCAGTTTCACGCTATATAAGTTGCAAAAAAAAAAAAAAAAGTCACATATTCTGATCGTTCCTCAAGTCAATGGCTGAAAGAGGCTGATCGAAGACAGCCAATGGTCAGAAGGGGTGGACCAAAAACCCACTTGATTTATATGTATCCTTAGCAACAGATCTGTTTGACAGCTATGCTGTCAAAACCTTGCCCACAACACAAAGGTACAATCAGAGTATATGTACGCTACCCACAACCTTGCAGAACACTTACCCCGAAAAACAGGACTAGAACGATAACTGTGCAGCTATACTGCACCCAACACTACAGATGTCTTACCCTCAAAAGCCAGACTAGAAAATTCACAGAACAGAGACACTGTCTGTAAAACTATACAATACGCACAATCACAACACAGGCAGGGGCATTCTGCATACAACTGTACTGCTCAAAATACTACAGACCGCTTACCCTCGAAAGCCTGAATAGACACTCACCGTATAGCTATTCTACCAAAAACATTGCAAGACTGCTTACCCTCAAAAGCCTGATTTACCCACCAAAGTAGTGCTACACTCAGCACAATATTACAGATTCCTCACACTCGAAAGCCTGAGTAGATACTCACCGTATAGCTATTCTACCAAAAACATTACAAGACTGCTTACCCTCAAAAGCCTGACTTACCCATCACAATAGTGCTACACTCACCACAATATTACAGATCGCTCACCATTAAAATATCAAGAATGACCACAGTAGAGTATGGTTCAGCTACATGCAACACAGCTCATCGTCAATGACGGATGAGTACAATCACAGTACAGCTACACCACACACAGCACCACAGGCTGCTCACCAGAAAAGTTTGATGACAACCCAAAAATGAAATGAAATTAAATGAAAAGAGCATTTGTAAAGCGCGGTAGCTGCCCTCAGGCATCCTAGCTCTGCAGACATTGTGCTGAGTACACTACAGTTCGTGCTATTCTGGTTTGTTAAAAAGTAGGGTTTTTAAGAGTTTGCGGAAAGTGAGCAGTTTGGGCTTTGATCGGAGTTGGATAGGGAGGGAGTTCCAGAGTCTGACCGAGTTGAGGGAGAACGAGCGACCTCCCCATCTTGCTCTCTTGAACCTCGGTGTTACGGCCAAAAAAAGAGGATCCAGATCTGAGCTGTCTGTTGGGACGATAGGCTGTTATCAGAGTTTGGTTAATGGTAGCACCTGTTTTCCAGAAAGCTCGGTGGGCAATGCACATTGCTTTAAATTCGACCCTATCCCCCACTGGAAGCCAGTGGAGGTCCTTAAGTCTGGGTTTCACCGGGACTCGGCGGTGGATCTGGAGAAGGGTTCTGGCTGCGCAGTTCTGAATGATCTGCAACTTATTAAAAGTCGTCTGGGGTGCGCCTAGATAAAGGGCGTTCCCGAAGTCCAGACGGGATAGGATCACACCCTGGACCATTATCTGTCTAGCATTAAAAGGCAACAGAGGGAGGATTTTTCGCAGAAGCCTTAGCAGCCCAAAACAGATGGCTGAGAGTTTGGCATACTATCAACAACACTGTAGTACGCTGGCCAACAAAACGATCACATGGATTACGACATCACCACTACTACACACATTTGTTTGCATCAATGTCAAATAATTAGTTAAGCGGCTCAATTAGTTACTTTCAAGAATAGTTAGAAAAAGAAAAAAAACAGCTTGACTTTTCCACCATGTCTTTTAATAAAAACTTTCTATGTTGTGTTTCTCTGCCAAGAGGAGACATGTCAAGGGAAACTGGTAAGTCTCTACGAAGATACAAATGGACATCTGAAATATCGAGACATACTAAAGATACTTAGATAACTCAAATCAACTCACACCTTAGAAACACAAAGGTAAAACGACCATAAACTTAAAAACACCGGAAACTGCACAACATTGCATTGTTATTTGATTTTTTAAAATATTTATTCTTTATAGAGCATGACATATGCCTGAAGGCATCTTGGTGCTAGCGTCTGTACGAAGAGGGAATTCTGCATTAAAAGTGTCCATGGCTACATAGGAAGTGGGAATAGCCATGTTTTATGCTGTTTCCTGAAAATCAGCAAATTCGGCTGGCTTCTAAGGTTCCAGGGAAGCAGATCCAAAGCTTACAAGTTGAGTGTACGAAACTTCTGCCACCCCACAAGGCAGTTTGGATTCTCAGCACCATGACTGTTTTGGAAGTTGCTGACCGAAGGCATCTTCCAGGGGCGTACCATGAGAATTTGTACTTTAGATAGCCTGGGCCGAAGCCGTGGAGTGCTTTATGTGCTGTACACTGCCTAGAACGCCACTCTTATTGGGAGCCAGTGCATCTTTTCTAAGGCCTCCGAGACTGGGTCAAATTGTTTTATGTTTTTAAATCAATCTAGAAGCTGCATTCTGAACACTCTGCAATTTCTTGAGGGAGCCTTGCTGCATGCCCACAGAAAGGGCACTGCCATAGTCTAGTCCTGATAAGACCAGAGACAATAATGGTCTTCTGTAAGTCTGTTGGGATGAAGGGCAAAATCTTCCTTAGGGGTTATAGCGGATAAAAGCAGATAGATATGAGATTGATTGTCTGTTATGTAAACTGGAGTTTGGAATTAAAACATTTCCAAGGTTTCTCATTTTGGGAACTGGGGTAGGAAGTGTTACCAGAGTCTGGTGCCACCATGTATCACTCCAGGTGACCCTACCAAAAAGAAGTACTTTGGTATGTCGGAATTCAGCTTGAGACAGTGTTTGCTCTTCAGCTTACCACTGCTCACATACATTTGTTGAACCGTTGATCCTC
This sequence comes from Lissotriton helveticus, assembly GCF_964261635.1. Taxonomy (NCBI): domain Eukaryota; kingdom Metazoa; phylum Chordata; class Amphibia; order Caudata; family Salamandridae; genus Lissotriton; species Lissotriton helveticus. Next base: position 466,498,912 of record NC_136073.1, on the reverse strand, counting down.
CTCCTGCATGTTACTCATGATGGACACCACAGTTTGCATGTCATCAGCTAGGAGATGGTTGAAAAACTGAATGATCTTATGAGTTTTGCAAGGGGGGCACATGGATATTAAACAGGGTGGGACTATGTGTTGACCCATGTGGGACCTCACATGGTAAGGAAAATAGGTTGGAGACAGTGTCTCCTAACGTGACTTGTTGCTCTATTCAAGAGTCAGTCTATAACACAACTTGTGCTCATGAAAAGTACCTTCGGGTCTAGTTTGTGCTATAAAAAAACTACACCCCATCCCCCCAAAATCATCATAGGCTAGCTTACCAATTCCAATATGTCATTCTTTGCATCAGGACAGAGTAGCTCACAGTGTCAAAGGATGTGGATAGGCCAGAGCCATGCCTCCCTCATCCATAATGTCCCTTATTTCCTCTGTGGCTACTACAAATGCTGAATCAGTACTGTGAGCCTTTATGAAGCCAATTTGGGATTCATCCAGAATCTCATTTTGGTTGAGATATTATGACACTGCGATGTTTATACGTTTCTCAAAAATGTTTGCAGGGAAGACTTGAAATGCAACGATGATACTTCTCCTCATTTGGATCCAATGTGGATTTTTTAAGCAATGGCAAGATGGAGGCTTTTCTACACTTCAATGGAAAGATGCCCGTGTTGATAATATGATCTAACAGTAAGATGAAGAGGGGGGGGGTGCCGTGACACGTTGTACGGCAGTCACATGCATTGTGATACATAAATAAAAAGCACTGCGCTGCAGTCGAGCAACAGAACAAAAAAATCCTTGCAAGAGAAATACAGACAAATCCTTCACCACACTCATCAACATACACGCAATAAAAAAATAAAAAAAGATCTTAATAGATAGAACTTCTTTAAACCCTAATTCACAAAAATCATTTGGGATCTTAACACAGAAGAACTTCTCCACTAAGCAACCACACAAATACCAACAAAACAACAGAAACCAGCAGACAGTGGTTTCTGTTGTTTGATTGCCTTTCCAGAACCCTAAGACAGGGCACCCAGGTAGAGAATGATCTACAGCGCTTAACAATCATTGGCAAACCAATAAAAAAGTACTTTTTCAAACACATGAGGACACGACCACTACTGGCAGCATTCTCATTCCGCAGCCACGCATGTGCATCACCACATATGTAAGCACTAGCACAGTATACCTATTAAAGACAGCGAGCACCACTTGGATGGGTACATTTAAAAAGAATGGAAGACTGGCAGCAGATGGCAGCTCCCACGTGCTACGAGAAAAATACCAATAAATAAAATGGAAAAATGTTTAATGGACCAAAGGGGTAGGGGTAACAAGATAAGTGGATGAGAAAGCAATGGAGGCACACATACAGCATCTCTGGACAGCAGAGCGGCCGATCAGCAAATGGCAGGTTCAGGGCTCTCAAATAAATAAGGAAATGATTTGCTCTGACTGCAAGCAGTGGAAGAGCAGGTGAAGGAGAAGCAGGAAGGACAGGTATTTCAGCAGGGAAGCAGCACATTAGCGATAACGAGAACATAAATGCACTGCATTACAAAAAAGAAAAAAAGCAGTCCTAAAATGCGAGCAGTGGAAGGATAATAGCTAGCCAATCAAAAGGATGGTAAAAAGGATATGCTCCAAGGGAGGGACGCACTAGAAGATGCATGCAAGTAGTCACTGAATAAGACAAATGAGATTGACAAGAAAGCCAACCAAAGGTAAGCAAAGGAGGGGGCTGTGAGTCCACTGTAAGTTTATTGGTATGGTCCATAAGCGGCTTGCTTTTACAGACAGCTAAAAGCAGTCTGGGAAGGAAGACCTAAAAACAATGGGCAACACTAAACAAAAGCTAATAATATATCATGCTTGCAGAGAGATGGAACTCAGCGTGGTGATGGACAGGACTAGCAGCTTTTCATCTGCTAGACTTTAACCATAGTTGGCAAGGAGACCTCCCCAAATCCTTCAAGAGTAGGAGAAGTCTCTAATAGACCAACTTTTCCTGGGTAAGTCTGCTGAGGCTGCTGGGCATCCCTGCAAAACTAAGACAAGAAGTTCCTTCTGCCAACTTCTCACTCTTCCTTTACCCGCTGCCTGTTACAGCATCTGACAGACCTCACCTCTTGCAGCTGGCCAAAAATCCTGATGGGTGACCTGGGATAGAGGATGTCCAAAATCTGTGTAGCTTCTCCAGTCACCTACACCACTCAGCAGCAGAAATCCAGAATCCACTAGGACCATTAAGTGCTACAGAGATTACGCACAAGCAGAACAGCTAGTGCGTTCTAAGCAATAGCACATTGCTGCAGCAACAAAGTAAGAGTGTTCCATTTCTCTGCCACAACATTAAGTAATGCACCTTTATCCACCTGTGGGGGTTGGTCTTTCACTGAAGCAAAGTCCACACAAACTGGTACAGTCTACGTGTTGCCCCATGTTTGTACTCAGTAGCCACAGATTTAAAAGCCCTGGCTCACTTCTGGAGTATTTAATGTATCCAAATGCTAGATTTATCTTAATGGATTTTGACACGCGCCTCTACCCCCTCAAAAAAATCCCATGCCATCACTGCCACTTCCCAAACCTCCGATTTACACTATTTTTTTTTTTACTAGGACTGGGTCAGGAGCATTATCTGGTCTCTTCCGCACGTTTTCTCCTGAAAACACCCAATTCAACCACATACCCCAAACGCACTTGATATAGCCCAAATCTATGTGATCCCCGTTTCTCTATGTCTGCAGCTGGTGATGGAGCGGAGCACTCTGTAGTCCCTTGGCGGACTATAAATAGTTGCACTGACCTGCCTTGCGTTAACTCTAGTCTTCTTTGTAGGTAAAAATAAAAACCTTTTGGTTGGTCTACATGCTCTATTTTGTTATCCTGCTTTGTGTATCAGTGCAGTGTCACTTACTGTTTCTTACCCTTCGTGTCTTGCTGAACTCTTGGTCCTAGCTAGTCCACTTCTCAACAAACCACTACACTTAGCCCTTTAAGTGCTGCCGTCGGCCAACGGTCGTCACGGGCACTACCTCCCCAGTGCTGCGTGCGACCGTTGGACGTCCATTCAGCACTGGATAATGGACAGCGCAGCACTGGGGAGGTATATTTACGAAGCTCCTAAGGTGTTAATAGTGAATCATACAGTCTTCACACATCCAACACTATGGTAGGGAACTCTATCACAACTTTCTTTTAGCCACTCCATGTTGCAGTTCCCTTTATCCATGACCCAGGACACCTGTTCCTCATTGTTTAGCATCTACCCTGTAAGAAGAGGTCTCAGGGCTTATGACAGTCCCTAGCACCCAGAATCCTGCCGAACCCTGTTACATTGTAGTCTACAAGATTGCTGGTGTTAATTAACAAACACTGCTACGTTTTGGGCTACCAGCGCAGTACTGCACATAAACTTTGAACAATGTGTCAGAGTACTTTATTTGGTACAATTGGTTGTATGACACAATGTCGTGGCTGAAATAGCTACTTACAAAATTCTCATACACAGTATACACTACAACTGTATCATTAAGTTAAATAAACAAAGAAGTAAAGATTTACGATTCTTAACTCCACATCTACTTATCGTAACTACACGATGGTAACAGATTTTGTGAATCCAAAATATTGGCCGATAGCGATGCAGTCCCAACAAATAGCTCCTTGTCTTATGCTTCAACATCCAGTGGTTTCATCAATCTTGTGTCATACGCTGCTATGTGAAAATCCAGCAGGAATAGCTTCTCTAAGTTAGGCAACTTTCTACATACGTGTGGTAACCAGATTAAATATTCCTGAGCTGGGCAACTTTGGATAGTGCCCTGCACACAAAAAAATTACAAAACATCAATTAAAGTTTGAATCCCTCTATCTCACCAGCAGTTTCAAGCCCACACTTAATACTATTTAAGTTTTTAAGGAGCTATTTTAAGACCATCAGGGGCGGCTCTAGGCTCATGGTGGCCCTGGGCAGGGAGCGTACGTAGGGGGCCTCGGAAGAGGGCGTCCGAGCGGGGCGGAGCGACCCGGAGCTCAGGAGGGGGGGTTCAGGGTGTTAGGAAGTGGAACAGAGCCGGAGGCCGCCAAATCCCTGCCAGAGGCCGCCACGCAAATATGTATCCATCCTCAGAGGATTACTATATTAAGGATATATATTGGCTTGGAGGCCCCTGGGGTTTGGTGGCCCTGTGCAGGTGCACAGCTTGCACATGCCTAAGGCCGGCCCTGAGACCATTACAGAGTTTACGAAAGGAATAGTTGGAAACCGAGTCTGGTGGAGAGTGTTTTCACGGTTTACACCACAAGTAATGTGAAGCATGAAACAAGACATGTTGGCTCAGTAAAAACACGTTTAAAACAATCAACGTCATTTTCAGTTTTGAAGAAATAGCTTTTGATGCGACATCCCAAATGGCTTCTTTTGTATTGAGCGCATGCACCCACGCCTTAGATGGCACGTTGGCAAGCGACACTGTATTTAAACAGCGAAACAGTAGTCATTAAATGACATGGTTACCAGCCCTACGGCCAGCAGCTAGAACAGAAATCCAAAACGTACGTCAAGGGAGCCAGAGGCGTCTGCACAAGGAAGGAGAGTGCACGTTGTGTGCACGCTGGGCAGCGCAGATTTCCTTCGGACAACAATCACCAGGATATTGGAGGAATGTTTTACCTAATTTAAGAGCCAAGAGAAAAACTAATATTTGCGCAAACCAAGCCCATTTTGAAACAATGCTGTTACTTCGAAAGAGCGGCATCTGGGATAACATTAGCACAGAAAAATATGCTTAAACGCCCAGAAGGGGACTGTCCTGTTCCCCAAGGGAAGGCATTGCAGAAACAAGAAGTGTGATCGATTACTTTGTGTTTAGTACACTCGATCTATAACCGCTAAGAAGAATTAAGAGCATCAACTAACCCAGAAAAAAGGTTTAAGCAAGACTGTGTGTTCTCAACATTTCTAAATGCTAAAGTTAAGTTATTCAGTCATCGGTTCGAATATTCATCAACACTTTTTTCCACCTTCAACACTACTGCTATTGTGTATATCAGTGTAACAGTTCAGAAAAGCCTCCCTCGCGCCCTACTTCGATTTTTTTTTTTTTTAAAGAAAATGCTTCTGGGGTTCTCGCCAGAAGCATTTTATTTTCTTTTACAGCTATCCACATATCCACTAGGCTTCACTAAATCTGTTAACTGTCTTATTTGCACATTTGTTACTATACTGCAAAGGTCAAAACACTGTTTGCTGCCTCACACTGCATGCTACAGTGACTGTATACAAGGAATCCATGCTCTTAAAAGCCGCAAGGTCTCTACAATGCAATTTTACTTTTAAGCACATATTCAACAAATACAAAAAATAAATCCATGCATTCAGATCTAATACATTATTTATTGTCTTTATTGAGGCAGAGGCCAGATTTCATGCCTTAATTGAGGATTTCTTTCTAGTGAGTCATGGGCACTCACCTAACAATGGTAATAAATAGTGTAATGATATAGAAGTACAAATCTAATGATTTGAATGCGGCTATGGAGAGGGCCAACAGTCAGTCTAGAGAGGACTGTTTACGGAATAAAAATTGTAACATCACTTCTATCAATCCCGAGGTTTCTGATAATTTGCCTAAATCAAGTGACTCAGTCAGATTAATAACTACCTATAGCAGCCATGAAAAACAAGTACGAAAGATCATATATAAAAATTGGGCAATAGTTATGACTGATCTCACTGTATCTCAATCCTTGCCAGCACTTGCATCAGTTACATTAAAACGTGCACCCTCGATGAAGGATGCACTTGTCAAAACTAGTCCCAAGGGCACTACGTCAAGTAATTGGCTGTCTAAAAGGGCAGGGTTCTTCAAATGCGGCTCGTGCCGAGCTTGCAAATTTGGAATAAATACTACTGATCACACCACTGCTTTTGAATCTCAATCCATCAAGATAAAAGGGATGTTCACTTGTAAAATCGAATTTGCAGTATATGTATTAGAATGTTGATGCCATCTAAAATATGCGTCTGAAATGGGTGAGCAACCCAATAAACCCTTGCGGGCTTGGGCAAGGAATGTATTCAAAGAAATATGCCAGCAAGGGATTTTGTTTGAAAATTGTGAATTTGAGCCACAGTAGGAAGCGAATTAATCAATTACCCACACTAATATCAATTGGTGGCTAAGTTTGAATTGAAATTAGAATAAAGTCAATATTGTTACCACACTAACAATAAAAATAAATACAAAAACCAGGGTTTTAGTCAAAAAATTATTATTTTCTTTACAGTGAGTAAAAAGGGTACTGAAAAATGCATTTGGGACAGACCAGGAGCATCCTATATACTCCTACTATAAATCTCCAAAAAAAGTAAATACTGCTAAATAATGTTAATACAATGATTTCAAATCAACAAGATAAATGAAAATCAATGATGATAGATGAAAATCAGGCAGAATTAGACTTTGTAGTCGACGATTCGGTCTTTGGGAATGATTTCATAAGACCATCATCAGGACTTCATTATTGTGCATTAAGAGTGATGACCCTAAAGAAAACTGTGAAAAACAACATTTCATTACAACCTGGTTGTGTACAAAAGTAGATGAATCTAAACAGAAAATACTAAAAATATACAATGCATTAATCACTGTGAATCTATATACAATAACGTGCAAAGTTGTTGATCGGTGTGGCGACCAAATTTGTAACAACAATCAATAAAAGATCATGAATGAGCTTACATGCAAGATACACTGCCTAACGGTCAGTGATGCTGGTCGAAGTCTATCAACAAGGTACTATGGAACAATTGAATCCAGGCATTCAGACTGTATTTAGGCACTAGAAGAAAGAATAACTGGTTCACTATGCTGAAATACAGCGAACTATTTGAGAATAATGAGCGCGGTAGATGGTACATTATTACCTTGTATAGATGGTATTTGAATAAAGTTATTGAAATCCAAATATCGACTGCCGATTTAGTTCCAGAAGGTGCAAGTAATCTTAACACGATCTACAAAAGGAAAACATAAGGGTCGTATTTATCAGAAAAGGGGTGCCCAGTGGAATTAACATAGATTGATATCATGTTTTGATAGATAGGGCAGAGTAAGGCGTGGGAGAACACCTAGTTATCGCACAGAAATTATATACCACAGCAGTCTGAAGACTGTCATTGGGCTGTTTGCAAGGACCAACTCAAAATTGATTCATATCTGCAAGAGGAACAACATTGTGAAGAGCGGCGATATTGCGCTTTATACAACAACTGAATTTAAGCAAGGGCACATGTTGTAAACTGTCATGTAAGAGACTGGGCGCCAGAGAACATTCAAAGTTGAACCCAGCTTAAGCCGTTCGCCAGACAATTGAGATATACACCAAACGCCCGTGTTTGATAAATCGAGATCACAACTACGGGTATCTGGAAGATGGCCGGGTGGGGAAAGGGAAGGGGAAAACAATAGCCACTACAGCCACAGACCACATAAAATATTTGGTCACTTACTTGGACAATTTTGTAAACCGTCACGACTCGCGTTAGCAGCGTCAGGGCGACAGCAATGTGTAAACAGCTGAGACCTGAAGGCTCGGGGATATCGTTATTTAAGTGAAATAACGCGGGAACTACCGGCGTTCAACAAAGTTGTGAGAGAGAAAGGACGGCTTGTTCTTAGGCAGAGCCTAGTGTAAAGGTTTTTGCGGCGGCCATATTGGAACGTTTGTTTATATACAGAAGTGCGTGAAATCTGTAAGAAGATTGCTTTAGGCAGAGGCATTATTCAATAGATTGTAGGTTAGAAAACAATTTTGATCACAACTAGAGTTTGTTTAAATTTTGGGAAAATCAATATACAATGATGATTGAAAAAGTTTTTCTGAGAAACCAATTATTTGATATTAGTGCTTCTAGTAGGCATTTTGATCAAAGTGCACATTTGACATTATATCAACAAAGGAAAGGGTTTTGTACAAGTTCTGTCACCAATGTAGTATATACAATCCATAAGTAATGTCTGAGAAGAAAATGCAGACATCATGGACAATATCACAAGAGAACGGTCGTCATTTATAGACGCGCACAATCTTTAAATACTGAAATATATGTCGATAATTCAATCAGTAAAAATGTCGGCAGAATCTTGACCATCAAAGAAAATCGATGGATTGAATTCGCCGATAGTGTCAAAAGAGGAATGAACTCATTTACTGAATGGCACACCCTTCCTTGCCTGTCTTAAATGACCTTGAATACGTCCCCACTTCTTTCTGTTCATAAATGAGTTTAAGATGTGTATAAATACTGTATAAGATCTGAAAACATTTATACATGCTCCAAATGCTCTTGCAGTGATTTACTGATTAAATTATCGACATATATTTCAGTATTTAAAGATTGTGCGCGTCTATAAATGACGACAGTTCTCTTGTGATATTGTCCATGATGTCTGCATTTTCTTCTCAGACATTACTTATGGATTGTATATACTACATTGGTGACAGAACTTGTACAAAACCCTTTCCTTTGTTGATATAATGTCAAATGTGCACTTTGATCAAAATGCCTACTAGAAGCACTAATATCAAATAATTGGTTTCTCAGAAGAACTTTTTCAATCATCATTGTATATTGATTTTCCCAAAATTTAAACAAACTCTAGTTGTGATCAAAATTGTTTTCTAACATACAATCCATTGAATAATGCCTCTGCCTAAAGCAATCTTCTTACAGATTTCACGCACTTCTGTATATAAACAAACGTTCCAATATGGCCGCCACAAAAACCTTTACACTAGGCTCTGCCTAAGAACAAGCCGTCCTTTCTCTCTCACAACTTTGTTGAACGCCGGTAGTTCCCGCGTTATTTCACTTAAATAACGATATCCCCGAGCCTTCAGGTCTCAGCTGTTTACACATTGCTGTCGCCCTGACGCTGCGAACGCGAGTCGTGCCGGTTTACAAAATTGTCCAAGTAAGTGACCAAATATTTTATGTGGTCTGTGGCTGTAGTGGCTATTGTTTTTCCCCTTCCCTTTCCCCACCCGGCCATCTTCTAGATACCCGTAGTTGTGATCTCGATTTATCAAACACGGGCGTTTGGTGTATATCTCAATTGTTTGGCGAACGGCTTAAGCTGGGTTCAACTTTGAATGTTCTCTGCCGCCCAGTCCCTTACATGACAGTTTACAACATGTGCCCTTGCTTAAATTCAGTTGTTGTATAAAGCGCAATATCGCCGCTCTTCACAATGTTGTTCCTCTTGCAGATATGAATCAATTTTGAGTTGGTCCTTGCAAACAGCCCAATGACAGTCTTCAGACTGCTTTGGTATATAATTTCTGTGCGAAAACTAGGTGTTCTCCCACGCCTTACTCTGCCCTATCTATCAAAACATGATATCAATCTATGTTAATTCCACTGGGCACCCCTTTTCTGATCAATACGACCCTTATGTTTTCCTTTTGTAGATCGTGTTAAGATTACTTGCACCTTCTGGAACTAAATCGGCAGTCGATATTTGGATTTCAATAACTTTATTCAAATACCATCTATACAAGGTAATAATGTACCATCTACCGCGCTCACTATTCTCAAATAGTTCGCTGTATTTCAGCTTAGTGAACCAGTTATTCTTTCTTCTAGTGCCTAAATACAGTCTGAATGCCTGGATTCAATTGTTCCATAGTACCTTGTTGATAGACTTCGACCAGCATCACTGACCGTTAGGCAGTGTATCTTGCATGTAAGTTCATTCATGACCTTTTATTGATTGTTGTTACAAATTTGGTCGCCACACCGATCAACAACTTTGCACATTATTGTATATAGATTCACAGTGATTAATGCATTATATATTTTTAGTATTTTCTGTTTAGATTCATCTACTTTTGTACACAACCAGGTTGTAATGAAATGTTGTTTTTCACAGTTTTCTTTAGGGTAATCACTCTTAATGCACAATAATGAAGTCCTGATGATGGTCTTATGAAATCATTCCCAAAGACCGAATCGTCGACTACAAAGTCTAATTCTGCCTGATTTTCATCTATCATCATTGATTTTCATTTATCTTGTTGATTTAAAATCATTGTATTAACATTATTTAGCAGTATTGACTTTTTTGGAGATTTATAGTAGGAGTATATAGGATGCTCCTCGTCTATCCCAAATGCATTTTTCAGTACCCTTTTTACTCACTGTAAAGAAAATAATAATTTTTTGACTAAAACCCTGGTTTTTGTATTTATTTTTATTGACTTTGTTCTCATTTCAATTCAAACTTAGCCACCAATTGATATTAGTGTGGGTAATTGATTCATTCACTTCCTACTGTGGCTCAAATTCACAATTTTCAAACAAAATCCCTTGCTGGCATATTTCTTTGAATACATCTAAAATATGCGGGCAGCACTAAGCTGCAAGTATTTAATCGAATATTGCAACATCTCCGAGCAGTGGTTAATTCAGATTCCAGTTACCCTGTCGCTCGTCATTTTTAACTTGTTCACAATAACAATTTGAAAGATTTGAGCTATTTTGTTATGGACTCAGTACCGAAGTCACCAGGGGCGGCAATAGAGAAAAGAAACTTCGCCAGTTAGAGTCACAGTATATTCTTTTACTAGACACCAAGATGCCAAATGGCCTCAACACGGGAGAGGACATGCACAATTTCTTGTGATTGATGTTACATGCGACTCTAAAATATTCCGTTTGTCAGTGTGCGAGTTTGGTTTTAGGACTACGTTTTTTTAGCCCTGTTTTTTTACTTGGTTTTACTCTGTGCTACCTGGTGTTGCTATGTTTTACTTGGTTTTAACAGGCTTTTAGATTGGGTTATTTAACTGTATCTTAGATCCTTGTCTTATTCTTGTACTGTCTGCACAATGCACTTTCCGTGATGAAAATAGTTTGACATCTATCCATATGAATTAATAGCCTGTTCCTACATTTTGCACTTGCAAGATAATTCTGTCTGTTTGTATGTAGGTTCATGGTTGCAATTTAAGATTTTGAACCATATAAGTACTGTTTTATAATGTTATACCTTGTCATATGTTCAGGGTGCACTTGAACTTTATTCGTACATGAATCAGGTATGCCACTGGCCTCTATCTTTTAATTATTAGTTGTTAACTATGATGGTTAATATTTGAGAACTTTGACGATTGTATTATTTTTGCACTTGCACTTTAATCATTTGCACTTTTCTCCCTTGCTCTACGAGTTATAATGAATGACATCAATATTGTTTTGTTTTTTTAAATATGTATTTTGGATTTTTACTATGCATTTTTAGATTGAGATATACTGTGAATAAGCCAAATTTTAACCATCTTTTTGGCTTCCCATACATGATATATTTATTGTATTAATCCTTAATAGTTTAATCATGATCAAGTAACTATGAGTTTTAGACACCAAGTTGGTTGTTTTTAACCATTGAGTATGCTTAGTATGTCTTCTAGCTTTACTACGCAAGGGAGTGTCTCAATTAATTTCACCCGGTTGGTATATAATGTCGTCATGAGGGCTAGCGCATTATGTGATCAAGACCGCGGCAACGCGGTCCAAACGCGTAATACTGGACACATGCCTTTGTATTTTGATTCGATGCCATTAACACTGGAATAAAGCACTTCATCTTGAAAATGCATGCTGTGGTCCGTACCTGATATTCGCCAAATCGTCTGTAGTTCAGGATTGTGAGAATAAATAAATATATACACATACACACATACATATATACATATACACACACACACACACACACACACACACACACACCACATTGGTCTAATTCCCATATTTGCACTATGTCACTAATGCTGCTAGATTTCGTACGCCCGTCCAACTCTTTTAATGTAAATGTATTATTTTATCTTGGGACTCTGTTGTAATTTCGTATTTGTACTGGATCATAATGTGTATCTATGTGTTTTTATACTTTTATTGTATTTTTCCTGATGGTGGTGATGAATTCTGCTTTTATGGATATTTTTTTATACGAATAAAGATTATTTGATTGATTAATTGATATATATACTATTCCAACTCAAGCGCCATTTGATAGTCGGGTAGGTTATAAAGAGGACCAATGAAATTATAAATGCACTTTTAGTTTTTTGATATACTCACGCGAAAGTACGTAAGCACACTTCTGGGATTGGTCCTCCTAACGCACCAGTCCTTACAAGTATAGTGTTTGTCTGGTTCTGCCAGGGTGTAACAATTAGACAATGGTGATAACCTGCACACCTAAAGTTAATATTTTTAACCCACTGAACAAACTTTTTTTGTGGTGCTGTCCCCAATCCCGACTAGCCCGTCAGGTATACAATACTAAATCAAGAAACAAACAGAACCTGTCCGCGTTGGGGACGCACTATACACATGCCCTTACGGTGCTTACTTATACATCAATTTTTATACCTCTAAGTACATAAACTTGTCCTAAAGTGCAAAACAAATTTTACAACACAATCATAGCCAAACGAATATTACATATTCATATTCAAGCCAGTTTGTTGAACGTTTCTTTATTGTGTTTATTTTCTTGAGCTTATTTTCATATTCTCATAGTTTCACAGGATTCATTACTCGCATGAAGATCCTTGGATATTTACATCTCCCTGATATGCACATCTCCCAATGCATTTCGGTAAATACCTTTGTATGGGGAATACTAAAAATAATAATGAAAGATCCATTTTATAATAATTCTAGTTCCTATGTTGTATACAATTAGTACATCGCAATCCAAGGAATGGGATAGAACCTGTAATACCACCTATTAATGTGCAGTTTGTTGTTTACTCGTGCTCACTGAGTAAGGAATCCATCATGCACAACCATGCTGGTTCGTATTAAAAGTTATACAGTGTCTGTTTGTGCTAAACAAAATGTATATATACCGCTCATCATACCTGTGCTCCTCGTGCCTGACTCTGTTAGTGTTATGAACTCTCACCTGTAGCAGAAACGCTAGATACCAAACTCATCAAAAACCTTGTGTCCTCATAGAGAACACCTGAAAAACACAAAACCATAAAAATATGTGTACTTGTTATAATCATTTGTGAAGTCACTTCAAGCCTTATCAGAGCCACAAGATTAAAACCTACTTCAGTGCTCTTGAGACACCCTCCGACTCCGAAAACACCCGTATCCTCCGGTCTCTGTTTGTTTATCTTGAATGCTCTGCCAACACAGACACAAACACTGTCAGCAACACGCTTAATCCCAAGTACGTATTGAATCAAAATATCACCTGATAATTCCCTCCGCGCATACCGGATCAAGGATATTAGCGTTCTGAAAGTCTCTCCGTGTCTCTAGTCAATATTGCCGGTAGTGCCTTCCACGTCAAATCGTGTTCGATGCGAGCCACCTGTTATAACGTGAACGCCGCTTCCGTATAACTATGCTTACTCCTATGGTACTAGAAAGAGGACTATTGTAAAATAGCTTCACGCTACTACTCCCGCTTCCGAAACGATCTCCGTCTAGGGGTGCTTGCACTTGACAAACTCTATGATCTTCAATCTCTAAACTTTATTCAATCCCGACAACAACATAATTATGCCTGCTGCGTAAAAAACACTACTCCATTAGAACTCCTTAATCCACAAAATGATCTAACGTTAACCCCTCTATATTTCCATGTCTCAAAAATAAAAATGTTGAAATTAAATAATATTGAAATTAAATAATATTGAAACTAAAATTGTGAGTGGTGTGAATAATAATAAAATATATGACCCGACATATGTATGCATTCTCCGTGGTATCATCACTAGTGGATTCATGAACTCTTATTTAGAGTCAAATAAACAAGACTTGCATCATTGGTACAATAAACATCAGTACAACATAATTATATAAAACAGTTGCGTTACTTCCAGTACTTATTTGTCAATGTCATCATAAAAAGCACATCATTTCTATTTTGTCATTCAGCCCACAAGGTGTCAATGTTTTCAAAAAACGAATCCAAAATATCTCTTTGCAATAAGTGTCGAATGACATCAACATGTTCAGATTCAACACCCTTTCCAAAATTGTAAACCGTAAATGGGGTATGGTATGTTTCATTTCTCCCCAGTGTACAGCTAGGTACGACTTGATATTGGGTGTACCCACGCTAGGAGGACTGATCCAGTCCTCACAGCGTGGGTTTCTCATGCCCAAACATTCTTCACTGAAAAAAAGGTAAACGGTTAACATGAATTTATACATAGGTGTTCTAATGAGAGTTGCAAAATAAAATAAACATTAAAATTCACCAGGTATACATAACTGACCCAAGTATAACTTGCATCACCATAGAGTTTATATGGGTTGTATGACAGAGGCATGCATGGCAGAAACACGTGTGCCTCTACAACGCTGCCCCAACCCCGAATGTATCAATCATGCATGCTTTTACCACGCAATTTCGTTGTAAAGGCATGAACTAGAAGTCTTTAACATCCTGTCCAAATAAAACCATCCTCCCACACTAAAGACCCTCTCCCCTCGTCCAAGACCTAAAGCACGTCATTGTCCCGTATTGGACCAATATCATTAACTCCTCGGAGTGCGTCCAGGCCTCCCTCCAACTCTGACATATCACGCCCATTCCAAAAAACCCGAAGGCCGACCCGAACGACCCAAACAACCTCCGCCCCATCTCAAACCTCCCCATTCTCGCTAAAATCCTGGAAAAATGTGCCCTTCAGCAATTGGATAAACACTTTTACACTTACAACCTACTCTACCCCCTACAATCTGGCTTCCGTAAAGGCTGTAGCACTGAAACTGCATTGCTAAATATAGTTGATAACATCCACCTTGCCCTAGACAATGTTGAGACCTGCCTACTCATTCTCCTTGATTCTCTGCGGCATTTGACACAGTTAACCATTCAACCTTACTCAATACACTTAAATCTCGGTTTGGCCTTAATGGTACAGTCTTCAACAGGTTCAACTCCTATTTCCAACACAGAACCCAACAAGTAAAAATCCAAAACTGCCTATCTAGCCCCACACCCGTCCCCCTCAGTGGCCCCCAAGGATCTATCCCCTCTCCTGCTCTTTTGAACCTATTCATGAAATCCCTTACCCTCATTCTCAAACAAGCCGGTATTAACTATCACCTATAGTCCGATGACACCCAACTGTACTATAAAATTAAATCCCACTCTGAGGTAATGCACCGTAACACTGCCCTGACCAATATCCAAAACAGATTCTCTTCCAATCATCTCAAACTTAATCCTAATAAAACTGAAATCATTATTTTCTCTCCTAAAAACAACCCTCTCCCCATCCAAACATGGATCACTGACCTTAATGCCCTAAACTGTCCACTCCCTCTCCGAATCAGTAAAATCCCTCGGCATCACCTTCGACAGTAAGTTTACGCTCCAACATCTCAAAAAAATCAAACACTTCATTCCAGGTGAAGATTTCAAATCAATTGTACAATCCTTAGTCCTCTCAAAAATAGACTATGGTAAAGCCCTTCTCTCTGGTTCTCCCAAAGTTCACCTGGCCCCCCTCAAATCTGTTCTGAACCTAGAGGCTAGGCTTACAACTGCCTGCAAAAGTTCTGACCACATCTCGCCGGCTCTAAAGACCCCTTAAATGGCTTCCTATTGAAGGTCCTCCTATAAATTAGCCTGCATTACGCACAAAGCTCTCCATCAAAAGACCCCACTCTACCTTTCAAATCAACTCAAAAAAGCGGGCAGTGCCCGACCGATGAGACGCACTAACTCTCTCCTCCTCGTCCCCCCTCTGCTAAAAAAAAAAGCCACACAATCTCGCTCCTTCTCTGGTAAGGCCCCCAGCATCTGGAATGCCCACCCTCAAGACCTACGACTTAACCCCTCACACGTCAGTTTCAGAAAAAAGACCTGAACGCCTCTGCTAGTCTGATCCTCGACATCCCTCGCCACAGCCACATCACACCCCACCTGAGAGACCTGCACTGGCTCCCCGTCAACAAGAGGATAACCTTCAAGCTCCTCACCCACAAGGCACTCCACAACACCGGACCAGCTTACCTCAACAGACGACTCAGCTTCTACACCCCGACTTGCCAGCTCCGCCGACCTCGCCCCCACCACTGTCCCTCGCATCCGAAGAGCGACATCTGGCAGCAGATCATTCTCCCACCTCGCTTCCAAGACCGGAACACTCCCCACCCACCTACGGCAGACCCAAGGCCTGATGACCTTCAGAAAACTCCTCAAGACCTGGCTTTACAAGCAGTAGCAGCATCCCCCACCGCCTTGAGACCCTCGCGGGTAAGTAGTGCGCTTTCCAAATGTTATGATTGATTGATAATGCACCTGCTCAACAAATATGGGGGTCCATAATCATACTATTTCCATACTTGCCGCACAATCTTTTCCTTTTTCAATCTCCTACTTTCCCCCCGCTCTCCCACCTCTCCTGTAATCTACCAACACCTACTCACCCCCTACCGTACCCATCCTCGAGTACCCCCTCCTTGCAACTCTCTCCTAACACTTTGCCATCCATCCTTGACAAAAATGAGTCTAGCTCATTTTTACGATTTAATAATTTGTAATTATTTCATTCATGTTTTTATAAATAGCTTCATCCCTTCACTTTGTATCATAATCAAGATATATTACTCACTTTGTTCTTTAACCCCTTGCCTGCGGGGCTGATTCCCCTGCTGTGCTGGGGGCAGGGGGGGGGGGGCGCACAGCGCACCATTGCTCGTGACAAGCTCAGCTCGTCATGAGCCACGGTGGCCGTGTGCTCATGACGAGCTGAGCTCGTCACGGCCACACCCGTTTCTGTGGAACCTTCAGCACAGCGCGGGAATTAGCCCCACGTGCGAGCGTTGTGGCCGATATGATGAGCTCAGCTCGTCATGAGCATGGGAGGGGTTAAGTCTACCATATCTTAATATTTCTTTTTGATACTATTTGTTTTGTAATCCATGTACTATCTTCAGTCCAATGTAAAGCGCTCTGATACCTCAGGGTGTAGCCAGCACTATATAAAACCTCTTAAATAAATAAAGAAATGATTGGTAAAGGGATATGAGTGGTAAAGATATCCACTACTCCAACAACCTGCCTTAAAATCATATCCCCCTAACCTTGCCCCCGCCCTGAGGCCTAAAACCTACCCGCCCTTAAAACCACCCCTTCCCCTCCCCCCGCCCTGAGGCCTAAAACCCTGCCCCTACCAAAACACTAATAAACCCAGCCCCCCGCACCCTGAGCCCTAAAACTTACCCCTGTGCTGCCCTTGAAACTACCCCTACCGCCCCCTTGAGGCCTAAAACTCTGCCCCTTAAAAAAAAGATGACCCGACCCCCCGCCACCTTGAGCCCTAGATCTGACCCCCCACCCCTAAATACTCCCCCCAAACCCATCCTAAGTCTTTAAAACTACCCAACCCCCTCCTTGAGCCCTGAAACCCTGCCCCTTTTTAAAGTCTGCCTTGACCCCTCCTGAATTCTAAAAAAGACCCCACCCTTAAAAACTTTTACCCCTGCAAACCTGGCCCCAGCACTTAAAATTACCCCGACCCTACCCCATGCCCCTAGCCCTAAAACACCGACACCCCGCCCTCCAAGCCCTGAGCCCCAAAATCTGACCCCCACCCCTAAAAACAAACCCCCCAAACCATGCCCCAGCCCCACTTACCTGTTCGCCTCCGGAGATTCCTGTTTCGACACTTCCTCTTCCTCTCCCCGCCCATCCAGACACTAGAGCACTATATGCCTTACCCATGCATATGCGTGGTTAATACAGAAGCGTTGTCCAAGCAATCACGATTACACCTGCGGTTAAACAGCACGCGTGGCTCAGCCGTATTGTAAAGGCTGTTTCCAGTTCATATACCACCAATGATGTAATATGTGAGAGCATAAGCAGCATATCTTAGCGGTGCAAGTTATACTTGGGTCAATTACGTATAACCCGTGAATTTCAGCCTTTTTGTTTTAAATCTGTAGATTTTTATTATTAGAATACTTACGTGTGACTCCACTTTAGCCTGTTTTTCAGTGAATTTCCAAGGTTTTATTTTAACAAAGTAAGATCTTATTAGTCGTGCATAGCATGGGAATGGGCCACAGGTCCTAGTATGTAGCCATGCCCTGCACCCACCTCTCTACACTGGAGACCGGCAAAGTCTCACAGATCCCTATCCCACGTTAACCCTTTTTTCCCCCAGTCCCATCGGAGCCAGCACATTCCTCCCTACCATGCCCCCTTTATCCTCTTTTTAACGTTAAGACTCTGAGACCAAATCCTGTAATGGCACCCGCAATATTTCTCCCCATTTGCAGACAATCGTGGCTCGCAGTGCTGTAGATATTGTCTTTGTCCCACAGTTTCACTCAGGGTCTTACTGGGAACAGCAACCAGCTCTGGATGATTGCTCCTCGACTAACTCTGGGAGCTGGGGTTAGAAAAAAAAAGTACAGCTCTCGGCTTTTGTTAATGGGGGACAATATTGCAGCACTGCTGCAAAACAGGCACAAACCGGCCCCACCTCTCTAGCCCACCTGGGAAATGCCCATTGCCCACTAGGGCAGTCTGGCCCTGGATTCACCCAATCAGAATATTTATTTTGACGTTCTCTCACTGGAATCCCGCAACACTAGATATCGCTATGTTATTCCTCCTCAATTTATCTAAAACAGTTAGACAGATTTGCACAAAATCGCAACAGGCACATTGAGTAATGAGCTAACTTTATGCCAAATTTGATGCAGTTCTGTTCCGCCATCTTCTTTGTATTGCGGTTCAAACATCCTATGGAACTGCAGGGGGGCCTTTTTTGAGAACCCCTCCCCCCCTTCCAAGTGTACAGATCACCCCAAAACTTTCTAGGAAGGGGCTGAGGTGGATTAACTTTTAATATACTTTTATTAGTAAGTTTGCTCGAAATAAAATGTCACCACATTTTCAATGTCATGGTGCACACACACACTTTACCAGTGTTTCAGAGTCCCAATAATAAAGCCAGAGTTACTACACAGCCTTCAAAATATATATACTGAAATGCAAAACACTGAATTTACATAGAGATGGAGTTTGCACATAACCGCTGCTCCCCTGCGGCCCCGCCCCCTTCCTCGTCCCCAATCCCCATTCGCCGCCCCGCTCCCGCCTCCCAGCTGCTCCTCCCTCCTCCCCCCCCCACTCTCCATTTATGGCAGAATCCGCGCGTGCGCGCAGCGGGCGCGCCGATTGTGCGCCATAGGCAAGCCCGTCTGCGCCCGTCCGCGCCTGGCCCGCGCCCAGTGCCAGGACCCCTGGCCCCCGCCGCCACGAGATCACCCGACAGATCTACAACGCCGCCGCCCTCAACGCACTCATTGCCGGCCGGAACCCCGCCTGCTGCCAGGCCACCCCGAAACGCATCCACGGACCCTTCACCTGCAAAGCCTGCAAGTTCACCTGCCTCCGAACCTGCACCACACCCGCCAAGCCAAGCACCAGCAAGACCCACCTCAAGTGCATCCTGCTCAACACCCGCTCCATCCACAGACACGCCATCGAACTTTGGAACCTGCTCGACACAACTTCACCAGACGTCGCCTTCCTCACTGAAACCTGGATGAACTCCTCCTCTGCACCCGACATCGCCAGGATACAAGATCACCCAGAGGGACCGCGTCAACCAGACTGGAGGAGGCATCGCCATCGTACACAAGAACACCATCCGCATCACGACCGACTCCAACGACACCTTCTCCGCCGCCGAGCACCTCCACTTCCAGATACACACCAACCCAAAGACGACCCTCAGAGGCACCCTCGTCTACAGACCCCCGGGACCACGCACACAATTCAGCGAAGACATCACGGACTTCATCAGACCGCACGCCCTCCCCTCCACTGACTACATCCTCCTAGGGGACCTCAACTTCCACCTGGAGAACAACAAGGACCGCAACACCGTCGCCCTGCTGGACAACCTCGCCAACCTCGGACTCAAGCAACTGGTCAACACCCCCACCCACTACGCCGGCCACACGCTTGATCCCGTCTTCTCATCCAGCGAGCACGTCACCTTCAGCCACTCCACCGGACTTCACTGGACTGACCACAGCTGCGTCCACTTCAGCTTCAGAAAAACCATGACCCACCACCACCCGCAACAGGTTCCTCACAGGAGCTGGAGCAAGATCACCGCCGAGCAGCTCACTACCTCCCTCAGCTAGAACCCACCCGCCAGCACAACGGACCCAAACGAAGCAGCCCGCAACTTCACGCAGTGGCTGACCGCCTGCGCCAACGACCTCACGCCACTGAAGAACCCTCCCAGCAGACCCAGAAGCAAGAAAGCCTCCTGGTTCACCGACGAACTCAAGGATTCCAAGAAGAACTGCCGCACCCTCGAGAAAGCCTGGCTCCTCGACCGGACCCCAGACAACTTGACTGCCCTCAAGAACGCCACCCGCAATCACCACCAGCTTATCCGCACCACCAAGAAGAAATCACTGAAGGAACGACTGGACAACAACGCCCACGACAGAAAGGAACTCTTCAGCATCGTCAAGGAGTTCTCCAACCCCAGCACCGGCAACAACGACATTACTCCCTCACAAGATCTCTGCGACTCTCTCGCCTCGTACTTCCACCGCAAGATCGCCGACATCCACAACAGCTTCAACGCACCATCCACGCACCCGACCGTCGAACCAACGCCCCCAACCGCCATCCTCCGCACCTGGACCACGGTGACCACCGAATACACAGCCCGCACGATGAACACCATCCACTCCGGATCTCCAACCGACCCCTGCCCCCACCACGTCTTCAACAAAGCCGACTCCACCATCGCACCCCAACTCCGGAACATCATCAACACCGCCACCTTCCCGGAGAGCTGGAAGCATGCCGAGCTCAGCGCCCTACTGAAGAAACCAACCTCAAGAACTTCCGCCCCATCTCGCTCCTCCCTTTTCCTGCCAAAGTCATCGAGAAGACCGTCAATAGACAGCTTGCCGCCTTCCTCGAGACGAACGGATCCCTCGACCCCTCGCAGTCCGGCTTCAGAGCCAACCACAGCATCGAGACCGCCCTCATCGCAGCCACCAACGACATCCGAGCCCTGCTCGACAACGGGGAAACAGCGTCCCTCGTCCTCCTGGACCTCTCCACAGCGTTCGACACTGTCTGCCACCGCACCCTAGTTCAACGCCTCAGCAACATCGGTATCCAAGAGAAGGCACTGGAGTGGATCATCTCGTTCCTCGCCGGAAGAACACAGAGAGTCCGCCTCCCCCCCCGTTTCGATTCGAGGCCACCTAAGTCATCTGTGGAGTACCGCAAGGATCATCACTCAGCCCCACCCTCTTCAACGTCTACATGAGACCTCTTGCAGCCATCGCACGCCAACACAGCCTGAACATCATCTCCTACGCCGACGACACCCAGCTGATCCTCTCCCTCACCAGAGACCCCGACACCGCCAGAACCAGCCTACACAAAGACGTCACCGAGTGGATGAAGAACAGCCGCCTGAAACTGAACTCAGACAAGACGGAAGTCCTCATCCTGGGACCATCGCCCTCCGCCTGGGACGACTCCTGGTGGCCCCCTGCCCTGGGCACCACTCCCAAGCCAACAGACCACGCACGCAACCTGGGCTTCATCCTGGACTCCTCCCTCTCGATGACCAGACAAGTCAACGCCGTCTCCTCATCATGCTTCAACACCCTACGCATGCTCTGCAAGATCTTCCGATGGATCCCGACCGAAACCAGGAAGACGGTCACCCAGGCACTCGTCACCAGCCGACTGGACTACGGAAACACCCTCTACGCCGGAACCACAGTCAAGCTACAGAAAAGACTCCAACGCATCCAGAACGCCTCCGCCCGACTCATCCTGGACATCCCCCGACGCAGCCACATCTCCGGCCACCTGAGGGACCTGCACTGGCTCCCCGTCAGCAAGAGGATCACGTTCAGGCTCCTCACCCACGCACACAAATCTCTCCACGACCTGGGCCCCAAGTACCTCAACGACCGCCTGACCTTCTACAAGCCCACCCGCCAGCTACGCTCTACAAGCCTCGCCCTCGCACCACGCATCTGAAGAACCACCGCCGGAGGCAGATCCTTCTCCTACCTGGCGGCCAAGACATGGAACTCCCTCCCCATCCACCTTCGGCTGACCCAGGACCATCTCGCCTTCAGGAGACAACTCAAGACCTGGTTGTTCGAGCAATAGCAGACCCCTTCCCCCAAGCGCCTTGAGACACTTCCAGGTGAGTAGTGCGCTATACAAATGTTATGATTGATTGATTGATTCATTCAACTGTGTACCCCTTGTTGTCTCCGATATTTTAAGACGCTGTGATGTTTCACTTGCCATTAGATGCAGGGTTTGAATAAAGCCATGAGGGCCACTGGCTGATTCCCTTAGACTTGGCATCCAGGCCCACTGAATGGACAATACCAGATGACCAATGGGCATCTTACTGGCTTAGACCCTGGAATGTCAATAACTTTTTGGTAGAAAAGGGTCGTAATTAAGTAACCCATTTCTGGAACGGGACCATCAGCTTATCTGTTAACATTGGGGAGCCAACAATAATAGACAATGCTGAAAGAGAATCCATGTTGAAACCTAATCAGAGAACAGCATGAAACAAAATCCAGAAGAGTTCAACTCCCAGTCGGAGAGAAGCAGGGCCCAGAAGAGAAGTAGATCGGCAAGGAACACAACGACTTCGGAAGTAAGAAAGTACCGTTATGACTGAGGGAAAAAGAAAACAAAGAAAAAAAAAACCTTCTTCGTGGCTCTGCTGCTCAGTCAATAACCAGAAAAGTGGGAGTGAAAAGTCTCATTAACATGAGATTCCGAGAAGTGAAGGAAGCATACCACACAGATAACAGAACCAAGCCCAGATACCGGAATCGGATCCTGAAAAGTGAAAAAGTCGTGAAACTCCAAGAACCCTGCAACGAAGAAATGACAAGGGCAGAGACTCCGAAAAGCGATCACAACAAACAAGGTATGAGAGTTACGAAGCTCCAAACCCTCAAACACCAGCTAAGCGGAAGGTAAGGATCCCCGGGACGCAATCTTGTGAACGTAGAACGACCACCCGCAAAAATGCCTCGCCTGGGGCAGGAAATGCAAATAAGATCCACCGTGAACTGGGAGAAATGAAGACCGCAGAAGAAGCGCTCGTAACTCGAGCTGTAGAAACTATTAGGGAAATACATTTATAAATCACATGTTTTACCTTATCGGGCGTGAGCACATACCTAGACTATTTTCTTTGCATTCTTTAACGCGCAGCCTTGCATTTTAGGCACAACAGAACAGTATCCAACCTACTCACACCTGGCAATGAAAGCCTTGGGGTTTCTAATACTTTGTATTTATTTTGTGCATTTTTATAAAGCGCGGACATTACCCGAAGGTGTCAGAGCGCTGAACAATAGAGCCAGTTACGTTACAAGAGAACAGTGGAAACACAATAAGACATTACAAAGAAAAAAAAAGCAGGAGACTAAAAATGAAGGTTACATAGACACAAAATCCAACAAAGCACGCAGGAGTGAGGAATGTACAGGAAGAAAATAAAAACACATTTACAATGAGGAGTGTGCACACATATGTTACTAAGGATTAATGCAAAATCTTGGAAGGCTCCGGAGAAATAGCCGCACATCTAAAGAAAACCACAAGAGCCTGCAGAAGGATGGAAAACAACCAACAGCATAGGAGATGTAACTCAGTGCACCTACAGTCGTGAAACGTGCAAAGCAACCCTCCCCTCTAGGGGAGGGTATCGCATCTGAGACTTACCTCCCGAGAAAAGATCCTAAAAATCCGGTTTCTCTGCACTGCTTTAGACTCTTTGCCGACTTAATTGCATGAAAGACGCTGATCGACTTGAATAAGTGAAGGCAGGGAAAGGCAATCGGAAAGCTCGTTTAATGTGATTGACAGACTAAAGAGCCCTCCTGGGAGGGGCTCAGTTGCTGATCCGCCCTCATTAAGAGTACCATTGGTTAGCAAAGAATGCCCCGCCCCCCGAAAATACAAGCACCGCTCACCGGAACAAACCACCCACTGCTGCCTCGGAAGTAAACGTGCTGTAGCTTTAGTATGCAATTGACCAGTCCACCCGGAAGTTATCCCTCAGCTACATGTGAACCGGTGCTCGGGAACCTGTGGACTCTGTGAAGTCTCTGTTCTTTGAAAATCTGCGGATATTACTGCAGCGTTGTTTTAATTAACTTTGCTCTGCAGCTCGCAGAGCTCTCGAGTTTTTCATTTCGGGGAGCATGTGGTTGCTTTTTATTTTTGCAGGTTTTTTCGCTATCTGGGACTTGTAGTATATACCAGACATCAGAATGTAGAGAAGAAATAGGACCGAATGAGTTACTCATGTGCGGATCAGGGCCACACGAGAGCTCTGAGAATTGGATGCATCTAATTCTGTGTGGACACTGGACAGCAAACAGTTTAACAATGTTTTGGCTGCATGTCTTTTTAAATGAGCATGTTTTCGAGTTGACTACATGTCAGCGGTATATTGTGTTTCTAGCTCTGTATTTTAGGCAGTTTCAGTCTGCCTTCTGTTAATTGGACTGATACACTTGAAAACTAAGATATGTGAAAGGACACCCCTATACTTAACGGTCCCAGAATACAACATTTTCTAGCTATCGCGACAAGAATTTTAGATTCTATTAAGGACACGGAGGCGAGGATTATGCTTTCTCATTTCTTTACTGCACAAACAGCAGCCAATGAAAGTAAAACTACAATGGTAAAAAACAACATTTCCCATGAGGCTTTGAACCACGCCTCCAATAATAGTAACCAATCACAGAAGTAACAAGCATATAAAGTAAAGAGACACTAATCTGGCCTCCTCTTTCTTTGCGCGAACAGTCTTGTCATAGTGAACCAAGTCTTTAACTCTCAACGGAGAGAACAGTTCCTTTAGGAATTCTCAACGGAGAAAATATCCATAACCACGAGGAATCATCTTCCACCAGGAAGGGAAGCAGCACAATCCACAGAAGGCAATTAACTCTTGTTGGAGTCATTTCCTGAAACAGAAAAAGAAGTTTGGGAAAATAAGCCCACAAACTACATTTCTCAGAGGGCGAGTACAAAGTTGTTAAACAACATAATTTCAAACAACTTTACAGTTATATAACTGTCCCAACGGGTGGGATAATCCTCGCCTCCGTGTCCTTAATAGAATCTAAAATTCTTGTTGCGATAGCTAGAAAATTTTGTATTCTATGGCAGGACTGGAGGCTTCTGATTATGCTGGTTCAAAGCTCATCAATCACAGCATCAGAAACATGAGGAATAGGTTTATAATAAAACACTTTAAACATTGAACCAGAAGACCAATCAGCCGCTTTAAGGATGTCCTCTAAGCGAGAACCTAATAAATAGGCTTTAGAAGCCATCGCACCTCTAGCTGAATGAGCACCATACACAGAACTATCAATGCCAGCTTCTGACATAATCCATCTAACCCATCTGGCTAAAGTAGCCGCAGCGACTGGCTTGAAAGGTTTCTGAACAGAGATTAACAACTGGCCTAAAGGATCAACCCTGTGTGTAATAGTACGTTCTTCGTAACATTTGAGACACTGCAACACACATAGCTTGCTGTTATGTGGAAAGGCGGGATACTCCACTGAGCGGGACATGGTCTTAGTTCGTCGTGTAATAACAAAGTAGACACCTTGAGGAGAAAACATCCTACCAGCCAAATCTAAAGCTCTAACATCCGAAACTCTGCGACATGAAATGAGACACAGTAACATAGTAAGCTTGGCAGAGAGCTGTTTCAAGGATAAATCACCATTATCGGGCCAGGTTTCCAACAGTGTAAGAACTTTTGTAACATCCCAAAGCGTGGAATACCTGGGCCGAGGAGGGTTGGCCACACAAACTCCTTTGAGTAACTTACAAACCAAGGGATGCATCCCCACAGGCTTACCATCGATGTGATCGTGACCAGCAGAAATAGCAGTCCTGAAATTATTAACTGACCTGTAGGCCAGGCCCGAAGCTGCACATTCAGACAAAAAGTTCACCACATCAGTCACATATGATCCCACGGGATCCACCTGTTTTGGAAGGCACCAACCCACCCATTTCTTCCAAGATGCAGAGTATCGTTTCCGGGTGGAAGGAGCCCACGCTTTTTGCATAAAGCTGGAAGCTTCTCGTGAAAGGCCTGCAAGGCACTCATGTCTCCGGAGAGCGTCCACACCATCAAGGTCACCTGGTTCTGCAGGATTAGGGGGTGACAAGATCCCACTGGGTCCTGCAGAAGCGTCGGGAATACTGGGAGCCGGAAGGGAAGGTCCACAGATAACTCCAACAGAGTGGGAAACCACAACTGAGTCGACCAGAACGGAGTCACCAACACTATTGTCGCCCTCTGTCGACGCACCAAGGCCGCCACTCTCGGGATCAGAGCAAACGGGGGAAAAGCATAATTCCTCTGTTGCCCCCAATGGTGTAAGAACGCACCCGTTCCCATTGCCATAGGATCCGGTCTCCAGCTGTAAAACAGGGGAAGATGGGCATTGAAACGAGAGGCAAACAGGTCTATCTGACAAGGGCCTCGCATAGTCATGATCTGGGCAAACAGCGATGGGTGAAGCCTCCAGTCGCTGAAGTCTCGAAGAAACCGGGAATTCCAATCCGCCACCTGATTGAACTTCACCGGATGGTATTCTGCCACAACTGAGATCTTGCGATCCAGACAGAAGTGCCAAAATTCCTTCGCAATGTGGACCAGCATGCGGGACTTTGTCCCCCCTAACCGATTGATGTATCTCACCGCTGAGACATTGTCCATTCGAAGGAGTATACAACAATTGCTCTTCAGCGGTGAGACAGACCTGATGGCAAAGGACCCTGCCAACAACTCTAGACAGTTTATGTGTAGTGTGAGTTCGTCTGCTGACCATCGTCCTCCTGTGGTATAATCTCCACAGCGAGCGCCCCAGCCCCATTGACTGGCGTCCGATTCGACTACCACATCCGGGGCTGCGCCGAAGATGGCTCGGCCATTTCAGGCTGACATGTGTTCCAGCCACCACTGGAGTTCCTCTCGGGCCTCGGGGGAAAAAGGAATTAGATGATCGTAGTGAAATTTCCTCTGTAAGTAAAAGATTTTCAGTCTCCGGAGGGCCCTGTAGTGTAAGGGGCCGGGGAAAATGGCTTGGATTGACGAGGCCAGAAGGCCCACGATCCTCGCCAGCACACGCAAGGAAATCTTCTCCTTGGTCAAAGTGGAACTTATTTCCCTCTTGATGGACCTTGATGGACCTGATCTTGTGAAGGGGAAGGAGCAGTTGAGCTGAAACAGAGTCTATCAGAAAACCTAGGAATTCCATCTGTTGGTTCGGTATCATCACCGATTTCTTGGTATTGATGACGAACCCCAGATTCTGCAGCAAGGACGTCGTCCACTCTAAGTGGGTGAGAAGAAGGGACCGGTCTTGGGCTAGAATGAGCATGTCGTCTAGGTAAACAATGAGACGCACTCCCATCTCTCGAAGGCGAGAGATCACAGGTTTGAGAAGCTTGGTAAATACCCATGGGACTGAGGACAGACCGAAGGGAAGCACCTTGTAACGATACCATCGCCCTTTCCAAGAGAACTGTAAATACTTTTGATGAGAGGGGCAGATGGGGACTGTCAGATAGGCATCTTTTAAGTCTAAGCGGACCATCCAGTCGTTCTCCAACAGAAGATCTCGTAAAAGATGGATGCCTTCCATCTTGAAGTGGCGATAAGTAACATAGGGGTTGAAGTCTCTTAAATTTAATACTAGGCGTTGTCCGCCTCCTTTCTTCTGTACTAGAAAGACGTTGCTGCAGAAGCCTTCTGGAAAGAAGGGTCCTACCGCGATAGCCTTTTTGGTTAACAATTCTCCCAGCTCTGAGTCGATAAAACTCTGTTCTAGATGGGAAAAAGGGAGAGGCTGAGGGGGGAAGGGTTGCAGGGGGCATTCCAACATCTCTATCTCGTAGCCCTGGACGGTCTGTAGGACCCAAGCATCTGAAGTGAGACTCATCCAATTCATTACAAAATGACGCAACCTGCCCCCCAGAGGGACCAAACACATTTGACTTACCAGAGGACTGATTGTCGAAATTTTTGTAACCTCTGTTGACCCCTCGATTATAGCGGCCTCTGAAGCCGCGGGATCTTGACGGGTAAAAACCAGCTTGGTCCGGTTCTTGTGTGTACCCTCTGCCACGTCTAGGGGCGTAACCTCTTTGAGGACTGGTATTCGAATAGCGGCCGGTCGAGCGTCCTCTGCCACGTACGGCCCTATTAGAGACCTGGTCAACACCCTCTTCAAGGAGGCTTGAGACTTATCAAGGGACGCAAAAGTATTAACAAATTTAGCAATGTCCTTCACAAAGTTGTCTCCAAACAACTGTCCTTCCGCCAAAGGACCCGGCTCCGACGAAGCCAATTCAACCAACTGAGGATCAATCCGGAGTAAGACTGACTTCCGTCTTTCAGAGGCTAGAGCACAGTTGGCATTATCCAGCATGCAGATGGCCCGTTGCGCCCAACCCGCTAGGACTTCCGGGTGGATGGCATCCCCTGTCTCTTGAGCCTGTAGGGCCAGTTCCAGGATCTTTGCCAGCGGTCCCGAAAGGTCAAGGACCTTATCTTGGCACGCTCTGAGCGCGCGATCAATCCCTCTTTTGGGGTCTTTCTTATATTTTTTCAGAAAAGTGGTCATGGAAGGGTCATTGTCTGGGGTAACGGCCACCTTGTGGGGTAAATCGGGACGGGGGCACTCGGACTTAAGGCGGGCTCTTACCTCTTTATCAAAACCTTTACGGAGATGAGACTCCAGGTATTCCGCCACAGCAGGGGGGGGGGACCCAATCCAAGGACCTAGGATGTACAATGTCCGCCGGGTCAAAGGAGAAGGGCGAAGGGGTGACAGTAGGAGAGGCATGCTTACGCTTCTTAGTGCGCTTGCAAGGAGCAGCATCAGAGGAGTCCGTATCAGTGCCAGTATCAGTAGTGGTGTCAGGTGGGGAGGGGGAGGGAAGAGGACGGGAAGGTAAGGCCTTGTCAGCCGAGGAAGACTCTTTTGATTTATATATTGTATCATAGGAATGGGTATGGGGCCAGGCCGAGTCAATAGCCACCTTCTTAGGGGGCGGGGGGGGGGACTATCCTTGCCAGGAAGAGGAAGAGGCTTACCAGGGACTAACAGTTCTAATTTCTTGGCCAAGGGAAGGAGGGCCGAGGAAAGGGCCTTATCAAGTTTAGGGTCCAATTTCTTGTCAATAATATCCTCCACGGATTCCTCCTCGTAATATTCCTCATTGCCCCGGTAGGCACACGCAGCACCCTCCTCATCGCAGTACTCAGTATCTGCCATATTCACAAGGAATCAACCAATTCCACTCCAGTCCCCAGAGGGAAGCACAGTTGCCAGCCCAGGCGAGGGCGTCGATAAGGGGAAGTGCCAGGCACAGGAGCCGGAAATACCAGATAAAATTATGATGAATAAAGTCCAATTCTAGGACTAATGGAGGGAGTAACCCTTCTCCAAGCAAGAGAAGGGATTCCAAAAATTAGACCCGCTTCCTCACTCACTGGGAAGCAAGGGGTTAATGCTGGGGAGCTCCGGTGCAATTTGCGGTGGAAAACGCTGCTTATCGGTGTCAAAAACCGCCCTTCGGCTCCTGGCCAAAACTGCGTGATTCCCCACTTCAGCCGGGGGCAGAGCGTCAAGCAGACACTATCGGAGGTCTACGCGCGCACACTGACGTGCGCGAGACCTCGAAGACGCACGCAGGGCCTCGCCGGGCTCCGATGTGCGCCTCCTTCCCCGAGGGGGGGGCTAAACCCCTCACAGTCGCGGACCGCGAGTCAAGCGGCCGCTGGAAAAGCAGCGATGTCGGGGAAAGTGCGGGGGCCTACGGGCGCAACACGCGCACCAAGCTAAGTTGGGGACACGGAGCGGGCAAGAAGCTCCCATCCGAAGACTAAAGGGAGAGAGGAAGTCGACAACAGCGTCGTTGCAATATTCGCACAAGAGGCACAAGCAGCGCACATAAGGTGAAAACAATTGAAATATACACTAGATCAGTAATATAAAACAGTTCAGCACGCCAAAGGCGATATCTACAACCATAGGCCTGTCATAGCACAGTAAAAGCATATGAAGTAAGGAGCACTTATCTGGGCTGCGGAGCAGCAAAGAAAGAGGAGGCCAGATTAGTGTCTCTATACTTTATATGCTTGTTACTTCTGTGATTGGTTACTATTATTGGAGGCGTGGTTCAAAGCCTCATGGGAAATGTTGTTTTTTACCATTGTAGTTTTACTTTCATTGGCTGCTGTTTGTGCAGTAAAGAAATGAGAAAGCATAATCAGAAGCCTCCGGTCCTGCCATAGAATCATGACCCAGTCACCAAGTATCTAGTGCTGGTGGTCGGATTTTTTTTTAGTAATTTAATGCATTCTGGGAGTCGTATCAGTTACCCATTTTAGTTGAAATGAAAGCCATGGAAACAATGACTTGTCAACCGGAAGACACTCACAAAACTGCATCCTTGGCAACATGTATTAAACTGGTACATTAACCTTGTACAAGAAACATGTCCCAATGACATGGTGTCACCCAGTAAACCAGTATAGGAAATGTTTTCAAAATCGATTGTTTCGCCGTGTTTTTTCTGATCAACTTCAAAGTCGAGTTATAAACCCCTTCTAGAAATGTTGTTTGTAATTAATTTTTTTGATAGATGTTGTATTAGTTTTATATGTTAAAGAGAAGTACTAACTGACAGTCCTATACACGATTCAGTTCTAAAGTGCATTTGGAATTAACTATATTAGGAATTTTATTAGCAGAAGTGTGTCATATGCTACCACCTGGGTCCTATATAAAATACTTGTAACTGGCTGTGTGACAATATAGGTCCTGATGACCAGCACATAAGAGGCCAGAGAGTAGAAGGAAATAAGACATTTCACACATTGTATGTCTAAAATGACTTTCTGTGCGCAGGAATGGCTACCAGTCTGGATCTCTTCCGGATTATGATCCTTAAAATGAGGCATGTCTTATTCCCATATGTTTGGAGTTGGAAGCCAACCAGTAAAATTACTTACACAGTCATTGCTTCTCTTTGCCCTCAAGTCTACTTTAGAAGTCTCCAGGGTTAAAGGCTGTTTTTTTGCATGAGCAGGCAAGATGCCTTTGTTGGCCAATGACAACACGTACTTGTCAACATTCTGGTACCAAAAAGAAGTAGGATTTTTCCAGTTTCAAACATGCTAATTTGTATAATGATGACATCACAAAAAATTATATCATAGACATTTAGTGTGAGCATAACATCAAAGGAGATGACCTCACATGATATAAGTCAGATCTCAGGAGAAGGTCATGTGGCCTTTGGGACAGAGGACGGCCCCACAGGATAGTAAGGCTAGGCTAAATTGCTAAGAAATATTTTATTGTGATCAATAGAAACATGGCTGGAAATGGGGAGCTACTTACCACCCATTCTTTATTCATCTGACATATATGGTCTCCAAATGACATTTTCCTTTGTTCTGTAGTTTTCCTACTGTGTGTTTTAGGGGTAGCCACTTCTCATTACTCTCTGACTTTACACGGTCTCAAGCTCCACCTTCCCTCATACAAGGACATTAATTCAATCGTTATTTGCTACTACCTTTAAGAGTAAAGATGGGGACAGAAAGAAGTATCTGAGAGAGGCAGTAGGGAATAAAAAAGGAGATAGAGAGAGAAGGAAAAGGATGGGCAAGAAATGGGAATAGGAAGAAAGGAAGAAGATGAAAATGAACATAGCCCGAATAACAGGAGAAAGAAAAGGGAGCAAGGATGAAGGAAAATGAGGTGGGATGGGATGATGGATAGAGGATCATATAAGTTGGAAATGAGGGAAGAAAGTGAGAGGACCAATAAAAAGGAGATAGAGATGAAGTGGGGTAATAAAGGAAAAAGGAGCCTGTAAGGTGTCAGAGCACTTTGGAAAGGAAGGGAAAACATGGCGGCCGGCTAGGTAGCGGGTCGCGGATGTCCGGAGCAGTGGTGTTGTCGATCTGAGAGGAGCGGTCGGTTGTCGGTGATCTGGAACGGAGCACGTACCTGGATGAGAGCGGTGACTGTGTGGTGACTGTGTGGTCACCACGGCGAGTTATCGGCTGATTTTGGAGGCCGTTTGTCGGCTGGACTCGGGAGACTTGCAGCGGATGGCGGAGAGCTCGGCTTCGCAAACCACCGAGAGTGAGGGGGCGGAGTCGCGTCATTCGCCGGCTGGGAGCGAGCAGCGCAAGGAGTTAGCAGAGGACGCCGAGTGCTGGCGAAAATCGGGACACCAACAAGCGGAGGTAGGGGGCGAGGAGCGGAAGCTCTCACGAATATTCTCCCCAGTATACTGCAGAGGGGCAGCAGTATCTGCACCGAGGGAGCTAACCAGCAAGCTAAGGACACCGGCACAGAGCAAGTAAGCAAAGGGCTGAGAGAGGGCGGTAAAACAAGATACCAACTGAGAAGCAGCAGACCAGAGGAACAGGGTATTTTGGTGGGGGTGAATAATTTTGATAAAACACAAGGGGGCTTGATCTCTTATTCTGTAGAGCTTAAAAAGGGTGCTAAAAATGATGTGACAAAGGAAGAAGCATTCTCTAAGCCCACTTCCTGCAAATCTAAGGTCTCACCTTCAAAGAAAGGAAGAAAAAAAAAGGCAAAGGAAAGAAAAAGCTGTATTTAAGGCTCCAATAACCCCTTCACTCAACGCATACTTTAAGTCAGTTCCTAAAGTTCTGGTGTTGAAACCTGACTCTATCCCCCAATCTCAACTTAGGGCGGAGGAGGCAGTAGAGCTGGATGAGAAAGCTGATCATTCATTGAGTATCATTGAAGAGGAACGCGAACAGGATTGGTCAACCCTCTTAACACCAAACCCCTTTCAAGTTTTGGATATAGAGATGGAGGCAGATAAGGTCATTAGTCTGGACGCAGAGGCATCCATTGAGCAGAAATTCCAAACTAATACATTAGACTCATTAGCGGAAAGTTTAACTGTTGTCTCTGGGGAGCTGATAGAGAAGGGGGGAGAAGACATATTTACAAGGCACGATGAATCTCGGAGTAATGGGAAAACGTTGATTCCCTCAGAAGAATTTGACATAAGCCAGCAAGAGAGATCTGCCTCAATAGATATATCTGTTATGGAACTGTTAAGGAAATTGGAACAAGATATACATCTAGGTTTTGAAGCTTCTAAAAAGAATCAGGAGCGCATAAGTGCCACATGTACATTGTTAGAAGATAAGATCGATAAATTAACGACACGTGCAGGAGAGATGGAATCCGTAATGAAAGTTGTAAAGGGAAGAGTTGTGGAGAATCGCAAAGAGATAGAGACATTGTATTCTAAAGATAGAGAATTGGATGAAAGAGTAGAAAGATTGGAAAACATGCAAAGGCGCAATAACCTAAAAATTCTTAAACTTCCAGAAGGAAAGGAGGGGACGGACATAAAGACTTTTGTTGTACACTTGCTGAAAAAAGAATTATCATTAGTTGAAACTGAGGAAATGTTGGCCCGAGATATTCAACGAGTACATCGTGATCCTTTTAGGTTGAATCCAGACCGTGTAAAGCCAAGAAAAATTCTGATTAATTTTGCGACATATTCGCTAAAAGAAAAAATTCTGTCACTTGCTCTAAAGAAAAAGTCCATTACGATAGATGGAGTATCAGTAGACATTAGGTCGGATTTGTCACCAGCCACAGCAAATAGGCAATGGGAGATGGGAAAACGATTGATACCCTTAAGAGAAATAGGAGCCACGGCCCAGCTAAAATTTCCCGCTTTTCTAAAAGTTATGTGGCACAATAAGATGCATACATTTCGTACAGTTGACGAGGTAGATGCCTTTTTGGATGTTATTCAAGATGTATAGACATAGAATACTGACCAAAGTATATACAAAATAATAATAAAAGACATCACCACTGAGATATCCACCGGCCTAGGCCATGGGAGTAATGGTTGGGTTTTCCGGGGAGGGAATCAAGTGTGAGGGGAGGGGAGGGAGAGGGTCAAGGGAGAAAATAAAAAAAAATATTCCTCATGAGCTGTCTTGCTGTGCCTTAATCAGAAAGAAAATTTGGCCAATACATGATAAGCATGACTAGTAGGGTTAAAAATAAGGAGCTAAGGTTCCTTACATGGAATGTTAATGGGCTTCGGGTTAAATCAAGGAGATTACTAATTTTGAAATATTTAGAAGATTCACCAGCGCAGGTTATTATTTTGCAAGAAACACATCTAACACAAAAGGAAAGTAAAGAGATATTTAGTACTCAAAAGTGGATCGCAAATGCTGTTTTTTCATCTCAAGATTTGGTTACAAAGGGAGTGGCTATTCTGATTAGAAGAGGATCCGACATAGTAGTTGAAAATAGTTTAGTAGATAGTAGAGGAAGATGGGTGATTTGTAAGTTACGACTGTCGGGTGAAGTGCTGGTAGTTGTCGGGTATTATGGCCCAAATATAGACGATCCCACAATTTTAGAAAAGATTGAATTGGAGTTACTTGAATTTTCAGGTAAAATTATCATGGCAGGAGATTTTAATACAGTATTAGACGGCAAGCTGGATGGAACTGGTAATATTAGGGCCTTAACGAACAGCAAAATGACTGCTAAAGTAAAGTCAGTGATGGTTCAGTTAGGACTCTGTGATATTTGGAGACTTAAAGCAGCACAGCAGCTAGGATTTACTTTTTATAACAAAAAATATAAACATAATTCACGGATAGATTTTTTTCTGATAGACACTAGGTTGAAAGAGCGAGTTATAAGTGTAGATCACATAGGGGCACATCTATCAGATCATTCTGCTGTGAGTTTAAATCTAAGTTTGGAGTTAGAAGAGATGAGCTCGGTTTGGAGACTAGATCGTACAATTTTAGCTGATGTAGAAGTTTTAGAATCTCTCGAAGAAGAGATACAAGTCTTCTTAGATGTAAATGTGGGTTCAGCTAAGGAGGAGATTGTGTGGGAAACGTGCAAAGCATTTATGAGAGGTAGAATGGGAGCTCAAGGTGCAAAAAAACGAAGATTGTATTATAGCAGAGTTTCAAATTTAGAAAAAGAGATCCGAGAGTGTGAAATTAGTCGAACCCTACAGGGAGCTATTATTCCAGATGGTCCATGGGAGAAAAAACTTTTAGATTTAAAGGTTCAACTCACTGCAACACTTACCCAAAGAGTTAAAGAGAGATGGGAAGCTAGTCAGTTGGCACACTTTTCATATGGAGAGGGATGTGGCAAGTTATTAGCATGGAAAGCCAAGAAAGATGTTATACGGAACCAGATTAGAGAGATTAAGAATCCGGGCACAGGACAGGTTATAACAGATAACAAACAGATTGTAGAAGCGTTTCAGGAATACTTTGCGAATGTCTACACAGAGGACCTTTGTCCAGAAAAGGCTGAGATTGAGACTTGGTTACCTTTAATAAAACCACTTGCAGCTGAGGATATGTTGGAGTTAAATAAGGAAATCACCCAAGAAGAAGTGATGAAGGTGATTAAGGAAAGTAAAAGAGGGAAAGCCCCTGGGCCAGATGGTCTACCCGCAGAAGTGTATAAAGCCCTAGGAAATACGATGGTTCCTACTCTGTGTCATCTGTACAATAAAATTTTTAAAGGAGAAGTGACAATCCCGAGCTCATGGAATGAGGCAACTATTGTCCTAATACTTAAACCAGGGAAATCTCCAAAAAACATGGATGCGTATAGGCCGATCTCACTTTTAAATTGTGACTACAAATTCTTCTCTAAAATTTTAGCGGACAGGCTCGGTAAAATCATCCACAAATTGATTCATGAAGATCAAAGAGGTTTTATTAAGATGAGGTATTTAAAAGAACTCACTTACTCTTTGATAGGGATGATAGATTTAGCTACTAAATATGAATACTCCTTGGCAGTGATTGCGTTAGACGCTGCCAAGGCCTTTGATCGAGTTAATTTTGTATACTTAAAAGCTCTCCTGCACTATCTCAATCTAGGAGATAAATTTACGCAATCTATTTTTTCTTTGTATTGTGCACCGACATCACGAGTACTTGTAAACGGAATTCTTACACTTCCTATTAGAGTAATGCGGGGCACCTGACAAGGATGCCCCTTATCACCTCTGCTCTTTAATATATATATAGAGCCTCTTGCATGTAAAATTAGAGCCTCAGAAGAGATACACCCCTTTGTTGTGATGGACTGGTCAAAGAAACTCGGTTTATATGCGGATGATATTATTGTTTATTCTTCTAATTTAGTTAGATCCTTGGAAAATTTAGTACAGACAACAAAGGATTTTGGTAAGATTTCTGGATATCAGTTAAACAAAGAAAAAACTGAAATAATGACTTGGAATCTTAATACGGGAGGGATAAAAACTACAACAGAAATGAGGTACCTTGGAGTTAGGATCACTCAAAAAATTGAAGATTTGGCAAAAACTAATTTTGAGAGAGTGAAAAAGGAGGTTGGCGACATGCTAAAAGGCTGGATGAATTTACCCCTGTCAATATATGGAAGATCTAATCTTGTAAAAATGGTGATTGTACCAAAAATTACTTTTTTGTTTGAGACTATTCCGTTGGGTTTTAAAAAAGAATGGCTAGCGAAGTTACAGAGCATGATTACATCATTTATTTGGGCGTCAAAGGCCTCTCGAATTTCATGGAAGAAAATAAGGAGGAGAGTAAACAAAGGAGGGTTGGCGGCTCCAGATATACAAATTTATGCATGGGCTTTTTGTTTAAAAAACTGCAGGATGTTGTTGGGTACCCTTTTTAGTTCTCAGATTGGCAGACTATTTGGGATAATGCTGAAGAGATCAGGATATCATGAGTTTGGTTTTTTATATAAGTTTGGAGATCCTACATTTTTCAAAAAGGTGAGACTTAGAATTTTGAGAGACATGGCCGAGATATGGTGCAAAATTAGAAAAATATTTAAGCTTCCTTATTTCAGCTATATGGCTCCAATATGGGAATCCCCTGGAGCTCCCTCCTGGACAAGAGACGCGCTAGCATTAAATTTGAAAAAGGAACCTGCCTTGCAAAGGTGGAAAGACTTGTTTCAGGACAGCAATTTAATTTCTTGGGGTGTCTGTCAGCAAATGTGGGGCCCAGTTTTTTCAAAATACAAATATCTACAGATTCAAAGCTGGGCAAACCATTTGGAATCGGAGATCGGAATGGAAAATGATTTTGAGTCAAAGTTGGAGTCAGAGGCTTTCAAGAAGGAAGTAGCTTTCTGGTATTGGCGAATACTAGAAATGGAGGATGGATTATTCGACCTACCAGAGACCCTGTGGAAGGATAGCTTGCCAAGGATCGCGACAGAAGACCAATGGCAAGTAACTATGTGCATGCTATATAGAATTGTTAAACCTGCAAACCTAAGGCGAAACCTCTTATTTACCATTCACAGGGCATACTGGTCTCCGTATAGACTTTCTAAATTTAAGGATGGAGGGATTGGTGGATGTCCAAAATGTAAAGCTCCAAATGTTGATGACTTACACATGTTTGTATCCTGCCCAAATATCAAGCAATTTTGGATTGACGTGAGTAATTCTCTCTCCAAATCCTTGAACCAACGCATTGAGGTAAGCCCCGAACTAATTATTACTGGGAGATATGATTTACAAAATAGATTTTTGAATAACAATGTTAGACTTATTTTCTATGCTATGTTGCTAGCACGTCGAGAGATATGTAAACTATGGGTCCCACCACTTAGTCCCATCTTAATGGATTGGATTTTAGCCATGAGGTACATGGCTAAGTTGGATATGTTAGACCGCTCTAAAAGAAATAGAGGTTTTTGGGTACCCTTCCTGTTAAACTTTGGTTAAATTATATTTATGTTAAAGTCCGATGATTAAGCCCGTGCCTGTCTCGTTGGTACATGGACTATCCTAGGACGATAATTAGAGATGGTGGAGGACTCACATGTTGGGTCAGGTGGTCAAGAAGGATAGTTTAGAGCAAGACCAGACCAGACCCAAAATATGTGTTGTCTACGCCCCATTACTCTAACCCAGCCTTAAGAGACAATAACAGCCCAGAGGTGGATTAGAAAGAAGTTATGGGCGGCAAGACGGCAAATGAGGATAAAAGTAAAAAAAAAAAAAAAAAAATAGAAACATGGCTGGAAATGGGGAGCTACTTACCACCCATTCTTTATTCATCTGACATATATGGTCTCCAAATGACATTTTCCTTTGTTCTGTAGTTTTCCTACTGTGTGTTTTAGGGGTAGCCACTTCTCATTACTCTCTGACTTTACACGGTCTCAAGCTCCACCTTCCCTCATACAAGGACATTAATTCAATCGTTATTTGCTACTACCTTTAAGAGTAAAGATGGGGACAGAAAGAAGTATCTGAGAGAGGCAGTAGGGAATAAAAAAGGAGATAGAGAGAGAAGGAAAAGGATGGGCAAGAAATGGGAATAGGAAGAAAGGAAGAAGATGAAAATGAACATAGCCCGAATAACAGGAGAAAGAAAAGGGAGCAAGGATGAAGGAAAATGAGGTGGGATGGGATGATGGATAGAGGATCATATAAGTTGGAAATGAGGGAAGAAAGTGATAGGACCAATAAAAAGGAGATAGAGATGAAGTGGGATAATAAAGGAAAAAGGCGGAAGTAAGAACTTAGGAGGAAGGCGAGAGACCTAGTAAACAAGCATTGGCATAGCAAATAGGTCTCGCCTTTGGGACCTTATAAGTATTTAGTTATGCAGCATAATATCTTTGGTGCAACAACATCAACTGTTGAGTGGCTAAACACTTATAAGGTCCCAAAGGCGAAATCTATTGGCTAGGCAAATGCTTATTTTTTTATTTTTTTGAAGGACAAGCAGTGCTATCAGGCTCCGGCTGCCACTTAGGTAGAGAGAGAGAGGTGTGTAGAGAGAGAGAAAGAGGTGTGTAGAGAGGTAGAGAGAGGGAGAGAGAGGTAGAGAGTTAGAGAGAGAGGTAGAGACAGAGAGGTAGAGAGAAGTAGAGAGGTAGAGAGAGGTAGAGGGAGAGAGATATGTGAGAGAGAGGTAGAGAGAGAGGTAGAGGTAGAGAGAGGTAGAGAGAGAGGTATATATATATATATAGAGAGAGAGAGAGAGGGTGGAGGAAAAAAGATAGATGAGGTAGAGAGAGAGAGGGTGGAGGAAGAGAGAGAGTGAGTTAGAAAGACAGAGGGTGGAGGAAGAGAGAGAGAGGGTGGAGGAAGCATGTGTGTACGGGTCCAGGAAATGTAGTAGGGTCTCACCCAGAGGTAGGAAGTACGCAAAAATTAAGGATGCCATGGGTGAGCCACCCAGGTAGTTGCTTGGAGGATCCACTAAGGGATAGTGAGTTCTACAAGTAAAGAAGCAACATGTGAGAATCATTGCATGTAGAATTTGCTTCACAATAAGTAGGTCCACTAGTGATTGAGGAAGTGAAATCAATACGCGTTAATTATGGACCATAAAGAAGGAATAATTCAAATTCACCATATCAAGCTCAATGCACGCAAATATGGGCCACCAAGAAGGAGGAAAAGCCAAATGAGTATCAAGAATGTGCCATTATGTCGAGAATAGACTCACTGTTAGTAGCACAACAAAATTCTAATAGCCCTTAACAGGACCCAGTTGGCGTAATGGTTGTTTCTATACGTGTTAAGTGTAGATGTATAGACTAAAATACATGTAAGGAAATATATCTATAAACATGCAAACATGCTTCCTTTATTTATGTAACAGTATTTGGTAGCACTGGAATAAATTAGAATGTTATCAAATAATCAGCTTGAAGACATAAAATCCATAAATGATAAACACAGATACTCGTGGATCTATTTATACTTATATGTTTGAAAATTTTTAGTATGTAAACGCATACAAATATTGTTATTAGATCAAGAGACACAAATGCTAGCATGGCAGTGCATTACAATTACAAAGCACATTGTGACGTTCTTTTCATGCCCCGGTTTCTGCCCCTTTCTTGCAGTTGTGCCTCATAGCGTTGTGTCTGTGTTTATCGTTTGCAGCCTCTTTTTTTTCAAGTCCTTTGATTAGCTGCAGGCAGTTTTTGAACAGATGACTGGTGTGATGGCCATTCATCCAGTGCTATCCCTGCATGCACTCTGATGCCAACAGGCCTTTCAGCACCCAGCCAAAGTACCTTCGCATTGTCTGGGTGAAAGACTCGCCTCCCTCCACATATGGCTATATCATGTAAAACACTTTTGCGCCGGTGGTCATTGAACCTAGTGATATTACCTCTTCAGGTAAACTGATGGTTTCAGCGTCATGTTGCGGCCATTTTGAGACATTCCGGCAATGATATGTGCTCAAAGCACGAAGGGGAATGTGTAGTCAATGAAATATGGCTGCAATAGTTTACGAATGGCTGGCTGGGGTGCCAGGCTCCATGAGTCATGATGGGTCTGCCCGGTGGTGAGTGTTGAGATTAGCATGTGTGATGTGAGGGAGTGGTGCACCTGGGACCTGAATAGGGCTGGGCTTTCCCCACACAATGCTGGCTCCGCCCCCTGTGGTGCGTCTAATGACCCTAGCCTGCCTAGTGAATGGAAAGGGTGGCTGAGCACATCAAGAGTGCTCCAAAACCAGCTGGAACTGGTTTTCCCCCCACCCTGCACCTAAAGACAAAGGTTTTTAATGTATAAAAAGGGGCTGTGTCCCCTTGCAAAATGTTCTCTTTCCTGATCCTACAGAGGGGGGCTGGTGCTGCTGGGCGCCAGGAGGAACCTGTCACGACGTCAATGGAATATACCACTAACCTCTGAAAGATGTCAGCAGGAACGATGGATGGATGTCTAGTCCCCCTCTTCTCCGGAACGCACAATACACAGTGTAGGGGTAACACAACTATGTATGAATGCCTCCCAGGGAAAAAGGGGAAAGGGATAAAACAATAAAGGATGTTCCGAAGGGCTTCTGGGAATTGTATGGATGCCGTCCACCCACTCTCTCGCCAGTTTCTATGAACCCCCGGTGTTTGCTGCAGGTAAGGAAAGAACAAGAACCAACGTTAGAAACCCAGTACTGCACAGGAAGCACGTTAACAGATGTTCATAAACTGATAGGTACTAACTGTAGGGGTGGAATGGAGCGCTTGTAATGCCCTCAGGAAAATAATACAGGAACCAGTACTTCGTTGAGTGGAACCAAGCCTTCTCAGGAGCAGCCTGACAACTGGCGGCTAAGGTTTCAAATGTCGGCAAAATCAGCAAGGAAGATGTAAACAAAAAACAAACAAAATCAGCAAGGGTTTTTTTCATATAGCGCGCACCGGTACCGGCACGCCTGGATGCACAAAAGGAATCCCCCAGGAAAGGTGCAGTGGCGGAGACGACAACGCGCTCCTGCGCGGGTCTCACAAACGCCACTATCTGAGGCAAGAAAGAAATGTCCAGGGAAAAGTACAGCGGCGGAGACGACAACGCGCTCCTGCGCGGGTCTCGCAAACGCCACTATCAGAAGCGAGGGCGCCCGTCTTATAGATGCGGGGACTCGCAGAATGGACCTAGCACCAAACAAAGTATCGAGGAATGCGGGGAAGCAGAATCCGTTCTGCTCGAGATGGAAAAAAGTACCTGGATACTCGCTCCGGCTACACCGGCAAGGCTCCGTCCTGAACACAAGCAAGGACTTGATTGACAAGCCCCGAGCCGTTACCTCGGAAGGCTTTTGTCAATCCAGCGCTTCCGTTTCCGTGGCTGCAGGGTCTCTGGGGAATGTAGTCCCGCAATCGCCTGGCTCCCTCCAGTGGCGATATGCGGGAACCACATCTTCTGACCACCACTCTCCGTTCCTTCCTGGCCCTAACACCCCAGGTAGGCGCTACAGAACCGCCACTAAGACCACCTTCCTGCCTGGAGGGACCAGTGAGTTGGCCCCTGGGCCCAGCCTTGCCCCCCACCTTGCTGCATGTCAAGAGGGACTTTGTTGCTGGACTTTTTGTTCCCTATAGCGCTTGGGAGCACTCTACCTTGTCCCTAGCGCTGGCAGGGCGCTTTACTTTCACCCCTAGCGCCTGGTAGCGCTTTATTTTTGCCTTTAGTGCTTGGAGCGCTGCCTTTTACTTATAGTGCTGGGAGCGCTTCAATTATCACCTATAGCGCTTGGGAGTGCTTTGTTGTTGTTCTAGCGCCTCGGAGCGCGTTTACTGCCCTCTGGCGCCTGGGAGCGCCTTAATTGCTTTGGCCGGTGCCCACCCGGCATCTTGTACCCCGTGGTTGTGTCTGCCGTGATTTTGCCCGACTCGAGAGCCTCAGCAGCGCGACCAGAGACGAGGGAGGAGGCTCGTCAGGGAGTCCGCGCTGCCATTGGCTGCCGAGTCATCCTATGACCAGGGAGAGAGAGGGGCAGGACGTCCCGCCCCCACGGCAGCCCGGAGCAGAGGAGAAGCCTGCGGGAGCCGCTGCCCTGCCGGAGGTGACCCGGAAGTGGACGGGGCCTCGGCAGAAACAGAGGAAGTACAGCTGGTTGACCCGCGGGACTCCCGGGCAAGGGAAGAGCCCCGCAGGTCTGAGCCTCGTCCCGACGTGGAGGAAGCTGGCCCGGCATCGCAGCCCGGTAAGTGCAGAGGGCTGAGGCGGGGGCTCCGTGTGTGCTGGCTTTCTTCTGGGGGCATTCTGGCATTTTTGAGTCCCCCGAGTGGGACTCCAACGGAGTCGGGCAGCCTTCCTTTCGGGCCTGAGGGCTCCAAAACATCTTGGGGGCATTTGTGTGTTCAGAGTTCCCCGAGTGGGACTCCAACGACCTGGGTGCATTGCTTATGAGCCCGAGAGAGGCTCCAGGGGCATTGCTGCATTTAGAGCCAGAGAGGCTCTGGGGGCCATTGCCTCCTTGTTTCTCCCGAGTCTAAGAAGGACTCCAACGACGGGCCATATTTGATTTGGAGCCCGAGAGGCTCTACTTACATTCAGGGGGCATTGTTGGGTGGTAGAGCGACCCCGGCAGACAGCGGGCCGCTCCGCCCATTGTTGCCACATTTGCTCTAGCCCAGAGAGGCTCAGGGGGCCATTCTGTTTGTTCAGAGCCACGGAGGCTCTAGGGGGGCATTTCCTTTGTTCAGAGCCTGTGAGGCCCCCACGTTGGCCCCCATCATTGTCACACAGCTGCCCAGCACTTAGTGGGCAGCTGCCACGTTTAGGCCCCTGACCTTGGGACACAGGGCGTCCTAGCCCCAACAAGGCCAGTTGGCCTAGGGACTGCCACAGGTGGTGGCTTATGTAAGTTTTGCGCAATTGTGTTTTTCTTCCCTGCACCTCTGAATGTGTTTTTATGCGTCATGTGCCTTGTTCTTACACCTCTGAATGTGTTGGTTATGCATCATGTATTCTCCTGTGCTGCACCTCTGAATGTGTTTTTATGCGTCATGTGCCTTGTTCTTACACCTCTGAATGTGTTGGTTATACATCATGTGTTCTCCTGTGCTGCACCTCTGAATGTGTTTTTATGCGTCATGTGCCTTGTTCTTACACCTCTGAATGTGTTGGTTATGCATCATGTGTTCTCCTGTGCTGCACCTCTGAGTGTGTTTTTATGCGTCATGTGCCTTGTTCTTACACCTCTGAATGTGTTAGTTATACATCATGTGTTCTCCTGTGCTGCACCTCTGAATGTGTTTTTATGCGTCATGTGCCTTGTTTTTACACCACTGAATGTTTTTATACATCATGTGTTTTCCTTTCCTACACCTCTGGATGTTTATGCATCATGTGTAATGTTCCTATGCTTATACCCCTAAATGTATGGTGATACTTAGGTGGTTGTTTTCTCTTAGTACAGGTGTTGCTAGGGAGGTCCTGGTTCCCTGCGCAATATTTTCCTAAGGTGGTTAGGGTTGCGTAGGTGGTACTTACCGGTTACCAGTGGTTACTGGTTGTGTGCTTTATGTTCTATTTGGTGCTACAGTGATTATTATTATATGTGCTATGTGCTAATTATTATTCCTACAAGTGCTAATTCTACCAAGTGCTAAGCCTGAAAGTGCATATTCCTGCCAGTGGTCCATGTGGCCCTGTCTTGTACATATCCCCTGTAAATTCTGCCCGTGCCTGTCGGCACATTGTAAAGTGTGTGTTTTTATCTAATGTGTTTTGGTAATACAAAGGCTATTTTTATACATAACCTTGTGTGGAGTTTCCTTTGTGGTGGGCCTTGGGTGTTGCGGCTGGGGGTGCGTGCGCAAACACTTAACTCACATTGCCTCAGAGTTTAGCCTTACTGCTCGAGTCACGTTACCAAGGGGGTGAGCAGAGGTTATCTTGGTGTGTAACTCCCTTGCCCTGAC
This sequence comes from Lissotriton helveticus, assembly GCF_964261635.1. NCBI lineage: Eukaryota > Metazoa > Chordata > Amphibia > Caudata > Salamandridae > Lissotriton > Lissotriton helveticus. Next base: position 466,454,475 of record NC_136073.1, on the reverse strand, counting down.
GTGGAAGTGGTGGTCTCTGACGGACTTTGGCGCAAGCCCCCGGCCAGCCAGGGATCCCATTTCTAACACACTCGCAAGGTGAAAAGTACAGTAAATGATGCACTGCTGTGGTACCATCCAACCGTGTGCCAGTTAGTTAGTGCAAAAGGCCGATGACAGTATTTACCGCGAGAGATTCAAATACCTCTGGTATACCAGCCCTACTTCCCGCACTCTTCCCCAAATGAAGCAGCTTTACTCAATTACGTAAGTGCGGTGTAGACTTCCTTGAATCATACAATTGAGATCACGTCCTGTGCTGACAAACCACTCAACTGTACATTTCACTACTGGATACCTTACTACTGCTGTTTAAAGAACTCAGTTTCATCTCTTCCGGCGTCTGTTGGAGCTGGACATGTAACCCTGAACGCAGCCCCCTACCAGCGCCCATAATCATACCTGCAGCACGTGGCACTTTATGAATGGCGTTAAATAAAGAACAAATGAATCCAGTAAATGCAAAGTCGTTTTTGGGTCAAAGCCCTTCATTGGTTCTTCAATGCAGTGTCACTAGATATTTTCAACGGGTTAACCCTACACGCACCATTTTCTAGAATAAATCACGAGTGGTAGTGCACCGGAGGTTACTTTGTGTTACCCACAAGCTCTCTTTCAATTTGGGCTGCCTCCGCGACTGTCTGTTGCAGAAATGAAAGAAATACTGCTCATGGTATGAAGGACTAATAGCGATGCTGTTGCCTTAACCTAACATGTTTCGACCAATTTCCATAAAAACAATTGACGGGGGCAAGCCAGCTAAATGCATTTTTTATACTTTTAAGCGCGCTACATGCTTTCTCTAAAAACGCTTTGTAAAACATCAATATGATGTCTTTTTGTTACATTTCTGTAAGAAAAACATACCTGCATCAAAAAACAAGCCCGGGAGTTGTGTGCGTGTGCGCTAAAATAAAATAAAAAGCAAAGAAAAAAAAAGCAAGCGAGTGGTGCGCACGCCGGCAAAACAGTGAAAGCAGGCTGGGGAGTGGTGTGCGATGTGCGCACGCCATGACGAGAGAGTAAAGCCAGATGGCGCCTCTGCTCATCATTGTGCGCGTAACCACATGCTCTAGGCCAGACAAAAAGCTGTGGTCGGCTTCTTAAAGCCCACACACTAATAGTCTCTCCAGAACAGCGCATGTGCTGGCTCAGGCAAGACCTAAAAAGGGGGATAAGGAATGAGGAGTAAGAGAAAGTGAGATGATATGGTTAGAGAACGGAGGAAAAGAATAAAAAAAAAAGACGAGATAACATAAGAAATGAGTGAAGTGAAAAGGAAATGGGGAGGGGCATGGCAAGGAGCATTTAACAATGGATCGAAAGTAGCATTGAAAGGGAGAGGAAAGGAGAATACAGTCACAACGAAAAGGGTAGAATGAGGGGAAGAGAAAAAGGAGATAAGAGGTGAGGATGTGTAAGGACAGTGAAGACTGAAACAGGATTATGGAAAAAGAAAGGACGAGAGATGGTGGGAAGAGAAACAGAAATTGAGGGAAGGAAGTGAAGGAAAGGGACAAAAAAGAGGATGTGAGAACGAGAACGGGTGTTTGGGTGAAATGTCCCATACATGGTAAACACATGTGAATCCTTGCCTAGAGTTAACTAATTGCAAGTAAATCTGATATCCAACTTTCTTTTTAGCCAGCACCCACAAAATCCTGGAGGTGTGATGAGGCTTAAGCCCAAATGTGACACACAGTCTGGCTCTGAAATTAAATGGGGAGCACAAAAAGCGTACTCATTTAAGTGATGAGATTTACGTCTGTTTCCCAGCAACGTGCACCTTGGGCAGTATGCCATTTTAAATCTTTTGTATCGGGCCAGGCATTTTCCCTGTTTTCCAGAAATAACCGTGATGCGTATTGGACTGCTCATATAAAGTCCACTCAATCAATCAATCAAATGACTTTATTCAGTTTTCAGATGTAAAACCATTAAAGTTTCCCATATATAAAAATATTAATTAATAACATTTCATTAAACCATTACATAATTCATTACATACAGAAACCGATTCCTGAAGAAGGTGCAGTGCAAGATACTTGGTCCCCTGAGGTCAAAGATTCCGATAAACCAATGATTAAATAGCGCCCAAAATCCCATCTGGTAATTAAATCTCATTCAGGAGGCTAAATTATCGTATGACCCAAAAGATGTTACTATCTATTCTAAGTGGGCCCTACATTTTACTGCTAATTTAAGGAAATTAAGTACAAACAAAACAGAACCCATACTGGATATCTGATAGAATGGTATGTTCCTCTGTCCAGGTTGTCAACCTGTCCAAGAGCACTCGACCCACCATCTTGACCACCGAGTCCAACAAGGAAATTGGTCTATAACAATGGGTGCTGTCGCGATTGCCTTTTTTTAAAACTGGCACTATGGTTGAGTTTGCTCAGGACAGCCGAACCTTGCCGCTGCATTCAAAACTGCAGCAAGAACGGGCACCCAGAGGGATGGATCTGATTTAAAGAGGTCAGCTGGAATACCATCAGGTCCGCTGGCTTTATTACTAGTTAATCCAATAATACCATCCTTTACCTCAGAAGAGCTGAAAAACAAGTCAGGTGTGCCAACCAACTTGGGGAACAATTTAACTCAGAGGGGCACTCAAACATAGCTTCAAAGTGAAGAACCCACTCCTCCTCTGTGATATGGGCACCTATCAGGCTTAGTTAAAAATAGTGAGTGCCCTAAATGGATGTAATGTTCCTACAGGGGTGTTGTGGTGTGGTGGGTCGACATGTTTCGTGCCTACTTTGCCCCTAACGGGTCAGGTTGCACTTCATCACGACCAACAAAAGCTAAGGGTGAGTGGTGCACTGCCACTGGTCTGGTTCTCGTAATTTAGTCTGATGACCAGGCGCAGTAGAATGTTCCCTAGTAGACTTATTCCGGGGCAAAGTAGGCACGAAACATGTCGACACACCATGACAGCCCTGTAGGAACATTACATCCATTTAGGGCACCCACTATTTTTAATTAAGCCTGAGCTACCACAGTAATAAAACATATGATAGTAGGAAAGCTCTAGAATTATTTTAACCCACCTTCCTGTGCACTTCCCAGTCCTCACACCCGCACGCACCCTACGGCTTCTTCAAATGATCTCTGCCACAGAGCCACGTTTACGGGAGCTCGTTGGGCATTGCAGCGCCGGCCCGACGAGGAGCTTGCCCAATGATGAAGCATGACATCCTTTGGGGTGTGTGAGGGCATCCCGAAGAAAGACCTCCCTTTCCCCACCCCTCTCACTGGGAACTGCACACCCCCTTGATACACCCCCCCCTACAGAGTACCAGAGACTGTATTCATGGGCTTTCTGTAGGCAGGGCCAGCAACCTACATTCGACTGCCAGGGAGATGTAAATTGCAAGGCAACCTCTTCTTCCTACGTGAGAAGGGGTAGCCGGGTCAGAACAGGACTTATAACCATCCAATGGTAAACTGCTTCCAGCCAGCCACGTTTCTTGCAAGCAGATCACACTAAATTGTTTTATGTACTTAATCCACGAAGGATCAGAAAACTTGTTAGTGAGTCCTGCAATATTCCAGGATATAAAGTTTCTGTTAATAACACCTGTGGGCCCGATGCTTGCCAATAAAATTTCCTGCGGGGTGGTGGATGTCACTGGGTTTGTAAAAACAGGCCCACTAAGTCACTCGAAAGCGTCCAGAGTGACCAGGGGTGCAAAACGGTTGGTGAGCTCGAAAGTGGGAGGAGGAGGTGGCTCCTGCCGCCTGTGTGCAATCCTATTCCAATAATTTGGATCTGGAGTCCAGTTCGAATTCATATTCTAGGGTGATGTAATGTCATATGACTGTTGATTGGAGTCCTAGAAATATTTGACATATGATTCCGCCCCATGGGTTCAGGTTTGCAAAAGAAACCTAGGGGTAAAGCCGTAATTGATGTCTTAAGGCCAAAAGAGGCGTTATTTGCAATTGAAAACAGAACCCTTTCTGCGATGTAAGGTTGATTAAAATTGATAATTTCACAATCACCATTGCACGGCTTGCAGGTACTGCCAACCCTATTGACCCTTCGCACCATGGTAATAATTTTCTCTACCCTAATTCCTAGGGACGTGTGACAAGATAACCAGTGTAATACCTTGTTCTTCAATTGAGTGTAATCCTCCTTGGTGCCCTGAGGGAGATTTGGCACATTCCCCAATACCACAACATGTGGGGTTGATTCTGGTGGCAGATGAATGACAGGCAGGTAATGCGTAGAATTTTGCATAGGGCCCTTCTCTCCTCCCAGATGTTGCTCACCATGTGTATTACTTTCCTATGTGAATTGGCCCAGTGCAACTGAGCTTTCCTTTGGACCGAAAGATGTACTTACTTTTGATGCCTTATGAATAGGGCTCCCGGTTTTCCGTTGTAACTGATTTTTACATATAAATACAGACGGGAAACAATTTTTCTTTGTATTTATATGCAAAAACTGCAAAATACTAGAAAATGTTGCCTCGCTGCTGTGCTCGTATACAGAGTTATCTCACCACGCCCCCTTCGTGCTGCTGGAAACTCCTTCCCGGGCACACACACAGATGCACCTGAGTACTTCACAGGTCTTTTGAAAGACCATTTACTTGTTAAAGAGGCTTTATTGTTCTTTCACCCCATGCCGTAGCCTCCCCCAACGCCCCTGACTGCCCCTGTCCCAGGCCCCATACAGTTGCCCAGCTCTGCCCACTGATGCCTTCAGGGGTATTTATATGCCAGATAGCGTTTTGTTTCCATTCAGAATATGTTGTCTGTGTAGAAAAAAAGAAACGGTGACATTGGATTTCTACTGAGCAAAGAGGGTATTGATAGGTTATTTCCAGTAGGACTTTCATGACATGCCAATTTTCTCATGGAAATTAACAAGACAGCTGCGCAAAGCACACACAAAGCTCTGCCTTCGAAAGCCACTCGAGAGCATACAAATCCCATTCCAGTGGTGTGATGGAGCGGTGACGCAGTCTGAGAGATCACTGCTGGAGCAAGGAAGGCAGAAGGGTTTTTTTCAAACATGGAGCAATAAGTCACAGGTTCATGCTGCACGCGGGTCACCAATGGCTTGTGTAGGGCTGCCACGGGGACTTTTGTGTAGAGCGCCCCCTCCGTTGCCGGTGGCGCATTACTTCAGACAATATTTCAAGGTGGTTTCAATGACCGATTTCATTTCGAACAACTGCTGAGCCCTTCGTTTTATTGCACAGGTGTGCTATTCTGGGAGACGTGGACACTGTTCAGGATTTACGAGCCTGTCACTTTTTTTTCGCGTTGTCTATACAAGTTATTCAACTCTATCCAGCTCATATCCTAAAATGGGGATATTAAAAAAATGGATACTCTGACTGACTTTATTCTTAACAACCATCAGATGGCCAGTCTCATCGGGTTCCTTTACGCTTTCACAGACAAAGACCACCCAACTGGGTTATTTTTCCTGCGGAAGAGGCTACGGCCGCTCTCATGGCCACAGCCATCCTATCCAAGAATGACTCGATCCACTGAATATCGAGCAGTAGTTATTAGTTTACCGAAGGATGATCTTCAGGGATGGAATATTTAGAAACCACATATCTCCTTGTTAATCCTAACCTCCCCTTGCCACTTCGATGTACACACGTTGGTATCAATGTTGCTTTGTTTTCTCAACACGTCATTCTACACATATTTTTACCCATTCACTATGCTAAAGTGTTTTTATAGCAGAAATGAGAAGCACAGGTACTCTCCTTTTCAAATGACTCAGTACCAGACCATTTAAAGCACTGATAAAGCCACAACAAATCGCTAGTTTAAGTGAGCTCATGTGTGCATTGTCAATTTGAATAAATGTGGAAAAATACTAGCTGTAGCGTCGTCTTTTGCTTGTGGCAAAAATAAATGTGGATAAATACAGAAAAAATGGCCCAAAAAATACCACAGGGGCTTAAAGCAGTCAAAGCGTAACCTTAAAAAAGTTACCTTTCCTATATATTTATTAAAAAATCCAACTTTACCACTGATTTAGATTTTAAATAAATCTTCAAAAAGTAGCGAATGGACATTGTAGCTTATTCTAAACTAAAGACACAATACATATTTTAAACTGTACTTAAGTTTTCTTCATAGAAAAGCTACAACCATGTTCAGTGAAAATAGCTTTTAGTAACTGGTCACTGAAGGAAAATTCTAGCATTAAATCTTTACATATTTAACTTTTAAATACCTAGCAACCCCTTGTGAGCTACAAGGCATACTTGGAGTTTACTTTTTAAATATTTAATGGTAGGTTCCGTCCCGTCAAAAAGGGTTATTTTGACAGGTTTGTATGCAGGTTTAAAAGCTACAGCAGCCAAGCTAGAACTGTGGGTCTGAAGCCATGTGAATGACACAGTAGGTGCTGCAGTCAACAGATGACTTTTAACTTTCTATGCCATTGGCATACTTAGGAACTCAATGTGGCATATTTAGCAAGGGGTGCTGATTAGTCCTTCCTGGGCACTACCATTCAGGTAATGATAGATAAATAGAGATGAGTCAGCAGATTAGCCTGTTGAATTGAGACACGTTTCTAGGCAGACTGTGACTTTGTCTTCCATTGAGTGGCCCATCTAGGAGGGCTGATGACAGCTAGGTGCAGAGCCGTATACTCATTTTACTTGTGTTGTGGATACTCATGCTTGGATCTTGCATCGTCACTACCTGCTGTGAGAGCCGTCATCTTGCAAGAATTGTCTGAACTTTAGATGGTGAATTCACATCCCCTGCCTGGAAACTCCGCATAAAAGAGGGGCCCAAACCTTTTCACTTGGTTCCAGTTTCTGAATAAAAATGAAGTTACTCTGCAGAGTACTCAAAGAGCTGCTGTGATCCTAGGCTGACATCACTTATAGTCAGTCTCACAGAGGCGTGGGGGCCTTGCCTGAAACTGTACATCTTACTGGAGAAGCTGTGGGTCTGCCTGAGACCTGGGAGCCTGCCTGCCTGTTTGCTGAGAGTGGAGGAGAACCACTTGTCCTCAAGCAGCTAAATTCCCAAAGAGGAGAAGCCCAGTCACTGGGTCCTGGGAGAGGGGCAGCCCAGACAAACCAGTCTGCCAATGGAATTATACCTGGAGCCAACCTGTAAAGCAGAACAGCTCCTAACCTCCCTGTTCATCCAAAGACCACCACATTCATCAACAAAGATCCAATTTCTGCATCCACCACTGAGGGAGGCAGAGAACCTTTGTTGATAGTGCCTTCGCTGTACCCAAAGGCGGCATCAAAGTACCCATACCAGAGGCAAGGTCTTCAACGCCACAAGTGCTGGAGCCATGTGTGCTATGCCAAGCTGCTGCACCCATCACCAGCTGAAACTCAGAGGAGGAGGCGGTGCTGACAAAATGAGCCCCAGTAGCCAGGAGCATGACTACTCACCCCATACAAAGAAGCACTGAATACATACACATGGCACACACATGGACAAACCAAGTGAACATCAAAGATCAGGAAACACAAACACCTGAGAAACATTGACTGTGAACTGGCTAAACAGAACTGCTTTCTGGGACTTTGAGTAATATCTGAAACCTGCATATCAAACTTCATAGTTGAGTGTTCAGACCGAGCTTCATGTCACAGAATACAGAATACAGGAAAGCTGCTTCACTGTTGCCATTATGCTTTACAAGTGCATTTCAGGAACTCTGTTTTATTATGTAGTGAACTCTATAGACCCCACATTGCTCATCTGAGTAGTGCTATTTCTTAATGTATCTGAGTACACCTTCATGTGATTGGAGTACTTCTATGGACATTCGCTTATTGTGGCTATTTCATGAATGTTGAGCTGCGCGTGACAACCCTCCCCCCCACCATCCTACATACAAGGGATGCCTTGAACTGCTCACCCTTGCTATCCTATGGTACGGGTGTACCTGGCCCAGATTGCAGTGCTTAAGTCTGACCAGCCTCCAGACATGAGTGGTAAATAACCCTAATTACCACATTTGGAGGACTTTAACTCCTGAGTGGCCTATGCCACCGCCTCCCAGACGGGGTTTGATAGAGGAAGATAAAGAAAGAGAAACAAAGGAAGGGAGGAAGGCAGAAAGAAAGGGGTGTCCAAAGAAAGTCATAAAAGGAGGGTAGGAAGCAGAAAATGAAGGAAAGGTATAATAAGAAAGTGGGGCCCAAGAGGACAGGAGGTATAAGGAAAAGAATAAGCGTTAGTGGAAATCTAAAAACACACAATCAGCACACACTTCTCTAAATGCATCCTTAGCAACAGATTTTCTCTCTTAGTTACCTCAATTTCGCCTTTTCGGCTCCCATGACATCAGTGCAAAGACACATTTACTAAAGACCAGCCACTATGGGAAACCTTTAGAAGAAGTCACCAGCAGTTTTGCAGCTTCACATCCCTTGTCAAAACTATAATCTGTATTCCTAATAGAACTGGTTGTGTTTACACCATTGATGTTTCAAATGCTGCTGCACAACAGGACAAGGAAAATAATAAGCTACTTTTTAGTGAAACAATGTACTGCATAAGTGCGGAAGACCCCATACCACTTTCCCAGGACCAATGGGATTATGCAGCTGTGTGAAAACAAATGATGTGGCAGGATTACCTAATTTATGTGGCAGGAAAAGGCATATTATATGGATGCATTTTGCAGCACATTCCCTGCCAATCTTATTTTACTCAATTTGAGATAGAAACATGTTTTCTTGTTGAAATCTGCAAATTGTGTGGCAGATCCCATAGATCCATAATTATATGGCAAACGCCACAGCCACAGAATTGCCCAATCCCACTGACACTGTTTTCAGCAAGATATTAGGTAAACACGGTCTAAATAAACCATTCAGATGCTCAAATGTTACATTAGTGACCATGAGCTTGATAACCATTTGACAATCATCCTCAAGTGTCATGGACCATAACCAATTCGCGCATACGTAGCAATACATCCTAGCATTGGAAAAGTATAAAAAAACCCTGATCAACGCTCATAGAATATATTGCACTATTGTGCGAAGTACCAGTGTATATAAGATAGTAGGACACGAGCTGTAGAATAGCCCAGCTCACAGTACAATATCCTGAAGAGAAGAGTTAGCATTACTAACAAAGCTTTTAAACAATCTAGAATATTCCAAGAATAGATACAAATATTATACTTAAAAACAGACGTAAATAAGACAACAGTGTCAAATTAAGAACTATTAGACAGTATTGCATAATACAATACTCATAATAAAACCTATAAAATGAGTAGCTAGAAAAAACCCACATTGATACTGTGTCAGTTTGGAATTGACAGTTATTAGTATTGGAGAGCATTGGGTTACACAAAAGACAGATGCTACATGACTGTTGGACTCAACCTCCACATCAGTGAAATTAATCAATCTGCTGGTTAATAATGAGGCAACTTACCCTTAAAGGCAAGGCCCAAATTAAATATCTTGACAAGGCAAACACTATTTGTTCATGTGTCAGATCTGAGGATGCGTTGTGCCACAGTAAAGTGACTGAAGCCCAGCAGGTGACATGTAGGGATAATCCACTTAGAATGGGGCAAAAGATATCTTGGGCAAAAAAATAAGAAGTGGGCCTCAATTTCCTTAACCGAAGGACAGAACCAGCAGGAACACTGGGACATGTAGTCCCCGGGACCCAGCCGGAACAGCAGCAATGGCCGGCAAAGTACCCTGGACATCCCTCTTCACTGCAATAAGGAGTCATATCACATCCTTAATTTATATATCATAATTAGTTTGTTTGAATTTAATTTAACTTCACCACACAGTTGATTATGTAGAAGTTAATCAAACACAGAAAGTTTACGACTTAGCGTCATTGGGAGCTGCAGTCTCTTACAAAATCTCCTTCTCCATGTATTTATGCAATTAATGTTATCAGTTCTTAGTTTCAAAGGTGGCTTGGTTAAGTTTCAGACTGAGGAAAATGAAGAATGGTTCCTGTCTCGAGACAGAGTTTACATAGCTGAGTTGTGGCACGAGCTGGGGGTGTGAACGCGATCCAAAATCGACTGGAGCTTTGATGGGGCATAAAAGGTCCATGCATGGTTAGTTCACCAAGAGATTTTATTATCTTTCATTTTATGATCAATACTAGTAGCTATCTGCTCTGCTAGCCATCGCGCAATCAGTCATGCATTCTACATAGTGTCAATCATCTTACCTTGTGGCCATTTGAGGGTACTTTCTGCTACTCTAAAAAAAGAGTTCTTTAGACATGCGTTGATAGACTGTCTCTTTGATCAGATTGTAGAGTTTAATGCCTCACATACAATGCACCCCTGTTACCCATCTCCTGATTTCATCATATCACCTGGCAATCTTCCTGCCCAGGGGACTTATGTGAGGAGTCCCCTGAGAGGTCCTTCTCCAAGAGTTAGATGTTGCTTCCCCGCAGTGTACACGCTCTGCTGGAATTGAGACCCCACACCATATGTACCTCCCTGCACCTAGAATGACTTCTGTAAACATTTCAAGACCAGGAAACAGCTTGTGATTTGTGCCAGCTGGTTCTTGGAGGAGGTTTCCTGCACACCAGTTGGAGAGGCTGTTTCGGTCTCTCCCTTGTAAGATCTGTGTAGTCTTTTGTGACTGATACCTCCCACTTCCTTCTTAGGATGTGGCTAGCACTGCTGAGAGTGCATGAGGTGATAGGACACCCCTACTGGTATATGTGTATGTGACCCCATGATGATGGATTACCATTGAAGACAGCTGTCTGTAGACCCTATTGGTAGTAGTATTCATGTTCTATGTTGCTGCTTCCCCACCTTGTGTGTGGCTATTGACCATTACATTCTACTTGACTAATAGGCCTAAGCGTAAATACATTTCTCTTCTTTTTACAAGAGAAACAGCACTGACTTGGCATTCACTTTATTGCTAGTTATTTAAACACATAAGTCTGATTTTCTAAACCCACAGGTGGAAGTCCTTGTTCAGCGCTGGCACAGGCGTTAGTAAGCCCAGGCCAAACTATGTGGGAAGGGCCCCATCACTCTGTAAATGTATCATCTTTAGAAGACAGAAAGGCGACTGAGGCTCATTCAATTCAAATACCTGCATCGTGTATACTACACCAGACACAGCCTCTGATGGTGGGGCTTGTGACTTCCCCTTTATGTTTGCGATGTGGCGATACGACCGGCACCTTCCTACACACAATTTGGCAATGTGTGGCTCTGATTAAATTTTGGAAGGGGGTCAACACTTGCCTTTCTGAGGTGCTGGGGTGGGATATTCCTATGTCCGTGAGACTGGTCCTGTTGCTTGTCACAGTGGGGATTGGAGGTAATGGCTACAAGCGCCCTTCTACTGTTTCTGGGCCTAACTTTGGAGAAACTGGATATCGCCAAGGGGTGGAAGGCCACCTCTCCCCCCTTCTTGGCTGTTTGGGAAAAGGGGATGGATCATTGCATGGGTATGGAGCTGCCTATATTTAAGGCTAGGGGTTGCTCGCAAAAACACCCTAAAATCCGGAAGAGATGGGCAGACTACCGAGACCTGTATATGAAGCCTACCATCCCGAAATATACATAGACAAGAAAAATGGGACAATAGGGAGACGGACAATTGTACTATCCAGTGTTTTATGTACAGTAAGGACACAGTCATGGGGGTATACCGTCATGAGGAATTACACAACAGACGTAGCACATCAGTTTGCATTTTGGAATGCTAAAGTTATGTTTCACCTTATATTCTTCTTGTATGGTTTTGATAAAATCAATGCCGACATTATTGGTGTATTGCAAGATAATGCTAGTTCTGCCCACAATCTCAGTCCGTACTGATACAATAAAATATGTTCTTAAAAAAAGATATCTGTGATTTACTGGTGGCATACAGCGGGCACATTAACTAGATAACCTATACCAGCTAAGCACACAAAAAAAGAACGTGCTTACAAACAGGTTAACACCAGAATTAAGCATTATGGACGTTATTTACTAAAGTGTTTCCCCCTCAGCCCTGTGTTTTTCGCTCCCTCTTCTGTTCCTCCCGTCCTCCCTTGTGTAGATCTATTCCACAAGTGCTGTGTTTCACTTCTTCCAGCATGCACCTTTATTTTTTACCTTAACCCCCCAACCACATACCTGACCCATTCCTCTGCTGCACCCCCAAACCGCACCATTTTTTAAAATGTTTTTTTGTTTGTTTTGGAACAGGCAGTAAATTGCTGCTGACTTCGCTTAAGTTAAAAAAAAAAGAATGCTCTTCTATACTTCTTCGTTTTCATTTTTTATGTACCGATCCATCTCAAATCAGGAAATAAAAAAAATTACACCATGTCATTTTGTAGGTATAGGCATGTATGTGGTGATGCATGCAGACATACGTTATCACGCGTGCATGTGCCTACACAATGATGCAGCCCCTGCCACCGCCTCACCACACCTCTTTTTTTTTGCCCTTTTGGCCATGCTCAGTAGCATTAGGAAGAAATGCTTTTTATCGATTTTGTACAACATAGGCGCGACCTATTGCCTTTGCCAATGCTTGTTAGTTCCTTTTAAACTGGAAAAAATCGCAAGTTGGCATTCTTCAGTGAGAAGAGCATCTGCCGTGGACGTTTGGAGGTTTTAGCGCAACTGTGCCTCCCAAATACATCTGAGAGAAATTAGATTTTTAGCTGTAAGACCCACGAGGTTTATTTGTACGACTGTTACATGTATTTATCCGGAACACGCGTATTTCCCTTTTTATTTTCAGGTTGGTTGCTCTGCTGGCCTCATGTCTTTATTTTCTTATATTTCTATTGTCAACGTGCCAAAACTGTAGCGTAGCGTTTCATTAATTGTGTACCGCTTTCTAAAAAAGCGCTATAGAAATCCAATAAATAAACTCCACATTATGTATTAGACAGGGTACTAAATGGAATTAACCGAACGCGATATCAGATACAATGCAAGCGATTGCCCGTGTCAAGGCAAGGAGAAACAAGCATTTACAATGCAACGGTTTCGCCTTTGGAAAAGTTAGAGCGATTGGCAATGTAAAGGACAATGCCATTTATTTATCTGTTTTCAACTTCTTAACAGAAGACTATACAATGTACTATAGCATTCACTAGTTTTACAATGCTTCAACCCAAGTTACCTGCAATGCTAGAGCGCTCAATTGTACCACCAGCTCCTTACGTGACTATCTCACGCAGTCCGGTGTTTTACTTTACATCCTGGAACTTCTAGTCCTGTTTATCGCAATGGCAAAACGTGCACTACAAGTCCCAGATTGCAAAGCAAAAACACAATGAAAGCGCTAATCTTGCATAGAACTGGAAACTTGTGAGTTTTAAACAGCGCCCTGCAGAACTGCCTAGGGTCAGCTAGTGTGTTCTGATTTAATAACGGGAGTCACACAAGATCGCAACACAACAGGGACAATACAATCAGCATATGGAGTGGCTCTGACATCTTAAAATAGGTGTGGTTCCCACTTCAACTAAGCCTGACCCCAATCCTGCCGGAGCCGGATGCATGCACACAATACAATCCCTCAGGGACACAGTAAAAAAATATAAATTTTGGATCCGTTCATTTTGTGCATTCTGAATCTCACAAGCAATTAATTACAAGAGAGAGGAAATCTTTTAGATACCGGTCACAAGTATGAAAGTTCCGTAATGGGAGAGGCAGGAGTACCAGACAAACTACGTAGAGTAAAAAGCAAGGTGTAATAAAAAAGGCAGTCATGGTGATGGGAAGTACTAGGTCATGAGACACATTCCTGAAAGTCTACAGGAAAGGGGATCTCCGAATTTTAACACACCCACGTCTCGGGTGGTTACGCTGAAATAAAAAGATGCTGTGCAGTGACGGATCTAATCTAAGAAACTGACACGCACTGGTGGGAAGCACCAGAGGGTATTTGACATACAGTCAAGCAGTCTGAAAATTAGTGTCTTACTTCTTAATCCAAGTTGGCAAGACATCTTGCACACAACGGACACTGGGTGGCTCAAGTATCTGGCAGGTAAAGCAAGTTGCGGTGTCCTTAATCTAGCAGAAAAAAACAGACTGGGGCATCCAAATGCCCTACGAAAAAGAAGACATTGTATTACTTTTCACAGCAGGCAGTGCAGTATGGTGGTGCACAAAACTGTTAAGTGTTGGAGATTTCCTGGATGCTGCAGGGAGTGTAGAGAAATGAGGTTCCTGGAAGGGAATATCCTGCAGCAGGGGAGTTCCCTGGAACTGTCAGACACTGCAGGCTGGGAAGGTCCCATGGATCTGCGAAGTAATACTGTCTGCACCTGCTGGCCCCTCTTACCTGCGCAAGACCGGGTCTTCCATATCTTGAGCAGAAGGATGATAATAGCCGCCAGGTGAGACAGATCTCCAGTAAGTCTGAAGACGTTCATGATGAGGGGGTTGCTGCGACCAGGGCCCTGGTGAAATAACGCTGACTGACTGCACACCTGGCAATGAAAGGGCCCGGTTCCGTACTGCAGCTGGGGTAGGTCTGAAAATGGCGAGCGACGAGCGACGTGGCCCGGGGACGTGGCCAAACATAGGAAGGTGGAGAGAGGACTCTTGGAGCGCACCGCCCCCTCGGGACGCACAGCAGCATAGCGGACATCTTGAAACGGATCACATTGGCAAAAGCAGTGTCCCAATGAGGTTTCAAGAGTGACTAAATCACCGCATATAACATGTAAACTATGAGGTATTTATGACTAACGTTTGCTGGAGTCAATTTGTTTCAGCATCACTTGACAAGGAAATAACATATGACTATAACTGTATTACTTATCAATATCAAGAAAGCAATACTGTTAGAAAACGGCAATTATTTAAGGAACGAGTAAGTATTAGGAGCGTGTTTTGTTATTGATTAATTATTGATTCTTTGTGTATGTTTTATTTAAATTACCACTTATGCAGACCCTACTTCTGTTTCATAATGGCCACTTTATTACGCAGACCTGTTGTCTGGTTGCCTAGGCATTTACCAAGCGTGCTTTCTTTTCGATCGGAGTTACAGGAGCGGCCATCTTGCACTGTCAAGGATTTTCACAAATATATATTGTTTTAAAAAAATCCCATTTGAAACTTAGTCTTATTTTGATTGTTTGCCAAACACCACATTTAATTAATAGTTTCCAATAGCGGTTTCACAATTAAATTACTATTGTATCCCTTATACTCATTTTGTAATCATCTCGTTAGTATTTTCAATGTTAGCAATCATTATTAGGGCGGGAGTGGACACGGACGGCGGGAGGGGGCGGGAGAGGACACGGACGGCGGGAGGGGGCGGGAGAGGACACGGACGGCGGGAAACGTGCACAGGACAGCGAGGGGGGGGCGGAAAGGCACACGGAGGGGGCGGGAATGGACAGACTTTAAGTGAAAGGGGAGGGAACGGGAAAAAACGTAACTCCGCCCTGGGAAAAAATCTCAGGAACGCCCCCGAATCTGGTCCGGCCTTGACGGACAGATCTCTGTTCCAATGGCTAGCCTCCATTTATGGAGCTAGCCAATGGGACAGGGGGGCGTATTCCATTTTCCTTACTGGAATCAAGAGATTTCTCTGGAGGCGGAGCTAAGAGCTCCGCCCTCCAGCGAAACCTAATAAATCCTTTTTCCTAGAAGGAGAAAAACTGGAATCTGTTAATAGTTTTTGCTATCTAGGAATCACCTTTTCGGGAAATGGGAAATGGATTAATGAACAAAATAGTGTCCTTTTTAAAATGGCCCGGAATACAAACTGTATTTTTAGATTTGCTGCTAAATTAGGGGATCGCAGAATTCGTGAAATGTTAACCCTTTTTAATGCTAGATGCATCTCCTCAGCTATATACGGAGCTGGAATATGGGGGTATGATACACAGTGTACCAAATCTATCCAGGTGAGGGAGAATGTGTTTTTAAAAAGATTAATCAGTGTTCCAGTCACGGCTTCAACTGAGCTAATACACAAGGAATTAGATATGTACTATATCAATGATCTAATTGCCCTTCGTCCTCTATCCTTGTGGCGCTCAATATGGGCGAAAGAGGAAACCAAGTTTACGCAGGACGTAATAACAGATTGTATTAAACTTGATCGCCGTTCGAACATTCCCTGGCTGAAGCATATACATCACTGGTATAAAACTTTATATGGATTGGACATTTATAATGAATTAATAATGGACCCCATTTTATCAAAGCGGGAGCTGAAGGTCTCGTTTATGAAATTTACAGAAGAGACCAGGATGGAAAAATATACTAAACAGAGTACATTCAATTTTTACCAACAATATAATATGAATGTAGGCTTCCAATCTTATTTTGTAGCAGTTAGTATTCCCTCCCATCCATTTGTTTTAACCCGCCTCCGCCTAGGAATTGTGCATCATCTTGTGGCTTTTCCTGAGCCTAAAAAACCTGGAACCTGTGTATGCCCATGTGATGGCAAATCGAAACAGGGCACGTGTCACTTTATGCTGTCTTGTACTTTTTATACTTTTTTAAGGAAATATTACTTGAAACCCATCTTTTTAAAATACAATACGCATCATCTACAAACAGCAATGCCACTAGTGTTTAACCTAGAGTCCCCAGATGTATGCTTTTATGTGGCTACTTATATTTTAAAATGTATCTCTGCAAGAAAATCAATTATTATATGAGTTCCTTTAGCTGCTACATGTACCATGCACTTTAAAATTGATGCTGCTGTATCACGTATTTGTATTTTGCACACATATGTTTGTTGGACTAATTGCTGCCACTATTATATTTCTCATAGGGTTGGCTTATTACATGTATTTTATCATTGTTTTAGTTAATGGTTAGACTATGTGCTGCTATTCGCATATGCACTTTAGAATTGCCAATTTGCACATTTACTAAATCTAGAGACAATATTTAGCACTTTAAATTGCATATTTGTACATAACTAACGGTTGTAGGATTGCCAAAATCTTAAGCCAATAATTGAACGACCCAATGACTATGCTCTATTGATACTGCTAAAATGTCCTATCATGAGCGCTATTATGTAAGATTGTATTTCTTTTATTTCTTTTGGATAGCCTAATTTAGTATTGTGTCAAATTTCTTTTAAATGTATGTTGCTATATGGTTGTATTTCTTTACAAACCGAATAAAGCATCTTTGAATTTGAATTTGACTTTCAAATATACACAGCATCTCATAACATGGCCCTACAATGTAAAATAAACTTTATTCCTGCACCCTGCAGGTGATTAAGTTTCTTTTCTACGTTAACTGCTTCTTCATACAGCAGCATAGTTTGCTGTCACAAAGTCCATATTACAGTGTGCATAGTAATTTCTTAGCAAGTGTCTTCCCTATAGGCCCAAACCAGACAGATAAAACAAATGTTTTATCCCAGTTCTTTCTTGGGCTCAAGAAAAGAGCAGGACTGACTGATTCGTGCTTGCAATAACTAAGCACCGAGCACCCCACTATAAATATCTTCTGCCCTAAGTAGAAAATATTTGTTCAACAAATCTGCCCCATTTTCGCTGACGAACAGAGCAGTGTTAAATGCCCACCGTTAAATTTGGATCTACAACAAACACATCTGTAAATATATCTACATTCATGCACATCTTTGACATGAAGTTGGGGAATGGACTGCTGGAAAGAGGAACTGGGGTACTGAGAAACTAGACAGGCAGTAAGTTCAACGAAATAATGAAAAGTTACTCGAAAGAGCGAATTAAATGAAAGGGTACAAAGAAGGACGTCAGGAGCAGGACAGGAGGTAGGAAAAAATCTAATTTCTTTATAACCATGGCAAAAACTCCACACCGTAATTGTGTACAGACAAACACAAAGAAACACTGATATTACTTTTTTTTAAAGTTTGGAAATACCGAAAAAAAAACACTGAAATGTATAACAAATAGAAACTGAAAACTGGAAAGCATAGTTATAATGTAACATCTGTGAGTCCTGTCTATGCAACAGAAAAACTCATTCATGAAAGATATCATAGCAGTGTGCACCAGATAGCGCACGTTCATATTGTTTAGCAACTACAGCATTCAGTGATCGTTACTGGGTATGAGACAACAGTACATCGAACAGAAGAGCTATACAGTGCGGCACACATGACAAAATATGCAACTCGCTTCTTAGAGAGCAGAGGAAACACACCAATGAGTATGGAGAGACTAAACAATTTTAAAGACAGATGCACAATAACTGGGGGCTAAAGACAAGAATTGTGGAGTCGTGATCTAGGGCTGTCAGTCAGTGGGTCCACAGGTAGGCACATTTGAGAGGTGGAGCGGCTACAAGACTTATATAAATGTTTATTATGTTATTGATGTTACTAAGAAGCCATGAGATTGGATGAGATGAAGGCCTGTAACTAAAAAGACACCGGGCCTTTCGTACCCATGGACTGGGTAAACGTTCAACTTCATTAGGCTGCTTGCTGATCTTGCTGTTTTAAAATGTGTTAGTGTGGATTCCACAGGTTTCAATGTCCCAAGCACTGTGTGGCATTTACTGCAGCTCTCGTTTCCAGACTACTGCAGGAAAGGAGGAGGCACTCAGTTGTAGACCTTCAGTGCATCAACTGATACTATAGGGCTCGCTCAGCTACAGAAACCTTAGCCATTAATCTGGGCGCACCAATGAAAAAGTACCACCAGTGAGTTGGGAGCGCTGATTACAGTCTTATAGAGTTGAGTGCGCGAGGAAGGGTCTGCTCCTGTCAAGCATGATTTGATCTGCACAGACGAGAATTCATGCAAACCTCAACTTTTGAATCACACCCATCATCATCCTCCAGTTGAAAGTAACTGTGGGCCCCTGTTTACCCTCTCTGGACATAACCCTGGCTGTCAATGTGCACAAGCCACATGGCACATTGAGGTTTACCGCATGCATTCTAACATGTCATTGGATGCACCCATTTATTTGCCTAATTAATTATCGGAGCTGCATAAGCAAGTCCATAAATACATGATGTACGGTATCAACAGTACACAATGCGTAAGAAACATTCTGACTGCGCAAGTTAGATTGTCTCCTGGAAAGTAAACAGAGCGAGCCCCTAAGGCACAGACAATTAATGTTCATATATACACATCATATATCCATATTTACAAAAAAGGAGTTCAGGGAGAAAAAAATGGGGCAGTCAGATGTGGTTGCTTTTGGTGTTTAGGTGTGTCGTCACAGGAGTACTGATGGTCAAACGGAAGCTGAGAGAAAGGAAGAGCAGGGAGTATGACAAAGTGGGCAGTCAGATGTGGTTGCTTTTGGTGTTTAGGTGTGTCGTCACAGGAGTACTGATAGTCAAACGGAAGCTGATGGGACACGGGGACCTGAAAGGAATGGATCCCAGTGGTCGGGCCGAGTACATTAAACGTGATGTAGAGCATGGGGTTTAAATCAGCACAGCGAAGGTCACTCAGAGGCACATATCGAATTAACAGATTAGGGGGTGGCAGCAGAGCGAAGGTCACGTAGCGACAGTTAATGGATTGGCACATGCCATAGGGAGGGAATGGACTGTTTTGGTTTACACGGGCCACCTTGCCTTTCGACACTTTTTACGGGCCTCGCCTTATTGCCCACTGACAGCTCTAGCAACCCTTGTTTATTGCCACCAGACATCGTGGCTGTCCACATGCACAAAAAACTCACTCTGGGTGCTCTCGTATACTGCTTACATTCGTTTAAAGTATACATTACACATAAATTAACAGGTCCCCCTCTCTTCTCTCACCAATCTCAGCCTCCAACTCTCCTCCCCCACATACCGCTCTCTACCCCTTTTTATTTTTTTTATTTCACTTTTTACTCTGTAAATATGTGATATATACTTGTCCAAGCCGAATCGCTGGTAAAATGGAATCCTGAGAAAATCTACTATTTGTATACATATGTACATAGAGCTAACTTTAACCACTAGTATATGTAGTAAACCTTTGTACTCACTACCATTCTTATGTGATTCTTAGAGTTTATCCATTTGTATCTCTTCCTTGAGTGACTTTACAACTTGTATATTTGCAATTTTTTTCCCGTTTGTATCTTTTATGTAACTCATGTAATCCTAAATCCTTATGTGTCGCAATTGGTTCTTCTGTAAAGCGCTCTGACACCTTCGGGTAATGTTCGCACTATAGAAAATCGCATTAACTAAATAAATAAATAAATACAACTCTGGCTGTCCATGCAGCAGTGTGTTTACTGCCCACGGGCCTACACGAGTAACCCGACTGGGTCAATTTACTGCCACCCTGGCTAGCCCTGGCGATCGTGTGTACTTCCCCGTGTAAGTGCGGCAGCCGAGAGGCACCGCGCGCAGCCTGTCAGTGAACCCCGACCATTGAAGCTGATGTGCGTGAGGAGCGTGTGGGGCAACGGAGTCGCACACTCACCGCTCTCGTAGCAGAGCCGGGCCGGACTCGGAGGGCTCGGGCAGAGGTGGAGGAAGCCGTGGGCCGGGAGTCGCGGAGATCGGACACAGCGGTGACGGGCGACGGTACCCGGGGCGGGCGAGGGTCTGGCACCGGACAGGGGACACTCGGGGAGCAGCAGATGATGAGCTCCTGACGACGGTACGAGTCGGGTGGCTCTCGGCTGGGGGATGCCAGCAGAGTGCTGCGCGAGCCGGAATCCAGTCACGCAGAAGCCTGCCCACTTACCAGCAATGCTCCGGTCCTCGCAGGCTCACGGGTGTCTCGAGGCTGGCTGCGGGCAGGGCTCACTCGGACGGACAGGCAGCCTGGGCTCCGGGCCGCAGGTATCTAAAACAACCGCCGCATTCACTTAGAAAAGAGTCAACATCTCGGCTGTGACGTCTCTGGAGTCCGCCCAGCGGCCGGAGGCGGCGCGTGCAGCAGCTAGATTACCGCGCGCCAGGGCCACACACTGTACCTACAGATGCCTCTTTCGCCCCCTCGCCAGTGGTTGGACACGGGCTGTCTCAGAATCCTCAGGGCCAATAAGCGACTGACGGAAGTTCCCACAGCCAAGGTAGCCAATATCAGAATAAAGGGATTCATTCGAGGGCCCCATTTGTTTTTATTAACCTCTATGAACGTTTCGGTTTACAGTTTAACAATCACAAACTCGGGCTGGCTGAGTATATTCCTATTTGCAGGGTGCTCCCGCAATGTAACTGGTGCTCAGGTAAAGCATTCCAATACCTTCGGCTCAAGTTCGCGCTATATAAAACTGCAACAAAAAACAAGTCAGGTCCCGGGCCGGCAGCCAATCAGAGCGCGGCCCGGGAATGACGTCACGGGGGTGTCCCGGGCCGGCAGCCAATCGCAGCGCGGCCCGGGACAAAGGGGCGGGGCTTAAAAAAAGCACCAGAAACGCCCCCGAATCGCGTTTTCGAGAGAAAGCGCGATTGACAGCCTCTGCCTCCCAATGGCTAGCCTCCATTTATGGAGCTAGCCAATGAGAGGCAGAGGCGGTGCCCACATCCCTACTGTAGACAATAGTTTTCGATCTGGGAGTGGCACTTCGTGCCCCTCGCCAGGTCGAAACCTAAAAAGAAAACGGCAAGGAGAAATAGGGCTTGTTCCAAGGACTTGTAATCAGTCACGAAAACTGGGAGATAAGTCATGAATTGACCTAAAGTCCATTGCAATGTTTATGCAGAGAGAGTGGCATTTAAAAGGTAGTAAAACGAAGATAAATTCTAAGTAGATAGGCCATGCTCGGCCATAGTATATTGTCTCAGGCGCCAGAGAGAGGCAAGCATGGTGATTGGTGCCTCTTCTGCCAGGGAACAACGCCAGCATCTCTAGTCAGGTTGTGAGCTGCCCTCTGCCCCCAACAGAATGCCCACCAGGGCTGGACCAAGAACCCAAAGCAGCCCTGGCCATTTTGTCAGACTGCTTTTGTTACTGGGGGGCGATATTGCAGCACTGCAGTAAAACTGGCCCAAGGAAACAAAACCGGCCCCCACCCTTCCAGCCTCCCGGGAAATGCCCGTTGCCCGCTATGGCCAGTCCTGCCTGATGTTCACCCTTTCATAAATGGGCAGTAAGGTGGGTATCAGGCATTACCATAGGCCTCTGCATGGAGATTAGATCCTGGGTCATGGGGTCAGGATACTGCAGAAACATGTACCCTCAGGGCGGAGTTAATGGCCAACCCCCAGCGATGATCATACTACAGAAGCATGCGCCCTCGGGTTCTGTTCCCTAGCAAGTGTCCCAACCAAGCACCCCCTCCCCCAGTATAGGTTCTCTGTTGCCTCTTTTGTTTTGCAAGGTGTGATTTTTAACCTCCTGTGATCGTGCTGTATATACCGTGGGCCTCATTTATGAGAAATGACGCATCGCTTCGTGACAGCAGCAATGCGTCACTTCTCAGTGCGCCCTCCTTGCGACATGATGGATGCGTCATATTTACTGTATGACGCATCATGCCGCAAGGAGTTACAGATAAGTCAGTATTCCTGACGTATCTGCAGGCGCAAAAGTGACGCATTGCTGGAGTGTGTCACAAAAGTGATGCAAGTCCAACAATGTGTCCTTTCACATGGGGCAGGGCCTGCATCCGTCTTAAGCCGGCTGTAAGGCAGGCGTAATATATTGACGCTTTTGCACCCTAGACGTTGCGCAGTGAAAGCTCATAGATTTCACTGCGTCACTTCTATGAGGCTTACTTATGTGGGAATTCCCTCCCTGCATACAGTATACCTGACGCAGGTAAAATGTAGCGCAGGGGTTTACAAAGTGATGCATCAACGTAGATGCGTCACTTTGTAAATAGGGCGCAACAGGGGGCATGTTTTTTGCCGCCTATGCATCACAAAAAGTGACGCAATGGAAGCGCAATAATGTCTTAAGGCCATATAAATAAGGCCCCTTCATTTTAGCTTCAATCTGAGAGAGCACAAATCTGAAAAATGTAGAAGTGCACCATATTTACAAGCACGTAGTATTAGTTAGTATAGAATACACAAGAGTGTCAAACATATAGAGTGAAAATATATAAGAGTGTTTAATTAGAATAGGGATACATATATCAGTGTGAAAAACTAATGTAGAGGTTTGTAGAAATGTTAGAATGATATTGGAGTCTCACGTTATGTGGCTGTGTGAAGAAGAAATGTAGCTCTGCAAACCATGGAAATGTGTAGGCCACATGGCATTTCACAAGAAACGAAGGATGCTGCTACACTTTTAAGTAACTTGAATTCTAATGTCATTTTACTGCAAAGTATTATTAATCATAGAATTGAAATATATGTTTTATATAGATGTGTTACATTATAGTAATGTGTGTTAGTTAGAATACTGTTTAAACAAAGAAATTAAATGTGCAGAGTGCAGAGGCCCGTTTCATGTAATTCTAGTAGGCCTGAATAGATAAAGTCGCTTCTTTGATCTGCATGTGCTCGTTAAGGAGAGGTCGCACAGAGCACGAACGAAGAGCCTGTTATATGTTTTACGACTTAGAGATATGGTGGAGGCCGGAATTTGGGGCCTACCGAGAAAGTGTCTGTTTGCAGGTGCGAGGGGGTTTAATCAGGAAAATGATGAATAGGCTTTGTTCAGAGACGCCTGGCACAGGCCTGGAGGAGGCTTCAGGAATTTCCTGGGGGGTATCGACCAGCCGAGAGGAGCCTGGGAAGCAAGGTCAACTTTAACGAAGGGTCCAGAGGAGTACCAGTATGGAATTTGCCGCCAGAACCAACACCACGTGAGAGGCGTCTCCAGGGGCGTTCCTATTGGAAATGTGATTTTGTATTAGGGACAGCACCCCGGGGAGGAGGTAGAGCAGATGGTCTGAGGAGCCTAAGAGAGCGGAGGGGTAGGCAGATAGTTTTACTGGAGAGATCGATTTTACAACGAAGACTAAGAGAAGTGTGTGATCTTCTTTGGAAGTCACCACGGCTGACACCTTTTTAGGTAAAGATCTTGTTAAGTAGGGATGTCACTTAGTCTAGTGTAGGGACAGTCTAACCTGAACTTTACCTTTCTGTAAATGACGCATAAGCTACAGCTGGTGTCTATGTTGGCAACTTTAATGCTTTTTGAATTTGTTTTAGTGATATCCTTTTGCCGACTAAGAGCATTTAGAGAATTCTTGTTTGTATTGATTCCCGTATATCTTTTGAACCTCATTCTGAGATGTTTGTATCTTCAGATAGCTTTGGCTTTATAATAAACTTTTAAAACTTTTCCAGTGGTAAGTGGTTCTTTAGAGTGGCATAAGTTCTTTCTTGATTAACCTAGTAGTGGATTGCCTTTTACTCAATGACAGGTACCAACGATTTAGTCGACCTGAATTGGGATCTGGATTAACAACAACAGACCAGAAATCCCGCGTTAACAGTTGGTAGCAGAGTAGGATGGTTACCTTCTTGAGGAAGGTGATCTAGACTAGGTTAGTTTACCCCAAGGCCCCTAGAGATCGAGAGATGAGCAGCGGAAGAATCGAGTGCCGAAGAAGGTGCTGACGGTGCGAGAGAAGCAGCAGTGCCGGAAGAGAGTGAGTATAACAATGGTCATGCGTGGACAGATTGCGGTGTTTTGTGTTGTATCTGTATTGTAATGTCTTGCGGAGTTGAATGCCTGTAGTGTGAATGTGAGAGGGTTGTGAGCGCGCGCAACCTGGTAAACTGGTAACCTGGTAAACGGGTGAACTGGTGAAAATCTTAAGTTCGAGGTAGAGCTTAAGTGGTTCGGGTGTATCGAACACCCAGAGTAGTTGTCGACCAGAGTAAGGAGGTCATGAGGTACCATTGACCCCCGCGGAACCGTGATAGGGGGAGTGTAAGAGTGAGTGTGTGAGTAACGGACGCTGGTCGAAAGTTACTGTGTGTAAGTAACCTATCGGAGAAGGCGATTGTCTGGACGTAAACGGAAAGACATTTCGTCAGTTAAGGTGACAACTACAGGTAGACTGTGGGCGTACAGTCAAGAAAAGTGATCGCGGGAGGAGCTTGGCGGGCATCCGAGAGTTGAACGCGTGAGCACAGCGCTCCCCGGACCCCCGCCGCTCCCGGCATAATATCCTGCATGAATCCTGATTTTTCGCGAGGATTTGTATAGAGGACGTTGGGCTGATCTACCTGGACTTTTCGGAAACTGATTTGGACACCGGGTGCCTGAGATATGGCGAATTGAACTTTTGGGCTCCGCCCTCGAGGTGCGCCCGGGACTGGGTGAGGTTCGGTGGCCGTCTTGGAGTTGAACAACAACGGCAGGGGGATTGGACTTGTGGGTCCCCTTCTTAAGTTTCGGTTTCGATTCTCCCTCAGACTGGGACATTGCTGAGAGGGTCGGGCCAGAGCTGGTGCCAGGACACGCGTCGGTTGTTGGGCCTTTGGCTGGACTATTCTCCGTACTGGCTGCCTCTATCCTAGTGGTGCCCCTCTTGCGGTCCTTTGGTCCCGGGGCCTCCATTTCTGGTGCCCGGTCCGTTGGCCCTGGTGAATCTCCTTGTGACGCATCTCCTAAATGGCGGGCAGAGGGGACCGGGAGACGCGCAAGACGAAGACACCTCTGCGCGGGGGTCCGGTTCAATCTAATGTTATGGACCGCTATACCCACTCTAAGGGGTCCCCCGGAGTTGCACTGCCCGGTCCCACTGCGTCTGACCACGTCTTGGAAGCATCGACGGAGCCCTCCTTGCAGGACATCATGGGCGCCATTTCTGGCATGAGGGAATCCATAGGCCAACAGTACGAAACCTTGGCCCACAAACTTGACACTGTGGCAATTGAGGTGAATCTAATTCGAGCCGATCTTTCCAAGACGAACGAAAAGGTAAAGTTGTTGGATATCAAATCATCCAGCCTCACGACGGACGTCTCTGAGATACAGACGGAGATTGGCAATCTCCGTAGGGTGAACGATTTCATGACCCGGCGCTTGGAGGATTTTGAGAACAGGGCACGTCGCTGTAATGTTCGCCTGGTTGGTGTGCCGGAGAACCCAGAGCCCCACTCGGTTGATCTCCTGGTTGAAGACCTGATCCAGAACCACCTTTCTCCATCTGGCCTTAGTAAATTTTTTGCAGTGGAGCGCGCACATCGTGTTCCGGGGGGCCAGGGTAAGCCAGGCGCCCCGCCGAGACCTATTGTCGCGAAGCTTTTCCACTATAGGGATCGGGACGCTATCCTGCAGGCTTCGCGGGTGAAGGGCCCGGTGGCCTTTGAGAATGCCATGGTGAACTTTTATCCGGACTTTTCCCAACAGGTCCAGAAGCAGCGGATGGGATTTCGTGGTGCCAAGAAGCGTCTTAGGGACATGGGGATGCGTTACGCTATGCTCTTTCCGACCAGGCTGCGGGTCGAGTATAATGACCGGACTTTCTTCTTTGATCGGCCAGATGCTGTGAATGACTGGCTAGACTCCCTGCCTAGCCGATCTCCTGAGACTGAATCGGATGCCCACCCGGGCGGTGCTGAAGGTGGTGTGGAGAGCTGAACGCTTTGTCTATGCCTGGTGCCTTGTTTTGAATAACTTCTCCAGGGGTGTATGCCTGTGTTCCTCTATTGCTTATGTGTTTTATGTATGTTCTTTTCTCGTCATTGGTCTTGATCGGGGGGCGGGTGGGACGGAGCCTTTCCTCCTCCGGGGTCTTTGTGTAGAATAGGGGTTCTTGGGCGACAGGCACACTGCAGGTTGGGGTGGCTTTTTAGCTTTTTGCAGGGGTGCAGGGTGGGGGGTGTTTTCTTGTTATTTGGGGGGAGGGTGGTTGGGAAGTTCGTTGTTTGTGTGTTCTGTTTTCAAGGCGACTTTATCCTTTATTTGAAAATGTTTCTGGTGTCATGCTCATTGGTGGGGGGTTTTGGCTTTGTCGGGTGGGATGGGGGTAGCGGGTTGAGATTTATTTCGTGGAACGTTAACGGTCTGGGAGATCGTATCAAACGAAGTGTGGTGTTGAAATGTATTCGACGTTTATCTCCTGACATTGTTTTCCTGCAGGAGACTCATTTGATAGGCAATGTTTGTCATGCACTGAATAGGTGGGGCTATCGCCTCGTAGCATATTCGGGGTTCACCTCGGGTTCTAGGGGTGTGGGTATCCTTGTTCGGGCTTCCCTCCCCCTAGCTATTGATGATGTGATTCAGGATGACCGGGGGCGGTATGCTGTCCTTGTGGGTAGATATAAGGGCCGTGCCCTCTCCTTATTCACTGTTTATGTGCCCCCCGGCTTGCAGACTTCTACCTTTTCAGATTGGGCCGTGTCTTATTGGACCTCCCTGATAGTACTCTCTTTCTGGCTGGTGATTTTAATTCGGTGTTTTCCGGTCTCCACGATCGCCACCCCCCTAGGGATACTCCTGTGGCTCAGCAGTGGTTGGGTGGATTTTTGGATACCTTTGGCTTGGTGGATTGCTGGAGGCTTTTACATCCTTCAGTACACCTTTCATTCTGGGGCCCATGGGAGTCTGTCTAGGCTGGATTATTTCCTGATGCCTGCGGCTCAGTCGCCAGCGGTGGGTGAGATTGTGCACCTGCCCAGGGGTATCTCTGACCACTCGCCGCTTTGGCTTCGTTTTGAGGTTGGGGTGGAGGCAGCGGGCCGGGTGGCTCCCATCAATCCGTGGTACCTTACCTCCCCCGAGACCCGCAGCCTTTTGCTTAAATCTTTGGACGCGTATTTTCTGGATAACGAGGGGTCTGTTTCCTCGGCTGTGTCCCTATGGGAGGCCTTCAAGACGGTGATTCATGGCCAGGCCCTCTCCCTTATTGTTGAAGCTAAGAGGGCGAGGAATAGAGAGGTGGTGGATCTTGAGGGGGAGATTTCTGCATTGGAGAAAGCTTTGGAATCTGGTGTCACGTCTGAGAAACTCCATGCCCTGGGTCTGAAACAATTTGCCTATAAGTCCATGGTCACGGATTCTGCTAAAGTGATGTTTCGTGAGCAGCAGGGACGTTTGTATGATGTGGGTGACAAAGCGGGTAAATTGCTGGCATGGCTGGATAAGAAGGAGAGAGCTAATCGTGTGGTACCCGTGATTCAGTCTGCGAGTGGGGAGAGTGTATCGGACCCGATTGGAATAGTTGACCGTTTTGCCGAGTACTTCCGTGTGGTGTATGCCCCTGTGTCTGTGAGAGATGTGGCTGATTCTCGCCTTCTATTGCGTGATATAGCTCTGCCCGGTGTTTCCGATTTAGATCGTGTAGCGATGGATTCCCCCTTTACTGTTGATGAGATAGCTACTGCCATCCGTTCACTCCGTTCGGGCAAGGCATTGGGCCCGAACGGGTTGCCAATTGAACTGTACAAGTTGCGTCCCGACAGGGTGGCTCCATATCTTCGCGCCATGTTTCTGGAGTCCCGGGAACGGGGTGTTCTCCCTTATGATCAGCGACTGGCCACGATAGTTGTCATCCCCAAGGATGGTAAACCGCGAGATCTTTGTTCCTCCTATAGGCCCATATCCCTGCTAAATGTTGAACCCAAGGTATTGGCGAAACTCCTGGCGTCCCGTCTCCTGACGGTCATTAGTGGTCTGGTCCATCCGGATCAATCCGGATTTATCCCGCATCGCAACACGGCTCTGAACCTACGTCGTCTTCACGGCGCGATTGCGAGGGCGGGGCTTCTGACGGAGCCGGCCATTTTGGCATCGTTGGATGCCTCCATGGCTTTCGACACGGTGGAATGGCCTTATCTTTGGGCGGCTCTAGAGAAATTTGGTTTTGGGCCTGAGTTTATTAGTTGGATTAAGTTACTATACACGGAACCTCTGGCACAAGTGGTGGTGAATGGTAGGGTTTCGGCTCCTTTCACCCTTGGTAGAGGTACCCGTCAGGGATGCCCCTTGTCTCCGTTGCTGTTTGCACTCGCCCTGGAACCATTGGCTGCTTGGCTTCGGTGGGAACCTTCCCTCAAGGGGATTCGTTGGTCTCCGGACTTTGAGGACCGCGTTTCACTTTACGCAGACGACATTCTTTTATATCTCACCTCCCCGCGTAAATCTCTGTCTGTTTTGTTTGACGTTCTTGCTTCCTTTGGTGCCAACTCAGGCCTTGTTATTAACTGGGCCAAGTCCTGTGTGTATGTTCTTTCGGGTGTTTTGCCCCCATTGCCGAGCAGACTTCCTATCCAGGTGGTCCAGTCTGGCTTCAAATATTTAGGGATTTTTATTACGTTGGACTCGTCGCTCCGCTTTGAGCGTAATCTCCTCCCCCCGTTGCTTCGATTGCGATTGGACGTGGCCCGTTGGCGTAAGCTTCCTTTGTCTCCTCTGGGCAGGGCGGCCCTGTTTAAAATGATGTCCTTGCCGCGGTTCCTTTACGCTCTCCAGAACTCCTATGACGCTATCCCCAAGACCTATTTCCGAGAGATCGAGAGCCTTCAGAGGCAATTGATTTGGGATGGGCGTCCACGTATTGCACTCGCGAAACTCACCATCCCTTGGTACGACGGGGGCATGGCGCTCCCCGATATCAAGCGATATTACTGGGCTTCCCAGTTGTCTGCTATTAATCACGTGATGTTTTCACCGGGTCGGAATCCTGCATTTGAGATGGATAGACTCCAGCTTCCGGGTGGGGACTTTAATAGAGCGCTTTATTCTCGCTCGGCCGGGCGCCATCTCGTGGGCCCGTCCAGGACTGCAGTAACTGTGTGGCGAGCCGCTAATGTGAGTTTGGGATGGGAGGATCGCCTAACGATGGCGACGCCGCTTTATGCCTCGGAACGTTTGGGCTGTCTCTGGTCTACCAAGGGTTTCGACCGCTGGGATATGATTGGGATTTGTAAGGTGGGTTGATGTGTGCTCGAAAGGTAGTGTGAAGTCGTTCCAGGCCCTCCAGGCGGAATATGGTTTGAATGATAGGGAATTTTTTCGCTATCTGCAGGTCCGGCACGCCCTCGCCTCAGTTTTGGCCCCTGATGAGACCCCGCCTGAGTCTTCCCCCCTCGAAGACCGCGTCCTGGATGGGCATCTTCCTGATAGTACTATTTCTCTGATCTATAAAAAGCTGATTAATACTCGGGCGGATTTACTGGTCCGACTTCGGGAGGCTTGGGTCGGCGATGGGTTGGAACTGGACGACGAAGATTGGCAATCGGCACTCTCTTCACCCAAGGAGGTAGCCATTCCTGCCCGTCTCCGTTTGGTTCAACTTAAGATCCTGCATCGAGTGTATGTCACGGGTCCGCGTCTGGTGGCAATGGGCTTTTCCTTGGATGGGTTATGTAAGCATGGTTGTGGGTCGAGTGCTACCTTTTTACATATTCTTTGGGAATGCCCGGCTGTGGCGGCTTACTGGACTGCTGTGCTTGAGGTGATGACTGATGTGACTGGTGTGGCCCTGCGGCCGGAGCCTCGACGATGTCTGTTGAATGTGTGGGAACCCACTGACTACTCTGTGGCCCAGACTAGATGGGCTACCCTGGGTTACATGATTGCGAAACGGGATGTTGCGCAACTCTGGGGCGCTTCCAGGCCCCCTGAGGTCTCGAAGTGGGAGGACAACATGGACTGGTCCATGTTTCGTGAGAAGACTGTTTATGTGGCAAGGGGCAGACCCAGGGCGTGGACGAAGATTTGGAGTCAGTGGAATGAATATCGTGGGGATATCTGTACCCCTCCCCTTGTAGGCACTGCTGAGGTTGTCCTATCTCCCTAGGCGAGCGTTCCCGGAACCTTTTCATACCGTTTTTTTGCATTTCCGGTTCTCCCCGCTGCTCCCCTCCCCCCCCCCCGACCTTGTTGGAGCCTCAGGGCTCTGGGTATGTTCTCCTGATCATGGACCATCCCCTCCGTTCTTTGAGCTGACTTTACTTACCGTGCATTCGCCTTTCTTAGTGTTCGTTTTTCTTTTTGTATAAAATAAAAATTCAAAATGCTCTGTAATATGTGAGGAGTAATGCTTTATGCTCGATTTGTGCCTGACCACGGGTGTACATTTTAATTCATGCCTTGTGCCTTATTCTTAGCGGCCAGCCCGTGAGGTTGTAGGCCCATTCTTGTACTTTTCTATGCTTACTCAAATAAAGGTTTTTGAACAAAAAAAAAAAAAAAAAAAAAAAAAAGAAAAGTGATCGCTTAGACGGAAGTAATCATTTTTCAGAGTATGAATGGGACGCATGCATGACCGCGGAGACGAGCTGAGAAAGGAGGGGAACTGCTGCAAAGGGGGACGAGTGACGTCGGCAAGAGCCGCGCTGAGATAGGGCGGTTGGTGTGACGTCGGGCAAGAGCCGCGCTGAGATAGGGTGGTTAGTGAGGAGCCGCGACGTGATTGGGTGGTTGGTGTGACGTCGGCGAAAAACCGTGCTGTGATAGGGCAGCTAGCGAGAACAGTGCTGAGATTGGTGGATTGGGCAACCAAGGAAGGTTTGGGTCCAGTCTCTGACTAGCTTGGACAACTACAATATTCTAAACAAGAAAAGGGGGCTAGTCAGGTATGATTTGTTTTTGTTTTTTATGAACACACCCAGCCTGAGAGTGCTACGTGGTCAATATTTTGTTTTTGATTTATTTTATTTTCATTTCAAAAAATATTTTACATTTCTCTTTTGTATATCATGAAAACAGACAGTCATCAAACAATAAAGAATGCATTCAAAAGACAGTGTGCACAGTATATACAAGTGATCAATATATACATCATCAATACAAACGATTGCAATGAAACCAGAAATAGAATGATATTAAACAAATTAAATAAATGCAATGCCTAAGTGAATTTTTTTTAAAAGATAGGCACCAGTCCTTCTGATTTTGTAACAGAAGACCAGCGGACAACACATTTCATGGAAACTGCCTGCTAGTCTTGCTGAGCCAGTGATTAGATATTGATATAGTTGCACAACTAGGGACCAGGGGTGTGGTTTTATTTAAGTCTTTAGTGGCACTCTTCCTCTTTATCGCTGGCTCGGGGTCAACGCGTTTCGAACCACAAGGTGATTGGGGGTTCTCCTCAGGACACGGACTGGATATAGCCGTAACTGAATGTAGTCTTCACGGTTGAGATGTGTATGGGGGGGGGCGCCAGCCTCACATGGTACTCCTATTCTTAGTCATTATGTGGCATCCATGATATTAATCTGGACTGAAGGGGTCAATTCGTGTGCCACGTGGAGTGGTCCAGCGGTAATTTCAAAGGCGTCGTGATACGAGCGTTCTCCTCCCAGCGTTACCTCCGGGCATGACAGACGCCGGAGGTAACGCTGGGAGGAGAACGCTCGTATCACGACGCCTTTGAAATTACCGCTGGACCATACGGCCAGACTTCCCTCCTTTGCGACCGCTCATCATTTAGACAGATACTCCACGTGGCACACAAATTGACCCCTTCAGTCCAGATTAATATCATGGATGCCACATAATGACTAAGAATATGAGTACCATGTGAGGCTGGCGCCCCCCCCATACACATCTCAACCGTGAAGACTACATTCAGTTACGGCTATATCCAGTCCGTGTCCTGAGGAGAACCCCCAATCACCTTGTGGTTCGAAACGCGTTGACCCCGAGCCAGCGATAAAGAGGAAGAGTGCCACTAGAGACTTAAATAAAACCACACCCCTGGTCCCTAGTTGTGCAACTATATCAATATCTAATCACTGGCTCAGCAAGACTAGCAGGCAGTTTCCATGAAATGTGTTGTCCGCTGGTCTTCTGTTACAAAATCAGAAGGACTGGTGCCTATCTTTTTAAAAAAATTCACTTAGGCATCGCATTTATTTAATTTGTTTAATATCATTCTATTTCTGGTTTCATTGCAATCGTTTGTATTGATGATGTATATATTGATCACTTGTATATACTGTGCACACTGTCTTTTGAATGCATTCTTTATTGTTTGATGACTGTCTGTTTTCATGATATACAAAAGAGAAATGTAAAATATTTTTTGAAATTAAAAGAAAATAAATCAAAAACAAAATATTGACCACGTAGCACTCTCAGGCTGGGTGTGTTCATAAAAAACAAAAACAAATCATACCTGACTAGCCCCCTTTTCTTGTTTAGGAGATTGGTGGATTGTCATCAGGAAGTAAACAAACGCGGAGAAAAATAGAAATTCTGTAGGTTTTGAACATGAAGTGCTTTAAATGTTTGAGAGGGATTTTTAAGGGAAAAAGAAGTGACTCTTATTACGGGGAAGAGGCACCGCCAGAGGGTACGCCAGCTTACTATATGGCAACGAATGTTGGTTTGCATACTATACTATGGATTAGTGAATGGAGCAAGATTTCGGAAGGGAATGAGGAACTGACGTTTCCTAGGTATGGAACGTTCAGGTTAGAGGCGTTACATCGGCTGAAAGCAATTATGTCCTCATTGAATCCCTCACCTAGGCCAACACAGTTTGAGGCCCTTAACGCGTGGATTAGGGCGGCACACGACAGAAATCTGAACAGGCGCCAAGAAAGGTTGAAGCGATCAGTAAGGGCAGTGCGAGATGCCCAATGGGATGCGGACGCCAAGAGATGGAGGGTACAGGCTATTGAGGTGGATAAGTTGTACACAGTGAGAGAGGTGGCCGGAGAAAAGAGCCTCATGGAAGAGGATGAGGAGAGCGAGTCGGAGGACAACTTGATAAATAGATTGCTGATAGATAGACCGCCTCCGAACGTTGGGGGAACAGAAAGTAGGGGACTCTCAAGGGAAGGTGGGGCTGCCATAGAGGGGTATGTACCACTTCCTATATCGGAATGGACACCTACCAAAGGCGAGGAGACACCTCAACATAGTACAGCACAGAGTGTAGTCGGAAGGTTTGTGGTACAGAAGACACCAACCACTGAGAAGGTTGAGTCTTATGGGTTGCCAGACGCTCTACAAGTACCCGTTACCATAGGTCCTATAGTATCGATTTACAACCCCGAGAGAGACAGAGAGGAAGAACAGATACGGTTAGACAGAGAGAGAGTTGAAATGGAAAGGAGAAATAACACGACAAATGCCTGGAGGCAATTGCCAGGACCAGTGACGTGGAGCACCCCATTTGATTCAACAGTGGGTCCCACAGCAGAACAGGGGGGTCAGAGAGGACCGAT
This sequence comes from Lissotriton helveticus, assembly GCF_964261635.1. Lineage (NCBI taxonomy): Eukaryota > Metazoa > Chordata > Amphibia > Caudata > Salamandridae > Lissotriton > Lissotriton helveticus. Next base: position 466,420,483 of record NC_136073.1, on the reverse strand, counting down.
GGACCTGAGGGGACCACGGCCGAAATCCTTTAAGGAGCTGAGAGCTGACTTGAGAGAATGGGATGGGTCCACAGAAGCACCAGCCAACAGGTCAAGAGCAGGGGCTGAGTGGGGAAGTCGAGGCAACGGGACAGTATCTCACTGTGGGGCTAGCGAAAGCAGTCAGGAGCGCGAAGGTCAAAGTCAAGAGAGTAGGGGAGTTATACGTCCTATTGATGGTAGGGATCTGCAAGAACGAAATGGTAGAAGCACGGAGTGTGGAGAGATGTCTCGCCTCTTTGAAAGGGGTGGAGACCAAATGGTACTAGAGTACAGAGATAGGTTTAGGTGCACTCATCACGCACCTGGGGAGAATGTGCAACACTGGAATAGGGGGAACAGTGAAAGATCTCGCCATACATCGGGTGATCAGAGATCACAGACAAATTGTGAGGAAAGGGGGAGTAATGGAATGTCTTACCATGCACCCAGAGAAACCAGGCAGGATGGGGAATGTGGGACCATGAGGCCCAATGGAGTGTTTCATCATCCACCCAGAGAGGACGGAACTGCATGGGACCTGGAGGGGTGGGAGCATGGGAGGACTCCCCGTAACTCGCCTGAGCCTAGACGTAGGACTCGGAGCTGGGATGGGAGAGATGTGAATGGACCCCCTAGAGCTAGCATACTGAAAGCTGCGGTAAAGGCCAAAAGACTCGATGTCACTAGCTTAAAATCTGATCTGGACGAGATAATAGATGGGACGTTGGCCTTAGAAAGGATTGACTTGTACGAACAAGATGAGTTACTGTTTATAGCAAAGGATGTTACCCGAAAAGCAAGAGCAATTCATGAGAAACTGTCTGAACTGGCAGACAAGTATATGGTAGACTTGTCCAGAACAAAGACATTACAGAGTAACCATAGGTTGCAGTATTCAGACCAAGACTTAGACGAGAAGAGAACTACAGGATTAAAAACACACATAAGGGAGCTGATAACAGGAATAAGAGCGTGGAGAGATCTGGACAAATGGGAAGAGAGGTGGTCCAAAAGGGGTACTGTAAGACGGAGCACGAGTGTGATGACTCCGGAAGGAAGGGTAATGCAGATGGAAGCATTTCCTTTGAGAGAAATATCGAATGGGAACTATGTACATGTGCCCTGGAGTAGAGGAGATTTGGCTGCATTTACCAACTCATTTCCGAAGTTAAGGGACAATCCTGTTGAGTGGTACAAGCAGGTAGAAAGGTTTGTGAAAATCTCAAAGGTATTGTGGATTGATTTGATCACCTTGTTTGACATTGTGGTCCCAGGAGATTTGTGGATAGCATGCAAGACTAGTGTCGAGTGGCCAACTGTAGAACCAGAAAGGAATGCTGCTACGAATGGACCGTCTGAAATTGTAATGTCGAAATATGAAAGGGTAATAACTTGGCTGAAGGATAAGGTCCCACCACAAGACATAGATTGGGTAAAAAATGACCGAACAAGACAGGAACCCAAGGAGACAGTTCATGAGTTTTATGAGAGATTGCTGAAAACATTCAAACAATACAGTGGACTCGATGTAATGGACCCCAAGGATATAGGACAGTTTGTGTCAAAGTTTGTTTTGGGGTTGAGACCTGATATTTGTTTGATGATTCAGCAACATTTAATTTGTTGGCAAAACAGACCATTAGATGAGATTTTGAGGTACGCAAGGTACTGTAGTGATGAAATAGATTCCAAAGCAAAGGAATTGAAGGAAAAACTTATGGTGGTGCAGATGCAGTCAGCTGGAAAGAGCGGACAGCAGCAGCAGGGGACGGGGACAATGGGACGGAAATCGAGTAATCAGAATAAGGACAGTGAGGAAAACTCGAGACGTAGAATTGACATTGCTACGTTGAAGAAAACGACAAAGTGCCACCAGTGTCACCAGGTGGGACATTGGAGACGCGAGTGTCCCTATAACCCTGAAAACTGAGAACTAGAGGTAGAGGAGGAAGTTCAAGAGGTTCCAGTTCAAGGTGTGACAGTGCCAAGAAACAAGGTGGCCAAAGGGGGGACTTCGGCTCCACGAGCTCAGTTTCCGCAGCCACCAAAGATTTCGACAGGGGGAAAGGTCTTTAGACAAATGCCTCTTTTCATAGATGAGGAAAAATGTTACTACATTGATCCATTGACTGGACAACGTGTAAGCAAAGAAGAGGACTGTACCCTCGGGGCAGTTCTGGAAGTGGATCAAAGAGGATCATTTGTTGAGGCTGAAGTGGCAGGGTGTCCCACAACATTCTTAGTGGATACCGGAGCTACTCGATCAACTTTGAGATCAGCAGTGGTTCCGGATCTACCAATGTCGGGGGAAACAATTCAGGTGGTAGGAGTCGCAAACAAGAGAATGACTAGCCCTTTGACGGAACCAGTGTCAGTGAAAATCGGAAACTACATGAATGAACATCAGTTTGTAGTATGTGATTCAAGTCCTGTGTGTCTGTTAGGAAGGGACTTATTGTGCAAATTGAACTGCACCATATACTGCACACCTCAGGGAGTGGAGGTACAGACTACAGACGATGATGCGACTTTTAAAGTTGCTAATTCAAGAACATGCATAGAACTGTATCCTACTCTGACTGTGGAGGACCTTCCTTGGGACTTACGCGAGGCAGTATCATCAGAAGTATGGGATTTTACAGGAGAAGAGATAGGATTGGTCAAAGGGGTAGAGCCAGTGAAGATCATGGTGAAACCAAATGTCGATTATCCAAGAACGCCTCAATACAAACTGTCCCAAGAGACGATTGCAGGAATAAAACCTGTGATAGATTCTATGATTCAACAGGGAATTCTGAAGGAAATCGTGGGTAGTCCATGCAACTCCCCGATTATGGGTTTGCAGAAACCTAGTGGGAAGTTCAGAATAGTTCAAGATCTTCGGAAAATTAATGATATAGTTGTTTCATGTTGTCCAGTGGTACCGAATCCATCAGTGATACTGTTTCAGATACCATTCCAAGCTGAGTGGTTCACAGTGATAGATCTTTGTCAGGCCTTCTTTTTAATCCCATTAGATGAAGAAAGCCAGTATCTTTTCGCTTTTAAAATGGAAAATCGCGTCTTAACATGGTGTAGAATCCCACAGGGGTTCACAGATAGCCCATCAATTTTCAACCAGCTGTTGAAAAAGAACCTTGAAAGTCTAGTGCTGCCACAGAACTCGGTTCTGGTCCAGTATATAGACGACCTAATTGTTGCGTCAGGAACAGAAGAAGCTTGCAAGGAAGACACCATCGCCTTGTTGAACCATTTAGCTGCAAATGGACACAAGGTATCTCCGAACAAATTACAGTACTGTATGACAGAAGTACAGTACTTGGGTCACCGAACTGAAAAAGGAAAGCGCAAGGTGTCACCAGATAGAATAGAGGCAATCATGAAAATGCATGCGCCTACAACACAGAGAGAAGTCAGGATGTTCCTAGGAATGGTTGGTTATTGCCGACAGTGGATAGCTAACTGTTCACTGAAAGCAAACCCCTTACAGAAACTGACGCACAAGGAGGTGAGTGATCCGGTACCATGGGACAATGAGTGCTTGATGGCGTTCCTACAGCTGAGAGATGACTTGTGTCGTGCTCCTGCTCTGGGGATGCCAGACGATGAAAAACCGTTTTCGCTCTACTGTTGTCTACTGTTGCGAAAGAGAGGGCTGTGCTTTGTCAGTTTTAGTGCAAGTCCAAGGAAATGCCCGTAGACCAGTTGCATACTTTTCGGCTACTCTAGATCCTGTAGCCGCAGCGTTGCCCGGATGTCTCAAATCCTTTGCTGCAACAGGTGTCAGCATTGAGCGTTGTGAAAGCATTGTGATGGGACACCAGTTAGTGGTGTATGTACCTCATTCTGTGGAACTGTTAATGACCAGGACCAAGACACAGCACTTGACTAACAGTAGGCTCACGCGTTACGAGCAAGTTATTCTTGCTGCGGAAAACATGACTCTTAGGAGGTGCTCTGTTTTGAATCCTGCTACATTGATGCCACTTCCTAATGATATAGAAGGCGAAGAATGTGAAGATCACGATTGCCTTGATGTGACTGAACTATGCACGAAGCCCAGACCAGATATTGTGGATGAGCCATTGACTGATCCCGATGAAATTTTCTTTGTTGATGGCTCATGTTTAAGAGACGATACTGGTCGGTTGAGAGCAGCTTATGCTGGAGTTGTGGAAGCCGCTTGCCTGGAAGGAGTACACTCCGCACAGGTAGCAGAAATCATTGCATTGACACGTGCCTGCATAGCAGGTAATAAAATTAGAGTCACCATATATACTGATAGCCAATATGGTTTCGGTGTGGTTCATGATTTCGGGCAATTGTGGTCTCAGAGAGGTTACATGACCTCCTCTGGTTCGCCTATTCGAAATGGAGAATTTGTACGGCTGTTGTTGGAAGCATTACAGGGTCCAGCCGCAATTGCAATTGTGAAATGTGTAGCCCATACGAAAAATACAGATTTTGTGTCACAAGGAAATAGATATGCAGACGAAGTTGCCGCTATTGTGCGGAGCATGGATATTCTTTCACGGAGGTGGTAATAGATGGGGCTCAGGAAAAGACAGAACTGAACATGATGCTAGAAACCGTTGACACTTGGGAGGATTTAAGGGTAATGCAAGCAAATGTACCTGAATCTGAGAGAAAGGCATGGGAAACAGCAGGTTGTGTGAAAAGTGACATGGATTTCTGGGTTTCAGCAGATGGAAGGGCAGTGTTACCAGAGGACTTAGTGAGTCCAATGGCAAGACAGATACATGGTCCAGTACACTTAGGAAGGGATGCCATGCTAAGGGTATTTAGGCAGACTTGGTATTGCCCAAAATTTAGGATTGCAGCAGAAGCAGTGTGTAAGCGATGCATTACTTGTCAGCAGTTGAACATAGGGAAAAGAACACCAGTTACACTGAGTCACATTGGGAGGTCTGGGGGGCCTTTCAACAGAATGCAATTGGATTTTATTGAGATGCCAAAAGTCAACCGCCTTAGGTATGTTCTGGTGGTTGTATGCATATTTTCCAGATGGGTTGAAGCATACCCTACACGCAGGTGCGATACACTCACAGTAGCAAAGTTGTTGCTTAGAGAGTTGATACCGCGCTTCGGGGTGCCTGCCTCTCTGGAATCGGACAGAGGAACACATTTTAACAGCGAAATTGTGAAGATGCTTTGCTCTGCATTGAACATTGATCAGAAATTGCATTGTAGGTATCGACCAGAGGCTTCAGGTATCGTGGAGCAGATAAATGGGACACTAAAATGCCGAATTGCTAAAGTATGCTCATCAACTTCCTTAAGTTGGCCTGATGCTCTTCCTTTGGTTCTTATGAGCATGCGTAGCACACCCGACAGGAGGACAGGTCTCTCTCCACACGAGGTGCTGATGGGGAGGGCAATGAGACTTCCAACTGTCCCAACAACCGCATTGTTGAATATTACAGATGACCTGATCCTGAATTATTGCAAAGGGTTGTCTGACGCCATTCATTCTGTGTCTCTTCAGGTACAGGCCGCAGAAGTTCCACCTTCAAGAGATCAATGCCACGACCTGTGTCCAGGTGACTGGATTGTGGTGAAGAAGCACGTCCGGAAGAACTGCTTAGACGTGCGCTGGAAGGGACCCTATCAAGTCATTTTAACGACGAACACTGCCGTGAAGTGCGGAGGGCTGCCAAATTGGATCCACGCTTCCCATACTCGAAGAGTTCCAGCACCCCTTGAAGAAACAGCTCCTCTCACAGACGAAAATCCAGTTGTGGAAGAAGAACCACAAGAGGGGATCAGTCAAGCTGAGGGGGTGTCTGAAGAAGTTGGGAGTGTCACAGATCCAGAAGAAGAAAGGCAGGACGGCAGTGAAACTGAAGAAGCCACAGAAGGGGAAAGTTGTTGTGACTACGACTCAGACACAGACCAGTACCAGAGTGATCAAGAACAGAGTGTGAGGACAAGAAATAGGAGAACAAGACGTGGAGAAGTTAGTTGGCCCGAAAGAAAACAGAGGCCGAACTTAAAGCCAACTCCAGAGAGAACTCTTGCTCCTATATCCGAAGACTCAGATCCAGAGGAAAGTGCACAAGGACAAGAACAGGAAGGTCCGAGAAGATCGAGGAGGGTGCGAGTGCCTTGCAGAAGATACGCTACTCCTGAGTGGACCTACCTCGTTGCAGATGTCCGAAGCACGCAGAACTAGGAGGGTGAGGAAAGTGACCCTGACCAGAACTGACCCCATCATAACAGTGGAAGTAGAGTTGCTGATACCAGGAGCGGAGGTCGAAGGGCTGCTGACACTCAACATCGTCTATCCTCCTCTCCTGAGCGGAATAAGAGACTTGATCCTAAACACAGTTGAATTTCCGGTTTGCTGTTCAAGGTGTCCAATACTTGAGGGATTCCTTCTTCGTTTGGAAATATTAGAGCAAGTGATGGGAGTTGTTGGTACACGCATAATTTCGGATTGCTAAAGACCTTGCAAAGAACTTTGTAAATACAGATTGAGAAGATAACCTAGTGCCAAGAAGAAGAAGAAATTAGGGATTTCCATTTTAGAGGATGGAGAAGGGCTAAGGTTGTCTTTTGCTACAGAACTCAGAGACTGTTTTTGCGGAGGAGATTTTCAGATTCCAGATGTGGTTCGAGAGACTGGAGAAGCAAAGAAAAGAGACTTTGTACTGTGAATGAAAACCAGAGCTACACTGTCTTGAGACCATGGAGGCTGGCAACCCGAACCGCAGGGCAAAATGCATAGTTGGCACACTTTTAGGGGTAGTGATTTCTCTTATAGTGATAGTGGTTACTGTATCATATGTAGTGGGACATGAGAATGAAGCAAAGGCGGAAAAAGAAAGAAAGAGAGTACCAACACAGACACATGTCACTGTTGGTCCAAGGGGGGACAATACAGAGAAAGAGAAAGCTTTGCTAGCAGCTGAGATTCGCAGATTACACACAGATGAATCCAAGGGGAACTTCAAATCAAATGCTTATGCCAAATTGCTTTATGAATACATTGACGTCATGGAGGCGAAGAATTGCTACGTCTGCATGCAATTGCCAGCCTCTGTAGATGAAGGCATCAGATATCACCATCTTCCATTAACTTATGGAATCACATGTAGTTTGTTGCTGAGCATATTTTATGGACGTGATGGTTTCAAGTATTACTTCTCGAACTTCGATTCTGTGTTGCCAGAGGTGCCAAATTATAAACACCTCAATAAATGGGATTATTACAAGAGTGAAGACAGGTTACAGAAATTTTTCCTTCCATGGAGAACTTTAGATACTTCACATGCTCGAAGAAATAATTTGACTTGTACCGTGTCAGGAATTGAGAAAAAGTTTATAGGGCAGGTGGATACTCGATATAGGAGGCAGAAGATTTTGAAATCTTCAGGTCAATGGACAACAGATTGGACCGAGGAAGAAAGGTCACACCAAAGAAAGGGTAGTAGTGGTCCAATACCTTTAGATCGAGAGAAGAAGGGGAAATTGTGTATACATAGGGGTCAAACCTATTACGAAAATGTGTTTGTGGGAGAAGTAAGTTGTGAACATGCTTTTCAGTTAGAGTATTATTCCAAAGACTTCTTGAAGGAAATGCAGGTGATCCCAAATGTATATTTTGTCTGTGGAAGAAATGCATATGTGAAACTACCAGATAATTGGTATGGATCATGCTATTTGGCAATTGTCTTCCCGAAAATATATCATGCAGAAGAATTAGAGTCTAAAAAGGGAGGAACTCAAGCTAGAGGAAGAAGAGATGTCAGCACTGAGGAGATAGTTGGAGATGTATTTGGTGCTGCATTTCCTCTTTTGGGAATCATACTGAATGACATCAAGATTAGAAGATTGGCAACAGTCGTAGATAGATTATCTGCCAGTACTGCTAGATCTTTAATGCTGGTGGAGGGAGAGATGCAATCGATAAGGGCAATGGTTCTTCAGAATCGACTTGCTCTAGACGTTCTGTTAGCCAAAGAGGGCGGAGTCTGTAAGGCTTTGAAGGTCCAGGAATGTTGCACATACATTCCAGACAATTCAAAACCTCTAGAGAAATACATACGGAACATTACTGAAATTCACCAGGAGATAGAGGATTTGACCAAGGTAAATGTGTGGGAAAAGGTAGGTCAAGGAATGGGTAAAGTTGGAGGTTGGTTTGCCAACCTGGGAAAGGGTTTCGTTTGGTACATACTGAAACCTATCATCATAATAGTGATTTGTGTAATCACTTTGTGGGGATTGGTGAGATTGTACAAATGGTATAGAGCAAACAGGTTGCAGAGATCCATGCGAGAGCAGGGGAGGAGATTAGCTGCGATGCAGGAGAATCAGTACAGGAGTCTGAGGGCTCTAGAGGAGATGAAACGAGGGAATATTGCAACGACCTCAGTTTGATAATCTATACCTCAGAGAGGGTGTTGTGATGATGATGACTACTGGAAGTCATCAAAGGGGGGATTGAGAGAGCACAAATCTGAAAAATGTAGAAGTGCACCATATTTACAAGCACGTAGTATTAGTTAGTATAGAATACACAAGAGTGTCAAACATATAGAGTGAAAATATATAGGAGTGTTTAATTAGAATAGGGATACATATATCAGTGTGAAAAACTAATGTAGAGGTTTGTAGAAATGTTAGAATGATATTGGAGTCTCACGTTATGTGGCTGTGTGAAGAAGAAATGTAGCTCTGCAAACCATGGAAATGTGTAGGCCACATGGCATTTCACAAGAAACGAAAGATGCTGCTACACTTTTAAGTAACTTGAATTCTAATGTCATTTTACTGCAAAGTATTATTAATCATAGAATTGAAATATATGTTTTATATAGATGTGTTACATTATAGTAATGTGTGTTAGTTAGAATACTGTTTAAACAAAGAAATTAAATGTGCAGAGTGCAGAGGCCCGTTTCATGTAATTCTAGTAGGCCTGAATAGATAAAGTCGCTTCTTTGATCTGCATGTGCTCGTTAAGGAGAGGTCGCACGGAGCACGAACGAAGAGCCTGTTACATGTTTTACGACTTAGAGATATGGTGGAGGCCGGAATTTGGGGCCTACCGAGAAAGTGTCTGTTTGCAGGTGCGAGGGGGTTTAATCAGGAAAATGATGAATAGGCTTTGTTCAGAGACGCCTGGCACAGGCCTGGAGGAGGCTTCAGGAATTTCCTGGGGGGTATCGACCAGCCGAGAGGAGCCTGGGAAGCAAGGTCAACTTTAACGAAGGGTCCAGAGGAGTACCAGTATGGAATTTGCCGCCAGAACCAACACCACGTGAGAGGCGTCTCCAGGGGCGTTCCTATTGGAAATGTGATTTTGTATTAGGGACAGCACCCCGGGGAGGAGGTAGAGCAGATGGTCTGAGGAGCCTAAGAGAGCGGAGGGGTAGGCAGATAGTTTTACTGGAGAGATCGATTTTACAACGAAGACTAAGAGAAGTGTGTGATCTTCTTTGGAAGTCACCACGGCTGACACCTTTTTAGGTAAAGATCTTGTTAAGTAGGGATGTCACTTAGTCTAGTGTAGGGACAGTCTAACCTGAACTTTTCCTTTCTGTAAATGACGCATAAGCTACAGCTGGTGTCTATGTTGGCAACTTTAATGCTTTTTGAATTTGTTTTAGTGATATCCTTTTGCCGACTAAGAGCATTTAGAGAATTCTTGTTTGTATTGATTCCCGTATATCTTTTGAACCTCATTCTGAGATGTTTGTATCTTCAGATAGCTTTGGCTTTATAATACACTTTTAAACCTTTTCCAGTGGTAAGTGGTTCTTTAGAGTGGCATAAGTTCTTTCTTGATTAACCTAGTAGTGGATTGCCTTTTACTCAATGACAGGTACCAACGATTTAGTCGACCTGAATTGGGATCTGGATTAACAACAATAGACCAGAAATCCCGCGTTAACAGTTGGTAGCAGAGTAGGATGGTTACCTTCTTGAGGAAGGTGATCTAGACTAGGTTAGTTTACCCCAAGGCCCCTAGAGATCGAGAGATGAGCAGCGGAAGAATCGAGTGCCGAAGAAGGTGCTGACGGTGCGAGAGAAGCAGCAGTGCCGGAAGAGAGTGAGTATAACAAGGGTCATGCGTGGACAGATTGCGGTGTTTTGTGTTGTATCTGTATTGTAATGTCTTGCGGAGTTGAATGCCTGTAGTGTGAATGTGAGAGGGTTGTGAGCGCGCGCAACCTGGTAAACTGGTAACCTGGTAAACGGGTGAACTGGTGAAAATCTTAAGTTCGAGGTAGAGCTTAAGTGGTTCGGGTGTATCGAACACCCAGAGTAGTTGTCGACCAGAGTAAGGAGGTCATGAGGTACCATTGACCCCCGCGGAACCGTGATAGGGGGAGTGTAAGAGTGAGTGTGTGAGTAACGGACGCTGGTCGAAAGTTACTGTGTGTAAGTAACCTATCGGAGAAGGCGATTGTCTGGACGTAAACGGAAAGACATTTCGTCAGTTAAGGTGACAACTACAGGTAGACTGTGGGCGTACAGTCAAGAAAAGTGATCGCTTGGACGGAAGTAATCATTTTTCAGAGTATGAATGGGACGCATGCATGACCGCGGAGACGAGCTGAGAAAGGAGGGGAACTGCTGCAAAGGGGGACGAGTGACGTCGGCAAGAGCCGCGCTGAGATAGGGCGGTTGGTGTGACGTCGGGCAAGAGCCGCGCTGAGATAGGGTGGTTAGTGAGGAGCCGCGACGTGATTGGGTGGTTGGTGTGACGTCGGCGAAAAAACGTGCTGTGATAGGGCAGCTAGCGAGAACAGTGCTGAGATTGGTGGACTGTCATCAGGAAGTAAACAAACGCGGAGTAAAATAGAAATTCTGTAGGTTTTGAACATGAAGTGCTTTAAATGTTTGAGAGGGATTTTTAAGAGAAAAAGAAGTGACTCTTATTACGGGGAAGAGGCACCGCCAGAGGGTACGCCAGCTTACTATATGGCAACGAATGTTGGTTTGCATACTATACTATGGATTAGTGAATGGAGCAAGATTCCGGAAGGGAATGAGGAACTGACGTTTCCTAGGTATGGAACGTTCAGGTTAGAGGCATTACATCGGCTGAAAGCAATTATGTCCTCATTGAATCCCTCACCTAGGCCAACACAGTTTGAGGCCCTTAACGCGTGGATTAGGGCGGCACACGACAGAAATCTGAACAGGCGCCAAGAAAGGTTGAAGCGATCAGTAAGGGCAGTGCTAGATGCCCAATGGGATGCGGACGCCAAGAGATGGAGGGTACAGGCTATTGAGGTGGATAAGTTGTACACAGTGAGAGAGGTGGCCGGAGAAAAGAGCCTCATGGAAGAGGATGAGGAGAGCGAGTCGGAGGACAACTTGATAAATAGATTGCTGATAGATAGACCGCCTCCGAACGTTGGGGGAACAGAAAGTAGGGGACTCTCAAGGGAAGGTGGGGCTGCCATAGAGGGGTATGTACCACTTCCTATATCGGAATGGACACCTACCAAAGGCGAGGAGACACCTCAACATAGTAAAGCACAGAGTGTAGTCGGAAGGTTTGTGGTACAGAAGACACCAACCACTGAGAAGGTTGAGTCTTATGGGTTGCCAGACGCTCTACAAGTACCCGTTACCATAGGTCCTATAGTATCGATTTACAACCCCGAGAGAGACAGAGAGGAAGAACAGATACGGTTAGACAGAGAGAGAGTTGAAATGGAAAGGAGAAATAACACGACAAATGCCTGGAGGCAATTGCCAGGACCAGTGACGTGGAGCACCCCATTTGATTCAGCAGTGGGTCCCACAGCAGAACAGGGGGGTCAGAGAGGACCGATGGACCTGAGGGGACCACGGCCGAAATCCTTTAAGGAGCTGAGAGCTGACTTGAGAGAATGGGATGGGTCCACAGAAGCACCAGCCAACAGGTCAAGAGCAGGGGCTGAGTGGGGAAGTCGAGGCAACGGGACAGTATCTCACTGTGGGGCTAGCGAAAGCAGTCAGGAGCGCGAAGGTCAAAGTCAAGAGAGTAGGGGAGTTATACGTCCTATTGATGGTAGGGATCTGCAAGAACGAAATGGTAGAAGCACGGAGTGTGGAGAGATGTCTTGCCTCTTTGAAAGGGGTGGAGACCAAATGGTACTAGAGTACAGAGATAGGTTTAGGTGCACTCATCACGCACCTGGGGAGAATGTGCAACACTGGAATAGGGGGAACAGTGAAAGATCTCGCCATACATCGGGTGATCAGAGATCACAGACAAATTGTGAGGAAAGGGGGAGTAATGGAATGTCTTACCATGCACCCAGAGAAACCAGGCAGGATGGGGAATGTGGGACCATGAGGCCCAATGGAGTGTTTCATCATCCACCCAGAGAGGATGGAACTGCATGGGACCTGGAGGGGTGGGAGCATGGGAGGACTCCCCGTAACTCGCCTGAGCCTAGACGTAGGACTCGGAGCTGGGATGGGAGAGATGTGAATGGACCCCCTAGAGCTAGCATACTGAAAGCTGTGGTAAAGGCCAAAAGACTCGATGTCACTAGCTTAAAATCTGATCTGGACGAGATAATAGATGGGACTTTGGCCTTAGAAAGGATTGACTTGTACGAACAAGATGAGTTACTGTTTATAGCAAAGGATGTTACCCGAAAAGCAAGAGCAATTCATGAGAAACTGTCTGAACTGGCAGACAAGTATATGGTAGACTTGTCCAGAACAAAGACATTACAGAGTAACCATAGGTTGCAGTATTCAGACCAAGACTTAGACGAGAAGAGAACTACAGGATTAAAAACACACATAAGGGAGCTGATAACAGGAATAAGAGCGTGGAGAGATCTGGACAAATGGGAAGAGAGGTGGTCCAAAAGGGGTACTGTCAGACGGAGCACGAGTGTGATGTCTCCAGAAGGAAGGGTAATGCAGATAGAAGCATTTCCTTTGAGAGAAATATCGAATGGGAACTATGTACATGTGCCCTGGAGTAGAGGAGATTTGGCTGCATTTACCAACTCATTTCCGAAGTTAAGGGACAATCCTGTTGAGTGGTACAAGCAGGTAGAAAGGTTTGTGAAAATCTCAAAGGTATTGTGGATTGATTTGAACACCTTGTTTGACATTGTGGTCCCAGGAGATTTGTGGACAGCATGCAAGACTAGTGTCGAGTGGCCAACTGTAGAACCAGAAAGGAATGCTGCTACGAATGGACCGTCTGAAATTGTAATGTCGAAATATGAAAGGGTAATAACTTGGCTGAAGGATAAGGTCCCACCACAAGACATAGATTGGGTAAAAAATTACCGAACAAGACAGGAACCCAAGGAGACAGTTCATGAGTTTTATGAGAGATTGCTGAAAACATTCAAACAATACAGTGGACTCGATGTAATGGACCCCAAGGATATAGGACAGTTTGTGTCAAAGTTCGTTTTGGGGTTGAGACCTGATATTTGTTTGATGATTCAGCAACATTTAATTTGTTGGCAAAACAGACCATTAGATGAGATTTTGAGGTACGCAAGGTACTGTAGTGATGAAATAGATTCCAAAGCAAAGAAATTGAAGGAAAAACTTATGGTGTTGCAGATGCAGTCAACTGGAAAGAGCGGACAGCAGCAGCAGGGGACGGGGACAATGGGACGGAAATCGAGTAATCAGAATAAGGACAGTGAGGAAAACTCGAGACCTAGAATTGACATTGCTACGTTGAAGAAAACGACAAAGTGCCACCAGTGTCACCAGGTGGGACATTGGAGACGCGAGTGTCCCTATAACCCTGAAAACTGAGAACTAGAGGTAGAGGAGGAAGTTCAAGAGGTTCCAGTTCAAGGTGTGACAGTGCCAAGAAACAAGGTGGCCAAAGGGGGGACTTCGGCTCCACGAGCTCAGTTTCCGCAGCCACCAAAGATTTCGACAGGGGGAAAGGTCTTTAGACAAATGCCTCTTTTCATAGATGAGGAAAAATGTTACTACATTGATCCATTGACTGGACAACGTGTAAGCAAAGAAGAGGACTGTACCCTCGGGGCAGTTCTGGAAGTGGATCAAAGAGGACCATTTGTTGAGGCTGAAGTGGCAGGGTGTCCCACAACATTCTTAGTGGATACCGGAGCTACTCGATCAACTTTGAGATCAGCAGTGGTTCCGGATCTACCAATGTCGGGGGAAACAATTCAGGTGGTAGGAGTCGCAAACAAGAGAATGACTAGCCCTTTGACGGAACCAGTGTCAGTGAAAATCGGAAACTACATGAATGAACATCAGTTTGTAGTATGTGATTCAAGTCCTGTGTGTCTGTTAGGAAGGGACTTATTGTGCAAATTGAACTGCACCATATACTGCACACCTCAGGGAGTGGAGGTACAGACTACAGACGATGATGCGACTTTTAAAGTTGCTAATTCAAGAACATGCATAGAACTGTATCCTACTCTGACTGTGGAGGACCTTCCTTGGGACTTACGCGAGGCAGTATCATCAGAAGTATGGGATTTTACAGGAGAAGAGATAGGATTGGTCAAAGGGGTAGAGCCAGTGAAGATCATGGTGAAACCAAATGTCGATTATCCAAGAACGCCTCGATACAAACTGTCCCAAGAGACGATTGCAGGAATAAAACCTGTGATAGATTCTATGATTCAACAGGGAATTCTGAAGGAAATCGTGGGTAGTCCATGCAACTCCCCGATTATGGGTTTGCAGAAACCTAGTGGGAAGTTCAGAATAGTTCAAGATCTTCGGAAAATTAATGATATAGTTGTTTCATGTTGTCCAGTGGTACCGAATCCATCAGTGATACTGTTTCAGATACCATTCCAAGCTGAGTGGTTCACAGTGATAGATCTTTGTCAGGCCTTCTTTTCAATCCCATTAGATGAAGAAAGCCAGTATCTTTTCGCTTTTAAAATGGAAAATCGCGTCTTAACATGGTGTAGAATCCCACAGGGGTTCACAGATAGCCCATCAATTTTCAACCAGCTGTTGAAAAAGAACCTTGAAAGTCTAGTGCTGCCACAGAACTCGGTTCTGGTCCAGTATATAGACGACCTACTTGTTGCGTCAGGAACAGAAGAAGCTTGCAAGGAAGACACCATCGCCTTGTTGAACCATTTAGCTGCAAATGGACACAAGGTATCTCCGAACAAATTACAGTACTGTCTGACAGAAGTACAGTACTTGGGTCACCGAATTGAAAAAGGAAAGCGCAAGGTGTCACCAGATAGAATAGAGGCAATCATGAAAATGAATGCGCCTACAACACAGAGAGAAGTCAGGATGTTCATAGGAATGGTTGGTTATTGCCGACAGTGGATAGCTAACTTTTCACTGAAAGCAAACCCCTTACAGAAACTGACGCACAAGGAGGTGAGTGATCCGGTACCATGGGACAATGAGTGCTTGATGGCGTTCCTACAGCTGAGAGATGACTTGTGTCGTGCTCCGGCTCTGGGGATGCCAGACTATGAAAAACCGTTTTCGCTCTACTGTTGCGAAAGAGAGGGCTGTGCTTTGTCAGTTTTAGTGCAAGTCCATGGAAATTCCGTAGACCAGTTGCATACTTTTCGGCTACTCTAGATCCTGTAGCCGCAGCGTTGCCCGGATGTCTCAAATCCGTTGCTGCAACAGGTGTCAGCATTGAGCGTTGTGAAAGCATTGTGATGGGACACCAGTTAGTGGTATATGTACCTCATTCTGTGGAACTGTTAATGACCAGGACCAAGACACAGCACTTGACTAACAGTAGGCTCACGCGTTACGAGCAAGTTATTCTTGCTGCGGAAAACGTGACTCTTAGGAGGTGCTCTGTTTTGAATCCTGCTACATTGATGCCACTTCCTAATGATATAGAAGGCGAAGAATGTGAAGATCACGATTGCCTTGATGTGACTGAACTATGCACGAAGCCCAGACCAGATATTGTGGATGAGCCATTGACTGATCCCGATGAAATTTTCTTTGTTGATGGCTCATGTTTAAGAGACGATACTGGTCGGTTGAGAGCAGCTTATGCTGTTTGCACCATTACTGGAGTTGTGGAAGCCGCATGCCTCGAAGGAGTACACTCCGCACAGGTAGCAGAAATCATTGCATTGACACGTGCCTGCATAGCAGGTAATAAAATTAGAGTCACCATATATACTGATAGCCAATATGGTTTCGGTGTGGTTCATGATTTCGGGCAATTGTGGTCTCAGAGAGGTTACATGACCTCCTCTGGTTCGCCTATTCGAAATGGAGAATTTGTGCGGCTGTTGTTGGAAGCATTACAGGGTCCAGCCGCAATTGCAATTGTGAAATGTGTAGCCCATACGAAAAATACAGATTTTGTGTCACAAGGAAATAGATATGCAGACGAAGTTGCCCGCTATTGTGCGGAGCATGGATATTCTTTCACGGAGGTGGAAATAGATGGGGCTCAGGAAAAGACAGAACTGAACATGATGCTAGAAACCGTTGACACTTGGGAGGATTTAAGGGTAATGCAAGCAAATGTACCTGAATCTGAGAGAAAGGCATGGGAAACAGCAGGTTGTGTGAAAAGTGACATGGATTTCTGGGTTTCAGCAGATGGAAGGGCAGTGTTACCAGAGGAATTAGTGAGTCCAATGGCAAGACAGATACATGGTCCAGTACACTTAGGAAGGGATGCCATGCTAAGGGTATTTAGGCAGACTTGGTATTGCCCAAAATGTAGGATTGCAGCAGAAGCAGTGTGTAAGCGATGCGTTACTTGTCAGCAGTTGAACATAGGGAAAAGAACACCAGTTACACTGAGTCACATTGGGAGGTCTGAGGGGCCTTTCAACAGAATGCAATTGGATTTTATTGAGATGCCAAAAGTCAACCGCCTTAGGTATGTTCTGGTGGTTGTATGCATATTTTCCAGATGGGTTGAAGCATACCCTACACGCAGGTGCGATACACTCACAGTAGCAAAGTTGTTGCTTAGAGAGTTGATACCGCGCTTCGGGGTGCCTGCCTCTCTGGAATCCGACAGAGGAACACATTTTAACAGCGAAATTGTGAAGATGCTTTGCTCTGCATTGAACATTGATCAGAAATTGCATTGTAGCTATCGACCAGAGGCTTCAGGTATCGTGGAGCAGATAAATGGGACACTAAAATGCTGAATTGCTAAAGTATGCTCATCAACTTCCTTAAGTTGGCCTGATGCTCTTCCTTTGGTTCTTATGAGCATGCGTAGCACACCCGACAGGAGGACAGGTCTCTCTCCACACGAGGTGCTGATGGGGAGGGCAATGAGACTTCCAACTGTCCCAACAACCGCATTGTTGAATATTACAGATGACCTGATCCTGGATTATTGCAAAGGGTTGTCTGACGCCATTCATTCTGTGTCTCTTCAGGTACAGGCCGCAGAAGTTCCACCTTCAAGAGATCAATGCCACGACCTGTGTCCAGGTGACTGGATTGTGGTGAAGAAGCACGTCCGGAAGAACTGCTTAGACGTGCGCTGGAAGGGACCCTATCAAGTCATTTTAACGACGAACACTGCCGTGAAGTGCGGAGGGCTGCCAAATTGGATCCACGCTTCCCATACTCGAAGAGTTCCAGCACCCCTTGAAGAAACAGCTCCTCTCACAGACGAAAATCCAGTTGTGGAAGAAGAACCACAAGAGGGGATCAGTCAAGCTGAGGGGGTGTCTGAAGAAGTTGGGAGTGTCACAGATCCAGAAGAAGAAAGGCAGGACGGCAGTGAAACTGAAGAAGCCACAGAAGGGGAAAGTTGTTGTGACTACGACTCAGACACAGACCAGTACCAGAGTGATCAATAACAGAGTGTGAGGACAAGAAATAGGAGAACAAGACGTGGAGAAGTTAGTTGGCCCGAAAGAAAACAGAGGCCGAACTTAAAGCCAACTCCAGAGAGAACTCTTGCTCCTATATCCGAAGACTCAGATCCAGAGGAAAGTGCACAAGGACAAGAACAGGAAGGTCTGAGAAGATCGAGGAGGGTGCGAGTGCCTTACAGAAGATACGCTACTCCTGAGTGGACCTACCTCGTTGCAGATGTCCGAAGCACGCAGAACTGGGAGGGTGAGGAAAGTGACCCTGACCAGAACTGACCCCGTCATAACAGTGGAAGTAGAGTTGCTGATACCAGGAGCGGAGGTCGAAGGGCTGCTGACACTCAACATCGTCTATCCTCCTCTCCTGAGCGGAATAAGAGACTTGATCCTAAACACAGTTGAATTTCCGGTTTGCTGTTCAAGGTGTCCAATACTTGAGGGATTCCTTCTTCGTTTGGAAATATTAGAGCAAGTGATGGGAGTTGTTGGTACACGCATAATTCCGGATTGCTAAAGACCTTGCAAAGAACTTTGTAAATACAGATTGAGAAGATAACCTAGTGCCAAGAAGAAGAAGAAATTAGGGATTTCCATTTTAGAGGATGGAGAAGGGCTAGGGTTGTCTTTTGCTACAGAACTCAGAGACTGTTTTTGCGGAGGAGATTTTCAGCTTCCAGATGTGGTTCGAGAGACTGGAGAAGCAAAGAAAAGAGACTTTGTACTGTGAATGAAAACCAGAGCTACTCTGTCTTGAGACCATGGAGGCTGGCAACCCGAACCGCAGGGCAAAATGCATAGTTGGCACACTTTTAGGGGTAGTGATTTCTCTTATAGTGATAGTGGTTACTGTATCATATGTAGTGGGACATGAGAATGAAGCAAAGGCGGAAAAAGAAAGAAAGAGAGTACCAACACAGACACATGTCACTGTTGGTCCAAGGGGGGACAATACAGAGAAAGAGAAAGCTTTGCTAGCAGCTGAGATTCGCAGATTACACACAGATGAATCCAAGGGGAACTTCAAATCAAATGCTTATGCCAAATTGCTTTATGAATACATTGACGTCATGGAGGCGAAGAATTGCTACGTCTGCATGCAATTGCCAGCCTCTGTAGATGAAGGCATCAGATATCACCATCTTCCATTAACTTATGGAATCACATGTAGTTTGTTGCTGAGCATATTTTATGGACGTGATGGTTTCGAGTATTACTTCTCGAACTTCGATTCTGTGTTGCCAGAGGTGCCAAATTATAAACACCTCAATAAATGGGATTATTACAAGAGTGAAGACAGGTTACAGAAATTTTTCCTTCCATGGAGAACTTTAGATACTTCACATGCTCGAAGAAATAATTTGACTTGTACCGTGTCAGAAATTGAGAAAAAGTTTATAGGGCAGGTGGATACTCGATATAGGAGGCAGAAGATTTTGAAATCTTCAGGTCAATGGACAACAGATTGGACCGAGGAAGAAAGGTCACACCAAAGAAAGGGTAGTAGTGGTCCAATAGCTTTAGATCGAGAGAAGAAGGGGAAATTGTGTATACATAGGGGTCAAACCTATTACGAAAATGTGTTTGTGGGAGAAGTAAGTTGTGAACATGCTTTTCAGTTAGAGTATTATTCCAAAGACTTCTTGAAGGAAATGCAGGTGATCCCAAATGTATATTTTGTCTGTGGAAGAAATGCATATGTGAAACTACCAGATAATTGGTATGGATCATGCTATTTGGCAATTGTCTTCCCGAAAATATATCATGCAGAAGGATTAGAGTCTAAAAAGGGAGGAACTCAAGCTAGAGGAAGAAGAGATGTCAGCACTGAGGAGATAGTTGGAGATGTATTTGGTGCTGCGTTTCCTCTTTTGGGAATCATACTGAATGACATCAAGATTAGAAGATTGGCAACAGTCGTAGATAGATTATCTGCCAGTACTGCTAGATCTTTAATGCTGGTGGAGGGAGAGATGCAATCGATAAGGGCAATGGTTCTTCAGAATCGACTTGCTCTAGACGTTCTGTTAGCCAAAGAGGGCGGAGTCTGTAAGGCTTTGAAGGTCCAGGAATGTTGCACATACATTCCAGACAATTCAAAACCTCTAGAGAAATACATACGGAACATTACTGAAATTCACCAGGAGATAGAGGATTTGACCAAGGTAAATGTGTGGGAAAAGGTAGGTCAAGGAATGGGTAAAGTTGGAGGTTGGTTTGCCAACCTGGGAAAGGGTTTCGTTTGGTACATACTGAAACCTATCATCATAATAGTGATTTGTGTAATCACTTTGTGGGGATTGGTGAGATTGTACAAATGGTATAGAGCAAACAGGTTGCAGAGATCCATGCGAGAGCAGGGGAGGAGATTAGCTGCGATGCAGGAGAATCAGTACAGGAGTCTGAGGGCTCTAGAGGAGATGAAACGAGGGAATATTGCAACGACCTCAGTTTGATAATCTATACCTCAGAGAGGGTGTTGTGATGATGATGACTACTGGAAGTCATCAAAGGGGGGATTGAGAGAGCACAAATCTGAAAAATGTAGACGTGCACCATATTTACAAGCACGTAGTATTAGTTAGTATAGAATACACAAGAGTGTCAAACATATAGAGTGAAAATATATAAGAGTGTTTAATTAGAATAGGGATACATATATCAGTGTGAAAAACTAATGTAGAGGTTTGTAGAAATGTTAGAATGATATTGGAGTCTCACGTTATGTGGCTGTGTGAAGAAGAAATGTAGCTCTGCAAACCATGGAAATGTGTAGGCCACATGGCATTTCACAAGAAACGAAAGATGCTGCTACACTTTTAAGTAACTTGAATTCTAATGTCATTTTACTGCAAAGTATTATTAATCATAGAATTGAAATATATGTTTTATATAGATGTGTTACATTATAGTAATGTGTGTTAGTTAGAATACTGTTTAAACAAAGAAATTAAATGTGCAGAGTGCAGAGGCCCGTTTCATGTAATTCTAGTAGGCCTGAATAGATAAAGTCGCTTCTTTGATCTGCATGTGCTCATTAAGGAGAGGTCGCACAGAGCACGAACGAAGAGCCTGTTACATGTTTTACGACTTAGAGATATGGTGGAGGCCGGAATTTGGGGCCTACCGAGAAAGTGTCTTTTTGCAGGTGCGAGGGGGTTTAATCAGGAAAATGATGAATAGGCTTTGTTCAGAGATGCCTGGAGGAGGCTTCAGGAATTTCCTGGGGGGTATCGACCAGCCGAGAGGAGCCTGGGAAGCAAGGTCAACTTTAACGAAGGGTCCAGAGGAGTACCAGTATGGAATTTGCCGCCAGAACCAACACCACGTGAGAGGCGTCTCCAGGGGCGTTCCTATTGGAAATGTGATTTTGTATTAGGGACAGCACCCCGGGGAGGAGGTAGAGCAGATGGTCTGAGGAGCCTAAGAGAGCGGAGGGGTAGGCAGATAGTTTTACTGGAGAGATCGATTTTACAACGAAGACTAAGAGAAGTGTGTGATCTTCTTTGGAAGTCACCACGGCTGACACCTTTTTAGGTAAAGATCTTGTTAAGTAGGGATGTCACTTAGTCTAGTGTAGGGACAGTCTAACCTGAACTTTTCCTTTCTGTAAATGACGCATAAGCTACAGCTGGTGTCTATGTTGGCAACTTTAATGCTTTTTGAATTTGTTTTAGTGATATCCTTTTGCCGACTAAGAGCATTTAGAGAATTCTTGTTTGTATTGATTCCCGTATATCTTTTGAACCTCATTCTGAGATGTTTGTATCTTCAGATAGCTTTGGCTTTATAATAAACTTTTAAACCTTTTCCAGTGGTAAGTGGTTCTTTAGAGTGGCATAAGTTCTTTCTTGATTAACCTAGTAGTGGATTGCCTTTTACTCAATGACAGGTACCAACCATTTAGTCGACCTGAATTGGGATCTGGATTAACAACAATAGACCAGAACTCCCGCGTTAACAAATCCATTCTCCATTGAATCCAGGAGTAATCAGGTACAAGGACGTGACAAATTGCCCACATTAACTCTTAGTGTCCACCTAAAATGTGCATAGGCTCTTCCTTTGGAGAGGCTGGCCCTTAGATTACGGAGTCCCCTGAGGGACAGAACCAGAATATCATATTCAGTATAATGTCTGACATAAGTATTATTTCATAAACATCATTTACCAAAATATTGCCTTGCTGCATTGCGTGAAAGATTAGTAAACCTGCTCCTATATGGTTACAGGTACTCCAGAAATGTTTGATTGTATTGAGCCTCTCACACCCTTCCACCCTCCCACCCCCATTTCCATTTACCTCGTTTACCCCTGGAGTTAAGGGGCAGTATTCAGCATTTGTTCCTGTGTAAACAGTACAGTTTTAAAAAGAGAGACTTTTTCATGCCAGATGCTGGTTGTTACCTTGGTTAAGATCCTTATGCTCAAGCTGTTTTATTGTATGGCTATATTTCTTTACATTGGCATTTCTCAGTAATAATAATACAACATTTAAACCTAAAAATATTGTTCCACTTAGTGTGGATTTCTTTTATTAACTCCAATTGGGTGATATTTTGCAAACGATATTTGGGTCACAATAATTTTTGTCATACCAATTTAGGCCTCAATATTGTAGTACCATACTTAGAAAATCTCCCTCCCAATGAGTATACATTTGTGTACATGAAATCTAGGACAGAATACTTATTTCAGACAATATTTTTCACTTTAGTATTCTGATCTACAACCAGTTTCCACTAGATGAGAAATATGGACCTTTCCTATTCATGCTCCTACCTGCACTTGAACTCACTACCTAAGGCACTCCAAGGGGCGCCAACTGAAATATAAGATAGCTTAACGAGAAAGACTGTACCAACACTGTCAATTGGTTGTATGACAGAGACACGCATGGCTATACCATGCTTGCCTCTACTATGCGCCCCCCAACAACGAATACGTCTAAACAACGCATTCCTTTACCACACATGCTTTTACCATGCAATTTCGTGGTAAAGGCATGACTGGTAAAGGGATGTGTAGTGAAGATCACACCTCAACCCCCCGCCCTGACCCCTAAAGACTACCCTGACCCGAGAGCCTCAAACACTACCGACCCGCCTGAGCCCTAAACACTACCCTCCCGCATCTCACGGCAATGGACGCTATGCCACCTGTAGACCCCCAGTGTCCGCACCTTCTTTTGATGACCTTCCAGATGTCATGCTTCTGATGGGT
Organism: Lissotriton helveticus; assembly: GCF_964261635.1. Lineage (NCBI taxonomy): Eukaryota > Metazoa > Chordata > Amphibia > Caudata > Salamandridae > Lissotriton > Lissotriton helveticus. Next base: position 466,397,450 of record NC_136073.1, on the reverse strand, counting down.
GTTGACCTGCATAGATACAAGATAGGAAGCAAACATTTTGTAAGTGAAAGTTAATGTACATCAGTTTTAATGTCACATAAGTTGTTTTAATCTACCAAAAGCTGACACCAATAGTGAGCACACAACATGTGCCTATTACACATGCTGAGATGTACAAACACCCCAACACACACTTCAGTAATAATCTCCTGAATACCATTATCCCGTTAATGTCCCAAAATCACAAATGTACCCCACTCACATGAAGTACCCCAGGGACGAGCTACATGTACTGTGATGTCAGCTACAATGAAACCTGACAAAACCCTGTGCGCTTTAGAAGGCTGCACAACCTTAGGCAACATTTGATATCCATCTGTAAGGGCAGGCATGCTGACTTTAGGCCTAGAGTCCAGAGACTGTTATCAGGGTATGGCCTGAAGACTTTCACCCATCCCACAATAACAGACCTGACGTTTGTCAGTGAGAGGATGCTCACTGGGGTGGTATGGACATGTCCACCCCTTGATGCTATGGGGAGACTGATGGTGGCCAGCCATACTGGGTTGTGCACCTATTCCTAAGCTGGTGGTGAAAGATCTTGGAGTCTGGGTAGATTTGCGTCTCAGTTTTCAGCTCCAAACCCAAAAAGTCGCGGGGACCTGCTTTGGCATCCTTAGGGGGCTTAAACCACTGCTTGGGTTATTTGACCCACCAGTCAGGCAAATGATCATCCAGGCCTCCATTCTATCAAGACTGGACTATGCCAATGCACTGTACCTAGGGGTGAATACGATCGAATCCCTTAGATTACAGGGAGTTCAAAACGCGGCTGATAGAACCCTGCTGAGTCTCCCCAGAACCTGCCCCACTTCTATGGCTATCCGTCGGTTGCACTGGCTTCCTGTTGTCAACAGAGTGGAATTTTTTAAGGTCCTCTGTACTGCATTTAAAATCCTGAAACTCTCATCTCCGGCCATCTTGACCAATCTGCCATCACCTTACCACCCTATGCGCCAGCTTCGCTCCACTGGACAACACCTGAAGAATGTGCCTCGCATGAGGAGGGTGCGATAGGGTGGACGCACTTTCCGTCTCTTGGCTGCCAAGCTTTGGAATGCTCTACCATACTCCATTCGTGCCATGGAGAATTACTTGGTCTTTCGCAGAGCTATTAAAACCCATCTCTTCCCCTTAGCCTAGTGCTTTTTCTAACTTCCAGCCTCTATGTTCTGCTTCAGCCCTGGGACGCCTCTTTGCTGGGGCAGCTGTGCGCTATACAAAATATATTAAAATAACATAACATAACACGCTACACAAAACTACAGCTTATTGAGTATGTGCGCCATGTACTATCCTCACATGACACCTTTTGTAATATGTGAGACTGTCACCGGGATGCCATCAGCATAATATAGCAAATCCACCCTGGCTTGGTTGAATGAATGGTAGCTGCTGATTCACCTAACCAACATCTCACCTTAACTAAGCAATGACCTGGACAGTGAGAGTGTGAACATTTTAATTGGGCCTGTACTGTTCAAGCGTCAATTGTTTCATAATGTTAACAGGTCACTGGTGGTAATGAGCCTGTGTTTGTGAAATTACACACTTTGAACACCATCTGCATTGGACAGGAGTATCAGGCCAAGGAGTTCCTCACTCACCATGCAAAGGTTTGTCCATGTCAGACCTAGCATAACTCAATTGGTCATCACACATAAAAAAAGAGGACTACAGAGACATAGCTCTTGGCATCAGTCGTGGTGCCACAGACAGCCTGCCTCAGCCTAGGACATGCTTCTGACTGGCCACTGCTCATTGTCAAGCTTTGCTTTCTGCAGGCAGAGCAGGCAGGTGCCCCGTGTCCTGCACGTTGCCAACATATCCCAATCACAAAGGTCAGCTTGTGGACATCCAATAAACAAACTCAATGCCAGGTGGCACACTGTAGGGGTGTGTGATATTTTGCTACCTCCCAGACAACAGTTTTGAGAGCCCAGATTTAGGCTGAGTGATATGTGTGGCTAGACACATTGCTGACATCGTCCTCATCTGCTCTTACCAGAGTACATATATTCCTCCTGCTGCTAAGGATGTGCACATGTTTTCATATTTGGCATCATCAGAGTTGTAAGTGTAACAACATCACAGGTAGCACTCAATGTATAAATGCATTGATAGCTACATACACCCAACATGGACTCCAGGACTTTTCATATTTTCCCCAAACAATGGTGATGTCAGATCCACAATGTATGGCACTCAACAATCACTAACATGATTGTCCTATGTAGTGAGCTACAAATCATACAATACCATATAGATGTATACTGGTACTTAGGGGCACAAGGTAGCCTGTGGACATGGAAATGTTTAATTTACACATGGTTATATACGTTGTCAGTAACTCACCTGTTCCTTTGGCGAGTCATAGAGCTGGCCTCGTCTGCCAGCATTTCCATTTCTTCTTCATAGAAGGCAAAGGACCTCTCCACTTTTTGACCTGTCATAAGTGTTCACAGAGGTGACAAACAGCAGCTGAAGTGGTGGAGGGGTTTCCCAGGTTTTGCCCATGATTTGTTTGTACTGCGGAACAGCACCATACCCAAGCTGATGTCACAACTCTTACCAGAAAGGGTCTGGCTTGTTGGTAAGTATGAGCTGTCCTAACTCTATACGTGTAATGTCAAGTAGTATCATTTTAAACTTGTGACCCATTGTTGCACTTGTGTGGCTTCCATCTAGGTGACTCATTGTATCCCAACTGACCATGGCTGTTGACACTGCTGAAGAATCCAACAATGCCAAGGGAAGCTCGCTTCAGTATGGCCCATGGAAGAACACAGTGGCCAGTGGATCAGGCAATTGGGCTCCTGAAGGCCAGATTTGGACATATGGACAGGACAGGTTGAGCCCTCCTCTATTCACCCGGGAAGGTATGTCAAATTGCCATGGCCTGCTGTATGCTCGAGAACATCGCCCTGAAACAGAACATCTCTTACATTGCAGAGGATGGAGACCACGGCAAGCCAACGGGTAAGGACAGTGAAATGCCAAATGAAGATGATAGTGGTTAAGAAGAAGGAGGGGACTTTCGTCAGGATCTCATCAACAACTTCTCCTCCTGAGTGTAAGTATTTCTTGACCGTACATTACTGTGACTGTTACAGCACCTCTTGTTGAGATGATTCGATAAGAATGTTAGGCTAAAATGGAAGGAAAAGCAAGCTTGGGTAACTAATGGGCAAGGGTGTATCTAAAACAAAGTTTTAACACATGTGACTTTAGTTTCTGTAGCATTGTTTATCTCAGATTTTTGGCCAAGGCTGTTTTCACAAAATACTATGTGAATTATTGTATATATATATGGTTGGTAATATACTTTTTATGTGATGTTCTGTTGTAGGTACCTTCACCTTGTCAACTTAATTTGGATATTTCAGAGTTGTGACATCTGCTGGCCTATGTTGCTGTTTGGAAGTACAAGGGTGTCATGGCTTCTTCCTGGGACGGACACACACAGACTTTGGGTGTACAAATCGGGTACCAAGACAGCCTGCCCAGTGATTGGATAGGAGTTCTGAGGAATAGATTGGACTTGTTCCTTGTTGTGTGTTGGACTTAATGTTATATGTGTGTCATCAAAAACTCTAACCACATGTGGTAGTGGTGCCACTTCATACAAAGCTCCCTTCACATTGCCTAAATCCTCATTGTGAGTAACGTGTATGTATCTGTTGATGTATCTCATCATTGTGGGACATAGCTCTAGTGATACACCATTGACATTTGGTGGTGACATTCCACCAGATAGTGGAACAGTGTATTGGAATGACGGATTGATATCAAAAGTGTAGTACTGACATGTGTTTATTTATTGGTGTAATTGATGTGTGGTTCCTTCTGTGAGGTAGGTTATTTGGCTCCCACTGATGACATTGATCAATGCTATATGGCCTAATCAATTCTAATTTGTCAGATGTATCCCTTCCTTCCATGTAGGTGTGGTCTGAGACTGTAAGTGGGATCACTGGCACAGACTATTGGTGTAATGTTTGATATGGTTTGTAACTGACATCATGGCAGCCCATTGTGTTTGAGATGGATTAAAGATGGTATTTGACAACACATATGTTTGTATGTTTTGTTGAGACATGGTTGTTAACCTGAGCTAAACATTGTGTACATGCAAAATATCCTTTCTTACACAAGCAGAAGTTGTGGAATTGTTAAGTTTAGAACATATATGGTGTTCTAGATTTGAAACATACTACAGCAGTCAATGAGTTCCTGACTAGTGCATTTATTTAAGTAAACAAGGAGAAATAAACATTGTGAAAAATGAAACAGGGAAAGCAAAAAGTGGAGGAGTCAGTCATGGGGGATGAAACCATAGTTGTAGATGCCAAATTGTTTGGAGTCCAAAGAAAGAACAATGGGTCCAGAAATAGTCCACAAAGTGAATGTGTGTCACACACTGGGGGGAATTAGGTCCGACGTTTCTTGCTGCTGGTGGTATTTTGTCTTGCCATCTGAACAGACTGGAAATTTGCGTGGACGTCCCAGCTTGCCAGTTCCGGGGGCGGGGGCAGAGGGGGTCAACAAGCAAAGGACCTGGGATGTCTGCTGTTGGGTGATCCTCTGGCAAGGCCTCCCTTCCTGTGGCTGCAGCAGATGTTGAGGGGCCTGGTGGTGGGGCACCACAGGAAGAGTTGGATAGTAGTGGAAAAGTCCTGGATAGAGTTGTGTTAATGTCCATTAGCACCCTAATGAGGAAGCCCTTGGTGGTGTTGTGGGCTGTCATCTCTGTGTGTATGTCCCTCTGCACCTGCCTAATTTCCCTGATTTCGGTGAGTATCTGGCCTATCTTGTCTTGGGAATGAGATTATGCTCCCAAGACGTGGTTGATGTTACACTGGGTGTGAGTGGTTCCAGTGGCCTAACTCTACTGACCCACAGATACCCTCTTATGAGCCCTGCCCCCACAAACCTTTGCCCTTTGCACATGTTGCAACACCCCACTGGATCCTGGCTCTTCTATTGCAGGGGTGGTGACAGCGACATCAGTAGCCAGGACTGGGGTGCAAATGATTGGAGACACTTTGGGAGGTCCTCAGGTTGGGAGGAATACTGGTGGGTGAGTTGTTGCAACCGAGGGGGAAGGTGTTGTGGGCTGAGTGACACTTGCTGTTTCCATGTACCCAGCCTGACCAGATGGACCAGCCCCATCCAAATGTCCAAGACAGTCCTCATCACTGTCGGCTTGCCCCTGAGTTGTAGTGTGGGTCTCTTCGGTGGCAGAGCTGTGGCCACTGGCTCTTGCCAACAGACCTGTTGGGAAATGGATAACATTGTTATTGTTGGAATTGTGATATCTGCCTCCAAATCTTGTGACAGTCAGTAAACCTAGAGGAGAAAAGTAATAGGTAGAGATTATGTGTTGATAGATTTCAGTGGTAATGCACATGTTAAGCAGACATTTTCAGATTCCATACACATGTACTTCTGATACGCAGCTCATACCATGTCCTGAGTTGTAGCCAGTTAGATTAGTAAGCATACATGACATCTATAAACCATTCTATCCAACACAGTGGAGATGTGACATGTGAATTTAATAATTCCAAGGCGCAGCTGAGTACAAAACAGTAGATGACACAACTTGGTTGTGTCTTTGCCATGAGTGAACATGTGAGCAGTGCAGAGTCAAAGGGTCACCTGGTACTTAAAATATTTTGATTTGGGGCCATGGCTCTGTATGTTGGGCCAACATACTTGTGGGGTCACTCATGCCATCAATTGTTTCAGTTGCTGAGACTAGGGCTTCATACAGGACAGTATAGTGACATGTCTCTGAGGAGAGCAGTGGATGAGGGGAGCATTGGATGAGAGTTGAAGATCAGTTGTTAGACATATGACAGTCTGAAACTGTACATTTTAATCTTGTTTTGGGTAACTGAAACAGGGCATCATGGTAGTTGTAGTCATTTCTAACCCAACTTGCCTACACTATCTAGCTTGTTAGTGATATATCTATTGATATTATGCTGTTGGTGTGGCCTATACCTTTTTCATTGGGGCAGATAAGATGTAACAGGGGATATTATATTTATACAACACTTACAGACATCATTCCATCATGTGCCATGGTGGGGGCGGGGGTTGGGGTTTGATACAACAAACCCTATATGCAACACTAAATATTCACACAGACATTCTCACATTTCTGATGCTGATACTTTGCTGATTGGATATTAGGGAAATATGTAGAAATCACATTGTTAAGAGCTGGTTTGTGAACAAACTGGAGATTTAGGTTTCATGTGAGTTTGTAAATATTTAGGTTTCATGTGAGTTTGTAAAGTGTCACTTACGAGACTCTGCTCCCCCGGGTATTCAATGTAAGCCTTCAGTGTGTAGGATGGCCAAGACCTTCTACTCCCAGGGGAATAAATGTATGGGTATGTTAGGAGGACCACCGTCAGTCCTCTGGGCCTCCAGGTGTTGCTTTGAGGCCAGGTTATGCACCTTCAACCTCAGGTCATTCCACCTCTTCCTAATTTCCCTCTGTGTGCATGGTATGGTAGCTACAGCATTCAATTTGCAGATTATTCTATCCCACAATTACCTTTTCTGAGTGATAGTAGTGTTTAGGACTTATGCTCCAAGCAGATGTGGCTCCCCTCTAATGACTTCATGCACCACTACTGACAATACTTGCTCAGTAAACCTTGGATTTGTGGGTCTGGACATTATCAAAAAACTAAAGAACTAACAGTACAACAACTAATTACACCCAGGAGAGAAAATAAAAGAGCAGGAAAAGTATGTGGAGAATGACAAGTGTTGGAAAAAATAGCCTGCCTTCTATGTCCCAAATCTACCTCACATATGCTCTGGAGCTGTGGAGTGGCAAAGTATCATGGTCTAAAATTGCATGTGTTTTATAGTGTACTATGCAGGTGTCTCCAATTGGTCAGTGAACACCAGGTGTGTTGTATCTGTGGCCATGCAATTGCCACTGTTCAGTTGCTTTGCTGAGTGCAAACCGTGAAGGTTTCCCGCCGTCGGGGAACCGTCGCCAAGGCCCGCCATTACTATTGTATTTTCGTAATTTGCTTGGCGGAGTTACGCCACCCTGATGGCATCAGCATACTAATTGCCAGCATTGTAGTCCGCCGCATCGCTAGTGGGGAGCAGTCCGTTGTGGCGGTCTGACGCTCAACCTCCATGCATCATATTAGGGCGGGCAGAACACTGCCAACTTGGTGTTATGTTTTGGACTGCTGCCACGGCGGTTTGGCAATACGACTGCTGAACTCGTAATCGGGCCCTAAGAGTTAAGTTGAGCCCATCTGCTCTGTGTGATAGCTTCCAGAGGTTGAGTTCAGGTTTAAATGATAGAAAACTGTACTGGACCTAACATGAATAGTGAAATTATTACTTGTGGTGGACTACCATTCACCCCAACGAATAATCCACTTTCTCACATTGGTGTTTAGTGGAGGGATCCTGAAATTGTTCTTAGCAGTACCAGTAAGCTATTAAGTTGGACATTTAAAAAATCTAAATTGAACAGAAAGCAAAAAATGTATTTTTAATTGGTATTGGATCTTTGAGTGGGTCGTTTTTGATTTTTCTAAATTACTTATGATTCCAATTTTTTCACCTTATAAAATCTAAAGGAATATGGAGGTGATATGGCTACCCTTGAAACTCTCACACTAGTGGAGTTGAATGCCCTGTGCAGAGACCGGTAACTGAAATTGGGCCTGAATTACAAGAGAAAGGACTATATGAAGGCCATCAGGGCCTAGGGGGAAGTCCAATAGTCGCAGCTCACCTCAGAGGAGAATGATGAAGAAGTTGATGACACCGCAGGCGGAGTAGAGGCAGAGGATGCTCTGTCTCAAAGAAGCTTCTGGTGTGCGCTTTCCAGGATGGTTAGTAAAGGCGCCCACAACCTGACCCCCTTGCAACAAGATGGAATTTCAGGACAAGCAGGCAGAGAGGGACCTTCAAGACAAGATGGCAACCCTAGCCCTGGAGGAGAAGAACATTGCACTGGAGGAGAAGAATCTGGTCTTAGAAGAGAAGACCCAACTGATTCTGATATCCACTGAAGTTGGTGGCAGCAATGGTGAGGTGTCTACACGAGGGGCACACACCCCTCACTTGCCTAAACGCATAGTGCCTAGGTTTGTGGTGGGGGATTACATTGACAAATGATTTGCTTTCCTTGAAAGAGCATTAAGAATGCACAGGGTGAACCAGAAGCACTGGGGAGCATTATAGCGGGAGTTAATACCTACACTCGGGAGGAACACACTCTTGATCCACGAAGAATAGGTAGCTGACTTTATACACCCATATGAAGCATGCCCTAGTGCAGACATGCGGTCTCACATCTGAAAAGTATAGGAAAAAATGTGGTTATACACACAAAGAATTACAGCAAAGCTGGGCAGATTTTGTAGATATCCCAAAGTAAGCACAGAAGGGCTGTGTGAAGGGCAATGCAGTTGACACTTATGATGGGCTACAGATTTTGGTTATGTCAAGGCAAATCTTGAGCAGTTGTTGTTCAGAGTTAAACCAGCATCTAGTGGACTGAGAAGTGACTGACCCCAGAAAGCTTGGAAGGGAAGCTGATTTGTGGGTACACACTAGGATGCCCAACATATTCCAGTTGCGTAATCCCAAGGAGTAGTGGCCAGGCCCACACAAGGGAAAGGAGTGGAGAAACAAGTCACAAAAGGAAAACTCCTTAGGGCCGCAAACTTTTATTCAGGGGAGAGTCCCAATCTACGCCTGACAAACACTAAAGCGGGAACTCTGGCGGAAAGGAACCCATTGACAAAGGTTAGTGATTTGACTGCTAGTAGCCAGGCCACAGAAAGAGGGGGTGCCTCATGGCCCAGTAAAAAGGTTAACAGTAGTGTTCATACCACAGGAATGACTACAGTAACCATGGAAGAGGATTACTCAGAGGATGTCCTAATAACATTTAGCTGGAAATTGGACCCAGAAGGTAAGCTGGTCAGAGTGGTACGAATCACTTCCAATGGATTGCAGTGAATGGGATCCCTGCCACTGCTCTGAGGGATACAGGTGCCAGCAGACAATGGTATTTGGAAGGCTGGTTTCCCAAATCAGTATCTGCCAGGAGAGGTTTGCAGGGTAAGAAATGCCCATGGGTGGGAATCTGTCCAAGAAAAAACTACAACATAAGTAGGGTCCTAGGGAATATTTTAAAGACCTGGCGTGGATTTACTCCCCAATTATAAGCTAAATACACACAATAATATCCACAGGTTTAGACAGGCTATTAGAATCACAAAAGACCTAAATGTAGTGACCAAACCTAAATACCTCTAGCAGACTACAGAAGGAAAAATCCTATAAAAGGACGGATTCCCATCACTCACCAGTGGTGACATGCTTCATCATCTGGGTCTCCTCGTAGTGTCACTCTAGTGGTACTAAGGGCTACAACCCTTTCAAAAGGAAAGGGGAGCTCACAGATGTTTTGATTGGAGCTATTTCATTTATAGCGACAAAACCCTCTATACTTAGACCTACAGACACGAATAATTCATACGTGTGGGAATATTGAGTGCAGTGCGAAGATGCAGTGAGTGTAGCGAGTTAAAATTGACCGCTGAGAGAAAAAGACCTTTATTAATATCTCTCAGAGATCTAACCTAAAAACAGTACAAAACGACATTTTTCACCAAATGACTGTCTAAATGTGCAGGGTTTCCTTCTGTAGTCTGCTGGAGGTATTTAGGTTTGGTCACTACATTTAGGTGTTTTGTGATTCTAATAGCCTGTCTAGACCCGTGGATATTATTGTGGGAATCTGTCCACCCTGTAGCCTTGGTATCGCTATAATGGTAGGGGGTAGTTGCCAAGAGAAGTATAGTTGACAGTTCTGATCTATCCCTAGAATTCATCCTTCTCAATAAGCCCTGGCTTCGAAAGAAGAGCTAAGTGGAACAGCCATCCATGGTGCCCAAAACCCCAAATATCTGGGGTACTCTCCCTAAGCGATGGGTACAGAGGCCCTAGAGAAGAGGAAAAGGTATAGGAAGGAGGCCACCCATAGTTGGAGGCGAGAGAACCATGGAGTACCTGCTCTGATAGTAGAGGTTTCTGCATTATCACAGTGACAGGAGAGAGGGCATCTGCATAAACACACTTCCCCAAGATGCCACCTGATGGTGTTACTTTTGAGGGGCACCTTGTGTTCACCCTAGATGTTCTGATGTCCAGGCACCTGCTCATTCTTAGGGTACAGACCTTCAAAGGCAGAAGCAAGAGTGGAAGGAGGGTGTAGGCATTTGGAGGTTATAGCCCCCACTCTGGGATACCTAAGAGGTCAAAGGGATCTCCTGAGCAAGTGGGGGACTCGTTCCCAACACCAGGGCTGGAAGTGAGACATACTTCAGACGCCAGCATAGACCTTCCACCGGTCAGATTATGGCTAAAAGTTGGTACTTGTCTTTTGGGTAGCACTAACCCTCACTTGGGGACAGAAGCTTGGCCTGGGAGGCTAGACGGGCCACCTCACCTTATTGGTAAAGTGGTGCTGTTCACCTGCTAGGTTGACTCTTTGGGTAGGTTAGGGTTACCTCTATCCTAAGTTGGGTCTGCAGATAAGAAGGGTATCCCATGAACCAGGATAGTGGCTGGGGCTGAGCATGACAGAGTAGCAGTGCTGTCAATGGCAAAACTGTTGAGGTGGCCCAACTCCCCATAGGAAATGGACTTGACAGGAGGATGTGGGGCTGAAAATGGCCCCGCAAAGCCATAGGACTTTTTCCACATCCTCTCTGCTGAAAAAAAACTGCTAAGGGTACAGCTGTTGCTCCTTACCTTTTTAGCTTGGGGTGGGAGCATGTAGGAAAATGGCCATTTTGTGCGATCACTCCCACTTCTTGCTAGATTTTCCTGTTGATGTTTGGACTCTGCACACTGGGACACTGCTGTCCGGTGCCCGGTGTCTGTGCCCTGACCCATAAAACATGTCCAAATTGTCTATACTCCTAACTGGAATATTTAGCTTACCTATAAATCCCTAGTCTAGGGTACCAAGTGTACCCACAGCCTGTACATTTAATGTCACTAACATTTGTTTTGTGGGGGGTTATATAGCTTGAACTCAACTCAAAGGTATCAGAGCACTGTACATGAGCACCAGTTGCATTACAGACGACACATTTATTTTATTAGGGACGGGAAGATTAAGTGATTTGCCTAGAATCACAGGATGATGAGAGTCTCTGCTGAAGCTTAAACCCGGTTCAACAGCTTCAAGGTTGGCGGCACTAGCCATTAGGCCAAAAATGTTACATACTAGTAGCCTGCAGCATATATTATGCTGCCACTAAAGTGGCAGGGCAAATCATGTCTCTAGGCTTGCCCCTGCAGTTTGGGTATGTAGTTTTAAAACCGCCAGTTTGACCTGGCAAAATAAGCCTATTACCAGGCCTAAGCCTTCATTTTTAATACTTATAAGTCACCGCTAAGGAAAACCCTAATGCCCATAGGGCATGGTGCCTGGTATTTAAACAATAGGACCTGTATATTTTATGTTTTCATGCTCTGGCAGTGAAAAACCTTCAACGAGTTTTCTCACTGAGGCAAGGCTGTCTCTCACGTAGTAAAGCACTGGGTTACATTAGAACACCGTAGAATGCTTAACTTCAGTTTGGGAATAGCTAGAAAAATGATTAAAGGACTCATTTTGTTGGTAATTTCATATCCAACTGAATGCTCAAGTTGTGTTTTATCTCACTGTTTTAAAAATGAAAATTTCAGAAAGTTGTCATTTTCCTGCGCTAGCAAAATCTGTCTTCCTGTTAGTGTTCCATGTCATTTGACTGTCGATGTGTCCCCTATAAAGAATCTGAATTACTCCCATATTCCCTATAAAGAATCTGAATTGCTCCCAGAAGGTGGACAAAAGGTCTTGACGTGGGGAGATGTTTGTCCTCCCTGAGCAGGATGGCCTGGGGGCTGTACCCAGCCGCTTCCTGAGCTTTAACAGATGCCTACTCTGTCATTGGCAGATGTAGCTCACAGCTAGGCCTGCCTTCCTTTTGCATTCATAGCCAGCCTGTCTCCACCCGCAGTGGGAGAGGGATCTAATCCAGAACTGGTTTGGAGTGACCACAAGGGAGTATTTGCCCATTATCATAGCCGCACCTCTCGGTGGGCACAGGGATCTCTGCACAGAGGATGAAAGGTTCTGCCATGTTGGTTTTAGGTAGAGAGGAGCACTAAGGTACAGTTTACAGTACAACACTCAGGAGGTGCTGCAAAAGTGGGTAGGGTCACCTTTGGGAACTTTTACTTCATTGGTTAAGGAGTGACTAGGAGTTTTCCCCACCCACAGGATGGCACTGGGCATACATCTTGCACCCCATCAGAGTCTTGAGAACACTGCTGGACCTCTGGAACATAGAAGAAGGACTGTTGTGACCAATGAGCTGAACCCGAAGGGCTGGACCTGCTCCCATGTGTTCCCAGGACAAAGAAGTGTACTACAAGGGTATGTCTACTGACCTCCTATTAAGCTACAGGGACATAAAAGCTGCAAGTAACCCACTTTCATGAAGAGCCCAGCTGACCAGCTTCAACTAGACCTGCACTGAACCCTACCGATGGCTTCTGCTGGAGTGAGTCTTGACTCACAAATCCTGTACCTGAGGACCTGGAACCCTTGGCTGGGGAGTTTACTCTTCCTGCCCTGCCTGGAAAAGCTAGGTCTTATAATCTTTTTGACATTTTTTCCTCTAAAGAACTGGCAGGAAACCAGGACTGCCATGAAGCCGAACCCATCGATGGCAAATCGCAGGTCGCTCCAATTTTCTGATCTCCCTGCTGAAGGAGATCTGGCTTCCAGAAATGTTTCCAAGCTCGAATGTAGAGGGCCTTACCAAGAGTGCACAAAGCAGTAGCTGTTATACATTGAGACCTTCCTGAGCTTTCTCTCCTTCATCGATGACCGCAGAGGAACCCCGCTCTTCAGCAACTTGCCGTCATCAAGCCTGCTTCATATCTGGCCTGCAGCTTGCACTGCCAATGACATATAGACAACCAGGACCTACCTGAGCCTCCTATCTATCCGAACTGAGGTCCATTGCAGTTGGCCTCAAACATTACCCTTTCCTTGGTCTAGCGTAACTAGTTGCCCGCAGTTGGCGCTTTGTACTTTTTGGAGCTAACTTTTTTTGCAAACGTGAAAAACTCATATCTACAGTTCCCCTTATTGAATTGCTGTTATTTTGGTGTCATTTTGTTCATTAAAATATCCTCTAATTGTATTCTTTAGAGTGGGGTTTTTATTGTGTTGTATTTTCAATTTTCTAACTGTTTTGGTACTTCTTTTAATCTTGCCACTTGCTCCCCATTTGGCTCTTTTTTGTAACATTGTTTTATGTTTTTACTTTAGGCCTGTAATCCAAAGCATCTATGTAAAGCACTCTGTTGCCCTTGATCTTTGTACATAGAAAGCAAAACTTCATGATGAAAGAAATCAGTAGCACTATAAAGAGAAGTGGGCAAGTTGCAGTTAAATGAGGTAGTCGACAGTGGCGAGCCTTAGTGGGGATCCAAGATACATCTTAAGTTATACATTGTTAATGTAAATATATAACACTTACAGCCCCTGATGAGGCATTGAAGTACTTTTTTAGCGAGTACCATGGTACTCCGGTAATCAAGATTAGTAGTTAGTTGGTAAGTACGAATTTCTTTTTCATGTACATTATTTATGGTAGGTTTGTGCTCTTGTTTTCAGGTGTGTTTAGTAGAGTTTGTGGTAGGGATAGAATTATTGGAATGGATTTAAAAAGGGTAATTTGGAGTAGAGATAGAATGATAGGAATAGATTTGAAAGGGGAAGTAGTAGGTTTCTGTAAGTAGTGGTTGTTTGTGCTTGTTAAGCTAGGTGGCATGGCTGAAAAGGAGGGGCAAAGGTTTGAGATGGATCTTTGGGAGCTCATAGTAGTCAGAAAGGATCATGTTGAGAGAGAGGGATGAGTGATGGTGAGGACGGAAAGATTTTTTTTTTACATTTGTTTTGTTAAATTGGAAATTTAAATAATGTATACAAACAGAAGTGGGTTACAGATTAGTCCTCTATCTAGATAGGTAAGTGGGCCACCGCCCTTGACACTGAGATCACTTTCGAATTTCCAGTTTGAGGGACCTGCCATCTTTGGCATGGTTTCTCCACCTTTTTGCCGTCAATTCTTCTGTTTTTGCTAAGATTAGGATGCTGTGCACTTTACAACTGCTAACCAGTGCTAAAGTGCTTGTGCCCTCTCCCTAAAAAATATGGTAACATTGTCTTATACCGAATTGGCATATTTAATTTACTTCTAAAGCCCTATTAAAGTGCTACTGACAGGGCCGGTCTATAAAATGCTACTTGTTGGCTGCAACATTTATTTTTCCACTCACATAAGTGGCCCTTCAACCATGTCCAAGGACTGCCATTGTAGCCTGTCTGCGCAGTTTTTAATTTGCTCTTTCACCATGTCAAAATAAATCTTTCACCAGGCCTAAACCTTCACCCTTAATACATCTGTCACCCCAGGGTAGGCCCACACAGCCCAAAGGGCAGGGTGCCATATATTCAAAAGTGGGGTAAGTACCTTAAAGTTTTACATGTTCTGGTAGTGAAAAATCCTTCAATTTGTTTTTCACTACTGCAAGGTCTACCTTTCCCATTGGGTTACCTCATTACATTTAATAACTGAAAATTTTCAATTGGGAGAAGGTAGGAAGTTTGAGTTTTGTCTCTAAAGAGTTGTGATTTAAAACCCACTTGAATGGTAGGTTGGATTTTAAGTCACATTTCTGAATTTGTCACTTTTAGAAAGTCTGCATTTTCCTGTTATAACCATTTGGTGCCTGAAGTCTATATCCTGGTTCACATGACTAGGTGTAGCTGAGAGTTGGTCTTTGTGTATTCCTCCGAGATAATGACACAAAGGGGGATAGGTGTGGTCAGGATTGGGCATCTCTGTCAGGATGAGGGGGATGAGCTGTCACCTACCATAGATACACATCACAAAGACTTAGCCTCAGCACACCCACAAAGGGTTCCCACATAAAGGCTGGTTTGTAGAATTACTCAGCAGTTCCCGAAAAAAGGCAGGGCTGTAAACTC
Organism: Lissotriton helveticus; assembly: GCF_964261635.1. Classification (NCBI taxonomy): domain Eukaryota; kingdom Metazoa; phylum Chordata; class Amphibia; order Caudata; family Salamandridae; genus Lissotriton; species Lissotriton helveticus. Next base: position 466,382,284 of record NC_136073.1, on the reverse strand, counting down.
CTTTTAACTGCGTTTTACAATAAAGGAAAGGAACCAGCCTAGGTCCTGAATATGTTCTGTTCCACAAGCAGAATACTTCTTTCACCAGGCCTGAAAATAGTTTCGCTTTAATTTATCATCGCTATTTACGCATAACCTTTAGTTTTACGTTATGGTCTTAAAATAAAATGCAATGTAAACAGCCAAATACGTGATTTAAAAAACGTGATTTTAAAGTTCCTACAAAAATTCCACGCTGAAATTATGGGAGAAGTCCGTGCTCTTCCAGGTACAACGTTTGATAATAGTCTTTGCAGGTATTTGATGATGACTCCCCAATGACCCTCATTTGAAAGGTGAAACCTCACTTGACACCCTTTATGTGGAAAAGAATCACTAGCCACATCCCTTTGTAAGCCCCCAAAATATTCATACAGTCCCATTAATTTCAATAGAACATTAATTGGTTTTGCTACAAATGCCTCTAGATTAGTCCATTTTTTACGAAACTTAAACAACATATTAAATAGAGATCCAACACACTGTCTAAGTATATCATCTCAGGGCACTAGGACCAGGTGTTATCACGACCCAACTCAGTTGTGCTCATTTTATCAGCCTCAGAAGGATGCAAGGCTGAGTGGCCCGATAAATGTTGCGAGTCGCGACCTTCAGTTTCCCCATAGAATTTTTTGTATATGCATGTTTGCTGAGCAAGCCTGCCGACTTTCCTCAACAAAAAACCCTGCTCCTGCCCTTGAAACCTGACCTTGGACTTCCATAGGGTCCCTTGTCCACAGCCTTACTGGCCTCTACTGGGAAATAGGTTTACAGCCCACATTGCCCAAATGGCCACACTTGCAGGCAGGGAAAGCTGTGCCTCCATGTACTCAACTGAAGAGCGTCCCAAGGTCATGACCTTCAATGAAGGTCTCGAGAGCCCTTACCGGCTCACCACTCACCTGTGGATCCAAGTATTACCTTCACCCACAGACCATTCTTATAGCTTTGAGGGCCTGAAATAGTCCGAATTGTCACACTTGTAAGAGTATGATGGTTAGTAGTTGTGTTGTTTCTATCACTGGCAGCATGGCAGGGGCAATGTGTGGTGCAAGCTGCAGTGGTCTCCTGACGAGAGACCTGGCACTTATTTTTTGACAAATTAAGCACTGGCCCTTCCACTCCTTCCCCAGTTCCGTAGGCTGCAGACTGACCTAATGGTACAGAGGAAGGCGGTCTGTGGCATTCCTCTGAAAGGCCCATCAGATTATCCCCATTTCCAGTAAAAAATAACATCCCCATCATACGACTTCCTATCTTAATGAAGCAAATCTCAACTTTCTTAAAAGCAGTGAAAACAAAGTTTATACTTCTCAGCTTTTTTGGAAATAGCATGCCTACTCTTATTGTATTTCATTCTGACGATAACCTTGCTTTCATTAACTCAGCGAGAATCTTTCTTGGAAAAAAATGGAGCGGCTGCCAGAACAAACAGCATTGTAAACACAACACGATAAATGGTTCATAAAATAGCACATTCACTGGTTTAGATCCATTAAGTTAATTAAACTGCAATGTAGGTTATTAACGAGAAATGCTTGAGAAGGACGCTGACCAATGTGGTTAGGTATTTTCAAAACGAGACGTACATCTAAAAAAATGGAATGGCTGAAATTATATGAAGAATTGGGGAATTTTTGTTTCATTTTCCTAAAAATGAATACCTCTGAAATAAAAGAATTTCATTTGAAAATAAAGAGTTATCCCTTCTTTAATATACTGTGCACGTGTCAGGAGACCACGAACAAAGGGAATAAAGTCAAGGGCTAGAACAAGACACGGACATCTTTTCCTAGATGTATGTCGAATACTAGTAATAGCTGTTCCATGTTCGAAAAAGCAACGCTTCCCTAATGGTAGCTTATAAAGTTTATTTGACTTGATCGTGTGCATACTTCGTTTTTATTCCTCGTTCGTCCCTTGATGGCACCTGTTCGTACTATTCTTAAGAACACACCGCATTGCGCAACAATGTTGCACAAAAAGTCGGTGGACAAATCAGAAATAAAAGAGATACTTCACTTTTGGAAAGTCCAGCCTAGAGAAATCACAGTGAAATGTGCCATTTTATGAAAACTTCAGTTATACAACGTGCCATAAATCGAATTTCATATTATTTCAAGGACTTCTAAGCGGATGTTGCACGAGGAATAAATGAATACCAGATTTACGCATATTCTTGCTCTGGCGTCGAGTTTGTCTGTTGCTGTAGACATCGGCATAGGCATGGCCCAATTCCTCCTCGTTTATGCAGACCTATCAGGGAATTGTAGCTATTGTTTCCTAACAACACAACAGCTGCAGCAGAAATCCGATTATAATCCTTTCTCTATTTCAAGGACAGTCGAGCGTGCAGCAGAGGTGGTGATCTAAGGTGTCATGAATGGCTTTGATCTTACCTGGGGAACTCGAGACAGGCCGGAAGCAGGGTGGGGCTGGCCAATAGAGCAAACTGGCAGTGCCAGAAGGGCTGGTCTTACAGGTCAGTGTATGGGTATTATTTTGGCTGTTTGGGAGCCTGTTTAATAGTCTGGTGGGCAGGTGGTAACCCCGATTTCCCTGATTTTATCACAAACATTCCCACTAGCAGGAATAAAAATGCATGCAATTTCCCATACCTTGCAAAACGCATATACATCATGTGCATGTCTTTAGAAGTTCAAAACTGCACCACTTTGCAAATGTCGGCCACTTGCTTATCTCTCTCGTTCGCAAATGGCAGCCACTTTTATTTTGATGCCCAAGCATATTTTCTGTTCCAATCCTACCCTGGCAGGATTGATGCCAGTGGCGGCTGTTCCCGGGAAGCAGCAGTGAGGCGGGATTGTTAAAAAAAAAAAGTATTTAGCGTTGTGATTGGTCTGAGCACTGTGGTTCAGCGCTCAGCCACGGAATGGAAGCCTGGTTATGTTCTCCACACAGGCTGTAATGCAGACTGCACGGAGAATATGCAAAGTGCGCATGAATGTTTGGCTGGCCCAAGAGCGCCTGTCAAACGTTCATGTGCACTTGCATAGTGTCCACCACTCCTCCCCCTGCTCTGAGAGCAGAGCAGATCCACCTTGCCCCACCCCACCGCAACACCAGGAACAAATAAAATACCAATAACACACGTTATCATCATTTTACTTTTACTTTTTTTCACTGCTGCAGGCCGTGGGGTGATGCTCCTCCGCCTTAGTGGAAGAGCCGCCACTGATTGCTGCAAGGGGTCATTGAGGGCCAGAGAGAGATGCTCTGACATAGTCTGGTCTAGATTCGAAGTTCTGAGTGCTCTAAAACATTTCTCTGGAGACCCCTGGGCGTTTGTGGAACTTCCATGCTCCCTGATTACACCCATGCTGCCCAAAAACCAGGCCAGTCGTTTCTCACTGCTATCACTGCTACCACTGCCTCTCTCCTCACCCCAACATGACAGTGTGATTCCATAGTCCAAGGCTTTTGTGAGATACAGAGTCCTTCCATGGGGTCTTCCCATAGCATTTTCTGGAAGTCCTACTTTCCCAGTGTGGGCCTGTGTAGCGGGGGCACTGGGTCAGCGATGGCACATAGACAGGAATGGCTTTTTAAAGGGATGTTTTTATTTACGTGACGAATGTCTCAAAACAAAGAATAGAGATTCCTTCAAGGTATTCCACTCCTTATGTGGCTGATAAGGAGGACCAATCAAAGTCCTGAACGCTTCCAGAGGGTTCCTTCCTCTTGGGCAATGGTTCTCTTCTCCTCTCCGTGCCGAAGGGGGGGGGAAGAAACCGGAAAAAACAAGAAGAAAAAAAAACAAAGGGTCTACTGACCACACGTCTTCAAGGGATATGGGTGTGAGGAGTCACCGAAGGCTACCACCAAGAAAAGAACAACAATCCCCGAGGGTATTGGTAGGGAATGGTGAGTGAAATAAAAAAAAACACTCGGTCCAAACCACAGCCCCGTGACCTCCCCGAAAAGCATTACCCAGTCCCTCCCCGTGTGAAAGAAAAATCCCGTATGCGATTTCGTACCTTTTCAAGCCACGCTTCCCCAGAAGCGTTGTGGGGTGGATCGCGATAACGTTGGCCTCCTGGCTCCTCGGCCTTCTTGTCCTCTCCGTCTTCTGCTCGATCCCTCCTTCTTCCGACCTCCTCCCGACTCGACTCTTGCTGTGTATCTTCTCCGTCGTTGGCTTTTGCGCCCTCAGGTCCCGGTAGAGTTTCCTTATCCGCCTCCTCTTCAGCTGATTGGCTTGCGGCGGGTGACGTCATGATTTTGGGCTCCACCTCAGGGGAAATCCAGGCGGCGTTAAAGGGACCGTAGGAGTCCTGTGGATGGGTTGGAAACGAACAGGTGTTAAAGTCCTCACCCCGTCCGTCGTCGTCAGCGGCTCCCTGACACCCTGCTGGCTGGGTTGCGACCTGCCGCATCGAAGAAGCCATTCCATCTATCAGTGAACATAGTAGTGGTCTTTGTCAGCCCCTACATCCTTGCAGGTCTGGCCTGTATGGCCGTCCCACTCCTGCGAATCTCTTAACTCGTGCCATGCCGGATGGACATGGCTACCAGCAGGGGAATCCGTGCCTCGCACAAATGGGACTCTTTTGAAGAGCCCGGCCACCTGGAGAACAAAGAAGCCCAGGATAAAAATGTACTAACAAGACCCATGCTGCAGGGAGTAGAGTGTAGAATAGGTACACGGTTGGGTCATGGCAGCCCATCCTGCTCTGAAAGCATCTAGTAGGGAGCCCCAACCGCAACAGAGCAGCCACGGCGCATGGGGACGAAGCACCCCATCTGTATCCAAAACAACTTTCTCAATCCGCAGAAAAGAAGCGCGCCGCACACCAGACTTCTGAAAAACTAGGCGCTTTATTCAAAGAACATCAAAGTGAAGGCTAGCTTTCCGATCTTTGGCCTAACCTGTATCGGCTAATCCATAGCCTTGTTCACAAGTGAGCTATCTTTGGATATGCGGCAGGAAAATGTAGCTTTATACACTCTGACCAAACTACAGGGTCTCAGTGTAGTCTTTGGATACCTCATTTCCCATGATGCACCTTGAAAGTTCAGTCCCCATTTTTCCTCCAACACTGGAATTCCTTCTTCCATTAAATTTGTTTAATTATGGGGACATAGCAGCCTTTTTAAACTTCACTTCCAGGTCCTTTCAAAGCATTAATATTTTGCTCATAACAGCCATGCCTTCACTGCTGTGTCCATTTCCTGCATCCCCTGGATATCCTGAAATCCTTCAGCAAAAGAACAAGTGTCCCTCTACAATCCTTTGCCACACAATTATATCCGAATAAAAGGTTGGGTATTCCATACCATTCCAACATGGAAAATGCCGGCGGGTCAGGCTCTCTTCAATAAATTATCCATAAGTACTACGTTGAGACCCTCTAGTCTGGTCAGTACGTATAAAGCTACGTTGTCACGCTGCATATCCAAAGGTGAGACTCTATCTGGAGCGGGAGAACTCTATGTTTCTAAATTGTTTTGGAATTTTTCTTGTGTTTTGTTTTCACTTCATTACTGCTTGAAGTGCTGCATAAATACTTTACACATTGTCTCTAAATTAAGCCTGACTGCTTTTTGTGCCAAGCTACCCAGATTAAGCACAGGTTAGGTTAGTGACTTGTTGTGGTTCACCCTGCAAAGGACTGTGGCTGTTGCTTGACCAGGGCTCACAACCCAGTTTATCAACAACCCAGTTTCTCACATACTTAATATTCATGTTCTCGATTCTTGTGACCCAGTAAAGGTTTTGGAGCAAGAAGTCTTTGAGCAGAACACGGTTTCAACAAACATACATAGAACACAGGATGAATTTATATGGACTGAGGCGATTTCAAATGAACAGTAACTGGATTCACAATCTGCTGAATAGGAAATGAAGCAACACGTTTTAGTTGTAACTTTGAGTAACCATAGTTTCTCACCCTCAATATATTTGGATGCCAGGTTTCTTTTACAATCAGAATACAATTTGCATCTAGATTTATCTTTTTCTAAGGATTCCTGTACGGATTTTGTTTTTAAGTTTTCTCAATTCAGTTAAATGTTCTTGTACTGAAGGAATTGATTTAGATAAAGTCTGACCTAATGATAATTTTCTGGGTGATATCCATACATACCGAAAATGGTGGCATTCCAGTAGCTGACTCAGTGGCGTAGCAAGGTCAGGTGGTACCCGGTGCGGAAAATTTCTTGTCACCCCCCGCCCACATTGAAATTATTAAAATAAGGGGGAAAAAAAGATAGTTATACATATTTTTGCCGTTTTGTCACCCCCCTCAGGGCCACCTTGTCACCCCCCTCAGTGATGACACCCGGGGCAGCCGTACCCACAGCACCCCCCTTCCTATGCCACTGAACTGACTGTTCTATATTGCTGTATGTTAATTCTGCTAACCATGTGCGTCTCTCATCCTCTTTGGCATAGATTAGTGTTTGTGTACACTTAGTTTAGCACTTCGACACAGGGATAGCACCTGTGAATAGCAGGGTTAGCCTAAGATCAGCACGAGTTGGCTAGTTTACTGGAACCTGAGTGATGTTACTCACGGCAAGTGAACAATACTGACGGGTTAATTTACATGCCCTTTCCGCCACCAGTATGTCTTTTTTCCCATGTTAAAAGTGACGCACCGGGGGAAAGATTTGGAACCAGTGGAACTCATATATATAGATATATGTACGCCCCCAGAAGCAGAGATTCCTAGTCCTTCTCAATCGCCCTGACCTGCATTCCGGCAATGCTGTGGTATATAGTACTGTTTATATGCAATTTCGCCTTCGGCCCCCCCCTCATCTGTATTCGACGAATTTTTTCTCCTGTTATCATGTATCTCCCATCCTCCTTGAGCACATGCCTAATGGTTTACTTCCGTCATATTGCCTTGTTTGTTTGTTGATGTGTTTTTCGTTTTATGTAATAAAAAGTTACAACAAAAAAAAAAGTGATGCACCGGTGGCACACAGGACAGGCCGTAGCAAGCACCGGGCATTTTCCTGGTGGGCTTCCAGGGTGGGGTCCGGTTTTGGGCCTCTGGGGGGGCGTTTTTGTAGCATAGCTGCAAAATCGGCCCTGTAATAAAATCGGCTGAAACCGGCCCTGGCAAACTGCCCGGGCTTACGGGGCGAGCACTTTGGTTCCCAGTCTGGCCCTGGCGGCACAAGATCCTTGTAAATAAGCCCCTGAGTGTTTAACTGTGTTAAGCGATCGTGGAACGATTCTGCACTCAAGCATGACTGAAATGCTCATGAAGCATTAATCTGTTCTCCCATTAATCCCGGAATCCTGCAGGAGTCCAAAACTGCCTTTAGACGCATCTCCCGCTGCCAGGATAGACCTTTCAAATATTTGGAGAAAAACATTTTGTACCCGATTGGGGGTGCACTATTACTTTATTATCTTCTCGTGCACAGGTTATATATGTGGACAGAAAAAAAGATGCCAGGCTTGTTATCCTCCCTGTATAGACCTATGCCCTTCGCTGGAATTATTCTAGGGTTTCCCGCAGCTTCAGAAATCAAATTATTTTCTTCTATCGAATGCCACCAATAAAATGTGCAGCCCTGGCTTCCACTGTTGTAGTACCCCTTTTCTAGCATCCTTCAAATGTAATTTATTTGGACAAGAGGGTAGCCTCTTTCATCCACCTTCATACCCATTTTCCCACTTCAAACCTCTGGAAACCCCCATACCATTACTAAACTCAAAATATTACAACATTTCTTCTGGAGCGCTCTCCTAAATTTGTGATCCTCAATGGAACCAGAGCCAGTTATGGGTGGAGTGCTTGGTTGAGGCACCCTGCGGAGGGCCAGTAGTCTGAGAGCACCCCATTGTAGTATTCCGTCTTCATAAATCCTGCACAAATTAAGAAATACCCTATAGATAAAGGGAAGCAGAGCAAATCATTTTTATTGACTTTAGTTATTCTTCCAAGTTTGTTATTAAACTTTTCAATCCCATGGCTTGAAATCTGCATTAATGTCTTAATTTGACCACCGGAGCGCAGGAGATACAGATACATATTTTCCTGATTGTAAAAAAGACGTGAGCAACAAAATATAAATTTTGCATTCGTTTTATCATGAGCATTTCTTTTATTTCCAGGAATATATAAAAATGGAAAAAAGATAAAGAATCCTTTGTAACATATTATAATGAATGTTAAGCCCTGGTGCAGTGACAGTCAAGTCGTAAAACACCTGCCAACTGGGAAGGACACATTTATCTTTAACCTTAAAGATTAAATATAATTCAGAACAAATAATAATAAAAGTTGTGCCTCTAAATATGCAACTTTTTTTCTTCCATATTTAAACTTTTGAGGCATGAGTGTATCCTTAATGCAGGCCCCCTTCTTCCCAATTTGAGACATATTTTCAAATCATGTAAAGCCTTCTCAAGAAATCAGAATATGTGTCACGCATGTAGTCAGAGATGGATAACTACTAGTTTATCCATTCAGCATACTATTTTAGTCCCTTGCTCAGATCATAATGATCCCCATATGTAAACCCATAGTCAGAGTTGGCCTGGGGAAAAGTCTCTATCATCAATGCTTGGGGCATAGATGGTCAGCAGACAAACATCCGTACCATCCAAAAGTCCACGCGGCAGTATCCAAAGTCACAAATGACAGAAGGGGTCCTGGAGACACCCATATCCTAATACCTCAAAACATACGATGAGCATGAAAATGTGTTGTATTTAATAGTGTTGATTTTCAAAAAATGTTAACTACAATAAAGTTGCATTGAAATTGTCAAGCTAATAAGGCTGTGTCCCTCAATAATACCCATGACAACTATTACCTATGACAATGCAATGATTATCTATGACAATTGTTGAAGTCGTTTTTAGGTTTCGACGTGGCGAAAAGCTGCGCAAGCAGCGATTCGCGCAGGCGAAATCTTATGTCTTACACTGTGTGGCTGGGAATCCGCCCCTCTGTTCCATTGGCTAGCTCCATAAATGGAGGCTAGCCATTGGAACAGAGATCTGTCCGTCAATTGCGGAGCAGATTCAGGGGCGTTCCGGCCATTTTTACTCATCCTGCCCCTTTGATAACGTCAGTGCGGCGGTGGGCGGGGTTTATTTTTGTGTTCGTCGAGGTTTCTTTTCGTCATTCTGCGGCCGACCGACCCTGGAGGAAGTCCAGGTCAGGTGAGTGCTTTCCGTGTGTTCCCGCACCCCCCTCCCGCTGTCCGTCTTCCTGTTCCTGCCCCCCCCCCGCTGTTCGTCTTCCCTCCCCCCATGGATGTCTGTGTGTTTGTCGAGTGTTTCTAAGCTGTGTTTGTCGAAGTTTTATGCGTACGTGCATCGCTGTGTTATGCTTGCCTCTGCATGCTTGGCACCGTGTGCTTATTAGGTATGTGCTTCGGTGAGTATGTATGTTTGTTTGTGTATTCGAGCGACTTCACATCAGGGGTGTGTTTTTCTATGCCCTGATTAATGCATCTTTTGAAAAGTGCTCTTCTGAATGGAGCGCACCGGTACTGGGTGGCAGTGCCTGGGAGACGGGCCCCTGTTTGGCGTGCCTGGGTGGGACTAGGGTGGCGGCCTGGGCCTCACTACTTTCGGTGCTTGGCCAGCCCGCACGTAACAACTAAGGAGGTCTTGCAGTTCCGGGGCGACCGGAGGAGCTACAAGAGACCGCGGGGGTCAAAAGAGCAACCTCTTATGACCCGCGGTCCGGAACAGACTGCCTGCAGTGTGTTCCACCTTAGATGTCCCTACATTGTTTGGTTTCACTACAGGTAAATTAGGGTCAGTTAGCTCTGAGTACGTTTTACTGGTGTATAGCAACTTTGAGCACAATGTTATCTAAACTGGATGTTTCTCTGCGATTATATTTAAATGCCGCATTTGGTGTGTCACTGGATTGCCGGGTGGCGGGAATTGTGAGGGATAAGAACTCAGTTTCCACCGGGGGAATCTTTTCTATCACTCAAATGTTATTACTCGTGCTAAGAATTGTAGGCTATACGTCACCCCACGATTTTGGGCTGAACTTTGAGGGTCAGCGACACTGACCGTCAGTCTGTGGGGCCTGGAGGGTGGGTCTGAACCGCAGGACGTCTGGAGACCCAGGTGCCATGCCTCAAGAGGTGCGGGAGGCTTTTATGGTTTGACGAGGGTCTTGGAGATGGAGGGTTCTAGTACGATTATGTTGAGCAAGTCATTCGGCTTTTGGACACAAACGGTTTGTACGTTGATGTGTCCAGGTGTTACTTGTTTACGTTTATATTAAATATATAATAGAGGCTTCTATATGTTTCCAACATATTGAAGTTATGCTTTTCTTGCTGGAGGGGGGGGGGGCAGTAAGATGAGCCACTGCCAGGGGAGGGCTCTGGGAGTTTTCATTATGTAACCGTGATAGCGTTTAGAATCCGTTACACGAGTTTTCCGTAGTTTGCCGAGTTAAACCGTCATTGGCTATGCTTAGGCAGCCAGCTGATGACCGGTGTCACACCAATTGTTCAAGCAAGACCATGGATACATACTCTAGATATATTTTACACGTCATATACTGGACAGTTGACACAAGCTTGGAAAAAATGCGCAAAATCACATTATGACTAAAAAAAATTTAAACGAGTATCATAATAAAAAAAAATCACAAAATCCCAATTTGTACCCCAAAATATACGTTTTTCCTATTACGTCAATCTTCGTAGTTCTGGTGTCAATAACTGTTTTTTCGTATATTTTGGTGCACCAACCAATCTTTTTGGTGCGCCCCTCTCCTGCATCTCACGCTAAGTAACATTCTGCTTCTTTTTTTAGGTTTCGCCTGTCAAAATACTGTTCTTCTTCTCGCATTTAGATAGTGCAGATGTATGCCACACTTTCCCATCGCTGAGGAGGGCTAAATTGCAAAATAATTTTTCCACAACAAATGGTTTGGTGAACCTGTTCTGTCCTTTCTCAATGTGCCCACTTCTTTTTACTCTCATCAAATCTCCTACCTGGATAGTTAGGGGTTTGCATTTGTGTTTTGTATCAAAGTGTTTTTTGTATGCCCTCTGTGCTTTTAGTACGTTCTTCCTGACTTCCTCTGCAGACCAATTAGCCTTCCTTCTTGTCTTAAGCCACCATACATTATCCTTGGACAGTGCTGTTCTTCCTCTCATCATTTCAAATGGGCTGATTCCTGTGCTCTCCCTAGTTGTTATTCTGAATGCCCAAATCATTTTCTTTACCTCCATTTTTCAACATAACTCGTTGTTGTTTGCTAGTTGTATGGTTCCTTTCAACACTCTGTTGAACCTTTCCACCGCTCCATTACCTGCTGGGTAGTATACAGATGTGGTTTTATGTGTAATACCGTTTCTATTGATACACTTTTTGAAGGCAACAGATGTGTGTGGCTCTGGGTGGGTGTGTGTGGCTCTGGGTGTGTGTGTGTGTGGCTCTGGGTGTGTGTGTGTGTGTGTGTGGCTCTGGGTGTGTGTGTGTGTGTGGCTCTGGGTGTGTGTGTGTGTGTGGCTCTGGGTGTGGGTGTGTGTGTGTGGCTCTGGGTGTGTGTGTGTGGCTCTGGGTGTGTGTGTGGTAGTAAATGCTGTCTGCTGAGCTCGTCCGTAGGGTACAATAGGTCTCACATTTGCGAGAGATTAAGCTAATGGCAATGTAAATGACAATGCCATTTATTTATCTGTTTTCAAAACCAACACATAATACAAATTTTGTCATTTATAATGCCAATAACTCTAACTTTTCCAAAGGCGAAACCATTGCATTGCATAATTTATCTAACTGTACTTTAATAACCCCTTAACACTTTCCCTCTCTGAACCTTAACATTTTTTTAACTATCCCGTAATGCTACATTTCTCTGAGTGTTATAAAACTCTTGCTACCCCATACTTCTATCCTTTCCTGAACCCTATAAGTCCCTTACTACTCCTGAATGCTACTAATCCCTGAACCCTACTCACTCCTTACTACCCCTTAATACTACCCTTTCCCGAATCCTAAAAATCCCTTACTATGTTTTTACACATTCCTCTCTGAGGCCTTAAAACCCCTTCCTACTCCTTAATGCTACACGTCCTTGAACTTTAAAAAGTCCCTACTGCTCCTTAACACTACCCCTCCTTGAACCCTAAAAAATCCTTACTACTCCTTAATGCTATCCTAACTTGAACCCTTACTGTCACTTAACATTACCCTTTCCTGTATTTAAAACTCCGTACTTTGACTTATTGCTACCTTTCACTGATCCTAAAAAAATCCTCAGTACTCCTTAGCTCTACTCTACCCTGAGCCTAAAAAATATGACTTCCCCTTATTGCTACCCTTCCCAGAACCCTAAAAAAACGCCTTACTGTTCTGTTACACTATCCGTCCCTGCACCCTAAAAACCCCAACCAACCCTTAATGCTATTCGGTGAGGGGCATTTTTGCAAGGGCTGGGTGAGTGAGTCTTGGACTGGGTGCAGTGCTTATTTTGAGCCAGTGGTTTCCAGTGCTCAGCACCAGCACTTAATCATCAACGCGGGCAATTTTCACGAGCAGCAGGTAAGAACACATTCATTTACGGGGAGATGAAGGGATTTGCCCAGAATCACAGGATGCTGAGGCGACTCCGCAACTCGAACCTGGTTCCCCAGCACCAACATCGGCAGCTCTGGACATTACGCCACATCCTATCCCCACTAGTAGATGGTTGTGTTTTAGGCGGAGCTAACAGGAGAAATGGGCTGGTGCAAGCAAAGCCCCGGCACTAATTTTTGTTAACACATTTACCACTGGCTGGGCGTCAATGCGCTAGACCCCCTCAGTGCTGCAAGTCAACACTCCTCTTTTCCACCTGCCATAAATGTGCGAGAGCCGGCCTACCTCCTTTCTCTGTAATGCTGCAAGGCAAAGTCTTTGAATTTCAATTTACGGAGAGCAGCATAGCGCTGTAATCTAGGGAGTAGAATGCAATGTATTTATTCAGTAAATGACATCCTGAGGAACTCATCTTAGCACTGTGTTCAAGCCTCAGATTACTTCAGAAGAAAGGAGCCAGCCAGACAAAAGAGACATTTGCTTCCAGACAAGGATGTCCTGTACAGTGCGCCCCGGCCGGCACACTGTAGAGAATTACCAGCATGTTAATAAATAATTATAGGCACCTGCTGCTTTTTAAATCCGAGAGCATCAGGGAACCAAATGAATAAAATAAGGCCTTTTGACTTTTAATGCGGCAATTTGATACACTTATAAATAAACACCTTTGGCCTACAGACGCTGTTCCAATTTTCTCCTGACGCCTTGTGATCTTTGATTAACCAACATTTGTGATTTAAAAAACTCAGGGTTCTATCAAATGGTGTGTGAGTGTGTGGTACAGCACAAATGTTTGGAACTACAAAGAACTCTTTACCATCGTCAAGAGTTCGGCCATCCTGCAGCAGCCAACAGCGACATCACCCCATCCCAAGCACTCTGTGATGACCTCTCAAACTTTTTCGACCAGTAGATTGCCAAGATCTACAACAAATTTCGTCTTCAGCCCACTAACCTGCACCTCCTTGACTTGCCGGACTCTGCCACCACCACCAAACAGAAGATCAACAACTGAAAGCCCCTCTCGAACACCACCGCCCTGATGAAAACCATCCACACAGGAGACTCCTCTGACTACCTGCCTCCACGTCATCTACAATTTAGGAAGCGTCACCATCACTCCTGCTCTAACCACAATCATCATATCCTCCCTAACCCCTGCCACCATCCTGGCAAACTGGAAAAATGCAGAAGTCACCACCCTGTTGAAGCCATCGGTGGACCCAAAAACCCACAGCAACTACAGTCCACCTCACTCATACATTTCCCAGCTAAAGTCATAGAGAACAACATCAACGTTCAACACTCTGACCACGTTAAGCACCACCAACTTCTTGACAGATCTCAATCAGGCCTCAGCCCAAATACAGCACTGAACCAGCCCTCATTGTGGCCATCAAGGACATCAGAAGCATCCTCGACCAAGGAAAAACAGCTGCCCTCATCCTCCGCGACTTCTCTGCATCCTTCGACAAGGTCTTTCACAACCCACTCATCAGAAAGCTTCACCTCCTCGGTATCCGCAGGCCAGCCCTTCAATGGATATTCTCCATACTTATTGGAAAAACACAACACATGATACTACCACCCTCCATCTCAGAACCCAAGGATCTCATCTGCGGGGTCCCTCAAGGCTCGTTCCTCAGTCCAACGCTCTTCAACGTATAATTGGCACCCCTCTCATATTTGGCCAGATTGCACCGCATCAGCATTGTCTCATAAGCCAATGAAACACAGATCATTCTCTCCATAACAAATAGATCCAATGTAGTCAAAACCAACTTTGCCAGTTGCATGAGCAATGTCACATCATAGATGAGAAACAACAGCTTCCAGCTCAACTCAGACAAATCCAAAGTCCTGATTTTCAGAAACAACAACTCCCCAAGGGATGCTCATGGTGGCTCCAAACTCCAGTGGCTCCAAGTCCAGGAAAGATGCAAATACAAGCTGCTCATGTCTACAAAGCCCTCCACAAAATCGGACCAGCATTTCTCAGGCACCACCTCAACATCTTCCAACCTTCCAGACACCTTCAATTGGCCTCCCAGGCTAACGCATGCTCCCCTTGCATCAAGATGACTAGCTGCGGGGGACAATTCTGCTCACATATAGAAGCCACATTCTGAAAGAACCTCCCGCAACACCTCAGAACCACCCCCTCTCTCATGGACTTCCGAAAGGAGCTGAAGACCTGGCTCTTTCAGAAAAAAACAGGCATGATTCCATCCATCCACCTTTCTCAGGCCCTTACCATACTCAGCACCTGGAGTGATTAGCCACACTTTACAAATCCATAATTACATATCATAACAATTGTATTGACATTAATGTTAGTAATATTGCTGATAACTATCACACCTGGACTTCCAAAATCCTGCATGAGATAGAGCTTATCCAGCTTATGACCCTTAATGTGTCATAAAGGTGTCATCTGACATCTACTTACAAGATGTCACCCATTCAATCATTATACAGTGCCATACAAATAGCGTCTTCACTTAGAGTTGTTAATTAAGGGTTGTCCCACACTTAAATATAGAAAGGGAATTCAGGCATATATGAGTACCATATTGGATTCCAGCGGTTGCCTAAATCAACAAGCATTGGCATAGCCAATGAGTCTCGCATTTGGGACCTTATAAGTGTTTAGCCATGCAACAGTTGATGTTGTTGCACCAAGGATATTGTGCTGCATAACTAAATACTTATAAGGTCCCAAAAGCGAAACCGATTGGCTATGCCAATGCTTGTTAATATGTGTTGTAGAGCTGACGAACCACTTTGTGCTGCAATGGCTACTGTGATAAAAAAGAAGTCCTTATCTGCAGGTCAGTGATGCAATCACTGCAATCTATCTGTTGTTTTCTTGCACGTTACTATCCGTGAACATAGATAGGCCCACCAAGTGTCTACTGGAAACATTTCTGTGTAAGGAGTAATCTTGTTATAACAACAAACAGAAGATGGCCTGCGTAACTGAGTAGCAACGCTTTTTGAGCTATATATCCCTGATTTTGTGATCGAAATAGCTTTCCTGCAGTTTATAAGAATTGAATAAGATAAACACGTGAATCGTAATTCTGCAACAGTCGTATAAGATAAAAGCTTTTAAACAGAGCTGTGTAAATGTCGAACCTCCAATCATTCATCCGTTGGTTATGTGCTTCATTGGCACCAATGATCAAAACTAACCTTGGTAATAAAGTTACTTTGAGTTTGATCCATGCTTTTTCTGTTTTTAAACTACCCTTATTGTAGATAATGTGGATATGCTGAGAGGTTTTTCGCGTCTGTTGTACTCAAGTTTGCAACTTTAGTTCAGGGTTCAGGGAACTCATGAGTGATCGCTTTGAGTAGAGAAGCCCCTTCATTGGGCTGGTGAGGCCCCTTTAGAGACACCCCAGGCCCCCAAATGTTATGGCTATGATTTAAAGGAGCATTGACGGACGCCCCCTGAAGCCCCCCCGGGTCTCTGAGACTCACCCAGGGCCTGTCCTTGCAGCACCGACAGGCAGAGGAGCAGCGGCAGCCGCAGCATGGTGGCGGCAGCTGGCTTCATCAGTGTCTCTCACGGAGGCGCCAGCTTAGAGAACACCCGCCCACTGATGGACGGAGCCTGCCTCAGCGACCAATGACAGGAGCGTAAGAGGCAAAAACAACAGCAGCAGCAAGGGATAACGCCGCACCCCCTCCTGCCCCCTCCACTCCAAGCCCATACTAGGGAACCTGGCCTCCCGCTCGGCTAGACAACACAGTTCATTCTTTTATACAGTGAAAAAAGAAATGATGAGCTGGAATATATACCAACACTTATCATAATAACACACAAGTCAAGATAGCAATAACATGCTAATACAAATAGATAAATATACGGGCAATACTGACTGGCTAAAGTTTCTTCCCATTAGTATTGCTCTCGTACTTAAATGCAGTAACAAACACAAGCATTGGGCAGGCGGCCATAAAAGTAACGCTGCGCAGCCATGAAAGCAAAAGTGAGCCACATGGGGAGGGAGTGGGAGAAGGGAGGGTGTAGGGGAGGGCATTCACGCGCGCGATCAAAGGAACCAAATGGAAGCTGTGCACATCGCGCGCGCTCTTGTGCGCGTAATAGCAAGCTGGTGGCCGGCAAGGTAGCACTTTTAAGCAGCTACTAAATGTCTCGGCCAGACCTGGGCATGCGCTGGATCAGGCAAGACCTAAAAACTATGTTCAGTCTTCCTGTTTTGACAAACTTTAGGACCATATACTTCATCAAAAAGAAGCAGACGTCTTTTGCAAATATAGTTACTTCACATCCAATAATATGATGTTGTGTATTCATGAGTTTCAAAAAGTATAACAAGTCTTGCTTCCTTTCATTTTCCCATTGTGCACTTTGCAAGTGGATTTGCCACATAATTTTTCTGAGTATCGACTTGCAAGAGGAAGGATAGGAAAATATCATTTACACCTACCTCTGAATCTCTGGCCCCTAGAGAGTAGAGCTACCTCACATGATAGGCAGATCTTACATACATAAGACTGATTTTATAGAGACAGGCACCAGACAGCAATTATTTAGTAGTAATACAGTTAAAAAAAAGCCACCCCTATAGAACATCAAGGGCCTGGTTCACAAGCTGCTTAGTTATTACAAAATGGCATTCACTAACCGACAAGTGGAAATCTCCACCTCCATTTTTCCTATCTTTTCTATGTAAATGTCCAGTATTTGTAAAGCGCACAGCTACCTCCAACGGAGGTGTTCCGGCGCTGGGGGGTGTCGGGAAGATTAAGCAAGCTATTGCCCAGAGTCACATGGTGCTGGACTAACCTGCCGCTGGAGCCGTGGATCGAACCGCGAACCCTGTGGTCCGGAGTCAGGCACCCTGGCCGCTGCGCCACACCTCTTCAGTCCACACCAGTCAGGCATGTAAGTTTACTACTTAGTACTAAATGTGTGAGTGAGATGGAAAAGTGCCTGGAAATTTTTAAATGCTCACTACGAAATGGAAAGGGTATAGGTAGGCCTAAAGAGGGGTTTAGGGAGGGACAGGCACCCACTCATACAAGTTGAAGTCTATTGCTATTCACAAGCTGCATTTCTAAGTTACTACTGCCAAAAAGGACTCAAATCACTAGTAAATGAACTTCAGCATAGACCCGGAGTAAGCCCAACGCCACACCTGCTACATATGCTAAAACTCTTGGGATTATTTAAACCTCATACTTTGAAAGATAAGTCTCAGATGTTTTGATTGACTTGCAGATTACATTAATATATTCAATTTGTATCCCAGCCAACTCGTGTTTGCAGTGTGTCTGGAGTCAGCCATCATAGTAAATAGTATTCTGCTTCTCTAATACATATACTACAATAGTCTCGCACACATACATATGGGCCGGATTAGGTGACAAAGAAGGCTATAATCTGTTTGTGCATTGGTGAGACACTCTAAGCCAGTGATAAAAAACAAATTTTCAGTGAGTGAAAAAACCCTTCTATTTAGAGAACAATGAAGGAAGAAGTTTAAATAAGAACTTCTCTTTTTCTGTGTCAACTCCCCTTGTGCAGCTTACAGACTCTGTACCAAGGTTAGGAAACTCCAGACTGTGTTAAGAGGGTTTACCTAGGCTTGGCACACAACAGCTAAGGCTCTTAATGTTTAAATGATGTATACACTTGAAATCACATGTTTAAGCTGTCTTTCTGGGATATGGAGCACAATGTATAATGTTGTTTTTTCTGCAGCTAACATTCTCCGACTACTTGCTAACTCCCACAAGACTCCTAAAGCATGCATGAAAAATTGACCTGATTTATTCTCGCTTGATTCCTCTCCATTCTTTCTTCAGAGTGGCCCTCATCTTACTTTCCATCCTCTGCATGCTTTCTTTTCTGAGTGTCACCTCCTCCTAGTCACATGCTTGTCTGCCTCAGTCCTTCTTATTGTAATTCTGCAATTGGCTAATACATCATTTCATAGATCACAACCTCTCCTCTTTATATCGCTATCCCTGCAACCTAACATTATCTAATCTCCACCAGCCTATCTGCCCCACTGACCATTCGCCTGAAACCACACAGCCCCTACTAATAATCACACCTAACTGGCATTAATAGATCACAAAGTAACTAGAGTAAATGGATGCAAGTTTTCTTGAGAACACATGACTAACCATACTATCCAACAATAACTACTGAACTAAACACTAACTTTGGATTCCGGAGTAGCATGCTACTCGACGTAAATCGGTTTGACGCCTCATCATGAGTAGTAAGTGCTATATAAATGTAATTACAATAACCACTGATACAGCAACACCCACCTATAGAAAATGATGAAGGCAGGGACTTAACGTAAAACTGAAATTATGTTAAAATAAATGATTTTACTTTGACTTTTTAAAAGTATATGTACATTAAATTGAATATAATATATATATATATATATATATATATATATATATATATATATATATATATATATATATATATATATATATATATATATATATTATAAGTAAAAAATACATATTATTTCAGGATAACTTATTTTAATAACTTTTTTAAACTGAAAAATAAATGTAACTGTGTTTCAGGTGTATTCCTTGTAGTACATTTATAATCAGAAATGGTGAATAGCTAAAAGTAGTACATTTACTACAGAGGTTAAGAGTAAAGTTACATGTGTAGATTTATTCAGGAGCAAATTTACCTTTGAGAATAGGTCACAAAATGTCTCCCTGTGATTGGTGAAATATATGTACCAGCAAAGTGTGCCCTCTATTACAAGTAAATACTGCCTTAACATCAATAGTGCAAATACCCACATTATCATGAAGGACATCTCAAGTATCAGCTTGAAATATTTTGTATATGCAGTGATTTGGTTCTAAACATCAGTGTATCATTTGTAAACTAATCACTGCCCCCCCAAATTCTAACTTTAATTTTTGTTAATGAGCAAATTTCATTTTCTTAAAATACACACACTTGTCCCCAAAATATCAACTTTTCTTTTTAACTTAACAAAGCAATTTCTTCCTGAATATCGGATTGCTAATTTCTACAAACATACTCATTCTGCCCTGAAAGATCACATAGTCATGTCCAGTGATTACACCAATTTTATCAACTAATGCTACTCTTTCATCTTTAAAAAATAAAGGCCCATTGGGGGCATGGCCAGCTGAGCACGACGTAAGATGTCTTTTGCAATAACTCCTTGCCACACGCCCTGAACTGTACTAATCCCAAGTAAAGTGAAGTAATTCAATTTCACTGCTCAACATTAAAAAATCTGACCCACTATCATCGTATATGAGAAAACGATTGCTGGACCTAGATTGATGGGGATCCAAATTGGTCTACAGCTGTAAGAACGGATCTAAGACGCTGACAGCCTTCAACTCATTGTATGGAGCAGAAGGGTGAAGCAGACCACAGAGAAGAGTGGCAGACCCACCCTTAATGAAAGCCAGCACTGATCAGAACATCAAATGACAATAGCACTCACCCACGGATGATCTGAGAGCTGAAATAATAATAATAATCATCATTCTGAGTTTCTAAAGCGCCTGGTTACACTTGCCAGTGTGTCCCCGTGCTATCAAAGGACTGAGCAGCAACCTGGGTTGATAGAATGGGGATAGCCCTGCGCCGGACAATTAAGGCTTCGGGAACAGGAGAGTTTTCAGCTCCTTCCGGAACACATCCTCCGAGGGCTCTACACGAAGCCTGAGTGGGAGGGTGTTCCATCTCCGTGCGGCTAAGGAACGGAAGGATCGCCCTCCCATTCTCGCCCTATTGATTCTAGGGACCGAGAGCAGGCCAGCACCCATTGAGCGCAGGAGCCGGGTGGGCTTGTAAGGAAGGAGCAGATTGTGCAGAAAGGCCGGAACCTTGCCATGAACGATCCTGTGACTGACACAGAGTGCTTTGAACTCTATACGTTCCTTGATGGGGAGCCAATGCAGTGTCTCCAAGGCCCTTTTAGAGGAGGCTCTCCTGGGTAGCTGCAGCACCAATCGCGCGGCTGCATTCTGGATATGCTGCAGTCTTAGGATGCAACTCGCGTTAGCTCCCAGGTAAAGAGCATTCCCATAGTCCAGCCTAGAGGTAACCAAGGCATGGACCAGGGCCCTTCTGGCAGACGCTGGGAGTAGGTCGAGTGTCCTTCTCAGACTGCGGAGGATTCCAAAACACGTCCCTGCGACACGCCGAGTGTGATAATCAAAGGACATTTTGGAATCAATCCACACGCCTAAGTTCTTCACATGATCCTTGGGGACAGGTAATGGGCCCAAAGCCTGAGGCCATCCGGCAGAGGTCCACACCGAGGGGGACTTGCCAACTATAAGCACCTCGGTTTTGTCCCCGTTCAGTCTGAGACAGTTGTTGCCCATCCATCCTGCCAGATCTTGAAGGCAGGATGCGAATCTGCTGGCTGCAAGCTCAGCTGGGTGCGACAAAGCCACAACCAGCTGCGTGTCATCAGCATAAGTCACCACCTCTATCCCATACTGCTCAGTAATAGCAGCCACCGGCGCTACGTACAAATTTAACAGGGTGGAGCTGAGACTGGAGCCCAGGGGAACTCCCTGCTTTAGGTCAAGAACCTCTGACCTATAAGCACCCTGTTCCACATAGAAGCTGCGGACATGGAGGAAAGATTCCAGCCATGACCAAGCCCTCCCAATCACTCCACTTTTCCTCAGACACTTTAGCAAGGTGTGACGGGCTACAGTGTCGAACGCGGCGCTGATATCGAGAAGAATCAGCGCTGCTGTCTGTCCCTCGTCTACGAGTTTCCTCAGTGCCTCTGTGGAAAAAAGGAGGGCAGATTCAGTGGAGTGATAGGCACGGAAAACGGCCTGGGAGGGATGGTAAAGCCTATGCGCTTCGATGTGAGCCGTCAGTTGATGGTTGAACAGTTTTTCGGCTACTTTAGAGAAGTAGGGGAGGAGGGAGATCGGGCGCAAATTACTAAGTTGAGTTATGCTAATTTGTGGCTTTTTCTTAAGTGGAAGTACAACAGCCTGCTTCCATGTATTCGGCACCCTGCCAGATTCAAATGACAGAGCTAAAAGGTGCTTGACATAGGGTGCCAATAGTTCCATACTGAGGAGGTCTTGCGGAGGTGTGGCTAACACTGGTAGAGTAGGGGCCCTGAGATAGTTGGTGCGATATTAGGACTGTGAGCTCTCAGGTGAAGGAGCAGTGGGATCCTACAACAAAGCACCACAATGGGGGATAAAATGTCTTCTGGAACATCTCAGCAAGTGATCTACTGCAGCTACACATTGAGCAGGACATCAAGTGCCAGATTATGAGTCTTGGTGGTCCTCGGACACCAGACTCGTGTTGAGGCGGCAGTAGCGGAACCAGCCACCTACCGCACCTGCAGTCTGACTGCCTGATTATGACTCAGGCAGTTGGACCGCACTAGGACCGCTGGCTCTGCCAGGGAACTGCCGTTCCCTGGTGTGAGAGTGGCGGTTAGAGGCCGCAATATGCTTGGCGAACCACCACGGTCCCGCCAAGCATATTATGGGTTTCTTATCAGCCAGGCTTTTCATGGCTGTTCCAAAGCCTGTAGGAGAGAAAATAAAGGGGGCACTCAGACATATGTGGATGCACACAGAGGGGCATAACATGTTCCCCCCTGTGTGCTTGCACAGAGGTTCCTGCACAGCATGGACTTTCAAGCCCATGCCGTGCAGGAACCTTATGAGGGCACTGCAGGGGGAACCGCCATGCCACCCATCCGCCAGACTATGAATAAGTCGCAATCTGGCAGGTGGACACAAATCTTTCAGTCCACAAAAGAAACCTTCTATAGCTACATCTTTTGCTGATATGTGCGTGTTTAACCACTTGGCTGCTAAGGGTGCTCGATGAGCTCCATTGACTTTCCATTGAAATCAATGGAAAGTCCATGACGAGTTACCCTTGTCATTAGCGCTGAAGGGGTTAATGAGCCAAAACAAATAAATATTTCATCTACTGACAAATAAGGAACCAGCCATACTATTCATCATAGAAAACCAGTTAGCAAACAATATGGCTCCAGAATTTCATGAAGTTGTCCCAGTTGGATATTGAGCAATTAAATACAACCAATATGGAAAGAAAGGAGGCGGGCTAGCTACTATCTTTTAGCATATCAGAACAGTTACCATGATGGAAGAGGTAACAATACAAGAGTTTGAAGCTCTTCTTAGTGGATGCAACCACAGCCCATTTTTACCAACAACTTCCTCTTGTCCTCTTGTTGTACAGACTCCCACCCAACAACGGATCCTTTACAGATGCCTCAACCAAATACAATCATATCAGGATAATCAAATACAACATACAAAAGATTGTCTCTTGACCGAACCACATAGCAGGGCATACATTACATCTCATCTTCTCCAACCTTGAACTAATCACTGTTCAACAAAATACATCAATCGCATGGAATGATCATCATATTATCACCTTCTCACTCAAGATCCCTAATAAGATATCAATGGAACCCCACCAACCACAACAATTTACAAACAATGGAAAAAAAGAAACATGCAAGAGTTGTAATCTTGCCTAACCACAATCAATCAGAGACAATAAGCTCAGTAGAAACACTCTATGATTTGATGTCTGCAGCCTTTAACATACTAATCCTAAAAAGAACTTCAAACTAGGTAATAAGAAAAAGGCTTCTTGGAAGAATGAAGAGTTGAAAAAGATAAAAAGACAAATCTCAACACTTCAACTGGGATGACTCCAATCCAAGAACCTTCAAAACATAATGCACCTTCACAGGCACAGCAGAAATGCCCATTGAAGGAACTGCATAAAATTCTATCAGAATTTTGCAATCCAATAATGTGTCAAATCTCCATCCAGCCTTTATAAGACGTCTCCAATAAGTTAGCAACACATAACTTAACCAAAGCAAACACACTGGATTCTCATCTAACAAACAATAGAAACAACTGCTTTCTTAATTTACAACCCAAAATAATCAGAGCAGAAAAACATTCTTCATTTACATCATCCTTTCAAGAATTTATGACCTCAGAATTTGAAGCCCTAGGAAAAGCCAGCAGCTCTACTGGCTCCCCATCAGACCCTTGCCCTCCACAAACGTTCAAAAAGATTCTTCTGTCAATAAAGCATAGCTACGTCCATCAGAAATATAAATAACTCATTAAGCACAGGAATTTTCTCATGGGTATTGAAAAAAGCTTTCATACACCCATACCTTAAAAACTATAATTTGGACCCAGAAGGCACTAACAACAACAGACCTTTTTCTGGATTCATATGGAGAGAGCAGCATTTCGCCAGATCTCGGAATCCATAGAAGAAAAGCAACTACTGTCATACTGACAAACAGGATTCCGGCCCGTAAAAGGGCCCGAATTAGCACTAATCCATAATTTGGGTATTGCACACCCAGGCCTATGCCACTGCCCCCACCAGCCGCATTTGCAATAAAAGCCTTGACAGCACAGAGCTCTACCTGGCCACCTACCACTACAACCCACCGCACGTCCTCATGGCGTCCATCCTGCCACTGGAGCCCTTCCCCATCACAGGGCCCGCCCATCCCAGGCAGCGCGATGGAAGGCGTGGGTTGAATGCCTAGAGACCTACTTCGAGGCTTCCGAAATTCCAGCGCCACGCAGACGTCTCATGCTTCTCCACCCAGGAGGGGCGACATCCACAAGCTTTCAAAGACTGTAGAGGAGGCAGGTACCCCGCAAAATTACACCTCCATGCGAGATGCCATCGTGGCACACTTTGAGCCATACGCCAACCCTGACTATGAGCGGTTTCTCCTCCGTCAATCACGGCAGCTGCCGAATGAGTCGGTGGACATCTTCTAAGCGCGACTGAGGGAGCTAGCCAGCATATGCACTCTCCCAGACAAAGATGATGAAGTCCAAGCCCAGTTTATTGACAGGTGCGCCTCTTCCAATTTGCATGAGCGCATCCTGCAAGAACACAACATGCCCCTGAGGGACATCTTGATGCTAGGGCGTTCCAAAGAGTTATCCAAAGTCTGGGCGGCCCACATGCAACCCTACTCCTCAACTCCCATCCAAGAAGAACCAATCAATGCCATGCAAACTGAGACGCATGGAAGCAGGCCGAAGTCCACCAAACCATCTCTACACCAGACCAAGCAAGTCCCACGGGAAACAACCATTGCAACACAGTCATTACAACGCACTACCTTTACAATGCAGTCATTACAACGCAGCTGCCTTTACATCGCATGCCATTACAACGCACACCATTACAACGCATGCCATTACAACGCATTATAAGGTAAGTTATGGGGATTTTTTTGTTTTAGGGTGGGTATGGGTTTTGGGGTACATGGGGATGGTATTTTTGACCCTACCCTATCCAACACTTACCCAACTGTTGCACTTACTGGAGTGGGAGCAGTAATTTTTACCCCTACACTATCCTACATTTACCCTACTGTTGCACTCATTTCAATATCATAAACTTTATTCGACAATTAAGTCATAAAAGCAATACATAAAATACACATTTCCCAGTAAAAATATCATTAAAATTTATACAATAAATATTTAAAAAAAGATTAAACTACAAGGGACTATTGTCGAATATCGAATATCGTGTATCCTTAAATATAAAATTCATACTGTTGCACTCACTGAAGTGGGAATAGTAATTTCTACCCCTACACTATCCAACACTTACCCTACTCTTGCCCTAAAAGCATTATGCGTTGTGATGGTATGCGTTGTAATGGTATGAGTTGTAATGGAATGCGTTGTAAATGTAGTTTCTACAAATGCGTTGTGATGGCATGTGTTGTGAAATCATGTGTTGTAATAGATTGCTGCGATGTAAAAAACCACATGCGTTGTAATTAATTGTTTGCGTTGTAATGTCATATTCAAGGCCCACAGAGTCGCACATGTGGGTGGTGCAGAGCCCCGTACCCCTACAACGGAACTTGCCCTGCGAACGGAAAAGCGTGCAGTGCGTGTGGTAAGAAGAACCACTTCTCCAAATTGTGCAGCTCCTCGCAAAGACAACGGCCCAAATGCCCACAGAAGCTAGTGCACGCAGAAGAACCGCACTCAGATGCCACATCAAGCTGCGACATGGACGAAGATGAAACAGCCACTGTCCATGTGGTGAGAACACCGGATATGCTCAAGGCTGCCCAGCAGACCGCACCGATGTGCAAGATTGGTGTAAAAGACCACCCCATCACCTCACTCATAGACACAGGAGCCACCATCAACCTTATGGCCGCAAACGTCTACCGTAGCCTGCCTAACCCGCCAGCACTTCGCAGCACTAATGTGCAAGTGTACGCTTTGGCAACCACTCACCGCTGAGGCTGTGTGGCGTCTTTCAAGCAGATCTCTCTCATGATGCCACCCATCAAATCGCAAAGGTTTACGTGTCGCAAGAAGGATCAGGATTTCTACTTAGCTGCTGCACAGCTCAGGACCACAACCTGATACAATTCGCGTTCGACGTGCACGCACACGACTGGGACCGCCTACTACCGGACTTTACACCGATATTCAATGGAATTGGGTGCTTGAAAGGACCAGCCATCCAGTTGCATATTGATAAGTCAGTAGCCCCGATAGAATCCAGGCAGAGAAGGATCGCTTTTCATCTCCACCAAAGGTGGAAGCTGAACTCCGACTCCTAGAGAAAGCCGGCTTCCTCGAACGGGTGCGAGGACCAACACCATGGGAGTCCCCCATAGTGGTAGCAAAGAATCCCAAACAGCCTGATGCCATATATATCTGTGTGGATATGAGAGTCCCGAATTTAGCAATGAAGTGGGAGCGCCACTTCACACCGACTGAAGACGACATCATCGGCGAGCTGAGAGGCTCCAAATGGTTCTCCAACATGGATCTCCAGTCTGGCTACCATCAAATACCATTACACCCAGACTCCCACCCCATTACCACCTTTTCAACTCACGCAGGGCTCTAGAGGTACACAAGGCTCAACTTCAGCCTCTCCACCGCCGCCAAAGTCTTCCAGAACTTTGTCAAAGGCGTCCTCCATGGCCTGCAAGGTGTACTCAATGTGAGCGATGATATCTTGGTGCATGCGCCCACGTTAGAAGAACATCTAACTCGCCTGCAGCCCGTTTTCTCACGTCTCACGTCTCAAAGAAAGCGGACTCACACTGAACTGGGAGAAGTGTGACTTCCTACGAACAAATATCAGCTTCTTCGGTTACCGCTTCTCTGAAAAGGGCATCAGCCCTGACCCGGACAAAGTGAAAGAAATTCAAGAAGCACCTGCCCCAACATCAGTGTCTGGAGCCTGCAGCTTCCTGGGCATGGTGACCTCCTGCAGACAGTTCAGACCTCACCGGCCCACTCAGACACCTGAACAAAGCAACCAGCCCGTGGGTGTGGTGACCCAACAAGAAGAATTGTTCCAACAAACCAAGGCTGCCCTATCCGCAGATACCACACTGGTGTACTTTGACTCCCGGAGAGAATCACAGCTCGTAGTGGATGCCAGCCCCACCGGCCTGGGTGCATTCCTAGCCCTGCAACAAGAATGTGGCGAACGGGATCTGGTGGCCTTAACTAGCCACACGCTCACACCAACAGAGCAGCGATACTCACAAATAGAGCGGGAAGGGATCGCAATCCTATGGGGCTGTCGACACTTCTACATCTACTTATATGGCCACCCCTTTACTGTCATCACCAACTATAAGCCTCTAATCTTGCTATTCCTCGGCTCCTCATCACGACCCCATCCAAGGATTGAGAAGGGGATCCTGCAACTGCAAGAATTCCAATTCGCCGTTGAGTTCCGGCCCTGCACCTAAATCCCAGCCGACTTCCTGTCCAGGAATGCCCGACCCATCACGCCCCGCAAAGCCGCAGAAGCTGTAGCCGCGGAAGATTATGTGAGGATGATCGTGGAAAGATCCAGGTCCCTTCCGATCTCCCTGGAAGATGTCATAGCGGCCACACAGCGCGATGACTGTTTACAGATCGCCATCCAAGCTGTCACCTCAGGAGACTGGAGGATGCTACAAAATTCAACACCATTCCACACAGAGACGGCCCAGTGGATCCTGAAGGCCCAATATCAAGTTCGCCAAGAGCTGTCTGTGACCAACGATGGCTATATCCTTAGAAGCCCGAGACTCGTGTTGCCTGAAGACCTTGCACAGAAAGCTGCACTCCTAGCACACGGAGCCCACCAAGGGGTCGTCAAGTTCAAGAACCGGCTCCGAAGCAAGGTCTGTTTCCCAGGCCTAGACCAAAAAGTGGAGGCGATCGTGCAACACTGTCCTGCATGCCTAGCCACCAGCCCACCAGATCGGCCAGTGGCAGTCATCACCGAAGCAGCTCCGAGTGTCCCATGGAAAGGAGTGTGCGCAGACTTCAGTGGTCTCCCCGGAGGGAAACACATACTAGTCGTGGTGGACGGCTACTTGCGTTACCCAGAGGTGGAGATAATAGCAACAACCTCTGCAGCAGAGGTGATTCCGAAGCTAGAAAAGCTCATAGCAACACACGGGCTTTTCACCAGCTTCGAACTGATAGACTACCTAGCATCCCACAATATCAAGCACCGTGGTTAACCTCTCAAGCCAATGTTGAGGTAGAGCACCTGATGAGAACCCTCAACAAAACGATCCAGATCGCATTAGCGGAGAGTCGCAACCTGGAACAGGCGTTATACCAGTTCTTAAGGGAATATCGGCTCACGTCGCACTGCACCACCGGCATATCTCCGAGCAAGCTATGCTTGGGCAGGCCTGTGACGGATACCATCCCGTAATACCCTCTGGGGGAATAAATGCCCAACTCTCCGAATCAAACAGACTCCCGCAGGGCCTGTAACAATGAAGAAGCTTCCCATAAAAGACATTCTCGAGATCACCCTGTCCTAGTGAGTGACCGAGTGCTAGTACAAGACCGCCATCCCGGAGGGAAGTTACGAATGCTGTTTGAAGTGGACCCGTGGGTAGTCGTGGAAGTTAAACGCACAAAAGTAACAGCTCAGCGAGGCCAACAGAGAGTAACACAAAACATATCTCAATTCAAGAAAGTCCCAGAGGACCTGAGGACCTGGGTTCGAGTCTCGGTAACGACGCTAAACAAAAACATCCTGTGATTCTGGGCAAATCACTTAATCTCCCTGTGCCTAACAAAAAATGAATGTGTGTCCTCATGTAACGTAACTGGTGCTATCTAAAGCGCTCTGATAACTGATTCGGTTCGGGTCTAGTTCGTGCTATATAAAACTCATTAAATAAATAAATTCCCTGTGGCTGGCCTATCAGGAGGGGCTGCTGCAACAAACACTCAGGGTACCAACAGGGAGTGTGACCTACCACAAGATCCAGATACCCTCTCTGAGAACTTATGTGCAACGCCCTCTCTCTGCACCTCCCGAGACTCGGAGCTTGGGCTTCAGCTGTGACAGTTCAGGAACCAGGGAAGGGGAACAACAGAAAATGCCCTCGCCGACACCCTCAGTGAGGGGCGGCCAAGGACAGTATGAGTTGCTGTCGCACCCGAAACCATCCCAGAAATATAAAGCTTTGTGTCGGCTAGCCCGAGGTGACCGACAAGCCTGCTGCTGCGAACAGGTACCGGAGTATCCTGTAATCAAGTAAGAGTATGCTATGATTATTGTATCTGAATAGGACTGCCATCTGAACTCGTTTAAGTTTTCAGTTATCCCTGTTGGGTTCTGTCGTTGAACTTCCTGGTGAAGGAGGAATGTTTTATTAGGACGTGGGCGAGTCCACTGCTCCTAAATGCACAGGGGGGAGTAGCCGTGACCCCCATGTGTATGACAAAAGTGGACTGGACTGGCGTATGCCAGAGGAGCGGTAAAAAAGTTAATAGAAAGTCTGGGGCTCAGTTATCTGGCCACTACCATACAGGCGACTGCGAGTGGTCAATGGTGTGCCTATGCAAAGGCCCAACAACGACCCCACAAGGGTCACAGCCAGGTCTGGACATGACGTCAGTCAAGATAACAGGCTCCAGACTATTATTGACTGGTAGCACATGGTCACTTCTCTATGCAAGTTATGAACAGTTTAAAACGACAAGCCCTCTGGTGGTTGGAGGGGAGCTCTATGGTAGATTCTTCCTCTCCATGACTGCCCCTGCCAGCTCCCAACTCCTCAACCCCCTTGTAGTGTCCTGGCCACACAGGACACGGACTCTGGTTCAGGGTTAACAGTAGCCCTTTATTCACGTCTTGCCCTCTTAACTATAACCTGCAACTGCCCTTCCCCGGGCATGACTCCTCCTCTTCCCTCGTCCCTCCCTCATCCCGCCTCCTCTGCCGAGGAGGTCTTAGTGCCCAATGTTTAATGTTAATGCATCATTACATCTCCCCCTTCTTAACAAATGAAATAATTCAGTATGCTTTGAACATATATCTAGAAAAACGTCACATAGTTACAGTTCTTCAATCAGACGACTCAGTCTCTTAATGGTTCGGCGGGGACGAACATGGACATCCAGACAGTCAGGTTCTCCTCCATCAGGGATCACTCTCGCTGGCTGGTTACTAGTTTCAGTCTCACTAGGTCTCGTTTCTCCATTGACGGGACCAGTCAGCAGTTCTTTCACTTTAGGACTGCACTTCTGAAAGTGCGCCACGTTCCGGGTGATTCTCTTCACATCATATTCACCAGTGATCATGGTTCCCTTTTGTTTGGTGACTACCAGTGGAGTTTCATGATAGCGACAATCTGTTTTCTTTTGCTGTTCTTGTTTTACTAGTACCCAATCACCTTCTTGAATCAAGGAAGGTGCAGCTCTTCGACGGTGATCCGCATATATCTTCATTTTGTCCTTTTTGAGTCGATCAGTGGCAGCTATGTCTTCTTGTTCAGAGTCTTGTGATACTGCTCCATCATTCCAGTCAATCATGGGTATTCTGGTGCGCACCGGCCGGCCCCGCATTAGAGTCGCGGGGCACTTACCGGTGGTGGAATGAGGCGTGTTTCTATAAGCTCGCAAGACTTCATTCAAAACCATTTGAGTGTTTTTCCGCGACAGTTCAGCTTGTTGAATGGCTCTCTTTAGTGTATACATAAATCTTTCAACCATGCCATTGGCCTGTGGCCACATAGGTGTAATCTTGCAATGCTTGAAATTTAGATGCGTGGCAAAATCCGTGAAATCTTGACTGTTGAACGGAGGTCCATTATCTGTTTTTACTATTTTGGGAATGCCCCAGGCAGCGAACACTTCATCCAAGACAGGTATTGTGCTGGACGCTTTTCTTGACGCAGTGAGTTGTGCAATAGGAAAGTGTGAATACTCATCCATGATAACCAGAATATATTGTCCGGATTTGAGTGGCCCAAAGAAGTCAACCGCAACATGCTGCCACACACCCTCCGGCAATCTTGACATTTGCAGCGGTGCAGGAGGATCAGGTCGACTGACTAATTGACATTGTGGACAGTCCTTCAGTGTGAGCTCTACCATTTGGTCTAGCACTGGGAACCAGACCCGTTCCCTCAGTGCTCTTTTGGTGGCTTCTATGCCTCTATGGCCTGCATGTGCCAGATTAATGATGCCTTGCCGTAAGTGTCTTGGGATAACTATTCGATTGTCTCGTAGGAGCAGGCCATTTGTGGCTACCAACAGTTCCTCCTTCACGTGCTTGAAAGCGGCAAGCTCATGTCTGTCAATTGAACTGTTAGGAGGGTTGACATCTAGGTGCCTCCAGTCATTGTTGCGTATGCGACGCTTTACGACTTGTAAAGTGACATTTCAAGAGTGGCATCCAGGATGGCTTCTAGCGGGACAGCTGGTGGTCGGGCCTGATCTACCACAAAACATACATATTCCACTGCCACAGATGGTCTACACTTGGTTGTCTCCTTGGGGTGTCTTGACATGTAGTCGGCAGGGTTTTCTGCTTTTCCGGGCTTGTGCACGATCGTGTACGTGTATTCTTGGAGGCGAAGACCCCAGCGTTCTACTCTCGGTGGCATCTTTGCTCTAGAGTTGCCAAAAATAGTAATGAGGGCCTGATGATCGGTGATTAGTGTGAAATGTTTTCCATATATAAATATGTGGAAATGCTCACAGGCCCACACAACAGCCAGGCTTTCTTTCTCGGGCTGAGAATATGCTTTCTCTGTCTCAGTCAGGCTTCTGCTGGCATAGGCAATTATGTATTGTTGGTCATTTTCAGAGTCATATTGAGCTAGAATGGCTCCTAGCCCCACGGGACTGGCGTCAACGGTGATCTCTGTCTTCTTCTTTGGATCAACGTAGGCCATGTTGTCAGCTGACTCCACAGCCGCTTTTATTTTGTTGAATGCCCGTTCACAGCCTGCCGACCATTGGAACGGGTGACCTTGCTTTGTGAGTTGTCTGAGGGGGTAGCTGATGGTTGCATAGTCCTGGATATAACGGGCACAGTAGCTGGCCATCCCTAAAAAAGAAGTGAACATCTCCTGCATCACATGGACTGGGGGTATCATTTAGAGCAGCCACTTTGTCTGGATCCGGTCTCATCCCCGCCTGTGAGAAGATATGGCCAAAAAACTTCAGCGTGGACTTGTGAAACTCACACTTTGCTTTGTTTAACGTGAGGTTGGCTTCCATTAATGCATGACAGACTCGTTCGAGGGCAGTGTCATGTTCTTGTGTCTTGGACCCATAAACCAGGATATCATCACTGTAATTCAGGGCATTAGGGGTGTGATGAATCATTTTTCGAATGGCTTCTTGAAAAATTTCAGCGGCAGAAGACACGCCAAAACTGAGTCTCTTGTACCTAAAGAGACCGATATGCGTTGAGAAAGTTGTAATGTACCGCGATTGTTCATGTAGCTCCAGTTGGTGGTAACCTTTATTAAGATTCAGTTTGGAGAATATCTTTGCCCCATTGAGTGATGCGATCATGTCACTGATATGTGGCCCAGGGTGTCTTTCCCTTTTAATGGCGGTATTGGGCGCCCTCATATCAACACACAGACGGACTTTGTCAGGTTCTCCCTTCTTCGGCACGACTACTACAGGTGAGACCCAGGGTGTAGGTCCATCTGTCCTTTCAATAATGTCAGCTTGAAGCAGATCTTGTAGTTCCTGTTCGACTGCTTGTTGGAGATGGAAAGGGATCCGTCTATGGTGTTGGGCTACTGGAGTTATTTGCTCATTGATGTGTAATCGAATCTGGCATTGAGACATCTTTCACAGGCCAGTAAATAACTTCAGAAATTTCTGAACCACGTCAAGTTCGTCATCCACCTTGTACAAAATGTCTACTAGCCTCAGCCGTTCAGCAGTCGGAAGACTCAGAAGGCAGTCAGCCTCTGGCCCTTTGATGACATGAATGTAAGCAGGAATGGTGCGATCTTGATACGTGAGATGCGTTGAGAATTTTCCCAAACAGGGGAGTGGCTTTTTGGACATCCAGGTGTAAACTCTCACATGAGCAGGGCTTAGCTGCGGTGGTGACTTCATCCTCTGATATTCCGCCACTGGTATGTAGTTGAAGGAGGCTCCACTGTCCATCACAAACTTTGTCCAGTGCGTGCCAATTTGAATGCTGAGCCGCGGATATTTCTTCAGTCGGTCGGGGTCATCAACCATGCATATATATTCATCACTGTCCTGCGAGATGGGAGACAGTGACCTTGATTCTTGAGAGGAGGGGCATCGGGATCGATAACTCCGGCGAGACTGGCAGCTAGAGTGGGATGATCCCGTTGACGATTCTCTGTGACCACGTACTGCTTTGACATGGTGATGCGTGTTCGATGGTCGAGACGACCTTTTGTGATCTCTCTGTTTGTCCATCCTGTAAGTTCCACATACGTTCTCGAAGTGGTTCTCCCCACCACACTTCCTGCATTTTTGACCCATAGCGGAGCATCCGTCGGGGTGGGGAAAGTCATAGCCACAGCGGTAGCATTTGAGAAGACGCTCGGTTCGTAGGTACTGTTGCATTCTGGACCGGGATGACCTTGGTTTGACCGGAGAATATCTGTGAGTGTTACAGGACTGAAGCCTGAAAGCTTGTTCACGCTTTTCACTTCTCCAGGCTTCCATATTTTTGGCATGTTCTTCAGCCTGATCATGCACCCGTGTCATCTCTTCGATTTCGTCCAGCGAGTAGCTTTTCTTTAGCAGTTTCCATTGCAGGGATTCAGACTGACAGCATTCGATAACTCTCAGACGAAGGGCATCCTCAGTCGAGAATTAATCAAATTCGCAATACCGTGCCAACCGTCTGAGACGTGTGATGAAGGTGCACATGGTCTCTCCTTTTTCTTGAGCAGCCAAGTTAAATGTGTATCTCTCATTATCAATGTTCCTTTTGTGCAATAATTTCCGATTCAACGCTTCACACACATCCGTATAAGATGCTACATCAGCTGCAGGTAGTTCCTTTATGATTTGGCCGACATCTTTTCCTATTAAGTTCTGTAGCGTTATCAGCTGTTGACCGGCCTCCGTCACGTGCGAGCCCTTCATGAAGTCTTCAAAATCTTCAAGCCACTCCTTCCAGCGAAGACCCATACCTCCTCCTGTTTCGAGAACCAAGGGTTCAGGTGGACGCAGAAACGACACTCCAAAGACACCCATCTGTCCCCAATTGGCTTGCACCGGACCCGCTTGACGACGTGGTGAGTTAGACATGGTGATGAAGTGGCCTATTATCAAGTCCGTCCGCCAGCTGAGACGACAGCTCCCTTTGTTGCTTCAGACAAAACACACTCCAAATCCTTACTAGACGTACTTGACTTGTGAAGGCTTTATTCAACCAATGCACAGGAGGGCACACCCCAGCTGCATTTGAAACTTCTCAGTTGGCTTTGACCAATGCTTGATGATTTTCCAGCTTTTTGGTTGAATTTATCAATGCTTAATGGATTTCTGGTTTTTCGTTGAACTTGCCAATGCTTGATTATTTTCCACTTGATCAGGTGACTTTAACAATGCTTGATGGATTTCAGGTTTTTTTAGTTGAATTTACCAATGCCTGATGATTTTCCACTTGATTAGTTGAATTTGTCAATGCTTGATGAATTGCAGGCTTTTTCGTTGTCTTTACCAATGCTTGATGAATTGCAGGTTTTTCAGTTACATTTACCAATGCTTGATGAGTTGCAGGATTTTCAGTTACATTTACCAATGCTTGATGCCTTGTTTAGACACTCGCCTAACTTCAAAATGGCCGCCGGGACTTCCTCGCAGGGAATTGGTGCAGGCGCCTGACTTAAAGATGGCCACCACAAACTCTTGCGCCCCACGAGATTTGGTCTTCTCTACACCGGCAGCAGCACCTCCAGCCACCGGACCTCCCCAGCAGCCGGCGAATGAAAAAGAACACTCACCCCTAGGTATTTGGCTCAGGAGCACGCGAATGGAGTGGGCTCCCAGATCGCTCCTCCACATGTAGCAACGCAGGACCTCCGCGATGCTTCGGCATCGGGGGGTCTTGCAACCGCCCCACACTCTACTCGCGCCGCTCCAACGCCGGGGGGGGCCTCTCACTACCCTTAAACCTTCGGCGAGCCATGCGCGACCGGGGTAGGCAACTGGATCACGATGCACTGATAAGAGCACGGTTGGGGTAGGATCCCGAACCGCTCCAGGGAACTCCTGTCCAGGTGCTCCACGCGCTCGTGCCGCCCTTTTTGGCAGCAGCACTCACAGGGCAAGCAGCCACGACGCATTGGCCACACAGGACACGGACTCTGGTTCAGGGTTAACAGTAGCTCTTTATTCACGTCTTGCCCTCTTAACGATAACCTAACGATAACGACTTACTTGCCAGCTGATCTACGCTGTTCCTTGCTGGGGTGTTTCTCTGAGCCCATTATCAGCCCGTTTTGCCACCACAACTAGAAGCGCTGCCCAGGGTCTCCTCCCGCCGCCGCAGCTCTACAACACCTGAGCGCGGCCGCAGTGGGGGGGAGACCTGCCTGCCTGCCTGGGGACTACAGGAGCCAGCAGCCTTAGCGGCCGGAAGCCGCCTTCAACCGCGCCAGGAGGAGCTTAAATTCCCGGCTACACTCCGCGTCGCGGGACGCGCGCGGCCGCAGCCGGGACGGGCCACCCCCCTTTTTGTTTCCGAGGAACCACCTACCGATAAAGCCATATCCCAAGGTACTGTATCTATTGAGATATAATTCCCTTGTTGCAAGTATTGTACTGGACAAACAGGAGGTGGCATTATTGATGTGACTAGGACTCTGTTGCTTTTCATTATATTTACAATCCGAGATTTCCATCTGCACAATGAGTAATCGCGGGAAAAAAGTAAAAATACCAGCCACACGATCGAATACCAAGCTGCAGGCTGCAGAATCCCAGCCCCTCCCCACTTTGACTGCAATTGACAAAATGCTGCAACAAACAATCGGTGTTGTGGCTACTGCCATTGAGAATACTGAGAGAAGGCTATCAATACCACCAACACTATTAACTCAAAATCAGGGAGGTGATATCTCAACCACCATGACTGACGCACTAGAGGCAAATTCATACTTGACATCATCGTATGTAGATTTGCCCTGTAGTCAGATACCCATTGAGACTTCTATAGATGCCCAGGATTCACCGATCATCTTGACCTCCCCCTCTCCTGTGATAACCCCAGACGCACGCAAACCACACCCCAGGAAAAAGAATGAAAACATTCCCAAAAAATTGGGCAAAAATAATTTGGCAAATCACAACCTGGTGACCCCGACTGCTAACCCATCGTTCCAGACACCTGGAATACCGTGCTGGGTCACCAATATGGTGGCCGACCTACAAGCATGCCTGGAACGGACTATCGTCACTCAACTTAAACCCTTTGTGTCGAAACTTGACAAACTTATCTACACTGTAAACAGCAAGAGTGTAGAGAAAATAGAGCCAGTCAAGCCACCGGGAAGTGCCATATCTTCTGGGGGTGACACCACCCTTAAAAACACCCTTAGAGGTGGGGTACCCGGGGGAAAAAATCCCATTACACAGACTAATAACGCAGTAGTTACACCAAACATTCAGAAGCAGGCACACGCTCCACCTCATCCTCTGCCCACTACCAATACTCACGACCAAGCATATCGAGTAGTGGGAAATCTGAAAATCCCCAGAGACAAAGCCACTCCAATGACTAATGAGGACGTAGAGGGGGGTAAATCCGGCTCATCGGAGAAAAGGAGAAAAGGAATATAACAACAAGAGCTATTCCCTACCAGCTACCAACAATAAATCTACACCCAGAAGCACAACCGTATGTGGTAGCACTTGCAGGAGTTCCATCTTTAAGTGAGGGGAATAGAGAAAGGGAGAATGAGTTAAAAAACAAGTGCATTCAATGGCTTAGTGTAAATAGACCCCTGCCATCAAACGTTTCAGGTGAAATACTGTCGGCTAGAAGAGTAGGATGGATTGGGAGGGGACCAAAGACAGTAGCAGGAGATGTCATAATTTTGAACTTTAGGGACACCTCTGCTGTAGAGTATATCTGCCACGCCCCACTTTATAGACTAAATACCCAAATATGTCCATTACATCTTTCATACTTCTACCCTACTCCTAGTTTGGAACCGTCCCACCCCAAAAGAGCATATTACAACAGGGGCTGTCAGCTTCCATCACACAGAATACCAAATGGGCGATTAACTAGGGAGGGTATGTTTTCGTGCAGTCCCCTCTTTCCGCTCCAACCACATTGGAATAGGTTTAGTGTGCTGGAAGAGGTGGACTGACTAAGTTCTAAGGGAAACCTTCCTCCTCAAGATACTATTGAAACCCCTAGAAGGGCAGGGGTAACAGAGGAAAATGAGCAATCATCCATCCCTAGGGAGGAGTTAATAATCCACTCTTCTTCTAGGGAGAAGATTAGTGATAAGGGGAACAAGGAAATAAATGTTCCTGAAAAAATAGTAGAAGGTTGTCTAAAACTGGTTTCCTGGAACATAACAGGGCTAAAAAATAAATTGCTCACTCCGGAATGGGCCGCCTTTATGGCAACACATGACATCTGCCTGATGCAAGAGACCTGGGCACTGGAGGAGGGCACAAGCTCGACCTTCGCAACCTACGATGTTCTGGCAGTGTCTACAGGCAAAGGTCGCCCATCGGGGGGGTTATCAATTTGGATAGGCTCTCATTTGGGAATCCAGGCGACTCAAATTCCAACAAATTCCCGGGATATCCAGTGCGTTCTGCTAAAACCTCCAAGCAAACCCCAAGTAGCCATAATAAACATATACTCGAGGCCATCTAAGAATGGGCAAGAGTCGAACACAATTAAAGCCCTTAATTCCTTTATCCTTGCATTAGACCGCTCCATTGCAATAATTCTCGGCGGTGATTTTAATTGCCAATTTGAACCCTGGCGTTGGGTGAACAAGATGAAGTGGATGCATTGTGGCACATACTCGAGCCTAATATCACTTCCGTCAGGGCATGGACCTCGTTAGCGCTACAAATAAAATCTATCACTCTTGCAACGTCCTTGCGGGCGTGCAATGGAAGAATGGATCCCGACCGCCCAGGCACAGCCACGTTTAATAGGGCAAACAAGGTTTCCATCATTGACTATGTTATGGTGGAAGCGAAAAATTGGGATAAGCTGACGGAATTTAGGGTTGTGCAAATGCATGATAGCGACCACAATGCCTTGGTTTTAACTTTTAAACCCGGGTCTTTTGGTCTGACAAACCCTGTCCCTAACCCCGACATAGAGCCCCCTCCGATTATGGTGTCTAATAATAGAAGGAGGGTCAAATGGCCTCACTTAGTAGAGTCACCCTCACAGCTTGCAAAAATATATCAGATTGCAATTCCTTTTATAACTCAGATGGGTGACTCGACTACTGGGCAGTATGCAGTAGATATACATAGGCAGCTAGCAGTGGCATTGGAGGAAGTGTTTTACCCTGTAAGTAGGTGTAAGCGGCGCATTCCTAAGACGCATCCCTGGTTTGATGATGCCTGCAAGAAATTAAAACAGGAGCTCCTTGCGGCAATCTAATCCAAAGACAAAGTAAACCTCAGGGCAATTAGATTGTCCTATAAAAAAGAGATCATCAGGGGTAAGAGAGAGTGGGAGGAAGCTAGGTGGGAAGAACTGAGAGGCGCCCTCCTGGCAAAGGATTCCAAATTATTTTGGGCAATAGTAAGCTCTGGCGCAAGAGAGGGAGGAGAAATTCTCCTACCAAATATCGCCCCATCAGTTTGGGAGGCTCACTTTGCAGCGCTTTACACAAGTCCCGAGACTGGCACCCTTGAACATATAAACAGGGCCCGGATACCAGAGTCAGACATTGCCCCTGGGACTCTATTGGCTACAGACCTCTCGCATGATTGTCGACTGCGGGGGACCTTGGGCTTGGACTACCAGATGGGCCAGTGGGACACTGGGGAGAGGATGGGCTCTGGAAACATTGAGAGCATCTCACTCAAGGAAGTGGAATCTGCGGTTGCCAGGCTGCTCCCAAACAAAGCCCCAGGTCTCGATAGGTTACCAGGCGACCTTTTCCGATCCCAGCCAAAAATATGGGCACCGTACCTTGTTGTATTGTTCAATGTGGTCCTCAGGGGAGCTAAGCTCCCAGATTCCTGGGCGGGCGCTGAAATCGTCCCCATTTTTAAAAAGGGATGCCCTTTAGTTCCATCGAACTACAGACCGATTAGTCTCCTGGATACTACCCAGAAACTAATGGGCCGCATCCTTCTGGACAGAATATCTGGATGGATGGAGGAGTTTGAAATATTAACCACCCTCCAGGCCAGTTTTAGATCTGGAATCTCGACCCTGGACCAAATTTTTAGGCTGCAGGTCCTTTTCTGGAAGTCAGTAAAAGTAGAGGGTGGCAGCCTTTACCTTGTCTTCATAGACCTGCGGGCCGCTTTCGACCTTGTGCCCAGGGAGAGCCCATGGAGGGTCTTGAAAGAATTTGGCCTCCCGTCCTATCTACTAGATGTCCTGAAGCGTTTCCATGCAGGGAACTATGCCGGGGTGAGGTGTGGGAAGAACGGAAGATTATCAGCACGTTTCCCCGTAACTAGAGGTGTTCGGCAGGGCTGCGCCCTGGCCCCCACGCTCTTCAGTCTTTACATCAATGGTTTGGTGGGGGAGTTAGCTAGAGTCAGGGATAGCGATGCCCCGTGGTTGGCTACAGGTCTGGTGCCCGCCCTGATGTTCGCAGACGATACTCTGTTGTTGTCGCGAACATCAACGGGCATCCAGCGGGTTCTGGACGGGTTTGTTTCTTTTTGCGCCTCGAGGTGCCTGGAGATCAACTTGGAGAAGACCAAGTTCATGATCTTCGGTCCCCCGAGGCGCACCCGGCCGAGCCCCATGCTAAATGGTACCCCGCTTGAACGGGTGAGAACCTTTGTTTACCTGGGTGTCACCCTGACTGAAGATTTTGGTTGGGGTTCTCAGGTATCTAAATCCACCCTGAGGCTTTCGCAGATCGTAGGGGGCATAGGCAAGTTTAAAAAAACAACCCAATTCAAGCCAGTTACCCCTCCCCTTGAGAGTTATGGTGCCCAAGCTAGGCCAACAGTGATGTATGCCGCAGAACTCTGGGGTTATACGAACACGCAAAGCCTCCTCAAGGTGGAGCAGGCCTTCATGAGGAACTTGGTGGGTCTTCCCCAGAGTACCCCGCTCATACCCCTGAGATTAGACCTAGGTCTAGAGCCCATTACAGAACTGTTAGCTGCTCGACCTCTCCTGTATTGGAGAAGGCTCTGGACAGTACCGGAGTTAGTGGACTATAGAGCCGAATTCTCTGTAGTTTGGGAGCAGCTGAAGAGCAAGAATATACCTTGGTTATCACACATCAAAGCCCTTGCACACAACATTGGCCTCCCCCAATTATGGGAGACCCCGGAGGTGAGCTGCCCAGCGGTACCGAGAAAAGAGCTGTTGGCCTCTTTGAGACATTACAACATAAGTTTGCTATACAGCTCGACAACCATGGGCAGGCTGACTACAGAATTTTTGCAGGTGAAACTCGCACCCAAGAGGGAGGAATTTTTGGACCTAATACAGCCTTTACTAGCAAGGAAATTGTACACCCAATTAAGACATGGCAGTCTGCCTATCGGGGCATTGACTTGTACATGGGCTGGACGAGACGATGGAATCTGCCCAGCCTGCAAAAACAGTAAAGAAGACATTGTCCATGTTTTGTTCTTCTGCCCAGCCTATAGTAAATTACGGAGATGCTGGTTGGCACCGTTGTGCAGAAATTTGGGACTGAAACAATGTGCACAAGCCTGAAGAATCCTAAGACATGACACCTCCCCTCTTATTGTGCTCTCTGTTTCCCGCTACCTACATAGTATGCGGCGTAGAAGGTCCATCCTGATTAACTGTGATAAACTCTGTTGATCGCTACCTCTTTCTCTTTTGATAACTTATTGTTTAATAATTTTTTAACTTAATGTTTTTAACTATTTATGTATTTTAGCTGTACTTTTATGGTCCATGACCGAAATAAAGTTATCAAAATGAAATGATAACCTGCAACTGATCTTCCCCGGGCATTGCTCCTCCTCTTCCCTCGTCCCTCCCTCATCCCGCCTCCTCTGCCGAAGAGGTCTTAGTGCCCAATGTTTAATGTTAATGCATCATTACACCCCTCACCTCACCACCGGGGCTCACAACTCCCTCAATGGTAAGTATAATGGCACCAGGTTGAATAAAGAAATGTTACTGCTGGGTGGGAGACCGTGGTCTCATTTTCCTGGGGAAGGGTTTTGAAAATGTTTCATTGTGTGGATTTGTTTAGGCCCTAGAGGTCCGCCTTCTAATGGCAGATTACATATAATGATCTACAGTTGTGAGGGGTGGAGGAATGGATGTGAGGGGAGGGAGATTTTGGGTTTGCTGTTTCTCCTGATAGAAACCTGACAATTATGTGTAATGATCATGGTGAGGCAGATGTAACTTAGAGACATTTATTAAGTAGAAATGTAGCATATCATCCCACAGGCTGCCGAACGTCGTCAGCCACGACCGTCTCATAAACCTGCCCAACTGTCAGCTCACGAGGCGCTCGCGACCCGCTCCGGGTAGAATCTCAAGAGCCAATGACACCATACAATGTCCGCGCGGGAGGATACTCACGCGAGGCAGATACTACTTTATGTATAATGTAGCTTCTGCATGCCAGGAGTGTACGTTTCTGACTTGCAATGTCTGTGACATGAACAATGCCACCAATCCCTGTGAGATTCACCTGCACCTGAAAAGATGCAAAGTGTAAGGGGCCTCTTAAAAGAAACAAGTCTTACCTGGGATAAGGGTGGTAGGTTCCAGAAGACTTTAAGCGGTCACATTCACGCCACCATACTCTCATTCTATGCCAGGGGAGCACTTGTCTGGGTAGGTCCAGGAATTCCATTCCTATTGCACACCCCACATATAAACAGCAAAGGATAGGTTGCTGTGTTAGCTGGCAGACTAGATGGTGAGGATGTTCTATTAGCAAATGCCCACGCTCTGAAGGCTGATCAGCATAAATGATACATGCTGTCATCGTCTACACTGGCCAAGTACCCACACTTATTAATGATACGAGGTGGAGACAGTTCCGGTTTACCAGTAGGCACCGGCCAATGGGCCCCACTCTTTTCCGGGCCCGCGACAACGGGTCAAAATAATATTGTTTGATCTTGAAAGAAAATTGCAATCAAGCTGTCTTAAATTGCATACAATCAATTTTTGTTTAATAACAATAATTGTTAATGTTTAGTTTTGTGTGATAAAATTAGTTTATTAAAATTGCTGGTTGGTAAAATTAAAAATGTATTAGGAGATAATTTGAGAGAGGGCCCAGAAAATTTCGACTGCCAAGTGGCCTCCAATCCGGCACTGGGTGGAGATTACAATGGGTTCTGCAAACACCTTTGACCTTAGTCTGGAGGCATGGAGAAGACAGTATAAGATGCTGTGAGAAACTCTTAATAAGACTACTAAGCAATATGAAGAAGGCAGCCTTCCGGCTAGCAGTGTTGGTATTTTATGACTATTTGTTCTTTGCACTTTATGTGCCCAGTTTGCATTAACTCCCCAGCATTTTCGTATGGGAAAACCAGGAGCTGCACTCTCCTTTCACCTCTCCTCGGCCATCATGCTAAGCTATTGGTCTGTAAAAGCCCCTGAACAAGGCAGCCATTATTTTTTATGATGTATAATTTTATCATCAACTTTAATTTATTTTAAAATTTCAATGTTTGCA
This sequence comes from Lissotriton helveticus, assembly GCF_964261635.1. NCBI lineage: Eukaryota > Metazoa > Chordata > Amphibia > Caudata > Salamandridae > Lissotriton > Lissotriton helveticus. Next base: position 466,339,471 of record NC_136073.1, on the reverse strand, counting down.
CTGTGTTGTAAAAATGGTTATGGTTTTAATCAATTAAAATAGACATAGTTTGACTTTGTGGTCTGCAATGTAGGTTTACATAGATCCAACCCCAGTTCATTCTCTTCCCACTGTGCGGACATCCTAGCCAATGCGCAATCCCTCCTATATCCATCAAAAACACAGACTGTGTACTTGTGCAAAACCCTATCTGATCACAACCTTCAATTAATGAGCAGTGACTGGGCTAGGATGAAGGCCAATGCACATTCATGCCACCTGCATCTTCAACCATTAGCTGACCTAACATTTAAGAGTTTGATAGAGAATGAGATAAAAGACTATTTTGACAAGAATAGTGGGTAAGTGACTGTCCCATTGAGTGTGAGGCCTTTAAGGTAGTGATATGGGGCCCTGCAACAGACCTTCTTGAGGTACAAGTAAGGACGTAGAGAAATAGTTGTTGACTCCGGAGTCACAGCTCTGGCAGCTAAAGTTGGCCACTGAGTGTGACCCCATAAAGAAGGGGCAACTACTTTGGCTAGGGAACTACATACCTTATTATTGGAGAAACTGTGATGTTTAGATTACAGGGCCTCCGTTGTTAGGAAGTGGGCAGGAAGGGAAAAGGCCCGAAGGCTTGTGGTGTGGTTGATTGGGTCATACAGGGATTGGACCCCATTAAAATCATTTGAATTGGGACTGGAGAGATGGCTTACACCCAAGAGGAGATCAACCAGTCATTTTTGAAGTACTAGACAGATCTCTAAACTGAAAGAGGGAGTAAAAGAACAAGGGCTACTACATGATCTTGATGTCGCTGGCTTTACCACCATATCTTAGACATAAGCGGGAGCACTGGAGGAACCATTACAAGTTTATGAGGTGAAAAAAGCAATAACTGATTTGGCTCGGGGTAAGACCCTCAGCCTGGATGGGATGCCTGTAGAAAAGTATGCAACTTATATTGACCTGATAGCTCCCAAACTATACAGTGGTTTTAGCAAAGTGGGTACTGCCTGTTCTACCAGGGAAGCACTGATAGTTTACCTGTCCAGTGAGCACCCTTCCGAGGGGGAGTCTTACAGAACTCTATCAATGCTGAACACTGATGATAGCATCTTCAGTAAAGTTGTAGCTAACAGAAGGCTAGACCTTTTGCAATAAATTGTTCACTATGACCAGAGTGGTTGTGTACCTGTCGTGATATCAAACAAAATATTAGTTGTTGTTCCATGTTCCTGAAGGAGCACCTCAGCCATTCCCACTCTCAGCTGTAGTGACAATAGAGTCATTTCACTGCTGCCAATGAGTGAGACTGCTCTGGTGACGTGTGGAGGAGGAGGAGCAAGCTGAGAGCATGCGAGTGAGCAAGCAAGCCAAGACCGCGGACCGCGGACCACAGCGGGGCAAGACGCCGGGAGACACCCGAAGCCGGGTGCCGGGGTGCTAGGTGCCGTGGAACTGTCACAACCACAGGCCGCTACTGCTAAGAGGGTGAGAGGTGGGTTGGCTGCCGTTAGCGGGAGGCGGCTCCCGCGGACAGGCACCGGCTCCGTGCTGCCCCCACCCCCGCCTGGCCGTCTCTCACTCCGGTTTGGGCTGTGGACTGGGCTGGGCTCCCTAAGCTCTTGGCAGCCAGCCGGTTCCGCGAACCAACTCGTGCCCCATCCCACCTCAACTACCCTGCCCTCCCGCAGGATCGGAGCTGCCGGGAGAGAGCAGAGATCAGAGAGTGGCGGTGCGTAGGCTTCTAGCCTCCAGGCAAGCCCCCAGGTGATCCTCCAGGGACAAGCTTGTGCGTGTGCCTCGAAGTGGAGTGAGCAGAGTACAGGTGTCGTGTTTTGGCAGCTCCTGAGTTAGCGTTTAGCTCAGCTACACGACCTTTTCCGTTAACTTGACCAAAATGTACGGGGGCCATTTTGAATCCTTCCGACTTCCATTTTGTATGAACACGCTGCCTCGTGGTCAGCGTGCCCCTTTGTCCTTTCTCGATACCCATGGTCATTTATTCTGCTCGGCAACAGGCTATTTTTAGTACTGGTCAAGCGTACATGCGCACTATGCATCGACTGGTCATTCTCTAGGAATGTTAGCACAAACTGACCAGTGCTATTAATCTCCTCCCACATGCTGGCTGTGTTCCAAAAATGACCTTATATGTACCTAAAGTGTGTAACTTGTAACCGCCTATCTTTTTATTGTCATTAAACTGTATAAAAGAGGTCGCGCACCGATGTTCGGTGTGCTACTTCTTACATTGCCGAAGGGTGCTGTAGGAATGTACCACCACCCCATGGGGTCTTAATAAACTTGTCTTTTGCATTTTCCAGTGTCCGTGCCAACTTCTATACTAAGGTGTTCGAGAGTTTAGCAGAATATGTAGGCCTGATTGAACCCAACAGGAGGAAAAAACATGAAGGGGGTGTTCCCTTAAATAACAAGGATCAAAGTTTAACTAATATCAGCAGTATACCACACACCACAAAAAGAATAAATTTATTCAAAAAAAGTTTTTAATTTTCATTTTTATATATATATAAATATATAAATAATCGACAAACCGTATCGCTGGAAGGTGAAGGAGTTACCCGGTTTTCTTCGATCCAGGACACCATTTATACTTGTACCGCCGGGCCGTTTCAGGCCCCGTATTCCCCGGGTTTGAAGTTTTTCCATATCGTGACGTCTCCCGTCTTCGTCTCACCGCAATCAAAGGACTGCTCATTTCTTTTGCATTGAGGTTGTTTTTCATTGTTGGCTCCGGTGCGACTTCCTGTACTGTATCAGTGCTTGTTATTCCTTTTGAGATACCTGGAATATTTCCGTTGAATTGCTTTTAAACCTGGTTCCCTCTTATACCTGGATCCCCTGTGGGCCTATCCTAAAGTGCGAAATTTCTGACCGGTGGAACCTTGGGAATGCGATCCACGTTTTCATGAGTTTACAATCTGCTGACCTTTTTACATACTTAAAGGGGCCCCGTTATTGTAGGGTATTTAGAATACCCACCCACAGCCTTGCTGCTACTAGGACCGCTTCTCAGGACCGTGTCACAGACATTATCTATTCTGTCTGTCTGTGCAATATCTCAAGTGCGCCCTGATGAAGGAAGCCTCTATTGGCACTTGTCCGAAACGCGCGTCGGCGTTTTTCTTGTCCTTGTGTGTAGTGATATGGATGTGAATGTCTGTGTATGAATTTGACTGTATAAAAGGGATGTTTGGATGTACGAGTGGATCTAATTGTTGCCTTGTTTGAAGTGTCACTGCGTGTCCTAGGTTTTAGACTGTTTTTGCATGTTTTTGATTATGTATATTCTTCCGAAATGCTTTGTACTGCTCAAATGTAATTACTCTATTTATTATAAAAAATCATGTTGATATCTATATATATATATATATATAAAAATGAAAATTAAAAACTTTTTTTGAATAAATTTATTCTTTTTGTGGTGTGTGGTATACTGCTGATATTAGTTAAACTTTGATCCTTGTTATTTAAGGGAACACCCCCTTCATGTTTTTTCCTCTTGTTCTCGCCCTGGCGGGTTGTTCCCCAATTGTAGTTTTTTCTTAGATTCAGGGTCCCTCCTCTGTTTTACAACTGATTGAACCCAACACCACAATTGGCGACCACGAAGGGACTCATCGGTGACTCGGATGCCCGAAGGAGAGGTCGCGACGAAGGTTTGGAAACTCGCCATGGAAGCGATCGCTGCCATTGAGTGACCCGAGTCTTGGTATCCACGGTGTTTCTTTCCTTCCTTCTGATCTGACCTTCCAGGTGGCGCCGGTCCTCGACTGAGATTCCGATCTTGGATTGTCGTGTAGTGCCGTTTTGGCTGATTCGATCACAGAACTTGGCAGATGGATCTTGGACGTTTGAAGATATTCGGTAAGCTTCTGATTGGTGAGGTAGTCTATTGACACTCACTATGGCTTTTTGAATTTGAATTTGTTGAAGAGATGTTGTAAGCTTCTGATTGGTGAGGTAGTCTATTGACACTTACTATGGCTTTTTGAATTTGAATTTGAATTTGTTGAGTTAGCTAACATTTGAATCTTTGAATTTGATTTATATGTGGAGTGCACCTCACATAGGCAGGCATGTAGGGATATTTCTCTAATTTATTTGATTTGAACGGCACACCGTGTATGAAGCACATTAAGTGCCATTTTATGTAGTATCGCGTTTCCGTGGTACTTTTGAACATGCCTGTTTTCAGCACGCTCCGAAGGATGTGCTGCTTTGAGAATGGTACCAATTATCGATTAAATAAATCACAGCCGGCTCCCCCAGAGGGGACTCCTAATCGTGAGATGTATGTAAAATTTGGCATTCCGCCAATAATGTACAGCACATTATGGCACAAATACAGCAAAGCTGATCGTGAATTACAGTGGCCACTACATGGGTCATTTGATTTACGAAAGGTTCAGTATGTGGAGCAGTGTTTGTTTCAGCGAAGGTCTAGACAAGATATGTTTGATTGTGTGCGTATGTGGGAGAAAGAGGTGCGTGAACGAATGAAGCGTGAGGAAGCCTTGGCGGAGAAGGTGCAGCGAAAGGCTGCACGTGACAAAGCTTTACAGCTACAGGAGAAGGAGTTGCAGGAACAGAAAGAGAGGGAGACTCGGGAACATAATTTACAGGTTAATGGTCAGTTTCCCATCCGGCGTCCTCTTTATCCGGTCCTTACTAATGAAACAGATGATTTTTCATTACTAGATCGTTGTCCGCCTCCGTACGTCGCACCTACGGCTCCGAACAAGGATGCGGATGAGGACGACCAGAATACACAGCGTACAAGGTTACATGCGGAACGAACTGCGGAATTGCGTTCGTTTGCACGAAAGTTAAATATTAATACTGTCACTGTTTCTGAAATTAGTAAGCAAATGGAACAATGGTCTGATCAGGAGCGAATGTATTTCTTAGATCATTTTGGAGATGAGGTTGTTGAACGTTTTAGAAAATATTCTCCAGAGTTAGAACCCAAGGAGATATCCAAGGGTCGCGATAATTTTCGTAAAGGTCTCTTTGTTCTTTCAGATGTGGATGAATTTTTCAAACGTTTGGTTCAGCTACGGAATGAGGCGACACGACTACGGGAGTTGGAAAGGTCATCGGGTCCGCCTGCGTCCGGATCGACGGAGATATCCAAAGAATGCTCTATCTTTGGAACAGATAAGACCGCCGCGATTAATATTAGACCTATGCGAGAAGCTGCGCCTTTGTATGTCCCCCATAAAGGGGATGGCACAGATGATGATAAAACATCTAAAGACGCCAAGGGGTATTTTGTGTATAACTGGGTTTATACGCCCTGGAATAGAGCAGATGTTATGGCACTTAAGAATGCTTTGCCTGATCCTCGTAAAAACCCAGCGGCTTTCTATGAAAGTGTTGAAAGTGCAATTTCATCGTGTATTATGACGTTAGTTGATATTGATCTGTTTTTTGGACTAATATTGCCCCCTGATATGTGGAGAGTGATTCGTAAGTTTGATGATTCCACGACTCTTGGGGCAGGTTGGAAAGATATAGTTCAAGTTGACTTAGACAGGGAACCAGCATGTAAGCCTTGTCAATTAATATTGGACCTTCCAGGGTGCATACTAAATAAATTAAAAACGCTTGTTCCCGCTAAAAAGATTGATTGGACCATATTAGCCTCTTGTAAACAGAAAACGGATGAATCGGTTGCAGATTTCTTTTCTCGCTTTGAGGAAGCGTTCCATGATTACAGTGGACAATCATTGACAGAAGATACAGGCAGACATTTATTCGTTGACAAATATGTGGCTAATCTCCTACCGGAGATTGCAAAAAGATTAAAAGCGAGTGAAAGTTCGTGGACCACGGCAACCCCTGCTTCTTTATTGACTATGGCTCAATATTATGAACGACAGGAATCGGAAGCAAAGGAAAGTAGTGATAAGAAAGTGAAGGATTTGAAGACGAAGGTAATGTTGGCTCAGGTCCAGGCTACGAGGGGAAACAATCGAGGGGGACGAGGATTGTATAATAACGCTCCTCCTCCTCGTTCCGACATATCTGTGAATCAGTGTGCATACTGTAAACAGTTTGGACATTGGATTGCAGATTGTCCATTGTTTCGGGAACAGCATAATTGGAGGGGACGAGGAAGTGGTAGGTCCAGGAATAATTATGGAGGACCGAGAGGTTATGGGACAAATGATCGAGGAGGTTATGGGACGAATGATCGTGGAGGACATGGAGCAAGGGGTCGTGGTCAGACACATTATAATACATTCGATAATCGCAATCAATATCAGATAAGTGAGGGTGGCTCTGTTGAACAACGTGATGAGCGCTATGCATAGGATTGCGTAGGATGGGGTGTGGAATCGGTTGAGGTACCAGTTGATCAAAGGGGTCCATACATAGAGGCACATGTCTTGGGGTCCACTGATCAATTTTTGGTCGATACAGGAGCTACTCGTAGCGCTTTGTCCAAACACTTGGTTCCAAGGGCTCCCCTGTCTGGCGAGGTAATTACAGCTATAGGGTTCGATGGAACACCTACTTCTAGCCCACTGTCTCAACCCGTTACATTTCATGTTGATAAATTTGCTGCCCCTTGTCCCTTTTTACTGTCACCGAATACACCAGATAATATTATAGGACTTGATATGTTAAAACATTTTCGAGCTACTATTCGCTGTGCCCCGGAAGGAGTGCGAGTTGTGTTGAACGAAAATTATCCAGAAGTTGAGCGAGTGTGTCTTCTCCATGAATCTGAAGTATTAGCCTCCCTACCAAAAACATTGTGGGCCACTTCTGATACTGATGTAGGACAGATGAGTATTCCCCCAGTACATATTACGGTAAAGGAGGGAGTATCTCTGCCACGTGTCCCACAATATAAAATTTCGAGGGAAGGTGAAATTGCTTTGATACACATTGTGAATGATTTGATTTTGGCAGGAGTAGTTGAGGAAGTTCCCTACAATGTTTGCAACAGCCCAATTTTACCGATCCTTACAAGAGATACAGATGCTAAGGTTTACCGTTTTATTATTGATTTGAGGGAAATCAACAAGATAGTAGTGCCTCAGTACCCGGTGGTGTCTGACATCACCACGTTGCTTACGTTGGTTCCACCGACGGCAACTACTTTTACAGTTCTCGATTTGAAAAACGCTTTTTTCTCGATTCCTGTACATCCCGATAGTCGATATCTCTTTGGATTTACATTAAATAATAAATCGTATAGATTTTGTCGAATTCCTCAGGGCTATACAGAAAGTCCTAGCATCTTTAGTCAGGCCTTGAGGAGACAGCTTGATTCCTTTGAATTGCAGGATGGAGTGGCTCTTATACAGTATGTGGATGACATCTTACTTGCAGCAGATACGCAGGAACAGTGTAAGAAAAGTACCTTTTCCTTGCTTTCCTTCTTAGCCAAAAACAATCATAAGGTTTCGAAGAAGAAGTTACAGTATTGTAGACCAAAGGTGACCTACCTCGGTCATCTTTTGTCTAAGGAGGGCCGTGCATTAACACCAGATCGAATTCAAGCAGTGTTAGATACACCAGTTCCCCGCACTCAGAAGGATGTTCGTGCCTTCATAGGTTTGACGTCTTTCTGTAGGCAATGGATATTGGGTTTTTCTCACATTGTTAAGCCTTTGTTAGCATTGCTGTCCAAAGATACACCGATTCCCATTGAATGGACAAATGAATGTCAGAATGCTTTTGAACAATTGAGACAGGCTCTCTGTTCTGCACCAGTGTTAGGTACACCTGACTATACGAAGATCTTCACATTGTATGTACACGAGAAGGATGGGTGCGCATTGTCAGTTTTAGTGCAGACACACGGAGACAAACAGAGACCCTGTGCATACTTCTCGGCGGTACTCGACCCTGTGGCTCGAGGATTGCCTGGATGTTTTCGAGCAGTTGCAGCAACAGCAGTAGCAATACGACAAAGTGAAGGAATAGTTTTGTCACACAAATTGTTGGTGTTAGTTCCCCATGCGGTAGATGCGTTGTTGAATCAAACGAAAACACAGCATCTAACCAGTGCCCGTCTAACAGGATATGAGCTAACGTTGTTGGCGCCGCACATCACACTAAAACGATGTGCGACACTGAATCCTGCTACTTTACTGCCAAATCCTGTTGCTGAGACCCAGAAGGAAGAACAACATGATTGTGTTTTTCTGACTGAGGAACAGACAAAGGGTCGTATCGATTTACAGGATACACCATTTCCAGATGTAGATGGGGAGCTGTGGATCGATGGATCGTGTGTGAAGTTACCAGATGGCACGACTTCCGCAGCTTATGCGATCACGACACTTAAGACAGTGGTAGAAGCAGCACGGATACCCCAGAAATCGGCCCAAGCAGCTGAATTGATAGCCTTAACGAAAGCATGTGAGTTAAGTGCTGGGCTATGTGTGAACATTTACACGGATAGTCGTTACGCTTTTGGAGTAGTGCATGATTTTGGCCTACTCTGGAAGGAACGAGGATTCTTGACTTCACACGGAGTACACATCATGCATGGAGAATTGGTACGCGATCTCCTGAATGCACTATTATGTCCAAAGAAAGTAGCAATAGTCAAATGCGGTGCACACAAAAAGGTGACGGATAAAGTAGGACAAGGCAATGCTTTCGCAGATCGCATTGCGAGAGAGACCGCTATGCTACAAAATAATTCCCCCATGTACGTGGTGAAATCACAAGCCGAGCGGTGGCATGATGCTAGAGAAGAAATATTAGATATACAGAAGTCAGCATCTGAAGTAGAACTTACGAAATGGGCCACTGAAGGAGTATTGGATGATGAGGGTTGCTGGCGCAGTAAAGATATGGAAAGATGGAAACTACCCATGGCCTATTTACAAACAATGGTGCAAATGACACATGGGCTGGCACATATTGGAGCTCTCGCAATTATTAAATTGCTTACACGGGTTTGGGAAAATCCTGAAATTGCTAGTACGGCTAAGAGAGTAGTGCAGACCTGTCTGATATGTTTACAGCACAATCCTGGACAAGGGACTCATACTCCTAAAGGAGGGTTTGTTCCACCTACTGCACCGTTCGAAGTATTGCAAATGGACTACATCCAGCTGGAACGCTGTAATAACCTCAAGTATGTCTTAGTGGTGGTGTGTGCCTTCAGTAAATGGATTGAGGCTTACCCTACGAAAGACAATACAGCATTGACAACAGCTAAGGTGTTACTCAAAGAGTACTTCCCGCGCTATGGTGTTTGTAAATTTATGTGGAATGACAATGGTCCTCATTTTATTGGGAAAGTAGTGGAGTACGTCCTGAAAGGATTAGGAATCAAGCAACGATTCCACGCTGTTTTTCATCCGCAATCAGCAGGTTTGGTAGAAAGATACAATGCAACTTTGAAGCTGAAGCTAGCAAAGATTGTGGCATCCACATCTTTGAAATGGCCGGACGCTTTGCCCTTGGCATTGCTGTCTATTCGATCAGTGCCACATTCTCGATCTGGCCTCACACCATATGAAGTGGTGTTCTGAAGGCCGATGAATATCTGGGGAGTTCCTAAGCCTCGTTTGATACATGATGTGCCTTGTATAATGATGAATGACTATCTGGCACGATTAACAAATGATTTACTTTCTATTCATCAGCAGGTTCGAGAAGCACTCCCCGACAACTCCACCGGTGAGGCTCACGATCTTCGGCCTGGGGACCATGTGATGGTCAAAGTATTTGAGAGATCCAGCAGTTTGGAACCGAGGTGGCATGGTCCTGAGCAAGTGCTGCTCGCCACCCGAACAGCAGTACGAGTGACCAACAAGAAACGGTGGATCCATTCTACCCATTGTCGTCGTGTTTCCCCGGACCTGGTGAGCCCTGTGGTGCTGTCGGACTACAGGACAATTTGGGATGCAGAAAAGAGCCCAGCTGTTACGTCCAATGAATTGGAAGGAGCCTTCCCGGACCACACTGCACCTGATGGAGTGAAGTACAATCTACGTTCTAGGAAATAATTTCTTTTTGCATTTTTGAACTGGTTGGTAACCGCTCTGAGGTTTGTGAAACGGAAGCCGGGAATATCAAGGGGGGGGATCAGTTCGGCCCAGTGTAGGGACACCAGTCTTGAATCTCGGAGAACAAACCAACGGCAGCCTCAGTCCAGAACCATCGTTTTTTTCTCTTAGTGTTGCTTTTGAAGATCATTTGTTTTGCGAATTATGGCATCTCCTTCGACACGAAAAGGGAGAATTCTTGGTGCTGTATTGTTTGTGTTGACTATAGTAGTGATTGCAGTGGTAGCTTGGACTATAGAACACTTGTTTCCTGCACGAGAACACTTACTGCCTACCACTCCAAGCCCGTCCGAACATTTTCATTTTACTTTGCCTTATCATGAAGAGAGACATAGACAGACCTATTTAAATAATAGTTTTATTCAGATTTTGCATCACACTCACAACATGACCAACACATCAAACTGTTGGGTATGTGGAATGTTGCCTGGACATCAGAAGAGAGGAGGAACGCCACTTATTCCTCTCCCGTTTTCTCATAATGGTTCTTGTAATGCTTGGTACACTCTTCTTTTTACTTTACGATGGCCAACGAAAGGTGGACTACTCTTTCGATTGAACAAGGTATGTTTTAATGACAAAGATGGTTATCCACAAGCTGAAGGAACCTTAATTTGAATGGGAAGAATATCGTCCGGACAATGTATCTACACCTCGTGTTTATACGAATCAAAGACTTATAAATGTAACGGATTTACACGTGATAACGGTTATTGATACAAAAGCAGATCTTTGTATTAGAAATAAAGGTACAATCCCTGTAGGCCGCAGCGAATGTAATGTTACACTTGCTTTTGATACGCCAAACGGAATTGCATTTGTAGCCTCGCGTAATACATATTTCATTTGTGGGAACAAGGGATACCATCGTCTGCCACTGGGATGGTTAGGGACATGTTACATAGCTTTTGTACTGCCGCCTGTATTCATTGCTCCTCCTATGTATCACAATGATTACATTTTATACCATGACTTCGTACTAAACAGAGTTAAAAGAACATTAGATCTTGATGGGATAGATCAAACTGATACTACTTTACAGCAATATGTAGATTTCAATCTAGGGTTATTTTCATTTGTAGGAGCTGCGTTGAATAGCCGAAAGATTAGGAGGCTTACACGTGTGGTGGAAGCCGTTGCTAATGAAACTGCCTCTGCTTTGGGAAATATAACTGAAGAATTGCAGATTACTAGAATTGTGACGCTCCAGAACCGAATGGTTCTAGACGTGATACTAGCTGATCGTGGTGGAGCATGCCGCATTATCGGTAGTAGTTGCTGTGTGTACGTGCCAGATAATTCACCTTCCGTGTATGATTCGATTACGAAATTACATAAGATAGCTGCTGAGATCCACCCCGAAAATGGAACTTGGACCCTTTCTGGTTGGTTCTGGACCCTATTTAGTACTTGGGGTTGGAAATTATTAACCATTCTATGTATTTTTATTGGAACACTGTTTTTTCTCTGTCTGTGTATTCAATGTGGCCCTACTTTATGCTCTGTATGTATCACAGCCTGTATCCCGTCCAAACGAGCTATTATTAAGCAAGAGGAATTGATCAACGATGAAGTGCTGAAAATAATGGCCATCAATATTGAGGACGAGAATCCTGATTACGTCCGTTATGAGGTAGCTTTTGCTAAACGCTAAAAGGGCCGTCTGTCGTGTTTTGGCAGCTCCTGAGTTAGCGTTTAGCTCAGCTACACGACCTTTTCCGTTAACTTGACCAAAATGTACGGGGGCCATTTTGAATCCTTCCGACTTCCATTTTGTATGAACACGCTGCCTCGTGGTCAGCGTGCCCCTTTGTCCTTTCTCGATACCCATGGTCATTTATTCTGCTCGGCAACAGGCTATTTTTAGTACTGGTCAAGCGCACATGCGCACTATGCATCGACTGGTCATTCTCTAGGATTGTTAGCACAAACTGATCAGTGCTATTAATCTCCTCCCACATGCTGGCTGTGTTCCAAAAATGACCTTATATGTACCTAAAGTGTGTAACTTGTAACCGCCTATCTTTTTATTGTCATTAAACTGTATAAAAGAGGTCGCGCACCGATGTTCGGTGTGCTACTTCTTACATTGCCGAAGGGTGCTGTAGGAATGTACCACCACCCCATGGGGTCTTAATAAACTTGTCTTTTGCATTTTCCAGTGTCCGTGCCAACTTCTATACTAAGGTGTTCGAGAGTTTAGCAGAATATGTAGGCCTGATTGAACCCAACACCACACAGGGGTCTGATCAACAAGGCGCTAAGAGGCGCTAAGAGGTGCTTGGCTCGGCTTGGTCTTGGGGGATCTGAGAGGTCGACTACCTGACTGTTCTCAGAGCAAACTGCTGACAACAGCCAAGAAGAGCCAAGAAGAGCTACCAGAGTGAACTGTTTTCTTTTTTTAAGCGAAAAAAAAAAAGAACCCTGAATCATTGCAATTCAAGGAGACACAGAGTCACAGAGAGACACTTCCCTTGCTGAGGCTGAGGCGAGAGGGGTGAACTAAACGTGAGTGCAGTAAAAAAGCGGCAGAAAAGGCAGAAAGGCAGGTGGCGCCACTGCGAATAGCGGACAGCGAACACGAAACCCCGAGACCCCTCTTGCTGCTGGAGCCCCGAATGGGGCATTGTTGTATCTGTAGTGGGCACTGACGGGCTGCAAGCTCCCGAAGGAGGACAACTGGTCCACTGGTCCACTGACCCGACTGGCGTTCTACCATACAAAAGGGGAGCGCAGGAAGGGTAAAGGAAGGGCAAAGGAAGGGCAAAGGAGGGCAAAAGGCAAAAGGTAAAAGGAGAAGAAAGCCCGCGCCAGACCCCAGCACAGGCTAGCTGCCGGTTCTGCGAAGACGGGAATTTTATGGAAATGAGATCGGGGAGAGTTAGACAGGCCCCAACTCAGAAAACCAAGAGTGACAAACAGAACAAGAAAAAAAAGTGCAAAAATAGAAGCAGAAGGCTGAACCACCAAGCAAAAAAGCCCTCTAATAACACCGATAACGACAATGTTTAGAAACGCAACGGAAGGCGCCAAAAGAAAGCTAGCGCTGAGCAAAAGACTGCTATTGCTTAAAAACCCTGGTGCAGCCATTTACTCTACAACAGCGGAGATCCCAGGCCTTAAGACTCCTCTGGCTCCTCAGACTCTTTCTCCGCCCAGGAACTAAAAAAACAGGGTACAAAACAAAGTGGGTCAAAAATCAGATCGCTCCATCAAACAGTGGCTTTTACGAAAACCAAGCCAGAACGAGGAAAATTCCGGCCTGACCGGTCTGACCCTGGCTGAAACGGAGGAGTTGATCAACTGCACTAGTGCAGGTATGGCGCACAAAGTGGTCTTATGCCTGAGCTCGGATCCCGTACCAACAGACAGGAACAAAAGTGAGGGTACTCCATACAACATCACTGAAGACAATCCAGAGCAAATGAACCAAACGGACCATCTGAATCGAACAGTAGACGTAACAAACCCCGAGCAAAGGGCAACAAGCTTCAGGGAAAAATCCTACTTGCCAACAACAATTCTCAAAACAGCTCAAGGGGACCTTACATCTTCTACCCCAAAGCCAGTAACAAACAACGCAAGACTAATAAGGCTCCAGACAGCCGCCCAGGTCCACCAGTTAGACCAAGAAGACCAAGAAGGAATAGACAATATCTGGCCAACTGCAAGAATGCCACCTACAACCAAAAACACCATGCAAAAAACTCCCTCCGAAGTAATAGCCCAAACGGGCAGAAAGTTCCATGTTAATCCTAAAAACAATACAACTTTAAACGAATCGTTTCAGGGAACTAAAACCACGCCACGAAACATTAACAACAACTCCGGCAGGGAGGGGCACGACAACATCCATCAGCTTGACCAAGATCAAGACCCAAAACAGACCCAGGAATTAAAACCGCAGCATCATTAAGGAGCGACAGCCAGTAGTCAAAGCGTTTTCACGGAAACATCCAAATCCTTATTGAACACACTACGGACAACAATAACTGCGTTCAATATGCAAAATGACAAGATGGATATCCAAATAGACCTGATGAATATCATAGCAACACAAATAGCAGGGATTAACACCAAACTGGAGAACATGAACAATCTCATTTCAAGAGTCCAGGCAAAATATTCTGTCCAGTGTGCATGCAGCCCAATAATTGACAAACTAAGCCTGCTTCCCACACTCCTTGAACAGATAATCCAAATAAACAAATCCACCCTGGGTGTGAATGTAGAAAAAAAAGAAAATGAACCAACAAACCTTATAACAGAAAACAACCAAGTTCTCCTAAGCCCAGAGCCGCACAAGGACGATAAAACAGACAATCAGGAGAGAATAAGCAATAAAGATCGAGAACTATCACGCAAACAAAAAAAACGTGATAGGAAAGCACGCAAAAAAATGTCCCTCCCTACAGAACAGCACACAACAAAGACCTATCCAATGTTCTTCCAACTAAAGACAGGTAACACAACATCGGCCTCAGTTAGTTCAACAGATGATCTCTCCGCCAGTTCCACTAGCTCAGAACTAGTAGAAAAGGATAAACAAGCCGAAAGAAAAGGAGACAACAAACATGGGCCAATTAAAAAGGACAACAAGCCGGATTCCAACAAACAATGAAGACCAATTATCTGAAAAACCCACAGAACAAAAGTGGGCAATGGACTGAAACCTTTAAAGAAGACAAGAGAAGACAAGAGCAACAAGGAATTTCGTCCAGTATTTCAACAGCCCACAATCTTGTTGTGGAAATAGGCCCAGGAAATAAAGCGGCAAATATTTAAGCACAACTTAAACCAGAAACGGGCCATGACACCAAAAAAGATGGTGCAGAAGGATGGCGAGAAACAAGAAAGGTTCATGATAATCAAGATAATTAAAAAACTGGGAACCAAAAAGGCAGAGACAGCACGACAGACGGCCAGAAAAAGGCCATCCCAAAACTCCAAATGTTCAGTCTTGGAGAAACCAACGGAATGGAGCATAACCAAAGGACATCGCAATTGGAAAAGGCAGGCAAAACAACTCAAAGGAACATGGCCCTGGAAGCAGAAACCATCTATAGCTCAGGATGCCGGGTGGATGATCTCTTGGTCGATCTCACCGCAGAGGATTTCAAGACCCAACAGGTCAACATAACAGTTGAAATCACAGACGACCGAAAGCAAATCAAAGTTGGAAACAAGGAAGAAGACCCATCGCAAGAGCCTGTCCATTGTAATGCTCCAACAGAACGGCAATTATTGCTAATCCCAGAATATGACTCAAAAGGGCGACAGGATATACTGAACAGGGGGAATATATTGAAACTTACAGCACACATTCCAGCGCTAAAATGCTTAACTTCAGTGAACCTACTGGCAGTAGAATTTATAGGAATGGTAAATCAAAAAAGTAAGGAGCAAACACTGACAACCTGGCAGACTGAAGAAGACGCTCAGCTAATCATGGCTTCTAAGGCGCAATTTGAAGCTTGGGGAATTAAACTGCTAAAACCAGTTACACCACGCTATCCTGGCCCCTTGAATAACATTCTTAACCCCAGCAACAGAAACGGCCAAAGGCGAAAAGACACTACGCCGAACATTCAAACATTGCTCAAAGGAGCAATAGGAGGCACTCTGTCTTCAATACAGAAAAGGGTGCCACAGAATGACCTGGTAAACGGAGTGGAAGGTGCTAAGGACAACTGGGGTTGGCTGCCAGGAGTACTAAACTCGACCTCACGCCATTGACCAACGGTAAACAATCTATCAACTCAAGACCCAAGTTACATACAGATGCTCTCGTGGAACATCGCAGGTGCAAAGAAATGGCTGGAGAATGGATCTCACCCAAAAAAATGGGGGAACTATGACAGAATAGCTCTGCAAGAAACTTGGGCATTAGAAGTTCTCCCTTTGGCAAAATACATCCACTACACAGTTCCAGCCACCAAAACCAAAACCTTTGGGCGGCCAAAAGGAGGCCTGGCAATCTACATCTCTACAGAGTTAAAAATTGACAGTGAACAAATGGCCTCAGTAGGACCAAACATTCAACTTATCAAAATTACATCGGGAGCCTGCTAGCAGAACAAAAACCGTCCTCTTGATTAACACATACGCACATCCTACGGCCAGGAAAAAACTGGCCCACAATAAACAACTAATTGCAATCATTATAAACATCCGGAGCACCTTTCCCTTCTGGGACCTGATACTCACAGGGGACTTTAATTCAAACCTAATTCACACCCCGGATGAGGACGAATCTCTAGCATCAGACAATAAATGCTGGTCCGTCCCCCGCCAATACCAGCCAACGAGGCCAAAAGTGGACCTTGCAGGCCAGGGATTGGTAAATGCCCTAGAGTTTCTTCGGTTAAGAGTGATAAATGGTAGAACGCCAGACGATTTCCCCCCTAAGTTTACATTCCATGGGGGGAAGACAAGATCTAGACTGGACTACACAGCAATCTCAGTATCCCTGATCCCATGCCTCTCCCACTTCTCGATAGAATTCACAACCAGGAGTGACCATTCATACCAGCTGATACATTTTAGGCTAAAAATAACCAAACACCAGGAAAACGCAACGGTTGAAGGCAACATATATACGGTTGACCTAAGACGCCTAAAATGGTCCAACAATACAATTGAAACTTTACAGTCACAAATAAAAAAGTAGTTAATCACTAGCAATGCCGGGGCCCAGAACAAAATTCATGCATGGGAAAACTTCACAGTGGACTTAACAACATTAATGTCGTCTGTTCAAACGCATACAAACAATCACAGCCAAATAAATGACCCGGGAAAACCATCATCGGCAGGGCTGCGAACCCTGAAACGTAAACTCAAAAAATCCATAAGGATGCTAAAAAGAACAGCGCCTGACACAGCCGCTTGGGAAAGGGCAAGGCTGCTCAGGAAATGTTACAAAAAAGACCTCTGGGAAGAGAAAAGAAAGACCAACGACAAATTCTGGGCTGAACTCCTCTGTAGCTCAAAGAAATCAAACTCAAAACAGTTTTGGATAATCCTAAACGGGGAACATCTTTTACAACGCAACTGTTACAACGAAGTACCTATACGACGCAACCATTACAACGCAACTTTTACAACGACTTGCGCTGGGGGGCGCTCTAGGATAGGGAATAGTTTCCATCACCTTCCCTACTATCCACGGGGACTGGAGTTGGAATGGTAAATTAAACTATTCACTATCCAGCACCCCCCAACGCAAGTCGTTGTAACGACTTGCGTTGTAAAACTTGCGTCGTAAAGGCATGCGTTGTAATAGCATGCGTTGTAATGTCATACATCCTCATAAACAGCTTGAATCGACCAGTAAGATGCTTATCATCAAACATACAAGAATCCGAGTGGGTGGAATTTCTATCCATGAGGTTTACGGACTCAACCCATCGAAAAACAATCGTGGGAAACACCTATGACGCAGCTGTGGGAAATGGCAAGCCCAACGGGTCCACAGACACTACCAGCCCAGATGACGCTGCAACTCCACAAAAAAAGGAGCAATCATACGTCGATACAAATCCAACGGAGGGAAATGCCTCCCCGACACAAGGAACAAGTCACTCATCCCCCTCAAGTGAAGGAGTCAGATGCTTAATTAAGAAAGGCAGAAACGATGGTGCACCAGGCCCCAACGGAATCCCCCAAGCGATCTTCAAACATGATATTCCGTTTTGGGGTAATCACCTCTCTGAATTATATCAAGAGATAGAGAATCTAAATATAATACCAGTGAACTGGCAAGGTTCGATTCTGAACCCCATATTTAAAGGAGGAGACAGAGCAAATCCAGCTCACTACAGGCTGATAGCCCTGCTAGATGTAGAGGCTAAATACTACGCATCCCGGGTGCTGGAAGATCTCAAGGCATGGTCTGATAATCTTAATCTCATCCCGGTCAACAAGACGGGCTTCAGACAAGGCTTAGGGACGACGACGAACATATTAGGTCCATCACTAATTGCAAACAAGTTTAAGCAGAGGAAACTACACCTCTACCTCTGCTTTATAGACCTAAAGGCAGCCTTTGACAGTGTTGACCGCCACCTCCTATGGAAAAAGCTGCGAGCTTGGGACGTCCCTGAAAGGCTACTAAAAGGCATATTGCTGTTCTATTCAAACACCTGGTTAAGGATCAAGATCGGTGATGGGACCAGACTATCAAGGAAGCTGACAACCACCATAGGCTTAAAACAAGGGTGTGTCCTGGCCCCTCACCTTTTTAATTTGTTTCTATCTGACCTCTCTCAAAGGCTGGACAGCACTAATTCCCATCCACCAAAGCTTGGTGAATTGAGACTCTCGCATCTTTCATACGTGGATGACGTGGTGCTAATGAGCCAAACAAAGATCGGTCTCCAAAGATCCCTGAATGAAATGTCAGCATACATTTCAGAAACAAACTCGAAATAAACATATCCAAAACCAAGACGATGGTGCTTGGGTGCCAACAGCGAAGAAAACAGACAATCTGGCTCAATGGAAACGAACTAGAGGAGGTTAAAAAATACAAATACCTAGGCCTCTACATTGACAACTCAAGAAACCTTACGGAGCAAAAAAGGTATATGTCGCTGAGAACAAGTGCCCTAATGTTTGCCTTCAGCTCACTGGCCAAAAACCTGAAGGGCCCCTCCTATAAACCCTTGCTCGCTGTAATGAAAGCAAAAATCCTGCCAACTCTGACCTATGCCAGCACTGCCTTCCACGGCGAGGATGGAGAGCTCTTAAACCAACTAATAGCTTCCATCTATAAAAAGGTATTTCACATTCAAAGGTCGTCCTCTCCAGCCCAGGTTCGCCTTGAATTCGGCCTAATAAATGAAGACATAGGCAGAATGTACACGACAGTGAAAACTTGGTACAGATTGAAGCAAAATGTAGCCACATCAAAGATCAATGAAGCCCTCTGGTGTGAACTAAATGAAGACCAAACTTCTCCTTTTAAACAATATCTCTGCAAATCACTGTCTATTACATGCACAACAGAACTATGGAATAAAAACTTGCCGTACCAATCTTTCAAACAAGCGGTAAACAAAGGTTCAAAAACCCATTCATCGCTTCTGGATAAAAACTTTTTTAGACTAAGGTCGCATGCCTGGATGGTGATGAACCACTATAAGTCCCTTGCACCGGCGGCATATTTGAGCGAAACATTTTCAATCAACTTAAAAAAGCAATTTATGGGATTACGCTTTGGATCCCTACCATCCTTGGCCGACCAACCCGCTTGGTTGCACACAGGCCCTAAATCATGTCGGCTGTGCAATTTTCAAAAAGAAGATTTTATCCACGTAATTTGCACTTGTAAAAAACTGCAGGTGGAACGATTAATCTTTCTAAAAACATGCTTCAAAGAAAGAGGCATTCGATCCTGCAGAGCTGCAATAATGGCATGCTTAAACCCCTCAGACCCTCCACTGAATGGCAGGCTGATTAAATTTCTTAAAGCATTCACAAAGCTGTGCTAAAAGGGTCGTAAGCACGAAAAAATGTGGACTAACTCACTGCACTGAACTTTTATTAAACACTGAACTCGTCTTTTTTAGAAACCCTGTGAAGAAACAAAATGACAGTATGTTTAAGTCTTTCCTTTTAACCTTTTGTTACAATATTGTTTTTATTCGCTTTTTGCTACCTGTTCTAAATTGTTATGGTTTTAACTAACTAAACAATAAATATTACTTACTTACTTTACACTCTTAATTTAGCATACATATTTGCAGTATTGAAGTTTGGGCTTCGCCTCTATCCACAGCCAACAGGGAGAGTGCATACAAGCAATACGACATTGAACCCATGTCTCATCAAGAGGGGCACAATACAAGAGTGCCTGTTATCGCTGCTACTATTTGCAATGGGCCCTTCGCTAAAATGATGAGGCGTGAAGGTAGAGACGTTAGTACTGATCAGGAGTATAAGGCATGTAAACCCATAAGACCCAGATGATATCTTATTAAATATGAAGGATGTATTGGTGTAACTCCCAACATTACTAGAATATTGAGGGTTGGGTAGGTATCTTGCCTAGGGCTCAACTGGTCAAAATCCTGCACCTTCTCCACTAAATCAGACACAGCAGAATTATTACAGTGTCACAATCCTTAGGACCTCAGATGGGAGGATATCACCTTCCATTATCTAGGGATGCAAATATATCACATTAAGATGGATCAACAGGATGGTAATATGGTTATGATGGCACTGAGAGGCAACGTTACATTTTGAAAGTCTACCCGGCTCTCAGTGATGGTATCTCACTAGCCAAAATAGCGAAACCGACCACAATTATTACACTATTTTGCTAACCTGTGAGTTCTTTTTTTACTAAAGTCCTATTGACCTCAGTTCTGACCGATATAATATAGCGTGCCCTGCACCACTCGGTGGTCTTTGAAAACTCCAACTGTGCCCCGAATAAGGTAGTCTTGGCTTCCTGGTGATTCAACCTTACATCGCTGCTCAAATTCAGGAATTAGCTAAGTGGGTTGCAGAGACACCGTCCCCAAAGAAAAACTAAACATTACTGAACTTTGATTGACAGGAAGGCAGGGATCACTGCTCCACTGGGACCTAAACACCTGAAACATAAACTGCCTCTGCCACTAAGGGGGAAAAATTGACTTGCCATGGGTACCATGATTAGACATCTGCGACAGGTGGGTATGGTCCTGATCTTCCAATAAAGGGGATCCATGGATTAAAGAGTTCAGACCTACAGCATACACTGATGATTTAGACGAGGGCAGAGGTACATCATTGAAGGAGTTACATGGTGACATTTTATCTCTTCAAGAATGAATATGAGGTACTACACTGCTGGCAGGTCCGAACATAGCCAATGGGAGCCCAGCCGCTGATGTTTATGGGGCGTGGGACTCAGTAGACGGAACCACTCATGCACCCTGTGCTCTGTGAGCTTCTCCACTTGTGGCTAGGCAGAAAAGAGTAACAAGACTTTAGAGAGCCCTGATGGGAACCCTGAAATAGCCACTGGTGGACCTGAAGGACAAGTGGTCTATAGATATGTGTCCAGAAATTAGTGAAGAAGAGTGGGTTGAGTGTATTACTGACACACCGGCAAGGTACCGAAAAATACACTCTTCAGTTAATTCAATTGTTTATAGAGCATACCTCTACCCAAGTGAGGCACAATAAACTATAATGCAGAATGCCTTTGTCTGAGAAATGGATAGTCAGATGTTGGCTTGTACCAGATGGCTTGAGAGCGTCCCAGATGGAAGAGCTAGTGGAAGTCATCCATGTGGTCACAAGTAGGAAAGGTCTTTTGAATCCAAAGGTAGCCTGCTGGGCGTCATGTATAAAGCTGGAAAAAATAAACACTTGCACTAAATCTTTCGACCTACTGTGCTGTCCAGTCAGTGCCTAGCGATGCCCTAGAAATCTAGTGAAGGTCGTAGCGTCATACTATGGCTAATGCTGGCAATACACTGAGCTGAGATCGAGAGGCATAGGGGGCTTGGAAAAGTGGGTGCAGCCCAGTCATTGGATGAAATAACATAATCATTCATTAATTTAAACAGTGATCATATATGCCACCATTGGTTCATATAACATCGAAACAGGTGAGGCTCGTACAGTCCGACCTACCATACCTCTCTCGACCCGCTAAAAGGGTAGAGACCATCTGGTAAACAGTCAGAGAAGGTTAGTCATTCCATGGTAGGACCCACATTAGAAGGCAGGATAAATGGGCAGTGAGCACAATATATGTGACAGACTGGCCGGATCCCTGTCGGACCCCATCGCACTGGTTGACACCTCCAACCCTTTCCGCACCACAGACATGATCTAAGGGTACAATGAACTCTACACACGCTGCCCACCCCACTATATGTTATTTCAGTCACAGTCTCTGAGCTTTTGTGTGTCAGACTAATGTATTCTAGGTGTTGCTAGAGGCGGGTGAGTCACTGAAAGCTCGAGCCAGGTCCAAGCCTGGCTCAGTTTGAGGTCCTCTTGGCACCTCGGGCCCAAAACAAGCCGAGCTTTGATGGGGCTTCTGCCTGCTAAGCTATACGCCTATACACTTAAGGTGGAAGAGTTAAAATTGAAGCATTAACTTTTGAGATAAAAAGTAGTGATAAATGGTCAAAACCAGAAACCTGGGGGTTAATCCCAGCTTCCCGCTTAAACAAATTGTATGATGTTAGGCAAATATTTTGCTTCACCGTTCCTCCTTTTACTTCAGTGTCACATATGAAAGCACCTTCAAATATGTGAGTTCAAAATATAAGCAGAACAAACGGTACTATAATGTTGCCCTATCTGTATTAATCTGGGACACATACCAGGTGCACATGACAAATGCCTTGCTTCTTCGATCACTCATACCATTTTTGCTTGATCGGATGCAGGGGTCAGAAAAGGTCTAAGTTCATATTTTAAAACTATCACTTTTAATAAGTACCTCCGAGTCCAGTGATACAAATGACTTAACGGTAGGTAAAAAATATACTGTGTGTACTTGTACTTACCAGTGAATTAAAGTTTATATAAATAGTATGGTGTGATCCTGAACTATGACATTTTGACTCCATATTGTGAAACAGCTTTGGCAAAGTATTAATATTATAGAAAACAAGCACAAATTATTAAAATAGCAAATGTGTATAAGCCCATTTATAGTCTAAAGCCACACCCGCCTCAGCTTGCTAGTGGTCATTTGAAGCAGTTGCTTCTGACTTGAGCAGGACTTCTATTAACAAGTAGGACTAGTGAGGGGCACCTAGTAATGACTGGTGGAACTGCAACATCACAAAAGAATATTAATGCATTTGCTTTTGATTTGAAGGACACATAGTAAAGACTACTGGAACTTCAGCTTCACGAAAGAATTTAATGCTTCTGCATTAGACTTTTGAGGGGCCCATATTAAGGATTAGTGGCCCTGCAGCTTGATTTAAGAATCTCAATGCTTTTTTCAGTTGACTTGTGAGACACTTAATAACAACTAGTGGAACTGCAGATTCATGAAATAATTGAAATGCATTTGACATGTGAGGGACACCTAGTAACAATTTGCGGATTGCACCTTCATTAAAGAATACCAAAGGTTTTGCATTTGACCTGAGAATGACACCTAGGAGCCAAATTTACTAAGGTGTTGCGTTGGGGTTGCATTATTTTTATGCTGCAACTCCAACACGAAATTCTTTTTGGCATTTACTAATCCAGACAAAGCGACCATGTGTGGCTTTTCCTGGTTTAGTAAATGCAGAGTAATGAAAAGCAGTACACATTGCTGTCTTGTGTTAGGAAGAGGTTACACAGTGGAGTATGGACGTTCCCATGCATCCACCAATATATTTTGGCACATTCCCAAATTTACAAAGTCACGTAAACCTGGGAATGAGTCCCAAACCTGCATCTCCCTCAAGAAGGCACAGAGAGGAGAAATACTTGTATTTATCCTTGTTACTTCCTCTTTCTGTGCATGCAGCATTCTGCAGCCTGCATCTTTCTTAGAAATTGGAAGATGCCTTTAAGGATTTTTTTGTGCAGGAAGGTGTCTTTTCCTGCACAAAAACAATCCTGGCTGTAACGCAGGCACCCTTGCACCATGAAGCTAGGGTACCTGCATTGGGGCCAGGCTGCACATAGTGCACCACTTAGGAGACAGCAAAAATGTGTCATATCTTAATAGATAAGGTGCCTTTCTGCTGTCTCCCTTTTGTGCAATGCAGCGCAGCAAATTGCTTGCTGCCCTGCGTCGCGTGTGAAAATAGTAATCTGCCCCACATTAACTAGGGAAACTACAGTTTCATGAAAGGGTTTCGATGTATTTGCGTCAGACTCAAGAGTGAACTCTAGTAACAGTGCAGTGCTGTGGAGTGGAATAGTATAGAGTGGACTAGCGTACAGTGGAGTGGCGTACAGTGTAGTGGCATACACTGGAGTGGCATACATTGCAATGGAGTAGATTGAGATAGTATAGAGTTGAGGGCGTAGAGTGGAATTGCATACAGTGGAATAGCATAGAGTAGATTGGCATAGAGTGGAGTTGTGTGCCGTGGAGTGGCTTACACTAGAGGGACGTACAGTGGAATAACGGAGATTGGAGTGGCGTAGAGTGGAGTGGCATAGCGTGGAGGAGAGCACAGTAGAGTGGCATACAGTGGAATAGCGTAGAGTGGAGTGGCAAATAGTGTTGTGGCATAGAGTGTACTAGCATAGAGTGGGTGCTCTACACTGGAGCAACGTAGAGTGCAATAGCGTTGAGTAGAGTAGCCTAGAGTGGAGTGGCGTACAGTGGAGTGGAGTGCTGTACAGTGGAGGGTGGTAGAGTGCAATAGCTTATAGTGGAGTAGCATAGAGTGTAGTTGCAGACAGTGGAATAGAATACAGTGGAGTGGGATATAGTAGAGTGATGTAGACTGGAGTAGCATAAAGTTGAGTGGCTCGTAGTGGAATAGCATAGAGTGAAATAGCATAGAGTATAGTGGCATTCATTGGAATAGTGTAGAGCGGCATGGCGTGCAGTAGAATGGCATCTAGTGAGATGGCATAGAGTGGAGTGGTGTAAGTCAAGTGCCAGCGCAGTGGTGTATAATGGAGAGCCCTGGAGTATGGTGGATTGGGGTAGAGTGGAATAACATACAGTGAAGGGCCATACGGTGGAGTTGCATACATTGGAGTAGCATATAGAGGAATAGCATAGAGTGGAGTAGAGTGGACTGTCAAACAGTTGAATATCATATAGTAAAGTAGTGCACAGTGTAGTGGGGGTAGAGCGGAATAGCATAGAGTAGAAAGGCGTAGAGTGGAGTTGCATTCAGTGGAATAGTGTACAGTGGATTGGTGTATTAGTGTACAGTGGAGTGCAGTGGAGTAGCGTAGAGTGGAGGGATGTACACTGAAGTGGCATACAATGGAATATCGTACAGTGGTGGGTGTATAGTGGAGTGTCATACAGTGGAGCACCGTAACGTGTAGTAACGTACAGTGGAGTGGTATACAGTGAATTAGCATAGAGTGGAGTGGAGTAGAGTGGAGTGGGGTAAAGTGGAATAGGATAGAGTGTAGTGGTGTTTAGTATAGTTGCATACTGTGGTATAGCAGAGTGGAGTGGTATAGAGTGGATTAGCATACAGTAGAGTGGCAGAATGGAGGGGCATACAGTGGGCTAGAGTACAATAGGGTAGCGTAGAGTGGAGTGGCGTAAACTGACATACAATGGAATGTCATATAGTGGTGTGATGTACTGTGGAGTGATGTAGAGTGGAAAAGCAAAGAGTGGTGTGGCATAGAGTGGAGTTGTGTATACTGGAGAGGCGTAAAATGTAGTAGGGTAGAGTGGAGTAGCATAGAGTGGAATGGCATAGATTGTAGTAGCATACAGTGGGATAGTTAGAGTGGATTGGCTTACAGTGTATAAGTGTATAGTGGAATGGCCTAGAGTGGTGTGGCGTACACTGGAATGAAATACTCTGGAGTGGTATCCAGTGGAATTGCATACAGTGGAGTGGTTTAGAGTGGAGTGTTGCACGGTGTAGTGGCATAGAGTGTATTAACATACAATGGAGTGGCATACAGTGGAATAGCATACAGTGGAGTGGAGTTGAGTGGGATACATTGGAGTGGGGGTAAAGTGGAATAGCATACAGTGGAGTGGCGTACAGTATAGTTGCATACTGTGGAATAGGGTAGAGTGGAGTGGCATACAGTGGAATAGTGTAGAGGGGAGTGGAGTGGCGTAGAGTTGAGTGGTGTGGAGTGGTGTAGAGTGAATTAGCATAGACTCGAGCGGCATAGAGTGGAGTGGTGTACACTGGAGTGGCATATAATGGAATAGCATAGAGTGGAGTGACATACAGTGGAAAAGCATAGAGTAGAGTGGCATAGAGTGGAATAGAGTAGAGTACCATACAGTGTAAAAGCGTACAGTGGAGTGTCATATACTGAAGTGGCATAGAGTGGAGTGGCCTACAATGGAGTGGTGTACAGTGGAGTAGCATATGGATGGAGATTACATTTGTCAGGAATGTACCTTATAATGTGCAGATTAACACAAGACAGCAATTTGTGCTGCCTTATGTTTCTCTAAATTTACGAAGCAATGCAGGGCCAAGCATGGTGGACTTGTGTTGCTTTGTAAATGTGACTTAAGTAATGCGTTGCTCATATTAGATTATATGTGATGCAAGGGTAATGCATTACTATAATACATCTAGCCCTTAGTTATATTTTATGCCATAGTATACTGCGGAATACCGCTGTACATGTTGATGAAAAGGCACCATACAATTGGCTGATGAGTAGCTTTCCAAATTTAAAAGGTAGGCCCTTTTTTGTTTTTAATGCTCTTTACCTGTGTTCTGTGTTAGGGCCTTAATTATGGGTAAGTGGCAGGTTTTATTAGTATTCCTACCTATAACCACTTTATTAAGGTGTTAATAGGTAGGTAAATTAATTTATATTTTTCAATATATTTTATAAACTTTTGCGTAGCAATAATAGAACAATAGTACCTACGAAGTACTTTTTTTGTAATAAATGTACTTTAAAAAAATAGTTTTTTAAGTTCTATACTTATTTCTTGGTATTTCTGCGGTACTCCGTACACTTTTTCATAAAGAATTAAATACGTAAAAAAATAAAATACACTGTATTTGTTTTTCAAATCAAAGGTAACAAATAGACAAAAAATACTTTTTAAAGAAAAATAAAATTCAACTTTTTTCTAAGCAGAGTGTTTAGGTCGTTTGGTTGTTGATGTAATTGAGAAGTATGAATGACCATCAGTATTGGCAGTTTTGTGTTGGTTATTGATATATTGGTACGTCCTTACTGATTAGGGGCCAAAACCCTTTCTTGTTTCCACTTTTAGAAAGTTGGCATTTTCCAGCCTTAGCCATTTGGTGCCTGCAGTCTGTGTCTGGTTCCGCGGCTGACATAACAAGCTTCCAAAACCTTGCATTTGCACCTGGGCTTTCACATCTGTGAGACTACCCTGTCAAGTGGTTCCACCCTAGTCCTGGCTTAAGGTGCTTTATCAGCCTCTGTGGATCCAGTGGAACTGATGCATCACCTCTGCTGCGCGGTGCAACCCAGAGCAGAACCGATGCACCACCCCTGCTGTGTGGACTGGACCCATCGCAAATACTTGGCTCACCGTAGTGACCCGCAATGCCATCGGAACCACCACTACGCAGAACATCCTCAGCGCAGGCCCTCACATCCTCAATGACTCCGCATCTCAGCCTCATAGCTCTTCTTAACTGACAGATCACCCCGACTGCGCGCCACAGACCGCTAAGCTTGTCATGGTACTTTGTACCATGAGCCCCGTTGATGAGATCCTCAATCGCAATGCAGGCCCTCGAATCACTGCCTCGCCACAGACCGGAACTGAGGCATTGCTTCAGCTGTGCAACGCATCTTCGACAGATCCTCCAATGCTCTGCAAACCAGGATTAAAAGTACTTTGTTCAACAGGGCAAACTGGGTCCCTATGGCCAGCCAATGCTCCACTGGGGTCGGTCTGACCTTGTGACTTTCTCCCGGGCCGGCGTGACCGGATATTCACAGTTGGCACTTTGTGTTTTTTAGTGCTATGTTTACCCAAAACTTTAAAAGTCAATATCTGTGGTTCTACTAATTGGACTTTTGTCGTTTTGGTATTGCTTTATTTATTAAATTAAGCTTTATTTTTCTATTCTGGATTGCAAACTTTTTGTGTGGTGTTTTCACTGTTTTTCTGTTTGACGTGTTGTAGAATTACTTTATACATTGCCTCTAAGTTAAGCCTGACTGTTCTGTGCCAAGCTACCACGAGGTTGAGCACTGGTTAATTTGGCTTTCCTTGTGCCTTACTCTGACTAGGAGTGGTGTTGCTGCTTGACCAGGACTCACACACCAGTCAACCCATAACCCGATTTCTAACACCTACCAATGTAGAATAGGGAATAGGTCTTTGAAGTTTCGTGGAGATTCATCAAACTATGCAAAGTTATTAATAGTAAAAATTCTGAGGAATTCCAATCTCTGGAAAATATATACACTCAAATCTGATATATATTCTTCAGTACCCGTCGTGTCTATCACCCCAAGGAGACGTCGGGGCACAGACCCAGATTTCTTGAGCAATTATTTATTTTATTGTTCACTGTCCGCCATGACGTGTTTTGGTCAAGTCCTGCCTTATAGGAGAGCACTGGCTCTATGATTGCAGAATAAACCTTACCACTGCTGACACGATTTTGGTGTGATGGCGATTTACTAAAATCTTGGATTTGATATTTGGGGAGAGAGGTTTGCGCCTGCTAAGTCCGTGTGGATAGCCGACTGGACTGTTTTCGATATATATATATATATATATATATATCACTATATATATATATATATCACTATATTACCAACTGTCGGTCGCCAGTAGGTAGTTATAGTTAGGACCTAGTTTCCATAGGAAATCCGCAACATTCTATTGGGAATAACTTTGGCGCCGGTTGTTGAATCTTCCCGAATTTCTCAAAGAAGATGGCCCGCTCTGCTCTGCTCCTTCCCTGAAAGTCTCGGGAAGATTCGTAAAGCGGGGGCCGAGAAAAAAAGGGGGTCCCAAAATGTGTTTTCTCCATGTTAGTTTCCATGGGACGATAAGACACGGCTACAGCCCGAACCGCTGAACGGAATTACACCAAATTTGGCAAAATGGTAGAGTCTGATTCGCAGATGGCCCTTTTGTTCAAATGATGTAAATCCCTCCAGTAGTTGTTGAGAAAATCGAATTTGAAAAAAATCTATATATCTATAAGCACGCACCGTGCGCGCACCATACGCGTACCGTGCACGCGCGGTATGCGTACGGTACGCGTACATTTCCCGTGCGCGAGCTACATGCGGATTGGCTGCCACGGTCTGTCAACAGAAATTGTTGGCAGCCATCTTGTGCCTCGGTAGACTGAGGCACAGGAAAGCAGAAAAACAAACGTGTAGAACTCAAAAAGGGGGCAGGGTAGAAGCACCCTGACCCCCTAGGCCTGCTCAGGGGGTTACACAAGGACCCCCAAGGCCCCCACGATTTTTGAAAAAATAATAATTTGGGGCCTTGGGGGTCCTTGTGGGACCCCCTGAGCAGGCCTAGGGGGTCAGGGTGCTTCTACCCTGCCCCCTTTGCGTGTTTTCCACCTTTGTTTCACTGCTTTCTTATGCCTTGGTTCTACCGAGGCACAAGATGGCTGCCAACACTTCCTGGTTTGGAGTGTTGACAGACAGTGGCAGCCAATCAGCATGCCTTCCCGAGAAAGCTGCATGCTCATTGGCTGTCAACACTTCTAACCAGGAAGTGTTGGCATCCATCTTGTGCTCGGTAGACCGAGGCACACGAAAGCAGAAAAAGAAACGTGTAGAACACAAAAAGTGGGCAGGGTCGACACACCCTGACCCTCTATGCCTGCCCAGGTGGACCCACAAGGACAAAAAAGGCCCCAAACTTTTTTTTTAAAACCCGGTCTGTTTTTTAAAAAATTACCCACCCGGGGGGACCAAATCGCGGGGGTCCCGAGGACCGCCGCCCCCCAGGGCAAAGAAACGCAGCCCCTTGGCGCATACTGGAGGCTCCTGGTGGGCTAGTTGGCCCCCAGGGACCCCCAGTATGCAAGGGGAATTAGTTCCCCCTCTGCAAACGTGCCAGGGGGCTGCGTTGCAGAGAGGTGTAAAAAGGGGCATAGCCTGATTACACCTCTCTGCAATGCAGCTCCCTGGCGCATACTGGAGGTTCCAGGTGGGCTAGTTGGCCCCCAGGGACCCACAGTATGCAAGGGGAATTAGTTCCCCCTCTGCAAACACGCCAGGGGGCTGAGTTGCAGAGAGGTGTAAAAAAGGATGTGGCCTCATTACACCTCTCTGCAATGCAGCCCCCTGGCACATACTGGAGGTTTCAGGTGGACTAGTTGGCCCCCAGGGACCCCTAGTATGCAAGGGGAATTAGTTCCCCCTCTGCAAACGCGCCAGGGGGCTGCGTTGCAGAGAGGTGTGAAAACATATTTGTTTCTATTTCTATTTAAAATATGTAATGTAATTAAAAAAAATATCTTAAAATAAATAATTTAAAATAATGTAGTAAATCAGAATAAAAAATATAAGAATTAATACATTTTAAAATTATCATTTACAAAACCATTGAAATTCACTGAAAAAACCATAGGTTTCAGCCAAGTTATAGTTAGGAATTACCATTTAAAAAACCTTTGAAATTCACAGAAAAAACCATAGGTTTCAGCCACGTTATAGTTAGGAATTAGCATTTAAAAAACCTTGCAAATTCACTGAAAAAAACATAGGTTTGACACACGTTATAGTTAGGAATTAGCATTTAAAAAACCTTTGAAATTCACTGAAAAAAACATAGGTTTGACACACATTATAGTTAAGAATTAGCATTTAAAAAACCTTTGAAATTCACTGAAAAAAACATAGGTTTGACACACGTTATAGTTAAGAATTAGCATTTAAAAAACCTTAGAAATTCACTGAAAAAAACCATAGGTTTTACGCCAGTTATAGTTAGCTGGACATTTTACTCATACAAAACCATTGAAATTCCCCCGTTATAGTTAGTTGTTCTCACTATAACTCGCGCGCCCGCAATCCACTGCTGATGATGTCACATATTACATCAGTCATGACATGGTCAGTGACATCACTGATGACATCACTGATGACATCTCAAATTTCAAACCTATAGTTTTTTCAGTGAATTATATATATATAGATATGTCTCATATGAATATTTTGTGTTGAAAGCAATGTGCAGGTTTAGACATGTTGGGAATTCGTAGTTCACTTTTGCATTTGAGCAACGTATAAAGCATTTGTAACGAATTTGTTAACATGAATGACACATTTGTTTTTTGTATACAAAAAAAAGAACATGTATTACAAACTATCCATGCGTTAAAATCAAGAGCTGAAACTTGACACTATGTGACCCAGTATATCAACATGTTCCAAGATGGCGCATAGATGAATATCATATAATGGGCCTTGTGTGGTAGCACAGTCCTATGTTTGTGTTGTTGCAAGGCTCTAATAATTGGCGCGCATTTTCGAATGTGTAACTTGTATATAATGACGGCCGCTCATACACTCCCCATCAGTGAGCAAGGACGTTAAGTCCGAAACGAGTCTGATGGCTTGCACCACAACTAAATAAACTGTTTTTGAAAAACTGAAGACTGGCTTGGCATTATACGTAGTCTGCAAACCTGTCAGTGCAAAGAAGCACCATTAGAGGCAAGTCGGAGAATCATATGCATCAGGACGAGGTCGGTTCCCGGTTTTTGCAGACCCCTTCACCGCAAAGTTGGCTGATCACAGGTCGGACCCATTTCGGAGTATCTGTTCCTGTTTGGAGCAATAAGGATCAGCCCCCTGCACGTCACGGACAAAGGCGGATAAACACCGGATGCACATAGCCGAGGAGTGAGTCGGACAACGGAACCCAGAGGGGGCATACACGGTGAGAGTAACCGCATCCAAAAGACACGCAGGTTGGGGAGGTGCCGTTTCTAACCAGCGCTGAGGGTGTGAAAAGAAAATATTCACCCGGGGATTTCCAGTATATATAATAACAGTGTGGTGCAATGTCGGAAGAGCGGGAGAGAGAGGAGGCATTCGAGGAATTATTTTTGAATTTGCCCAAAATAAAACAAGGTGATAAGCCTAAAATAACAAAGACCGTTAACAATGACACTGAAATTAAAAAACTGATAAGAGAGCTGGAGAAAAATAGTCGAGGGGAACTCACCAAATGGTGGGAGATACGCTCACTAGAAAAATACCATGAAGTGGGAAGGGTACCACTTGGCCTGCGAATTATGCTCGTCCCAAGTTTTGAAAACCCGAATCCACTGCTACTGAAGGCCTGGGCGGAGAGTAATTTGGAGGCTTCAATGCGGTTATTATGCCTATTAGAGGAGTACGCGAAAATTGACCGTCAAGTAAATCTGGATGAAATTACCAGAATTAAAGAAGAACTAAAAAAGGACGAGTATAAGAAAGACAAAGCGTACATTGATCAAACGATCAAAGAAATGAAAGAACGTCTCAAGAAACAAGAAAATACAATTAAAACAAGAAAGGCATATAAATTTGCACGCGATGAACAGGACTATCAATTGGGGCAAATTTATACGTTCGCTCGCAAGTATGACCATCTCCGTAAACAAAAAGGTGTAGCAGCGACGAAACCTAAAACCGCGACTCCTCAGATTGAAGCCGCAGTGAGTGACTCCAATCCATCGGGGTCAGATACCAGCTTAGTCCCAAGCGAGGACGAATCCGAAGATAGTACCCCAGGTGCAAAGAGAGGGGATTTTGGTCAACTAACCCTAGCGGAGGAGATCGAGTACGTGAGGTTGCAGAGGAAACAAGCCTTACGATCAGGGAATCAAAACTCCATGCAAACCAGAGGAAAAATGCCAAACGACGAGAGAGCCGCAAGTGCACCCGAGCCAAGAGGGAGGCAACAAAGAAAGAAATTCTGGCGCAACAAGAAACAATAAAAGAGAACACTATAATCAACCTAACCAACATCGAATTAGATCGGGCAGAAGAGCAGTTACTTTCATTGGGCCTATCCTACTGTCCAGAAAGCAATTTTAACTATTGCAACACTAGAATAGACATTTTTAAGTTTATTCGGAAAATAAAACTCAAGAAATATTATGCAATCAAAACAGCTACTACTGCTAAAAAAGACACTGAAAACATTTGATTGAGAAAAATGAGTGTACTCCAAGCTAAGGATACAAGTCTGATGCGATCAATGCACCAACTCCAAACGGATAACGATGACACCTTAAACACTCAAGCAATTGCAGATGCAGAATATATTGAGATCAATGGTGCATGCAATAGCCCTTTCAAACCACCATCAACGTTCAATCCCTGTATGCCTAGGGACGCTATAGATATCTACGCGGATAGGATAACAGAGGAACTTAAAAAACTTCAATTGAAAAAAATGAAGCAGGACAAGACCCCCAATCAGAAATCGAGGCCATATAACAACCTAATGCGGAAATTAAAAAATGACCACAAAATCGTCATTAATCAATCTGACAAGGGAGGCAATATTGTGCTTTGGGGACAACAAGAATACATTGAGGAAGCTTATCGTCACCTCAATGATGAACTCTGTTATGCTAAAATAGACGAAAAGGCCGTCAGGCAAATACAGGAATCATATGCAAAAGACCTGCACCAGTGGAAACGTGATGGATTGATTTCTAGGGATGAATTAAAATTCCTGCACAAAATCCATCCTGTTGTGCCAAATATATATTGCATTCCGAAAGTGCATAAACAACAGACACCAGTGCCAGGACGGCCCATTGTGTCGGCAATAAATAGCATTTTCGAGAACACATCCAAATATATTGACTTTTTTTTGCAAGAATTTGTTATCTCCCTACCAGCCTACATCAAAGACACAACAGAATTTTTATATCATTTGAATCAGTGTACCTGGTCTGATGAATTTTTATTGGTGACTATGGATATATCGACATTGTACACAAGCATTGCACATGCTGATGGCATTAGAGCAGTTAAGCATTATTTGGATCAGCGACCAATAGAATTGTACCAACACAACAAAATGCTTGTTGCTATGATTGAAAAATGTCTTAATAACAATGTCTTTTCATTCAACAACACTGTTTTCAAACAACTAAGAGGGGTGGCCATGGGGCCATGTTTTTCCCCTACCTACACGGGGCTCCACGTGGGGTGGTGGGAGGAACATGTCCTCAAGGTCCAACATGCAACCAGCTGGAAGAGCCATGTTATCAGTTATTGGAGGTACATTGATGATATTTGTATGATTTGGCAAGGCACTATGCAACAAGCCAGGGACTTTGTTGATGAAATCAATGATAATCAACTTAATTTGAAGTTCACGGCTAATATAAGTGACCATGTGGCAACTTTTTTAGATGTGCAGATCAATATAGTTGATAACAAGATAACTACTGGCCTGTTCAGAAAAAGTACTGCAGGAAATACTATTCTGCACGCTAAAAGTTTTCACCCTCAGCATACGATCACGGCTATTCCATATGGGGAATTTCTAAGGATCCACAGGTCTTGTAGCACCTCTGAGCTTAGAAATAAACACCAACAAGAATGTAAAGAAAGGTTAATGGCCAGAGGGTACGAAGAGAGAAGATTGGATGTGAGTATGGCGAAAGCCAACCGCATTAATCGTCAGGACCTGTAAGACCCGATTAGAAAAAAAAACATTGTAACAGAGGAAGTTAATGATAACAACACTATCCGCCTCATTACAGGGTGTAGCCGTCAAGCACGCCAAATAACCAAATTGGTCAAACAACAATGGCCCATCATCCTTACTGACCATGTCCTTAAAGAAATTATGCCCAAAACCCCCACCATCACTTACAGTTGTGCATATTCAATGCGCGATGATTTAGTGGTTAGCAGTCCAGAGACACTCAAAGGGGAAAATTGGCTGTCTCCACGCAAGGTTTTTTTTCGTTGCAGCTCGTGTAGGGCATGTAAATTTGGGATGAATATAACCTCGTACCCGGTGCCATTTGACAACATGCCCGTCACTTTGAAGGCACATTATACATGCCGCACTGAATTAGCAGTGTATGTTTTAAGGTGTAGCTGTAATCTTACCTATGTTGGCAGCACAAAATTACCCGTTCATTTGCGCATCCTACAGCACCTAAGGGCCATAGTCAATGCCGATCAAAGCTACCCTGTAGCTCGGCATTTTCAGAATGTACACAATCAAAATCTGAACCATCTGAAATATTTTGTTATCAATGCTGTGACCCCCAATAAAAAAGGGGGGGGCGACGAAAAACGTCTCAGACAGCTCGAATCTAAATATATTGTACTTCTAAACAGTAAGACCCCGGAAGGTTTGAACATGGGGGAAGACCTTCACAATTTCTTATAATGAAGGTTTTGTAAAAATCTTTCAGCGGGAGTAAAGAGGTTTTCTACTCTCCCTCCCTTCCTTACATAAAAGATAGTTCTGTATTTGTGTGTCAGTTACTATTAAATATACTGTACTTCCAACCAACCTTTATACTTTTTAGAGGCAGTTCAAATCTGAGAACATATATGAAAAACAATTTTATAATTATCACAGTATTTATATGCACATTATAGCACTATGCACTCATTTTTCAGGGTCTCGATAATGACGACGAGACCGTGACATTGCACCTATTCACTTGTGAGCACCGCCATTACAACAATATGAAAACGCATAATTTTGGCCAATTTTTTATTAATGATGATTCATATGTGGAT
This sequence comes from Lissotriton helveticus, assembly GCF_964261635.1. Classification (NCBI taxonomy): domain Eukaryota; kingdom Metazoa; phylum Chordata; class Amphibia; order Caudata; family Salamandridae; genus Lissotriton; species Lissotriton helveticus. The sequence continues at coordinate 466,304,081 of NC_136073.1, read as the reverse complement.
ATATCTCATAGTGATATTTTCTTGTTCGTTGTTTTTTTTTAAAACACAAAGCAATGAAGATTTGGACAATCATAGATTACAGAATCAAACATTAGCCTGAGTAATTGATACTAAAAGGTGGACATGGTTGTAATGTAGCATTGAGGGGTTTTTTTTCACTCAATTTTTGAAAATTAAATTAAAGTGTTTGTACAGTCAATGGAATATACCCCAATGCACCATACCGATTTAAACCACAGTGTTTAGGTTATTACTATTTAGGTTATGTTTGTCTGTTTGGAACAGATTGTCTCATATGAATATTTTGTGTTGAAAGCAATGTGCAGGTTTAGACATGTTGGGAATTCGTAGTTCACTTTTGCATTTGAGCAACGTATAAAGCATTTGTAACGAATTTGTTAACATGAATGACACATTTGTTTTTTGTATACAAACAAAAGAACATGTATTACAAACTATCCATGCGTTAAAATCAAGAGCTGAAACTTGACACTATGGGGGCCATTAGGATGGCGGCCGGGCTTTGCCCGCCCGCCACCCTATCGGGAAACGGGACCGCCCGCCTCGAGGGCGGGGGTCCCGAAATGTGCATTAGGATGCGCCCGCCACACAGGCGGGCGCATCCTGTATTTTTGCCATTGCCAGTGAATTTGCAAGGTTTTTTAAATGCTAATTCCTAACTATATAAGGCCTGAAACCTATGGTTTTTTCAGTGAATTTCAAAGGTTTTTTAAATGCTAATTCCTAACTATATAAGGCCTGAAGCCTATGGTTTTTTCAGTGAATTTGCAAGGTTTTTTTAAATGCTAATTCCTAACTATATAATGCCTGAAACCTATGTTTTTTTCAGTGAATTTCAAAGGTTTTTTAAATGCTAATTCCTAACTATATAAGGCCTGAAACCTATGGTTTTTTCAGTGAATTCGCAAGGTTTTTTAAATGCTAATTCCTAACTATATAAGGCCTGAAACCTATGTTTTTTTCATTGAATTCGCAAGGTTTTTTAAATGCTAATTTTATTAGCGGATAACGTTTTTATATATTAAAACGTTTTTTAAATCTCAAATGCCTGCTTTGCTAACAGAGTTTTTAAGCACAGGCTCTTTTGCCTCTGGTGGCCATCTTGGGAGACTGCATATCAGATTTTTTTTCATGAAATATAAGAGGATTTGAGAAGTCACTCAAAATGTGCCCTAATTTTTCTTTCTTCAGCACTAATCATAATTTCTATGGCAAAATGAACCCCCTCATTTTGTTCCTTTGCAAATTAAATGTTTTAAGTGTTAACACTTTATTCCAATCAAGATGACTTCAGGTGTGCCATACTTTTGTCATAAGTAAGACTGTTAGCGCTCTAGTTGTTCTTTAGAACACTCTGGGACATTCTGTCATTGGGCTATAGTTGGGCTACATCTGGCTGATATTTGGGCTACATTTGTTTTTTTTTGTCTCTGGTGGCCTTTGGGCTACATTGGGCTACATTGGGCTACATTTGGGCTCTAACATATATATAGCCCAATGTAGCCCAATATATATTTTTTCAAAGTTAATTTTCGTAAAAACCACTGGAGCACATATCTTGAGACATAGCAAAGGCACATCGGGCTACCAGTCCCTACAATTTTTGCCAAGTTTGGTGGAAAACCATTCAGCCGTTCGGGCTAAAAGTGAGTCCAACCGCCCTATGGAAATTAACATGGGGAAAACATGTTTTGGGACCCCCCTTTTATCTCTGCCCCCGCTTGATGAATCCCCCCAAACTTTCAGGGAAGGACCGGAGCGCCGCGAGGGAAAGTTAAGGAAAATTTCATGAAGATTCCTCAACCGGCGCCAAAGTTATTCCCAATAGAATGTCGCGATTTCCCTATGGAAAACAATCCTAACTATATATACCTACTGGCTATCGCCAGTAGGTAATAGATATATATATTTCCAGTAGGTAGTTAGTTATATTTAGGACCTAGTTTCCATAGGAAAAGCATTTTTTATGGCGTCATTTGAACAAGCTTCATGAAATTTTCCCAAAAATGTAGGTTTGGTGTGTCATGGAAGGTTTGGGGGTTATCCGTGCAGTGGGAACCGAGAAATAGGGGCGCGAATTAAATGTGCTATTGTAATGTTAATTTCAATAGGAACACGTTGTCGAACCTACAGCCAAAACTGCTGGATGGAATTACACCAAATTTGGCAGAAAGGTAGATGTTATTACACAGATTGTGCTTTTTGTTATTTGTGCACATCTGTTCAGTAGTTTTTGAGAAATTAAAACCAAACAATATAGTGATATCTCTGGCCACAGATATTTTGCAGCTATTTCACAATGGTCGTAGATATTTCCCAATGAAATCGCAGTAAATCCCAAATGCGCGCACCAGCGGGAACGCTCTGATGCCACCTGAACAGAACGTTGCGGCTGCCATTTTATCAATTAGGAATGGTTCCCAGGGCTTAAGATTTGTGTCAAAGCTAACATATGGGGTCAGGGTGGAGATATTCTGACCCCATGTTTGAGAAACGGGTGACAGAAGTAATGTGTCCAAAATTGTTTTATTTTAATCACGTGCAATATTCGCGATGACACTGCGACTGTCAGCGTGGCCCCTCCATGTACCTTTGCGACTATTGGGATGTCTTTGTGAATATTGGTGAAAATATATATATACATTTGTACACACTCCCCATTCACATACCCACTCAAACCTATGCATTCAGTCACATACCCACTCAGATACACATGCACCCACTTAAAGACCCACTCTGAGACTCACGCACCTACTTAGAGAATCACTCATAGACTTATGTGCACAGTCTCATTCCCACTTAGAGACTCCTACACCCATTCACAGACCCACCTAGGCACTCATGCACCCACTCACAGACCCACTCAAACACTCATGCACCCACTTACAGACTCACTCAGAGAGTCATGCACCCATACACAGACCCACTCAGAGACTCATGCACCAACTTACAGACCCACTCACACACTCACGTATGTACTCACAGACCCACTGAGACACTCACACACCCACTGACAGACCCACTGAGACACTCATACACCCACTCATAGATCTACTCAGACACTAATACACTCACTCATACACCTATAGTCACTCACACACCCACTCACAGACTCATTCGGATATACACACACCCATTCACTCACCCACTCAACAACTCATGCATTCACTCATGGATCTACCCAGAAACTCGCCTGCTCAACGACTCACACATCCACTCATGGACCCACCCAGATACTCGCCCTCCCAGACTCATACATACACCCATTCACTCACCCACTCAGAGACTTATGTTCTCACTCAGAGACCCAATGAGACACTCATACACCCACTCACAGACCCACTCACATAGTCACACATCCATACAGTCACTCACACACCCTCTCACAGATCCACTCAGAGACTTATGCACCCAGTCACTGATACACTCAGAGACAGACGCACCCACTCACAATCCCACTAAGAGACAGTGGCGGCTGGTCCATAGGGGCGCCAGGGCAGCACCCCATAAAAGAATCGGGCAACAGGTGAACAGTAATGTCAGCAGACAAATTGTCAGCTTGCAGTTCGTCTGTTTACATTTCCGGGCCGGCCTGTGCTTCACGGGTGAAACTAAAAGTGCGCATGTCAACACACAGGCCAATCAGGCGAGAGGCGAGCAGGAGTCCAGAAGATGGTCTGCGCATGTGAGAGAGGAGTGTTGCTCCTCACTCACATTCACAAACCATTAGGTACGTGGCACATGCCCAGTGTAGTGATGACGTCTTAAGATTGGCTCCTGCTCAGGTGGTGATGTATTTTGTGCAAAGTCGCCCCATGCCCTTTCAAAGGCCAGGACAGCGTAAACAAAAGGTCACCCGCTCGGCCCCCCGTCACATCCAGTTTCCTAATAGGAAGTTCGTATTTCCTGTTGCGGCAAAAGAAAAGAGCAGGGAGAAATTACTTCCACCACCAAGTTGTAGAGGAGACATGATGCAACGCAGGACCAGAGGAGATGCCTCATGCCTGGTAAATTTTATTAATTAAATTAACCCCCACCCCTCTCCCGGGCGTACCCCTCCCGCCATCATGTCGGCTGCTCCTTGTCCCTGGAAGGGCGGAGATGCTAACGGTGAGCGTGTATATAAAAACCTGCTTCCAGGCATTTCTCATTCTGTGTAAAATGCCAGATGTTTCAGGAAAACTCCCTAACGTATGCCCACGCTTGTACAGGAGAGTAGAAGTTCCTGCTCCGTGATAAATAGAGATTCGCAATATATTGATCGATAAGCAGACCGTTTTACGCTGCATAAATGATAAGAACTAAACATTTTATATCGACATAGAGGATATTATTGAATGGAAACATAATAAACTGGCCTTAGGATATGAGCAGGAAATTATTATAATTGCCCTGAGTAAGTCATTGGCCGAAAAGCCTGACGAAACACGTGTTGGCAAAGGCAAAATCCGTTGGCTATTTGTAACATTGAAGAACTATTTATATCCTGTACTTTGATTACATAGTGCATGTGGATGGATGGTAATGTGTATGCCTGCTAGTGTTTCCCTACCGGCTTCCTTTGTCCGCAATTATTCCTAGTTTTATTGTATCTGTCCAGAACAGTGTGATTAAAACAAACAGTGGAATGTGCCATGATGTCAAAGGTAGCAGGTTTGTACTGGAAATGTCTGGAATCGGACCACCTACATAGAACGTCATGTGTGGACTGAAAGGGCCCGGATGAAATTAATTTGAAAGGGCACGACACTTAATGATGTGAAAACGTCTTTCCTTTCCTCGGAAGAGTCAGCTGATTTCACAGCTGTCAGGAAGCTCCTGTCAATGAGATGATCCTACCCCAGTCCCATTTGTGCAAAACTCACTGACGTAATACAAACACAATAGCACACTGGAATTGTTCTTTTACACAATTAAGAAGGAATTCGTTTTGTGTTTTGCCTCAAAATTCCCGTTAACTATAAATAAGACGTATCTGTGATTGCTGTTCGGGTGCTAGTTATTTTTATAAATGTTCTATTCTCATATCTATATAGTGCACCAATGCCACTAAGGGCTGGTTTCCTACCCCTACCGGAGTTATGGCGCACAGGGACATGCATTTATAGGCTTGAAGGATGTGGATTGGTGCAGTCTGTTTAAAGCGGCCCCCTGGTATCTGATGTCAGAGTAGGTCTGGAAGCCCAAGCTGACATCAAACAGAGCAACATCTAGAACGCCTATTGTTGAGCGTTCGAGATACTCGACCGGGTGCAGAGAGCTGTTTTTAGTCTTCGTTGGATGGTCCTTTTAAGGTAATGGTAGTGAGGTGGACTGGAAGAATGTTGGTTGGTGCGAATGCTGCAGTCAGTCCCACGGTCACATGGTGTCAGTTTAAACTGTTCTGTTTCACTAGTTCCCTTTGCTTCGTGTCTTTTCTTTTGGGTACTTTTGCAATTGCTGCTTAGGTTTTCTCTCTATACATTACACTAACCGTTATACAATTGAAATTCAGTGAGATATGGAGCATTTGTATGTGTTTAAATATTTTAGGTCTATACTTTCACAATAGTTTTATAAACCTTCTTACTTTCTTGAAAATGCACCATTTGCCCACTTGAAAAAAGAAAAAAAATCCAGCCGGGGGGTCTTTGGAGAAACCCCCCAAAGCCTCTCGTGATGGTTTGCCTCGCTCGCCACAGGGCACTCATACTGAAATTTTGCGCCTCACTACTTTCAAAAGTTACCAGCCGCCACTGCTCAGAGACCCATGCACCCACTCACAGAACCATGCAGACACTCATGTTACCAGTCATTGACCCACTGAGGGATTCATGCACTCACCCACAGACTCACTCAGACAGTCATGCACCCATTCACTCACCCACTCAGACACCCACTTAGACACTCATGTTTCGACTCATAGATCCAGCCAGACTGTTATATACTTACTTTCAAATGCACAAAGGCACTCAGGCACCTACTCAGAGAGCGACTAAGACAAATGTATACAAAGGGAAAAGTTAAATCAATATCTTACTAAACAGCTAACTTTATGTAAAACATGTCTATATATGTGTTCAACACTTTGTGAAAAATGTGGTATCCGTAACTTCCGACGTCTTCGTGACTTTCCAGTGTCGCCGCAAACAAGGAAATGCATTCCAAATGCACTTTTTTCTACAAATGTTTACAACGGGAAAAGTTAAATCAATATCTTACCAAACAGCTAGACTTAAACTTTATGTAAAATAGGTCTATATATGTGTTTTACACTTTGTCAAAAACACGCAGTATTCGCAGTGTGTCCTTGGCAATCGCGACCAAACCAAAAGTATCTTGAATACGATGATTGATATACTTTTTAAATAAATAGTCGACAAATGCAACAATAAGTGGTGCGTCATGTATATGTAAAGTTCAATATCTAATTACAGATAAAATAAAAAGTTTTTAAAAAAATCGAAATTTACTGAAAAAAACAAAGGTTACGGGGATGTTACAGCTAGGAAATAGATTTTTAAAAACCATAGAAATTCACTGAAAAAAATAAAGGTTACAGGGACATTTAACATCAAAAAGTGTAGTTATTCATCAAGTAACCCATTTCTTTCATGTATCAGACTAGCTTGTACAGCTGAGAGATTGCTTCTCAGAAGGAAAGGTGTTTTGTGAGCAGCAGATAATGTAGGTGCCAGCTGGACAGTCCCTCAGGTGGTACTCCTCGGGTCCCAGGCAAACTTGCAAGTTATAGAATACATTTTGAACTTTAGTGACCTCAGCTGGTCCACTTGGCAACACTATTGAAATGTGACACCTTAAGAGTGCTATCAGGCCTGGCTGCAAAATTGCACAGAAATCTGGCAAGTAGTCATAGCAACAGTTCCTGAAAAGCACTGCACTTATCTTCACGAGTAGAGGAACTACTGTTCGCACCATACTGTTTATTGCTTGCAAAACAAACAGCCTTGTGCGAGTATACTGTACATGTGACGTAATAGCATCTCTAACGTCATGGATAAAAAGTACATTATCAGCTGCTAAAAGATAAATGACTCCGTTATCTCTAAGAATAAAAATCGACAAATGTCACCACGAAAATGTCCATGAAAGCAAAATACTATTTACAGCCGAAAGACTTTAAAAAAACTCCATAAAACCATCAACTCGTAATTGTCAAGGCTTCTCCAAGCATGCTGCACTCAAGCAACCAACCCACTGGTGCTTTCCTTGTCACATAGCTGCAAAGTAAGGAACCCTGTTATCTGTGTTAGAGCAAAACATGTACCAAAGTGGTGCAAGGTTGTGTTAAATATAATTGTGCGTCTTCCTTGTTCCATCACCTGACTAGTAATGGACGTATAGGAACCTCGGTGAAGATGGGAATCCACCGAAAGTCCCGGCTGTCCCCCAACTATCTTATGAGGGTTACAACGTAATACCTCACAAGAGAAGGATAAATAAGCGGAAAGGAGACAGAGAACCCAGGAGCACTTGCGGTGAACTCAGGAGCACTTGCTGTTTGTTACGGTAGAACCTGGCCTGGAATAGTAGCGGCTGTCGGAAGAACACAGCTAATACAGCTGGATATAGCAAGCAGAACAAGTGCAAGAAAGGTATATAAGTCAATAGGGGAACACAAAGGTGTGATTTCAGAGAAGACCACAGCCCTGCAAACCAGCAAGATGAGCTTGGCCCGGACTGGCCGTTGCAGGCACCGGGCAATCCCCCGGTCGGCCGCATGGGTGGGGCCGGTTTTGGGCTCCAGGGGGGCGTTTTTGTTACAGGGCCGTTTTTTGCAGCATAGCTGAAAAAAAGGCCCTGTCACAAAATCGGCCGAAAACCGGCCCTCGCAAAGAGTGCGGTCGCACCCCCAGAGAAGCCTGAGCACTTTGCCAGGGCCGATTTCGGTTCCCAGTCTCGTGGGAGGTGAGTGGTATGTGAGTGTAGGCGTGGACCTAGACACCAGAGACCACAGGGTTTGGCCTAACGGCTAAGGCGCTCGACCTCGGACCTGGGGATCTGGGTTCGAGTCTCGGTAACGACGCCAAAAAACCTACTGTGATTCTGGGCATATCACTTAATCTCCCCGTGCCTAAAATGAAAGTGTGTAACGTAACTGGTGCTATGTAAAGCGCTCTGATACCTGATTCGGTGCGGGTCTAGTTCGCGCTATATAAAACTCTGCAAAAAAAATAACAACAGATGGTTAACTTCCTGAAACGGAGCATAAAACAAACACACAAGGGTAGCAGGGAAAAGTGCAGGATGCCAAATTGGGTGAAGCCAATGCTCTTCCTACAACAGCAATGGGTCATTTCCAACCCAGCAGGCTCCAGAGTCAAGATGATAACTACTCCAACTGCCTCTGTTGACCCTGAAGTGCACTGCCCAACCCCTGCGTTGGTTGGGTGTCTAGTTTTAAAACTGTCCACTGATTGGTCTTCAATAACCTCCAGTACACAGAACATATCACCGCAGGATGATGCAGACTCTAGCCTGAGTGGAAAACCACAGAATGAGGATGCTGTGACTTCCCCAAGTGGCACTACAAGTGCTGTAATATATCAGCATTTGAGGAGCCCTGCATACCCATGACGAGGCAACAGATCATCTGTGGATGGGCAGCATGCCACTCCGTGGGAGGACTTTAGAGGGATGTGTGTCTGTCATGTGGTTAATGTTGGTGCTGTATGAATGTCATTCCTGAGGACCAGGGTTGTGCTCTTATTGTGTTTTGTTGCTGCAACTTGGTGGGAGGTGAAGCAAAAAAGAGTGAGATAGAACTCTGTGAAAGTAAAAGTTAGTGTATGAATACATAGGAATTGTGTGAGTGCAGTGTGGCCTGTGTGGGAAGTCTTGTGTTGTTGTGCATGTATGACAGAGACTGATCGAACCGTGTAGCAGTAAGCATGTGATAATACATAAGCCAGTGGTGTAGGTGGAGGGGCGGGGAGCAGTCTGCCCCAGGCGGCACTCTTTTTTGGGGCGGTGGAGGTTAGCAAGTCGTGTCTGTCGACTCCCACCATCCCCAGCTCCCCGAGAACAAGTCGTCTGTCGGCCGCCACCCAAACCCCCCACAAAGTTATGGGCCGCCCAGGGTGGCAGTAGGTCTAGCTACGCCACTGACATAAACATGGGTGTAGAGAAAAGCTCACCTGTGGATGCCTACCTTCTTTGGCACAGTCTGTATCTTCCAGCTTAACCCTTATTGAATATGGAGTTTAACAAGCCCCCATAGCTGAAGTTGCTCTTTTTGGTGGAGCAAGGTTCCATCTACTATAGTATTTACTATGTAGGCACACACGAGAAGCAGACAAGTGATCTGTGTTCTGAGGTGTTTGTAATCAAATATTGAAGAAATAATATAATGCAGACAAAACATTACGTCAAGAATATTGAGGGCAAAAATATCATGAAGGTAAGTTTCTACGGGTAAGCAAACTTCAACTATACTTGACTCCACATATAAGTACCCTGACGATAAATATATCTTCAAGGGATGCCAATGTGGAGTTAAGAATAGTAAATCTATACGTTTCTCATTGCACTTATCTTCTCGATATTTTGGTCCTTGATATTTTTGACACGATATTCTGTCCACGCGATATTTGTATCCTCGATATTCTGTCAAACAACCGTGTTTTGATGGGTCCACATACATACTATTGGCAAACTGTGCCCTATCCAGTGGCCAACATCATAACACAACTATACACACAACACAGTGCAACCCAGCCCAACATACCAATAGTGTTCAACTACATAGGCCACTTACACCATTTAAAGCAAACCCCAGCAAAGGTTTCCATGTTTACATCATCAGTACCATGGAAAGAGCACCTGCAGTGGGAGCCACGCTGTAAGTTTAAGAATGATATCTTAAACAAACAGGTACCCAGATCCTGTTTCACTGAAGCTGGAACATGCAGTCAAAGCAACATTGCTTTACTTTTTGTTCAATCAGGGCACTAGGGTTGTTTCTCATTATAAAACTTGTTGAAAGGGAACCTGGTATGGATTAGTTTTAAAGTAAAGCAAGCACTGAATTGTGAATAGGGGCCTTGCGAATTTTTGTGAAAGGGCGACATTTACACATCTTTGTGGAAAAAAAGAACAGCGTTTAAAAAAACAATACAGAATGCTGGCAGGTTGGATTCCTGGAAAGCGCTTTTGCACCATGTTTGGCTTTGTTGGACAGTGCAGTTTGTGGCTGTCCATCCACTGGTGACTTGATTACTTCATGGCTTCTTCTTTACCCAGAGTTTTGCTCTTCCTTGTCCTAACTCTATAACCAGAAACCCCCACGGAGACCAACACCACCTGCCACCATCAAGAAACAACTGACCATTGGCAAAAGCCAGAGGGCTCATAAAGGTGAATAGTTCATAGGTTCTTGACTTGGGGTGGTGAATCATGTATGTTTTTTGTGCTGCAGCCGCTTGGTAGAGGCTGTCATTTCCTTCAGTTTACAAAGAAAGGCTCAAATCCTTCCACAGGTTTCAAATGTGGGTACAGAGGTTGGTTTACAGGCAATTCTTTTGGAACTTGCAGTGCCTCGTATTTACTTCCATATGATGTGGTAATGTTTTGGTTCAACTAGGTACAAACTGACCAGCTCTACAACGTATTATCTTCAACTGGAACTGATTCAAGGGGCAAATAGAATGGATTAGTAAAAGAACCAGACAGGCGTATGTGATCTTCTCAAACCCCATAACCAAACAAATTATCCTTACAGCTTTACCAATAAACTACTTAATTATTTTATTTTGCAAACTCTATTTATTGGGATTCCAAGGATGTGCATCTTAAAAGAAGATGGCAAAGACACAGTGATGAACAGGTCTCAAAATAGATAGATGGCAAGACTAATATGATAAACAATGTCAACCCCCCCCCCCAAAAAAAAACCTTCCCAAGGGTGTGGTCATCTTCGATATGCCATATGGCCCTGTATCATACGGCTGGTAAGCATACTGGCAGAAAGTCATCTGTGTCGGTGGCTCTGTGACTTGGCAGTCTTTCCACTGTTGAATCTTCACATAGTTTTCTGCATGACATATTAATCAAAGGTTGGTGTTTTTACTTCCAACTTCAAGCCATGACCATCCTTGCTGTCACTAGTGGCCGGAATATGAGCTTCCGGTCGGTCTTTGCATGTATCATGTCTCGCGCATCAGATTTTAAGCCCAGTTGTATCAAGTCGAGTCTCTCTAGGATTGGGGACCCACCATTGCTTTTATGTCTGCTAAGTCTTGTAGTATCCCACAAGCAGTGCGAGGGACCCTCCACCATCTCCCTTTAACATTGATCTGATATCACTGGAAAAGCATGGCTAATTTTGCCTGGACTAAGGTGCAAATCTGTCAGCATTTAAATTGTGGAATATCTGTGATATTATTATTATTATTATTATTATTATTATTATTATTATTATTATAATTACATTTATTAAGCGCGCAGCTACCCGGAGGTTTCCCGGCGCTAAGGCAAACAGAACGATATACAGTGTAGGGGAGCGTCAGACCCACAGTTTAGGTATTGAAGAGCCATGTCTTGATTCCTTTACGGAAAGTCAGAAAGCACATTTCAGATCGCAGAGGAGGGGGAAGGGAGTTCCAAAGAGAAGGTGCTAACAGGGAGAACGAACGGCCTCCCATTTTGGCTCTCTTGACACGTGGTATCTTAAACTTGTTCTGGGTGGATGACCTAAGTGTGCGTGGGGGGATGTATTGCTGCACCAGAACAGATAGGTAGTGAGGGGCTCTTCCAGTCATGATCTTGTGCATGAGACATAGTGCCTTGAATTTGACTCTACTCTCAATTCGCAGCCAATGCAGTTTACGCAAATGAGGCGTGGCCGAGGTTCTGGCGGGTAGGTTGCAAATAAGGCGAACAGCCATATTTTGTACCACCTGGTACTTCCTAGTTACCTCCTTGCAAGCACCCAGGAGTAGGATGTTCCCATAGTCCAGGCGTGAGGTGACAAGAGCCTGGACTACAGTCCTCAGGGTGTCAACAGGCAGCATCCACGTGATTTTCCTCAGCCACCTGATGATGGTGGTACAGGTGGCGGAGACTTTCACGACGTGTTGCCTGAAGGACAATTGATTGTCAAGGAGGACCCCAAGATTGCGAGCAGTCGTGGTTGGGGTGGGTAGAGGGCCCATCTCCGGCGGCCAATGTTGTGGGCCCCAGAGCGAGGTGTCAGAGCCAAACAGAAGCAGTTCTGTTTTGTCCCCATTCAGTTTTAATTTGTGCTCAAGCATCCATGCAGATATTAGTTTTAGTCCAACTTGAAGAGAGGAAGAGGGAAGATTTTTATTAGTGGAGAGTGAGTAGATGACTTGAGTGTCATCGGCATAGGAATAAATTGTGAGACCTGCCTGTTCCGCCAAAAAAGCAAGAGGTCTCACATACAAATTAAAAAAAAGAGGGCTGAGGATAGACCCTTGGGGAACACCGTGATTGGAGGGGAATATTGATGAAACAGATGTAGAAGAAAAAACTTGAAACGTGCGATCAGAAAGGAAATTGGCAATCCAGGCCAGGGCGGAACCACCGACACCCACAGATTTCAAGGTGGACAGCAAGATGGAGTGGGAGACGGTGTCAAATGCGGCACTCAAATCAAGCAATATGAGTGCCACTGTCTCCCCATTGTCCACCTTTTGTCTGATGGATTCCGACACTCCAAGGAGAGTGGTTTCAGTAGAGAAACCAGCCCTGAACCCGGATTGAGAACCATGAAGAAGATTAGAGGTTTCGACGTGAGAATTGAGCAAAGAATTAACGTGTTTCTCTAGAATTTTAGAGAAGCATGACAGCAAAGAAATAGGGCGAAAGTTAGATGGGTTGTTGGGATCAGCGTTGGCCTTTTTTAATAATGGAGCCACCATAGCGTGCTTCCATTCATTAGGAACGATGGCCTCAATTAGTGAAGCATTCAGAACCTTCAAGACAATATGGAGTAGGGCTGGATCCAGAGAACTCAGAACTTGAGGAGGCATTGGGTCAAGGGGGAAACCAGATTTAATGTCTTGTAAATACTTTTTTAAAAGCGTCGGGGAGATAGGATCCCACGCGTGAAGTAGGGGAGTAGTGGAAGTGGAGCAAGGGATAATAGCAGGGGGGGGAGTGCGTAAGGTCAGATCAGGGTGAGTAGACGCAACTGGAGTAGAGTTAAAAGTATCATAGATCTTATCAATCTTCTCAACAAAGAAATTGGCTAAAGCATCACACTGGGCAGTGTCCAGACAGGGGTCCTTGGGTACAGTAGACGCACCTGAAAGCTCTTTGACTATTTTAAACAGGGCCTTGGGTCTATTTTGCGCCGTGAGGATAGTGGTGTTAGCAAAATTGGCTCTGGCAATATCACAAGCCGAGTGATAAGCTTTAAGGGCAGCCTTGTATTTTGCTTTCTGATCAGAGTTATAGTTGGAACGCCATATGCGTTCCAGTTTTTTACAATTAGATTTTTCTTGGCGAAGGGCGTCAGAGAACCATGGTGCCGGTGGATGATGGATTTGAGATTTATTTCTTTGAATCGGGAGACAGGAATCCAAAGCTGTTGTCAACCACAATCTAACAGTAGGTAGCTCTTTAGTAGTTATACTGGAAGACGTGGGTTTTGAGTTAGCAAGAAAGGAATTTAGTTTGTCTACGTCTAGACGTTTCCAGTTCCTGCTGGCTTTGTGAGGGAGAGCGGAATTAGAAGGATTAACCATAGTCATTTTAATGGAGAATTTGACAATAAAATGGTCAGACCAGGTAACTGGCGTTGAAGATTGGTAGAAAATGCCAGTGAGGTTAGAAATGATGGGGTCTAAAAGATTACCGGCCTTGTGAGTAGGGTCGGAGTTATGAAGGTGAAGATCTAAGGCTGCAAGATCCTGTAAGAGGCGAGCAGAGATGGCACACGAAGTAGAGTTAAAGTGGATGTTTAAGTCACCGACAACGATAAAATTAGTAGATTGCGCCAAAAATGGGGCAATAAGTTCAGGGAAGGAGGAAGCCCAACTACTAGCAGAGCCCGGCGGCCGATAAATCAGCGTGCCGGTTAAAGTAAAATGAGGAGTAAGTAGGAGTTTAAACAAACCCGCTTCACAGTTTGGGAAATCGAGGTCTTCCCATTTACAAGACAATTCTCTCTTGAAAATAATGGCGATTCCCCCGCCATCTTTAAGAACCCGATTCCGCCCAACATAGGTGTAATCATTGGGAAGAGCCATGGCGATGTCAGGGCCAGAGCTATCATTTAACCAGGTTTCGGTAACAAACATGGCAGCTGGGCTAGCTGTCTCCAACAGGTCAAAGATATCTCTCTTGTGTTTCGAGAGAGATCGACAATTAATACTAATAAAACTCAAAAGGGGACAGGGATAGGGCGAAGTGGCGGGGGAAGTATGGCAGCGGGGGGGAATATTCCAGAAAGTAGAGGACATACAGTCTGTGATAGTATGAATTATTGCATTTAAACACATCCTACTACAGGCCCTGCCACGCCTTCTTCCATCGTGACATATATTTCTATTTAAATGCATTCCTGTGGGTCGCGAGGATTGTGTAGAGTGCAACTATTGCACCTTTAGTACCCGCAAATTCTTTATCGCTATCTCGACGGGAGTCAGTTTCTTGTTTGGGAGGCAGTTTTTTTTACTGGGTGCATAGCATTCTACAGGAACCATCTCTCCATCTCCAGTATGGTCCTCGGCTGCAGGCGGGTGTGAATTAAGGGTTAAGGTGTATGGTGTACATAGGAATGGATAATCATACATTCTCTTGACACCACTACTGAACCACAGACAACTAGAAACATATTGGTGATTTGACAGTAATAGCTTCTCCTAGTCCTTCTACTCTAAGGCATCTATCTTATGCACAGAGGGCCCTCCCAAACACCCTACTATCGATAGGCAAATAGTGCTTGTTTGTGTTCCTGGTAGGCCATTCTTCCAGTCAGCACAACTGAGCTGCTGTGTAGTAGGTATGAACGTCAGGAAAACTCAAACCTCCATTCCTAACGTGCATCTTTAGCAATTTCACTCATAATCTTGACGGCTTTGCCAGCCAGCCAAACTCCAATGGACACCTCTAGAGGGACCTGAATACCTCTCTCTCAGTGTGCTTCTAATTTACTTGGAAAATGTAAAGCAGTATCTGGAGGAAGTTCATCTTAAGGGCCACCAGCCTGACCATCCAAGAGGCACAGGAGTACTTCCTTAATTTCAGATGTCACCCATCAATTGTGGTATGTTAGTTTCATAGAGTTGTGTGAATATGTGTGTAAGATTTGTTACCAGACCCGTATATTGGTCTCAGTGGAGTTATTCTGTTTACATTCTTCCATTTCCTCTATATTAAACTGCAAGAGATGTCATTTTTCAGCATTTAATTTGTGACTGAAAATTCCTAAGAATTCAACACAAGCCAAGAACCACAGGGCAGTCCTCTCTTTGCTAGCCCAAGGATCAGCAGGTGCAGTCCACAGGTTGGTGCAGCTTTTCTTGGCAGGTCCAAGGAACTGCAGGGCAGACTTTTTTCGGCCCTCTCTCCAGTCCAGACAAGATCTGAGGTCTGGGAGCCACAGTGCCATATTTAAACCCAGAAAGTGGCCTTGGCGATGTGATTATTGTTAGCCAATGGGCTACCAGGTCCCATCCGACGTGATGATGACATCTTGGAATGTCTGTCAGCTAGTTATCTCAGAGTGCACTATTCTGCCCGCTCCCAAGATGGCTGAGCCCTTCCCTTGGTGTTGGGAGCTTAGTAGTCCACCCTAGAAGTGTGGCTACCTGAAGGCTACATGCCCATGAGAAAACTGGTTTGGCAACTGTTTTCTCCTCTCTGTCCCAAATGCCACCTTGTCAAAATAGACAAAAGAGTAGACCACTCTTGTGCATGGCCACTATTTGCCCTTCAAAGGCGGCTTCTACTTCAAAGCTTGCCTTTTGGGCTCACACCCTGTGTAAATTCTTGCTAGGGAGTGGTGACGCTTCTTCCAATTGCAAGCCTCTATTGTTCACAATCCTGGGAGTCATCCACACTTCACCCCAAGAGGGGAGAAGGCTGTCTTGTGGCCATCATCTATGAATGGCCAGTGGAAAATTTGTGCAACAGAGTGGCAACTTCCTAAAAGTTGCTTATACTCAAAGGTTACACTAAATTTGACGTGGGCATCAAGTCAGGTTTATTGTGACGATTATTTTCATACCTGGAAATACCAACTTTAGTAGTCCTAGTTAGAGGTTAGCACAGCTGAGTTGTCGGCATGTATCCCTGCACTTGCCAATGGGGCTACTAGCCTTTCCACAGTAAAAATGACAATTGGAGGTTTTTACTGTTAGGACACATAAAAATACATGTCCCTCTTTTTAATATACTGCACCCTGCCGTAGGACTCGCTAGGCCTACCGTAGGGGTGACATATTTATATTAAAAACGGAGGTCTGGACTTTGTTATCAGTGTAAATGGCTAAGTTGAGTTATGTTATGTTACATTCATTTAGTATAGAGCACGTCTCACTCCTGATGGAGTATCTTGGCGCTTTGCTGTTCAGGGCAGGGGTGCACTTATTTGAATATCCCCGTCTTCAGCAGCTTCTTAAACATTGCAAATTCGGAAAGGAGCGTATGTAGGGAGGCAGTTTATTCCACTTGAATGGGGTGAAGTAGAAGGATCTGTCCCCTTACCTGGAGGCGTGAATGTGTGGAATTTTTAGAAGGGCTTTATCTTAGGTACTCAGCAGTCTGGTGGGTACACACTTAGGATGGCACAATAAGGGTTGCTGTCCCTGGTAGACACTTTAACTTACAGGTCCTGATTACCCTTGGTACCATATAGTTGATACCTATAAATAAGTTAACTCATGCAAATTGGGTGTAAGCCAATCTATCATATACTTTTAGGGGTCAGAGCACTGGCAGTGAGGTCTGGTTAGCAGGCCTCAGTGCACTTTCAAAGTTGAAAAACCAGCAGCGATCCAAAGCCTTGGGGGTGATCATTCAAAAAGAGGTATTTCCTTACAAGCTTCCTGCTGTATGCCCTTGATCTCACCCTTGTATACCTAATATTTAGTTGAGGACTAGATTATAGTCTCCTCACACCCATAGCAGTCCAGCAGGGAGCCGCATCAGAACCTTATTCAGCTCGTTTATTCTGACCCTCTGCAGTGTTGGTGGTAAGTATTCAGAGGTCAGTACGATTGTTACATACATCAGAGGAGAGTTCCAGATCATCGTTCTTTTATTGCTCGCTTTCTCACTGGTAAGGACACCCTAAGTGTTTTTAAAAAGGACTCTCAACCACTAGAAGTACTAGTGGCATTAATCATCCTAGAGTCCTCGTCCAGGTACCTCCTGTATCTGGATGGTCGCGACCTTGGACCCAAGGGGGAGATTTGTTAATTTGTCAGGGTTCCAAATGATGATTAAAACTGCCTGTAGTACCCTAATAGTGGTTTATTAGAAAAGCTCATTGACAAGGTCATAATCAGGTGGATACCATCATCATCATCAAAATCTTTATTTCGGCTAAATTGCCATAAAAGAGAATGCACACATACATACAATACAACAGGAAAATACATTTCAAAAGATTAGGTGGATACACTATTTGAGAGCATTAGTATCCTCAGCACCTGCAAGTCAACATGTTTCAGCCAATACACACTTGGCTTTCTTCAGAAACGGTATTGGATCCCCCGATCTGTTTAATTTAGATTTGTTGTTATCCCACTATTATAAAACAGGGGTCCTGGTGTTGGAGAACAAGGAGGAACCAATACATACCCTACAGAGTAAACAACTAGGTTTTGAGGGCTTTCTGACATTGTAAATAATTGGCAATTGTTTAATTGTGAATTGGAAGAGGTTCCCAAGGCTTGCAGGTCTGATATGCAAAGGCTCTCATTTATAGTAATGTTAAGTGGTACTGATTAGTACACTGAGTAGTATTAAAAAAGTTTTTGAATATTTCAAATTACGTTTATGGCAAATCAATTTATAGTATGTGTGAGAATATAGTGTACAGACCTATATTCTGACAAATATTGGGACCAAAATATTACTTACGGAAACATCATCTAATTGGGTATCCATTTTCCATTATTCACTCCAACAGGGTGATATTTTTGTATTCGATATTTAGGACAAAATATCCAGTTCAGACAATTTCCTGACAATGATACTCTGGTACCATCCCCTGTTGTGTAATATAAATTGCAACATCAGTAAGTTTATGTATGTTGTTTTTGGTCACATACTACAATGTCACCTCTATTTTCAGTGGCATCACTTGGGATATTATGTTTGATGCTGAGTCAGGTAATGATTGGTGCATTACTGGAGTTATGGTTGCATAGATCATCTTAACATTCAAAGTTTCGTGTTTTGTAGGTATCTGGATATATACATGGTGGCATAAAAGCAGACCTACAAATGATCCCACATTTCTGGTTGGAGTTGCCTTAACAGTGTGATCAGTACTGGTACTGTGCCAAAGTTACACGGAGAGGTAGACAGGAAGCAGTAATGTGCGCAGCCTATATGATCTAGGGCTGTTACTGTGTGCTTACTTAAATAATAATAAATAATACGTTTATTCGATCAATAGTTTGATCATTGACATCAGCATAAATCACAACCAATAAAATGTCATTAGAACATAAAAAGTCAGCTTTACAATCAAACTATGTATATGTCATAATTTTTTACACTGATGGAGAGATGCGAAACTCTGTTTTATTGTAAATTTGACTTTTTATGTAATGAAATTGTATTGGTTGTGATGTATGCTGATCAAAAACAACATGAAGAAGGGGAGTTCCCAATCTTTAGGAGGACCCAAAGGGTTCCAACAGTAAATGAAAATGTGATGTATGCTGATGCCAATGATCAATCTATTGATCGAATATACTTATTATTTGTGTGCTTACTTATTTGTGCATAGCTGCTCTTTGTTCTGCAGTTTAAATTGTTTGGTAGTGAAGTAAAAACACTGGTACTTTATTAGCTATCACTTCAGTGGTATACTCAGTTGCCTTGCCCATTATACCGACATTTTAAGAATGCAAGTTGCCTGCTCTTCACAGGGCCTGTATAGCCTGCTTTTTTGATAGTCATTAGTCACCTGTGTTACAAGTAGGGCTTCTCACTATTGACTGAGGTATGCTTCTGTGACATCAACTCACACTGCCTTCGGAATTTCAAGTGCATTTGACGATTTTCCACTCTCTGACTTTTTGTTAATGAAGTTTATGAGGTTATTAAGTCCAGTGGCATCCACGTGCTTCTGCGGTGGGAAGAAAGAGGGACATTGCACAACATTATGCAATTATGGTATCACGTGTGGAAATCTCATGTGATGGGATACCTCACATAAACCAATTCATGTGAGATACTGGCACGACACTGGTTCAAGTAGAATATATCTCTTGAGGAAGACAAATCCTAGAGGGCCAGTCTTCTGTGGCTTTTAATTGCACGTCATTGTGTAAGCGCAAAGCTTGAGAACATTTCACAGATTTGATGTAACAACACATGTCATGTACTTTGCCAGCGTAATTAAAGTTTACGCAGATGAAACTACTCACAAGGGAGTCATCACTTTTGAGAAATGTAAACAGACATATACACGACTTGTACTGGGGGGATTGGAGTTGTATTTCCATCGTATCGCAGTGCTCCCACAGTCCCACTTACAAAATACACCGCACCCCAGCAGTGTATTAATTAAATCAGAGATTATGAAAGTAGAGAGGGCACCTAACAGTTATCTCTCAAACTTCATGTGGTTGCTGGAGCAAAGGATAGCTCCAACAAAAGTTTTAAAATTGTTCAATCGCTAATTGTTTGCACGCAGACTTGAAGCTGACAAGTTTCAAGTAGAATGCGCTTTCTCTTAGGTGCTTTTACAGCCAGATTCATGAAAGCAAAATCGTCTCGCAAAGGACCAGATTCTGAGAATCTGGCCCTTTGCGAGCGCTATTTTTGCATTTGGGATTCATCATCCCAAATGCAAAAATCGCAATTCTAGAAATCGCTAAATTGCGATTAATTGCATTTAAGGAATCTCAATTTGAGATTCCTTAAATGCAATTCATGAACCATTTTAAAATTGCGAATTCGCAATCTGGGGCCGCTATTTACCGCGAAGTCTAACTACGTGGAAAATAGCAAAAACTCAGAAAAATGCACATTAGTGCATTTTTCTAAGTTGTATGTTACACACACACATGTCCTTTGGACATGTGTGTGTGCAACACCAGTGTACATTACCATTTCAGGGGTGCTACAGGGTGTCCTTTGGACACCCTGGCACCCTTGTAATTGCTTCCTTATTTGCGATTCGCTAAGTGCTAATTGCAAATAAGGAATGACTCCCCATTCATTCCTATGGGCCTTTAGGCCCATAGGAATGAATGGGAAAGCCATTCCTTATTTGCGATTTGCAATTAGCGAATCGCAAATAAGGAAGCATTAGAAATCGCTAAAAATATTGCGATTTCTACATGAATCCAGTTTTGCGAGTCTTTAATAGCGATTCCTTAAAAATCGCTATTAAGGACTCGCAAAACATGACCATGATGAATCTGGGGGTTACTGTCTCAGTTCGGGAAGACATCAGAATCGAAATAGGGCTTTGTACTGTAGGCTAGAGGGGGGGGGGTTTAGTAAAACATGAAGAATGGCGCTCAAACTGATGTGCGTAGTGTTTCTTATGCATCTGAGTAAATACAGTGCTGCCAGGTCGGGGATTTAGAATAGGCACAGTCCCGGGCACACGTTGTGAGGATATTTCAAAGTTAGTACAATTATGTTCACGTATTAACATTGCGGAGGTCGACACCGGTGTACGTTTTTGGAAAAAGTTATTTATCACAAGGCAACGACTGTAATAAATCAAAACAACCAGCCAACAAGTGTTTCATCACAAGGAATTGTCTTGTGACTCTTCAGGTCTGTTTGGTGTCTGTACACAGTAGGAGAGCAGGCACCAAGTCACCGGTGATGATTCCAACCCGGTGTAGGGTGTTTACTAGCAAAAGTAGATGGACAGTGGCAGTAGATTCTAATCTCTGGAGACTGCTGAGAAGACCTGCATCCGGGTAAGGATGCGGGTGGGCCGACGGGGCCCCTGTGTGGATTGAAAGCGTAGGCTGAGGCAACGGTGAGTGTAGCATAGGCGTGACCACCGGGTTGGCAGGAGAGTGTATCGAACCCGAAGATACGTCTAAACGCGGTCCAGTGTCTTGAAGGGAGGCGGGGTAGGGCGCCGGGTCTATGCAAAATGCAACAGTAACAGAACAGGTGCTCCCCAGGGAGTTCGCATCGTGAAAGCGGGTGAGCCAACCTGTAGGTGTTGAACCGGAGAAGTCGAAAGACACTGGAGATCGGTTAGCCGGGTTAGCTTTGAATATTTGAAATATCCTCACAACGTGTGCCCGGGACTGTGCTTATTCTACAGGAGGGCTTTGTACTGTCCTGGCTTCGTCATCAATTCAAAGACTTTCGGCTCATCTCTTGAAAAGATTATACACTAGAAAATCAAATGACAGGCATGAGAAACAAAAAGAAGAGTTTGCATAAACAAACTCGAAGCCTCTTTTCATTTGCTGTAATTTTTTGTGTTCAGCGTTTGTGCTCCAGGACATGACGTTGCACTAATGTAAATCAGTGATTGTGAGTGGATCCCAGGTAGAGACAGCTGTGTCGTTCTTCGTCACGGTGAGACACTTCGCACTTCGTGGTCGGACCCATCAAGAAGTCCCTGCAGTGTGGACATGAGCACGAGGGGCGGGGAGGAGGCTGGAGCTAGCGAGGGAGTACTATCCATACCCCCCCACTCCTCTTTACCCATCCACAATGAGAGGGCAGGGGCGGCCTTAGGCATGTGCAAGCTGTGCACCTGCACAGGGCCGCCAAACCCCAGGGGCCACCATGCCAATAATTATCCTTAATATAATAATCCTCTGAGGATGGTTACATATTTGCATGGTAGCCACTGGCAGGGATTTGGCGGGCTCCGGCTCTGTTCCACTTCCAAACACCCTGAACACCCCCTCCCCCCCATTCACTGCCTCCGCGCCTACGTTCCTCCGGGGGCCCCCTACCTAGGCTCCCTGCCCACGGCCGCCATGAGCCTAGAGCCGCCCCTGGAGAGAGAGTCCAGTTTCACAATGGATTACTTCAAAGCAGACACATAACAACGGAGAGAAAGTCAGACTGCACCGAAGCAGGTCGGACATGTCCTGAAGCACAAGAAACAAATGAGGGAAGCCCCCGACTTAGAGCATGGTCTGACCTCTCCAGAGGGGAGAGCGCCTTCTGTATACTGGCAGTTTAGGAATTTCATATCCATCTTTCCTGAGATCCCAATGCCATCCATGAAAGCATGTCTTGAACGGAGGTGTGAAGGGCAATATGTCAGTAGAAGGAGTAGAGAATTTTACGTGGCTTTCATTTAAACATAACCGAGGGGGACAGCATTATGATAAAATGCGTGGACGGACGTTATGTTGAACATACACTTCGAAGCAAACATGGAGTGAGAAAAATGAAACTTATTTGACGGTCTCTGTTAAATAAAGATGTGCAGAAACAAGTTGAAGCAGGAACGTAGGTTTATTTCTGTAAGAGCTAACATCCACAACCAGAGCCGTTCAGTCATGAAGAAGCCAATGTCCAGAGTGACGTTCCAGGGAATCTTCACGACTGGAGGGCAACATGCTAGAACCCTGAAATGTCACGAGCATTAGAACAACGAGTCTCGTGAATGCACGCAACTCCTAACTAAAGATGAAAGAAATACACTAATGTCATTATACAACATCTTCCCCTCTTTGAAGGGCAACAAAAATAAAATAAATAAAAACAAAGTACAAAGATTTAAACATAACCATGCAAAGAATGTTACATTGCTATTCTAGTACAAAGTCTCTCAATCTGCAAGAAATTTATTTTAAACGTGCTGCTCTTCTAGTTGACACTTTGGAACATTCCCCCACAACTATATCCGAAGGTAATGATGGATTGTCAGAGACAATGGACTGTGTAGTTTGAACTTCAGGAGTTAGTAAAATGCAACTCGAAGAAGATTGGTCAGAAGCAAGGGATTGTGTGGGTAGGGCTTTAGATGTCTCCAAAACTCTACTAGAAGAAGGTTGCTCGTGAACCAAATCAAACCAGTCACAATGCTCTGATTCTGAAGTGGCATGTTCTCTGATAACACTGGCCTGAAGTGGGGAGATTTTAGCAAGAACCCTCTTGTTCCACCACCCCTTGTTATCAAGAAGGGCAGAACCTTTACTGACGTGTAACTAAAGTTGGAGAAGAGAACTGCGATTGACCTTTCGGAACTCTTTTTGGATTTTTAATGAGTACCCAATCCCCTTTTTATAAGGGCTGATCAAAGAAGTGTTTACCTGCATCAAAACGTGATTTCATAGAATGTCGTTTAGCTTTGAAATGTTCTTGGATAGAATGAGAATTGACGGACAAACAACCATTTCCATGTAACCAGCTGGGATTGAGGAGTGAATACACTTTCCTTTTTCTAAGTAAAGTAAATGGTGCAACACTAGTAGTGGAGTGTGGAGTGGTATTATATGCCAAAACTTTGTCATGCACAAAAGACAAAGGGCCTAACCTGGCGGAGATTGCAGTTTGTATTCCCTCCTTGATTATCCGATTACCCCTCTCAACCAATCCATTCGAAGAGGGAGAATACAATGCAACCTTGTAATGAGAAATGTCATGCTTTTTAAGAAAAGAGCATATCTTTTGAGAGACAAAATGTGTACCATTGTCAGTAACAATGGTTTTGGGAAAGCCTTCAACATCAAAAACAGATTGTAAAAATTTGGCAGCATTATCAGTTGATGCAGCGTTAAAAGAAGAATAATACAACCATTTGGTATGGTAATCAACCAAAACAATCAGATACTTGTTCTCAGTTGGTAAAACGTCATAAGGACCAGAAAAGTCCAAACCTACTTTGTCCCATGGACCTGCAGGAAAAGGAACATGACATAAAGGAGAGTAAAGAGGTTTACAATGTTTGTCGGAGAGAGGAGACATTGTGTACAATTATCAATCATTCTCCTGATATGTGCATCCATTGAGGGCAACCAGTAAAATTGTTTGAAGCGTTGACAAGTTTTGATAACACCAAGATGTCCTTGATGAGCTGAACAAATAATCAGATTTCGCAAAGATTCCGGTGGAACAAATAAATCATTGCGCATAACCATGTTGTTAACTAAAGAAAGGTCTTCCGATACATTTGCAAAACCTTTTAAATCAGGAGACAGAGTTCTACGCTCAGGCCATTTGTTAACAATAAAATCTTTGACCTTTGAAAGTGTAATGTCATTATTGTAGGCTGAATTCCATTGTACCTCAGAAATGGGTCGACATTCTGCAATAGCATCAGTTGTAGCGACACCACACTCAATATCATCATCAACAACAGAACTATCATTCAAAGACATTCTTGAGAGACAATCTGCCCTGAAGTTGTTGCCCCCAGAAATATGTTTGATGACAAAGTGAAATTCATGAAGTTTTGAAAGAAGACGAACAAGTCTTGCAGAAGCCCTGTTAGAAGTGCTGTCAGAAAGCATGTGCATAAGAGGCTTGTGATCGGTGTAAATCTCAAACTCACGACCCCAAATGTAAGATTTGAATTTTTGTATAGCCCAAATGCAAGCCAAGGCTTCTCTTTCTATTGTGCTGTACCCAGTTTCAGCTGGAAGAAGTGTTCTGAATGCAAAGGCAACCGTTTGTTCTTTCCCTTCCACCCATTGTCCCAAAACAGCCCCCAAACCAGTGAGACTGGCGTCAACAGTGATAAAACACTTTGAACCATCCGAAAAAGGATGCAAGGCTGGTGAATCCTCAATGAGCTTTTTAACGTGCTCAAAAACTTTTTGTAAGTCTTCTGACCAGGAAAACGTCACCCCTTTCCTCAAGAGCGCTCTCAATGGCTCAACAATTTGAGCATAGCCATGCACAAATCTGGCGTAATATTGTGCTAAGCCAAGGAATGAGCGAAGGGCATCTCTATCTTTGGGAGGTATGGCATCTCTGATGGCTTTTATTAACGAAAACTTAGGTTTGATGCCATTTGGTGAAAGTGAATGGCCCAAATAATCCAATACTTGAACCTCAAATTTGCATTTGTCATGCCTGACAGTCATATCAGTTTTTTCTAACACCTTCAAAACCTTATTAAGAATCTGATCATGTTGAACAATGTCATTAGCAAAAATTAAAATATCGTCCTGATAAGCTTGCACCCCAGGAATATTCTGCAATAAGTTATCCACAGCCGCGGGCCGTGGAGGGAGTTACGGTGGGGCAGGGAGGCGGGGAGGGGGAGGGGCGGGGTGGAGGGTGCTAAAAACAGGCATATGGATCATTGCAGGTAAGTACACAATTTAATTAATAAAACGAAATTCGTAGCGCGCACAGCATTGCTTTTTGCCATGCAGTGCGCTCTACGAATTTCGTTTTATTAATTAAATTGTGTACTTACCTGCAATGATCCATATGCCTGTTTTTAGCACCCTCCACCCCGCCCCTCCCCCTCCCCGCCTCCCTGCCCCACCGTAACTCCCTCCACGGCCCGCGGCTGGTTATCCATCAGTTTTTGAAAAATGCTAGCTGCCGAAGCTAGACCAAATGGGAGTCTTAAGTACTTGAAAGTGCCAAACGGCGTAATAAAAGTTGTTAATTCTTGAGACTTAAGAGACAAAGGAATTTGGTGATAAGCGGACCTTAGGTCCAAGAGGGTGAAGTATTTAGCCCCACCCAAATTAGCCAGCAAATCATGAATTTTGGGTAACGGATGGCAATCCACGATGATATTGTTATTTAAGGAGCGTAAATCGGCACATAATCTCACCTCGCCAGATTTTTTACGAACTAAAACTATGGGAGAAACCCATTCAGATGAATCACATGGTGCAATGATTCCCTCATCACATACATTTTTCAAAACCTTCTTCAATTCATTTCTTACACTCAATGGAAGAGAACGAACTTTGTGAATAACAGGTTGAGCATTGGGTTTAAGACAAATTTCATGCTTGAAACCCAATACCGTGCCCACCTTATCCTTGAAGACATTTGTAAAGGAATTAAGTAGGTTATCCATTTTATGATTTGGAAAAGACAAATCTGAAACATTGAAGTTTCCAGTTTCATGACTAGTGTAGTAATCATGTGGAATGTCACCTAAAGCAATGGGTTGATCAGAACCAGGTTTAAGAATTAAACCCATCCTGGCTTGATCAAACCAACCCAAAATGTCTCTGCCCTTAAGAGCAACATAAACTTTGTAATGGTGTATCTACCAAGACATGCAATGTTAGAATAAAAGAAACCTGGGTAATTTCACCAGCAGGCACAACCATCTTGCACATAATCCGGTCACTCGTGGTTTTTCTACCATCAGTAAACGTTCCTATTTTCACACACTATTTTTCTTCTTTTCCCACTCAGTATTTCGTTTCCTTTGAACACTTTTCTATTAACCTTCTTTCCAGGAGCTACTTTTTATCCGAATCCAGCTCGAGATTCGTTTTCTGCATGTTTAAATGCACCATTTTGGCATGAAGTTAGATAATTAGCTTTAGTAGCCGTATGTGTAAAAATTAAATGTTATTTTCAGAATCAAGTCCCCTGACGAAGGGCAAATGCCCGAAATGCATTGGGCGAAAAGCAAAATTGCAAAATTACATTATGAATGAATAATGTGAATAAAAAAGAACATTAATCAAAAAACTTCATAAGGAACTTTATTAAATCAACTCAAAGAACTTTGTTCTCTCCGAGTGCATTGAAGGGATGCTGCTCCCGCGGGAAACAGCGTTAACCATAATAAAAGAAACCTAACATATCTATATCTTTCTCGCCAAATGCTTTGGGGTTGACATCAGATTTGTAAAGAACAACCTTTTTTCCCCAATTTGAGTAAAATGTGAGATCTGATAAAATGGTGATAGGTGAGCCAGAGTCAGCTTTAACCTTAAGTGGAACCGTACCAACCACTAACTCGCACCAAGGACCCTTAATCTTGGACAACTCAACAGAATCACATTCGATTGACAACATTACATCGTTAAGTCTGGTTGAGCAAGATTCTAAATTCTCATTAAATTCAATATTGTTAACTCTAGTAATTTTTTTGCGACCCCTACAAACAGATGGAAAGTGTCCAATTTTCTTACACGAAGAACACTTTTTCCCAGATGCGGGGCAACTAGGAGAATTACCAAGATGACTCCTTGAGCCACATCTATAGCAAATGATAGGCTTCCTAACTTGTTGTCTGAAAGAATTGTTAACAAGGTCAATAGAGCCAGTAGTAGAACCTTGATCAATCATATGAATACAAGGTTGAGAAGTGCTTTCTTGCTAAATTTGTGACGAGTTGGTTGCACGTTCAATGCCTTTGGCGATATCTATTGTTTCAGACAAAGAAGGGTTTTTACAGCTCAGCAAACGTTCTTGAATTTTTTTTGAAAAACAAGCAAAAATTAACTGATCTCTGATAGAAGCGTCTGAATTTGCACCAAAATCACAGGTAGAAGCAAGGATCCTGAGTTGGGCAATATAGTCTTCCACACTCTCCTCCATACTTTGTTTGCGTTTGAAAAAAATTGTGACATTCCAAAACAATACTGGGTTCATCGTTATATTGCTTGTTGAGGCGTGCAATAGCTTCTTAATAGACATTCCAATTGTCACCAGAGTCACCAGAAGGAGAAGGGATAACAGGAAGGTTCTCAAAAACTTGTTGAGCCGCAACTCCTAGACAACCATAGAGAATGGCAACCTTGCGAGGAGGATCATATTTGGTAGCATCGATGGCAACTAAATAGTTCTCAAAACCTTTAGGCCAGTTGCGCCAAATGAGAGGAGGTTTGCCCGGAGTTTGCAAAAATGGAGCTGGTGTCTGAAACTGCTGTGAAAAAGCCATGGTAAATAATGCACTTAAAATGAAAGGTTGTACTAGTAAAAACTTCTTCAAAATGCTAAAATGCTAGAAAATGAACTGTTTTATGAAATAGTGTGCCAAGCGCTGTGATGTAATATGCAAAATGTTGACAGCATTGACAATTAAAAATATAAATTTAAAATAATGTTGATATATGAAATTGAACAGTGTGCCTGTCACTGTGAAGAAAATGACGGACAGACAAATGTGGTAGGCAAATTTATGAATTAGCGTGCCTATCGCTGTGACATACACTGCCAAGCACCATGAGCACTAATCATGAGATGTGATGTAAAAAGCGTGCCTATCGCTGTGATGATGATGAAGAACAAGAATAGGCTGTTTGAAAGTAGCGTAAATAATGTTTTGAAAAGTGCCTTAACGTTGAGGAAATGTGATAGGCAAGTTAGAAATAAAGCGTGCCTATCGCTGAAGATCGAAAAAAGCTTTGCGTTTATAAAGGCTTTTCTGTAATGACGAGGAAATGCGATAGGCAAGTGAGAAGTAAAGCGTGCCTATCGCTGAATATCGTGAAAACAACTTCGCGTTTGTAAAAGCTTTTCTTTAAAATGGCCGACCAACGCCGTTGCCAAGGTTACTGCACTGCGTAACTTTCGTGGGTCGGTGGCCTTGTTTTACACAACGGAGACTGTGCTATGACGTAGTAGACTGGAGCGTTGGATGCGCATGACTGGGATTTGAAGATCGCACTGTGCAGCGCGAGGCGCAGGATACAGTCAAACTGCCACGCAAACCATGAAAAGGGAAATAAGGTAAATACGACCTTAAATACGAAGACTTGAGAGTGGATTTCAAGGCTGATCAGCAGCGGTTACATCTCCGCATTTTTGAGTAAGTTGCTGAACGCGATCCGTCCGGGTCTTGGCAAGATCTTCGTTAACTGTGACAAGGCTTGAATCTTGGCAGTGGGTGTAGCAAAGATCCCTCTCGTCGCTAAGTTGTTAAATAAAGATGTGCAGAAACAAGTTGAAGCAGGAACGTAGGTTTATTTCTGTAAGAGCTAACACCCACAACCAGAGCCGTTCAGTCGTGAAGAAGCCAACGTCCAGAGTGACGTTCCAGAGAGTCTTCACGACTGGAGGGCAGCATGCTAGAACACTGAAATGTCACGAGCATTAGAACAACGAGTCTCGTGAATGCACGCGACTCCTAACTAAACATGAAAGAAATGGATCTATGACAAAATATAGAAACCCAAAATATCGAGATACAAAAATATCGGAGCAATAATATCGATGTAAACAACATCGATATCCTATCTACAACAAGGTAAGTACTAAAATATCGGGGAAAAAATATCGATGTCAAAAATATCATTTTAAAAAAAAGATCGTTTTTTTAAATTAAAATAAATATGTAAAATTAATTTAAAAATACTTTAAAATATAATAAACATAGTTAAAATTATTTTATATTATTTGAAATTAATAAATAATATACATAATTTAATTAAAAAATAATTAAACATATACATATAATATATATATACTTACTTGATAATTAGTTTTAATATTTATTGTAATAACTTATAAATAATTAAAAATATTATAAATTACAAATTCGTCTACGCACATAAAATTAATAATATAAATAAAAATAAAATAATTATGCAAAAAAAATGTAAAACTTAATTTACGTTTAATATTTTTAACATTCATTATATAATTCATTAACTAAAACAATACAAAAAATATTATATAACAGAGGAAATAAAATAGTATTCCAACTCCAAAAAAACAACAGTAAGGAAAATGTTGGATAGCGTACGGGTAAAAATAACTATTCCCACTCCAAAGAGTGCAACAGTAGGGAAAGTGTTGGATAGCGTAGGGGTAAAAATGACTATTCCCACTCCAAAGAGTGCAACAGTAGGGAAAGTGTTGGATAGCGTAGTGGTAACAATTACTATTCCCACTCCAATGAGTGCAACAGTAGGAAAAGTGTTGGATAGCGTAAGGGTAAAAATTACTATTCCCACTCCAGAGAGTGCAACAGTAGGGAAAGTGTTGGATAGCGGAGGGGTAAAAATTACTATTCCCACTCCAGTGAGTGCAACATTAGGGAAAGTGTTGGATAGCAGAGGGGTAAAAATTACTATTCCCACTCCAGTGAGTGCAACAGTAGGGAAAGTGTTGGATAGCGTAGGGGTAAAAATTACTATTCCCACTCCAATGAGTGCAACAGTAGGGAAAGTGTTGGATAGCGTAAGGGTAAAAATTACTATTCCCACTCCAGAGAATGCAACAGTAGGGAAAGTGTTGGATAGCGCAGGGGTAAAAATTACTATTCCAACTCCAGTGAGTGCAACAGTAGGGAAAGTGTTGGATAGCGTGAGGGTAAAAATGACTATTCCCACTCCAGAGAGTGCAACAGTAGGGAAAGTGTTGGATAGCGTAGGGGGTAAAATTACTATTCCCACTCCAGAGAGTGCAACAGTAGGGAAAGTGTTGGATAGCGTAGGGGTAACAATTACTATTCCCACTCCAGAGAGTGCAACAGTAGGGAAAGTGTTGGATAGCGTAGGGGTAAAAATTACTATTCCCACTCCAGAGAGTGCACCAGTAGGGAAAGTGTTGGATAGCGTAGGGGTAAAAATTACTATTCCCACTCCAAAGAGTGCAACAGTAGGGAAAGTGTTGGATAGCGTAGGGGTAAAAATTACTATTCCCACTCCAGAGAGTGCAACAGTAGGGAAAGTGTTGGATAGCGTAGGGGTAAAAATTACTATTCCCACTCCAGAGAGTGCAACAGTAGGGAAAGTGTTGGATAGCGTAGGGGTAAAAATTACTATTCCCACTCCAGAGAGTGCAACAGTAGGGAAAGTGTTGGATAGCGTAGAAGTTACAAATAACATACTTATAAAACTTCATTAATATTTTAAATTATTTTAAAAAAATACTTATTGAATTAATCTAAACTATTTACAAAAACCAATAATTTTTTTTAAATAATTACCAATTAATAGAAATTAATTACCAATTAATTTAAAATATTTCATAATTCCTAAAAAATTAATAATTAATTTAGTACAATTAAATTACTTCCCACCCTATTCCCCTATAAACTCATAACCCACTACAAACATAATTATCAATTAATCAATTAATTAAAATAAATTACCAATTAATAAAAATTAATTACCAATTCATTTAAAAGATTTTATAATTCCTAAAAAATTAAAAATTAATTTAGTATAATTAAATTACTTCCGACCCTATTCCCCTATAAACCCACAACCCGCTACAAACATAATTATCAATTAATCAATTAATTAAAATAAATGACCAATTAATAAAAATTAATTATCAATTAATTTAAAAGATTTTATAATTCCTAAAAAATTAAAAATTCATTTAGTATAATTAAATTACTTCCCACCCTATTCCCTTATAAACCCACAACCCGCTGCGGTACTAAAATACAAAAATTACAATTACATTAATAAAAATAATACATAATAAATACATAATAATATACATAAAAATAATATATAAATCGATATTAGTAACGTCGATATTACTAATATCGATATTAGTAACATCGATATTACTTACATCGATATTAACAAAATAGATATTACTTACATTCGAAATTCTGTCCCTTCGATATTAAAAAATTCGATATTACTTACCTTCTATATTATGTCCCTTCGATATTTCAAACTCGATATTATGGTATATCGATATTAACACATCGATATTTTGTCTGCATACCGAAAGAAATACACTAATGTCATTATACAACAGTCTCCATCCGCAGGGCCGGAGTGGCTACCGGGCATTTCTAAGTAAACAATGCAAACGAAAAGGTTTTAAAGTATGCGTTAAGCCCATTTGTTTTGCTTTCTTGATTTAGAAGTGCATACAAGTCTCGAACCACAAAATCACCCTCCACCGCAGTGAAATTGGCCCTCAGCTTGGCAGTCCACCAAAACTCCCAGTAGCCAGTCCGGGCCTGCTTGACAGTAGCAGCAGAGACCATGGAAACACGTATGACATCACAGGCCCTGCGCTGGCGTCCACGAGACCAAAGATACAGTAGACTGCAAGGGGGTTGGGGGGGGAGCGGGGGAGATTTCCGCCGCAACAAGAGAGAGAGAGAAATAACGACCATATTTGACTACTGTCAGGGACAGGAGGGCCGTCTCCAGGTACATTATTTGAGAAGTGATATTGACAGAAAAAATTGAATGTGCCAATGCCTTGCATGCTTCCTCTTTAACCTGGAGACACGTGGTATAGCCCACAGAATGATGACGTAATAATGACATATGAAAGAGTCTCCATTGTGACATGTCCGGTGTATACACGTGTGGTAACCAGGGAGCCGCACCATTGGACACCAGAGCACTGGTTGAGAGGACCACATGCGCTGGCAGGAGCTGGTGATGGAGATGTCACAAGGGCAGACCCCACCCCACAAAAGAGAACATCACGGGGTGAGGGGCGAAGAGGCAAAGGTGAACACGATGAAAATTTACCTGAAAACAAACTGACCCTCCACCTCCGAACCTCCCCTTCTCTCGAGGTAAGGCAAGGAGCGCCCTCCGCCGCGGCTCCGCCGGATGCGGGGAATGTGCGCGAGGACCAGGGAGGCGGGATGGAGTCTTTTATTTGACCGTTTGAATGCAGTGGAGAAAATATTTTACAAAGCTTCACTAGCAGGTGAGGCAGGTTTATAGGGGGCATCGGCAGGGTAGCTTTCCTGACAATCCTAAGTGGACTGGGAAAATGGCAGTGTTGAGATAGAGAGCGATAGAGAGAGCGCGTGCATGTGTGTGAGAATGTGTGTGTTTGAGTGCATGAGAGTAGGTTTGAAGAATTATGCTTGTTAGTGCCAAGTTAGCCCCGCTATCCTGAAGGCAAGTCGTGGCTTGTTGACACCGAAGGCCTAAGGCTTAGGACGAGGTGTGTTATCCATGGCAAAAAGCTGGCAATTAGAGACATACAGGAGATAATACTTGCCATATGGGGGAACCCATGATAAAACGTTGCGCCTTGCATATTGGAGGTAATTGTTACTATATAAGGGCACCAGTGGAAAATGGGGACTTTAAGGCAAAATGGTGTCCCTGGTATGTGACATGTAATTCTGACATAAAGAGGGCACGCATGGCATACTGGAGGTCAAATAGAACAAAATGTTGGCCTCGGCATACTGGAGGTAATGCTTGACATACAGGGGACACCACTTGAAAATTATGGCCCAGGCATACTGGAGTTAAATACTTACATATGTAGTGAACCAAAGGAAAATTTCGAAAAAATTGAGTCAGCTTCTGGTGAGGGGCACGCCAGGAACGTACTATAATAATGTCATGAGTGCGTTTTACGAGCCTGTGGCTTTAAACAAAAAAATACTAGTTGAGCCCATGTTTTATTTCAAAATTCATGGGGGCAGAACTCCAGACCCTCAAAGGAGATGTCTAGCTGACTTGCTGGCATTTAAGGCACCCCTAATTAAAACAAGCATTTACAATGCAATGGTTTCGCCTTCGGAAAAGTTAGAGCTATTGGCATTGTAAATGACAAACTTTTTATTTATGTGTTGGTTTTGAAAACAGATAAATAAATGGCATTGTCATTTACAATGCCAATAGCTTCATGCAGCGGCGCTGCCAAGGGACTCTGCGTGTGCCGCGTAGTTGTTTGCCTCTGTAGTGAGACTACTACGCACGTTCAAAGCTTTGCTCTGCAAAGTCTGCCGCTGGCCGCGCGACGCGAAGGGGAGCTAAGCGAGACAGCATCTTAGTCCCACATTCTGCGCGAGCAAAACGGTGCACGCCAGCTCCTGGCCGCCCCCTTTCATGCGCGTCCAATGGGCGCGGGCCACCAGGTGGGAGGGGCGGCCCTTAAGGGGTTTAAAGTTTAGCGCGGCAGCAAGGCTCGGTCTTTCCTGCCGTCGCGTTCCTGGCTGCTCTGCGCTGTTCTGGTTACTGCTCTCCGCTCGATCGTCGTCGGTTTAGAGGTATGTTGCATCCGCCTGGTCTCCCCCCGGCCCGATCCCTGGACATGCTCAGGTCGATTGGGCCCTGTGATGTTGATCACGGGGGGGGCTGGGGTTTGCTGGTCGCGTCTATTGAGACGTGTGTAGAGCGGGTTCGGGTAGTAATTATAATGCCAGTTTAAAGCGCGTCGGTTGAAAGCGGGGTGCGCGGGTTCGGGTAGTAATTGTAAGGGCAGTTTAAAGTGCGTCGTGAAGCGCGGTGTAATCGGCAACTTGGCCCGGATGCTTGAGTAATGGGGACCAAAGAAAGCGGATCGACACGAAGGTCGCGTTCCACGGCCCCCGTTGCCCTCTGTCAGCCGCAGGCATACAAGGCACCATTAATGGCCGCGAGTACCCGCCGCCATTGCCGACCACGAGGCAAGTTAAGTGGCAATGTGCAGTAGGGCAGGATAGCAGCGCGTGATGCACTGGTGCTTGTGGGTTTCTAGCCTGTGCATTGGGCGCTCGCGGGTTACTGCCTGGATGTGTGTCTTCCTCCGCGAGGGATTTTGTCCGACGTTTGTTGTGGTTTGCCCGGGGGGGAGCGGGGCAGAGCAGGGGCAGGGAGGGCTCTGGCCGGCGACGTTCGTTACGCCGCCATTGCCGCCCGCCTCTTCAGCAAATTAAACGTGCTCCATCCCCGGGCGGCCCATACTGTGCATAACAGCAAGTGCCGGAGCGCCGTGCTTCCGGTCCTGCAGCCGAGCTCTGTGCTGAAGTGTTAGGGATGGCGGGGCTTGGAAACGGAGAAGGGGTTCGAGCCTATTTACCTAAGTGTTAGTGGATGGCGGGGCTTGGAAACGGAGAAGGGGTTCGTGACTATATTTGGAGATGTTTACCGGTACGCGTGCTGAGTCGACCACTCTTGTGGGCTTTGGCGAAGCGGTCTGCCGTCTTTTGTGTCAAGGAAACATCGCAGAGACCATTAACATCTGCTTTTCAAAGCTTGGCAAAGTAATAACGGTCGTTTGAAGTATATTACTTCTGGCAAATTAATTTGCATGTATGGGATATTGAATATAACCAAACACATTACAAGTTCTAAGATGTGTGAGATCATGCATCCCGCTGCCATTGTTTCGCCCGCCATGGGTTTGCGCCGCCATGGCAGACCAAGGGCAACACGCCGCCATTGTTGCGCCCACAGGGGGGGCACTGGCCTTATCTACATAAGTTCTGTGCATGCTCTCGCTGGTGCAACGCGACATAATGCAAAATGCTCAGAGGCGCAGCAACTATGGCACTATGTAGCACTGCCTAAATTAAATACAGACCACGATACTTATTTGGGCACCATGGTAAAAAGTGAATTCTGTTACAATCCAGCGACACCTACCTTACAACAAAGTCACAAAATGTGCAAACATTTAAAAACAAAAATCAGTTTATGTACGTACGCAGACACAGCTCGGGTCAGTTCATTGTTCACTGCACCACACCCCTTAAAGTCAGCTGCCACAAACAAAGTCAATACTTTCAATCCAGTCTTCTTTCCTCAGTGCATTCCCTCAAAATAGACAAGATTAAATTAAATACTTCGTGGTCTACAATACGACAACAGCAAGATAATGTTCTGGTACTAATGAGAGTTTGCCAATCAGAAATGATCGAGTTAGTTATCGACGTATCGATGCAGTTTGTTGAAGCAGTCGGCTGTAACTGAAGCTCTGAAGCTGCAAGGTCACAATATCAATCCATCGTGCCCTCCGGATCACTGCCTTTTAACTTAAATGAAATGCACGATTTTAAGTTATGCAATGAATTCAGTCTCTGCAAGGATTTAAAATTAAAAGCATTCGAGGGCGAAGCGATTTACTTATCCAATGTACGGTACACGTTGTGGTGCAGCATTTCACATAGTGCTTTTCAAACGCGCTCAAGCCCTTCTTCTCTGTAAACAGTGCCTTTGACCTGCATGCAGGAAACGATCGCAGCCACTTTAGATGAGGTTGCGAATAATTTGCATTGACGTGTAAGGACGGAAATAAAGGCTGGCGCACATTCTGAACACGACAGCGCAGTAGTAGTGTAATAGCACAGGTTCGAGGTAGCTATGTTTTGCTCACCTGACTGAAACATTTCGATGCAACATAATGAGACTAACGAATGATCCTAACCATATAGAATTTTCGTCTATCCCTCTCGGTAGGTACATCAGTTTAACGGAACTAATGTATGTAATGAGCACACATAGAATTGTTGGAGTCCTGCCAATAGTTGCCCTGTTGTAACTGCAGGCAATAGGAATAAATAGACTTGTGACCATGGCGCGCCTCGGCACCACCGTCAGGATAACGCAGAGGCAAGATAACGTCGTCAATTTCCCAACAATGAGAAATGTTTCCGAACTCCCCCCCCCCCCCGGCTTCAATTAGTAGTAGGTAACGGGTTAGGGCTGGGATTATTCCGGGCCTTTGTCACTGGGCTATAACATGGGGTGTACTACTGGAGGTACACATGCTAATACGGGGTAGACATTGGATTGCATCGCATTGTGGGGTACCCGGCGACAGGCTTGGCTGGTCGCGGCCACGGGGTCAGGGGAGTGACAGGGCCAGCTAGAGTATTGGGGGTCACACTAAAGTTTGTTGGTACATAGGTGCATATGCCGGCGAATAACAGTGTATTGTTCTTTCAGATACCGCGTGACCACGTCTCAAGGTAGCAGCCCCTGGGGGAAAGGAAGGCGTAAAACATCAGGTAACTGCCGGGGCGATGTCCACCTGGTCAAACCTCTAGTGAGGGAGCTGGGGGGTGAGAGCGGCATGCCCCGCACGGGTAGGGGGGGGTCAGGTGAAGGAGCGTTGCAGCAGGCGATGCGGGTTTCGCTACAGGTTCGCGGGCAGAGAATACGCTTTGACAATGGATTACACGGTTGTTTTACAGATTGCGGCCAAGAACGCGGGCAAGGACTGGCAGCGGCTGAATTTTAAGGAGTAGCAGGTAATGCACAATTTGCGTACGTCGGTTGCGAGCGGGGCATCGTGTGGCGCGGTGTACTGGCAAAGATTGGTTTTGTCCACAAATAACACAGTGTTGTATTACAGATTCCGTTCAGGACCGCGGGTTGGGACCGGCAGCGGCTGCCTAGAAGGAGCAGCACATTGCCAGGAACACGGGCAGGGATTGTCACCGGCTATCTTTGAGGGAGCAGCAGGTAATACTGGGTTGCATAGGTCGGCGGAGAACGATGCAGTGTGTATCGCGGGTTGTTTTGCAGGTGTGCTGGCAGGGAATACGTTCCGACCAAATGGGTTGTTCAACTCGTGTACTTTCTCATCCGTAGGGACCCGGAAGGGTAGAAGCATTCGCGATGAGTTCCCACGGCGCCGCGTTGCCGCAGGATGGGCTATGGGCAGAATTCTTGGCGATCGCGCAGGCTAAAGGGCCAGCTTGGGCACAAGGCTTCATTGAGGGGCGCCGGCTCGAGGAGGCTGGCAGACCTGCGACCCCTGAGGACGCTCCGGGCACTTCAGGAGAGGAAGAGGGGACTCACCGGTCCACCCGCAAACGGAAGGGCACCCGGAAGGAATTCCCAGCCGCGCCAGCACGCTGTAATAAAACGAAACAATCCGCTCCAGCCGGGCCGCCAGTAGATACTGTGGCCGTACCTACCGGGGTACATGAGACAGTGGCGGGAATGACGGACTTAGCCCAAATGGGTAAGACAATGGACGATATGTTGGGGTTGATGAATATGTTTCAGAAGCGTTTAGACACCATGGCGGCTGCACAGGAAGGGTTGGTCCCTCTGCCAGGGTCGGCAAGGGATCCGGTGAGTCAAGTATGGGCTCAGTCAGGGCCGCCATCGTTAGCAGGGTCACCGCTACTGGTCGGGCCATCAGTATTGCCACCCGCCAACGGTGCCAATGCTCCTACCACGCAGAGTGCCCCACCAGCTAGCCAGCAGAGCACGGCAACTAATGTTCCCCAAACGGTCGCCCCGATTCTCACGGTCACCCCGCAGATTGTTAACACTTTTAATTCACAGAGTGTATCAGCAGTTGCCCAGCTGAATGGTACCCCCGCTGTTCACCAAAGTATGGCCCCCATCTGCCCTCTAATGGTGGCCCCTCAGATTGTCAACGCCCTTAATTCACAGGGCGTGTCAGCAGTCAGCCAGCAAATCGTGGCTCCCGTTGTTCCCCTGAGTTGCCCCCCCATTATTCCTTTAGGTACCCCACAAGTCCTATCCCAGACCGCCGCTCCTGGCCCACAGGCAGCAGGCCAGGCGCCGGCTGCGGAGGGAGCAGCGGTTGGCACAGGGAATGGTACAGGTGGGCCAGTGGCTGGGGCCGCTTCAGTTCTGGCAGGGGAAGGGCAGCCAGTGGGCGCAGGGAAACATGGCATCAAAGCGAGAGGGGGATGCTCCTTGGCCAGGCAGGTGCCTCAAGCGGCAAAGGAAGGTATATGGAGAAGGGAGTACATTGACATCCTGACCTTATTAATGCACGACAATGCGGGGGCTGACACAAGGAGGATGGGTAAGAAGGAGGAGGACAAGGTTCGGTTTCAGCGATGGCCGGAAAAGACCATTGAGAACTGGACTGAGGCATTCAATATATTGGCAGCTATCGTAGTGCAGAAGGACCCGGCTCAGAGCGAGGCCCTGATGGAGTATGCAAACTCCATTCAACAAGGTGCAAGGGAATCCGGAGGGATGGGTTGGTTTTCATACGACCAGGAATTCAGAAAGACCATGGACAGCTGCCCGGAAATAGGGTGGGACCACACTAACATTCAGCTCTGGTTCAAACACATGTGTAGGACTGGGAACAGCAAGAGGGACACACCTCATAGGACACAGAGCGAGGGTAGTGATGCTAAAAGGTGGGAGCAGGATCAAAGGTGGGAACAGTACCCAAGACGGTCCTTCCAACAGCCCTTTCGGGGGGGGCGGGGGAGGGGTCATGGAGCGGGTACAAGACGCTTTAACTCAGGGACATGTAGACTTTTAATAACGGGGCATGTACCTGGGGGAGGGCGTGCAAGTTCGCCCACGAGTGCAGCAAGTGTGGTTCCCAACATGCAGCAATCTCCTGCACCGGCGGCCAACATCCACCCCCCACAACAACGCAAGGAACAGAGGGTGCCCGGCAATAGGTTACTGGAATGGCAGACTGGACAGACTGAGCAGGACAACGAGACAATTGGCAGATTCCCTTGGCGACACAGAGAACAGGTAGGACACATCAGGGGCCCACCGTCCAGTGAAGATCAGGGCAAGGGTCAGACGGACAGCTACGATCCAACGACCAATGACGCAGTCTCCCAGCAGGGAGGCTGGACGGAGCATTCCAAGGGTCCATCCCCCATAGTGCTGCAGAACATCTTACCTCTGCTCAGGGTGTATCCACTCGTAAAAGAGCGGGAGCTATTGGTCGACGGCTTTGTGGACGGCTTTAAGATCCCTTACAAAGGCCCCCTGGGTCCCAGGGACGCCCTGAATTTGAGGTCAGCTAGGGAATTACATCAGGTGGTCAGTGACAAGATCAGGAAGGAGGTTGACCTGGGGAGGGTGGCTGGGCCATTTCCTTCTCCCCCGCTATAGAATTTCTTAGTTTCCCCGCTAGGCGTTGTCCCAAAAAAGCAGCAAGGGTCGTACAGACTGATACACCACCTGTCGTATCCAGAGGGCAATTCAGTAAATCATTGGTTGGAGGAAGGGGCGTGTTCAGTCTCTTATTGCTCGCTGGACATGGCCATTGATCTGATTAGGAGAACAGGCAAGGGAGCGTGGCTGGCCAAGGCAGACATCGAGTCAGCGTTCCGCCTCCTACCTGTTCACCCAGACAGTCAGCACTTGTTGGGTTACAGGTGGGAGGGGGCATTCTTTTTCGATCGCTGCATGCCTATGGGTTGCGCGGTCTCATGCGCCTTCTTCGAGGCATTCAGCTCCTTCCTGCAGTGGGCCCTCACAACCAGGCATGGCATTTCACAAGTCACTCACTATTTGGACGACTTCCTGTTCTTCGGCAGGGACGGTTCTCAGGAATGCGCCGATGCCTTGCTGGCCTTTGAGGCCCTGTCGGATCATTTGGGAGTTCCTTTGGCACCAGGGAAAACTGAAGGGCCCGCGCAGGTGCTGACATTCCTGGGCATAGAACTCGATACAGTCAAGGGGGAATCCAGACTTCCAGTAGAGAAAGTGTGTGAATTGCGAAGGGACATTAGTGCAATTATGGGAAAGGGCAGCGCAACACTGGAAGTAGTGCAGAGCCTGTTGGGAAAATTGAACTTCGCTGCAAGGGTCATTCCGGCTGGCAAAGTGTTTTCCCGCAGGTTGGCGAAGGCCACGGCTAGTGTGAAGAAGAAGCATCACCTAGTACGTCTGGGACCGGGACTGAGATCAGACATGTGCATGTGGGACGAGTTTCTGAAGGATTTCAATGGTACAGTGATATGGAGGGCCCCCTGGGAAAGCAGCCAAGGCCTATGTCTCTTTTCTGATGCTTCCGGTAGAGTAGGTTTCGGGGTAATCTTTAGAGAGAAGTGGTGTGCAATGAAGTGGCCGAATGCTTGGCGCAAGAAAGGTGTGACGGCAAATATCACGGTCCTGGAGCTGTTTCCCATTGTGGTGGCACTGCACTTATGGCCAGAAGGATTGGGCAACAAGAAGGTGGTGTTCTGGTCTGACAACCTAGCTGTGGTCCAGGCAATCAATGGTTCGAGTGCTAACTGCCCGCTAGTTTTAAGTCTGCTGAGAGAACTGGTCAGGGCTGGGCTGCGTA
This sequence comes from Lissotriton helveticus, assembly GCF_964261635.1. Taxonomy (NCBI): domain Eukaryota; kingdom Metazoa; phylum Chordata; class Amphibia; order Caudata; family Salamandridae; genus Lissotriton; species Lissotriton helveticus. The sequence continues at coordinate 466,263,335 of NC_136073.1, read as the reverse complement.
ACAACATTGAGTTCAGGGCTAGACATGTCGAAGGTGTCAAGAATGTGGCAGCTGACGCTCTCTCTCGCTTTCAGCTGTCACGATTCCGGGAGGCATGGCCGCAGGCAGGGGAGGAGATGACACAGTTCCCGGCAGCACTATGGCGACTACTTCGGTGGGGGAACGGTTGAAGAGGATGGGCCAACGTTCCCTGGCCCAGTCAACCAGGAGAAGATATGAGGCCCAACTGACAACTTTCCGAGCAGTGATACAGTCCCTGGGAGCAGCAACTTTGAGTTCAAGGGAACAAGTGGAGGTTTTTGTAGTTTGGGCTAGGGAAACGGGCAAGTCCCACTCTTGGGTGTCCAGCCACCTGGCAGCGCTCAAACACGAGATACGTTTAAATGGCGAGCAGGACACAACTGGAGAGTTCAGGATAAGGGCTGCACTGAAGGGGTGGGCCCGGGACGAAGTCAGGTCCCCAGACAAGAGAGCAGGAATAGAGTTCCCCGCCCTGCAGCGCATGGTAGACACGCTGCCGTCTGTCACAAATTCAGCTTTTGAGACGCAGCTTTTTGCGACAGCCTTCTGTTTGGCGTTCTTTGGTGCCTTTCGGGCCAGCGAGCTGGTAGCGAAATCCAAATTGGACAGGTCAGGGAGGGCGCTAGACATGATAGACGTTTGTGCCAGGGATTCATTAGTTCTGTGGCTGCGCAAATCCAAAATGGATCAGGCTGGCAAAGGTGTTGCCATAACATTACATGCATTCGAGGACCCTAGATACTGCCCAGTCACCTTGGTTAGGGAATACCTGAAAATAAGGCCCTTGCTAGCGGGTGCCTTCTTAATTCACGCTGATGGCACGCCATTAACACAATTCCAATTTGAGCGAGTGATGGCAAAGGTGTTGGTCAAGGCAGGCTTGTCGCAGACAGAGGGAGGTCAAAAATTTTCAAGCCATTCGTTCAGAATAGGGGCAGCCACTGCTGCATATAGGGCTGGGATGGGCGAGGAAGGTGTCAAGAGAGTAGGGAGGTGGTCATCCTCTTGCTACCAGCGATATGTTCGCCCTTGAAGATGTCTGGATCTCAGAAGATTCATGGTTGTAGGTCAACGAGGTTCGGCGAAGCCAAAATTCAGCGTGTACAGTTAAGTTAAGTTTTGCTGATGTGCAATGTTCAGTTATAAAGAAAGGATTAATGCCAACGGTGTGTTACAGTTCAAGTTAAGTTTGCTTGTGTGCAGTGTTCAGTTATAAATAAAAGATTAATGCCAACGGTGTCTTTTCTTGCAGCTGACTGTTGCGTGTGGGTGATGGGCCATTCGTATGTTACCAGGCTGGAACAGTGGGCGTCATACAGGAAATGGGATTCGGCCTTAGCAAGGACACAAATTTTATGGCTGGGTTTCCCGGGTATGAGATGGGGCCAGCTGAGGCGCAGGATTGACCAATGTTTAGCAGCGCAGGGTGGGCCTCCCAACATCCTCATCATCCACTTGGGCGGGAATGATCTGGTGACGATGGGGAGGAGAGCTTTGGTGGATGCCATGCAGAGGGACACAATTGCCATAACGAACAAATTGGGTGCCACCGAGCTAATATGGTCGGAGATAGTTCCCCGTAGGGCCTGGAAGGGAGCGCGATCAGCTGTTGCCCTAGAGCAAGGCAGGAAGAGGGTCAACAGGGCCATGCAAAAATTCATGGAAAGGAGAGGCCTGGGGTTCATCAGGCATGCGTTGATACAGGAAAGGACTGTGGGTTATTACGAAAAGGACGGGGTGCACTTGTCTGGGCTGGGTATGGATGTCTTTCTCCTAGACTTAGAAGAGTGCCTAACAGCAGCAGGGTGCCAGTGATCTTGCTGACAGGTACCAATGCGGCGAGACACAGAAAGATACAAGTGATGAAAGCAGTAACAGAAAGTAGGAGGTGGTGGGGGGCTCTGTCATCGACGGGGGCCTCCTCCAGAGCTGTGGCGGAGTACAGGGCGATCTGGAAGCAGATGGACAGTAGGGGTACCTCTGCGGCAGAAGGACACAGTCAAGACCTCTGCCGGGCACAGTAGGGGTGCCTGAGCCAAGAACCTGGAGCCGAGGGGTTCCAGGAAACAGCGTCGGCGCCCCGTTAGTCCTTCGGGCGGTCGGGGGGCCTGAACCGACCGGGGGTGTACCTCATCGCTCCGCCCTGACAGGGGGGGCGGGAGTGAACGAAAGAAAGTGATAACGGACTGCACCGTCAGAGCATCGACTCGCCGTGCAAGAATGGCTCATTAGGCATGCGGGTCAGCGAGGGGCTGCCGCATTGGATCGCCCGTAAGATGACCCACCTTATTTCTACTTGTTGTGCAAAATAAACCTGCACCACTGCTTTCCCACTAATCTGTCTCATGAGTTTCCTTGGTATGTAAGTGTTATGGGGCGCAGAGTGGAGTAAGCGCTGGGAGTGTGGGCACTATGCCGCTGGCCGCGCGACGCGAAGGGGAGCTAAGCGAGACAGCATCTTAGTCCCACATTCCGCGCGAGCAAAACGGTGCACGCCAGCTCCTGGCCGCCCCCTTTCATGCGCGTCCAATGGGCGCGGGCCACCAGGTGGGAGGGGCGGCCCTTAAGGGGTTTAAAGTTTAGCGCGGCAGCGAGGCTCGGTCTTTCCTGCCGTCGCGTTCCTGGCTGCTCTGCGCTGTTCCCTCCCTGGCCCAGACCCAGCGGCAGAGCGGCAGGCATGTTTTGAACTGTTAACGGTCTGTTTTTGTGTTGCAGGCGGAGTCACAGGGCGATCTGGAAGCAGATGGACAGTAGGGGTACCTCTGCGGCAGAAGGACACAGTCAAGACCTCTGCCGGGCACAGTAGGGGTGCCTGAGCCAAGAACCTGGAGCCGAGGGGTTCCAGGAAACAGCGTCGGCGCCCCGTTAGTCCTTCGGGCGGTCGGGGGGCCTGAACCGACCGGGGGTGTGCCTCATCGCTCCGCCCTGACAGGGGGGGCGGGAGTGAACGAAAGAAAGTGATAACGGACTGCACCGTCAGAGCATCGACTCGCCGTGCAAGAATGGCTCATTAGGCATGCGGGTCAGCGAGGGGCTGCCGCATTGGATCGCCCGTAAGATGACCCACCTTATTTCTACTTGTTGTGCAAAATAAACCTGCACCACTGCTTTCCCACTAATCTGTCTCATGAGTTTCCTTGGTATGTAAGTGTTATGGGGCACAGAGTGGAGTAAGCGCTGGGAGTGTGGGCACTATGAAAGTGACATTTGCTCACGCACTTCAGCTCTGAACATGGCTGCGAACCCCAGGGTGCACGAGCATTGGCTGTACTAGCGTCACCTGCATAACTACCCATGGCGCTATACTTAAAGACAAACTACAGCATCGGAACTTACCAATAAAAGCAGTACCAATAAACCAAACTATGCTACTGATCACGCCAAATGGATGTGTTTGTTTGCGCTGTCTGCATGCAAGCATGCAAGCATCGCAAAAAAAAAACTCTGCGCTACACAGCATGCAACAATATAACATTACGATGCCGGACGGAACACAGATAACGGACGTGTTTCTGCTCGCTCTGTGTGCATACCAGCAATGCCCTAGTATTCAGTGCTGTACATTAAGCTACAACATAATGTTACAGTGTACTACCGGTGACTGGTAACAGTTACCAGCTGCTGCCGCAGTAACTCAAGAGCTTGCAAACGGTGACCAGGTGATCTGTCACTATGGCACGAGTTGCTTCCTGTGAGTTCATCTAACAAACCAGTGCAATATCCTGCAGCTCGCAGAACACCTCTACTGGGTGCTGTCTGCTGAACAGACGAGGAAAGGGCGCCTAGAAGGCAGGCCATCAGCTGTGCTCACTGGGTGTAGCATTGGCGAACATGTTACCAGTCTGTGCCGCTGCTATCAACACGGTGACACTGGCAGCGCCCCGCCATGCCCTACAGACACCCAGCACAACAGCGGGACGGGAGAGCAGTGTGAGCCTCCCGGCATGTCCTCGGGCTGACCAGCTCCCTGGACTCGCCTCGAAGCTGCAGAGGCCCCAACCCTCTGGGCGTCGCGATGGGCAGAGGAGATGTCCCCATTACTATTTTTTATCCTCTGTATTGTATTCTTCCTATCTGCGTTGTGTCGTCCAATCTCCTGTTTTATGTTAAACAACCGGTTCAATCCAAAAGTGCACACAGTATGGGGCAGCTTTTTGCACGTGGCTCAACCTGCATGGCCGTCAAAATAACATGCACAAAAGGTTTGGGCAACGTTTTGGGCACCCTTATCCTCATCACTAAACTAATGTCTGCATAGTTTCACCCAGGCACTAACCCGAGGAGCTATCCTTTTGGCAAAACTCGGGACTGAGACCAAAAACCGTGTCCTCGTCTTTTCCACACCATTTGACACTAAGTCAGGGGCTCAAAATAAAGCATTTTGGTGCGAGATAACCCCCCAACTACACTCTCCCAACAACTCTATGCTACTTATCTGGACAGCACTGACAGACCCCTCATTGCCCGCCACCCCTCCCGGGTACCACCAAACGCGGGCCCTTACCTTCGCCCCGGTGACCACGTGCAGGCCCTCGCGCACCTTGGCGAAGGAGCCCTCGCCCAGCTTGCGGCCGATAAGGTAGCTGCCCACCCGCTTGGTGTGCTGGAAGCTGCGCAGGCTGTCCCGGGACACGGTGCTGACGGGAGGGGTGACGGGCACACGGACAGCGGGAGGGGGGACGGGCACACAGACAGCGGGAGGGGGGACTGGCACACGGACAGCGGGAGGGGGGACTGGCACACGGACAGCGGGAGGGGGGCGGGTTAACGGGCACACAGACAGCGGGAGGGGGGCGGGGATGGGCACACGGACAGCGGGAGGGGGGGCGGGAACGGGCTCACGGACAGCAGGGGGGGGCGGGAACAGGATAAAAATATGCCGCTTACCTGCTAGCTCTTGGAAAGTGAAATTGCGCAGCCCACCCCTGCAAAGCACACGTTGGAAATGAAACCAACATGCTGAGACAAAAAAAAAAAAATAACATCCGCCCACCGCCGGAATGACGTCACAAAGGGGCGGGATGAGAAAAATTCAACGGAACGCCCACGAATCGCCTCGCACAATGACGGACGCCTCTCTCTTCCTATGGCTAGCCTCCATTTATGGAGCTAGCCAATGGAAGACAGAGGCGGGACAGCCACCACATACTATTCTCAAAGGGGCGGGATGAGAAAAATTTTACGGAACGCCCACGAATCGCCTCGCACAATGACGGACGCCTCTCTCTTCCAATGGCTAGCCTCCATTTATGGAGCTAGCTAGCCAATGGAAGACAGAGGCGGGACAGCCACCACATACTATTCTCAAAAGATTTCGCCTGCGCGAAACGCTAAAAATTCACCAGCCCTCACTGGTGAGCAGAAGTGACTGGGAAAAGAGGGCAGTGTTGCGGGCAAATGTGTCAGTGTGTGTGCAGCAGTAGAGGGAGCAGAAACAGATATTTGTCAATAAAATTAACAGCATTGTCCGATCTAAAAAATGGATACAAAATTGCTTACATTTTAGAAGTGGGTGAGCCTCCAGCACACCCGTCCTATCTGCAATTCTTCCCAATTTATATTCAAAATTGGGCCGGGCACAAGTTGGGGGTACACGCAGGTACAAGGAGTCCACCCACTATTTTCACAGGTCCCCCCGCTTAGATTTTGGGCCCCACAGAAATAGGCGGAACTTGTCGCGGTGTAATTTTCAGACTCCCGGCACACACTCAGCAGTGCCTGTGCGTTGCCTTCTTTTGATTCCCAGTAGCAACGTGCATGCAAAGGAGGGGACTTTTTTTCACCTCCAGCTGGGCCAAAGTTAAGGGGCCATAAGGCCTCCTTTTGTTTGAATATCCTGACTGGAGATGGCCTGGCGCCTCACACTTAAATGTAAATGCCACGGAAGGGAAACAAAGGCACACAGCTTGTTACTTCTTCACAGGTACTTAAAGGAGGCATGCTTTTTCTTTCTCTCTGTTCCTGTATAAAAGAGATGCATGCACTGTAAGAATACTAGATGGGTTGGCCTGTCTCAGTATTTACACGAATAACAATTTCAGTGGCACTAGTTCATTTCTTTTATAGCGCTACGGAACCCAATGCAGGGCGTCAGAGCTCTTTACCTAACATACACATTGTACATTGACAATAAATCATGTACATGTGTAAACCAATGTACAAGATGAGTTACATGAGACTGGGTTACAAGGTGTAGGAGTCACATGTCCTTCATAGCTCTCTGTGCTATATGACAAGGATTACAATTTATTTATAATTTTTTTTTTTCTAAACCTTTATTATCACGACACATAAATACAAGCATGGGCCTACAACCATCCCTGGCCGGCCGCTAGGCAATTCGTAGGGTCAGCAAAGCAATATAAAAAGAAACAGCGGGCCATTAGCCAGGGTCAGGTAAGTATCCAGGATACGACTCGTACTTAAGCGCACAGCGAGAGAAGCAGGCATTAAGAAGGTTGATTTTACAATAAAGAAAGTAAAACAGAAGAAATATCAGAAGAAGGGCCATACGGTCACACATGATCCCACAACAGCGACATACAACAGAAAACCACAATGAGTGCGAACACACTGAAGGACACGGGGGCAAGGCATACGAGTCAGGATAAATGTAAACAACACATACATGTCATGGTGAATCAGCACCCCAGCTCTTAAGAACAAAACAGATTGTGGGAAACATGAAGACGACGACACCTAGAAAAAGAAAAGGCAAAGGGCCATAGAGACAAAGAAAGAACAAATAAACAACCCTCTACCCCCTACCCCCCACCCTGCACCCCTGCAGAAGGCTACGGCCTACCCCCCCCAGCAGCGTGCCTATCGCCCTAAAGAGAAGACCCGAAATATAGAAGAAAAAGGAAGGAAAAGTTATGGAGAAGGGCCCTCGAGCAGACCACCCGCCCCCCCCCTCACCTGTCGCGCACAACATACATCAATCGGTATCATCCCCGTGGAGTGTCCTTCCAAAACACCGTCAGCCAACAATGAGTTCCATCATACCCTAAACGATGTCATCCCTGGCCTTCTCTATCCATGTTACCCACAGACGGCCATTCATCAATCGACAAACAGTACAGTGTGGTGGGTCCAACCGAACCGGGCGGTCTGGGAAGCGCCAATTCTCCATGGGACTGAAGCCCCCAAATCCCAGCCAAGTACTCATGGTGGAACTCCGTCTGTGGCAATACCGACACCGGAAACATCCCCCAGGCAGAACACAGTCTCAGCAGCCAGGAGGAGAAAGTCACCCAATTCGACAATAGTTGAGACGCCGCCGGGGCAACCCAAACTATGGATCGATGTTGTATCTTCCGCCGCCGTACGGAGAAAGGCCTCGACGAGTCACTCCCAAACACAACAGAGCAATCGAAAGCGGATTCACGGACCAGGTCTATCGGCGTCTCCACAAACGTAAGCGCAGCTGGAACGTTCATCACTGACGCAAAGGCGGGCACATCGGCGCATCCCTGCGATTCATCCCTACCCATGTGGAGCGGTGGGACAACAATGGCGGCCATCCTCCTACCCAGATCCAGGGCGTCCCGGATCAGGGTCTCATGCAGAGTTGTTAACACAGCCAAGACATCTCTGGACGTGGGCTCTCTCTCGTGTCTCCGGACCCCAGGACTCTCACGCATAGCGGCTTCTCTGCCCGGGTGAGGTGTGCGTACGAGGGCGCTCTCCGCCATCTTAGCTGTCCCGGCCTCGTCCTTCTCCACCTCACCTCGGGACCGGGTCTCACATCAGGGAGGAACAGGATTCACAGCGGGAATCTCACAAGCCAAGGCAGGTTCCGCCGCGGAGAGTCACCGAAAGGCTAAAAACTCCGCCGCATCCCGGGGGCCGCCCGCTAACTCCGGGCAAAGTCGGTAATGGGCCCGGATACAACACCGGAATGGGGGGCTAAGAATCATGCATCTCCCCCGACCCAGCCGCATCACACTCCCCGCATGGGTCTCCACCAGTTGGGCTGGGTCGGCACTGTCGCCTTCGGCAATCAGGCTTCAGTTCCCTCCGGCCGAGTCCTCACCATCAACAGAGGCCGCTGTTGTTGCATTCGCGGCCGGCCACTCTCCGCACTCGAGACCCCGGTCCCAGCTCCGCGAAGGCCTCAAAACAGTCGGGGACAATCCAACGGGTCTGCAGCCAGCAGAAGCCTCAGGAGCAAGCGGTAAGTGAGATTGATCCTTCGCCTACATGTAGATGCCGTTGCAGATCAGGATAAGTGCCAGGATGTACGTGCGGGGTGAGGAGGCTCACGGAGCCGAGCGGTTACGCAGCCATCTCGATCGCCATGTTGGCTCCTCCTCGAATTTATTTATAATTAATGAACTGCAGGTAACATAACGCTCTCTGTGTTAAAAGCATTAACCAACTTACCTATCTACATAAAATAAATATCTGTCATCTGCTTGTTACATGATGTGCTTAGCAGGAGACACATTAACATTCTATACTACTTTGATTCAAATCTGGGACTTCACAAAACACAGATCTCTCCTACAAATGTGTTAAGCTCCAGAGTTATCTCCCCATTATTACTATACCCTGAGATTTAATGAGCACCTTTACAGCAGATGCCTTAACCCAATCAAATATTTTAAAATGTAGACTTTGCAACCAATTAAGCATAACAGATCTATCCTCATGCTTCTCCTTTTTTCTTAATTTCTTTGTGACAGGGTTTAAAAAAATAAATGTATTACTAAAAGGCCCAGTTTTGCGTCAGGATTGCCCCATTTTTTGGGCACAACCCCAACGCCAAATCTCTCTCATGGTTCAGCCTGGGGAAAATCAGCGGTATGAATGGTGGTTTCCGGTCCGTACTCCTTGCCTTGGTCAGTATATTCGTCTTGATTAGGTAAGGAGGGGACGGTGGAGGTCGTTCACATCGTCCATCAGAGATGGATGTATGACGTTACAACGCATGCATTTACATCGCATGCCTTTACAACGTAAGTATTACAACGCAGTCCATTACAACGCATAGTGTTTTTGGGCGCTGGATAGTGAATAGTTTAATTTACTATTCCAACTCCAGTCCCCGTGGACACTAGGGAAGGTTATTGGATAGTAAATTAACCTATTCCCTATCCTAGAGCGCCCCCCAGAGCAATGCGTTGTAATAGTTTGCGTTGTAATGGTTGCGTTGTAAAGGCTCTGCGATGTAAAAGTTGCGTTGTAAGTGTTGTTCACCATCAGAGATAGCTCCACAAGTATACCAGGTAAGACTTGTGGGGTTCTGACAATCTCTTTGTTAAATCTCATAATACGCTCAAATGTACTCATGATATAGCTGATAAACAAATGTGTGAGGTCTTAATAGCTGATGTCACTTCATGTGATGTCATTTCCAGTGAGGTCTCGTCCCTTGATGTGACGTGCAATGTCACGTGATGTGACATCATGCGCTGTGATGGCACTCTCCATGATTTCATTTGCAAACTGCCTACCTGGTTAGTCCCCCCACTTCTTTTTTTAGGACTTGTGCGCTGAAATTGGGTTATGTTTCCTGGGCCCATCACACCAATAATTTTGTGGAGCTGGGTCTCATGACCGCCACCTAAGGGTCCATCCAATCTTGGCGGCCTTTATGAGATCCATGAAAATTATATTCTCCTAGGATATTATTCATTTCTCAACCTGGTGATTTTTGGGCCCATAAATTCTGGTTCCCTACATCTCAGACGGTCCAAGGTACACTTTCCAGAGAGTTGGTGGATGGCCACGTACCCCTTACTTAGGGACATTAGAGGGGAAAGGCCCTTAGTGTTTCCTCACTGCCCTGAGGTCATTTTTTAGGTCTTGCCTGAGCCAGCGCATGCGCTGTTCTGGCGAGATATTTAGTAACTGGGTTTTGAAAGTGCTGCCCAAAGGATTTTGCCGGCCTCCAGCGTGCGTTCCATGCGCATGGACGTGCACAGGCCATCTGGCTTTCTGTAATGGCTCTTTAAGCCTTACAGCGAGTGAATCCCCTTCCCTACCCCCTCCCTTCTGCCACTCCCTCCTCGTCTGCTTCTCTTATTACAAGCTTCCCGCGTCGCGCGGCCAATGCTTGTTGGCTCCATTTCACAGGGAAGCAACTAAATGAACGAAGGAAAGAGAGGTGGGCTGCTCGTGCGCATCACTGGCAGGCTTGTTTCTTTTTGTTTAGGCACTATACAAGAGTGCATGTGTTCTACAGCTTTCTCCCTCGTCTGCTTGTCCCCCTCCTCCCACTCCGTATTGCTCTCTTTCCTCCCTGTGCTTTTCTCCCCATGCTGCTGTCTCTCTCATTTATTTTTGGTTAAGCACTCCACAAGTTTATGTTTTCTAATTTATATCTGCTGTGTGCTTCTCCCCCCGTGTTTTCTCTCGTCCATGTGATTTTGTCGCCTCACCCCGCTCTCTGTGCTGCTTTCCATTGCCTGTATGTTTGTGTTTTTCCTAACTTCCTCTGTGTGCAGCTTTTCCCTTCCCCCTCCTAGTGTCCTCCTGTTTCTCCCCACCCACACCCGTGGTCCTTTTTTTAAAATGTAATTGACGCTTTGGCACCAGAAAATCGAAATTCTTTTATTTACCAACACAAGTCGTGTCCGCCAGATAGGATCGACAAATGAAAAAGTAAAGAAAATGGCAGATGTATCATTCCGCTGGCATGCACATGCGCCTTCCCCTCCCCACCACAGAGCGCGTCTCGCAGCTTGTTTTAAACTTTCAGCGCGCATGCTTGTTATATCCAGCAGTCTGGTTCATTCCACAGCTTTGAGTCTGCGTATTTTTCATCTCAAAATTGTCCAGCTCGGTCCTTCTTTTCCTATGCACGCATAACTCCTTGTGTAGCCAAGAGCAGCTTATGACCACCTGCTCATTTTCCCCAGGCCCCCTCGAAATATCCGATGGCTAAAAGCTTTTGTGCCCATTCAGCCAAGAAATTGTTGGAATAGCAACTAACAGATGACAGAACTTGTCAGCTCCTGTAAAATCTGTATGGCCTTGAAGCTGCTCATTGAAATTCCAGTACAGATAACTTATTTATCTAAATTCGATTTTTTTTGCCTTCATTAAACGCCCATTTTCTAATATATAGAAGTGCGTTTGCTTAAAACTACTATAATCATTGTAAGATTTACTGCTTCAAATGAGCGCACTCTGTTCTGGGGAAATCACTGGGGAAGGGCTAGATCGTATTCGATTTTATTATTCTTCCTTTATGTTACACGTTTCAAAATGAGGTGTGGGTGGTCAGGCAAAGCGAGTGATGCACCAGGCAATCCCTGCAAATGAACAGGCTTCTGAATCGAGGGATTTAGGTACTAAAAAATACGAGAGTCAATGCATGGTTTCACATCATTTTAGGCACAGATATTTTACAACCACACCTGCTTTACCGAACATTACAATTGATGATTGCAGGCGCCTAATTTGAGCCGGTGGTTTACAGTGCTCGGCACTGTACTTCATTGTTACCACCGGCACTTATGACAGTCTGCCCCTGGTGACGTTGTTTGTCTAATTTAGAGATGATCACAACAACAGCTATTTAGTAATTCTAATGACTAATACATGCCACCCTAAGCCATTCTTATAGCTTTGGGGGCCTGGAATAGTCTGTGGGCCTTACTTATGAAGCCCTTGCAACTCTTTTGCGCCCCCGTTTGTGTTACTATTCGTTACGCAGCGGTGGCAAAACAACGCGCCACGTTACGCCATATTTACAAGATGAGCATCTAGGCAGATGCGTCACCTTGTAAAGCCCTGCGCCACATTATAACTGTATCAGGAATAATGTATGCAGGGTGGCGTCACCATGTAAAACAAGCATTGGCATAGCCAATAGGTCTCGCTTTTGGGACCTTATAAGTGTTTAGCGATGTAACAGTTAATGCTGTTGCACAAAGGATATTGTGCTGCATAACTAAATACTTATAAGGTCCCAAAAGCGAGATCTATTGGCTATGCCAATGCTTTTTTTTCTGTGGCCACCTGGTCGGGAAGTTGGCAACTGCGAGTGCGAGATCTTGCCTCCCAGGTAAGACGTCACTTCCGGGAGGTCAGAGGGGGGATTTAAGTGGGCACCACACCTGGACATTCCTTATAAAGTGGCCAGCGGTGGAAGAACTTGTCGGACCGGGGGTCAGCTTTCGGCGTTTTTAGCGCTTCCCAGAGAGTCAGGAGATTGTAGGAGAAAATGTTTTCACTAGAACTGTCGAGCACACACAAGTCCCTCTCCAGAGCAAATTCAGAAATACTGCTATGGAGTCTTTACTTTCAGAAGGTAAAGGGCGACAGAAGGTAGCAATTCAAGATGCCAGATTCTCTCTCAATCGAGATTGATTTTGTATGTTTCTTTTTTTTTATTTCACAATTTTTTTATTAAAACAGGTGTTTATATATACATACAGTACAGTGTCCGTGTCTCATTTCAATACAACGAGGGTAGTACAGCTTGGTATCCAGTGGTAATATCGGGCCTGCGCTCAGGGCTATGTGGTACAGACGATTAAACATTTACGTTCCCTCCCTTGCGGATTTTTTATGGAGAAATGAGGAAAAGAGAAAGAGAGAAAGAGAAAAAAGTAACCCGGAAAGGGGGGGGGGGGGGGTCAGGTGAGGCAGCTCTGTCAGCTGGTTCCTGCTGTTGAGGCCTGGGTTTTTTTTTTACGGGGGTTTGAGGGTGATCAGGTGCTCATCTAGTGCATTCCACATTCCCCCCTCTGAGTGGTGGCCTGGTGAGTGGTGTGAGACTATGTTGTCTGCTCCTCTCAAGAAGGTGATCCAGTTTAGCCAGCCTTTGAAGGTGGCCTTCCTGGTGTCCTTCCAGTTCGTGAGGATTATTTTCACTGCTGATGTTAGGAGGAGGTCTATCAGGTCTCTGTCATCTTTTGCTTTAGGGCTTGGGGCTAGGGCTGTCGCGGTGATTTCTTTGATGCTGCCTTGTAGTGGTTGGCCCGTCACGTCAGATATGAATTGCCTTATCTTGTTCCAGAACTTTCTGACCTTGGAGCAGTGTAGGATTAGGTATTCCAGGTCCCCTTTCTCCTTGTGGCAGTTCCAGCATCTGTCATCTTCCCTGATACCGGCAGCGGCCAGGCGAGCTGGAGTCCAGAACGCCCTGTGCAGCAGCCAGTATTTCGTCTGGGCTAGTTGTGGGGTTATCTTATGTCTAGTTGCGGCTTGCCATATGGTTGACTTCTCCCTTTCCGTGAGACCTCTCCCCATGTCTCTTTCCAGGTGTTCAAGGGCTTTATTGTTCAGTCTTGATGTGTGGGGGCTGAGTAGTTTGTAGAGGTGGGCTGTTTGGTGTCCTAGCTTGTTTAGGTTTGACATGTACTCTATGATGGATGGTGGGTTTCTGCTGAGGTTTGCTTTAGTAATTGTGGCTTTTATTTTTAGGAATGCGTAGAATTCAAGGCCTGGGAGGTTGTATTGGTTTTTGAGTGAGTCAAAAGTGAGGGGGTGTCCGTGCGTCATTAGTTGTTGTGGTGTAGAGATCCCTCGCTTATACCATTCCTTCATGTCTAGTGCTCTCTCTTTGTATTTGAGCTTCGTGTTATGCCATAGGGAGATCCACTCAGTGTCTCTGATACTATGTTCTAGCTTTTTATCTACCCTGAGTAGTGCTGACTTTGTGTTCTTCAGGATAGTGTTGTTGGCCTGGGGGTGTTTGTTCGCCATCACCATTGCTATCGGGTCAAGGCCTCCTATTAGTGCTCTTTCCAAGGATAGCCATGCGGGCTTGTATTCTTGGCTTGGGGCTACCCAGTGGATACCTTGCCCGGCTAGGCATGCGGTGTGGAATATTTTAAAATTGGTGAGGTTTAGGCCTCCCAAGTTCTTGTTTAGTCTGAGTTTCTGGAGGCTTATTCTAGGTTTTTTGTCCCTCCATAAGAAGTTGTTGAGCAATTTGTCTAGTTGTTTGTGGATGTCGTTCGTCGGTGTGAGTGGCAGCATGCTAAGCGTGTAATTGACTATGGGCGTTAACATCATTTTCACTGATTCTATTCTTCCCCACCAGCTAATGAATTTGGGAGACCAAGTATCTATGCGCTCTTTCACTTCCTTAAGAAGTCTGCTTTCATTGTAGTCGAGGGTCGACTTTAGGTCCCTTCCGCAGTACAGGCCTAGGTATTTTAGGTATTTTGTTTGCCACGTCAGTCCTGAATTGTTCAGGGATGCTTTTGTGGTGTGGATGTTCAATGGTTTGCACTCTGACTTGTCTTTGTTTAGCTTGTATCCTGAGACTTGTGCATACTCTTTAATGGTGGACATTAGTGCTGCTATGGATGTATCTGGTTCCTCTGTTATGATCAATACATCGTCCGCGTAGGCTGCCAGCTTGACCACGGAGTCATGTACTGGGATGCCTCTTATGTGTGTGTTAGCCCTAATCATGGTTAACAGCGGCTCTATGGCCAACAAACAGGAAGAGGGCCGGTGAGAGTGGGCACCCTTGTCTCGTACCTCTTCCTAGTGTAAGTGGGTTCGACGCAGCTCCGATTACTACTACTCTGGCTTTCGGCTCGATGTAGAGTGCCATTACCATCCTCCTATATTGATCGCCTAGGCCGAATTTCTTCATGCAGTTGTTTAGGAAGGGCCAGAATACTCTATCAAAGGCCTTCTCGGAGTCCAAGGCTATCATTACGGCTGGGGTGTTTGTTTTGGATGTGCTGTTGATTAGATGGCATAGTAGCCTGGTGTTTTCATTGGATAACCTATTCTTTATGTATCCGACCTGTGAGATGTGGATTATGCTTGGTAGGTATGTGTTTAGTCTCATCGCTAGTACCTTCGCGTAGATCTTACAGTCCACATTTATTAGTGAAATAGGCCGGTAGTTAGCAGGGTATTGGGGGTCTTTGCCGTCCTTGGAAATTACTATTATATTCGCCTCGGACATTGACTGGGTCATGCCGCCAGTTTGGCTGCAGTGTGTGAATACCTTAACCAACGTGGGTTTTAGGAGGTGCAAGAAGCGCTTATAGAAGGTGGTTGTGTAGCCATCAGGTCCTGGTGCCTTGTTTTCTTTTAGTGAAGCTACTGCCCTTTCTATTTCTGGCCCGGTTATTTCGCTTTCTAGCGCCTCCCTCTGATCTGCTGTGAGGCATGGCAATTCTATTTTTTCCAGGAGATGGGCGCCCCCATCTTGCTTGAGGTTGGTGTCTGTCGTGTAGAGTTCCTCATAAAATTTCCTGAAGACCTCGAGGATCTCTCTGTTAGCTGTTTGTGATCTGGAGTTAGTGTCTGTTATCGCGGCGACTGCGTGCTGTTTCTGTTTACATTTGAGGTAGGCGGCTAGCGCCTTCCCTGCTTTGTTCGCTGAGCATAAATTGATAGCTTTATATTTATTAATCCATGCCCCGGCCCTTTCGCTTAGGATTCTGTTCAGCTCATATTTCTTTTTAGACAGCTCTGTCAGCGTGTTGCCATCTTTGAGATTAGCTATGTGCCCCCTCTCAAGTTCTATTATCTGTTGTTCAAGTTCAGCTATTTTTTTGTTTCTTTCTTTGTTCATCCTGGCCTTGATGCTTATGATCCTCCCTCTTAGCGTTGCCTTTAGTGCATCCCACAGCACTCCTCTGTCTATGTCTGGGGTGTCGTTGAGTTCGAGGTATTCTGTGATGGCCCCCTCGATCTCTTTCACATTGTCAGGGTTTTTAAGAATGTCACTATTCATTCTCCACCTGCTGCAGCATTTTTCGTTGTGTCTGCCTCTTAGTGTTAGGCTGATGTGTGCGTGATCTGAGATGGTGATCGCTGATATTTCTGTTTGATCAGTAAGGTGTGTGTGGTCTGAATGTGAACCATCAGAAAACCAATGAGAAAGTATGCTCTCAGCATTTTTGAAAGATGCTAGGAAATGGATAGGATTGACCACATGATGGCAGTATTGTCACATGAAAAAAAACAAAGGCACTAAGCGGCCACCTGGCATGTAGGCAAATTCTGAGCAAGAGTGTAACAATTCAGGACAGAGCGACAACATTCATGATAGAGGGTACATTTTACAGAGACATAGGCACAGGTCACACAATGTAAAATTAAGGACGAATATAGACGCCTGACGCCTATATCAAAATAGGTTTATGTGTTTTTAGTCTGATTTTGCTTTAGAATGTGTATTTTTGATCAGATCTGGCAGATTTCAGAAGTTCTTTGTTCGCAGGAGAAAACAAATACAAATGTGCATGAGTGTTTCATGTTTACCTTGATCTGCAATTCTGCAGTTCTGCTTTAACACTCAATATTAACCTATTTCAGGGTGAATTTCAGTTGAGAATATATGATTTCCGTAGCTGCATTATTGCCTGGCAAGGAATGCTAGGAAAAATCACAAGGAAAAAATATTCTGTCATTTCTGCACGTGTGTTAAGTTACTGCTTGACACAGCACACAAATCAGGAGCAAATAGACTATTCATAAAAAGTTTTGGCCCTCCAGATGATGGGTAAGGTTAACCACATCAACAGCTTTGCAGAGTTGCTGAAAGGTTAGTATTTCCCTTAAGCAGAAGGATTCTAGAGCTGACAGGTAGTGTTCTTCTAACAACAACAAAAATATATTATTTAAAAAGTTCCCTAGTATTACGAATATTTGTAATAATCTCTCTGAATACTGGAGCTAAAATCAGTGTTATGCGAAATCAGCTAATTCTGTAGTGGAAAGCCAGATAACTGGTTGTCCACTCACCTTCAATTGTTCTAAAAAATGTAGGGGATGCCTGGAACCTGAGGGGCTCATGCTTTTCAAGCTGCAGGATAGATGTATTAAACCAAAAGGCAGACTTTGCCTTGTTATATGGTGGTCACTCCACTTTCAAGTCCTAGAAAATCTCATACAGCTTTGAGTATCCTTTCCTGACCAAGAGTAAAGAAACAGGATTTCAATGCTGCCAAGACTGCTACAGTCGATTGATGGTTGGGAAAAATGTGAGCCACCATTTTGAGGCATGCCTAAACAAAGGCTGACACTCTCGGTCCACCTATGAAAAAACACTCTTTTAACTCTGTTGTTCATTTTGTTGAGGAAAAGAAATGATTGTAGACTCTTAAAATAAATGATCCACATCAATAGATAGACCATCAATAGCTTGTTTAGCACAATTACGTAGGATGTCGGCAGGACAGTTTGCATTAATAATAATTTCATTTGCTCCCTTCAGTAGTTGAAATACAGAATGAGGGCGCCCATAGCTCACACTTGCGGTAGGTACAGTATCCAACTTCATTCCATGTTCTGTTCATTTGCTTTTGATCTGACATTACAGTAGCAGTCTCAGCTGCAGAGCTATAGAAATAAAGTAAATTGTATGTTATCCCAGAAGCAAGCTGACATGCCTTAACAAGAGTCGATACAGTTTAATGTTTCCCTTGTTTGACGAGTCGCTGCAAACCCAAAAACATCAATGTTGTAGGTCTTCATATGCTTGCTGTAACAATAAAGGTGCAAGCTCATCTTATGTAATACAGGATGCCTTTGAAAGGCTTTGTTGCAATGGATGCATCTGTATGAATGACTTTGGATAGCTTGAACCCACAATACAGCAGTACGAGATACAATGCTTGACAACATGGTGCACTTGGGTCACCTCTTCTTCTGTGACCTAATATGAAAACTAAAGCTGACAGGGAAAAGTAACATGTGGATATAGACTCCAATTGTGAAGAAAAAAAATAACACAATGTAGTATGAGGATGGAAATTCAAATGAAGTGTCTGCTGTCGACTCAAAATAAAGTATAATCTACTTTTGATATGAACAGGTGAGAGAAGCATGTTAAGAGCAGTCTGATGTAGTTAATAGTTCTGTATATCTAAACGCTATAGTAGCTGATTACTAGACAGGTGGCAGCGGGTTGCCAATGTGGAACCCTCAAAAAGAGTAATACCTATGCAAGAACTATTAACATGTAACTGGGAGTAGATTTGGTGCAACTACTGAAATGCAAAACTTGTTCCCGCTCCCGTGGGCTCCGGCTGCATCCGGGCCACGGATGCAGCCGGATTTAGGTGTGCGTGAGGGGAGTGGCCGAGTTTCTACTCTTCACTTGGCGTGAAGAAATGTATCCTCGCCGTGAGCCCATGGGAGCGGGAAGAAAATCTCTAGCACGGTTTGTTGGACGCTGGGAAAATCCAGAACGGTCCAGTAAATAACCGTGAGTTTTGTAACACCGTTTTCACACACCCCGAGGTTAGGATACACCTTAGTGCGTGTATACCGCCAGGGGTGCTCTCTGGTCCTGAAGAAAGCTTGGCTGACCTTAGCCATTAATGAGCAGAAACATGTCGACCATTTTACAAGTGTAAATGGGGGAGTGCAGGGACCTCCTGCACTGTATCCCGTGGCACTCCGATTAGAGAAGATAACTTCTTCAGAAAAAGTTCAATAAGTATATAATAAAGTCAAAAATGGAATATCACTATTCATCATTCATCATCAACATTGATGAATAGTGATATTCCATTTTTTACTTTATTATA
Organism: Lissotriton helveticus; assembly: GCF_964261635.1. Taxonomy (NCBI): domain Eukaryota; kingdom Metazoa; phylum Chordata; class Amphibia; order Caudata; family Salamandridae; genus Lissotriton; species Lissotriton helveticus. Next base: position 466,244,847 of record NC_136073.1, on the reverse strand, counting down.
TACTTATTGAACTTTTTCTGAAGAAGTTATCTTCTCTAATCGGAGTGCCACAGGATACAGTGCAGGAGGTCCCTGCACTCCCCCATTTACATTACTGAATCTCGGAGCCCCCACTGGCCAGGAGGGACTCTTTCCTGGGCACCTGAAGATTTACGTACGATCGTGTTTAAGTTGACCCAGCTGATTTTTCACAGAGGGTGTGCCGCCATCCCCTTTCAATTTGTTTATGACCATTTTACAAGGACACTAATGGTTCGAACTTACAACCATCTGACGTCCGAGACACCATTTTTAATGAGGGTAATCTAGTCTCTGAATAAAGTTTTTTCGAGACACTGGCTGTTTTCTTTTAACTTTACACAATCACTTCCTTTTTTTTGCACCTCTCAAAATCACAAGAAACCAGCTCCGCTGTAACATCAGGTGTTGAAGCACACCGGGCAGACATTCGGTCTACCCGGTGGGAACCCCATGATGAAGCATGTCACCGATCAGGTCGATGAGTGAAGGTTCTTTTTACTAACTTGATTGAGTTTCCCCTCACTAACCCTTCTCCGCCCTTTTTTTTCTGTTATAATTTAGTGTACTTGACCTTGAGAAGAATCACTACTGTGAGAAAATTAACAGCACACCTTTGATCACTCTTTTGTTGTTTAATTTGAACATTTAATAACGTCAGATGACAAAAGAGCCAGGTACTGGGAGAAAGCCAGTAAGTTTGGCATTGTCTGGCAAACTTTTGGCTTTTTCAGGGTTTGTGTTTTTTTTGTCATGCTTTTTGTAAAATTATACTGCTTCGGGAGATTCTGGGCCCTCAGCCAAATAAAAAAAATGGCTAACAGCAAAAATATTGTTGAGTCCCAAAAAACACACATGAACAGAGTAGTCCTTGGCAGTAAATGGAACTGCTTCCTGTATGGATATGCTCCATGTGAAAGCGAAGAATGCAGTTACTGACTAGTTATAGTTAGACCCATGCCTATATCTTTGACAACAGTTGACGAAGCTTCACAAAACTTTCCCAAAAAAGTGTGCCTGCCATTCTTGTTGCATGTGGGAAGTTTTGGAGCAATCTGTCAAGCGGGAACTGAGAAAAAGGGGGCTGGAGGGGTAAAAAAAAGTGTTTTTCTGTTGTTAATTTCCATGAGAGTTTTAGACACGCCTGCAGCTCGAACCGCTAGACCGAATTACACCAAATTTGGCAGAAAGGTAGATTTTGGTTTGCAGATTACGCTTTTTGTTATTTGATGTAAATCAGTTCAGTAGTTGTTGAGAAATGTAAGGAAATACAAAGTTGTATATCTGCGATCGTGGCTAATTCATGAATAATAATACGTTCATGCAGGGAAATGCAGAGTTCTGATTGGCTGCCAACACTTCAACCAGGATGTGTTGGTAGCCATTTTGGAACTTCTTTTCAGCCGAGTCCCCCCACAAAAAATAAAAAGGGGCACGGTAGGAATACCCTGACCCGAAGCCTTTGTCTTGGGGTCCCCCGGGACCATGCCTTGGCATAAAAGCATTTTTTAAAAATTCAAGGCAATTTTCGTGAAATATTCACGAATATCACCATAAATAAAGTGCAGGCTCCTGCGCTCATTTTAATTGTAGCCTTTGGGTGGCCAGGTCCCGGGGGCATGCAGGGTTTAATAAAAAATGTAAGGGTGAGCATGGAGGCACATCCTGCAGGGCCTAGAATGCTATATGCTGCGGGAAGGAGACAGTGGCAGTGTCTCCAACCCGTTTAGCGTTTGGACCTGGCAGTAAGATTGAGGCAGCGCTCGTGTGTTTTAAAACTCTGTGTTTAAATGAAGTTGTAAATTGTAAATAGTGCTTTAGGATCAGTGCCTTGTAAATTGCTGTGCTTTTTTGTAAAATTCACCTTCCCCCTGCACCACACGCCTTACTGATTGTGGCTGGAGTCGCCTCCCTGCATCTCTTCGTGGGGGCACTTCCGGTCACCCTGCTGGAAGAGCGGTTAGCGCTCTAGTGCTCTACTTCCTGAAGGCTACTTAGGCAGAGCAGGAGCTGCAGCGCGCTGCGGGAAGGAGACAGTGGCAGTGTCTCCAACCCGTTTAGCGTTTGGACCTGGCAGTAAGATTGAGGCAGCGCTCGTGTGTTTTAAAACTCTGTGTTTAAATGAAGTTGTAAATTGTAAATAGTGCTTTAGGATCAGTGCCTTGTAAATTGCTGTGCTTTTTTGTAAAATTCACCTTCCCCCTGCACCACACGCCTTACTGATTGTGGCTGGAGTCGCCTCCCTGCATCTCTTCGTGGGGGCACTTCCGGTCACCCTGCTGGAAGAGCGGTTAGCGCTCTAGTGCTCTACTTCCTGAAGGCTACTTAGGCAGAGCAGGAGCTGCAGCGCGCTGCGGGAAGGAGACAGTGGCAGTGTCTCCAACCCGTTTAGCGTTTGTACCTGGCAGTAAGATTGAGGCAGCGCTCGTGTGTTTTAAAACTCTGTGTTTAAATGAAGTTGTAAATTGTAAATAGTGCTTTAGGATCAGTGCCTTGTAAATTGCTGTGCTTTTTTGTAAAATTCACCTTCCCCCTGCACCACACGCCTTACTGATTGTGGCTGGAGTCGCCTCCCTGCATCTCTTCGTGGGGGCACTTCCGGTCACCCTGCTGGAAGAGCGGTTAGCGCTCTAGTGCTCTACTTCCTGAAGGCTACTTAGGCAGAGCAGGAGCTGCAGCGCGCTGCGGGAAGGAGACAGTGGCAGTGTCTCCAACCCGTTTAGCGTTTGGACCTGGCAGTAAGATTGAGGCAGCGCTCGTGTGTTTTAAAACTCTGTGTTTAAATGAAGTTGTAAATTGTAAATAGTGCTTTAGGATCAGTGCCTTGTAAATTGCTGTGCTTTTTTGTAAAATTCACCTTCCCCCTGCACCACACGCCTTACTGATTGTGGCTGGAGTCGCCTCCCTGCATCTCTTCGTGGGGGCACTTCCGGTCACCCTGCTGGAAGAGCGGTTAGCGCTCTAGTGCTCTACTTCCTGAAGGCTACTTAGCCCTCGCAGTCGCTCGGGCGCGCAGCGTTCGCGCGCAGCCCCGCCGAAGACCCGCCAAAGAGCTGCCCGTCTGCGCCCGTCCGCGCTAAGGCAGCGCCAGGTGCCAGTCCCCCTGGTCTGTTTACTCCATCGTTCTATCTTTACTCGGTAAGATGTGTTATTCTAAAGCGGAACTGCTTGATCTACAGCACTCCACCTGCACTTGTGCCAGACGCAACCCTGCCCTCATACGTCATCCCGTACTACACCCCTCTCAACTTTGCTCTTCCATAAAAACCTCACCTAATCCCGCAAAGACCCACACTCTCAGGATAGGTCATCTTAACGTGAGATCTGTGCATAAACACCACTCGGAAATTTCTGACCTCCTAACTGACCACTCTCTCGATGCCCTGTTCATGACGGAGACGTGGCTTCTCGATGAAATGGACTCGGTCTGCAACCTGGCGACTCCCACAGGTTATACCATTCACACTGTGAATAGAGGCACGAGAGGGGGGGGCTTGGCTCTAATAATCAAATCCCATCTCGATTGTCTATTCAGCAAAACTGATATTAAGGGCTGTGAAAGTGCGCGTTTCTCGATCAAAGCTAACCCTCAGTTCTGCGCGACGGGGCTCTTAATTTATAGACCCCCTGGTGCAGATGCCCCTTTCATTAGCTCACTCTTACAGTTTTTAGACACCAACATCCTCAAATCTGCCAACTTTACAATAATGGGTGACCTTAATTTCCATCTTGATAAGGACTCTGAACCCAAAATATCCACCTTTCTTGCTGATCTTGCGGCTTTCCAACTCACTCAAGTTGTGAAGGGCCCCACTCACACAGCGGGTCACCTTCTTGACCCCATTTTTTCCAATATCACGAGCTGCTCCGCAGGCATGCCAATCCCCATGACCTGGACCGATCATCATTTAGTAACTCTGTCTATCCCGTGCAACTTGAGATCTGTCGCGGTACCTACTCCTTCAGTCCAGAAACGGCCATGGAGAAAGCTTCATCTTGAAGACCTACACAATCTTCTGGTGCTAAATCCTCCACCCCTTACCGAAGATTTAGATGCAAGCTATGACCAGTTCTGCCTGTGGATCACTCAGGCACTTGATACCTTGATCCCGGCCAGAAGCTCCAAAGCTCGCACCCATACAGCTAGCCCTTGGTATAACTCCGAATTAGCAAGCCTGAAAAAGGAATGCAAAAAGGCAGAGAGGGCATGGAGGAAAAACTATGATGCCAATCTAAAACTAGACTATGTCATGCTCCAAAAAACCTACCATCGTAAGATCTGCAGAATAAGGGCGGCATATTTTGCCAAGGAAATCAATAACAGCTCTAACACCTCGAAAGCTGTATTTAAAATCTTGAAAGATCTTACTGCAAAGAAAACTGTCAACACCACTATCACTTCCCCCGACCTCTGTAATAACATGGCCAACTTCTTCACCAATAAGATCTTGAAAATCTACGACACCTTTCCCAAAAGCCCGCAGCCATTGGCCATCTTTGATCCTACTAGGCCCTCTCTCTCCTCTTTTCCCACGCTTGAGCGAGAGAGTTTCCAAAAAATCTGCAAAAAGATTAAATCAGGCTCTCCTGCAGATCCCCTTAAACCGGATACCTTCTGTGAAGCCCATGAATCTGTCACTGAGTACATCCGAGAAATCATCAACCGGTCCCTTCTGATCGCTAAAGTTCCCTCCAAGTGGAAGCAGGCCTGGGTTTCTCCCATTCTAAAAAAACCCACGCTAGACCCCTCGCTTCCTGAGAACTTTAGACCTATCTCCCTGCTCCCCTGGCCTGCCAAAATTATCGAGGCACACGTCAATAATATTCTGACAGATTTCCTCCTCACCAATAACATCTTGGACGACTCTCAACACGGGTTTAGAGCCGGTCATAGCACCGAGACCGCCTTGCTCAGTGTTTCAGAGGACCTCCGTACCATCCTAGACACCGGAGGCACGGCAGCACTGGTCCTGTTGGACCTTAGTGCTGCCTTCGACACGGTGTCACATGAGGTCCTCTTGACGAGACTGGAGGAAATTGGGATTACTGGGTCAGCGCTGGGATGGTTTAGAGACTTCCTTCTCAACAGGTCTTTTAGAGTCTCTACCCCTCCTTACATCTCTGAGGAACATAACATTGGACAGGGAGTGCCGCAAGGCTCTTCCCTGAGCCCTACCCTGTTCAATGTATATGTCCGCCCCCTGGCAGAGGTAGCTAGAAGAAATGGACTTGCCCTGGTATCCTACGCTGACGATACCCAGTTGGTGGTGGCACTTAATGACAACAGTGGTCTGGAGGCTCAACACTTCAAACAGGCACTCACGGACATCACCAACTGGATGACGGCGAATTTTCTTCAATTAAATGCCGGGAAAACGGAGATTCTCCTCCTGGGCAAAAACACTTCGTCCTGGGGTGACAACTGGTGGCCGGATGTGCTAGGCCCACCCCCTACGCCTAAGGAATGTGTCAAAAACCTGGGAGTTTGGGTGGACTCTGCTTTAAAGTTCACGCACCACACCAAAAAAAATTCCGCCACATGCTTTGGCGTCCTGCGTAACATCAGGCCCATTCTGAAGTTCTTCGACTGCCGCACTCGCCAACTTATCGTCCAGGCGACCATTCTTTCCAGACTGGACTATGCGAGCTCCCTTCTATTGGGGGCTAATGTAGCTGAAATTACTAGATTGCAAAGAGTTCAGAATGCGGCCGCCAGGGCTCTGGTTGGTCTCCCGCGCCATTCCTCAGTATCGGGAACCTTGAAGAAACTGCACTGGCTCCCGGTGGGCAAAAGGGTCCAGTTCAAAGCACTGTGCCTCGCTTTCAAAATCCTTAAAACCTCCTCCCCCCCAATGCTTCGCCCACTCCTGTCAGAGTACATCCCTAGGAGATCGCTCCGGTCAGAGGGGCAGCATCTTGCGATTATCCCTCGCACCAGACTGGCTAGAGTGGGCGGCCGCTCTTTCAGTTTCCTAGCGTCCAAGCTATGGAATAGTCTCCCTGAAGCTATCCGTGGGATACAAGATCTCCTAGTCTTCAGAAAGGCTATCAAAACACACCTCTTCCAACAATAGTTTCGTCCTTAGCGTCTCCACCTCACTGTACACTGTCCTTCCGCAGCGCCGGGACGCCCCTTTGCTGAGGCAGCCGTGCGCTATACAAGTCACCATAGCATAGCATAGCATAGCATCTCCCCTGGGCTAATTTTAATAGCATGCATGAGGGCTGCGTGGACCCTTCCCAGCCCCGGGGACCACCACCACCATCTCCCTGTGGCAAGAAATAAAATATTTTGGGGGGCCATGCGGACCCCCCCAATCCATGGGGATCACCACCTCCTGGGGTCTATAAATACATTGAATGGGGGGCCACGCATAACACCGGTGCCACAAGGACCATCACTTTCTCGGGCTTTATTTATTTTTAAGAAGGAGGGAGTCGCAAGAAGGCTGAGGACTCACTGTGGTGCTGGACAAAGGATCCCACATATCCTGAATTAGTTGGAACCTTGCACCCACAATAGAATTAAAAGGAACAATGCTCCACTCCTAAACGTCATAGGACAAGAGGCCAGTGTAACTCCTTTTGTTCTGAGCCCCCTACTAACCTGTGGCCTAACACCATGGCCAAATACAAGCCAAAGACATAAGGAGGCCATAAGAGGCCAGAGGACGGCAGGTAACACAGGGCCCAGCTCTTAGACGGAAGGCAGGGGCAGGGGCCGCTCCACCCTTCACTCAAAAGTCAAGTAAGTCTGCTCCTAAGCGTTCTGGTGAAAAAAACAAGGCCACAACAACTTGATACTTGCAACTACACAACCGCAGTAGCCTTCTGAGAGAACACCGGCTGAGCGATTAGGGAAAGCACCCCATACAAAGACGATGCACTGTGCATTCAGGGATTCACAACGTAGACAACCCTACGGCGGCCATGTCGGGCGTAAAGGGCCCGAAATCCACACTCCAAACGAAACTGGATAAGTTCATGGCCCCAAAGTCTGCAGATTCCGACTCAGACAGAGGGGCAACACGGAGAAAATGGTGGACTCCGACAAGGGGGACCTGACTTTAAAAGATGTAATGGACGCCATCGCAGGAGTGCGAACATCGTTGGAACACAGAATGGACATGATCACGATTGAGATGGCGCTCATGACAGCAGACCTGCAAAAGACAAGTGAGAAAGTTAGGACCATTGAAGCGACCACCGTGAAGTTGGATGAAGAGACCCAAAAAATGCAGCAGAAAATCAGAGAACTTCAAATTGCCAGCAAAGGGAAGAAAACAAACTTGATGATTACGAAGGGAGCTCGAGACGCAACAACGTCAGAATAATTGACGTACCTGGAAAATCAGAAGGCCCAGCAACATACCTCCTCGTGGAAGATCTAATCGTCAACCACCTGCGACCAAAAAATGTATCCAAGTTCTTTACGGTGGAGAAAGCCCATAGAGTGCCAAGGGGCAGACCAAAGCCTGGAGCATGCCCAATCCTGGCATGATTTTTTAACTTTAGGGACCGAGACACCATGTTGCAAGCTGTTCGTTCGTCTCCCCTAGCCAAATTTGAAAACAACGAACTGTTCTTCTGACTTTACTATGGCGAGACAGAGGTAAACCTTCCTCGGCACCAAGAAACAACTCAAACACAGAGGTATTCGATATTCCATGATGTTCCCAGCGAAGCTCCGAGTCGAAGCGGAGGGTAGGGTTTGGTTCTTTGATACCCCGGAATCAACTCTGGAATGGCTGGAGGGATGGAGGACCGGCCAAGGAACACAACGCACGATGAGGGACAGAGTAGCCCATGACACATAACTATTCCAGGGTGGAGCAGCAATGAGACTAGCGAGAGAAACGGGAGCTGGAAAACAAAGAAGAGGGTCGATTGCGTCAGTAGGCAATACACTGTTCCGTAAAGGTCTCAAAACCTTCCTGTTCTCCCAAGCCTTTCCCTCTTAAATCATTGCATTCTTTACTCTGTCTGCCCCCTGAGTAGCAGTATTTACTTAGCGCCATGAAACCGGCTGGTGAACGCGCGCTCTACAAAACCCTTAAACTCAAACTCAAACTCACACGACCATCAGACGAGACAAGCATGGAATGCTAAGTGAATTTTAAAACATTATTGATTTCTATGAATGATGGAGCAAAGAATACAAGAATAGAACTGGCAGGTATTGGGGAGAAGGTTCCACCCCCTGAATTCATGTTTAATTTAGAGTTAGGGTGACAGGCACTCTGCACAGTTGGGGTCATGGGCAGTTCAGAGTCCAGAGTGCGGGGAAGCAGGGTGGGGCGATATCAGGTTTTTATAGTGAAGTTTTATGTGTTAGATGACAACATAACGCCACACACACATCAGATTGAGAGGAACACAGGGAACAAAGACTGGTGCTCCCCGCCAGCAGCGGGCTTGGCCTGTGTTAGAAATGGGGTCTCTAGTTGGCAGTGGTTGGCCACAGTCCAAGTAGGGGCCCTTCTTCCTAAGTAAGAGTAAGGGGGCTACACCCTTTGATAACCCCTGCTCAACCCTGTGGTAAAGTAGCACAATCAGCTAGGCTTATCGCAGAGGCAGTGTGTAAAGCATTTATGATCATACACAGTAACACAGTGAAGGACACTACAAAGGGACGCCACACAAGTAGTTATAAAAAAGAAGTATCTTTATATATAGACTTAACACAAGACCAATAACGGTAAAAAGCCACAATACTGAAGTGGGGGGTACTCTTGAAAAGCTGGAAAAAGAGTTCAAGGTTTTCAAATAGGAATTCAGTTCAAAGCAGGGGTCTCTGCGACCATTCTACTTACAAAGTACCTGGATTTCGTAGCAAAACAAGCAAAATGTCGCAAACGAGCTGTAGCGGTGATTTTCCCCACGCTAGGCTGGCGATGCGTTGAATCCTGGCCGCAAGGGAGGAGGATGCGCCGGGCTGCGGGTGTATGCAGGACAAAGCGACAGCCTTCTTCATGCTAGGCCAGCGATGCGTTGAATCCTTGCTGCAAGGGAAGATGATGCGTTGATCCTGTTGCGTGTGCGATCTTGTTGCGATGAAAGAAAATGGCGCCCCGCAAGGGAGCGACGATCCGGGTGCGGTGCGAGGAAAATGTCGGATGCACGGCGTACGCTCTGCGATGTCATGATGCAATGATCCCGATGCGATGATCCGGGGTTAGCGAGCCTTCGACAAGCCCACAAACGTGCGATGCGATGATCTCGGGGGTTAGCAAGCACTTTGTGGCCCGCAAGCGTGCGATGCGATGATCTTTGGTTTGCAAGCACTCTGCGGCAGCAGCGCATCGATTTTTCTTATGCTCTTCAGCTGCGGCGGCTCGCAAACGGGCGTTAGCGACAATTTCAGCACTATCTTCTCTGCAGTAGAACTAGAGGCCCTGGAACTCACAGGGGCCTCACCTGCAAATAGAAATCCTCACTGGGAGGAATCAGGAGGCTGGTGGGGGAGTCAGATCTGCCTGTGACTCCAGCAAGAGGCTAGCTCTCTTCTAGCCCTTGGGTGATCGCTTAGCAAAATAAAAGTCTCTCAAAAATCCTTTTCCCTCTTCTTCCAAGTCCAAGGGGAATAACTGCAGGCCAATCCAAGAAACAGCACACAAGCACAAGGACAGTCCTCTCCTGCAGATTCCTTCAGTAACACGGACAGATGCTCTTCTTGACACCCAGAAGCAATACAAAAATCAGGGGCTTGGGCACAGATATTTATACCCTAAAAGTCTTTGTTCGCAAAAGTCTCTCGTCACTGAACCCAGCCAGAACCAGTTCTGCTCAGGCCTGGAGCACTTTGTTTACCAGGCTGCATCCTTCCTTTCAGAAAGAGGGGGTCCGCCATCAGAAGCACAGTAGGAGGTGGAGCCAGCATTCACCTTGCCGGGCACAGCCCTATTGAGGTCAAGGAGCTACCCCTCCCCAGTACTCAATGCAGATCTCTCTATTCAACCCAGGTCTGACTCAGCCTGCCTTGTCCCTGTAAATCCAGACAGCCAATACACATAACAGCAGAGCACACTGGAGGCTTAGGCAAGAAAATACCTACTTTCTAAAAGTGGTATTTTCAAACACAGAATGTTAAAACTAACTTTGCTAAAAGATGTATTTTATCATTCTGAGTTCAGGCATACTAAACTTGAATTTCTACCATGTCCCCTGTGTCAGATAAGACTATAAGATGTAATAGCCAGTCTGCCTATTCCAGCCTATGGAGAACAGGTAGCCTTGCAGCAGTGAAAAACAAAATGGAGGGTGATTCCCTACCAGGACATGCTACACACATCAAGCCATGTCCTACCTTACACACACAATGCACCTACCATAGGGGTGACTGACATGATGCTAAGGGAAGGTTCAGGGGCTGGGAAGTGTGGGCACTTCACAGCCAAGATGGCAGTTCTGGACTGCACGCAGACACTGCAGTGGCAGGTCTGAGGAACACTTTACAAGCTGCTTCTGTGGGTGGTGCAAACCAGTGCTGCAGGCCCACCAGCAGCATTTGGGTTATCAGCCCTGGGCAGACACAGGCCACACTACTAGGGACTAACAGGTAAACCAAATAAGCCAATCAGGGACATACCAATTCATAGTCATATTTACACAGGGAGCATTTGCGCTGTGTCACTGAATGGCAGTGGCACCGCGCCCAGAGCATCTAATACCAGCAAAAACAGAGGAGACAACAGCGAAAAAAGGAAGGGAGACCCACGCAAATGGTGCCAGGTCTAACAGCCTACAACCACGTCCAATCAAGAAAAGGATGATAACGGAAACACTGAGGTACGCAGCACAAAAGGATATAATTATGGGTTCATCAGAGGATAAAACATTTAGGCTCCTGTCCTGGAATGTGAACAGGTTGGGGGACAAGCTTAAAAGAGGGATAATCCTGCAATTTATCAAACAGCACACTCCGGACGTGGTCCTACTCCAAGAGACACACTTAATTGGTAACGCAAGTAGGGCGATAGTCAGATGGGGATATCATTTGACGGCACACTCGGGATTTACCTCAGGCTCCAGAGGGATGGGAATCATGACACGACGATCCTTTCCAATGTCCATTGACCACATCTGGAACGACACAGCTGGAAGATACACAGCTGTGGCGGGGAGGTGGGAGGGTGTTCCACTTACACTGATGTTTATCTATGCACCCCCGGGACTGCAGGCCCCTACATTTAAAGACCTGAAAACAAACATGCTAACATTTCGTGAAGGAAGATTGATAGTAGGTGGAAACTTTAATTTGTTGTATCCAGACACTCAGGCAGGTGTCCGCCGAGAGATTTAGGAACAGTGCAGGTGGTCCTCCCAAACTTTATAGACGCATTCGGACTGGCAGACGCCTGGCGCATACACCATCCCTCAGAAATGCAGTTCACGTTCCACTCTGGGGGCCATAATAACCTCTCTCGTATTGACTACATCCTCACACAAGCAAGCCAAGTGGGCTACGTAAAAGAAGTCAGACATAGGGCTCGGGGTATCTCATATCACTCCCCAATTTGGCTTCTGGTAGGGTCGGGAGGTGGCCAGGTCGGAAGAAGAGCTCTGATAAACCCCTGGTTCGATTAAAGATGCAATTGTGAAAGAGATAGAACACTACTTCAATGAAAATGAGGGCTCGGTAGGATCTGCACAGACGCTGTGGGAGGCGTTTAAGACTGTAATCTGAAGACAAGCACTCTCACAGATAGTCAGAGACAAGAAATAGAGAAAAGCTGAACTCGTTAAACTAGAACCAAAAACACTACAACTCAAGGGAGAATTAACAGGGAATGGAGACAGTGAAAAGACACACATGCTAAGACTGAAGAGAGACGAATATAAAAATATAGCTACTGACAAAGTAAAAGCACTACACAGAGAAAAAAATAGTAAAATATAGAAGCAAGGGGACAGAGCTGGGATATTTTTGGCATGGCTAGATAAAAGGGATCACGCTAATCGATTGGTTGTAGAACTGAAGACAGACACTGGTGTGTCAATCTCTCATACGCAATTAACTGCAAGCGAGTTTGCCAACTATTATACACAAATATACGATTGGCACACTACTCTCCTGAGGCGGAATCAGCAGCTCTCCTGTCGAAATGGCATTGCCAACGCTAATGAAAGAAGATAACGCCCTACTAGAGAGGGATGAGGTGTCACAAGCCATCAGAGGGTTACAACCCTGACAGGCAATGGGTCCAAACTGCCTTTCGATTGAGCTCTATAAATTAAAGCCAGATAAGATAGCCCCATATCTTAAGGATATGGATGAGGAGTACCGAGAGACGGATAGGCTTCCCCAGGATCAGGCAACTCGCCACGTTGGTGGTTATACATAAAGACAGAAAGCCCAAAAATAAATGTTCATCATATAGAGCCACCTTGTTACTGAATGTGGAAGGAAGATACTGGCAAAATTGTTGGCCACGCGACTAATTGGAGTTATTACCACAGTGGTTCTTCCTGATCAAGCAGGAATTATGCCTGCCAGAAATACCTCCATGAATCTCCGCCGATTGCAGGGGGTGATGGGAAGAATTGATACACTGAGGGAGGATGCGTTGGTGATGTCATTAGATGCCACCATGGCATTTGACACAATTGAATGGCCCTACCTCCTTGCTGTATTACAAAGGCTGGGGTTCGACCCCAACTTCATCAGCTGGATAACACTGCTATACACTGACCCAATGGCGCAAGTAGTGGTCAACAACAAAAAGTCAGAAACCTTTCTTCTCAGTAGGGGGACCAGACAGGGATGCCCCCTTCCCCATTGCTCTTTGCATCAACACTGAAGCCCTTGGCAATGTGGAGTCGCAAACATCTCATTATTAGGGGCCTGAAATAGTCGGCAAGCTGGAAGGACCACATCTCCCTCTATGCAGATGATATATTACTATATTTGGCATCACCACGAGCTTCAATCCACAGGGTCCTTAACATTTTCACTAATTTTGGTAAATACTCAGGGTACATGATCAATTGGAATAAGCCGCTGGTCTTTGTATTAAGGGAAACATTTCCGCCCCTGCTTCCAGGTTGCACAGCAATGGAGGCGACGGATGGCTTTAGATACCTAGGCATATGATCCCAAACTATTCTATACATATAATCTCCTGCCTCCCCTACAGCGACTTAAAAATGATGTGGACCACTGGAGAGCCCTCCCGCTATCCCTGTTAGGAAGAGCAGCACTGTTTAAAATGATGTCATTGCCTTGTTTCTTAAATGTTCTGCATAATTCACCTTACCCGGTTCTATCAAAATACTTTGTAGCGGTGGAGGCAGAACAGCGGATGCTGTTGTGGACTTTGGGACAGCCTAGAATATCATTGGCAGAGGAGGTGGTATGACGGTGGGATAGGACTCACAGATATCAAGAAATATTACTGGGCTACTCAAATGGTGGCCATCAACCAGAGCATGTATCAGCCCAAGGAAGATCCGCGTATCAAATGGACAGATGGCTGCTACCAGGAGGATCCTATGTTAGGGTGCTCTATTCTAAACCCGCTAAACTGTGCCTGACTGGGCTCACAGCACATACGGTCCAGATATGGCATACTGTACACAAGAGTTTGGGATGGGCCTCAAGACTTACATAAGCCACCCCTCTATGAGACTCGGAACAATTAGGCACCCTGAGGAAAACAAAGGGATTTGATAAATGGACATTATAGATTTATCTCAAGTGGGTACCAATGGAAGAATGGAGAGGTGATGGCTTTTTCACAACTACAATGTGAATACAAACTGGCAGATACGGAACAATTTAGGTATTTGCTGGTGAGACATGCCCTCCAAGCAAGCATCCCCACGGGGGAGACACTCCCTGAGGCATCACCATTGGATGATCGATTTCTAGATGAATACATGCCAAAAAAAGCAATATCACTTACATATTGCAAATTAGTTAATCATACCCCTGACTCTCTTACACAACTGCGTAGGAAATGGGAAGATGATCTGTCAGAATTACAGGAGGAGGATTGGTTGAAGGCATTGGCTTCACCCAAAGAAGTCACAATCTCAAACAGAGTTAAATTAGTGCAATTAAAAATACTACACAGGCAATATCTATCGAGACCTGCACTGGTAAAGATGGGGTATGAGGTGGACGGCCTTTGTAGATGGCAATGGCGAGGGAGAGGTGTGGCGCCGCGGCCAGGGCGACTGACGCTGGAATCTGGGGACCACGGTTCGATCCTCGGCTCCGGCGGCAGGTTAGCCCAGCACCATGTGACTCTGGGCAATAGCTCGCTTAATCTTCCTGACGGCCCCCAGCGCCTAGAGACCCTTACGGGTGATTGTGCGCTTTACAAATGTGGACTTTACTTTACTTTTAATGTGGACAGGAAGGTACATTTCTCCACATACTCTGGGAATGCACCCACATTCGTGAATACTGGGGCAAGGTATTGCATTGTTTGGAAGAAACTCTAGGAATGGGCTTGTCCCTTGATGGTAAATGATGTTTATGAATATTTGGGAGCCATCAGATTTAAATAGCTAAAAGGGAAAATGTGTTACCTTGGGGCAGATGGTTGCTAAAAGAAATATAGCTAGACTCTGGGGGGCACAAAAAGTCCCAGCTGTAAGTGCATGGAAAAAAAGACATGGACTGGTGTATGTTCAAAGAAGAAACAGTATATGTCTCCAGAGGATGCCCGAAATGGATACAAATCTAGGAAAAATGGAACTTGTACAGAGGAAATATCTGAACGCCGCCACATCTCCCCCCCTCCCTAAAAGGACCTGAGTAAATTGTAAGCTGTAGTAAATAAATTGTGTACTGTATAAGTGATCAGAAAAACTAAAATGTAGTAATGGGAAACACAATGTATTTGGATAAATAATCTCTGATATGTGTAATGTTGAAAATTGTCATTCATAAAAAGAGTTTAAAAAAAAGAAGAAGCAGGGGGTCCACACGGCCCTCCATCCTTGGCTGTTAACTACCCCGGGGACCACCGGCTCCCGGGGCTGCCCTTGCAAACAGAAGCAGGGGGGCCCATGCTATCCCCTTCCTACAGCCATAGATGGCCCTGGGGACCGGCACACCCCAGGGCCGGCTCCTGCTATGTCCCTGGGTGCCCAGCCCTGGGACATAGCTATTTGCTTTTTCTTGCTGGGAGCTTTGACAGCTCCCACCAACCAAAAGCAAACACTCTGGTTCCAGCTTGTGGGAGCTGTTAAAGTGCTCCCGCCCGCTGGAAGTGGAGGTTTAATCTCTTTACCTGCCCGCAGGCATGCAGGCAGGGTTAAGATGAAATGATTGCTCCTGCACCAAGGGAGCTGCTGTTCCAAAAGTTCTCTCAATGCAGCAGCAATTCTGGCTCCTGCAGGAGACGGGGAGCTGACAGGGAAGGCAGGGTATTTAGACTCGCCAAGTGGTCCCCAATGCTGGTGACTGGTTGTCCTGGGTGGGCTCCAGGGCACCCAGCATTACAAGGCCAGTCCCGGGGTTGAAGTTGTTGTGTCCCCCCCCCCCACTGTATTGTGGCTGGGGGATGGGGTCCCCAGGGCTTAAATAGGCCAGGGGAGGGGAGCCGAGTGCCCCCCTCTTTAATATGTATATAAATTAGGGCCTGGCCCTGGGAAATGCGTTCTCTGGCTCTTAAAGTGGCACAGGGAGGCGGGCCACTCTGCCCCATCCTCCATTTATTTGACCTTACCTATGATGTGCTCTGCCAGGAAGCAGCAGTGGGGTCCTTGGGGTCTATTTGCAGCTCTCTAATTGGACCAAAACCCCGAGTTATTTTGGAGATCTGTGGCCGTGTTATGGTATTGGCACATTTTTCTGGTTGGCGCAAAAGTTGCGCCCAGCACTAACCAGGAAAATGCGCTGCATTATAGTGAATGCGCAGCCCTAAGGGCAGCCACAATCTTGTGCTGCCCTGGGGGCAATGCATTCAGGTGAAAAATTGAGTGGCTGTTGATAAGCCGCTCCGTGTTTCACAGTGCACGCTGCAACCCGACTGTACTTTAAAGGGGGGGTTAGAGATCCCCTTGAAGGTGGGTGCAGTGAGGTACTTCATGCTCCTGCAAGGGGATGTCTTGGGGTCCATTGGACCCCTTTCCCCCTCCAGAGGGCTGCTATTAGGGAGCATACTAAGAGTGCGCCACCTTTTAGGTCAGAGTGTTTCCTGACAGCTTCTTTTCTTCTGCACCCGCGTCTATAATACGACGTGGGCACAGAAGCAAAGGGATTCCCTCATTTTCATAGGGCCCCGCCCATGCAAATGAAGGAACCCCCTCTAATGATAGCACTGACGCTTTATGTGTGCGCCTGCACTATTAGTGTTACAGAAGGTCATGCACAAGTATCTGCGGCCCCTTCTGTAATACCAAAGTGGCCCGCTGGCATGCAAAGGGGGTGTAAACACCCATCGCACCCCCGGGCACTCCGGTTATACGGACCCTGGTCTTACCGGTGCTTGACACTGATTGTTACACTTATCCCTGTAGGATTTCCATAAAGTTCAGTGTCATCAAGCTACTACTTTTCCATATGGATGTTGTCACCCTGTGGCTGGAACGTGCAGGTGTTGATAGAGTACCTCTTGGGATGCTACTTGCCACAGGGCATGAGGGAATAGGGGGCCAGTGGATTACACTCTAAATGAATAATAGAACTCTTTCATCGGACAAGAAGGCAAAGCACCTTAAATGTACTATCTGGTAACTGTGGATCTCAGATCTGCTTAAACCCAGCAGGTTTCCATGATCTACCTGGTAAACGTAATGACACTGCAGTTCATTGGTAGCCTTGGTATTTACAGTTTTAACCTTGAGTAACACTAAAACACACTTTAAAAGATATGCACACTTTAAAGCAGAACCCATAAACAAAGGAAGAGGCGTGGGCAGTACCCTAGGTCACTCCGGCACAGTTACAATTGTTCGCTGTTCTTAAACTGTTCATCGTTAGAGAGCTATTAGCAGTGACTTTTTCCTGAATTTCCCATTAGCAGCAGTATCACTCAGTAGTACTGCACCTAGTATACTAATTTAACTTTTGTAGTCGGTTAACATATATATGTTTAACACCCATAAACTCCTAAAAACACTTACACTCACTTGATATCATCAATGATATCATCAGTGATGTCACCAGTGAGGTCACTGACTGTGTCATGAGTGATGTAATATGTGAGGTCATAAGCAGTGCATTGCACGGATGTAAGCAGTGCTTAATATGTAAACAAAATAGGTGCCAGGGCCCTTGCCAGGTTGCTGCTGCAGCTCGCACCACCCATAGCACCTGCCAACGCTGCCAATGACAGTACCTACACAACAACTAACCATCACACTGATACAACTGAGGCAATTCTGACTGTTAGAGGCCCCCAAAGCTCAAAGAATGGTATGGGCGACATGCATTCGTTATTTTCAATTATTAAACAACTGCTGTCCTCCTCATTTCTAAATTGCACAATCAACTGGCAGCTGTCACATATGCCGGACAATTGAGTGCTGGAAAACACTGGCTGAAATTAAGCACTGGGCGTAGTTATGGTTAGCTCAGGTAACTCTAACTGCTGAATTTCACTGGTTTTCTATGAGTGAAATTTCAGCCTAACTATAATGTCCCTATAACCTTTGTTTTTTTTATTGAATTTCTAAGTTTTTTTAAAAATTCTATTTTCTGACTATAATGTCCCTGTAAGCTTTGTTTTTTTCAGTGAATTTCTAAAGTTTTTCAAATTCTATTTCCTAACGATAACATCCCTATAACCTTTGGTTTTTATAAGTACATTTCTATGGTTGTTTAACTAGTAGCTGTGTTTGCAGAGTGGTGGAAAAAGGGGACAGTATCTCCGACAAGCTCTCACCAGTCGTGCTCTGTGGGACTTACTAGAGGTAACAGGAGGGGTAGTTGGCCCCAAAGGACCCTTGAAGCCAAGAGGACTTCATCCCCAAACCAGCAGTGTTCCAGGAGGCGCGTTTGCAGAGTGGTGGAAAAAGGGGGCATGGCCTCCGACGACCTCTCAGAAATTCCACTTTGTGGGTCTTACTGGAGGTAACAGGAGCGATAGTTGGCCCCCAAGGATCCTCAGGAGCCAGAGGGACTTCATCTTCCAACCAGCAGTACACCAGGAGGCTTGTTTGCAGCGTGATGGAGATGGTGGGGTGATCTCTGAAGTCCTCTCAGCAATCAGGCTGTGTGGGAGTTACCCGAGGTAACAGGAGGGCTTGTTGGCCCCCAAGGACCCTCTGGAGCCAAGGGGACTTCCACCCCCAACGAGCAGTGTGCCAGGAGGCACATTTGCAGAGTGGTAGAGAAAGGGGGCAAGGCCTCTGAAGTCCTCTCAGCAATCAGGCTGTGTGAGACCTACTGGAGTTAACAGGAGGACTTGTTGGCCCCCAAGGACCCTCAGCCTCCAAGGTGACTTCATCCCCCAATTAGCAGTGTGCCATGAGGCGTGTTTGCAGAGTGGTGGAGAAAGGGGGCATGGCCTCTGAAGACCTCTCAGCAATCCCACTGTGTGGGACTTACTGGAGGAAACAGGAGGGCTTGTTGGCCCCCAAGGACCCTCTGGACCCAAGGTGACGTAATCCCTCAACCGGCAGTGTGCCAGGAGGCCTGTTTGCATAGTGGTGGAGAAAGAGGGCGAGGCTCGGGTTACTTGATGATCTTTTTCTTCTTTATTCTGGCCCCCTTCCCTGGGTCAATTTATGCCCCAGGGACCCCATTCCTTGGGCCCAGACCTATTTCATTAAAGGGAGGGGGCCAAGCTGCCCCCCTCCCGGGCCAATTGTAACCCCAGGGACCCCATCCTCCAGGGCCCGGCCTCTGTTGTGGGTACCCTGGGTGGGACCAGGGCACCCACTCTTCAATGATGGAGACCGCAGGGGGAGCCTGTACGCCCCCACAGTCCTGCTGGCTCCTCGCCTCCTACGGGAGCCAGCATTGCTTTTACACATAGGGAGCTGCTAACTGGCAGCTCCCTTTGGGTAAAAGCAATAGTGCTCCACTTTGACCAAGCAAGAGCAAAATGCTCAAAGCTGAGCACAGTTTGCTAAGGCTTGGCTGAAGTGGTAAAGGTCCAGCCCAGCCATAGCAAACAGCTATTTCACAGGGATGGGTACCCCAGGTCACAGGAGGAGCCGGCCATGGGGGGGTGGGGGTTGATCTCCAGTGCCATGCATGGCTCCAGGAGGAGGTGCCACATGGACCCCATCTTTCTTGATTAAGGGCCTGCCTCAGGGAGGTGGCAGTTCCAGGGACCCACGGCGATTCATGAGGCCCCCCACATCAACAATTAAAAGCCCCAGGGAGGTGGTGGTGCCCAGGGCAGGTGGGGTCCGTGTGGCCCCACTATTACATCAGTCCCAGGGAGGTGGAGGGCTCCAGGGCTGCGGGGGAGGCCAAACGGTCCTCCCTCGCACAAATTTAGTAAATAGTCCCGGGCAGGTAGCAGTCCCTTAACTTAAATATCTCTGAAACTACTAAACGGACCAACATCTAGCTTTCTGCCAAATTTGGTGTCATTTCAGGATGTAGTTGTGTTCAAAAATTAAAAAATCCTCATAGGCATAACAAGGGGAAAACATGTTTTGGGACCCGCCGTTTTTTTCTCAGGGCCTTGCTTGATGGATCATTCCAAAACTTTCACACAGCAGCCGAATCAAAAAGGGAACTTTAAAAAAAAAAATTTGAAGATTCGTCAAACAACGCCAAAGTTATTGGCAAAACAAAAAGTTTTTCCTATAGTATAGACAGTTTTTCCACTTCGCTTCTGGTACCCTGTCCTCTGTTGCTTTACAGGTGTCCATTGTCATGCCGGGGATACCCCAGAAACATTTTTGTCTCATGGACACTGCCCTACCAAGTATGCCTTTTCTGTAACACTGTACGGAACAGTTGGTTTCTTTTCACTATGATTCTAGTGGGAAATGTTCACAGTAAGATTTTCACATTTATCCGTGGTTTACAACATACATCGCTCATAACTTTCCCTATTCAAGATGGAAACCCATCCACCACCTCCAAAAAGTTGTTTTTTTACATTGAATGTCCTATTCCGATATACCATACTTCCCTGTTTGCCAAATTGATCTGGCAGCAACAGTATAAACTAGGATTAAAGTCTAGCTACGTTGAATTGATGGGGGTATATCAAAAGTAATAGATTTTAGACATTAACTTTGAAAAAATTACTGTGTCCCTACCATGAGAAAAGTGCCATCAGTAAACCAGTCAATTGTTATGTGTAACCTATATGTGACCTACAGTCTTACAGGTTGAGCAACATTATAGTCTTTTAGATCAAACAGAAGCAGTTTTTGTACAGCACTCCTGAACTTGCATACTTGAAGGGTTTCTCATATAAGACAATAAAAAAATTAGTCATATTGAATTGAAATATTTGCTTAGGATCACACAATTTGGTCAAGAGCACAATGTTTGACATTTCAGTAGTGCCCCCACCTCCTCCTCTGATTTGGCAGCAATGTTTGTAAACCAACAAGTGACACAGAAATGTGCAGAACACTAATCCTTTGGAAGCACAGTGTGAAAGGGAGGATGGCAGTGCGAGTGGGAATCAGGGGGCAGCAGAAAGCTAGAGCAATAGAGAGAGAAGGCAACAGAGAAGAAAAAAGAATGCATCAGGGAGACTGGAGAGACTGTATACATGAGAGAACGTGAGAAGAAAAACAAAAATATCCAGAACAAATAATGGTACATTTACAAATGCAGAAACATCTGTAATGGTTTATTCAAGAAATTGGGTAATGAGGTGAGAGAAGTGAAAGCCCCACTCAAATAATAAACACAATCCTTATCAGGGCGAACCACGAAAGTCACTAAATAAACCTGTGCTTAATCCTCTGCTAGCTTAGCACAAAAGCAGTTAGGCCTAACTTAGAATCAATTTGTAAAGTATTTATGCAGCACTTAAACAGTAATAAAGTGAAAATGCAACACATGAAAAATCTCAAACCAATTTAGAAACATAGCAGAAAACTGAATTAAAAAAATGACAAGAAAACAACAAGTATCCAATTAGCAAAACCGGAGATGTGAGTTCCCTAAAGATTTAGGTCAAATAGAACCAAAAAGCACAAAGCATCACCCATGGGTGTCTGGTTGCACTGGACTCAGGGTAAGTCACAAGTTCACGCTGACCACGATGGAGTGCAGGTCAGATCCAATGACCAGGTTTGTCTTGCTGGGAGATTTACCTTCTCAAGTCTGCACAGCAGACTGCCGATCGGATTGGCAGGGTATGCAAGGAGGTTGGTGTCAGGCATCAATGACAGTCACTGTTTAATCACGAAAAGCCAGTCGCCGCTGAAACTTCTTGTTGGCAGTTGACATGGGCTGTTGCTGTCTATGCAAAGTGCAGCTACCGCCAGAGCTTTGCATTGGCAGTTGGCACAGGTTGTCGCAGGCGGCTGAAGTTCAGGCACTGCTAGAGGATCAGTTTGGCAGTTGCTGCTCAGTGTGAAGAGGCCATTTTGCGCTCACAAGGATCCCAAAACGTTGCCTTGAGTTCAGGTGTACACTCTGATGCCAGCAATGGGTCTAGAATCTATGGGGCACCCCTTTGGGTTCAGGACTCACTGCTGCAGAGGCCAGCAGCAGAGCTTATTCAGGTCCAGTTTGTGATGGTCAATTGCACAGTGGAAGGGAGGCCAATGGAAGCTTGTTGTGTCCACCTTTCTCAAACAGGAGGTCAGTCAACTGACCCTTGAAGCCACTTCTGGGAGCCTGGGTTCAAGGCAAACAGGTCCAATCTTCCTTCTTCAGACAGCAGGGCGGTCCTTCTTCTGAATCTTTCACAGGTCCAGGAGTGTTTTGAAAGTACCACTTTTATCCTCAGTTCAAGGCATATGGGTCGGGGATACCCATTTGTCAAACTTTCCCCCTTGCCTGGTTTTGACTCCAAATTTTCTAGGGAAACATTGCTCAGGTAGGCCTAGGAATGAGCAGCATTTGTCGGTGACATGGCAGGCAGCACTTTGAGCAGTCAGGAAGGGAGTGGGTAAGCCCTGAGGCTATTCTTTGAAGCACAAAACCTGATTATTTACGAACACTAACTTATTACCGGATATCAGGAGCAGTTAAGATATTATTTCTGCTCATGGGATGGTTTTTACATCCCATGAGCAGAGATAATATCTTAACTGCTCCTGATATCCGTTAATAAATTAGTGTTTGTAAATATTCAGGTTTTGTGGATCTATAAGTGAATGAGTGGGTGGCAACCTGATTATTATTCCCCCATATGCTCCTTTTTGTGTATGCTATTCTTTGAAGGTCAGGAAGGTTTAGTACAGTTCCTCAGGACATTCAGCTCAGAAGTTGAACACAGCGCCCCACACCCAAGGCTCTTTTGTCCACCTGTCTGATACGCAAAACACCACAGGAGAGCCATTCACAGTCATATGACCATGGACACTGGCAGAAAGGAACACTTGGTTTAGGCAGAAAAATATCAGCATTCTAAAAGTGGCATTCTTTGGAATAGTAATTTAAAATCCGACTTCACCATTAAAGAGGATTTCAAATTGCAATTCATTTGAGTGGAAATAGCATGTCTCTTTCTGGTCCCAAACTGAACTTATCACTTATTAAGAGTAATAAGATATCCCAGTGTTAGTCTGTGGGAGAGATAGCCTTACAACAGTGACAAGCACCTTTGAGCCAGGGCAAGAAAAACTTAAACACATATGTCCTACTTCTTAGATAACATGTACTGTGCCTATGAGCTTTTAGAGCCTAGCTTAGGGGTTACTTATGAGGATTAAACAGGAATGTCTAGGCTTGGCAAAATGTTTATTTTGCCTGGTCCAAATGGCAGCTTAAATCTGCACTGCAGGTTGCCGTGGCAGGCCTGAGACATGTCTTACAGGATGCTTTAGTGGGTGGCACAATGAGTGCTGCAGCCCACTGGTAGCATTTCATTTTACAAGCAGTGTGTACATGTGGTACCATATACTAGGGACTTACAAGAAAATTCAATGTACCAATCAGGTGTGAGCCAATTTTGCTATAATTCCAAGGGAGAACACAAGCAATTTACCACTGATTAGGATCATTCAAATGCACAGAGTCCAAAAAGCCAAAGAAAAACAGTTTCAGCAAAGGAAGCCAAAAATCTGGGTTACAATAATGGTTGGCCAGTAATTGACCTCCGTGACTTTAATTAAATTCACTTAACTCACTGAAGCAGGAAGCAAAAGGGCAAAGATGTGCTTGGCACACCCTAAAGCAACCCCTGGTGCACGCAAAAGGGACAATGAAAGCCTTCATACAGTGAGGTGAGATGAGCCTTGGGTTTGGCTGAGGACATACAAGCCAATTTTAGGTCAGGGGTGTAACACAGGCCCCCAGCCCTGCGATGCCGGGGGGGGGGGGTTCCCAAGCTGCAGGGGCCCTCCTCAGCACAGTACTCAGGCCCAATAGCTCCGTAATAAATCCGGAGCAGGGGCCCCTCTGTGTACGTGGCTGGGGGGTTCCCTCAACATTTGTTACGCCACTGTCCTAGGTAACCTCAAACACTGTGGCCACTAGGGTGAAATCAAGCCACATCATTGGCTGTCACCCTGCCCTGTTCAGACTACAAACAAATTGCATGCGTTAAAGAAGCAGTTATGGACAAAGGTCCGAAATTACAGGGTCTCAAAGGTGGTTACCTTAGCACTATAGCAACTAAGTAGTATGGAATAAAAATGTCATTGATTATGCCCTGATTTAACGTAATATTCTGAGTTTTGCTCCTCCAAAAGGGGGAAATGAGTTTTGCTGTGTTATCCCCAATTCTGACCTATGGAAAACTGAAAAGGGAGACAGAACCACACAATGGAAAGCCCACACTTGTTTGACTCTATATTTACCAAGGTGATTTGACTGCACCAAGAACCACAGCCCTTGTAATGAGGGCCTCAATATAGAGGAAAATACATCCACTAAATTTCCTCCTCAATGCTATCCCCATGGTGATGGAAATTCACTGATTAATTTCCTTCCAGATTTAGAACTACCACAGAAATCACCATTACTACTCTTATCTCAGTCAAATCTGGAGTCATGAAATAATACCAAGGGAACCTTTAATCCCTGGAAAGTCTGGATATGCTCCCATCCTGTGAATGAACATTTGTATAGAGTTGTAAGGTTAAACATAAAAAAAATACTCTCCTGAAGAGCTCCTGTAAATGCATGACTGTAAAGACTGCAAACTGCATCTATTAAAAAACGAAATATTTTTTAAACAATTGCCTACACTGAACAGTTCCAGCATCCTTCTATTACCCTCCCTCTTCATGCCTCTGTCAGATGGGTTATGTTGCATGACTGCTGAAGAATGTCTTCCTATAGTTAAGGTGGATTCTCTGATGGCAGGCTCATCCTCTCATAGTGTTAGCATCTCAGAGGAAGAAGCACCCTTGGAAGCACTGGAAAAGAAGGTCGAGGCAGCAGTAAAAAGGTCTTATGCAGCATTCAATTTCATGATCTGTCCCAGCATATATTCCACTTATGATATACAATCTCTGCTGAAAGGCTTCCAGACCCCAACTGATCAGATTCATCGTGGGGAAGACTTTGCTGTTACAATGACAAAAATGAAGAAGCAGGTGAGATTCATGGCAGGCCACTTGCTTGATCCAGTTTTCTCAAACTTACCTAATATTTTATGTCAAATGGCCCTTCCTCTAACCTGGACGGACCATTTCTTAGTGAGGTTTAAGATATCAATCGAGTTAGGGTCCAATAAGCCCTTTATTCCTTTGTCCAATCTCAAATGTAGAGATTGGAGGAAATTAAATACTGACCTCCTTAACGATCATTTGGCGACTAATAAACCAACCATTTCTTCTATTAAAGTATCAGATGCCAACATTATTCAGACTTGGATTACGGACTCAGTGGATGCATATCTACCGCTATCCTTTAAGAAATTTAACAATCATCGCCCTCCTGCTCCATGGTTTACTGAAAAACTAAAGGTTGAAAAATCAAGATGTAAAGCATTGGAAAGGCACTGGAGGAAAGATTAAGCTTCAGATTCTAAACATAATTATAAGTTGGCCAAGAGAAATTATAACTCTCTTTGTCAAACTGCCCAAGCTGAATATGTAAATAGCTGTCATGTTCTCCGGGATGAGTGACTTCTCATTGCAGCGACAGCCGTAACTGCAGCGAATTCCCGCGTCACGGACGGACAGGGAACTACAGCAACCAGCATTCCTAGCGCGAGTTGCGCACGAAAGGAAAGGTGTACTTAAGAAACAGAGGACGACGGGAAAGCCGTCGGATATTCTGATCCTTGCCGGCCGTTGGAGTCGTCTTGCTGTTCCTTGGCGTTCCTGGACACCTTACCCCGAGATCGTAGAGGAAGCGGACCCGCTGAGCAAGCGTCAAGGGCTCAGGTCAGGTAGGCGAGCGGCGGCTCGTTTTGTGTGTAACTCGTTGGAGTCTGGGTGGTAGCGTTTGTTTCTACGCTCCCCGGACAGACTCAGGCACAGCGACGCCCACCAAAGGAGGTGTTTTCCGCGTCGCTGTGTGGGGATTCATTACCATGCAAGACTCCTCGGTAGAGCGCTCGGCTGGGCGTTCCCGAGTGTGAGCCTACGCAGAGCGTAGAAGCGGTGACACTTTGGGATTAACACTGCTGTGCGGTACTAGCCTCATCTGTCAATTCTCGGACGGCATTTTCCGCCGCCTCTTAGCACGGGGTCCTCTGTTGGCTCAACACCAGGATCGGTGTTGTTGCAGAGGACGGTTTGACTTTGGCCCTCCTCAGACCAGGGGGCAACGTATACTTTCTATTCATTTAGCGAGACTTCCATCGCACCACATTCTTTTACTTTCTGCGTGTATGTTGTTGTGTGCATTAAACAGACACATACGGCCATAACAAACGCTGTGTTGTTCAAGTGGTTTTGTTGCTTGTTCCTCGATCCTGAGAACTAGGGAGATCACATAATATCCAACCTTAACACACCAATCTTCTCCCGGTCGGGGACAGAGGCACATGGCTGCCTTGGAAGACGTACTGGCTGCTCTGGCCGCCGTCCAAGTGGAGCTAGCGGCTTCGAGGCAAGAAACGGCGGATTTGAGGGCCAGGTTTGACGCAACCCAGCGGAATCCTTTTGATGCCGGTGGCCCAATAACTCCCCCTGCTCCAGCTGTTGTGGTCGAGATGCCAGTGGCCATTCCTCTGGCCACGCCTGAACGGTACAGCGGAGACCCGAATACGGTGCAGGTCTTCATGACCCAAGTGGCATTGCACCTGTCGTGCAAACCCAAATCGTTCCCCACAAGCCAGGCCAGGGTGGCTTTCCTCATTTCTTACCTTGCGGGAAACGCAGCTCAATGGGCGGTGCCCCTGGTGAGCCGGGATGACCCCATTCTGTGTGATTGGGGGGCGTTTTGTGAAGAATTCATGAAGGTCTTCGATAGAAGGGCGGATACGTACACCGCCGACAGGGAACTGCTTGAACTACGCCAGGGCAACAACGACGTGGTGCAGTATCTGAACTCCTTTCGTCAATTGGTGGCGGAAACCAAATGGCCTGTCTCAAAACAGATAGCTTTGTTCCATCAGGGACTGAGCGAGGAACTCAAAGACGTCATTGCCCAGATCGATCCACAGCCCAAGACGTGCGAAGGTCTCATCGCTTTGGTCCTGCGCTTGGACCATCGTTTGGGTGAACGCAAAGGAGATCCCAAAAAGAAAGGGAAGCCTACGCCTTTACCAGGGTCACTCGGCAACCCGGACAACCCCGCAGCCACCAAGGCGGAACCCATGGATATCGGCGCCATAAGGGCCAGCCTCACTGCCACGGAAAAAGAGACACGCCGCAAACAAGGCCTCTGCTTGTATTGTGGCAAGAAGGGACATTACGTCCGGGAATGCCCAGCTAAACCTAAAAACAGCCGCTTCAGGACCAATAAACCGGTAACCGCAGCTGTTGATGTCCAGGCGGAAAACTAAAGGACTCCCTGAGTAGCGAAGGGGCCTCTCGGAGTGGTTGTAGCATCCCTTCTTTGTTGAGTCTTTCTCTATCGAAACCCCAGCACCTCTTTATCAAGGTCCAAGTATCCGTGGAAAACAGGTGGATATCCGTGGAAGCCATGGTCGATTCAGGGGCCACTGGCCTGTTCATGGACGAAGACGAGGCTAGGCGGTCGGGTATAGCCCTCATACCCAAAGAGATGCCCGAGGAGGTCTATGCTGTGGATGGGAGACGCCTTATCACCGGCCCCATCGGGCACCACACGGGGTACTACCTGTGAAATACGAGGAGGATCATGAAGAGGGCATAGTCTTCAGTATCATCCGAGCGCCACAGTATGGGATCATACTGGGTCTGCCATGGCTCACAAAGCACAACCCGACCGTAGATTGGGCGACGCACCAAATCCGGATGTCGTCAACGTACTGTCTCCAACACTGTGGAGTACGGTCGGGGCCCACCTCCGGTCCGGAAACGGGACTTACAGTAGCCACAGCGGCTGAAAAGGCTGTTACGTTACCCAGAGCTTACCAAGCCTTCAAAGACGTTTTCGACGAAGCAAGGGCAGAGGTTCTTCCCCCGCATCGACTCTACGATTGCCAGATCGACTTGGTTCCGGGGGCCAGCGTTCCCAGCGGCCGGCTGCACGCTTTGACGGAGCCAGAGAACGTCCATCTGCGTTCCTATCTGGACAAGCTCTTGGGGTTGGGGTTCATCAGGCCCTCGAAGTCCCCAGCTGCTTCCCCCCTTTTTTTTATCCCGAAGGCCAACGGAGAGTTGAGGGCCTGTGTGGACTTCAGGGCATTGAATGCTATCACGGTAAAAAAACAGTACCCTCTGCCGCTCATCAACGTTCTATTGGAACAGGTGAAGAAGGCCCGGGTATACACAAAGCTCGACCTCAAAGGGGCATACCATCTGGTGCGTATGCGCAACGGCGACGAGTGGAAGACGGCGTTTAAGACCAGATACGGCCTCTTCGAGTACCTCGTCATGCCGTTCGGGCTTTGTAACGTCCCTGCGGCCTTCCAGTACTTCCTGAATGAGGTGTTCCGGGACATCATGGACGAATACGTGGTGGTGTACATTGATGATATCCTCATCTATTCCAACACTGAGGAGGAACATGTACATCACGTGGCCACCGTGCTCCAGAGGCTCAGAGACAACCTGCTGTTCTGCAAACTCAGCAAATGCGACTTTCACGTCACCTCAGTGGAGTTCCTGGGGGTAATGTTGAGCCCTGAGGGTCAGGAGATGGCAGAGCGCAAGGTCAGGGCCGTGGAGGAATGGCCGACGCCTCGGGGAGTGAAGGACGTGCAGTGCTTCATCGGGTTTGCCAACTTCTACCGCCGCTTCATCGACGGGTTTTCCGGATTGGTGGCCCCGATTACCCAGCTGCTGCGAAAGTCGCATCCTTTTGTGTGGAATGCGGACGCACAGGGCGCCTTTGTGGCGTTGAAAAAGGCGTTCGTTTCAGCACCTATCCTGGCGCATCCGAACCCGGAGTTACCATACGTTGTGGAGGCGGATGCCTCTGAGGTCGCGGTGGGGGCCATCCTGTCGCAACGACACCTCAGCTCTGGAGTACTGCATCCAGTGGCGTTCATGTCCAGAAAGCTGAACCCCGCTGAACGCAACTACCACATAGCGGAGAAGGAGTTATTGGCCATAAAGGACGCATTCACAGAGTGGAGGCACTGGTTGATGGGGGCCAGACATGAAGTTGCGGTATACACGGACCACCGCAATCTGCAGTTCATGACGGCGGCGAAACACCTGTCACCCCGACAGATGCGGTGGATGCTCTTCTTTTCTGGTTTTCACTTTCACATCACATACAGGCCGGGCACGGAAAACAGGAAGGCGGACGCACTTACCCGTCATTCTTCAGAACAGACACCACCACCTGCGCCGGTCCATTCCATCATTTCTCCAGACGCGGTGCTTGGGGCTATACAGCCAGATACGTTCCTAAGGGGGATCCAGAGGGGGATACAGACCTTTGCCTGGAGGAGGTGGCTCCTGAGCCACAAGGAATGGCAGGTGAAGGATGGGGTGCCGGTGCACGGACACCGCTTGTTGGTCCCCACCCCCCGGCTTCGGAGACAAGCCTTTGATTGGTGCCACACGTCGCCCAGCGCGGGTCATCTGGGGTACGAGAAAACTGTGTCAAGCCTTGAGAGACACTTCTGGTGGCCGTCCTTGCGTGCGGATGTCCGGCGCTGGGGGGATGAGTGTTCGGTCTGTGCTGCCGCGAAATCGGACCATCGGCGCCCACAAGGTCTGCTGCAACCTCTCCCAACACCCTGCAGACCGTGGGAGAGCATATCCCTGGACTTCGTGGTAGGGTTGCCCAAGGATCAGGGCTGCACGGCGATCCTGGTTGTCGTAGACTATCTCACGAAGATGGGCCACTTCATCGCCTGTAAACAGGTCCCCTCGGTGGGCCAACTCGCCTTGCTCCTTCTGAGGAATGTGGTACGGTTACACGGGCTGCCCTCCCTGATCGTGTTCGACAGGGGTTCGCAGTTTACAGCCCAGTTCTGGAGGAAGTGGTGCTCGGCGTTGCATGTCACGTCCGCCTTATCGACCAGCTATCATCCGCAGACAGATGGGCAGACGGAACGCCTCAACCAGTCGCTTAAGCAGTATTTACGATGCTTCGTGGACCAGGGGACCGAGGAGTGGGTGGATCACCTGTGGTTGGCGGAGATTCCCTACAACAACGCCACTCATAGCTCTACCAAGGCGTCCCCTTTTTACACCAACTATGGTTATCACCCCAGGTTTTTGCCATTCGTTCATCCTGTCAAGGACCTTCGGGTGCCGGACGCAGCTAGGAGGGTGGCACACATCAAGGAAACTCTGGTACGGTCGCGAGCTTGCCTGGAGGCGGCCAAGGCGGCATACAAAACGGCGGCCGACAAGAAGAGGCGGCCTGGTCCTGTGTACTCGGTTGGTGATTACGTATGGGTGTCCACCAGGAACCTGCGGTTCCGCAAACACAGTGTGTTTCATCCCCGATACCTAGGTCCGTATCGCATCGTGAAGTGCATCGGCCCTGTGAACATGCGTCTGTGTTTGCCAAGCCACCTGAGGGTTCATCCGGTATTCCACGTGTCACTTTTGAAACCCTCCGCTCGGGGCGGCCGTGTGCCACCGGTGCCGGTGTTGGTGGATGCTGACGTTGAATATGAGGTTGCGGGGATCCTGGATTCCAAGTGGAGGGGTGGCAGGTTGTGGTACCTGGTATCCTGGAAGGGATACGGCCCGGAGGAGCAGTCCTGGGAACCCGCGTCGGGTGTTCACGCCCCTCGGCTAGTGGCTGCGTTCCACAAGAAGTACCCAGCCTGCGCGGGCCCCGGACGGAGGGGCTGATGGAGGGGGGATGTACTGTCATGTTCTCCGGGATGAGTGACTTCTCATTGCAGCGACAGCCATAACTGCAGCGAATTCCCGCGTCACGGACGGACAGGGAACTACAGCAACCAGCATGCCTAGCGCGAGTTGCGCACGAAAGGAAAGGTGTACTTAAGAAACAGAGGACGACGGGAAAGCCGTCGGATATTCTGATCCTTGCCGGCCGTTGGAGTCGTCTTGCTGTTCCTTGGCGTTCCTGGACACCTTACCCCGAGATCGTAGAGGAAGCGGACCCGCTGAGCAAGCGTCAAGGGCTCAGGTCAGGTAGGCGAGCGGCGGCTCGTTTTGTGTGTAACTGAGTTGGAGTCTGGGTGGTAGCGTTTGTTTCTACGCTCACCGGACAGACTCAGGCACAGCGACGCCCACCAAAGGAGGTGTTTTCCGCGTCGCTGTGTGGGGATTCATTACCGTGCAAGACTCCTCGGTAGAGCGCTCGGCTGGGCGTTCCCGAGTGTGAGCCTACGCAGAGCGTAGAAGCGGTGACACTTTGGGATTACCACTGCTGTGCGGTACTAGCCTCATCTGTCAATTCTCGGACGGCATTTTCCGCCGCCTCTTAGCACGGGGTCCTCTGTTGGCTCAACACCAGGATCGGTGTTGTTGCAGAGGACGGTTTGACTTTGGCCCTCCTCAGACCAGGGGGCAACGTATACTTTCTATTCATTTAGCGAGACTTCCATCGCACCACATTCTTTTACTTTCTGCGTGTATGTTGTTGTGTGCATTAAACAGACACATACGGGCATAACAAACGCTGTGTTGTTCAAGTGGTTTTGTAGCTTGTTCCTCGATCCTGAGAAGTAGGGAGATCACAATAGCACTATTCTATCAGCTCAGAACAATGCGAAAGTACTGTTTAAAGTAGTTGGCAAACTCTCTGGAACAACTTGCCAACCAACGCCCATAGCACTGGATGAAGCACACTGTGAAGCAGTTGCAAATTTCTTTATTGAGATTGACAACATTTATACGGAACTTGAAACGATAACCATTAAAGCGGAGCAGCAAAATTATACCATACCCCAGGGCTCAGTTTGTAAAAATTCTGAGGAAATTTCTCCATCTTTATCCTCACATAAAATTACTAGCGGGCTCCCATTAGACTTTCAATCTTTTAATGGAATTCTAAAGAGCCTCAAATCAGTCTACCCCAATGATCCACTCCCAGTGCAGATTCTTCAGAAAATAAAACCTAATGTATCACAGAGCATTATGGAGTAACTTAATGCCTCTTTAAAAGAAGCCTCCCTGCAGAGTGGAAGCACGCGATGGTCCTTCCTCTCTTAAAGAAACCCAATGCGGACCCAGCTGACCCCTCCAACTTTCGACCGATATCGCTCATCCCTGTTTTCTCAAAGATATTAGGAAAGCATGTGAACCAACAACTCACACAGTTTGTGGAAACAAATAAAATCTTGCACGTATCCGAATCAGGATTTAGAGCTGGATACTCCACAGCAACCACTCTTCTGGGAGTCACCAAAACACTTCGTCAGCTCCTAGATAAAGGGTAAACAGCGG
The DNA here is from genome assembly GCF_964261635.1 of Lissotriton helveticus. Classification (NCBI taxonomy): domain Eukaryota; kingdom Metazoa; phylum Chordata; class Amphibia; order Caudata; family Salamandridae; genus Lissotriton; species Lissotriton helveticus. Next base: position 466,212,906 of record NC_136073.1, on the reverse strand, counting down.
CGCTTATGTTGTTAGATCTAAGCGCCGCCTTTGATACGGTGTCTCACCCCACACTAGTAAAAGTTCTTCAGTCACAGGGAATTGAAGGTTCAGCTTTGAATTGGATTAAAGATTTTCTTACGGGCAGAACCTTTCAGGTCTTTTCATCTCGGGCGAATTCTAAAACGTATAAATCCCCTAACAGTGTACCACAGGGCTCGATTTTGAGCCCTATGTTGTTCAATCTATATGTAAGTCCTTTGGCCACCATTGCAGAAGAAGCTGAGTTGTCTATCTTTTCATATGATGATGACACCCAGCTTCTTTTTTCTCTAAACCGTCATCTTTACAGATGGGGTTGAACAAAATAGCCAGTTGGATGCATACCAACTGGCTAAAATTAAATGGCGAAAAAACTGAGGTTCTAATCTTGGGTAAAGACAAAAGCCTCTGGGGCCCATGTCATTGGCCCGAGAAATGAGGACACTCCCCAAGTCAGTCCAATCTGCCCGCAATTTGGGGATAGTGATCGATGATCAACTGTCTATGAAGCAACAAGTAACTAAGACAGCTTCCACTTGCTTTACTATTTTGCAGTGGCTCCGAAAGATACTATGGATGTTGCCAGGTCCTACACAAAGAACAATGATTCAAGGTTCTGATAATGTCTAGACTGGATTGCGGTAACATCCTGTATCTCGGAGCAAACAAGGAAGTGATACGCAGATTACAAGTGGTCCAGAACTCAGCTGCGAGATTGTTGTGTCGCGTTCCTAAAACATTCTCCATCTCAGGCTCCTTGCGCGACTTACACTGGCTAAGAATTGAAAACCGAACTAAATTTAAGGCCCCATGCTATATGCATTAAATTAAATCAGGCACGGCCCCTCGTTACTTATGTTCCTTGGTACAGGCATATCATCCTATTCGTCTACTTAGATCTTCTTCCCAAGCTAAATTCTCAGTCCCCAGATTTAAATTAGCACGCATGGGAGGACACTCTTTTCGGCATGAAACCAACCACAAAAGCTTTCGTAAAAACCTGAAGACCTGGTTGTTCAATCAGTAAATCTTGTCTTTCTTCTGCATTTGTCCTTGGTGCCGGGAAACCTCCGGGTAGCTGCGCGCCCTAAACATTTAATTAATTAAATAAAAATAAATAAATGCATCCTTTAATCCACTGGGTGCAGTAACATCAGCTTCATAGGGAGCCAGCACTGCAAAGAGACATCTTTGGATGCCCTCTTGGAAGATGGACACAGGATAAAAGAGCATGTTCATGTATCTTTCCATTGCTGGTAATAAGCTGTTTGGGCAACAGCTGGAGGAACAGGTCAAGACATTTGTTGAAGACTGAAAACGCCTAACCTTCATGACGCTGGTAACTAAAGAGGGAGGTTTCAGTTTCAGGAGAACTTTTGGACCATTTTTTACCTGCAAATCCGAGCAGCCCTTATGAGGGTGGGTTCATTTGGAGAAAAGTCTTGATTCTAGCCTGTCTATATGGTTAACCCACAACCACCAAAGGCATGACTCTCCCATTCATCAGCCCAGTCAAGTTGGAGCCGATTTAGGTATTTTACAACAGCTTGGCAAGAAGAAGTATCAGACAGTTGGGCAGTGGAGGTAGTTCAGCAGGGAAATCGGTTGAGTTTTGTCTAACCTATCCCAGAGTTCTTTTGATGAACACCTCTTTCAAGAGATCAAGAGTGATGAGTGGCTTGGCTGGATGGACAAAGGAGTGATTGTCTAAGTTCTGGTAGCAGAAATATGGAAAGGCTGCTACTCTATAAATGTCCAGGTTCAGAAAGATTCTGGCAGTTTCAGACCAGAACTAGACCCCAATGAGGTAAACAGAGTCATACCTTACCAAAGGTTCAAGATGTTAACTTTGGATTCCATCTTACCTCTTCTAAAGAAAAATGTTTTCCTTGTCTATAGATCTAAAGGACGCTTACTTCACCTCCCAATGCAGATAGAGTTTCAGAGGTATCTGATTTTGTGTTCAGGACAGCCACTTCCAGTTCAAAGACCCCCCCTTTGGAATGGTATAAGCCCCAAAAGCATTCACGAAGTTAATAGCTCCAGTGGTGTGTATCCTTCATTCTCAAGGTATCAGAGTGTTTCCTTATCTGGATGAATCGCTGATTTCTTCTTATTCTTTTTGCCAGGATTCTGTGGCTGTTTTCAAAGCTTTGATCTGATTCAAGTTTCATCTAAAGCAGGGTAAACCCAATTCAGAGCCATCAGTGGGGTCAAGTTTGACACAGCTTTAGGAGAAAGTTTCTGACCCGAGAAGAGAAAGATCAAGCTGCGTTTAAGGGATTTTCTGGTAAAACCTCAAGCATTGGCAGGAGTGAGTGTAGGCCCAGGGGGCTATTTAATCAAACTGGCAATCATACCCTGGGCTCGAGTCCAACTCAACTGCCCAGTTTTTTCATTCTTAGTCGAACTCCAGAGATATGGGCAGTAGATGCGTTCATAATTCTTTGGTTTCAGGGACAACTGTACGCCTATCACTGATTTCAAGGGTGCTTCAGAAGATTATAGAAGACTACGCGAGTGTTCTCTTAATTGTCCCTAGTTTATCCACAAGGAACTGGTTTCTGCTTCTTTTTTAATTGTCAACAGCCCCTCGGTGGGTGTTTCCCTTTAAGTCTCAGCCTCAATCAACATCTGGACAGGTGATCGTTCAGAGGTTTGAAGCCTGAAAAGCCAAACCTCCAAGCCATAGGTTGGTATCTAGGTTGATTCAACAATCCAGACAAGCAGCCAATTTATGCAAGACAAGTGTAAAAAAATGTCTTGTGTGCCCCCAGATTTTAAGACCCTTCAGCATGCAATCTGGTTAGCATTCTAGATTTTCTGAACGATTACTTTGTTTTTGGGGCTGGCCATTTCTATACTGCTCAGTCAATGGGCAGCAATGGGGAGCAATTTGGAAAAAGGATTCCAACATTTAGAATCCGTGCTCTCTAGGCTTTTAAAGAGCTTTTTTCTTAGAAGTGATGGAGCAAGGATTCGCATATGAAGCGACTTGCTTGTATTCATGAACTTTAAATACCCTAACTATATAATCAACATGTTCGTCTTATTAATTCTCCCTCTTTTCCCTTTAACATTGGGTATCCGAGTTAAGCTTGCTTATGTGTCCTCTAATACTAATACGCTTGCCTTTAAAATGGCTGCTGTTACGCGGTAATTTCTACTGCGCATGCGTCTGTCATACCCACGTGACATGACGTACTCGCAGCTTTGGAGGGAATCTGTTGCTTCTGCGCACTAGAGATAATATGGCTGCTCTGTGTTCTCACATGGGACAAGCTTGCACTGCTCCTTTTGCTAAGCGGTTCGTTCTGCTTAATCCTAATGCTATAGTGTATTATAAAGTAATGGGTATAGTGTAGAAATTCATGGTATACAGTGTACTTTCTTCTGTGTTCTAAAACTGTTTCTTTTCCATTTCATGTGACACTTTGAAACTTGGCCTGGCTTATAACGCTGTACTCCATCTTGATTGAAACTGCGACTGCGCGAGATTCGCAAGTCTCCAGAGCAATGACCTTTGGACTTTAGCCAAGGAGCTGACTGACTGAGAAGATGCTCCTGGGAAGCTCACCTAATGAACTCTGGAAAAATACAATGTATTTGTGAATAGAACATCCATTGTTATAGGGAATGAAGAAGCCATGAGAACCTGAATTTGATGGGCGTGAACATAAATTTGAATAGGAGACGGCAAAAGTCTAAAATGTAGGTGGTGTGATGACCTCTCCTCCTCTTTTGTCCAATAGAAATTGAGGATCCTTACACTTGCAACATTGGGGGATGGTACACTGACCTGGAAAACAGTATAACTAGAGTAGGTTTAGCTAGAGAAATTGTCCGACTTGTCCGAATAGCTGACCTGTCACTGACCCAACACACTCGATAGGTGACTAGGAGCAGAGAGCTGCGGAGCACTCTATCCGAGAGACTCGCTGACCCAATCGGGGTTCAGGGAAGGTGAAGTGCTGGCAAAGCACTTTGCTGGTACATGCTGTAACCCAGTCGGGGTTTTGGCTGATTCCTTGAAGAGAGGGAGTAGCGTAGGCGTTGCAACTGAACTGCGGGTGCTGGTCCTAACCTTTGGTGGTCCTGTCCTGATCCAAATCTGGTCTATCCTGTCCTGATTTCTATACTGCACCTGCTGGCCTACTGGCGACTTTATTCTTTGGGGTTCTTCTGTCCTTTAACTGACCAGTGGCCAGGGTTGGTCTTCACACCATTCTAGGTAAATATAAATCTGTGTGGGTAATTGTCATTATAATTTGCGTCCTTTCCTTTTCCCTCCCAAATTTGACAAGCATTGAATATAAATATATGTTCCTCTTTTCCACCCTTCCTTGGTAAATAAAAATTCGGGTTTCCCTGTTTATTAGTGTGTTCCATTTTTCCCCTACCCTTTAGTTAAATGCTAAACATCTAATTGTTGCATAAATTGTGTCCCTTTTCTCTACCCTCCCTTGAAAGTAATGATTAAGATTGATTATACGATTTACTAGTGTGCTCCTTTTCTTACCTTCCCTTAGTTTCGATATTACATAGAACGTTCCCTCTTCAAACTGTTAATTAATTACGAAAGTTGTTGCCCTAGTATGTTCCTTTTCTTTACCCTCCTTTAGTTAAGTGGTTAAAGTCCGTTTCTAAAAATAGTTGTTCCTTGTTATTACCTTCCCTTTATTTCAAACTTGCTAAATGGTTGGCATAATATATCTTTTGCATAGTTATACACTGTTTCTAATCTTGGTTATTGATAGTCTAATTGCTTTTAATTTCTGGCTTATGACTTTTGATGATGATTAGATAAAGAGTTTAAAACTTCCCCGAGTCTGTGGTTATTATATTGAATGCAAATGTTAGGGTATTTTGACTACTTGCCTATAATTCTAAACTCCCTGATTCATCGTGGTCTTAGGTATTGGTGATAAGGATTGGTAAGTAAATGGTATGGGAATTAGAGAAACTAAAATAGGCTGGTAGTAGAGTGTGGGTTACCGGACTGAATAAACTTGCTGAAATTGAATTATGGACCCAGGTGAGTATTGGTAAAGTTATAGTCGGGTGACCTGCGCGCTCTATCAGAAGTTTGGTTATTCATTCACAAGTACCTTCCTGCAATCAATCTTTAGTCCTTTGAGTTCTGCAGGACTCTCCCTTTGAGCCATTAGACTCTGTTGATTTAAAATGTCTTTCTTTTAAGGTACTTTGCCTTTCGACAATATGTTCTTGGAGAAAACTTGGGGAGCTAGGGATCCTACTATGTTCTGATCGTTTTCACCATTTTCTTCCAGACAAGGCCATCCTTAGACCAGACCGATCTTTTATTCCCAAAGTTCCACATTATTACCACATTTTGCAGGACTTGATGTTTCCCATTTTGTTTCCATCACTCTCCTCTGCAGAGGAGGAGAGGATTCATACTTTGTATGCTTGCAGAGTCTTATTTATACATGTGACAGAAACTAAGTAATTTAGGAACACCATTTTGGGGTCGATTCCGATTCGGGAAAAACCGCTCCGAATAGCCGTTCGGAGCGTTTTTCCCGTACGAATCGTACCCTGCAACGTCCCCCGTACATACGACGAAGTACGATTCGTACCAGGAGCCGTACTCTGTACGAGTCATACAAGACACTGTACGACTCTAATCTCCGTACGATTCTCCCTCAGAACCCGCTGTATGCGACATCTGTACGGTTCGCGGCTGGTTTTTACGACCCAGCAAGTACGATACGTGTCAGGTATGCACACTATGACCCTTTTACTACGGGAGCTGAAAACAGCCGTAAAAGCAGAGTTCGCACCGAAACAGGTACGGAACGGCCCCCCGGGTACGGTGCGTACCCCCCATGATCGCAGGGGTATGCACCGTACCCCTGCGATCATGGAGTGTACGAGCTGTACCCCCATTGTACGATCGGTGTACGAGCCGTACCCCCATTGTACGATCGGTGTATCGTACATGGAGTACGGCTCGTACACCGATCGTACAATGGGGGTACGGCTCGTACACCGATCGTACATGGAGTACGGCTCGTACACCGATCGTACAATGGGGGTACGGCTCGTACACCGATCGTACGGACCGTACGGTGTGTATGTGTTTGTGTGCTTTTCCGTACGACTCGCCCTTACCTGACGTGGACCGTATGAATCGCGTCCTCATACCCCGGTCTGGATCGTACTCGTCGGGTCGTACGGCAAGTGTACGAGTCGTACGGTATGTGTACGAGTCGTACGGTTCATGGTTTCAGCCTTGCAATACGTACGGATCGCGACGATTCGGACGGATTCACGGAATACGGATCGTACTTCGCCATCCCTCCGTCTCCCCACAGCACATCACAACACGCCAGTCTGGCTGTTACCCCCACATTGGCGCCAGTTATCTTCAACTTTGGTGTCCATTCAACTAGTCATATACATGGACCATCGCAACCCCGCGTATACATCGCCCCCGGTAGTCACTCAGGGCCCGCCTCCCTCCACTCAAGTTGTCCCCTTGGGCACATTGCTACATCTGCCTGGAGTAGTCCCTCCCACTGAGTAGCTATGGACTCTTTCCTCAATCCTAGTGTCTCCTCGCCTCGGATGGCAGTTCCCTCTGCCCTAGCCCATGCGGACAATGAGTGCCTCCATGCTTGTACATGAGGCGGTTCCTGTGCCTTTCTACTCTTAGTGAGAAGTCTCTTGGCGACCACTAGCCCCAGGTCGAAGAACCGGGATGTCACTTTTGTGGCCGGTGTTCAGTGGAAAAGGTGAAGCAGGTGAGCAGTCCAGTCAAAGGGTATGTCGCGGCCTGTGATTGCGTGCAGTAACTCGCTGATTGTGCGCCAGAATGCCTGTAAACCGTGGCAACTCCATAACATGTGGATTAACCCAGCTCCGGGTTCAAAGCATCTGGGGCATGCAGCATCCGTGCGGTGGGAATACCTATTGATCGCATCAGGTGTGAGGTATGCCCTGTGCACAATGAACAATTGTATCTGTCTGAACAGATTCAGTACCCGCTCCCACGCTTTGTGCTCTAGTTGTCTCCCCAGGTCTAGTTCCTATTTACGTTGAAGGGGTTCTAGGATAATCTCTGCGTGCCTACATAATGACGCCGCGAACCAGCGGATCAGGTGTCTACCTCACCCCATAACGTGGAGGTATTGTATGGTTAGGTGCTGGCTGGGCTCCGCAGACATGTCTCCCCTATAGATCTCAAGTTAGTATAGAAATATTGAAGTTTTACTGGCATAACCTTCAAGGATGATATTTTCCAGTTGTTTGGTACTGCTTGGGTATACTCTCAACAGGAAGGACTGGGATGAGGAAGCCAAACAAAGAGGTAACGCCCCAGTTACTTACCAGTAGCCTTCATTTCTCTGAGTTAAGGTCTTCCTCTCCCCATTCCTAAGTTATCCTGCCTGCCCTCCCTGGGTTTTGAAGGCAAAGTTAACAGTTGTACGTTTATATTTTATCTTATTAATTTTACAGGATGAATTGTATGACTACATCCTCTTTATAATAAGCAACAGGAATTTCACCTCACTTGTGGTTTATTTTTTAGTTTATTTACTTTCCGAGCAAAACCGTTTCTGTGCCAGAGGTGCTGTCCCATCAGTAAGACCTGTGACAACGAAGATCTGAACTTGGGATAATAAAGGTTACGTGTAAGAAACTGGGGCAACACTCCAACTGGTGAAAGCATGTTTTTTTAAGGAAAGCATTTTGTAGTAATTAAGTTTAGTTTGTTGACCCCAGCTGCCCTAAAAGAAATCTCACAACAAAGCAGCATCTTGGGCAACAAGAATATTGAAGCTGGTGGTAGGGCCACTCTGCTGAACAAAGTGCATTACAAATGTGAAAAGGTACCCTTAAACAAAAAGGAAGCTTGAAGATGCATTGTTAATGGTGAATTAAAAAGGCATGCACAGCAAAATATTGCTTAGTAGATACTTTTAATAAGCGACCATATTTTCATTTAATCTTTAAAAAACACTAGGGGCCTTATTATTATGAGAGTCGGAAAGCCTCTGACTGCAGGTCTCATTGCGGTTTCAATTCCGACTGCCTAATTTCAATGTAGGTGGTCAGAATTGAAACCGGCTGGTCATTCTGTCTGGCTTCCAATGGGCTCAAGGATCCCGTCGGCCAGTCGTAGAACGACACGTAATCCCTATAGACGGCATATCCGCCATGGGAATTACGATGCTTGTTTCCAACAGGCTTTCCATGCTGGGCTTTCTGACACGGAAAGCCTATCGGAAAGTGAGTTTGGGGACCCCTAGCAGGGTCCCCTTCTCCCTGCAGCCTCCGGTTGGGGGCTGAGGGGGTACCTATGGTACCCCCCTATTAATCCCTGCACCGTGTGACAGGCACTGTGATGTGCCTGATACGCGGTGCAGGGATGAACACATTCTCCCATTTCTCTATGGGAGCTTGTGCTACGGCTGGTTTATGGCCACAGCCCAAGCTCCCATAGAGAAATGTGGGCATGTTCCGCACCATGTGCGGCTACATTGTAATTGTGGTGTCAGGACCGCCGACGGAGCTAGGTCGGTCGGTTCCGAGACCGCAATGTTCTTGGTCAATCGAGCCCTAAGTGTCTACTCGTCCTTACTTTGTGAACAAAAAAAAAAAATTCAACAACCTGAAAGCAAAGTAAAACAAATGAACACATTAAGGGTGATTAGTGAAGAGCATATTGTCTTCCTGGCAGGCTAACGCATCCACCTTCTAAACAAAGAATCCATGAACCAGCAATTAAAGTGTCATAGTGTCAGCATGTATATATGTATGTGTTGGTATTTGTACAGCATGAATGTTGCTGTAGAACAATGGATCACTGTACAGAGCGCATGGCTTCAGAGAAGAAAATTATTGGGGACATTTCAAGGGTAAACTGTCAGGTCAGGGGTAGTGAAGTTGTGTGTCTCAAGTTTTTTTTAATTGTAGTAGGGGAAATGCCTTTACCATCAAATGCAAACCCCGCAATGCCTTTATCATGAAGTCTTACCACGGTTTAGTCTTTGCAACGCATGCCGTTACAACGCATATACCTTTACCACAAATGTTTTTACCACGCATTTTGTGTTTGATATTTACTCCGCATGCCTTTACCACGCATTTTTTATGTAATTAATTAGGTAAGTAATTTGGTAAGTAAGTGGTGTAGGGATGTGGGAAAAATTAATATGCTAATATATATGATAAATAAAAATATATTTTAAGTATTAATATTTTTTACAATATTAACATAATTACAGTAAAAATTATTGCTCTGTTATTTTTTAATACTTCAATACCCACCTTTAGAGATGGGATGCAAGTGATATAGGGGGAATTCATTCAGAAAGTGTAACAATAACAAATTCATTTTAATACTTGAGTATTAATTCATAGGCATTAAATATGTTTACAATTCCAAATACCATTAACAAATATTTTTTTAACTACTGTAACACTCACCTTTAGGGACAGGGTGCAAGAGACATAGGGGTAATGGGTGGGGAAGGGTATTAATACACAGATGTAAATTTTAAGACCTGGGAATTAATTATTACAGACTAATTCGTATTTATTTCAAAGAAAAATGACTACAATTATATTGAGAATATTTTGTATGACACCTATTTTATATTTAAAACACAACTTTTAATTTATAATAATAATGACAGTGATACACACTTTGGTTTAGAGTTAGCTGTAGGAGACAAAATAAAAACACCATGTTTTTTTAATTTCGAAATTGATTCACAAATAGTTAAACATTTTTAGAAATATTTAAAAAAATAGAGATAAATATAAAACATTTATTAAAAATAAAACAAGATTTTATTACAATAAATAAAAACATTGAAATTGTAGAAAGTGGTTTCCCATGCTTCTGCATTGGTTTCAAGTATGAAAACTGTCCTTTTTTTCCCGCGGACTTTTAGGCTTTCGTAATCTGTTATGCATCTGTTTGTGCAGTCGTTGGAGCATCGCGGTCACGATCGGAATCAAGGAAGAGCTGCGGTCAGGTAAGAATGATTTCACTTAAAACTTTAGGTATGTAGTTTGCTAGGTCTAAGGTAAGGATAGTTTGATTGCAATTAGTGAGAAAAAAATGCCTCTCTTCTTTTTTACTACATTTTCCTTCCTATGCAGGTTGTATTAGCATGCTGACATTGGGACGGTTGCGTTTTTTAGAAAGTGTCTAAAGAAAAGTATATCACTTTTTAAACCTATTTTGAAGAAAAGTAACATTTTGATGGATTTTTTTGCTTTATGCTTTTTTACCAATTACGTGTGTATTTTTTGAAGACGAAGACCACGTGGCTGCTTGGGAGGATTGTAAAATCGTACACTGCATTCAACCGCACATTTTTAGGAGAACCACGTTTTGGATATCTGTAAAGTTATTTTTCTTTTCGGAAGGGTGTTCTAAATTGTTTTCTGCTTCCTGGAATTCACTTTTTTGAATTGTGGATTTTTCATTGGCGCGAAGATGAATGGGATTGTACAATTCATTTTGTTTTTGAAGGATTGATTTTTTTATGGCGATTGTATTCTCTAACTCTTGGATTTTTTGAGAACTTTGGGGCTGATTACGATAATGGATGGACTTACATCCACCCGTCACTGTATCGTTAACGGGACCGTCCGACATGCTGTGGGCGGTCCCGTGAGAGGCATTACAATGCGACCACCACCCACCACAGCGGTCACACTGCCTATGTTTTGCATTGCAGTTTATGCGCAGGGGGGTATACCCATTTGTAGTCACTGGGACCTGGGTTGAACTAGATAATGAAAGGAAGGGGTCCCAGTGTGTCACGGGGATTTATTTTAGCAAGTGAAACACAATTACTAGAAGAACAATTGTTTAGATCCACACGGTTTTATTCACAGTGGGATGTAGTATAATATACAACTAATATAATGCAATAAACTGTATTAAACGTCATACAGTGCCCCACGAAGGAAAAGGAACGTGATGGTGAGGAAATCGTGAAGTGAAGGGATCATGTGACAGTAAAATCAGTTGTTTAGGCATTTACTCATGCCACCAATAGGGTAGCAACAACTTGCATATCACATAGTAAATTATTCACATAAAGGCATACGACACCAAGTACAGCATATATACAATTGTTGGTGTGAGGTCGCCACAATAAAAAACAAACAGTCGACGTTTCGACCCTCTTGTAGCTGCAGGATAGTTTAACCTTGCTGTAGGGTCTTCATCAGGACCATAGCGGGGGAGTGGGGGCAAAGGACCTAATAGGGGTATAATGATTTCAGATTAGAGGGTAGAAATCAACCTCTATGTTGAACACACAGGTAGAGAAAGCCAATATAAATGAAACATCGTGCAGATAAGCACATTACATTGTTTAAAAAGTACTTCATGCTTATGCAATTAATGGTAGATTAATTAGTAACCCTGGGGAAAGGGCAGATGCGTGTCGCTACACAGGTACATGCAAACAAAGATACCCAAATGGGTGGGAGGGTAGGTCATCACCGCACGGACTTAATTGTGCGTCCCTCCAACGAGAGACCAAAGAATGACTAACAGGAGCGGTAGCCATTGACACTCATAGTGGAGGTGAGATTGAGGATTTATAGCCTGTGACCAAGCGTGTGGTGGCGTTGACTCACACTGTGAGCGCGTCTACAACATAGGTGGTGTGTGACGGTAGCCGTGGATTTTAAGACTTGTAGGTGGGGTGAGATATAGCAATGGTGAACATACAAAATTAAATTCTATTTAAGGGTCAGAAGAAGATTCACTAATAATGGCAAAACGGGAATATCCGTATGGAGCTTACCAAAAGTCAGCGTGCAGTTGGAATCTTGGGTGGAGACTCAGATAATTAAAAACAAGTTGGAGAGTGATACCGCATCTGAAAGAGGGAGCGAGTCATAGTGTAATATCAACCACATAATTGTGGCGGGACAAGGGCGGACACCTTAGAAAAACGGCTAAGCGGCTTACCGATTTCAGGCGATATGTAAATTATACGTGGTCAGGCACACAGTCGCGGTTGTCAGACTTCAAGGAATTGAAGGATGAGTCTGAGGGAGGTAAAATAGGGAATAGTGATTCAGAATGAGAGGCAGCTCTTAAGTACAGAATAACTTACTCATTGTGCGAGCCGTGTAGCTTACCGATATCATGGCGGCATGTGAATTGTCCGTGATCGGTAGTTTCAAGAGTCGATTATTCTGAGACTTCGTGATACGAGATGAGTCTGAGGGATTTAAGAATGGGGGATATTAAATCATACTAGTCTTAAAAGAGAGCGGGAAGTAGCTCTCAGAGGCAGAATGACTTACTCGATCAAGTTTGACGGCTCTGTGCGCGAGTTGCGGTGCGAATGCCGCGCTTCCTATTTTGCTATGGGAGTCATAGCGACAGGTCACGTGGTGGCCACAGGGAAGAATGAAGCTAGTGAAAAGACCGCTTGGTCAGGCATAATCGTTGTGACAGCAGGGTAGTCGAATAATACAAAGGCAACTTACATTATAAACAAATAGGCATGAAATACATTGTAGAGTGGAAAAGAACAATAATGATAATTGAATTGAAGACTGTACATGAAAACCTGCGGGTGAAAATTCAATGGCGGATGCTAGGTAGACAAGACTATTTACAGATATTATCGCCGTCTTGTGTGATTTACCCTAATTGCAATTAGTGTGGTTATTGGAGCATACCTCTCAAACATGAGGGTAAAGGCTCGGCATATCATTAAATCACAAGTATTGCAATGGCGTAGCCATGTATGTCAATGGTAAGGCTGCATTCTTGAACAAAGGCGGACTGGACCTGACTGCAAACAATAAGGTTAATGGAGCGTACCTCTCAAACATGAGGGTAAAGGCTCTGCATACAGTTAAACCACAGGTATTGCAATCGCGCAACAATGCATGGCAGATGGTGGGGCCACAATACAGACAAAGGTGGAAGGTAGAATAATAAATATGGCTAATGAGGAAAAATCATTCCAGATATATTATGGTAAAATGGCCAGTTGGGAAAATGAACTGTCGGATTCATTCAGACCAGTTTCAATGGAATTAAAAAAGTGCATCCATTTTAGTTCTCGTGTGTTGAGAATGTCCGAAATGTTACCACCACGTGGTCCAAGTGTTATTTTTTCAATGACCAACCATCGTAAGCTTTCTGGTGAGTGATTGTTCAATTTGAAATGTTCCGCAAGTGGAGCACCTTCAACCTCACAGCGAATACGACTCATGTGTTGCAGTATACGTGCTTTGATTTTTTGCTGGGTCTGCCCAATGTAGATCTTCTGGCATGGGCATAAAATAGCATAGATGACATTGCTAGAATTACAGTTACTGAAGCACTTCAATTTGACAGTTAAATGGAGATAGGTAAAGTCTTTAGTCTGTATCGTTGAGTCACAGGCCTTGCAATGCCCACATTTGGAGTGACCAATTACCGGTGGTAGATTCCATAGAGTGTTGATCGTTGGGTGACATTCAGGGGACGGATGAGCAGGAGAGTCGTATTGTTTGTGTCACGACGTTTAACACCAAAAGTAACACCATCAAAAAAATTCTCAACAAACACTGGCACCTGGTCTCGGATGATATCAGCCAACCTTTGACACCGCTTCATGCTTTCAAGAAAGCCAAATGCATCAGGGATCATGTCGTGAATTCTTTTCTACCCCCTGAATGTCACCCAACGATCAACACTCTATGGAATCTACCACCGGTAATTGGTCACTCCAAATGTGGGCATTGCAAGGCCTGTGACTCAACGATACAGACTAAAGACTTTACCTATCTCCATTTAACTGTCAAATTGAAGTGCTTCAGTAACTGTAATTCTAGCAATGTCATCTATGCTATTTTATGCCCATGCCAGAAGATCTACATTGGGCAGACCCAGCAAAAAATCAAAGCACGTATACTGCAACACATGAGTCGTATTCGCTGTGAGGTTGAAGGTGCTCCACTTGCGGAACATTTCAAATTGAACAATCACTCACCAGAAAGCTTACGATGGTTGGTCATTGAAAAAATAACACTTGGACCACGTGGTGGTAACATTTCGGACATTCTCAACACACGAGAACTAAAATGGATGCACTTTTTTAATTCCATTGAAACTGGTCTGAATGAATCCGACAGTTCATTTTCCCAACTGGCCATTTTACCATAATATATCTGGAATGATTTTTCCTCATTAGCCATATTTATTATTCTACCTTCCACCTTTGTCTGTATTGTGGCCCCACCATCTGCCATGCATTGTTGCGCGATTGCAATACCTGTGGTTTAACTGTATGCAGAGCCTTTACCCTCATGTTTGAGAGGTACGCTCCATTAACCTTATTGTTTGCAGTCAGGGCCAGTCCGCCTTTGTTCAAGAATGCAGCCTTACCATTGACATACATGGCTACGCCATTGCAATACTTGTGATTTAATGATATGCCGAGCCTTTACCCTCATGTTTGAGAGGTATGCTCCAATAACCACACTAATTGCAATTAGGGTAAATCACACAAGACGGCGATAATATCTGTAAATAGTCTTGTCTACCTAGCATCCGCCATTGAATTTTCACCCGCAGGTTTTCATGTACAGTCTTCAATTCAATTATCATTATTGTTCTTTTCCACTCTACAATGTATTTCATGCCTATTTGTTTATAATGTAAGTTGCCTTTGTATTATTCGACTACCCTGCTGTCACAACGATTATGCCTGACCAAGCGGTCTTTTCACTAGCTTCATTCTTCCCTGTGGCCACCACGTGACCTGTCGCTATGACTCCCATAGCAAAATAGGAAGCGCGGCATTCGCACCGCAACTCGCGCACAGAGCCGTCAAACTTGATCGAGTAAGTCATTCTGCCTCTGAGAGCTACTTCCCGCTCTCTTTTAAGACTAGTATGATTTAATATCCCCCATTCTTAAATCCCTCAGACTCATCTCGTATCACGAAGTCTCAGAATAATCGACTCTTGAAACTACCGATCACGGACAATTCACATGCCGCCATGATATCGGTAAGCTACACGGCTCGCACAATGAGTAAGTTATTCTGTACTTAAGAGCTGCCTCTCATTCTGAATCACTATTCCCTATTTTACCTCCCTCAGACTCATCCTTCAATTCCTTGAAGTCTGACAACCGCGACTGTGTGCCTGACCACGTATAATTTACATATCGCCTGAAATCGGTAAGCCGCTTAGCCGTTTTTCTAAGGTGTCCGCCCTTGTCCCGCCACAATTATGTGGTTGATATTACACTATGACTCGCTCCCTCTTTCAGATGCGGTATCACTCTCCAACTTGTTTTTAATTATCTGAGTCTCCACCCAAGATTCCAACTGCACGCTGACTTTTGGTAAGCTCCATACGGATATTCCCGTTTTGCCATTATTAGTGAATCTTCTTCTGACCCTTAAATAGAATTTAATTTTGTATGTTCACCATTGCTATATCTCACCCCACCTACAAGTCTTAAAATCCACGGCTACCGTCACACACCACCTATGTTGTAGACGCGCTCACAGTGTGAGTCAACGCCACCACACGCTTGGTCACAGGCTATAAATCCTCAATCTCACCTCCACTATGAGTGTCAATGGCTACCGCTCCTGTTAGTCATTCTTTGGTCTCTCGTTGGAGGGACGCACAATTAAGTCCGTGCGGTGATGACCTACCCTCCCACCCATTTGGGTATCTTTGTTTGCATGTACCTGTGTAGCGACACGCATCTGCCCTTTCCCCAGGGTTACTAATTAATCTACCATTAATTGCATAAGCATGAAGTACTTTTTAAACAATGTAATGTGCTTATCTGCACGATGTTTCATTTATATTGGCTTTCTCTACCTGTGTGTTCAACATAGAGGTTGATTTCTACCCTCTAATCTGAAATCATTATACCCCTATTAGGTCCTTTGCCCCCACTCCCCCACTATGGTCCTGATGAAGACCCTACAGCAAGGTTAAACTATCCTGCAGCTACAAGAGGGTCGAAACGTCGACTGTTTGTTTTTTATTGTGGCGACCTCACACCAACAATTGTATATATGCTGTACTTGGTGTCGTATGCCTTTATGTGAATAATTTACTATGTGATATGCAAGTTGTTGCTACCCTATTGGTGGCATGAGTAAATGCCTAAACAACTGATTTTACTGTCACATGATCCCTTCACTTCACGATTTCCTCACCATCACGTTCCTTTTCCTTCGTGGGGCACTGTATGACGTTTAATACAGTTTATTGCATTATATTAGTTGTATATTATACTACATCCCACTGTGAATAAAACCGTGTGGATCTAAACAATTGTTCTTCTAGTAATTGTGTTTCACTTGCTATAATAAATCCCCGTGACACACTATGTTTTGCATTGCGGCAGGTGCTGCTGGCTGCAGCACCCGCCACAATGTAAAATAGGGACACCTGGCATATCCCTGCACTACTTGGCAGGCACCATGCAACGCTTGCCATATGGTGCTGGGATATGTATGGGGCGCCATAGGTGCCCCCCAGGTGCCCACTGCTTAGGACCAGAGGGCAAGGGGGCCTGCTACGGATCCCTAAAGTCCTTTTCTGCCTGCCTGTTCATGGCGGATTAACCGCCATGAACAGGCGGATGGAAAAGGGACATCATAAACCCTACAGCGGTGCCTGGCAGGCACCGCCACCGTTGTAGGAATAGGATTCCCTTCCAACTGTCCGACGGGCTCCTTGAGCCCATCGGAACCGTGGCGGTCGGTCTTTCCGACTGCCAATAAAACACCCACCATTGTAATATGGCAGGCATAAAACCTCCTCACGATGGCAGTCTCACCACCATCGTAACCAGGCCCTAAGTTTTTGTGAGTTGCGTTTTTTACTTAAGAAATATTTTTTTTTTACTGGTTTGTAGGAGATGGTTTCCATGCAATAACCATATTTTTTGGGACTTGGTTTTACTATTAGATGTTGCTTTACCTGGATGGAATATTGGACTAAAGGAGACTCTTGGTGACAGGTGGTTTTAAAATGTCACCAAGAGTTGAAAAACAGAAGACAGCTCCAGGTAGGAACCCAGAAAGTCCTTTAATTTAGTTTTAAAAATGGCAAAAATATCAATTGAATTATAGTGTGTTTTCACAAATGACGAATAATTTAGGTAGTTGTTAGAAATGTAATATGTATGCAAGACTGTCTAGGCAGTTTGAAGTCACCATCAACGAAAACAGTTGCATTTTACCCAATAGTCTCTCGGACAGTTCATTACTTGTTTTTGGAGTCAGGCTACCTGACAATGATTGCACAAGTCTAATTTCTTGGAAACTTTGTTCAAAATTTCCAATAAGTGATATAGGTTAGGGTGATGTCTGCCAATTGATTTGTTATAGGAACTGCACCATCCTTCTATGGCATTTTTAGTCTTTGCACCGCCCTCCAAACAGGTTGCATAGCAGTTCCACCATTTAATGGGAAACCTTGGATTCCTTCTGCAACCTGACCTGCTTAGATGGCCAATCCATGTATCTTCAAAGTAATTGAGTAGGGGGGCATATTTTTCTTTATTTTGGTTGAAAAAATCTTATTCAGTAATTGAAGTGTAGAATTCAGCTACACTATTGGGTGGTACAAAGCATAACGCAGTTAATTTTCTTAACTTGCCATGTAATCCTCAACTAAGGATATTTTTTTTAATATTTTGCCAATATGCCTTTGTAAATTGAAAAAACACTATTGCATGTGGCTATCAGGGTACAATTTGGTGACTGAATTAATCATTGTCACCCAAAAATCAATTAGCACTTTTCTATGAATTTTATTCATTGTTTTGGATGTGATCACTGTAAAAAACTCAGTGGACGTTGAGGATTGCTTGTCAGGGATTATGCTATTCTCTTAAAGTACAGTTCTGTTACAAATATTATCATGAGTAGTGTTTATTTGGGTGAATGGGTTATTGGCTTAAATGTCCCATCCATCATCCAAATTTTAATATTCTCAAGGGTTACTAATATTAATATTCTTTTATGAGGGTTCATTCAGGGGAGATGTTAATTTCTCCATAGGTTTGGAGGGGCTACACGTTGGAGATTCCTTGCCAATTTCTGTCTCTGGTCCTAAGGTTGGCTATGGTGTGCATGCTACTAGCAATGTGAATAAGAATGTTTTGGTCAACCTCCCTCAACACCAGCAATAGGGGTTATTTGAGTTGCGTGCTAGTAGTTTCATTTGTTGTACATTTTCATGGACTTCAATTTCCATTGCAAAGGCAGAGTGGTTATGCTCAGTTGTCCTAACAATGGTGTCTTCCAGAGTAACCGCTTTGCCTGTGCAATGGGAAGAAAAATACTGCACACACCTCCAATGACTTCTGAGATAAGTCAACCTCTCTTTACAATAGAGATTACCACCATACTTTAACAGTTGGATGCCTCTTCATGACTTTACAAAAGTAGCTTTACGAGCTGAGACCATTGCTGGTAGATCTGTTGGAAAGGAGAAATAGATAAATGCATCAGTATATGTTTTTTTTATTATTTTCATACATTTCTTACTTGTGGTGTTTTGCCTGGTAAGAGAAAGATGAAACTCTGTTAATTTTTGTGAGCTGTGGAGAAAGGGAAAGGAGAGGAGAAAACCATCGCTTTCCTGACTCACTGTGGGACTCTATCACCGTTGTTGCTGTGTGTGGGAGCAAGCTGCCAACCGCCTATTCTTACTCCTAACCCCTTGGACTGTTAACTGCTTGCCGGACCCGCTTTGCGGGTCCCGCTTCGCAGCTTGAGGAGGGAGTCTGTTTGTTGCTGGAGCAGAGTGAGAGGGGCACTGAAAAACCGGCGCCAGGGCTGCGAGCGAGCAGGAGGGACTCCGTTTCCCAGGAGCCCCTGCTCTGACCATTTCCCACACCTGGTCCGCTCTCCCTGCTGGCCACGCCCCCCGCCCCTGAGAGGAGAAAACCATCGCTTTCCTGACTCACTGTGGGACTCTATCACCGTTGTTGCTGTGTGTGGGAGCAAGCTGCCAACCGCCTATTCTTACTCCTAACCCCTTGGACTGTTAACTGCTTGCCGGACCCGCTTCGCGGGTCCCGCTTCGCAGCTTGAGGAGGGAGTCTGTTTGTTGCTGGAGCAGAGTGAGAGGGGCACTGAAATCCGGCGCCAGGGCTGCGAGCGAGCAGGAGGGACTCCGTTTCCCAGGAGCCCCTGCTCTGACCATTTCCCACACCTGGTCCGCTCTCCCTGCTGGCCACGCCCCCCGCCCCTGAGAGGAGAAAACCATCGCTTTCCTGACTCACTGTGGGACTCTATCACCGTTGTTGCTGTGTGTGGGAGCAAGCTGCCAACCGCCTATTCTTACTCCTAAGCCTTTGGACTGTTAACTGCTTGAGGAGGGAGTCTGTTTGTTGCTGGAGCAGAGTGAGAGGGGCACTGAAAAACCGGTGCCAGGGCTGCGAGCGAGCAGGAGGGACTCCGTTTCCCAGGAGCCCCTGCTCTGACCATTTCCCACACCTGGTCCGCTCTCCCTGCTGGCCACGCCCCCCGCCCCTGAGAGGAGAAAACCATCGCTTTCCTGCCTCACTGTGGGACTCTATCACCGTTGTTGCTGTGTGTGGGAGAAAGCTGCCAACCGCCTATTCTTACTCCTAACCCCTTGGACTGTTAACTGCTTGCCGGACCCGCTTCGCGGGTCCCGCTTCGCAGCTTGAGGAGGGAGTCTGTTTGTTGCTGGAGCAGAGTGAGAGGGGCACTGAAAAACCGGCGCCAGGGCTGCGAGCGAGCAGGAGGGACTCCGTTTCCCAGGAGCCCCTGCTCTGACCATTTCCCACACCTGGTCCGCTCTCCCTGCTGGCCACGCCCCCCGCCCCTGAGAGGAGAAAACCATCGCTTTCCTGACTCACTGTGGGACTCTATCACCATTGTTGCTGTGTGTGGGAGCAAGCTGCCAACCGCCTATTCTTACTCCTAAGCCCTTGGACTGTTAACTGCTTGAGGAGGGAGTCTGTTTGTTGCTGGAGCAGAGTGAGAGGGGCACTGAAAAACCGGTGCCAGGGCTGCGAGCGAGCAGGAGGGACTCCGTTTCCCAGGAGCCCCTGCTCTGACCATTTCCCACACCTGGTCTGCTCTCCCTGCTGGCCACGCCCCCCGCCCCTGAGAGGAGAAAACCATTGCTTTCATGACTCACTGTGGGACTCTATCACCGTTGTTGCTGTGTGTGGGAGAAAGCTGCCAACCGCCTATTCTTACTCCTAACCCCTTGGACTGTTAACTGCTTGCCGGACCCGCTTCGCGGGTCCCGCTTCGCAGCTTGAGGAGGGAGTCTGTTTGTTGCTGGAGCAGACTGAGAGGGGCACTGAAAAACCGGCGCCAGGGCTGCGAGCGAGCAGGAGGGACTCCGTTTCCCAGGAGCCCCTGCTCTGACCATTTCCCACACGTGGTCCGCTCTCCCTGCTGGCCACGCCCCCCGCCCCTTAATAGCACACACGAGTCACCGCTGCGTGGGAGCGTCCCGGGAGAAGCCCGGGACAAGGGCGGGACCGTCTGTGGCCGTCAGTGGCCGAAGGTGGCTGGGCTGGGCCAGTCCTCTGACATTTGATAGATCCCAGGTACTGGTTATTACAGTTTCGTTTGTCAAATAGCTTGTTAGCTACAAAGAATGTCTAATCCCTTAAATATCACTGCCCAGGTCCATACCCAGGCTGAAGTGGGGGTAGCAGTCATGGGTCCCCTGGACAAATATTTCAGCCGGGTAACACAAGACATCGACAAAGAAATTGCTTTATCTGAGAGACATGCAGAGCATAGGCTATCAATAGAACTCCTCAAAATACCCTTGGAAAAACGGCCACCCCAGGGCTTTCCAGCTTTGGCATTGGTTCCTCCTTTGACTTCCCTATCTTTGCCAGTAGTACTTGAAACGCCCTATGTTTTTCCCCCCGCAATAGATCTGTTGGCTGGCTCGATTGAGGGGCAGGAGGTGTCCACCTTGCCCCTCATCTCGCCCCCACTACCATCAACTGACCTATCTACAGGGCTGGAGACCATTGCTTCTACGAGGGTATTGACTCACGTAGAGAAAGCTAAACCAAGTTCAAAGAGGAAAAGAAGTGCAGCCCCGAAAAAGTGTTATCTTCCCAAACACCCGAAAAAAATCAGGAAGGTAGGAGCATCAAGGCGCCCTTCCTGTGAACTCATTGGGGATGGATCTGCAGGGGTTGAGACTATTAAGGAGGGAGCTATACAGGTTATACAGGCTAGCCCGATATCCAACACGATTGGCCCTTCACCGGTGGAATCGATTGAGATATTATCTCCTGCTCCAGTTTTGCTTGGCGAGCTGGAGAGGTTGATGAGGTCTCTCCTGAGCCCTATCGAGGAACGGGTCAAACAATTAGCAGATCGGTTGGATCATTTCGAACAGGCTACTCTGGATAACTTTTACTCAACCAAAGCCCTAATCAAGTCTCTCCCTAGGAGGGGGGACAGTAATAACTCCTCGAAGCAGAATGGAAATGGTGTGCCTAATATTGTGTCTCCCCCTAAAGATAATATAGTAAGTAGACCCCAGTTGAAGGAGCAAGACCCCAAGCTCTATTCAGACTTGCTGGATTGCTCAAGTAGTAATTCCACTAAACCAAATAATAGGCCCGATAGTCTAGCGGTGAGTAACAAAGAGATCTCTAAAAGAGGTAACGCTGCATCTAATGGCGCCCAACAACTGTTGAGCTCCCTAAAATCTAGTACTGAAGTTCTTGGAGTTCTTGGAAAGGGCAACCAGGACAGCTCTAAAACTAACACCAATGTATTGAATAACTTCCATCCACTCCCAAATATCCCAACATTCCGTTCTCCTGCTTCTATTAATAGCCTTCCTAATATTCCTCTGGCGAAGGTATCCCGTACAATTCCACCTATGGACCTTACACCAGACTCCTATCCCTATGTGGCTGTTCTTACAAACGTACCACAATTGTTGGCCGGGCAAAAAGAATCCTTCCAGATGTTAAAAAATAAGGTTATGCACTGGTTGAAGGTAAACAGACCACTGCCCGGGGGAGTGGACGGGCTGATTATAGGAGTGAGAAGGACGAACTGGATAGGTCGTACGACCAAGAACTTAGGGGGGGAGTGTATAGTGGTCAATTTTCAAGATCCTAGGGTGGTACGCTTGATCACGAACCAAAATGTTGGCATAAGTAATGGTGGAATCAGTGTTGTTGACCTCACATTTTTTTACCCCAGACCAATAGGTGATCTGTTTGGTATGACCAGTGAATAAAGTTACTGCAATATTCTCCCCTTCATAGGGTTAATTTCCCACTCTGTACCTCCGCAATGGGGCAATTCCTACAATGGTAAAATGTAGAACTGCTTTGAACCAATGAAAGATCCAGGTTGGTTCCATTGACCAAAATCTGACTATTGCCCGATTGAAAAGGAATGTATGACCCGATGGAGTATAAGTGGGAAATCGGTTGTAACTGTTTTATCTAAAAATGTGGAACCCAATGATATAACAACTGGCGGGGTCCATGAACTGATGCCATCCAGGTCTTATCATGGGGGACTTGATATTGATGTAGGAGATGTTTCGTTTTTAAGGCAAGTGACTGTAGCCCCTGCTTCCCCAGTAACAAGCTCCATAACTAGGGCTGGTAATAGTGTGGTTGCGAAAATGGGGGCACTACTAGTAGGGAACAGCCCAATGCTAGTTAGGGAAAAAACACCTATACAACAAAAAATTAACTTGATATCTTGGAACATTGCCGGGTTGAAAAAATATCTTTCTGATCCCGTTTGGTCTAAATATATAGACGCCAGTGATTTTTGCTTGCTCCAAGAAACGTGGTCCCTTGAAATACCACATAGGGTGCGTTATAAGACATTCAACATTGAGGCAGTTCCTTCAGTTAGAGGTAGACCATCGGGGGGGGCTTACGGTGTGGGTTAGTGTGTCACTTGAGGTAAAAATTACACAAGTAAATACAGACTCAGCAGATATATTAGGTCTTGTAGCTATCACGAAGGATGGTAGGCGCATTGTTGTGTTTAATATTTACAACCGTCCATGTGGGCTATCTAATGAATCTGTTATTTTTGATAAACTGGAAAAGCTCTTCTCAGATTATGTAGATGTGACTAGCAGTGTAATAGTTTGTGGTGATTTTAACTGTAATTTTGAACCGATCATGGGGTTTGGAGATGTCTTTACTGATGAGGATAGGGCTAACAACATTCCCTCTCTATCCTTTATGAAGGGTGTGCGTTGTACTACTTTAGCCACCCAGATAATGAGATTGGTATCTGTACACGGCCTGAGGGCCTGCAATGGCCGATTTCCATCAGATTCCCCAAAAGCACCAACCTTTGTTAAAAATGACTCCCAAAGCAGTATTGATTACATTTTGGTATCCTTTGATATCTGGTCTTTCTTATCTGATTTTATAATTGACCCTAGGTTTGAAAGCGACCATCGTCCATTGCACTTGACTATAGATCACAGATTAATCTCTAGTACTAGTAGTCCGATCGATTACACCGTGCTGGATGATCCAACTATTAATGGCCCCTTGATGAGTAATAATAGGCGTTCACTCAAATGGGCCAGCCTATTGAGTAACAAAGAGGCATTATCCAGCATTTATTTACTTTTTGCTGACACTTTTGTTAACTATTTGTCCCAACCAGTTGAGGGTAAGGTTTTTACTGACCTACATACTGAATTCTTTAAAGCCTTGGTACCCCTTGTGTCGAAAATGCCAAAAAAAACAAATGAAAAAAACTAGCTTTATTGGCATTAAACCCTGGTATAATAAAGAATGTCGTAACTCCAAGGGTTTGCTCTTAGAGGCAATTAAGAGCAAAAAAACATGTGTTATCAGGACCCTAAGACAAGAATATAGGAAGGTGCAGAAAAAGGCTAGAATCAGCTGGGATGAGGAATGCTGGGAGAATATGTTAACAGCTGTTAAAGCCAAGGATAATGTGAGTTTCTGGAAACTAGTAGCTAATGAGAAAACTGGAGAAAGGCAACTGGATGATGTGTTTATTGATGAGCAAACTTGGGTTGACCATTTTACCCATTTGTACGAAGCACCAGGTAGCGAGGTGATTGTTGATGGAAACAGCCCATGGCTGGTAACACCTGTAAATACTATAGAGTTCAGCCTGCAGGAAACAGAGCTGGCAATAAACGCTGTAAAAAGCGGTAAAGCCCCGGGACTTGACAAAATACCGGGGGACTTATACAAGCACGAGATTAGCGTTTGGGTGCCTTATATAAACAAGCTTTTTAATATGCTAGCAGCCGGAGGTAACCTACCAGACAGCTGGCGAGGAGCAGAAATTATTTTAGTTTTTAAGAAGGGAGATAGATATGATCCTTCTAACTATCGTCCCATTTGTCTTTTAGATATTTTACAAAAAATCTATTCAAGGCATCTTTTAAATCGAATGGATCTGTGGACCAGTGAGAATGAGATCTTCACAAAGTTCCAAGCAGGTTTTAGACGGAACACGAGCACGATAGACCAAGTATTTAGGTTTTGTTGCATTTGTTGGAAATATGTTTCTCTACTTAAAGGACACATTTATGTAGCTTTTGTTGACCTTAGGGCAGCTTTTGATTTAGTTTTGCGGGATCGTTTATGGGATTGTTTGTTTGCACTGGGCCTACCATCATGTATACTCCAGCAGATCAGACGATTACATGACAATAATTTTGCTAGAGTACGCTGGGGCCCAAAAGGGGAACTAACTGAACCCATACCTATTAGACGGGGAGTCCATCAAGGATGTGTGTTGGCCCTAACACTTTTTTCTTTATTTGTCAACGACATCCCAGAATGAATACTTAGACAAATGCAATAATGATTCCCCAAAACTGAATGGTGTGAGGATTCCCTCACTTTTATTTGCGGACGATACAATTTTGATTTCGCAAACGCCTATGGGTCTCCAAACACTCTTAAATTCCTTCAAAATGTATTGTGATGCAAAAGGCCTAGAAATAAATACAAACAAAACTAAATGTATGTCCATAAATCCACATAAATCATTTAAAGGGCAATTTTTTTTAAATAACCAGAGGCTTGATCTGGTTCCAAACTTCTCGTACTTGGGGGTTTCCCTAGATTCAACTACCTCATAAAAAACGCAAATTGAAAAAAGTAAAACTATTTTCAACCAGAGTATTTTTCCTATTATTAAGCGCCATGGGGCAAGTTCAAGTAAGTCCATTTCACAAGCACTAGAAGTTTTTAAATTTAAGTCCCAATCTGGTGCTTTATATGGAGCAGAAATCTGGGGTGTAAAGGCAGGTAACATCTTTACGATTAGTGAAAACACCTTTTACAGAAGGCTTTTGAGATTGCCCAAATGTACTCCACTTGTACCACTATTTATGGATTTAAACATGAAAAGGACAGATCACATTGCATTACTTAGGCCACTTTTGTTTTGGATTAGACTCTGGAGTATTCCGGATCTTGAAGATTATAGACAAGGAATCTTGGAAGTCAAGAACCTTGATGATTATACTACTAATCCCTGGCTTAAGTATGTCAAAAATTGGTTTTATCGTTTAGGCCTTGCCCATTTCTGGGATGATCCAACGTGTTTGAGACAAAGATGCAAGACTTTGGTCAAGGCAAGATTTTGGTCCCATATAACCCACAACCTCCAAAACGGCGACTCATGTGGATCCATTACACGAAGTTTCCTGGATTTTAAGGATTCTCCGTTTTTTAAAGATTTTTTCGATGAGATTGAACCACCCCTAGCAAAAAGCCTGTATTTAAAATTCAGATATGGTATACTAAGAACAAAATCTGTATTAGCAAGATGGGACAAGTCTCCAGGGCAATTGGGAAATGTAACTTGTACATGCTGTCAGTTAAAACAGAGAGAGGATGACAGCCATATACTGTTTTTCTGTACAGCTTATGAACAAGCGAGGAGGAAATGGATCAAACCCTTGTGCAAAACATTAGGTATACGTTCATATCTTGAAGCATTTAGAATTATTAAAACAATCACTGGACGTCTCACAGTGTTTTGTGTTAGCAGATTTTTATTAAGTGCTAGTTATACCCGCAAAAATATGGCTCTTGATCTGTAGAAACAAATTGTGTGCAAACCTTCAAAGGTATATTGCATTGATACTGGCTAGTGGTGGTTCTGGTAAAAACAATTGGTTACATGCCTTTTTTAAAAATATATATTTAGATATTTATTGTATTAGATGATGTATTGTATATTTTCTGCTTCCTAATTATATATGAATTGACTGTTGTGTATCCTCCGTGCTAAATGTATTGTTGATGTTATGTATCTTTTATGGCCGAATGAGCCGAAATAAAGATTAAATGATGATGATGATGAAAAGTTAAAATGCCCTGCTGGTTTTAGAATTGTTATGGTAAGTTATCTCCTTTGGTTGCAAACACATTACCTGGTTTAGGCTAATGGAAATTTACAGTCTATTTTCTTACCTGAAAATTACTGACTTCTGGCTTGTTGAAGAAAGGGATTGATACTTGGTTCTTCAAGTTGGTAGTAGGTTTCTTTTGGTAAAGTATTTTTATTGATTTCCAAAACCTTTTTTGGGGTGATACTGGCACTTTCAAACATTATTTGCTTCTGTGAAAAATTAACAAAAATTCAATTTTGCTTTTACTACCATGCTTGAAAATGTTTGGCAAGTTTCTTTTTATTCTCTCTGGGGTTTTTTTCTAAGCTTACATTGAAATTTGTGAATTTCTTGTGTAATCTGCTCTGTTTTTTGATGATTGTCAAATAGTATTTTGATCGAGATATCTGTTCAAGTAAAATGAAAAAAATGTATATTGTGCATTATTTTGTATTTTATTTTAAAACCACAGTCCCTGTCCAAACCTTTGTCTGAGGTAAGTACTGGCAGAGTTATAATATTAGTGTTGCCCTCCAATCACTGCCCAGCACCTGCCCTGCGGTAAGTACCCGGGGAAGTTAGAATAGGAATTTTACCCCAGTCACCATCCGGCACCTGCCCTGAGGTAAGTACCCGGGGAGTTAGGATAGTAATTTTGTCCCCAGTCACCACCCAATACCTGCCCTGAGTTAAGCCCCCGGCAGAGTAAGAATAGTAATGTTGCCACCAGTCACTGTCCAGCACCTACCCTGAGGTAAGTACCCGACAGATTTAAAATAGCAATTTTGCCCCAGTCACTGTCCAGCACTTGTCCTGAGGTAAGTAACTGGTGGAGCTAGAATAGTAATTTTACCCTGAGTCACTGCGCAGCACCTGCCCTGAGGCAAACCCCGGTGGAGTTAGAATAGAAATGTTGCCCACAGTCACTGTCCAGCACATGCCCTGAGGTATGTACCCGGTGGAGTTAGACTAGTAATTTTGTGCCCTGTCACTGCCCAGCACCTGCCCTGTGGTAAGTACCTTACAGAGTTAAAATAGTAATTTTCACTTATCATGAGGTAAGTACCTGGTGGAGTTAAAATAGTAATTTTGCCCCCCAGTGACTGTCCAGCACCTGTCCTGAGGTAAGTACCCCAAGGAGTTAGAATTTCCTTAAGTGTGCGACTACCATTCACTCTGTGAACTATTTCTGGACACATTTACCTTTCTGATGCCAGTCGTATTTTGGACATTGGACTTCAAAAAATGTTGGCTCTTCACCTATAGTTTTATTCACCATGACTGACTTCTTCACTTTTTTGTTTGCTTTTTAATTTTCACTGTGTTAAATTTCTTCTCATTTAGATCAATACATCCACAACTCAAAGACTCATAGACTGGTGTTGTATTTCTCAACTCCATCAATGCATTTGTTTCCTTCCATCATAACTTTACGATGACAAAAATCAAAGTATTGTCTAAACATGAGAATTAGTCAGACGGTAATGTTATTCTCAAGTTCCCAATCATGGCTCTCCCAAAAATATACCATTACATCAGCTACTACCATGTTTATTCCATTTGAGCAATAATTGTCAACATTTTCACTAACATAACAATCCATGCATGACACTAATACTCAATGCCAGTTTTCACATTTCCAGTTCCAGACCTTGCCAACATGAAAGAAGGGGATATATCCAAAACAATAAGATAGAATAGGCAAATTATCATTGACTCATGCCATCATCTGGGGCCAGATCTTCTGGCTCACATAAGGAATCCCACAGCAATAACACCAACAGACAAAAACATAGCAGTACTACATTTTCTACACACAGGATCATTCCAATCTACTGTTTTTCTATCTGGTAGAATGTCACAACTAAGTTTCAGTGGTGTGCCACAAAAAGTTACCTCGCCTTCGCCACTGTCCCCCGCACCCAACGAAAGACCTCCGGCGGCAGATCCTTCTCCTACCTCGCTGCCAAGACCTAGAACACCCTCCGTACCCACATACGGCAGACCCAAGACCTACTCGCCTTCAGAAGACTCCTCAAGATCTGGTTCTTCGAGCAGTAGCATCCCCCCTCTCCCCTAAGCGCCTAGGGACCCTCACGGGTAAGTAGCGCGCTTCACAAGTACTCTGATTGATTGATTGATTGATCAATAGTTGGTGTAACGTAAAAGTGATAACTTGTAAAGATATACTCTGAGAAGAAGTTGTCAATGACATCTTGACATGTCAACTCCTTCCTCTTCACCACTATCATATTCATTTGGCATTTCAGGATCCTCACCCGGTGGCTCTTCATGGTCTCTATCCTCTGCGATGTATGGGATGTTCTGTCGCAGGGCAATGTCATGGAGCATGCAGCAGGCCACAGTGATTTGGCACACCTTATCAGGTAAGTAGAGGAGGGCTCCTCCAGTTGCGTCCAAACAACAACATTTTGCATTAGGAGCCCAAATGCCAATCAACCAGCTGCCGTGTTCCTCCATGGGCCTAATTGAAGTGGACTTCCTCTGGCGATGTTGGATTCCTTAGCGAGTCAACAACCATGGTTGGTTGGCATAAGATGAGTTTCCTAGATGGAAGACCAAACAAGTACAAACAAGCATTTGCAATGCAATAGGTCTCGCATTTATGCAACTTTGAGCAATTGGCATTGTAAATC
The DNA here is from genome assembly GCF_964261635.1 of Lissotriton helveticus. Classification (NCBI taxonomy): domain Eukaryota; kingdom Metazoa; phylum Chordata; class Amphibia; order Caudata; family Salamandridae; genus Lissotriton; species Lissotriton helveticus. The sequence continues at coordinate 466,183,840 of NC_136073.1, read as the reverse complement.
ACAATGCCTTTCATTTATGTTTTGGTTTTTAAAACATAAATAAAAGGCATTGTCATTTACAGTGCCAATAGCTTAAGCTTGTGTGAATGCGAGACCTATTGTATTGCAAATGCTTGTCTAACCACCTATGGGGCCAATCCACCATTCTGGTATTAGCCATCCATCCCAGGTTGTCCTTAGTAATTAGATGTCATTTTTAAATCCCTGTGGTCAAAATACGATCTAACTTTGACGGTTAGATCTTATTGTGTAGTTAGTATGTCTGGCTACAGCTAATGCGGACAACCAATTAGAAGATTCCATAGGTTCTATGAACACAGCTTCTAGTAACTTCCTCAAGTTATTGGTAGGAAGAGGAGAGGATGTGGAGTTACGGCCAGAGCTGTCGACTTTGGAACTGGGGAATCAGGTTTGAGTCTTGGCGTTGGCTCATCCTGTGATTCTGGGCAAATCGCCTAATCTCCCCGCACCTAAAAAATGACTGTGTCATTGTGTAATGTAACTGGTGCTCATGTAAAGTGCTCAGACACTTGAGTTGCTATCGTGCTATATAAAACTGAAGAAAAAGGAGGAAGAGGAAGGCAGGGCAAAAAAAGAAAGGGAAAACAGGCTAAGAAAAAGTCATCTTCTCAGACATATCTACTGGGTATCATGCCTCAGCGAGGCATAACTTCTTACAATGTAAGAGCTGGGACTAGGAAGGCTAGGACATGGAGTAATTAAGATTACCAGTATGGTATCTGGATATTATCAACACAGCTTTGCTTTGTATACCCTCACAAAACAATCACTTGATTTTACATGCCTCTCTGATGGTTTTTCCTGTTAGATTGGAGTTTCCTCATACGTTATTCATATAACAAACATTCTTCAAAAGAAAAGGCATTTTTTCAGGCAATTTATTCAAGTGTGCTCCGGCCGCGCCATACATAAGACTTAATGTACTTGATATTTAAACAACAGTTAAAAACACTGACAACTACAAATAATATTGAACTGTTCCTGTTTGCCAAACTAGTGAGCATAATCAAATCACAAAAGAAATACGAGAATGAAACATATTAACAATAAATGAATGAATAAGGAATAGTGAGGTCAGATGACAAATGTATGTTACTTTAGTTACACGTTTTTCACTGCTTTCATTGGGAAACGTGATATAGTAAAAACGAAAATGAACACGAAACAAGCTAACTTTTCAACGCGCATAAAAACGAACACAAAGAATTCCGAAAATACATTTTTTGATATAAAATTGTTTATGAAGGAATGAATGAATAGTTCTTATACAGCGCACAGCTACTTAGAGTGTGGCGGCGTTTAGGCAACTAGAAACGGAATAGAAGCAAGAAACAAGTGTACTACAAACCCTAAAGTTTAAATAAAAATGTTTTCAATTTTTTACATTTTTTGTTTCATCCATGATGTATCTCAGATGCCCAGGCATCCGATTCCTCATGTTGGCTGATTTAAATTGGGGGACTGAAAGTAGACCATCACTACTGATCCTCTCATTAAGGCACATGGGCCCTTTGTTGTGGAGTGCTTGATGTGTCGGTCTCAGAGCTTTGTACATACCAAGTGGCCGGACAGGAAACCAGTGTAACTTCACCAGTAACTGAGATACCAATGAATGCTTAAACATTTTGTCAAGTAGGCGGACTGTTACGTTCTGAACTACTTGTAAATGTTGCACCACATATTCAGGAAAACCCAAGTCCATGAAAGATTAATGATTGTCAGGTTTAATAAATTCTAAAAGGAAGAATCTGAACTAATCCAAGCCATTGCCCCCTTTCGAAGGGAATAAATGGTCGGTCCCCATGGTTGACCACACCAAAAACTGATCAGAGATCTACATTCACCATGAGACAGGCATCTCTACACTCCCATCTAGTATGTATTGTGGATATCTGGAAGACGGTATACAGTCAAAATATCGAGTAAAAATATAGAATGGGCAAAATATCGAGTAAAAAATATAGAATGGGCAAAATATCGAATGGACAGAATATAGACCACAAAAATATCGAATTGAATAGCAGTAATATCGAACTCAAAATATAGAATGGACAAAATATCGAATGGACAGAATATAGACAACAAAAATATCGATGGACAGAATATAGACAACAAAAGTATCGAATTTTAGGTAAGTTAATATTTATTTTTTAATAATATCTAAGTGTTTTTATGTTAGTATATGTGTCAAAAATGTATTTTTATTTTATAATTTATTTTAAGTAATTCATTTTATGGTATTTAATTTTTGCGTATTATAATTCTGTAGCGGGTCGTGGGTTTATAGGAGAATAGGGTGGGAAGTAATTTAATTATAATTATTTAATTATTTTAATTTATTTATGGGTATTTATTTTGAATGAATTGTTAATTAATTTTTAATTGGTAATTAATTAAAATATAATTGGTAAATAATTTGTATTAATTGATTAATTGATAATTATGTTAATTTTATTAATTTATTTTCTGTAGCGGGTTGGGTTGTGGGTTTATAGGGAAATCGGGTGGGAAGTAATTTAATTATAATTAATTAAATATTTTAATACATTTATTGGTATTTATTTGAATTAATTGTTCATTAATTTTTAATTGCTAATTAAAATATAATTGGTAATACATTTTTATTAATTGATTAATTGATAATTATGTAATTTTATTTATTTATTTTCTGTAGCGGGTTGTGGAATATAGGGGAATAGGGTGGGAAATAATTTAATTATGATTAATTAAATATTTAAATTTATTTATTGGTATTTATTTTGAATTAATAGTTAAATATTTTTAATTTTTAATTAATTTAATTATAATTTGTAATACATTTTTTTAATTGATTATTTGATAATTATGTTAATTTTATTAATTTATTTTCTGTAGCGGGTTGTGGGTTTATAGGGGAATTGGGTGGAAAGTAATTTAATTGTAATTAATTCATTTTTTTTATTTATTAATTTGTATTTATTTTGAATTAATTGTTAATTATTTTTCAATTGTTAATTAATTAATTGTTAATTGGTAATTAATTTGTATTAATAGGTAATTATTTTTTAGTAAATAATTTGTTTAATTATTTTTAATTGATTAATTAGTACAATATACTAAATTGGTAATTCATTTTAATTAATTTGTAATTGGTATTAATATTTAATTTATTTTTAATCATATATGAAGTATTTACTTTCCCTACTGTTGCCCTCTTTGGAGTGGGAATAGTAATTTTTACCCTCCCGCTATACAATGCTTTCCCTGCTGTTGCCCTCCCTGGAGTGGGAATTGTAATTTTTACCCCTACGCTATCCAACGCTTTCCCTACTGTTGCACTCTTTGGAGTGGGAATAGTAATTTTTACCCTCCCGCTATCAAACGCTTTCCCTACTGTTGTCCTCCTTGGAGTGGGAATAGTAATTTTTACCCCTACACTATCCAATGCTTTCCCTACTGTTGCACTCACTGGAGTGAGAATAGTAATTTTTACCCCTACGCTATCCAACGCTTACCCTACTGTTGCACTCTCTGGAGTGTGAATAGTAATTTTTACCCCTACGCTATCCAACGCTTTCTCTACTGTTGCACTCTTTGGAGTGGGAATAGTAATTTTTACCCTCCCGCTATCCAATGCTTTTCCTACTGTTGTACTCCTTGGAGTGGGAATAGTAATTTTTACCCCTATGTTATCCAACGCTTTCCCTACTGTTGCACTCACTGGAGTGGGAATAGTAATTTTCACCCCTACGCTATCCAACGCTTACCCTACTGTTGCACTCCCTGGAGTGGGAATAGTAATTTTTACCCCTATGCTATCCAACGCTTTCCCTACTGTTACACTCTCTGGAGTGGGAATAGTAATTTTTACCTTCTCGCTATCTAACGCTTTCCCTACTGTTGCATTCACTTGAGTGGGAATAGTAATTTTTACCCCTACGCTATCCAACGCTTTCCCTACTGTTGCAGTGTTTGGAGTGGGAATAGTAATTTATACACCCCCGCTAGCCAACGCTTTCCCTACTGCTGCCCTCCCTGGAGTGGGAATATTAATTTTTACCCCTACGCTAACCAATGCTTTCCCTACTGTTGCACTCACTGGAGTGGGAATAGTAATTTTTACCCCTACTCTATCCAACGCTTTCCCTACTGTTGCACTTCCTGGAGTGGGAATAGTAATTTTTACCTTACTGCTATCCAACGCTTTCCCTACTGTAGCACTCTCTGGAGTGGGAATAGTAATTTGCACTTCCTGGAGTGGGAATCGTAATTTTTACCTTACTGCTACCCAACGCTTTCCCTACTGTTGCACTCACTGGAGTGGGAATAGTAATTTTTATCCCTACGCTATCCAACCCTTTCCCTACTGTTGCACTATTTGGAGTGTGAATAGTAATTTTTACCTTCTCGCTATCCAACGCTTTCCCTACTGTTGCCCTTCCTGGAGTAGGAATAGTAATTTTTACCCCTACTCTATCCAACGTTTTCCCTACTGTTGCACTCTCTGGAGTGGGAATAGTAATTGTTGCCGCTACGCTATCCAACGCTTTCTTTACTGTTGCACTCTCTGGAGTGGCAATAGTAATTTTTACCCCTATGCTATCCAACTCTTTCCTTACTGTTGCACTTTCTGGAGTGGGAATAGTAATTTTTACCCCTATGCTTTCCAACTCTTTCCTTACTGTTGCACTATTTGGAGTGTGAATAGTAATTTTTACCTACCCGCTATCCAACGCTTTCCCTACTGTTGCCCTCCCTGGAGTAGGAATAGTAATTTTTACCCCTACTCTATCCAACGTTTTCCCTACTGTTGCACTCTCTGGACTGGGAATAGTACATTGTACTGTCCCGCTAGCATACGGTAAAAATATTGTATATTTTTTGTTAGTATTATGTTTATATATATATGTATGTATTTAAAAATTAAATTGTATGTTTATTTATTTTTAACTTAAATTAATTATTTAATAATTTTAAGGTTATTTAAGTATTTTAAGTATGTTTAAGTTAATTATTTATAATATTTTATTATTATTCAATTACTTTTAAGATATTAAAAAAATTAAATTTTTTGACTAGCTATATTTTTTACAACAATATTTTTGATTCGATATTTTTGTACTTACCTGTTTGGAGATAGGAGTTCTATATTTTTGTATTCTATATTTTTTACTCGATATTTTGCTACATCGATATTTATGTTATCGATATTATGTCAGTGATCCCTAAAGACATCCCAGAATCATGGTTTGAGCAAAAGGTTTTTTTGAAACTGGTAGCGTGGGCTGAGAATGTGGCCTCAATGATCTTTCCTCTGCAAAGGGAGGTTGGTGCGTCTTTTTTGAGTGATCTGTGTAGTTTGATTTAAAAGGAGAAAAACAAACAAAGAACAGAAATTATTCTACCTCCCACGAATTGACAACTGCCCAAGGAAATCCAAAGTCTTACATGGGCTTAACACAAGTGCAAAAAATGGACAACAAGACAAGTAACTGGAAAGTTGAATCTTAGTCCATGGAAAATCAGGAAAGAGTTCAATCAAGCAGAGTTGTTTGTGCTTAACAATACTAACAGACATAAATCATAGATGCAGGCTCCCCGTTTTCAGGCCTCCCATTGTTCAATGCAAAGGCTCCTCACCAATACAAGAGCCCAACTTAAGACTGCATGTATTACTCATAATGTACTCCATAACTCCACCTCCTTCTACCTGGCTGGAAAACTGAAAATCTCAGGAGCTCAATGACGATTAGGAAACACCTGAGATCATCCTGCTCAAAGCCCTGACTTTTAAGGCAAGAACACTATGTGAGACAGGCATTCTCTGGTGGTGAGACAAAGCTTTGTAACTCTCTCCCACCAAACCTTTGCACATTCTCTTGTTTGCTCACTAACAAAAGGGAAATCGAAATCCTCCGATTTGAAATACACTTTGATTAAAGTGGAGATCGTTACTCGCTTCTCCAATGTTCAGTTGACCTGTCTTTCTTGTTACGAAATATGTGCTCTTGCCGCACTTGTGGTTACTTACTGATGATTTACTATGATGGTTAGGTAACTACTTCTTATCCTGTAATGTACCTGAAGTATGAACTGTTTGTTCCTTGTTTTTCTGGCCCTAATAGGTTGTTTTTAGGTTATTGTTAACCAAAACTTACTTCCTGCTCTATTGTAAAGTGCCCTAATGCCTTTGGGACAAGGCAGCGTTATATAAATAAAAACTGCAATTAAAAAATAAAAGTAAATAATAATTTGTGAGACTTCCATCTGTGTCAGTGTATTCATGTAAAGTGGTGAACATCCTCAGCTTATATATCCCTGGTTAACGCACTGAAAGAGCAAAACAATCATAAACCAACACTGCCGTGGAGCGACCCCCACCACCAACTTATACTTAGTTTAGGTGTAGAAGTTACAACGCTTGCTCATTCTTAAACAATAGCACATTCACCACCTCAAAAACTCAGCATTAAAATTACAGAAAAACAAATTCAATCAGATTCACACACGTAAGCCTCTTCACTGACAACAAAGCTAGCGGAGAGGAAGGGAAAGGAAGTAAGTGGTAGGTCAGCGTACTCGACCTGCGCTCTGCCTACAAACAAACAGCGTGAGTGTCCAAGAACCCTAGCAACAACAAGTAGTGGGGGAGCTAGCCAGGACCACAGAGACATACAGCTACCTTCTGTGGAGAAACGCAAATGCTTCACTAGTGGTCAGATGTTATGGGTTATTGAGAAGTCAAGATTTGGGATATTAAAAGTAATCTGGAAGTGTCAGGGGTGGTTTAGAAGTGCCATCTGATAGTAGGTGTGATGGCGTAGTCAGGATTTGTAATATTGAAAAGTGTCAGAGGTTTGGAGGTGTCAGCGGGGGTTCAGAGTGTCAGCTGGTGGTAGGTGTTTGGATAGTGGGGGCAGCTCTCAGGCGTCAGCTGTCAGTGGGGGCTCGCTCCCGGCTCACTAAATGCGACGACCTGAGGCTCTGCTGGTCATATTGCCGTGTTTACCCTTGGATGGGTGCCTGTGTTACTGTATTTCCCTGGTTAATGCACTGCTAGAGCAAAACAATCATAAACCAACACTGCCGTGGAGAGACCCCCACCACCAACTAATACTTGTTTAGGGGTAGAAGTAGCAACGCTTGCTCATTCTTAAACAATAGCACATTCACCACCTCAAAAACTCAGCATTACAATTACAGAAAAACAAATTCATTCCGATTCACATACAAAACCCTCTTCACTGACAACAAAGCTAGCCGAGAGGAAGGGAAAGGAAGTAAGTGGTAGGTCAGCGTAGTCGACCTGTGCTGTGCCTACAAACAGCGTGAGTGTCCAAGAACCCTAGAGACAACAAGTAGTGGGTGAGCTAGCCAGGACCACAGAGACATACAGCTACGTCCTGTGGAGAAACGCAAATGCATCACTAGTGGTCAGATGTTATGGGTTATGGAGAAGTCAAGATTTGGGATATTAAAAGGAGTCTGGAAGTGTCGGGGTTGTTTAGTAGTGTCATCTGATAGTAGGTGAGATGGCAAAGTCAGGGTTTGTAATGTTGAAAAGTGTCAGAGGTTTGGAGGTGTCAGCGGGGGTTCAGAGTGTTAGCTGGTGGTAGGTGTTTGGATAGTGGGGGAAGCTCTCAGGCGTCAGCTGTCAGTGGGGGCTCGCTCCAGGCTCACTAAATGCGATGACCTGAGGCTCGGCTGGTCATATTGCGGTGTTTGCCCTTGGATGGGTGCCTCTGTCACTGAGCGCAGAGAGCAAGGCGGACACATGAAGGTTTCGCCACGGGTGAGGAACAAGCAGCAGTTGTAGCTGCTGCTTTGCATTCTGTGTATAAATAGCACCCAGTGCAGAACTGCCCTCTCAGTACTCACCGGTATGTAGCGGTGGGACGTCCAGCACAGGCAGACAGTGAGAGGTGGTGCAGTCCGGGGGCGCTTGGGGGTAAGGACCACCCTCGGACCATCCCCGGGAAGGAGCTCTGAAGAGATCTCCCCCCACCTAACTGGCTTGCAATCATCGGAGGGGCGGGCGGGCGGATGATGTATACAATGGGCTACGCTCTGAATATTGCGTCCCGCGAGTGGTGCGAGTGTGTCCTTGTCTGAATGCGTACGCGTGCACATGTTTTTTCCGTCTCTGAAGACCTAACAAAGCTGAAAGACATGCCGTGCTCGTGCTCATGTGCTGTCCGGGCCCAAGCTGATGCACACAGAACGTACAAGCTGAAAGAGACTCCGCAAGCTGAAAGACACGCCGTGCATGTGCCCATGTGCTGTCCGGGCCCACGCTGATGCACACGCCGTGAGCGTGCACATCGGCTGTCCAGGCGTGCACATGTTTTGCCTTCCTTCTGCACCAAAGAGACAACAATAGAGGCTCGCCAAGGTGAAGCAGCGCATGCCCTGCGTTCGCTAGGCGAGACCTAAAAAAGTAACACCATTTCAGATTATTCACTTAGAAAATCCCCAGATAATATTATGAAAGATTGTACTGACCAATAGGCCAGGCCCTCTCAGGAACAAGTTGAGACATTTGCAGGAGGTATGGAGCTGTTCTGTAAGACAAAGGAATCATGGGCGGGCTCAGGGAAATGCACACAGATAGTTGTTATGTACAAATCCGGTAAGCAGACAACTTGTACGTGGATTGAATGGAAGTGTTTCTAATTCTGGTAGACCTGTTCTCTGTGGTGTGGTGGCACTATGGTAATATGTGGGCCATCAATTGCTCCAACAACATGTGGTAGGTGACCCAAACTGTAAAAGTCCCCCTACACATTGGCTAAATCCTGCTGCAGTGGAAACTGGGTGAAGCTGTTGATGTAGCACACCACTGAAAGTTGATTGTGACATTCCATCAGATACAGCCACAGTGTATTGGAAGGATCCTGTGGCCATAGAATAAAGTACTGCCATTAGTTTGACAAAATTAGTGTAATAGATGTGGGATTTCTTTTGTGAGGCTGAAGATCTGTCTCCAGTATAGTTTACCTGTTCAATCTGAACTTCTTTATTATATCCTTTTCTTTCATGGTGGCAAGGTCTGGAAATGGGCTGTTCACCTGAGGCTGTCATTTCCTCACTCTCCCAGGGATCACATTTCTGCATTGGTAAAACAGTTGAACAATGTTCACATTTTCCACAGCAACATATTTGACATTTACCAGTAAAGCCATGTAGTTGTTTCAAATATATATGGTTTTTACTACATATTTTAATCAAACATTTTTGTTCTTTATTCTTCACAAATTACATTTATAGCCTGACATATATTTAATGCAAAAACAACAATTGATGGACAGAATGCAGATCAATGTCATACATTGACCCCAGCACACCACCCCAGTTCAGACACGGCCATATGCAAATCAGCCTTGACCCTGGAGTCAAGCTATCCTGGCTGAAGACGGCTGATAGCCAGAAACCAGTCCTAGGATGCTTGATTACGGTCCAGGAAAGACATGGCTTGGCAGTTCGGGCTGGACTGTTCCCATGAGGCACAGGGTCAAGGCTGATTTGCATATGGCCATGTCTGAACTGGGGTGGTGTGGAGTGCAAAAAAACGATGGATTAGGCCCAGATCTCTGTACTGGGGTGAATGTATGACATTGTTCTGCATTCTGTCCATCAACTGTTGTTCTGAAATATATTTAAAACAACAAAATATTTGTAAATAATACATATCAAATGTATTATTTACAAAAAAAATCCCTCCAAAAGTAATGTCAACGGAGGTGTAAACAACAACATGCAAATATCGTATTTCAGCACAGTTACGCACTAGATATAAATTTCTTTTTTTTTTAAATGTGTGTTTATCAAAGTTTGACTATGTAAAGAAATATGTCCCCAAATTGTTAGGAGATGCTGACACACTTAACAGTCCCAAACACACTATTTAGTACTTCTAAAAATGGCGGGTGCCTGATCTGGCCGATAGGACATTTGGAATCAGCGTACATTGAAGCAGTGGTTCGAAAAAGAGCTCACTTGCCTTCTAACACTGCTGCCATCAAGACCTCCTCCACTTTTCTGCTGTTACTTACCAATGGGAGCAACCATGGCTGGTCAAAAAAGTGTGAGGGCCCCTGCCTTCTTGCCAGAGGAGCTAGACTTGCTGGCACAGGAGGTACTCTCTCTGTATGGCCAGCTCTATTGCTCATCAGAGGATCAGGTACATGTCTGAAATTTATATGTGAGTGTCTGTGTAACTGGAATTATTCCATTAGCACAGGCTACTGTGTCCCTTTGAGTTCCTGAGTGAATTGTAGTTAGTGATATAAAGTGTCTTATAATTTTGTTCCTTTCCGAGGACAATGGTCTTAGGGATTTCTAAGTACTTTATAATGTGAAAAGACAGCAACATTAGTATTTGTTGTGTGCTTAAAGCCCTAGATTCTAATTGGTGTGAATGTAGGGATATATCTAGGTATATGTTGGAATTACATGTGATACCTAAAAAACACACATATTGGAAATTAGACAACACATTATATACTCTTTACAACAGTACATAAAATGTTTTCTATACAAACCAAATGAAAATGATGTTAGCTATGTGTATGGTCCCAAACTCCACTCAGCCTAGATCAGGGCTCTTCAAACAGTTGTTTGGGAGCGGATGTATGAAGGTTCGACGCGTACCGTCACAACGCATTCCTTTACAACGCGTCCCTTACAACGCAAGTCGTTACCACGACTTGCGTTGGGGGCGCGGATTTAGAATAGTATAATTTACTATTCTAACACCAGTCCGCGTGGACACTAGGGAAGGTGTTGGAATAGTAAATATACTATTTTTAATCCTGTTGCGCCCTCCAGCGCAATTCGTGGTTACGACTTGCGTTGTAACGGACGCGTTCTAAAAGCCACGCGGAGTAAAATCCGCGTGGTAAAAGATGTTTCCCTTTGGGAGCTACCAGTAGCTCACAGATTCCTCAGAGGAGCACACAACATGAGGTTATTTATTAGATGGGTCAAGCTCATTTTTTTCATGTAAAAGTTAAGGGAAGGCTGTGTTTATGTGACATTATGATCATCCAGCTGCTGACAACAAGTCCTGACAATAAGCAGTGCTCAGTCAGAATCATGGGCCAGTCTGGAGCTGAGTCACAAGGACAAACAGCTTAAGCACTGAGGTGTATCTGTCATAAACATATATCCTTGCCAGGAGAAATGTTGAGGTGTGCTTAAAAACAAGCCCCTGAATGCTTTTAAATGGACGACAGTTGAAAGGGAGCGTTAACTAACTTCTTGAGCTAAGACTTCATTGAATTTTACTCCCATTTCGAAGTACCTCCTGCCCAAACTGCAGGCCCAGTACTCCCAGTGGTCAGTATTCACTGTGCCATAAGTATTTATATTTAACCTTCAGTAGTTCACATTGTTTTGCACTGATCTGAATTAGGTCACATCACAGATTATGTAGGGGCCCTCTGGGTTAGTTGATGTCACAAGCTTGGATTAGTGAGTTTAGGCCCATGACATGGTATGAGTGTAGTGGACAGGTCACAACAAAAGTGTGCATTAAGATATTTGTTTTGGTCAGCATGTGAAAATACACATGTTGTATGTAACTTATGAGTCATGTTTGTGATAGATGTAGAAGAATTTTATTACATCAATACAGACGAACAAAAAGTCACAAAACCATTGTTTTTTCTTTCATTTCTTGTATCCATACAGGTCAAAGGCCACCAAAAGTGGTACATTTGGAAGGCCGTAACCAGGAAAGTGCGGACCCTGGGGGTCTACAAGTGGCTCAGTGTCTATTGCCACAGGAGGTGGGAGGACTTACAGCGCTGGACCAGAAAGTCAGCAGAAGTCCCGCTTACGCAGTTGTGAACTGGGCTTGTGGTTCTGGGGTGACTGATGTACCAGGCTGCGGGTCAGGAACGAGAGTAACACCGGGTCGTGTGGGTAAAGACGGTTTTATTGGTATCAAACGTTTCGATGGTAACATCAGAGTTCTTCGGGTTCTAAAGGTATGTCTTTCCTTAGCAAACTGACTGGGATCCGTTGTGACGTTCGGGTATGGGACCTTTCGTCTTTCCGGTTGTTGTTGTCACATCAAGGTCTGGTCCATGTAGCGACTCCCTTGGCTCCGGTTTCCCATGCAAAAGAAGACCAACAGAGAGGGAGCCGTTAGTACCACTGTCTACTGGGGTGAGGGTTTTCCCTAGGGACCGTGTGTTGTGAGATTGGAGGGAATCACCGGTGACCACGTATTTCTATACAAGTCAGTGATGTGGGTCGGGTCTTACAGGCAGTGAGGGTTAAACGCGGGGTAAAGGACACGAGAGGGTGGGGAGACGAGGAGGAACAAACACGGGGCTTTTTACACTATTTACACACGTTTTCCCACCCAAGCCGCCATACGCTCCTGTACCTGGGATAGCCACGCTCCTCTCCCGGGAGAGTGGCACGGCGGATCACGGGGTCGTTGGCCTCCTGGCTCTCCGTGGGACTCTTCTCCGCCTCCCCTGTGTAGTTCTTCGTCTCTTCCTCGTATTTCTTCTTTTCTGCACTCTTCAGTCCTCCGCTCGCCAACAGCTCTCCTCGCCTTCTCCTCCGGGGTGATGTCACACGCCGCGAACATCACTTCCTGGTGTTTATCCAATCCGGCATCGCTGACGTATGCCGAAAGTGTGTCCTCTTCCTCCGTGAACTCCCAATTAAAGGCGCCGTGTTCTTCTTCTTCGAGCCTGTCCTGACCTGAATCCCAGGAGTCCGTCTGTAACGAAGGAGGCAGTACGGGGTCATTTCTGGGAGTCCACCACCCCTCGTTGTCACTCAGCCTCGCCTTGTTACACTCCTCCCCCCTGGATTCTCCCGATTGGGGAGAAAGGGCATGCGAGAGAGAAAATCAGCGTTCCCTTTGTCCCTCCCCTTCCTGTGGACCACCGTAAAGGCAAAGGGTTGGAGAAACAAAAACCACCTCAGTATCCTGGCATTCTGTGTTCTGTTCTTTTGCATCCACTGTAAAGGGGCATGATCGGAGTAGAGTGTGAATGCCCTCCCCTCCAGGTAATATCGCTACTTCTCAACAGCCCACCGTATGGCTAGACACTCCTTTTCCACGGTGGGATATGTCTGCTCCCGTGGATGGAGTTTACGGCTTATGTACAGTATTGGATGTTCAGCATTGTCTTCCCCTATTTGTGACAGAACCGCGCCTACACCTGTCTCTGAAGCGTCTGTCGCTAGCGAAAAGGGTTTTTCGAAGTCAGGTGGCATAAGCACAGGGCTGGTGGTAATGGCTTTCTTCAGTAGGAGGAAGGCCTTCCCGGCTTCATAGGAAGGAGGATGAGGTAGCGTGTTTCTGACGTTCTTCTGCAGTAAATTAGTCAGGGGGGTGGCTATCTCGGCGAAGTTCTTTATAAACCGCTGATAATAGCCCATAAGGCCCAGAAACGCCCTGAGATCCCTTTTTGTAGATGGAAAAGGTGTCTCTGTGATCGCTTTTATTTTCTCCTCTTGGGGTGCAATCACTCCATCTCCTAGCATGAACCCGAGATATTTCACCTTTGAGAATGCTGCTCGAGATTTCTTGGCATTAACATGCAGACGTGCATGTTCCAATGATTCCATTACTTTGGTTAGGTGTTCTAGGTGTTCCTTCCAGGTGTGACTGAAGATGACGATGTCGTCAAGATACACAGAACTATATCTGTGATGGGGAGCCAATACTTTATTCATAAGTCTCTGGAACGTGGCAGGTGCCCCGTGGAGGCCAAAAGGAAGGACATTGAACTCGTATAAGCCGTCCTCGGTGGCAAACGCTGTTTTGTGGCGGTCTTCCTCCCTTAGGGGTACCTGCCAATATCCTTTCGTCAAATCCAGAGTCGTTATGTATTTGGCTTCCCCTATCCGTTCTATCAATTCGTCTACCCTGGGTATGGGGAATGCATCAAACGTGGAAATGGCGTTTAACGCCCTGAAGTCCATGCAAAAACGGGTGGACCCATCAGGTTTGGGGACCATGACTATGGGGGATGACCAGCTGCTCTTTGATGGTCTGATGACACCAAGTTCTAACATGCTAGCGACTTCTTTTCTTACGTCTGCCCTTTTCGCGGCTGGAATGCGATATGCTCTTTGTTTTACCATATTCCCTTTGGCGGTATGAATCTCATGTTCTGCCAAGTGGGTGCATCCAGGTATGTCTGAAAACAAGTGAGAAAATTGGCGGAGTCCTTTAATCAACTCCAGTTTCTCTGAATCGAGGAGCTCAGGATTGATGGGTAGGGAGGCTAGGGTTGACTTGGTGCTATCTTCAGGTAGCGCCAGATGAGAAGATCGTGGGACTGGTCCCAACCACTTCTTCAGAAGATTTATGTGGAAGGTTTGCTTGCGATTGGGCGACATCTGTATTCTATAGGTGGTACTGCCGAACTTCTCTAGTACTTGGTACGGTCCCTTCCATTCGCTCCTAAACTTTTGCGTAGTGGAAGGGAGCAAAACCAGAGCCCAGTCCCCTTTATTCAGTGATCTCCATCGTTTACCCTTATCGTAGTATCGCTTTTGGTGGCTTTGGGCCGCCTTTAGGTTTGAATAGGCTAAATCCCTCAGTTTTCCTATTCGGGACCTCAACTGCTGGGTGTAGTCTAGCAGGGAGCGTTGCTCGTTAGCCTCTTCTCTTTCCCATGTCTCTCGGGTTATCTCGAGTAGGGACCTCGGTTGCCGGCCATACAAGAGTTCAAATGGGGAGTATCCGAGGCTACTCTGGACCTGTGCTCTTACCACATATAGCGCTAACGGGAGCATTTTGTCCCAGTCCTTGTTTTCTGAACTCAACAACTTTTTTAGGGTGTTTTTTTAATGTCCTGTTGTATCGTTCCACTAAACCATCCGTTTGTGGGTGATAAGCAGAAGTGCGGATGTGTTGGAGATCCAGTGTGTTGCATACCTCCCTCATCATACGTGAGACAAAGCGTGTCCCTTGATCAGTTAGGATTTCACGGGGAAACCCAACTCTTGAAAACAGTTCTACTAGCTTCTCAGCTATGTTCTTGGTGGTTGGGGCGCTTAATGGAAACGCCTCGGGGAACCTGGTGGAATAGTCCACCACCACTAGGGCATAGGTGTGTCCCCTTGAGGTGCGAGGTATGGGCCCTATGAGATCCATCCCCACACGTTCCCATGAATTGCCGATAATGGGCAAGGGTTGTAATGGAACTGACGGAGGTTTGGTCAGATTTTTCCTCTGACACACCTCACAGTGCTGGCAATAGGCCTCCGTCTCTTTATAGATACCTGGCCAATAAAACAAACGTAGTATGTTTTGGGTGGTCTTTTCTGCCCCGCTGTGTCCTGCGGTTAAGTGAGTGTGTGCATAGAACAATATCTGTTCTCTGAAGTCTTTTGGCACCACCAGTTGTCTCTGGTCTCCCTCCTTTCCTTCCCGATATAGCATCTCATTATCAATAACAAAACGGGGGTACCTTTGAGAGGGGGCAGTTGTTTGTGCAACGTGGGCGCTCTCCTATGCATTCAAAAGGGTAGGGTCGTTAGCTTGTGCGAACTTGAACCCCTTGTCTATAACCCATGGTTCGGCGGACAAATACGCCTCCGCAGGATGATTGTCTAGCTCTCTTTTAAACAAGGCCAGGAAATGAGGATTGTCTACCCCCAAGATTAGTTCTTCGGGCAGGGACCCCAGCACCCCTACGCTCACTGTGCAAGGTTCCCTCCCTATGGGTTGTAAAGTGATGCGTGCGATGGGATAGGTCTTGACGTCCCCGTGGACACACCGGATGTGTACTTCCCCCTCCTGCCCTATCTGAGAGGGATGCAGTAGTTTTTCCCTTATTACTGATTGTCTGTTCTCTGAAGTCTTTTGGCACCACCAGTTGTCTCTGGTCTCCCTCCTTTCCTTCCCGATATAGCATCTCATTATCAATAACAAAACGGGGGTACCTTTGAGAGGGGGCAGTTGTTTGTGCAACGTGGGCGCTCTCCTATGCATTCAAAAGGGTAGGGTCATTAGCTTTTGCGAACTTGAACCCCTTGTCTATAACCCATGGTTCGGCGGACAAATACGCCTCCGCAGGATGATTGTCTAGCTCTCTTTTAAACAAGGCCAGGAAATGAGGATTGTCTACCCCCAAGATTAGTTCTTCGGGCAGGGACCCCAGCACCCCTACGCTCACTGTGCAAGGTTCCCTCCCTATGGGTTGTAAAGTGATGCGTGCGATGGGATAGGTCTTGACGTCCCCGTGGACACACCGGATGTGTACTTCCCCCTCCTGCCCTATCTGAGAGGGATGCAGTAGTTTTTCCCTTATTACTGATTGTCTGCACCCCGAATCTAGGAGAGCTTTTACCAAGACGTGGTTCACTCGTACCCTTACATAATATGAAGGCCCCATTTCTGCGGTGTACATCACGGCTTTGGGTATATACCCAACTTCCATCGGTTCCTCCATGGTTTTTTTTCGGGGGCACAACCTTGCTATATGGCCCCTCTCCCCGCATTCGAAGCACTGGGGTCCTTTTAAGGGTGTCACATCCGGTCGGAAGGGCCGTATTTTCATGGGTTCATAGACGGCCTTCTTTTTCTCTGTCTTCATGGGAGGGGTTGGTGTCTTTGAGGGTTTTTCGGTCTCCCACGGAAAAGTTCTTGGTGCTGCCCTCGTATAGTTGGCCGCCATCTCAATCGCATGAGCTGCAGTCAGTCCTGGATGTTGTCTCAACCACCGTTGAGTACCATAGGGTAGTGCCTCCATGAACTGCTCAAGGATTATGCTTGTCATTACGTCGTCTTTGCTCCTTAGTTCAGGTCTTAACCACTTTTCTGCTGCCATTTTGAGTCGCAAATACAAAGTTTTCGGGTTTTACCCGGTGACCCCTTTTTCCTTCCGAAACCGGAGTCTGTATGCTTCTGCATCCATACCTAGGTGATCTAGTATCACCCCCTTGATCTTGTTATACGTGGATGTACCCGCATGGTTAGCGACCTGGTACGCTGTCTGTGCTTCACCCGTCAACAAGGGTGCTAGAAAGAAGGGCCATTTCTCCTCCGGCCACCCACAGGCGCGGGCTGCTCTCTCGAAATTGACTAGGAAGGCGTCCGGGTCTTCACCTATGACGTACTTCTGTAAGGCCACTCCGGATGGATGAGGTCCGGTAGGCCTTCTATCTAGTGCAACGGCGGTCCCTGGTGTCTGTACTACTTTTTGAAGATTGTCCATTTGCTGCATCATCGTGCTGCGGAATAACGCTCGGTCTGCGTCTGCGGTGCTGATTTGTTGGTTGACGGCCCATTCCAGTTTCTGTTGCCCTTCAATTAATGTCTGGATGACTTGTTCCATGGTCGAGTCTTGCTCTGAGGGAGTAGATCCCACTTCTGACACCACTGTGAACTGGGCTTGTGGTTCTGGGGTGACTGATGTACCAGGCTGCGGGTCAGGAACGAGAGTAACACCGGGTCGTGTGGGTAAAGACGGTTTTATTGGTATCAAACGTTTCGATGGTAACATCAGAGTTCTTCGGGTTCTAAAGGTAAGTCTTTCCTTAGCAAACTGACTGGGATCCGTTGTGACATTCGGGTATGGGACCTTTCGTCTTTCCGGTTGTTGTTGTCACATCAAGGTCTGGTCCATGTAGCGACTCCCTTGGCTCCGGTTTCCCATGCAAAAGAAGACCAACAGAGAGGGAGCCGTTAGTACCACTGTCTACTGGGGTGAGGGTTTTCCCTAGGGACCGTGTGTTGTGAGATTGGAGGGAATCACCGGTGACCACGTATTTCTATACAAGTCAGTGATGTGGGTCGGGTCTTACAGGCAGTGAGGGTTAAACGCGGGGTAAAGGAAACGAGAGGGTGGGGAGACGAGGAGGAACAAACACGGGGCTTTTTACACTATTTACACACGTTTTCCCACCCAAGCCGCCATACGCTCCCGTACCTGGGATAGCCACGCTCCTCCCCCGGGAGAGTGGCATGGCGGATCACGGGGTCGTTGGCCTCCTGGCTCTCCGTGGGACTCTTCTCCGCCTCCCCTGTGTAGTTCTTCGTCTCTTCCTCGTATTTCTTCTTTTCTGCACTCTTCAGTCCTCCGCTCGCCAACAGCTCTCCTCGCCTTCTCCTCCGGGGTGATGTCACACGCCGCGAACATCACTTCCTGGTGTTTATCCAATCCGGCATCGCTGACGTATGCCGAAGGTGTATCCTCTTCCTCCGTGAACTCCCAATTAAAGGCGCCGTGTTCCTCTTCTTCGAGCCTGTCCTGACCTGAATCCCAGGAGTCCGTCTGTAACGAAGGAGGCAGTACGGGGTCATTTCTGGGAGTCCACCACCCCTCGTTGTCACTCAGCCTCGCCTTGTTACAGCAGTCCTCCAAATCTAGGAAGTGCATGAGCCGCACCCTTCCCCGCCTAATGGCCTGTATTCTTGGATAGGCAGTTGATGGTACAACAGCAGCAACAAGGGCATAAGTTCTTATCAGAGTTACACATGTTGCATGACTGATTATTTCTTACAGCAAGGATTTTTGCCTTCAACATTAAGGGTGACCCATACCCAACGCAGAAGAAGAGTGTCTGAAGATGTCAGTTTTGCTCAACCTGTATGATGATGTGCTTTGTCTATTCATTTTTTAAAAGGATCCCGCCTGATTCCTGTTCAAAACCAAATGACTGTTCTGAGCAGACACATGGCTGCCTAAACTCCACATATACATCAGGTCCTTTGATGTCATGAGGGACAGTTGTACCAAACAGGCCAATAGTCCTTGCTGTGTGGGGTGTTTTGATCCTTCACTATTATGGATGATGTAATAGTAGACCAATTACATGTGACCTTGCATACGATGCAGTTACGATATAGTGAATGTTCCCAACCTCACATTGTAATAATTTGAGATATTTTGGAGTCAAGTGTGAATAAGTAGTTGCTTTGTACTAACGTGGATTAGAAATGTATCAAGCTCCTATGTATTTACTTATGCTATTGGGGTCATTTGTCAATCCACAATGACAATACGTCTACATGTCTTCAACAGTATAGGAAAATACATTTTTTGTGTTACATTGATAAGATACTTCAGTATTGAAAGCATATAATGTGTTGTACATTTGCACAATACTTGAGTTACTTGAGGTAAGTGTTACCATTGTGAAATGACCAAACAAAGGAGACAAGCTTTTAGTTTCTACAAATATTGTTACAACATTGCAGTATTTGTTGACGCACATTAATTCATATTTTACTTATAGTATAAGTCATCAATGCAGCTTTTTGGACCTTGTAAACGCAGTGTCCAAGGGTATATTTGGTGTACGCCCTAACTGGTGAAATAAGTTCATTAATCTGGAGAACAAAGGCCAACCATTCAGAGGTGTTCAACAGTTCCTTTAGAGAAATGATTATGGTTAAAAGACAAGATCATATTTGATGTAGGACCTTTTTTGGGGAAGTACATAACTGTGAGAAAATAGTGTCTGAAGATGTTCCCTTCATGCATGAAATGATGATGTAAAGAAGCAAAGTTTGTGAGCCTTGTAGCACGTGCAATATGGAAACTAGGAAAATATTTTTGCTCAAAGTTAGTAATCAGTTCTTTTCACACAGCTACAATAAAACAATTGTATATGTCTTTTCAGCATCATCTGGAGCAGGCAAAGGAGACGTTGGCCCAGAAGGCAAGATAGCATGTTGAAAATGTGTCTCACCTGGTGAGGCCAGCAACACCGAAAAACACAATGCCATGGAGGGTGAGAGGATTGGCATGGAGGGCTCAAGCTCAACATCTTCTTCAGAGGCCTCCACTAGTGTCTAGTCCCTAGTGGTGGCGGATCCTACTGTTTCTCTTACACCTGCATCCTTTTCCACCCCCCAGAATACCATCTCCACCCTCGCTCTTGCTCCCCCCCCAGTTGGCCAAACCTGCCCCCCTAAAAGCAATGGCATTGCCTACGCTCAAGGCACCTCACCCCCTGTCACTATCCTCCCGGCTGCACTGAGTGAGGAGGCTATTGACCTCCTCCGGAACATCTCTGTAGGCCAGACTGCACTACTGAATGCCATCCAGGGGCTTGGCTGACAATTGCAACAAATGGTAGCCTTCCTGGAAGGCATTCACAGTGCTATGTCTGGCCTACAGAGGTCTTTTCAAGGTCCACCCTCCTCACTGACTGCAGCCTCCTAACCATCCCAACCTTGTGCCCCACCTCCAAACCTGTCCCAAGCACACTCACACATTTTCATGCACCCACTCACACAGACACAAGCAGCACACCCACACAGAAACACAAAACACAGGCACACGTCCAAACATACGGACACCACACCCACATGCACAACCCCCTGTTCCCATCATGCACTGGGACAGTAACAGACTAATTTGCATATAGCCAAGTTCTGAGCTGGGATGGTGCAGTGAGCTAAAAAACGGTGATGGATCAAGCCCTGATCTTTGGACTGGGTAAGAGTGGTCTGCTTAATTCAGGCACTCTGTTCATCACCACCCCCTTTTCTGAATCATTTTGTCCACCATAAGCGTGGAAGGGTATACTCAGATGTGAGTCCCTTGCTCATTGCACCATCAGGATTCAAGCAAGCCGGGCCGACGACGCCTGAAATGGCAGAAACCGGTCCCCGGAAGCTTGTTTCCTTCCCAGTATAAGAATTGGCTTGGTAGTTTGGTTTGCCCTGTTCCCATCATGCACTGGGACAGGAACAGACTAATTTGCATATAGCCAAGTTCTGAGCTGGGATGGTGCAGTGAGCTAAAAAACGGTGATGGATCAAGCCCTGATCTTTGGACTGGGTAAGAGTGGTCTGCTTAATTCAGGCACTCTGTTCATCACCACCCCCTTTTCTGAATCATTTTGTCCACCATAAGCGTGGAAGGGTATACTCAGATGTGAGTCCCTTGCTCATTGCACCATCAGGATTCAAGCAAGCCGGGCCGACGACGCCTGAAATGGCAGAAACCGGTCCCCGGAAGCTTGTTTCCTTCCCAGTATAAGAATTGGCTTGGTAGTTTGGTTTGCCCTGTTCCCATCATGCACTGGGGCAGGAACAGACTAATTTGCATATAGCCAAGTTATGAGCTGGGATGGTGCAGTGAGCTAAAAAACGGTGATGGATCAAGCCCTGATCTTTGGACTGGGTAAGAGTGGTCTGCTTAATTCAGGCACTCTGTTCATCACCACCCCCTTTTCTGAATCATTTTGTCCACCATAAGCGTGGAAGGGTATACTCAGATGTGAGTCCCTTGCTCATTGCACCATCAGGATTCAAGCAAGCCGGGCCGACGACGCCTGAAATGGCAGAAACCGGTCCCCGGAAGCTTGTTTCCTTCCCAGTATAAGAATTGGCTTGGTAGTTTGGTTTGCCCTGTTCCCATCATGCACTGGGACAGGAACAGACTAATTTGCATATAGCCAAGTTCTGAGCTGGGATGGTGCAGTGAGCTAAAAAACGGTGATGGATCAAGCCCTGATCTTTGGACTGGGTAAGAGTGGTCTGCTTAATTCAGGCACTCTGTTCATCACCACCCCCTTTTCTGAATCAACCCCCACCACCAGCACATCCACATACACCGCACCCACTACCATACCCACATGCACCACCCCCACGTCAGCCCAACCACAGACACCGTATCCACCACCACACCCACATGCACCCCCACCAGCACAACCACAACCACTACCACACCCACATGCACCACCCCCACCACCAGCACAACCACAAACACTGCAGCCACCATCACATCCGCATGGACTACAACCATACCCAGCTCCTCCACAGCACTCCCAACCACCCACAAACACATTCTAATTCACACCTATAAAACTCAAATGCCCACTCTCATCCACACAACAGACACCTATGACACAAGACACACCCAAATGTGCAAAACATACACCAGACCCACAGGCACCTGCACCCTCAACCGGCACATGCACATCAGACACTGCCACTCCCTCTACCTCCTAAACCCAACTCCCTCCCGAACACCCTACCCAATTTCCCATTGAAGATGTCCTTTTTACACTTGCCCTAACACTTTCCTAATCCCGTCCCACCCCTAGCAAACACCAATCTACCCCTTTCACACCTCAACCCACCCCTTTCACATCCAAAACAACCCATTCCAAATGCAAGAACACCCCTCCCAAAACCACCCGCCCAGAAACGCAAGGGCACCCCTCTCAAAACCAAGGGCACCCCTCCCAAAACCCACCCTCTCATGTGAGGTCTGTGAGGGACCTGCTCTGCCCACTAGATGCCCCTTCCTGAGGAGGTTCAGCTGTGCACATGACTTTGGCACTTTATGGACTGCCATATGGCTTTGTGAGATATTTAGAGAGATTTATCTCATCGTTGTAATAAACACATAATTTTGAGTTCACCAAATTAGTCATGGCATTCATTTTCCTAAGCAATTGCTTGATTCCTAGAAATGTTTCTGAGTAAAATGTGAAGGACTTATTTTTCTTTACCATGTTGGCAGGTAATACAATAGATTTTTTAATGTCTACTTTGTTAAGTGCATACACTGGTTAATATAGTATGTGTTGGTCATTTGAATGTAGGTGCAGGCCTTCATCATAGTAATGGCCACTTGCACCAACTGATTGATGTTAAAAAAAATATTTGTGTTACTACTGGTGGGTTTGTTTCACCTTGATTAATGATCAGTATGAAAACATGTGTGACTATTGAAGTTGGATACAGTACAGGACATGCACTAGACAAGGGGAAATGTTACATGAATGTATATGATTAACACTTATAATTTGTGACTGACATTGATTTAACTGTTAATTTCTAAGGTATAGGTTGCCCCTTGTCTAGTAGTGCAATTTCTACATCATGTCACATTGCACTTATGCCTATGATGTGTCTTGCGTATATTTTAATGTGGGAATTTTATGTGCAAGTGTCCATTTTCTTTAAGGCAGCTTGCACCAAATGTATATATACAATGGGATCATACAGGTGTGTTTCTTTAAATTACTTTAACGTCATCATTACAGACATACGCATTGCGCATTGATATGCTATTGCTTGTAAAAGAGATTTATAAATGCACAACTCCTCTGCATATGTCAACAGACAAGTCAATAAGTGACAGGTAAAAGTGGAGCTTACTGTCAGATGCGTCCATGAAGGTGTTAGTTTTGTGTGTGGTCAAGCAGCAGCAGCAGCAGGATTTGGAAGAGCGATCCATGGCGGAACAGGAAATGTGTAAGTGAGAAAAGGTCGGTGTCTGTCTCATATCCCTACCATTCCGTCAACTCAGGTGTGAGGTTTCACCACCACAGTCACTTCGGCGGGAAGGAACATCTTCAATCAATCAATCAGGGGCTTATAAAGCGCACTACTCACCCGTGAGGGCCCAAGGTGCTGGGGGGGCGGGGGGGGCAGCTCTGGTTCAGTTGAAGAGCGAGCTCTTGAGGTTCTTCCTGAAGGTGTGCAGGTTCGGGGAGCATCTGATGTTCGCTCGGAGACTGTTCCAGGTCTTGGCTGCAATGTAGGAGAAGGCTTGTCTGCCTGTTCTGTTTCTGTGGATGCGGGGGGTCTCTGCCAGGGCGAGGTCGGCGGAGCGGAGGTTCCTCTGGGGTTGGTGGAAGGAGACTCTCTCATTGAGGTATTTGGGTCCGATGTTGTGGAGGGCTTTGTAGGCATGGGTGAGAAGTTTGAAGGTCACTCTACTCGATGGGGAGCCAGTGGAGGTCTTCAAGGTGCTGGGTCATGTGTTTGTATCATGGTGTCCCTAGGACGAGTCTTGCTGCGGCATTCTGGATGGTTTGGAGCTTGTGCAACAGGGTTCTGTTGATTTCAGCATAGAGGGCGTTGCCATAGTCTAGTCTGCTGGTTATGAGTTTGTGGGTGACAGTCTTTCTGCATTCGGGGGTATCCATTTGAAGGTCTTTCGGAGGATGCGGAGGCAGTCGAAGCTGTTGGAGGCGACGGAGGCGATCTGGCGGGTCATGGTGAGGGAGGAGTCCAGGATGATGCCAAGGTTCTTTCGTGGTCTGTAGGGGTGGGTGGACTCCAGAGGGGAGGGGGCCACCAGGTGTTGTCCCAGGGCAAGTTGAATGGTCCTAGGATGAGGACCTCGGTCTTCTCTGCGTTGAGCTTCAGGCAGCTGTCTTTTCGATCCAGCACACAACGTTCTTCATTCCTTCCTGGAAGCCGAGTCTGGTGTCTTCCAGGTTCTTCGTGAGGGAGAGGATGAGTTGGGTGTCGCAGCGTATGAGACTATGCTGAGCCTGTGCTGTCTGACAATGGCAGCGAGGGGGGCCATGTAGATGTTGAAGAGCCTCGGGCTGAGCGACGATTCTTGGGGTACTCTGTAGTTAATCTCTGTTGGTTCGGAGAGGAAGGGAGGGAGTCTGATCCTCTGGGTTCTGCCAGAGAGGAAAGATCGTATCCAGTTGAGGGTGGTTCCTCGTATCCCCGCGTCGTGAAGTCTGTCTGTTAGCGTGTGGTGTGAGACGTGTCGAAGGCTGCTGAGAGGTCTAGTAGGATGAGGGCCGCCGTGTGTCCCTGGTCGAGTAGCATGCGGATGTCATCCGTGGCGGCGAGGAGGGGGAACTTGGTGCTGTGGTTGCTGCGGAATCTGGACTGGGAGGAGTCTAGGATGGAGTTTTCTTCGATGAAGGTGGTCAGCTGGCCGTTTACGAGTCTCTCTGTGGCTTTGGCAGTGAAGGGGAGCAGGGAGATGGGCCAGTAGTTTTCAGGTCCGTCGGGTCGGCCGTGGGCTTCTTGAGGAGGGGCTTGACTTCCACCCGTTTCCAGTTGTCTGGGAAGATGCCGGACTTGAAATAGGCGTCAATGGTCCAACCTAGTTCGGGTGCGATGGCGGCCCTGTAGTAGATGTGAGGCGGGCAGGGGTCCGTGGGGGCTCCAGAGTGGGTGTTGCTCATAGTCGCGGTGATGTGTTCCACTGCGGCGGGATTCCAGGTCATGATGGTCGGCCGGTTGTCGGTGGTGGGGAGGCGGGTCGTGTCCGGTGTTTGTTCGCTGAAGTTGTCATAGAGGGCCTTGATTTTAAGATGGAAGTAGGAGCTGAGCTTGTTGCAGAGTTCCTGGGATGGTGACTTCCCTGGCTTCGCTGGGGGGTTTGGTGAATTGCTGGATGACGTTGAAAAGTTCTTTGGCGTTGGTGAGGATCTTGTTTTTGATGAAGGACCGCTTGGTGTCCCTTATTTGCTGGTGGTATTCCTTCTGGGCGTTCTTGTGGTTGTTCAGATCTTCCGTGGTTTTATGGTTATGCCAGGATTTCTTGAGGCATCTGCAGGCGCGTCTGGCTTCTTGGAGTTCGGTGGTGAACCAGGCGGCCTTTGGAGGTAGTTGTTTAGTGGGGTGGCGAAGGGGTGCAAGCTTGTCGGCACAGCTGGAGATCCAGCGATGGAGTTCTTTGGCTGTGGAGTTGGCATCGGTTGTGGTGCTGGGGGGGTCTAGGCGCAGGGTGGTGTTGATGTGTTCCTCTGTGATCATGCTCCAGTTTTCTCGTGGTGTGCACGGGGTGGGGTTTTGGTGCGGTGGTGGTATTGAAGGTGAATTGTACCCAATGGTGGTCCGTCCAGAGGGGCTGCGTGGTGTGGCTGAAGCGGATGTTTGTTCCTCCTGCGAAGATGGGGTCGAGGGTGTGTCCTGCTCTGTGCGTGGGGGTGGTGACGAGCTGCTTCAGTCCGCGGTTGGAGAGGTTGGAGAGGAGGGTGGTGGAGTCTGGTTCGTTGCGATTGTCGAGGTGAAGTTGAGAACTCCGAGTAGAATGTAGTCCATGGAGGTGATGGTGTGGGGTGCAACGAGGTCGGCAATGGCTGTGGCGCCGTGGGTGTGAGGTCCCGGGGGTCTGTAGGCAAGGGTACCCCGCAGCATTGTCCTGGGGCTGGTCTGAATCTGAAAGTGGAGGTGTTCTGTGTTGGCGTGGGGGTCGCTTGGGCTAGAGGTGGAGAGTCGGAGGGAGGTCTTGTGCGCGATGGCGAGGCCTCCTCCTGCGCGGGGGCGGTCCTTTCTCTGGATCTTGTATCCGTCAGGGATGGCGGTGGCAATGTCGGGGCCAGAGTTGGATTTGGTCCATGTTTCTGTGAAGAAAGCGACATCGGGCGATAGAGTGTCAATCAGGTCCCAGATCTCTGGGGCGATGTCGGCGTATGGAGAACAATTTGAGGAGGATGCAGGTCTGGGCTTCGGTGGATCGGCCTTCTGCCATGGTGGGTGCATTGTTGATGGTGATGGATCGTTGACAGTGTCTGCAAGAGAACTGTCCGTGGGTGGAGTTGGGTTCAACTCTTTGGCAGTGGGCGAGTCTTCCGGGGTTGAGTGCATGGAGGGCAGCAGAATCGTATCGGTGGGACCTCGGGGAACCAGGGTTCCTGGCATTGGTCGCGGACAGGTTCGCGGATGGGCGCAGACGGGCTTACCTTAGGCACGTGCAGCTGGGAGGCAGGTGCAGGGTGGGTTATGGCGGGTAACAGAGCAACACTTACACAGCGAGTGGGGCAGACAGCGATGTCACACACAATAGGGTACAGCAAGAGACAAAAGGCAAAATAACCACTACAGATGAAACAAGCATTTGCAATGCAATCGGTCTCGCAGCATTAAAGTTTGAGCTATTGGCATTGTATATAACAATGTGTTTCATAAATTTGTTATGAAAGTCTGTATTGCTTTAGGTAGATTTTTTGGTAGCTGTTAGTTGTTGCTGAAGGTGGTGGAAGAAAGAGGCATGCGGTAGAATCAATACCAACCTATTTTGGCAGAACCAGAGAAAACTGTCACTTTCTATCCTACACCTTCCCTGGACCTCCCCTTGCAATTCAGTAGCCCCAGCAAGGCACATACATTTTCTATTAACACATGCCCAGGGCTAACCCCGCTGCTCTCCAGCAACCTTTGAAAAGAAAGAGCAGATGGGCCCATACAATCTCACTCTTTCCCAACATACACCATATTGGCATGTAATACGGCTCCTCCTTTCCTGACTGCTCCACTTCATGATTCACAGGCATGACTTCAACACTCCATTTGTGAGCAACATGGAGGTGCTGCCTTCTCCGAATACCCCAGTCTCTGAGAAGAAAAAGGACCATAGAAAAGACTATATCTGTTTCAAGGCACCCAGCTGCAGGTAAAGCTCAGACACATTTTATGAAGGATCTCTATCTACCTCTGTTGCCTCTCTGATTTGAGCCATATTTAGTACATGTTTTGTTTAGTATCCAACAAGTATTTTCATCCACTTCAGAGGACTTTGACACAAGAAGTTTGTATTATCAGCACCATAAATCCAGTTAGGAGAGCTACCTGATTCTCAAAATACATTATGCTGTATTTTAGCTAATGGAGAGTATGTGGCATTATGCCCAGAAATATTGACTTTGGAACTGGGGAACTAGGTTCAAGTCTTGGTGTCAGCTCAACATCCTGTGATTCTGGGCAAAAACAGCTTAATCTTCTTGTGCCAAAATAAATAAAAATGAATGTGATTTTGTGTAATGCAACTGGTGCTGATGCAAGTTCCTGCTATATGAATCTACAAAACAACAACTCCCTCCCAAAAAAATAAAAGAGTCCTGTTTCTGCTTATGAATCACTTCAAGCAATGTTCTCACATCCTAATAGAACATAAAATTATGGGGATTCATATTGTCCAAAAGCCTTCTCCGGTATCCCGGCCGATCCCTTCTCAGTTCTTACTCTTCTGCAGCGCACACACTAAGGCCCGATACACCCCCCCCCCCTTTCATGCCCCTGAAAATTCCCACCAGAGCAGTCGTATATCACTGGTTTCACATTCATCCTAGATGACGTTCCATTTTGAATTCTCCTAACTCCGAAATAATCCGACGAACAAAGTGCACAGTGCACTTATATGCCTGGTGCTTTTGCAACAGCTCGAACGTTCAAATGGCATGACTCGTGCACCCAAGGTGTCATCGCGCAATGTGCCCTCGAGTGCAGTTGGCATGTCCTGCTAATCAACACCGCCACCCTTCCATTGTCACCTCCAATGTCCCTGAAAGGATGCTCTCTTACTACACAAGCAGCTTCCCCCAGTGAGCTAGGGTCCCGGCACAGTACCTGTACGCTGGTTCCCTCTGTTCAAGCACTCCGTGCCCGCTTTTTCGCCGGCTAGGCTTTTGTTAGCTCCTCCTGCCCAGTGAGAACACTCCCGGCTCATGCACCGCACACCCTCCACACGCACAAGCAGCAAGTCGCTCACCATTCTGCCGCAGCCCCCAGCAGCTGCTCCAGCTCGGAGAAGCGCCCACAAGGGGCGTCACTCCTGCGTGGCTCTGTCTCGCTGTACAGCCTTGCCAATTAGTATGGAAAACCACTAGAGTGCAGGCTGGTGGCCATCTTTAAATTGTATTTATTTGTATTCAGTAAACGGAGAGTAGGTACACTGCAATGAAGGTATACGAATCTAATACTGAATAACGCAGTCTCAGCCTTAAAGATAATATTGCGAATTACCTTCTTGTTAAAACAGTTATACTGCTAGTTATAATGGTGGAATGATTACTCCAATTTAATTCGCTACAACAATACATTATTAAACTGTTTTTAGAATGGAAATTCACCTTTAGTTTAATTTTAATAGAGTAGACGCCAAAAACAGATAATAATGATGCTTTTAGCATTTCGAAGACAGATTTTATTATAGGTGTACGTTCCACTAAAGATAGGAAGCGGTCTTTGTGTGCCGCCCAAAACGAAAGCTGTCGTGGGGCGGGACTTCCGTCTTGGGAAGCCCGCGCCCACGGAGAGAAGCCGCGCCTACGGAGAGAAGCAGTGCTGGTGACGCGGGGCTCCCATGCCCTAGAGAGAGCCCCGCGGTGGCGGCTGAAGACCGGAGTGGCGGTAAGTGGGCGGGCGCTTGGTGCACGTGTGTGTGCGCGCGTGTGGCGTGTGTGTATGCGACAGCGGGGGTGGGTTCTCTGTATGTGTGGGTGCGTGCGTGCGTGGGCGCTCGTGTGTGTGTGTGTCTCTGTGTGTGCGCATGCGTGTGGGGTGTTGGAGCTTCCCAGGAGACAGCAGCTGAGCGCGTTCGCGCGCGCGTGGCCTGCGCCGAACGCCTTTTGTGAGATGCGCGCGGCCAGGTAAATGTAAATGTAAATGTAAATGTATTTCGATTTATATAGCGCACGATTCACCCAGGGGTCTCAAGGCGCTTGCTTAGGGAACCCGTCCTGGTATTCCCCTGTGAGAGATACCCCGGCAGGGTATTCACAAGGTGAAAGCCAGGCATCCCGCCGCGAGGGGCCGTAGTGGAGATTAAGCAAGCTATTGCCCAGAGTCGCAGAGTGTGACCCCGTGAGTCGAGTAGGCACCAGAGCGAGAATTGTCGAGTCCGTGGAATTTTTTGAGCCTGAGACCCGCCGAGGCGGGGAATCGAACCCTGATCCACAGCTGATCTCAGCTTCCGGGTCTGCCGCCTCTAACCACTGAGCCACACTTCTCCACCGTCAGGTACTGTCTCCTGGGAAGCAGACCCAGTGACAAAAGATCTCTGGCGAGACAGCGCTTACGCGCTGTTAGGCCACGAGACCTAAAAAAGGAAAGAATTACAGTAATGAGGATTACAGACTACAATGCAGGGGAGAGTGAAAATTATACCAGCAATAGGTCTCGAACCCTGCCTGGGTGGGACTGCAGGCAGAGGACAGCATGGCGGAGCTGCAGGGGAAGAGCAGAGCTCTGGCCAAAGGTCAGGGGTCTTGCTCACGCTCTCCGCGGCGGTCGCTCTTAAGTAGGGGAAGGGGAGGGACGTGCAGCTGGGATGCGGGGGAGGGTTACAGCGGGAAAGGGAGCAACAATTACACAGCAAGTGAGTGGGGCAGACAGCGATGTCACACGCAATAGGGCACAGCAACAGAGACAAAAGGCAAAATAACCACTACAAATGGAAACAAGCATTTGCAATGCAATAGGTCTCGTATTTGCGAGAGTTTGAGCTATTGGTTTTGCAAATAACAATGCATTTTGTATGTGCGTTTTGAAAACCTGCGAAGCACACTTTGTACATTAGGGGCCAGATGTAGGTAATTCTATTTTACTGACTCATAAATACCGAATTTTACCGATTCGGTATTTATGAATCGGTAAAATAGAAGGAGGGAGATTTAGGTAAATTCGGTAATTGAATTACCGAATCTGTAAAAATCGGTATTTACCGAATCGGTAAATACCGATTCGGTATTGCCCATTGATTCCTATGGGCCTTTGAAGCCCATAGGAATCAATGGGCAATACCGAATCGGTATTTACCGATTCGGTAAATACCGATTCCAGCAAGGGTGCAGGGGGTGTCACTTTGACACCCTCTAGCACCCCAAATACAGGCATGTGTGCCAAGTGGCACACAGACATGCCCTAAGGGCAGGTCTGTCTGTCACATGGCATAGGTGTGCATGCACACATGTGCATGCACACCTGGGTTCGGTATTTTACCACCCTATTGGATTGGGTGGTAAAATACCGAATCTGAAAGGCCTTTGGGACTCAGAAGAGTCCCACCTACATCTAGAAGTTACCGAATCGGTAAAAATACTGATTCAGTATTTTACCGATTCGGTAAATTTACCGATTCGGTAAAGTTACCGAATCTGTAAAATCAGGCCCCTACATGCCAATTCCTAAATACCGGTCGGTAACGGCCGAAATCGGCCGTTACCGACTGGTATTTTGTCTCCTACATCTGGCCCTTAGTCCTTGCTTATGAGATGCAAAGCTGGCAATAACTGCACCTCTTTTACTGCCAGCCTTGCGTCTCGTAAGCAAGGACTAGAAGTACAAAGTGAGTATTTACGCACTGCTTCCAGCTTTTCAAACTGCATAAATAAAAGGCAGTCATTTACAATGCCAATAGCTCAAACTCTCGCAAATGCGAGATCTATTGCATTGCAAATGCTTGTTTTTTGTAGGCATAGGGAGATTAAGTGATTTGTCCAGAACCACAGTATGTTGAGGGGACGCTGGGATTCAAACCCAGTTTTCTAGTTCTAAAGTTGGCAGCTCTGGTTACACCACGTACTCGCCACATAGATTAAGTATTTCTTATACAACTGGTAAGTATTTTGAATTTGAAACAGTCAATGCAATTCCCAACTCAGGTGCATTGGAAACATACCATTCTTTAGCTCATGGCCATTACTACTCAGGGTACATAATAGATAGTCATTTCTGGCTTTGCATCTAACAAATAATAACTGCAGTTATGAGCAAATATTTAAAATAGGGTCAGCCCCAACTGCATATTTTCCCGATGACGGAATGTAAAAGAGCTAGATTCGATATGCAGATATCTGTCCCAAAGAGATGTTTGGAATCAGCCTTTGCCTCACAGCATTGAGTAATAGGAAGGGGTAGTGGCATCATTCAATATGTTGTACCGCACGAGACCCATAAAAGCATTCACTGCCTTCTGCCCTTGCCTGTTAGTTATGCTTCTCCCAGGAGCATATATTATTAACATACATACTCATCAACACAAAAACTGTGTACCTTCTCGCGCGGTTCTTGACCTTTGATCAAAACCCACATACAAACGTATTTTCCCCCCAAATGACATGGCCTGTTTTTTGCATTTATATTTATTTCATTTTGCAAAAGCATTTCTTTATATACAGCCATCCAATGTGTTCAGTTGCTCTTGGAGGCCCGATTGAGGCTGTATTCTGAAGGATACATTGGGGAGTCAGTGCCTCACACAAGCAGTGACACGCTGGACCCTGTCTTCTCCACAAGCACCCACATCGCCTTCGACCACACCACCGAACTCCACTGGACCGACCACCACTGCATCCATTTTACCTTCAAGAAACCAACCATGCACCACGCACCCAACAGCTGCCTCGCCGCTGCTGGGGCAAAGTCACCGAAGACCAGCTGATCACCACCCTCGCAGATTAGCGAAGAGATCCTCCTTCAAAGACCACTTGGATAACAACGCACACAACAGCAAAGAGCTCTTCAGCATCGTAAAGGAACTCTCCAACCCCACCGCCATCCCACCCTCACACGAACTGTGCAACTCACTAGCCATCTTCTTCCATCGCAAGATCGCTGACATCCACAACAGCTTCAACACCACGACCACCCAGACTACGCCAGACTCCACCTCCCCTGTGAACACCGCCAGCGCCATCCGCCTGACCTCCTGGTCCAACGTCAACGAGGACGAGACAAGCAAGGTCATGAACTCCATCCACTCAGGGTCTCCGTCAGACCCATTCCCACACCACGTATTCAACAAAGCAGACGCAGCCATCGCACCCCAACTACAGAAAGTCATCAACATCTCCTTCGAAACAGCGACTTTCCCGGAAAGCTGGAAGCATGCCGAAATCAACGCCCTCCTCAAGAAGCCTGTTAGGACACAAACCGGATCGTCCACACTACGCTTTCAGGATCCTGTGCGAGCGTTCCGTTCTTCGAACTACAGCCCCGTCTCGCCAGGAACTACGCTACCCAGAGGGCAACGCACGGAGCATGCACAGTTCGCGCCAACATAAAACGGACCAGGGACGCTAAGGACGACGTCGGATATTCCGTGTTCGTGGTTTTGGATTACAGCGCCTGAGCCCTCTGACAAGGTGAGACCTTGATTCCTCGACTTTCTTCTTTGTTACCCGGAGTTAGCTGAGTAGGAGAAGCGGCCGCTACCTACCAGCTACGGGTCCCGCTATTCGTTGTTTGATCCCAGCGCTTCGGAGCACAGTCCCCGCTCGAGGGTGATCGAGCGAGCAACACGCTCCTTGCCTCCAGGCCGGCTCAATCCCAGCTCGAGGGTTATTCAGGCGAGTTAAAGCCCCCCTACAGGAGTTATTGCACCAGTCCCCGCTCGAGGGTTATCGAGCGTGCAGGACACCAGAACAGTACTGCATAGTTTGCACCAGTCCCCGCTCGAGGGTTATCGAGCGTGTAGGACACCAGAACAGTACTGCATTTGTTACACAGTCCCCGCTCGAGGGTAATCGTGCAGGACCAGAGCACGCCCTTTGTTTATGCATTTTCCCCTCCGTTGGAGAGTGTCGGGACCGACACTAATGCGGAGGAAGATATAAGGCGTAGAGACCTAATATTTCATAGACGCCCTACACGAGTACTCGAGTGGCATTGTCGGCCACTGCTTAGCACGGTGCCCTCTGTTGGTGAATGCCGGGACCGGCATTCGTGCGGAGGACGGTTTGACGGATAGGTCTCGGAGCTACACGGGGTGTATTCAACCCTGTAACGGACCATTGCTGTTCTGTCCCCCTCTGGCAGTGCTTTGATTTATTAAATCTGGTTTACGCAACCCAACAAGTCTGTACTGTTTCATTGTGCTGACAAGGTTGTCAGGGTGGTGTTCTTTAGTTACCCGATCCTGAGGAACCAGGAGATTACATAATATCCGACCTCAAAGAACTTTAATCATCCTCCCGGTTGGGTACAGAACCATGGGCGCAATGGACGACGTGTTGGCAGCATTACTTGATGTCCAGAACGATCTAGCTGCATCCCGTCAAGAGACAGCGGACTTGCGGGCTAGGATGGACAACCTACAGAGGAATCCCTTTAATGCTGGGACTCCTACTACAGGACAGCCTGCAGCAGTAGTGGTAGAAATGCCAGTCGCAATACCGCTTGCCACCCCGGAAAGATACAGCGGGGACTCCGCCACGGTCCAGGTATTCATAACACAGGTGGCCCTCCATTTCTCCTGCAAACCGAAATCCTTTCCTACAAACCAGGCGAGAGTCGCCTTTATGACTTCTTATTTGGCAGGGAACGCAGCCCTTTGGGCTGTACCATTGGTAAGCAGGGACGACCCGCTTCTGTATGATTGGGAGGCCTTTCAAGAGGAATTCGTAAAGGTGTTTGACCGGAGAGCGGACTCCTATACCGCAGACAGAGAATTACTCGAGTTGAAACAGGGCACCACAGGTCTTGTCCAGTATCTGAACGCATTCAGGTGTCTCATCACGGAACCCAAATGGCCACCGGCCAAACAAACAGCGCTCTTCCACCAGGGATTGAGTGAAGAGCTGAAGGACGTGATAGCACAGATCGACCCACAACCAGTGCATTGTGAGGCCTTGATCAGCCTGGCCCTTCGCTTGGAACATAGATTGAGCGAGCGTCGAGGTGGTGGCCCAAGGAAGGACAAAGCACCGCCCGCTTCTGGCCAGCCAGTGACCACAGAATCGCAGGTAGTGCATCGGAGTGAACCCATGGACATAGGGGCAGTCAGAGCCAGCCTTACGGCTACAGAGAAGGAGTCCCGCCGGAAACAAGGCCTATGTTTGTACTGCGGAAAGAAGGGGCATTACGTTCACGAGTGTCCGGCGAAACCAAGAACAGGTCGTTCCCGCCCCAGCCGCATGTCAACAGCGACTGTGGAAAAGGGGGCGGAAAACTAACAGACTCCCGGAACAAAGAAGGGTGTTCCTGGAGTCATGGCTATATCCCTTCAGTACAGCGGCATGCATCGACTGGTCCCAGACATATGTTTATTCCTCTCCAGTTAAAGGTGCGGAACGAGTGGGTTTCGGTCTCAGCAATGATTGACTCAGGAGCCACTGGGCTGTTTATGGATGAGAAGGAGGCACACCGCATAGGGATTGCGCTCCTGCCTTGTGCAGTCCCGGAGGAAGTATATGCGGTGGATGGACGCAGGTTGGTTTCAGGGCCCATAAGCCATCACACTGGTGATATCGAGGTGGGTTATGGAAAGCAACACAAGGAAGTCTTGGACTTCAACATCATCTGTGCTCCTCAATACGGAGTCATACTGGGGTTAACGTGGCTGAAAAAACACAACCCTTCTATCAACTGGGAATCCCAGGATATACGAATGGACTCCCCGTATTGTTCCCAATTCTGCGGGCGGTCATCGGGGTGTCCTGCAGTGAAGGTGAGCACGGGGTATGAGGTAGCCACAGCAGCGGAGAAGGAGGTGATCCTTCCCAGGGAATACCAAGAATATGAGGACGTGTTTGACGACAAACAAGCAGAGGCCCTTCCTCCCCACAGGATCTATGACTGTCAGATCGACCTGGTCCCTGGAGCTAACATACCTGGCGGGAGGCTGTACGCCTTGTCAGAGCCAGAGAACACCCACCTCCGTTCCTATTTGGACAAGATGCTGAGTCTGGGCTTTATAAGGCCATCAAGATCACCGGCGGCCTCGCCTCTGTTTTTTATCCCAAAAGCCAACGGAGAACTTCGCGCTTGCGTGGATTTTAGGGCGCTTAACGCCATCACTGTCAAAAATCGGTACCCCTTACCACTCATCAACGTGCTCCTGGAACAAGTCAAGAGGGCCCGGGTGTACACCAAGCTGGATTTGAAAGGGGCATACCACCTTGTCCACATGCGATGCGGGGACGAGTGGAAAACGGCCTTTAAGACACGGTTCGGGTTGTTTGAATACAGAGTGATGCAGTTCGGGCTTTGAAACGCCCCTGCGTCGTTTCAGTTCTTCCTGAACGACGTGCTACGTAACATCCTGGATGTGTTCGTCGTCGTCTATATCGACGATATTCTGGTGTACTCGGATAGCTTGGTGGAATATGTGCGGCATGTGTCTTCGGTCCTACAGATCCTAAGGGAGAACTCACTATACTGCAAGCTCAGCAAATGTGACTTCCACGTAACAACAGTGGAATTCCTGGGGGTCATGCTGAGTCCTGAAGGCCAAACGATGGCTGAAAGGAAAGTGAAGGCTGTTGTGCACTGGCCAGCCCCTAAGAGCATAAAGGAGGTGCAGAGCTTCCTTGGCTTTGCCAACTTTTACAGGAGGTTCATCGAGGGGTTTTCTGGACTGGTGGCTCCCATCACACATCTTCTGAGGAAATCGACTTCTTTTCTGTGGACAACTGAGGCTCAGGGAGCGTTCATTGCTTTGAAACAAGCCTTTGTGTCAGCACCTGTTCTTGCACATCCTGACCCGGAACAGCAGTACATCGTGGAAGCGGACGCATCGGATCTGGCAGGGCCATACTGTCGCAAAGAAATCCTGTGTCGGGGTTGCTACATCCTGTAGCATTCATGTCTAGGAAGCTGAACGAGGCTGAGAGGAATTACCACGTTGCCGAAAAAGAGCTGCTGGCCATCAAGGACGCCTTCACCGAATGGAGACATCTGCTGATGGGGGCCAAACACGTGGTGTCGGTGTTTACCGATCACAGGAACCTCCAGTTCATGATGGCGGCCAGGCAGCTGTCTCCCCGTCAGCTGAGATGGATGCTGTTTTTCTCCGGGTTCACTTTACCATCACATATAGGCCGAGTACCGAAAACAGGAAGGCGGATGCTCTTTCGAGACAGTCCACAAATTCGGAGCGTCCTTCGCCGACCATTAGGTCCATCATCCTTCCCGGTGCGGTGGTGGGGGCGA
Source organism: Lissotriton helveticus (assembly GCF_964261635.1). Lineage (NCBI taxonomy): Eukaryota > Metazoa > Chordata > Amphibia > Caudata > Salamandridae > Lissotriton > Lissotriton helveticus. Next base: position 466,147,482 of record NC_136073.1, on the reverse strand, counting down.
TCCAGCCGGGGGTCTTCCTCCGAGGGATACAAAGAGGCATCCACACCTTCGAATGGAAGACATGGCTTCGTCGGCACGACGAATGGCAGGTCAGAGATGGGATTCCGGTAAAAGGCCGTTGCATCTTAGTGCCCACCTTACGACTGAGGAAATAAGCCTTCAGATGGTGTCACGAGTCGCCCAGTGCGGGACATTTGGGTCTGGAGAAGACGGTCGACTACGTCTTACGTCAGTTCTGGTGGCCATCAGTGAGGGCTGACGTCTGAGGATGGATAGCCTTGTGTGAGGTATGCTCCGCCATGAAATCGGATCATAGCCGCTCTCCGGGACTCCTACAGCCACTTCCGACCCCCTCGAGACCGTGGGACAACATCTTCCTGGATTTCATTGTGGGACTGCCAGTGGACCAGGGGTGTACCGCCATACTCGTGGTAATCGACTATCTGACCAAGATGGGTCATTTCATTGCCTGGAAAGGTGTGCCGTCGGCAGGGTGATTGGCTACAACGCTCCTGAAAGAAGTGGTGCGTGTCCATGGCCTACCCAGTGTGATCGTATCGGACCGTGGATCGCAATTCACGGCGCGTTTCTGGAAAACCTGGTGTTCGGCTCTGCATGTTACATCCGCATTATCCACCAGCTATCACCCCTAAACGGACGGCCAAACCGTGCGCCTCAACCAGACTCTGAAACAATATCTCCGCTGTTTCATCGACCAGGGCAAGGAGGAATGGGTTGATCAGTTGTGGCTTGCAGAGATCGCGTACAACAACGCCACACATAGCTCCACGAAGGTGTCACCGTTTTACAGCAACTACTGGCACCATCCCAGGTTCCTCCTTCTGGTACACCCCTCGACATTTGGGTCTGGAGAAGACGGTCGACTACGTCTTACGTCAGTTCTGGTGGCCATCAGTGAGGGCTGACGTCTGAGGATGGATAGCCTTGTGTGAGGTATGCTCCGCCATGAAATCGGATCATAGCCGCTCTCCGGGACTCCTACAGCCACTTCCGACCCCCTCGAGACCGTGGGACAACATCTTCCTGGATTTCATTGTGGGACTGCCAGTGGACCAGGGGTGTACCGCCATACTCGTGGTAATCGACTATCTGACCAAGATGGGTCATTTCATTGCCTGGAAAGGTGTGCCGTCGGCAGGGTGATTGGCTACAACGCTCCTGAAAGAAGTGGTGCGTGTCCATGGCCTACCCAGTGTGATCGTATCGGACCGTGGATCGCAATTCACGGCGCGTTTCTGGAAAACCTGGTGTTCGGCTCTGCATGTTACATCCGCATTATCCACCAGCTATCACCCCTAAACGGACGGCCAAACCGTGCGCCTCAACCAGACTCTGAAACAATATCTCCGCTGTTTCATCGACCAGGGCAAGGAGGAATGGGTTGATCAGTTGTGGCTTGCAGAGATCGCGTACAACAACGCCACACATAGCTCCACGAAGGTGTCACCGTTTTACAGCAACTACTGGCACCATCCCAGGTTCCTCCTTCTGGTACACCCCTCGACAACGACAGGTATACCTGAAACCAACGGACGGGTGTCCCACATCAAGGAAACGGTCGTACGCACTAGGAAGTGTTTGGAGGAAGCCAAGGAGGTCTACAAGGTTTATGCGGACAAGCGACGGCGGCCTGGTCCACTCTACAACGCGGGGGATTACTTCTGGTTTTCCTCAAAAAACCTGAGGTTTCGCAAGCACAGCGTATTTCACCCGCGATTTATCGGACCTTATCGCATCAAGGAACGCATCAGCCCTGTGAACATGAGGCTGGAGTTGCCGGCTAGTATGCGAATCCACCCGGTGTTTCATGTGTCTCTGCTCAAACCCTCTCGCTCGACCAAGCCTTCAGTCCCTTCACCGGTTCTTGTGAATGCCGAGCGTGACTATGAGGTTGAGGGCATCCGGGATTCCAAGTGGAGCAGGGGCAAGCTCTGGTACCTTGTTGCATGGAAGGGATACGGGCTGGAGGAACAGTCGTGGGAGCCTGTTTCCGGGATCTGTGCGCCTCGATTGGCGTCCGCTTTTAACAGGAAGCATCCGGGGAAGCCGGGCCCTGCGGGGAGCCCCTGAGGGAGGGGGAATGTACTGTTAGGACACAAACCGGATCGTCCACACTACGCTTTCAGGATCCTGTGCGAGCGTTCCGTTCTTCGAACTACAGCCCCGAAGATCGTCTCGCCAAGAACTACGCTAACCAGATGGCAACGCATGGAGCGTGCGCAGTTCGCGCCGACATAAAACGGACCAGGGACGCTAAGGACGGCGTCGAATATTCCGTGTTCGTGGTTTTGGATCACAGCGCCTGAGACCTTGATTCCTGGACTTTCTTCTTTGTTACCCGGAGTTAGCAGAGTAGGAGAAGCGGCCGCTACCTACCAGCTACGGGTCCCGCTATTCGTTGTTTGATCCCAGAGCTTCGGAGCACAGTCCCCGCTCGAGGGTGATCGAGCGAGCAACACGCTCCTTGCCTCCAGGCCGGCTCAATCCCAGCTCGAGGGTTATTCGGGCGAGTTAAAGCCCCCCTACAGGAGTTATTGCACCAGTCCCCGCTCGAGGGTTATCGAGCGTGCAGGACACCAGAACAGTACTGCATTTGTTACACAGTCCCCGCTCGAGGGTTATCGAGCGTGCTGTACACCATAACCGTTTTGCGTTGGTTGCACCAGTCCCCGCTCGAGGGTAATCGTGCAGGACCAGAGCACGCCCTTTGTTTACGCATTTTGCCCTCAGTTGGAGAGTGTCGGGACCGACACTAATGCGGAGGACGATATAAGGCGTAGAGACCTAATATTTCGTAGACGCCCTACACGAGTACTCGAGTGGCATTGTCGGCCACTGCTTAGCACGGTGCCCTCTGTTGGTGAATGCTGGGACCGGCATTCGTGCGGAGGACGGTTTGACGGATAGGTCAACCCTGTAACGGACCAATGCTGTACTGTCCCCCTCTGGCATTGCTTTGATTTATTAAATCTGGTTTACGCAACCCAACAAGTCTGTACTGTTTCATTGTGCTGACAAGGTTGTCAGGGTGGTGTTCTTTAGTTACCCGATCCTGAGGAACCAGGAGATTACAAAGCCCAAGGCGGACCCCAAGGACCTCAAGAACTTCCGGCCCACCTCCCTGCTCCCGTTCCCGGCAAAGGTCATCGAAAAAATCGTCAACAAGCAACTGGCCCGCCACCTGGAAGACAACAACATCTTGGACCTATCCCAATCCGGATTCAGACGAAACCACAGCACCGAGACAGACCTCATCGTCGCCACAGACGACATCAGGCGCCAACTAGACAACGGCGAAACATCAGCCCTCATCCTCCTGGACCTGTCTGCCGCCTTCGACACGGTCTGCCATCGCACTCTAAAGACACGCCTCCTAGAAGCCGGAATCCAAGAGAAGGCCCTTGACTGGACCACGTCCTTCCTCTCCAGCAGAACCCAGAGCGTCCGCCTCCCACCCTTCCAATCGGAAGCCACCGACATCATCTGCGGTGTCCCCCAGGCTGATCCCTCAGCCCGACACTGTTCAACATCTACATGGCCCCCCTCGCACAAGTGGCCCACCATCACGACCTCAAATTCATCTCCTAAGCCGACGACACCCAGCTCATCCTCTTCGTCACCAAGGACCCACACACCGCCAAAACCAACCTTCACGAGGGAATGAAGGCCGTCGCCGACTGGATGAGGAGCAGCCGTCTGAAGCTGAAGTCGGACAAGTCGGTGGTCCTCATCCTCGGACCCATCCCCTTAGCCTGAGACGACTCCTGGTGGCCGACCACACTGGGAACAGCACCAACACCCACCGACCATGCACGCAACCTAGGATTCATCCTCTACTCCTCCCTCTCCATGTCTAAGCATGTCAACGCCGTCTCCTCGTCCTGCTACAAAACCCTCCGCATGCTCTGCAGGATCTACAAGTGGACCCCAACCGAAACAAGAAAAACGGTGACACAGGCCCTCGTCTGCAGCAGACTGGACTACGGCAACGCACTCTACTGTTGCAGGGTTTCTGTACTCACACAGAACTGTGCACAGAGGAGTGGAACCTCGGCAAATTAGGGTGTCCCAAAACTTACCTTAGCAACCAACTCACCCCTTACCGAGCTAGCTACAGTGTCTCATTGGACATATCAAACACCCAATGTTTAGACAAACCAGAACATGAACTTACAGTACCTCAGGGTACGTGGGACTCATGAACACTCTTTCGTTATATTATCATTACAAACCAGAACATGGAGTAAAGAAGACACATGTGCATTTGAAATGTTTATTTACTAATGCCGTCTTCTCAGGCGCAGTATCTTTGATAATACAAGTATACTTATTATCAGTAGCAAAATTATCAGCATAGTTACTAAGACATAAAAAGCGAATGGTGACAGCATGTTAACATGCTGTAATGAATAAGAGTTAACAACACTTATATCTCACCCTCCCTAACACATATATTATATTATTATCTAAGAAGGTCTCTTTGGGTTGTTTTAGGGCGGGCCCATACCTTAGTGTCCTAGCATGAAGGAATCACATCAGCATACACCAGCTCTCTCTGCATGTGCACCGCATCAAGTGTGTTAACAATTCTCGTGCAAAGCAATATCAATCCCGCCTCAAGCCCAAGTTGGCAAAGGCTGCACTTGTGTTATGACTATGAAGGCGTGGAGATCAGACCTCATAACAATTCCATATCGTGTTGCTCCTGAAACTTCAGCACTCTCCGTGCAGACATGTTTTATTAAACAAGACTGATATCAGAGCAATAACATATTATTCTCACATACACCACGGCAAACCACTAGGTTGAAAGCTAAGTCAACAATTAAGGGTCGTGTGCAGAAGTTGCAAGAAAGGAAAAATGGCGTTTAAATCTCAAATGTACCTATGCTAACTTAACACGATATAAGGATATATAGGAGCTATACAACACCCCCCCATGATCCGAGAACGGACTAAATAAGGTAACAGAAGTGCCATCACATGAGAGCAGAATCCATTTATAAACGAGCATGAATAAAGATTCAATTATAAAAATTAATGCTAAAAAAATAGCCCACAAATATAATGTGGCTCAAGCCAATAGGCAAGGAAAAAATAAAATGTCTTGACCAAAAGTCAATAAAGTCAAGGAAATGCTATCAATCAGCATGTCAATTTGAGGCAGTGTCTAAGATAAGACCGTATATGAAAAGTAAGCAGCAACAGCCTCCAGGAGGAAGTCACTGTCCCCATCAGAAAACAGTTCAGCCATCCAATTTAAAAGATGAAAGGAACATACGTGATCTTCCAGCACCGGATCCTCTATAACCATCAGAGGACAGCTCGGTGGGTTCTCAAGAAAACTTAGTTCCAAGAAATTCTGCGCTGCCGACAACACATCCCAGGGACCCATTAGTCCATGTGCCACCGCCAAGGCCATAACCCTTTCGTCAGAACAAACCAACTCGTGAGCAATGATAGGACTCATCAGTTGATCAAAATCGACGTCAGAAGATGCTGGTCCGCAGAGACACAAATCAATGGCCCAAAGGAAATCACAGGTCAGACAGCGAAATACAGGCTGGACACAGGTGAAATAGGAGAACCGAAAAGATAATCCAAACGCCGTGCTTAGAGTCGCTAACGGCAGTGTGCCATAGTAATCAAGCATGCGGTTGCGAAACCGCGTCAGTAGTAGCCGTGCGTGGTCTTGCACAGGAAGGGCATCCATATTTAAAAAGGCAGAAAACCACCAATGCGCCAGCCGCTAATGCAAGCAAAAACGGGAACCCTCCAAACAAGGATGAAAAAATAGAATGGAAGAAAGCAGGGATGACTCCAAAAATCTTCTCAAAGGAAGTCACGAGACCACCGCTAACAACTTTAAAAAAATTTGCTAGGCCCGTTGTGGAGGATGCGTTAAAGATAGAACGGACCATGGCTCCGAAATGCAAGGGCAAATCAGTGTTTAAAAGAGCCTGAACCTCCGTGCGGGTGTTAGCAATGTGAAGCACGAAAGTTTCACGGGCCGAGCTCAAGGCCACCTCTTTCTGGGACAATAGAGCTCTTATTCTAGCCATGCCGCTGAATTCTGCTCCCAAGGTCGGTATCTGTGGCCAAATGGAAGACTCCCTATGTTCACGTGTGGGAGGACAAAGAACATTTCTGCAGCAAATAACTCGCTCACTAACCGTTACTATGAAAGCTATACCTTTAATTAAACCACAGCAGTTTTCATTATTGAGCATTAAATAACTACCATTCTCCAACAATTTAAACGTGGGGATGATAGCAGGAACTGGCGTGCCCTGTAAAACGCAAGCCATATTTGGTCTGTCCCTGTTACATGAACCGTGTAACTGTATGTGTCTACACATTAAAGAATGATCTGGCGTCTCAGTACACTCATCCCCTGTTAGATAAACCTCTTGTTCATCCTTGAAACATCTGTATGTGTATGGGAGTGACCAGACCTCATGAAGAAAACCGCTACCTAAGGGTTCAAAACGACCTATTGGCACATATTTCATACAATTTGAAAACTTATATAAAGCAAAAGGCAGCGTTATTTAACCGTGGATAAGCCACGTAGCAGCAGTGGTCTCTGCCACAGAAAAAGGCAAAGATTCCAATCTTTCAATATGGAGCATAGAAAAGGAAGCATCACGCATTGAAAGCAAGCGTTGTTTGTCTGTCAAATTAAACGGTGCAAATAAAGAGGAAACGTTCATGTATCCCCAGGGAACTTTACCCATTTTTAGAGTCTGTAGGGTCCATGCAAACTGCATGATTGAACGTAATTGATTTTGACCATGGTATAATACAGACACTTCATCATGCACAATATCAACAACAGACGACACAATATTATCTAATGTGTAAATTCTAGAGGAAAGCACGTTAATGCTATTGTCAACCACCGCAAGCACTTTCTCAAGATTTGCCTGATCAATAGCCCTAAGGCGTGAAGCAGCCTCAATCTGTGAGAGTTTCCAAATTTCATTGTAAACACCATATAACCACCTTTTCGACCTGCCACTAGCTGGGCCCTTAATGAAATCATTCAAATCCACGTCTGCATTCAGTTTGGAAAGGTGATACTTAACCGCAGGTAAAGTTGAATGTTTCAGCCAAGCTTGACACAACTTGCCAACTGAGTAAGAGGTGACAGTATGACTCAAATCAAAACGGGGATCAGATCTAACAGTCTTAAAACCGTCAGTTATATTTAAAAATCTCTTTTGGCAAGAATCAGCACTACGGTGCCAAAGCAGCCAACCCTTGGGATTCATACTGGAAATGTTAAAGGAGGAATTCAGAAGCAGAGCCTGTATATCTCTAATGGACAATTTAGTAAAATTACTCCAATTCTCATATTCCTCCAACTCCGGGAAAGACGGGGTGTTTAACCTTTTAGATGTAGCCAATCCAAAGCACGTGGTCTGGGAAATTGTTTCATTTAAAAACCACATATGATTTGGGATGAGACATGCACGGTGCAAAGCCTCAGTGCCTTGTACCTGCCAGGCCCTTGAGCCCCAAACTGATTTAAGGTCTATGGTATCCTTCCATAACTCATACCCTCCAGTAACTAATTGATCCAGGAAGGCCTTTGAATATAACAATTTTGTATTTGTAAGTCGAACCTTGGACAGTGGCTGTTTGTGAAATTTAAAATAAAAGGACTCGGGATTGGACTGATTAAAGTCAGTGAAATAAGTATACTTTTTAAGAAACGTTTCTGAACTCCCTTGTGTTGGTGCTGGGCAATGTTCCCACTGAGTAAAATTAACCGCATCCCTTCGGGAAGATGTCTTGTGTAAGAAGTGATTGCCATAATGTTGGTAACAGAACAATTCACCATAATTAGCAGATTCTAAATATAAATCCTCAGCATCAAAAGCAGCATAATATTTCAAATCAGAAAACAAACTTTCCACAGCATTAACATCCCAATCATCAGAACGAATGTTTTGTTTCACCACATCCCCCATATTAACTCTTAGTACATTAGGGACATTAACGACTTCCGTTGGACCATGTATCTGAAAACGAACTGCATCCCACGCGATTCCATCCAGAACAGGCCACGCTGTGATGTTAACCAAAGTCAAGTCTCTTTTTAATCTGTGTGTAGAATGTGAAGAGGAAAGTGGGGCCAAAGTTCCATTCAAATGAGTAATGCAAGTTCTCTCCTCGACATAGTGTCCATTCATAATGCGAAAAAAATAAAACACAAAACCAATTGACATAAAAAGATAAACTGAAAAAAGGACCAGCCAAATGTATATCCAAGGAGGTATCAAAAAATGTTTTTTAAACAGGCTAGCATATACTGCAATTTTAGAGGGTTTTTTCGAGGCAAGGGAAGCAGAGTCAAATGAAAATCTGGATTCCGTGGCTAAACGAGCTTGCAGGTCAGGCATGGACAAATCAGTGGGGTATGTATAGTCTGTCTCATCAAGGTTAGTTCCTGGTAAATTATTCAATAATGGACTGGAAACAGCAGGTAATTCGATGGCCACCTCAGGTTCATTATTAGAAGCAGTGGGCATAATTGAATTTCTCACAATGGAAGGACAGGAAACAGCCGGTGTCATGCTAAGAAGAATCGGCCACTCTGTGTATCTTGACATTGTCAATAGAAATAAACCTGTTTTCCTTACGACCTGGAAGTGGTGGTAAAATGACTGTTCTTGTGCCCTTCACTCCAAGCACTGGGACCGGAGCTCGATAGGAGGGACCAAACTCTTTCTTGTTGTCGATCTTCTCTCGAACCAGTTCTCCAACTTGGGGTAGCCAGCCAACTACCGGGATCTGCAACGCATCATCCGACGTGGAGGGCAAATGTTCCTTTGCAAGAGTGTCTCTCGTCTTTTGTAGATTCTGTAAAACAATGCAATGTTCATCTGCGTCAAAGGAAGTGGCGCGAACCACCGAGTCTAGACCGTCAAGGTCAGGGACGAACATCTTGATGCCAAAGAGCATTTCGTATGGGGTCCGCCCACCCAGAGACCTTCTAGGGAGATTATTAAGAGCACGCTGCACGCCATAGAGGTGAGCCAGCCAATTTCTGCCAGTGCCTATAACTCGGGCTGTCAAAGATTGCTTTAAATCACGGTTCATTCGTTCAACTACACTATTACCCTCGGGTCTGTAGGGTGACGAAAACTTGACTTGGACCCCCATCGAAGTCATGGCATCCTTATACGCCTTAGAGGCGAAAGCCGGACCCTGATCCGAATGGAAGGTACCACAGGCAAAAATCCCTATAAAGATACGCAAATCTCTGATGACAGTCCGGGAATCAGCGCTGCGATGTGGCCATACCCAAACAAAGCGTGTGCATGAGTCAACTGCTACTAAGATGTATTTATACGCAGTATCAGATGAAAATGGACCGCAGTGATCTAAATAAACACAGCCTAGTGGTTTATTAGAAATGTACAACTGAGTCTGAGGCGGACGCGTAGCAGTTGAAGGTTTAATCTGCTGGCATATGTCACAAAGAAGGACATAATCACGCGTCTGTTTGTACAGTCCCCGCCACCAGAAACGTTGTTGTAGTTGCGTTACAGTGGCTGAGACGCCCGCATGCGCAGACGCCACACCTTCATGAGCCGCTGTAATCAAGTCTGTTCTGCGATCCGAGTTGGGAATCAGCCGTTCCCCAACATCAGGAATTGTCACAAAAGGAACCTTTTCGGGACTTAAGTGGTATTTATACTTCGAAGGGAATCCCGAAGGATGTTTACTTCCCTTCTCAGAGGCAGCAATCGCTGCCAAGATGTCGCTATCAATCTTGGTTTTAGACCTAGTAACTGCTGCAACTAAGTATGTAGATACTGCTGATTTCGCTGCTTCATCAGCAAGCGAGTTGCCAAAAGCGTGAACTCCCACGCGCTGATGACCGAGAGTATGAATCACATAAACGAGTGGCAACATAGCCTTAAGCTCTGCCACTCGAACCCAGATCATTTTATGTTTTATTGTGCTACCCTTGGAATCATGAAAATCATTTTGAATCCAAAAGAACAAGTTTTCATTGTAAGACTGGACACAGTAGTAAGAATCACTTACAATTAGAGTAGTAACACTTGGATCTGCGTACTCCAAAGCTAGTAAGAGAGCACGAAGCTCTGCCAATTGTGCGGTGCAATCGCCCAGGGGCAACGTGTGTACCTCCCTGGAAATGAACTCATCATTCAACATAGCACCGACCACAATGGCGCATGCGGAAACGTAGGCATGTTTAGAGCCATGCGCAACCTGCGCCGACCCATCAGTGTAAATGATGCAATGGAAGTCCTCCAAAGGTCGCATCGCCAGAGGAGCAGGGTGAACGAATTCATACTGCAAGAACTCCTGCGACCGTAAGGAAGCGTCAAAAATAAACATGACATCCGAGGATGACAATGACGCAGCCCACTGAATCCACCGAGGGTGCAAAGCTTTCGAATTTGGTACACTGGCTTTCGTGACTGCCTCCAAATGAGGACAGGGTGTTACCACTAGCATGCGTTTCCCCTGTGACAGAGCTCGTTCCTTTAGAATAGCCATCTGTACAGCAGTTAAAACCTTTTCTATGGTGGGAAACCGTATCTCAGCCGAGGTGTACAAGTGTGACTTGTAAGCAATAGGTACTGTGTCACCTTCATTAAAAGTGAGGTAAGTGAAACCCACCGTCCCAGGAATTATTCTTATGACCAGGTTGGTGTGGTTATCACGAGTCAGTAAATATTTAGAAGCGAGCAGATCAGCCTGCAAGGATTGCAAAATGGCTGAATGCTCAGGCAGCCAGCATGATTTTGAGAAAGTTGGTTGTATCAAAGCATACAAAGGCTTGATACGCTGGGCATATTCCGGAATGTAAGTTCTGCCGAAATTCAAAAAGCCCAGTAAGGATTGTAATTTTTTCAGAGTTGTTGGTGCGCGCAATTGTGCGCACTTCTCCAAGAAGTGAGGAGCCAAACCTCTTCCTTCATTGTTGAGCTCATAGCCCAAAAACAACACTGTGTGTTCAGCAATGTGCGATTTTGCAAAGTTGAATTTGTAACCCATGTCTGCGAAGTTGCAAACAAGAGAATTTACACGACACAGATGCTCCCAAATATCGTCATCTGTGAGATATATGTCATCCACATACGAAAAAGCATCAGGGTCGAGTGCCTCCAGAATAGAGACAATTCGAGCGGTAAATACACCAGGACTATTCTTGTAGCCCATTGGAAGACGCCGGAATTGCTTTTGGACTCCAGCGCTTGTAAAACTGGTCCATTGGGAGCTAAAGCTGTCCAATCTGTGGGCATAAAAACCATTGGATATGTCAAGCGTCGTCTTGAAACGCTTACGCACGAGACTATCCACTAGGGCAGAGCCGTGGGTACTCTGTACTGCACAGTTACGGCAATGCGAGTTCAAATGCCGGTAATCCAAAACCAAACGATATGATCCGTCAGGTTTATTCACAGTAAAAAGGGGATTATTCATCGGTGACACACACGTTTCAATAACTCCCTGATATTCCAATTGTTCAAGGATTTCCGCGACGGAAGATTTTGCTTCACGCCGAATGGGATATTGAGGTTGAGGCTGCGGCTCAGACCGCAACGGAATTTCGTGGCAAGGTGACAATTTATCCCAACCACATTGGTTACGGTACAGAGCCGGCGCGAGAGCCCGAGCCCACTCTTCTGCAAAATGCTGCGCATGCTCTTTCGAGACAGTGTTCGCGAAACTGGGTAGGATCACCTCCTCCCCTCGCGGCGCCGCGAGCACAAAAGGTGGGGGCCAGTCAGCCTCCGAAAGTAAAATATCATATGTAGAAGACAGATTCTCCCAAAATACACCTTTAACGGTACGCTGTATGTCACCTTCAATTAACAGGACAATTTCATATAGTCTTTCAGGGGGAGCGAGTCTAGTATCCGCTGTTTCTATCACAACGTAGACATCAGTCGCTGTCACCCTCAGTAGTGGACGCAGCGCCTCTCTGACTATGGTTATCTCCGCCGCGCTGTCCAGCAAGGTCAGAGCCCACGTCAGATTCCGAAGCCGCGTTCTCACTATCTGTGGCATATCGATGCGCTGTTAAGGCTGCGACTTTCTTTTTCGCAAACTGCGGACGCCTAGGCGTAGAATCCTCCTGCTTCACTGCGCCGTCCGTCTGGCGGGACTGGCCACGTCCTTGTTGGCCACCACGTCCACGTCCACCCCCTCCTCCTCCACCGGTCTTCGGGGCCGATGTGTCCTGAAAGGAACGAGGAGAGCGTTGATCAGAACCCTGAAAACGATCAGGCGATTTAATCATCGCGCGGTCGCGCAAATCATAAACTTTTTCGGGTGGCGCAGGAGCTTGTATTGCAGGAAAAGTACCCTGAGTCTGCGTTGTCTGCTTCCCCTGTGTCTGTTTTTTAGGCCAATTTTGTTTCTTGGACTTGGGCTGGGCATCTGTCACTGCAGATTGTCCCTGTGGTTGTTTTTTCTCCTTCACTGGAAAATATTTCAGACCTCTACTTGTGCGGCCAATCGTTTTATAAGCGGCCACCACAATCTTTGCTAACTGGCGGGGTTTGTCGGCATCGGGCAGAGCAGCCAAAGCATTCGACACCTGAAAGTTAACTGCATCTCCTTTAACATTGGAGAGAATGAGATCACTTACAATCTCAAAAGAACCACACAGGCGCATACCCAATTCAACCGCTGCCTCTGGACCGTGATCATTCTGAACACGTCTAACGATTTCAGGCAGGGCAGTCATAGACGGGGTGCCGAAGCACCTTGTATAAACTGCCGCAAATGTTTTTCCCCAGCTGTCACAGTCAGCAAGTTCAGGAGTAATATCCTTCGGTAGAGTAATCGTCAACATTCTATGTTTATCAGCAGGAGTAGAATTCGGAAAAACCGCCTCCAGTTGATCAAACTTCTCTGCTAGCCAGAATGGGAAGTCATCGTTGTCAACCGGACGCGCACCAAAAACCGAATTTACCATCACTGGATTGAGACGCATTCCGCCTCGTTCCAGGGGAGCGGCCGCACCCCCCTGGGGACCACCAGGAAGATGTCGACCGATGTATTGCACTAAAGCACGAATCACGGAAATGGAAACTACATGCAGCCTGCGAATTTCTGCCAGGGTGCAAGCCCCGTGATTCGGGTGCGGGGTAAAGCCACCCAACGCAGGCCAATTAGTACCTGGAATTGAGAGTGGGCCTAACCTCGCAGGGGACATAGAGTGGGGGAGGGCGCCATCAAACCAAACTCGATGCTGCCAATGATCAATAGGTATTTCCAATGCCCTGTACGGCGTATATTCAGCCGGGACATCCGAGGCGGTGTAGGAGTGGAACAAACCAGAATTAGCGTCCACAGCCGGAAACGTAACCCAAGAGTAAAACAACTCGTAAGGAAACGCCGGATCTGCACATACCACGAAAATCACAGCCATCCCATCTACTGGGACTTGGTACGTCCGAAGATGGTTGCGTACCGCTACGCGACTATGCTGCGCAATAGCCACCGCTGCCGCCATTACAGAATTGGAAATAAGAAAACACAAAGAATACTTTGTAGCACAACTGGGTAGTAATTCAAAGAAACCGTTTAAGAAAGAATCAAGCTTGAATAAAGACCTATTTCAAAAAATAGGTAGGTTTCACCGACACCCCGTTTTCCGGAAACGGACGTGAAGGGGTTAAGGCATGAACGATAAACTACTCGAGTGTCATGATATAAGACCACCGAAACCGTTGGGCGCCATGTTGCAGGGTTTCTGTACTCACACAGAACTGTGCACAGAGGAGTGGAACCTCGGCAAATTAGGGTGTCCCAAAACTTACCTTAGCAACCAACTCACCCCTTACCGAGCTAGCTACAGTGTCTCATTGGACATATCAAACACCCAATGTTTAGACAAACCAGAACATGAACTTACAGTACCTCAGGGTACGTGGGACTCATGAACACTCTTTCGTTATATTATCATTACAAACCAGAACATGGAGTAAAGAAGACACATGTGCATTTGAAATGTTTATTTACTAATGCCGTCTTCTCAGGCGCAGTATCTTTGATAATACAAGTATACTTATTATCAGTAGCAAAATTATCAGCATAGTTACTAAGACATAAAAAGCGAATGGTGACAGCATGTTAACATGCTGTAATGAATAAGAGTTAACAACACTTATATCTCACCCTCCCTAACACATATATTATATTATTATCTAAGAAGGTCTCTTTGGGTTGTTTTAGGGCGGGCCCATACCTTAGTGTCCTAGCATGAAGGAATCACATCAGCATACACCAGCTCTCTCTGCATGTGCACCGCATCAAGTGTGTTAACAATTCTCGTGCAAAGCAATATCAATCCCGCCTCAAGCCCAAGTTGGCAAAGGCTGCACTTGTGTTATGACTATGAAGGCGTGGAGATCAGACCTCATAACAATTCCATATCGTGTTGCTCCTGAAACTTCAGCACTCTCCGTGCAGACATGTTTTATTAAACAAGACTGATATCAGAGCAATAACATATTATTCTCACATACACCACGGCAAACCACTAGGTTGAAAGCTAAGTCAACAATTAAGGGTCGTGTGCAGAAGTTGCAAGAAAGGAAAAATGGCGTTTAAATCTCAAATGTACCTATGCTAACTTAACACGATATAAGGATATATAGGAGCTATACAACACTACGCAGGAATCCCAGCCAAACACCTACGATAACTACAACGCATCCAAAATGCCTCCGCCCGACTGATCGTCAACGTCCCCGTCGTAGCCACATCATTCCCCACCTGAGACCTACACTGGCTCCCTGTCGACAAGAGGGTCACCTTCAAGCTCCTCACCCACGCACACAAAGCACTCCACAATGCCGGACCAGCCTACCTGAACAGCAGACTCAGCTTCTACACCCCCACCCACCAGCTCCACTCTGCCAGCATCGCACTCGCCGCTGTCCCCCGCATCTAACGTACGACCTCCGGCGGCAGATCCTTCTCTTACCTCGCCGCCAAGACCTGGAACACCCTCCCTACCCACATACGACAGACCCAAGACCTACTCACCTTCAGAAGACTCCTCAAGACCTGGCTCTTCGAGCAGTAGCAGCACCCCCCCTCCCCTCAGCGCCTTGAGACCCTAACGGGTATGTAGCACGCTCTACAAGTACTCTGATTGATTGATTGATTGACTTTGTGAGGCGGGCTAGATTCAATGAAACCGTTTTAGCACACTGTAATAATTTGTTCTAGATGTCAAGCGAGGAAGTTCTGCACTCGTGCCCATTTACTTTAATTTGTGGGGGGAAAAAGTATTTGTCAAGTGTACCCTCAGAGCATGCTCCTGAAGCAGGGCTGAGTGAACAAGACAGAAGAACAATTTACTTAATTGGTTGAATCGAGGCCTGATTTGAAACAGGGATTTACTCAAGCCCAGTCTCCAATTTGCACTAGAATTCATGTTGAAAAGGAATTTCCGTCTGTATCCAGCAAATATAATGATCAACAATTAGCCAAACCAGTGTTTTGATCTTGTCTGTGTGTGGTGTGTATCCTAACTCGGTTCTAGAGGTTGAAATCACGGGGCTCTGGAAAAAACAAACACGCCACGAAACATTAACAACTGCTTCCAGTTCACTACACAGCACTGAGAGACTTCGCAAAGGGTTGGATCAGTATCATTTTCTTCACATTCAACCACAGATCACGGGGAGGAGATCACAGGGGAGGGAGGGAAAGTGAAAGCGAGCCATGTGCTTGTTGTCCTGAAAACACCGCGAGCTGTACACGTGCACATCGCCTGTTCGGGCGCGTGCACATCTCCTGTCCCCCTTCCGAAGCAAAATCGACAACAATAGAGCTCGCCAAAGCGAGTAGCGCATGTGCTGCGTCGCTAGGCGAGACCTAAAAAGGAAATAATTACAGTAATGAGAATTACAGGACACAATGCAGGGGAGAGCGAAAATTATACCGGAAACAAGTCTCGAACCCTGCCTGGGTGGGACCGCAGGCAGAGGACAGCATGGCGGAGCTGCATGTGAAGAGCAGATCTCTGGCCGATATTGATTAGGCCAGCGGGGAAACTGGTGGTCCTCCCTCTGATAGCCACTTTGCCTATCCCACTGTCGACACGGTCAAGATTTCCTGGCAGAGATGGGGGGACCATGGCAGTCTTCCATCTATGAACCCAACTAACATCTAAATAGGGTGGGCAAACTGCCAAGCCAGCATGCAGGAAGACAACTGAAAAAGCCATGGCGGGACTTGTTTCACCAAGATCAAAATCAGGCCCTAAAACATGTGTAGCCAGGCCACACAATAGCCATACAAATGTTAGCAATCTTTATGACGATTAATGAAACTGCAAATGTAATGAAAATTCAAAGTCTCTCATTCTAGGAAATTCATCCTCAAAGCTGGAAGTTCTGTAGAATGCCCACAGATAATATGAAGCCCTATAAATTGGTGGAGAAGAATGTTTATTGCGTAGAAATTACCATTTGTTTTTGCCTTGCCAAATAATTTCCATGTTTTTTTCAGTTAAAATATAGTTTGGTGATTTGGATTTAGAAAATACTTTCAAGAAATGTAAATATAGAATTCCAGAAATTGTATAATGTGGAACACTGCCCTATTGAAGGAGACCAATTAGCTACATTATATTATCGCATCTACAACAGGTTGCCGAACGTTCTGGGTACATTTTGTTTGAATAGGTTTGAGTACAATATATCAGTCATTTAAAATAGAAATGTGTCGTCCTAAAATTGGCTCCTCTGACAACCATGTTAGCGAAAGAAGGTGGGGAAAGGAAATAAGGAGTAGATTGACCTTTATTAAGAACCTCCATTCAGTCTGTGGCACAATCACGTCCTGGTCCCTCTTCCCATGCAAACAAGCCTTGAAAGAGTCTGCAGTAATGGTGACCGGGACTAATGACCTGACCTACTTGAGCAAGAAACCATCTATAAGCTTCTCAATTTCTACTCTAGGCAGGGACATTGTCTTTTCATAATTGATGCAGTTACCAGACCCTGTTTTACGGAATGAAATCTTAAGGGCTAGAGTGGGACGTAATCCAATTAATTAATTCCGCCAATGTTGGACCAGGGTCCAGGATAACAGTGGTTTCAGCCAGTTGAACGTAAAATGCTCTCTGCTGCATATACATATGGACAGTGTAGTTAAGACAACGTCTTCCTATTTTATCCACCATGTTGATATTTTGAGAAATAGATTTATCTGATTATACTTCACCAAATATTGTTTCCAGGATGCTGCTTGTCAATTAGATTAATCTCCAATTCATCATGGTCAAAAATCAACACCAGAGGAATCTCCTTCATGGTCAGATATATGACATTATAAAACCATTTAACAAGTTTCTATCTGTTCTGGTTACAGTCTCTGCTCCTCCCCAGGTTGTCCATCTATCACTGATCACAATATAGGTCATATAAAAAAAACATTTGATTTGAATTTGGCTGATATCGCATGTTCATTAAAAGCTTGGCTCCTAAAGACCTGAGCCTCCAAACGAGTTGCCACATTGATATACGAGATCACAACTGTTGTGTAATAATATGCTTTTCTTTTCAGAAGCCATTGAATGACCTTGTATTACACTTTTTTGTGATTTTATAAGTCAAGGAATATCCCTGATACCATTATCCTTCAATATGATTTCTATTAATTCATTATCATGATGAAAAGCCAAATATTGTGCTGTTTTGAATCTAGTGGAATATTGTGCAATATGCATGATAATAGGTTTTTAAATTTTGTCATTCTAAATCCCCATCATTAATGGGGCAGTGTAAAGTGCTCAGTGCCAGTCTAGGACAAGAGTCTTTCCTTAGAAATGATAAGATCATAGACTCTTTTTCCCTTGAAAGGTTTTGCATATAAAACACAAGTTGCGGCAGCAAATAAATAATTTGGCATGGGTAAATTTGTCATTTTAATTAAGGCTAACCAACCAAGCAGTGTAAGCAGTAATGGTTTCCATTTTAGTAGCAGCGTTCTAAGGCTTTTTAAGGACACTCGAAGAAACAAATGAAAAGTAATGGGCAGGGTATACGCCCACATAGTATTTACAACATGTCTCGGAGAGACAGTGCAAGCTCTGCCTAGGCTCGACCTAAAAAAGTGTAATTTTTTTTAAACTTCTTTTGCATGAATACACTGGCTTTTAGTGGGAGAACGCTAAAATACAAAAGATTGCAGCGCATACACAATGATGGCAGAGAAGCCACTCAGTTCACTTAGCCCTTAAATGTTTTTACAGTCGCTGTTGAGAAATCAATTAGTATTATCCATCTGAATAGCAATGGGGCACTGGGAGTTGGGCAGCTTGTAAGGCCTACCCCCCACCACTCACAAGAAACACAATTTTCTATATTTTTCTGCTTTTAAAAATAAATACAGATGGGAAACATGTTGTTTTCTGTCTGTATTTATCTGTAAACATCAGTAAAGACAGAAAACTGAGAGCCTTTATTATGATGCATAGGAGCAAAGGAGGAAGTCAAGTAGACCTCAGTTCAGCACAAGCAGGCAAGGGCGCTATGTTTTATGTCAAATTGCCAGTGAGGGAACACAAACCAGGAAACTTAGGTCAATTGGTGTGGGTACCAGCAGCTGATCAGGAGACTGTGGTAGATAAAGAGAGCTTGAGGACCACAACGATTCCAGCTTTGAGCGGTTTGGGATCCACCACAAGGATGATGCTGGTACCGTAGACCAGTAGATGAAGCACCAGAGACATGTTGTGCATCCTTTCTGTCATCAGGGGACTGGTCTCAAGATGTAAGTGTCAGCTTGCCAAAACAAAACTGACATTTGATGGACATTTGATGGGGGTGTGGGAGATGGTGAACACACCCGGGAATGAGTGCAGCAGGTGGTGAAATATATGGTAGTGGTGAAGAGGGGCGTGACTATGAAAGTGGAGAGGAAGAGCTGGAAGAGGGTGCGATCTCTTATTAGGAGGCATCCAAGACACCAGCCCCAAAGGGGCATGAGGAATTAAAGCATGGGAGGGTTGCTAATTCTCCAGAGTCTCATCGTTAGCTGTCTTTCAGGTGAGAACTAGGCAGACAGCAGTGATAACCCGGATAAACAGAAAGATAACCTAATAATTTGAGGCCAGAAAGAACCAGCTACACTGGAGGAATGTCGTTTTACCAATTGAGTGTGATTGGTGGACATGTTGAGATATGAGATAGGCATCAGAGTACAAAACAGATAGTAAGAGTGCATTTAAGACAAAGGGGTGGGTGGGTACGTCAAATTACTGCTAAAAACCAAAAGGAAACATGGTGCGGTCTGTTAAAGTGTGTACGAAGGCAATTGAGGAGTAACTGCGATACGGGGACAACGAAGGAGTAGATAGAAAGGGGTGCTACTTCAAACGATGGAGCTGAACCTAATACCAGCCCATCTGTAGATGCATACAAAGTATTGCACAGGGAAATTTAGGCAAAGGAAGGGTCCAAAGAAAAGGCATGGGAATTCATGAGAAGGCCGAGGGTACTCACTAATATCGATATGTGGACATCAACATTTTTTATTTATTCAATTGTTTATCGTGAAAAATATTTAAACAGGGCAGTGTACATTTTTAAATGTATGGACATGATTAGAAAGGCCCAGAAGGATTTTGAAGGTATGGCATGGCTTCAATATGATGAGGAGTTCCAGTGCAAGATTGGATTTAAAGCTAGATAAGCCTTCAGGGGAAGTGAATAATGAATTATGTATCCGACTAAACGCCCCTAGCCTTGCACAGTGCTAGTGGGTTACTGTAGGAAGCTGACTCTTTATATAGTGGCCCAAAAATAGGGAATACTGTGTAAAGGGTCCAGGCAAACCACAATTGGTTTACAGAGGCCCAAATTATATCCCAAATGCTCTCTTTTGTGGTTGGGTGGGCGAGCAGTTAGGCGTTTCAGAGGGTAGTTCTAAGCATTTGTTGACACACACAGAGGCAATAAATGAGACACACACTCAAGGATAATCCGAGACCAATTTAGAAAAATAAATTGTATTTTTCTATAAATTTTGCGACCAAGAACTCCAATAACAAGTAAGTACTTTTTAAGATTTTTCCGGTAATATAAATGTTCACTTAAATGTGCCTTGACGCACAGTGCTTTCCAATGGAAGAAATGCATATGTAGCATACAGTTATTTGCATATGGTTTCTGGGGGTCTCCTTCGGGACTTTGGGTTGGAGTGAGCCAAGATCGTTACCTGCTCTGGGGTGTCTGGATGCAGAGGTGCTGGTTCCGTTGGTAGCTGTGCGCGCTATACAGGTAAAGGGAATGGGTGCTACCTAGAAACAGGCTGAAGAGTGGCACTTGGGAACAAGTCCTGGAGCCTCAAACATGAGGCTCAGGTCTCAAGGGCTTTGGGAATAAGGGAGCACAGTCAGGTTGTCGGTACCCAGACTGGGGCACTCGGGTGCAGAGTAGAAATGCCTGCAAAGCTCTGTGCGCCTTTGTACCTTTGCGGCCATTTGTCCCGCCGGTTTGAGGGTGCAAAATCAGGACAGCCGGGCCACTCTAGAAGTGGGTCTCCCTGGTGCTGATGTCCCTCGATGGCTGCTTTAGCTTGGAGGCATTTGAGTCCTGGCTGGACTCTCATGTTCTCTGTTTGCTGCAAGGGATCAAGTACCGTGGGCTTTTGTCCTATGCTGCTCCAGTCAGTACTGGTTTCCTCTCACTTGGTGGAGGGACAGATCTGACCTTCAGAAACACAGGATCCTCTTCCAGGGTGGCTGCAGCATCAGGTTGTATGGGATGCAGCAACACAGTAAACTAGTCTTTCCGTTTAAGTGCCTGCAGACAGCAGGGGAGTAGCTTCTCTACTCCAAGGCAGATTACTTGCCAATTTACAAAGGCTGGCAGTCTCTCGGGTACTTGGAAGCTGGTCAGCTGTAGGACAAGTCGCTGGGTCACATTTGTTGAGACTTAGTGCAGTAGGCAGGGTATGGCGCCAAAAGTTTTAAGTTCTTGCTTTTCCTTGCGGCTCTTGGTGTCCTTTTCTTCTTGATAAGTGGAATCTGAGTTCCTGTTGTCAGAGGTCCCACCTAAATACTCAATTTAGGGGCATTTTGGGGAGTGACAGGTAGTAGCCAATAGGCTACTTACATTTAGGGTGCCTACACCCTCTGTATGACCACTTCCTGTGGGAAGTGGCCATAATCCTGACCCAGATAATCTATTTCCACCAAACTCAGGATGCTGGAATTCTAAAAGTCGTGTTCACATCAGGTATCCCACCTTAGGGGTGGAACTAGCCTGAAAAGGGAGCACAGCTCCTGTCTAACTCATTTTCCCACCTGTACTGGTACCAAATGGGTCTGGGCAGGGTGGCTTTCCCCTGTCTGGGGACACCTTGGGCCACATATCAAAGGCAGTATAGGCCTTTGAAACCTCCTGCCTTGATATGCTGATTTACTTAGCCATCCTGCTTGGAAGAGGTGATAACACCTCTGATTGGAGCAGCCATTGTTTTTGCCCTCAGAGCACACAGCCGTGCTGTTTGAGCTTTGTATGTTGTGACTTTTCTGCGGCACGTTTCAAATTTCTAAGTTATTGGGGACCAAGACAAAGGTTGGTATTCAGTCAAAGGAGGTTCATTATGAAAGTATTTGGGTGGGGCTGTGGATATGAAGATCAACGACGGATCAAACAGGGAAAGGTCCAAGAGTGGTGTTGAGGCATATAGG
This sequence comes from Lissotriton helveticus, assembly GCF_964261635.1. NCBI lineage: Eukaryota > Metazoa > Chordata > Amphibia > Caudata > Salamandridae > Lissotriton > Lissotriton helveticus. Next base: position 466,125,743 of record NC_136073.1, on the reverse strand, counting down.
TGTGTTGCTGTGCCCGGTGGATGCTTGGAGTAAATTCAGACAGGCGGGAGGAGATCAAGGTGAGCAGGAGTTTTGCCCAAAACAATTGGGTGGTGCTGATAGTGTCTCAATTTCTAGTGTCATGAGAAAAGTGTTAACAAGTTTTGGTTTGGATGGTAAGCGTTTTGGGATGCATTCATTTACAATATGTGTAGCGACAGAAGCAAACAGGCTGGGTTTTTCCTTACCTGACATCATGAAGTTAGGACAGTGGTCTTCAGTGTGTTATGTCCCCTATATAAGGCAAGTTGAATCTTTTCACTTTAGTAGTTCTCAACCCACTTTAAAAAAAAAATGTGTGTCCTCATACGCCAAGAGATATTCTCAGAGTCCTCAATCCATACCATCTGCTCCGCAACAGATTTGTCCCGCCTTAGATTGAATTATGGCCTCTGAATATCTTACTGGATGCACTTTCTGCAGATACCCACAAAATACCGGGATCCAGTAGTCAATTCAGTTCATCTCTCTTCCCGGGCCCTGGAACTGATCCTGGGGTAATTTAAACTGCAAAAAGGCATAATCATTGGACAATAACAGTTACATCCTATCTAGCCAGTTAATACATGGAATCCAGAAACATTTCCTTCTCTTCCAGTCTGCCCTGTCTAGATTCAGTGTGTATTTGATTGCGTTAATCCAATCTAGGCATGAGGGTGCAGTGTCTTTAACCCAAAGCTTACATATTTCTCTTCGTGCTAATAAAATTAAATATAAAGACAATTTATTTATATCTTGAGAGAGTGAGTCATAATTGCTAAATAAACCAAAAAATATTAGTGATATCCCAAGCTGTATATCAATGTTAAACAGATTCTTCATACCTTCCAATACAGTGAACCAAAAATTCCTTCGAAGAGGACAACTAAAAAACATATGAAGGTCATCCGCTTTTTCCTGCTTACACTTTGGACAACAAGGAGTCGGGCCTTTAGAAAATTTAGCAAGCCTAGCAGGGGACCAGTATACTCTGTGAAGAGAAAAAAGATGGTTGCGTTTTAAATTGGCGGGAGATACTGTAGCATGTAGTAAGTCAAAGGATACTTGCCATAATTCCTCCAACTCCACATCCAGAGCATGCTCTCCCCATAGTTGAGCTGGCAAGATGAAATCGCCATCGTCAGCTTCCAGAATGGACCAGTACAAAGTTGCTGTCTTGATCTTCCTTGTTTCCCCCTTAAGAAGTTTCTCCAGGCCGGTCTTAACACCAATTCCTGATCCAAATGCCTGGCTCCAGCTCTTAATTTGGAGGTATTTAAACTTAGAAAGAGTGTTCTCAGTCAATTTGCAGATCTCCTCCCAACTCAACAGCACCCCTTCAGGCAGCAACTGACCCCAGCTTTTTATATTGGCATTCAACAGAGGTAAAACTAAGGAATCTTTGGTCCATTCTGGTGAGCCAGGTAACCCCCAAATAGGCGCCATGGCTAAATAGTATGAAATACTCAATGATCTCCTTACTTTAGCCCAGGTGTAAGCCATATCCCTAAGTATCTTCAGACCCACCTTCTTAAAGAAGCGTGGATCCCCAAACTTCCACAGAAAACCATAAGCATCTCCTTGAATTCCTGAAAGCATTGTCTCAAACATTATGCCATTTTCGGTCCTATGAGGATTTTCAAAAAGCATTATTCCGGCCTTCAATAATAATGTCCAAGCATAACATTTCAAGTCTCCTTTGCTCTTCTTCCTTCGCAACTTTTTCCATGCGATCCTTATACCCTTAGAAGTCCATACATAGGAATTCCATTTAGATTGTATTTTCATTAGCTTGGTTTCCTTGAAAACAAGGGGGATATTCTGAAATAAAAATATTAATTTGGGCAAAAGCATCATCTTGATAATATTAACTTGCCCAATTAAAGTAAGAGGAATAATTGACCAACTCTTCAAAGATTCAGCCGATTCTCTCTCAATTTTAATCAGATTCTTGTCTGTTAAATGTTCTATGTCCTGCGTAATTTGAACCCCCAGGTATCTTATCTCGTGTTTCAGAATCAAAATTGAAGTTGAAGTTAAAGATGTTAAGTTCCAAACCATACATTCAGACTTAGATTGGTTAATCTGATATCCTGATATTTGGCCAAATTGAGCAGCAATACTATAAATTATGGGGATTGTTTGTGAAGGGTCTGAGGTATATATCATCATATCGTCTGCACAAAGCGAGACTTTCTTCTCCCAGGTCTTGTATTTAAAGGGGGAAATATTCTGATCTTGTCTGATTTTCACCCCCAACGGCTCTATGTATAAGTCAAAGAGCAGAGGTGAAAAGGGGCACCCCTGTCTTGTGCCTCTTTTAATATTTATTGGTTCTGATAGGCCCCCATTAATCAAAACCCTAGCAGTTGGACGATGGTAGAAAGAAAAAATGGATCTACAAAGATTTCTACCCAGGTTACACCTTTCTAAGACTCTGGCCAGATATGTCCAATTTAAGCGATCAAAAGCTTTAGTAGCATCAAGTGTTATAATCGCCATTGGAAGTTTGTATAGGGATGCAAGATCAATTGCCCCCACTAGTGCTTGAATAAGATCTTGTATAGACCGCCCCTTTACAAAGCCTTTTTGGTCAGGGTGTAATAATCTACCAACAACTCCATTTAATCTCTCTGCTAAGATTTTAGCAAAAAATTTATAATCCAAGTTTAGCAGTGAGATGGGCCTATAGGAATCACACTGTGACGCGGGCGTAAAAGGTTTAAGAATAAGAACAACTGTGGCCTCGTTCCAAGAAGAAGGAATTTCCCCTCCATTCTCAAAGATAGATGAAAAAAGCATCTGAAGAACAGGCGAGATAACTGGAGCTAGTAGTTTATATAGTTCGGCCGGTAGGCCGTCCGGACCCGGGGCTTTGCCCCTCTTTGCCGAATCTATTACGGCCAACACTTCATTTAAGCCAATTCCTCTATTTAGATTGTTAGATGCATCATCATCGATTTGCCTTACTGCATATTGTTCGAGCCATGATTGAATTAAATTATCATGTGGGGCTAAGTCTTCTTTATATACCTGGTCAAAATAGTTAAAAAATGCTTCCTGGATGTCAGAATTATTTTCTGAGATTACTCCCGTACTGCCTACCTGAACCCCTTTGATCATATTCCTGCTTTCCTCTCTTTTTGTTTTCCAGGCTAAAAGCTTCCCGCTAGCTTCACCATATTCAAAATGAGCGAGAGAACTGGCCTGCCATCGCTTCCTAAATCTAGAGTCAAGAATCTCTTCCAATTGTAGCTTACATGTTAGTAGCTCTTTCCGAATATTAGCTTCCGCTTGTAAGTTCGAAACTAAAAGATCAGACTCTAGCTTGGTGATTTTAGTCTCAATTTGCGATGCGAGTGCCCTATATTTTCTATGCCTAGAGGACTGAGTAGCAAGGATTATTCCTCTCAGAAATGTTTTATAGGAGTCCCATACAATTGGGAGTGCTGCTGACCCTAAGTTTAATTCAAAAAAGCTTTCCGACTCATCCATGAGTTTTCTAACTACACCATCCTCGAGCAAAATACTTCTATCCATGGTCCATCTTTTATTACTGGGGGATCCCATTAGTTTCAAAACTAAGGAAACTGCCGAATGGTCTGAAATGTGCGCCCCTATATGTTTGACTTCATGAGCAATATTACATAGCTCATCTGCAATTAAAAAAAAATCTAATCTAGATTTATGACCCAGCTTTTTATTATGAAATGTGTACTCCTTTTTTTCCCCCCATTTTTTCCGCCAGATATCCTTCCAACCTAACTGATGTATAGCATTTATTAAGAGAGATCTTGTTTTAAGATTATGTATAGTCTTAAATTTGTAGGTTTTATCCAATTGGGAATTCAAAACTAAATTGAAATCCCCCGCTAGAATTAAGGGATCATTAAAGTCTAAAAGCTCTACCAACAATTCCCTAAGAGGAAGAGAATCATCTAAGTTAGGGCCATAGTATCTTGCCAGTGTAAATTTGTGGGAATAATATTTTATTGTTGCTATGGCCCATCTTCCTTATTTATCGACCCTTGATTCTTCCACAATAATAGCAGGGTTTGCTTTAATTAGTATTGCAACCCCCTTGGTAGTCACTTGTTGTGAAGTACATATAACATGCTGGATCCATTTCTTACTTTTACAAAACTCTCTTAACTCTTGCTCTGTTAAATGCGTCTCCTGTAAAATAAAGATATGTTCGGGCGCATCTTTCAGATATTGAAATACTCTCTCTCTTCTGGGTTTTACTCTCAGGCCATTAAGATTCCAATTTAAAACCTTGATATACACCTGCGGACCCAAATTAGCCTGAGACATATTCTCCTAAATAAACAAAAACAGTTGGGTACTCTGATTTGGCGATTTGGCCAATTTTTTTTATTTTTTCTCCCACATGCTCCCCACCCAGTGCCCTTCCCTGCCCTACTCTACCCCTTCCCTTCCTTGATCCCTCCCAGTGCTCCCCTGGAGAAACCCCTTCTTCTTCTTGGCCATACTCATGGCCTTGAGGCTCCCTCCCCAGATACCCGGATGACTGTTGTATCTAAGAAAAATAAGCATAAATAGTAAACAAAGATAGAACTAAAACAAAATGAGTCTTTTGAAAGTTTCGGAATGCGCGGAAGGAAGCAATATTAAGGAGTTTGTTGTCAAACTTATTAAGCAGGCCACGGCTGTGGAAGTTTCAGAACAAGATCTAAGTAGAGACATTCAAAGAGTCCACAGAGACCCGTTCAGGTTAAGTCCGAATAAAACTAGACCCAGAAAGATCTTAGTCCATTTTCTGACTTACACCTTGAAGGACGAAATCCTTAATAAAGCTTTAAAAAGCACGTCTCTCTCAGCAGAAGGATTCACCTTTCAGATCCGCTCAGATGTTTCTTCTATTACAGCATCCAGACAGTGGGAGTTGGGCAAACTACTAGACCCCTTTAGACAAACAGGTGCTACTGCTCAATTGAAATTTCCTGCAACCCTAAAAGTAATGTACAAGAACAAAATGAAAACCATTAAAAGGGTAGATGAGGCGGAAACATACCTCCAATTGATAACGGAGAATTGTAGAGGCAAGCCAGGCGACAAAAAGAGTAGTGAATATGGTTTTTTTTCCTCATAAAATACTAAATACATTGTCTAACTAGTTCTCAACCCACTTGTTCTCTAATTCTCTTCATGATGTGTTGCAGGTCTGGCTGTGGCAATCTTATCAATATGGATCAACAGCCACTCTTTCATAACATGGGCAGTGAAACAGGCAGAGAAGAGACTGTTTGGGAAGATTTGGGCTTTCATTAAACTTACATTTGTATTGATTGGTGGGGAAGGTCGGGGAGGCATTTACCTTGGCAAAATGAACTGGTTTGGGAAAGGACGTGTATGGATGTTCTGGTTATACATCTTGGAAAGAATGACTTGAAAACAATGACTGGTTTAAGTTTAATTAAAGCTATGAAAAATGATTTACTAATGATGAGGGGTTTGTGGTCTGGGCCACATATTTTTTGGACTGAATGAGTTCCACGTATGGTGTGGAGGGAAGCAGTCAAGCGTAGAGTGGTTAAAAGGGCCAGGTGCAAAGTTAACAGAGAGATGCAACGTTTTTGCCTTGGAAAAGGCTTTGGGCTAATTCAACACCAGAACATAGTGGAAGAGGAGTTTGTTTTGCTTACACAGGATGTGGTCCATCTATCCTTTTTAGGGAATGAGGTCTATCTTTTGCACCTGCAAGAATGTCCGGGCAAAACGTTCAGTGTGAGGTTATGGTGTTAGTGCGGTATGGCTGATTGTGCAGAAAGCCCAAGAAAAATAAAACTTTGTCAAATACTCCATACTTTGTCTGTTATGGTGACAGCCTATTGAATGGCTCCTTAAAGGGATGGGTGATATAGAAAAACGCCTTTAACAGGGTTTTACTGAGTGGCAGGCAGGTAGAAGGCTCAAGCACGGACCCCAAAATGGTTTGGGGACTTGCTTGGGGGACCTTGGCACAGGGAGTGGATGGGAGCAGCTGGGGTCAGGTATTGAAAAATTAAAATGTTTGCAGTTTGGGGGTTGCTTCATGTTCAGGGAGGCTTAAGGGTTGTGGGTGATAGTTTATTCGATGTATTAGTGAGGACAGGATTATTCCATTTTGATATAATATTTAAAGAAGTTCAACTGCTTGCCTGTCCTAATAAACTGCCTTTTACTCTGATGGAGTATGCTGTTATTGTCCCATATTGGCCGATTGGGCACTGGGGGTCGGGCAACCTGTAAGGCATCCCCCCTTTAGGGTGCTTCGGCCGATGGGACAATCCGAGACTCAGTGGGTCCTGGATTGGGCAGCTAGTAGTGAGGGAGGAACAAAGTGCCAATTGATACAGTTTGAGGTGACAGTCAGAGTTGCGCTGGGGTCATGTAAAGCAGGTGAAATGTTTGAGCCCTTCCTCCCCCTTTTTTTAATAGACTTAGTATTTAGGTCGAGCTGAGGTAGAGCACGCGATGTCTCTTGAGATATGCTGTATCTACTCTGTGGGCTTCAGCACGCCCATAGCTTTTCTTTTGTTCCTGGTCTGCTTTTCAAAATTCCTTTGGTTTCTTTTATGAATAGTTTACATTTGTACCACCTTTAGGCTGTTTTTTTGCACCCTGGAGAGTGTCCCTGTTACATGGAGCAGTTCACTTTTTGCCATTTGTTTAGTTTCGGCACCAAACTTTTTGATTGCCTCGGCTCTTGGTGCCGCCCCCCCCGTCAAATCCTGTCAACGTTGCATTTCCTGCTTGGGTCAGCACCCGTCGCTGCTAGCAATCCGCTTAATCTTCCAAGTGGTGGTGTCCCTCCATGACCTCCTATCCGTCGCTGCGTTTCCTGCTTGTGTCGGCGCCCGTTGCAAGTCGATTGATCTCCCTGTGGGGTGCCGCCCCCCCCACCACTTCCCACCCGTCACTGCTTATAACATTTTTACTTCTCTGTTCCCACGTGTTGGATTATCTACGCTCTTAACATGGACATCCTATACCACATCTCCATCCTGAAGTGGAGCCTGAGACAACACTCACAATCCAAAAGCCAGAGCCTCTGGCTTTGTCAAAGTTTATAGCCATTGCAACTTATTTCCATGCGCTACATAGGTATTTCCTCTACGTATCACTATTTAGAGACTTCTTCAACCATGGCACCTGAGTCTTTTGTTCTACATTTCTTCACCAACAACCAATCAAAAAGGGTAAAGGAGATTTGAAAAGGCATGTGGAGAGTTAAAGGGCTAGCGAGTCTCGGAGGGCGTTAACTTTATAGAAAGGTGAAATTAATCCCTGCCAAGAACCAACCACATTATGACATAACCTTGAATGGCAGAGGTAACAGCAAATGATAACTAATATGGGCAGTCTATTGAAGAATCGAGTAGTGGCTTGCATTTAGTACATTTAAAGGGACCGCAACACTTTACTCTCTGTTCAGCTTTCCTTAACAACTTTCCATGCAGGTTACTCACATCTGCTGCTTGCGCTAAACTATCATGGCCAGAGGTTTATATGTTAAGGGTGTTGAGGGGTGGGTAGAAGGGTTTTTGGAGCTTGTTGCAGGTTCTTACATTTAAATGGTAGTCGGTATACTGTTCCCTAAAAGAGGGTGATGCCAAAAAAGTGCGACGTCCATGCAATGTATTAATTGCTTTTGTTGCAGAACACTACCTCTCATAGGTGTGTTATTCACAGCAGTTGCAGGAATTCCACAAACCAAGTTGATTTATTAGACGGATTATGCGCCCCTAGCAAATAGTCTTGTATCGGGTGTGGCGCCATTGCCTAATCCTGGCATTTCAAGTAACGGTATTTTGTGTGCTGGATTTTTTTCAGCCAAGTGTGCAATTTGAAAGCGAAGTTACAAGTCCCAGAATGCAACCATTGGCTAAAAACGTAGGCCTGGTAAAGTAACCTCTTGACAACTGTCGCACCCTGAAAAGCGCAAGCCTAGGAACTTCACACCTTACATATGAAACTGATGTTGTCTAGTTAGCAGGGACCGAGCTCTTCCTCTCGCCCCAATAAACTAATGCTGAGGACATTCCATGCAAGCATAAAAAGGATTTTCAAGAAGTTGTACAGAGAATGTTGTCTATTTTGAACTAGAATCATTGAATTTGAGTCTCTGTTCTGAGAAGCAGCGCACTCCTATCCGTTGCTTCGGTTCTGTGTAGTTGCCAGTTAACCCCGCCTCATCAAATCATTTGAAGGACCATCTAATAAGATTGCTTTCATTTCTTACAGGTTATATGTATGGAGTGTAGGTTACTACTTTTATTTAATCATCCCAAAAATTCAGGTTGTAGATGTGTGTCTACGTTGTTTTTGACTTTTCATTGAAACCACAGTCATATCTGTGATACTGTCAGGGTAAACAACGTTTACAATGAAACTTTTACCACGCACTACCATTACAACGCAGGCATTACAACGCAGGCATTACAACGCAAACCATTACAACGCATTGCGCTGGGGGGCACTCTAGGATAGGGAATAAGTTTAATTTTCTGTCCAACACCTTCCCTAGTGTCCACGGGGACTGGAGTTGGAATAGAAAATTATACTTACCACTATCCAGCACCTCTAAGCGCTATGCGTTGTAAAGGTTTGCGATGTAAAAACCGCGTTGTAAAGGTATGCGTGGTAAAAGTATGCGTTGTAACGTCATACATCCACTGTCAGAGGTCTTGGATGCATAATGGTGGATTTTGACATTTCTTTTTGTGAGGCAGTGCTGCAAAGTAGTCGCTACCTTTAAATTAGTATGTGTGGTCCTCTTTCGGCTGGTGATATAATGGTCACGTTATTCTGAGATATAATGTGACTTTATCACATTTGAATATAAAATCATTGGCGAAATGCGTGGTAGCTTGATGTCCAAGCATTTTTCACCTTTTTGTCCTCCTTTTCAGAGTTGTGCCCCATTGTTAAAAACACATTTTTACAAGCCTCGGCCTGCAAAAATGTGTTGGGTATAAAGTCCGGACTGGCATAAGGTACCCATCATATCGAGCTATAAAGAAGTAGGGGGCTGTACACTATTAGGGCAGAGGAGAGCTGTAGCAGGGACATTTTTCCCTAAGACTCCCTCTTGGGTGTTCAGATGTTGGCAGCAGGGCTGGACTGACCGAAGCAGGCACCGGGCATTTTCCCGGTGGACCGCCAGGGTGGGGGCCGGCTATGGACCCCTGGGAGGGGGGAGTTGTGTGTTTCTGGGGGTGGTTTTGCAGCCCCCTGTAACAAAAGCAGCTGCAGTGTTTTCCACATGCACCAACCCCACCCCAGAGGCCAACGCGACTCAATTGCCAGGGCTGGTTTGTGTTCCTTGTCCGGCCCTGGTTGGCAGGTATGACAGTACATTCTGGGAGGAGGCATATGGCAGGGCTGCAAGATGAGCATGGTGGAGGATCCAAGATGTATTATGGTGGGTTAACACAGCTTATGGGAGGGCGGGGTTTGACCCGGCAGTTGATATGGAGGATGAGCTTGGTACACCTGAATGAAAACTATTTTACTACTACAGTGCCACCCAATCACAGCTGTTAGTAAAAAGCCAAATTCTAACACATGGTGAAATGTCGGGATCTGGTAATTCTTGTTTTACTTGATGGTAACTTGCAAAGTGGCTCGTGTTTTAGTCACTTTCCTTAAGGTGAATTTACAAACACATCTGTGAGGTGGTGTTTAAGAGTGTAGGAAGACAGATGAGATTAGCTGACTAACAATTAGCATTCAAGAGAGCTGCAAAGCATCTGGAAAAAGTATGTAAATTGCATTGCCTCTCTGAACACCTGCCTTACTGTAGGGTTAATAAGGTTTCTTTGGGAAGAGCAACCGGTCCCTCTTTCTCTTGTGTATTCTCTCTCGCGGTCTCATACACTCTTCCCACTTCTCTCATGTGACTTCAGGTCTTAAAGCACAGTTTCTTTCATGTGCCTATTCAAGGTTTCCGTGCCTCAATCCCACGCTCTCCTCCTCTTCTTAGGGTGTCTTCTGCGTACACTGGCACTCTCTCTTTATGGATCTGTCAACTACTCTCCCCTTCTTTCTCTCTTTCTCACACACTCTTTCTGCTCCTCTGTCTGGAGTTCATTCAGCACTTTGTGCACAAACTACCTATCCCTCGCTGTCTTCCTGTCTATCTATGTAGCTCACACCTCTATCTATCCACCATGCCACATAATTCCACTACGCAAATACACTCCACACCACACAATTCCACAATTAACAATTCCAATCCAACCCACATAATTCCACTTCACACCACATACATCCACTCCACTCCAAACCAAAACACATGGGTAAAAGGCATTGTCCTTTAGAATGCCAATAGCTCTAACTCTTGCAAATGCAAGACCTATTGGCATTCCCAATGCTTGTTAATTCAGATGGGGTATATGGTTATCCCTTCTAATTTGCTGTTATCATTCTACTAATGGTCACTGTGCAAGACATTCTGTTTAAATTGAATCATCGATAGTTTGTTGGATTTCTTTGTTGCTTGTTAGGACACGTGGCAGGCAGGCCCAAGGCTCGGGAAGAAAACCCTAAAGGATTTGGGGCCTTGCTTGGGAGGGAACTTGGCACAAGAAGCTGATGAAAGCAGCTGGGGTAAGGTGGTGAAGGATGATGAGTGAGAAGAAAGGTGTGCTTGTGAATTGTTGCGGTTGGGAGGTGCTTCATGTTGGGTGAGGCTTAAGAGTCGTGGGGGATAGTTAATTCTATATATTAGTGAGGCAGGTATTATTCAATTTCGATTTAATATTTAAAGAAGTTTGATTACTTGCCTGTCTTAGCAAAGTGGCCTCTTTGCAGTGTCCTGTTATTATGTCATATTGGTTGATTCGCGGTTTCCCACTTAGTTTGTTTTATCTCCGGAAGGGGACACAACTCGCTATCATCTCATTATTCCCCGTATTTCTGCATACATCACTTAAAGCACAGTGACCAACACAAGACTGCTCCTTAAAAACCAATTACCACTTCCTATAAGTAGACAGTGGCTTTGAACATTAGACATGGCTACGCCATTTAGTTGGCAAGGACTTGGGAGCTGAGCTACACAGATGTTTCATTTCATCTTAATGTGGAACTGTCCCGACACAAAAATTATACACCAAGTATGCAGAACTTAAAGTAAACTCTTCAGTGACCCTCATGATCAGAACTAGGTGGCTAAAAGTGGCAGTGTGTGTTTGTGAGTGCTGAGTGCGTATGACGTTTGGTTTCCTAGCACTAGGTCATGGTGGCGCACTGCAGGGATGAATGTAGTGTTTTTATTAAGTCTCACCTGATGTTTCCGCAGGAACAATATGCAAGATGCTGCAGAGAAGGTCCCAACTTCCCTCACCCACCAAGTATGCCCAACCTGGTCAAAGCAAAACTGGTGTACTGGTGGAAGAGGGGAAACAAGGGAGGAAAACTGAAGAAGTGTCCTCGGTGTAACCAGTGCAGCAGGTAAGAATCATATAAGTTATGTGTGTCCCCTGTATGTAAAGAGCAAAGACTGTGAATTAGTATATGTACTAGTATAGATAATGTCTTTATAATTCTATGGTGAAAAAAGGATTTCACTACCTGTTTAACTCCCCTCTTCCACTATAATCCAATCTTAATCCACACAGGAACTTAGATGCAATCTATATACAAAGAAAATAAAGGACAGAGACAGGTTTGTGCTGTTACGTTAGCAGAACAACTATACCATCATAAATAAATGTAAAAAAAACACTAACCAGCCATTGAGAAGCAGCAGTAGGTAAATATAGCCCAAAGATAATGTATCTATAAAACAACTGCTAAAAGAGACGATATCAGTGTAGATAGATCTTTCTCTTAAAAAAGAACAAAAAAATAAGCATAAATATTCAGGCTATTAATGTTTCCTTAGCTTCAGAAAACATACATATGCTGTTTCTTAATTTACAGCTGATGAAAAAAGAATACAGAATCTCCAAAGGCCAGAGGGACAACAGTCAGATAACTACATGTGCCTTTAAATTTTTGCATGCCAGAGCAAAGTGCATTACCATCATTCATAGGACTTTCGGATTCTTTAGAGGAATTAACCCTTTTCTTATTTAAGGATCGAGATATGCTGCTTTATGAGGGACAGCATGCGAGTTTGAATTGAATTAGAATTTGAGTTTTTGGCCGAGTTCCGGACCAAAGATGTGGCTAAAGGCAGAGGTATGTACATATTTTTTCAAAGTGGTATGCACAATTTTATTGATGGCATTATACTTCTATAAAAAAGTGCATATGTTGAAAATTCTACTAAGGCCTCTGCCTCCATTCCAGGTGGTCATCCTACACAAATTCTGGAGAATGGCTCTAAAAATTAAGGACAAAGGGTCCAAATTCAGGACAAAAGGTCAGTTTTATAGACACAATAGAGCAGGTCAAAGTAGGTTTAATAATGTGAAAGTAAATAAATAGACAGCAGACACAAGTAAAAGTCAAAATAGGTTTATGTTCTTTGGCTTGTATAACACATAGCAGTACTTAGCAAACATTCCCATGTAACTCAGCTGACTTAAAAATTACAAAATAGCAAATATATGCACGCTTAGCGAAATTTGACAGGTGACATAAGAGACAGTTGTCACACGATATCACCCCTTACCACAAACGATAATACTTGAAGCAGTGCACATTCGAAAAGCACAATTGCTCTTTTCTTGAAGCTGCGCCCTCCAAATTACCTCCAGATCATGTCCAATTTCGCATTTGCAGCACCCTAAAGCATTTCATAAATGAATCATGTGTATATATTTTTTTAAGAACTTCCCTAGGACAGTCATTGCTAATTTTATTAAACAACTTTAACATATTAATGGAGACTTTACTATCTCCCATTTAGGAAAAGACTCAAGACTCGTCTTTTTACAGAGGCTTGGACACATCATAGGCTCTGACCTGGAGTATGTACAATCTACCGTTGGAGGGGTTAGCTACTCTCTCGCAGTGCTAAGAGACCGGTCAGTGATTATGCGCTCTATAAATCCCAGTTAACAATAACATCTACGCACCCTGGCGAGATCACCACTATAATGATATCCATTATCAGCATAGTGTATAATGTTTACATAACTGTTTGTAATCAGTCATGGAGGGAAAGTTTTGCTTCTTTCAAATGGATTGTAAATCTCCAGTCTGTTCGCAAGCCTGCAGGTGCTAAGAGCCATAGGCGACATTTTGCTATAATGTTGGTGCCTTACAATAAATCCTCCTCTCAACTGGCAGCCAGTCTATGCCATGTACATCTGGCCTGACTACTACCTTTGGCGTGCAATTTACAATGAGTGTCATACCTTGCAAACTCTGGTGGTGCATTGATGGTGGCACTTATAGGGGGAGGACATGAACTGGGTCGGTCTACCACTTGCCCTTTGGTCTTGCCAGGATAGGCCTAGGTTCAGGCCTAGATCAAGTCATCACTGCATAGGTAAATGGGGTCTTTGGAAGAACAACAAGCATTGGCAAATCCAATAAGCCTCGCCTGTGCGAGAGCTATTGGCTTTGCAAGGTGTTTTAGTCATGTTGTACACCTGTGTTCCTGCTATTCAGCATAGATAGACATTAGTGGTGTGGTGTGAGGTGGGGTAGATTGGAGTGGGGTAGATTAGGATAGAGTAGAATGGGGTAGATTGAAGTAGCTTTACGTTGGGTAGACTAGGGTAGCATGGAGTGGGATAGGTGGTTTAGAGTAGCATGGAGGGGGGTAGATTGGATAGTATGGAGTGGGGTAGATTAGTTTAGAGTGTGTCTTTCTAAGTTAGGGTATTATTTCCTTATTTAATATTGATGGATGGGTGTCATTATAGTAGTGACCTCGAACCTGGGGAACTGAGTTTGAGTCTCGGCAATGACGCTGGTTCCCATCATACTCTACACCATGGGTACTCACAAACTTTCTCTCGGGGGCCAAATTTACATTGTGGTTTGGGTCCGAGGGCCGCTCCGGTGGGGGCGGGGTCAGTGGGGAGGGGCGGGGCTAGAGCAAAAACAAAAAACTGTGACCACGAGGTTGAACACAGGTCCCTGCAGCGGACGCTTTCGTCCACTGAGCCACCAGACCCGGCATACACACATCTCTCTTTATCTCTCTCTCTCTCTGTCTCCCTCCCTCCATCCCTCTCTCTCCCTTTCTCCTTGTCTCCCTCTGTCTCACCCACTCTGACTCTCTCTCCCTCACTCTGACTGTCTCACTCCCTCTCTCTGTCTCCCTCTCTCTCCTTCCCTCTCTCCTCCCCTCTCCCTCACTCCCCTTCCTCCTCTCCCTCCCTCACTCCCCTTCCCTCTCTCCCTCTCTCCCCTTCCCTCTCTCCCCTTCCCTCCCTCACTCCCCTTCCCTCACTCCCTCCGTCACTCCCCTTCCCTTACTCCCTCCCTCAATCCCCTTCCCCGCTCCCCCTTCCCTCACTCCCCTTCCCTCACTCCCCTTCCCTCACTCCCCTTCCCTCTGTCCCTCCCCACTCCCCTTCGCTCTCTCCCCCACTCCCCTTCCCTCTCTCCCTCCCCTACCCCGCTCCCCTTCCCTCTGTCACTCCCCACTCCCCTTCCCTCTCTCCCCCATTCCCCTTCCCTCTCTCCCTCCCCCGCTCCCCTTCCCTCTGTCCCTCCCCACTCCCCTTCCCTCTCTCCCCCACTCCCCTTCCCTCTCTCCCTCCCCTTCCCCACTCCCCTTCCCTCTTTTCCTCCCCTCACTCCCCTTCCCTCTTTCCCTCCCCTCACTCCCCTTCCCTCACTCCCCTTCCCTCTGTCCCTCCCCACTCCCTTTCCCTCTCGCCCCCACTCCCCTTCCCTCTCTCCCTCCCCTTCCCCACTCCCCTTCCCTCTTTCCCTCCCCTCACTCCCCTTCCCTCTTTCCCTCCCCACACTCCCCTTCCCTCACTCCCCTTCCCTTACTCCCTCCCCACTACCTTTCCCTCCCGCCCCCACTCCCCTTCCCTCTCTCTCTCCCCTTCCCCACTCACCTTCCCTCTCTCCCTCCCTCACTCCCCTCCCCTCACTCTCTCACTTCCGCCTCCCTCCCTCACTTCCCTCACTCCCTCACTTCTGCTGCCCTCCTCAGCATCCCTCCCTCTGTCTCCATTTCTCTGTCTCCATTTCTTGGGCTCCCTCCCTCCTTTTCCCTCCCTCTCCCTCCGTTATATTCTAATGCTAAAATCATTGCATGTTTCTCCAAAAGCAGCATAGATAAATGCTCTTCTTCGGCACTCCCAAGCAGGATGAAGACGTGCATGACCCCCACCACCATATCGGAAACTTATTTATTTATTTTATTTATTTATTCAAATTCAAACTCCAATATTCAAATTTAAACTGCCTTTGACTCGATACTAAAGGAACTAGATGTATTACATTTAGAGCAGTGCATCTCTGTGGTAAAATGTCACCTTGAGTAGACTGCTAACATGACTGTGTCTGCCAGGGCTGAGACCGCTTCCCGCTTCCAGCCGCACCCGAGCACTTCACACGTCTTTAGAAAGACCATTTGCATGTTAGTGGAGCTTTGTTGATTTAACCTCTTCTTAGGCCCCTGCAGCTTCGCTCTGTGGGGGCCGGGTGATTAATTCCAGTGATAGGCAGAGCGGAGCTGCAGGGGCCTAAGAAGAGGTGAAATCAACAAAGCTCCACTAACATGCAAATGGTCTTTTTTAAAGACCTGTCAAAGTGCTCGGGTGCGGCTGTGTGTGTGAGAGAGAGACTCTGCTGCTCTGCCTATCACTGGATTGAATCACCCGGCCCCCACAGAGCAGCAGAGTCTCTCCGAGTGTTGCTGCTGTTTGCAGACATTCTTCTTTAAAACACGGGTATGATGTCTGCGAGGTCCGCGGGCCGCCAGGGCAGGCTTGCCGGGCCGCCACTGGCCCGCGGGCCGTACTATGAGTACCCCTGCTCTACACAGAGTCGGCTTTCGTTACAGCTTCATAAGACTCAGAGTTCTTGTCTGTTAATTTTATTTAACAGAGTTTTATACAGCGCAAACTAGACCTGAATCGGGTATCAGAGCGCTTTACATAGCACCAGTTGCATTACATGAGGACACATTCATTTTTTTTGTTCGGCACAGGGAGATTAAGTGATTTGCCCAGAATCACAGGATGTTCAGCGTCATTGCCGAGACTCGAACCCAGTTCCCCAGATTCGAGGTCGACTGCCCTAGCTGTTAGGCCAACTTCTCTCCTCACCCATCTGTCCATCCAGCTATCAACTAACCAAGATCCATCCATTTACACATGCATCCATCCAAGCACCCATCCATCCATCAATCCATCCATCCAAACACACATCTTCAATTCATCTCTCTATCCATCCACTCACCAAGATTTATCCATCCTGATCTATCATCCAAGCATTCATGTTTCCATGCTTCCATCTTTCCATCTTTACAACCAAGAGTTACCCATCCGTCCATCGACCCAAAGATTCTTCCACTTACCCAAATTCATTCATATCAACTGTCCCATCAATCCATCTGCCCAGCGGTCCATTCATCCATGGAGGCACAGGTGTTCACACATTCATGTATCAACCCATCCATTAATCAAGATCCATCCATTCATCCCCCCAACCAATGCAGCTATCCATTCAGCCATCGTCCCATTTACACATTCCCCATTCATGCCTAAACCCTCCATTCATTCATCAATTCATCCACCTACCCGTTTATGTATTCGTCAATCCAACATCTATCTACCTCAAACAATAATAATTGAAACAAGGTTCTCAAATTAAATTAAAATCTGCTTTGCAAGTAGAGACCGTTGTGTCATTTAAATGAGAGGAAAACAGTAGGAAAAATTGCAAAACCAAAAAAAAGCCAGACAAAAAAAGCAGCACAAGCAGCAAGCTAGAACTTCTTCAGATGCCGTACAGTGTACTATTAAAATATCTGTCTACTGAATTCAGTGCTTAACAACCCTTGACGCTGCACTGAAAGCCAGTTGTGATACGTTGCTGCCAGGTGCATAATGAACCAGAAGACTGTAAAAAGTAAACAGTGTCGAAATTTCGGACAAATGCTGTCAGCTATCAGACCAATAACATCAAGCAGAAATTACAGACAGTCCGTGTAATTTACGGACAGAATGAAGACATCATTAGGCACGTCAGCAACTGTTTTACTCTGCACTGTACTTATGTCCTCCCTCCCCCTGTGGCAGTGGCGGCTGGTGACATTTGAAATAGGTGGGGCGGAAAGTGATAATCATACTGCACCGTAGCGAGCGAGCGTAGCGAGCGAGCCTGAACCCCCTAAGGAGGGTTCGGGGGGAATTCCCCCCGAGAAAATTTAGAAAAAATAGTGGAAAAATTGTGCATTTCCAAGCAAATCTGAGAAAGCAGGAAGGTTAATAAAGCAATTGTGAAAGTGCAGGGATTACATCATTAAAGAGCTGTCATATAACATACTAGGTAGCTGCTCATTCAGTATAACAACAGAGCTTCATCACAGACTTCAAGATACAATGCTGAGAACCTCACAGATTGTTTTTATTTAAACTGCAAACAACAAAACAAACACCTTTTTTGGTTTAAACTGCAAACAACAAAAGAACCAACTAAACAGGTCACAAACTATCACCATTCAACATATTTACTTTTTGTATCTAAATTCAGCACGCCTGTCTGTGCTACCTTTCCATGAGTCAAAACTTCCATTAAACAAAACTCTGATCCCTCTCTCGGAAAAACATGAACAATATCCTTGGTGCAACAGCAAGTGTTGCATGGCTAAACATTTATAGGTCCCCAATGGCGCTCTGCAAATGGGTCTATAACATAACATAATAGGCCAAAACATAGCATTACTAATAAATAACACCTGCAGCATAACACACTTAAAAATTACATAACATCAGAGATGTTGCGCAGCATTAGAGACTGAGAATTTAGGGGATCAAAAGTGTTGCTGGCACAGCCTAAGATTGCTCCCATGCACGATGCACCGCCACCACCACCAATTACAGCACGACGTCACGCCTGCCCAGTGCACACACCCTGGCCTGCATATGAGCCTGCCTTTATTATTTCCTCCTGGAAATCGCTGGGCTCACAAAGATGTATGCAGGCGGCCCCTTTCTTGTCTGCACTGAACGCCATGGCTTTCTGTTAAACCGACGTTTTCTGAACAGTATTTAGGTGAAAGGCCATATAAAATGTAGGCACCATGACCCTAGGCAACGTGTTCAAAAACTGAACAAATCAGAGTTCATATGTGAACAGTGTAGGCAATTAAAATTTTCATCAGAAAAGTATGCTATGAAATTACCTCTTTTCTTTGGAAAAAGCAATAAACCATTGGACCAGTCACCATGTGATGTGTGTGCTTTCTATTCCCCATGCACATTGACTGCATAATGTCAAGCTAGTAGTTCTGGAAATTAGTGGTGTAACACAAAATGATTCGCCCCCTACTCACCCGCAGGCCCCTAAGCCTCCCATATCTCAAAGATATTTATAGGCCTTAAATGAATTGGGCCCCTGAATGGTGGGTGCCCACCGGCCCTGTAAGAATTGTGGGTAGGGTCGAATTGGCACAGAAAATAGTTCAGCAAACTAAAATAAATGTAGCCAAAATAAATGTAGCCTCCATCAGTGAATTAGACAACTAAACATGTGACCCATGTTTGCATGCATGCTGCTCTATGGATTGCTGGCTGTCCTCCAGAAGAGAACAGATGCTACGAATGTGTGGTGTGGGAGGAAAACATATGCAAAGCCGTACCCCTTTGGTGTAATTATTTTTGAAGACTGATGTGACCCTTGCCATATTATGAGTAATTAGTTACAACAGCAATTTTGTCTACATATGTGAAGGAACAGTACAGGCACTAGATGGGTTATTATTCAGCCGCGGTTTGTTGAGGAAACGGTTGGCACCTTTGCTCCCTGTGTTTACACCTGGGGTCCTGCCAAGCCAGGTTCCTTGGACGTGGGCCTTTAGAATGGTTCAGCAATGCATGCAAGTGTGACAAGGGATTCCTGGTGTCAGATGGCCGTAGGCCAGAGAGTGTCACACAGTGTCACTGACTGTGCTATACTGACCGACTGGAATTGTGGAATTTGCCGGACGGACAGTTAATAGTTAAAGGATTTAAGGAGGGTCCCACTGAGTACCACTGTGCCGAGAGTCAGTACCACAGTGCCTGCGCCCCTAATGATTGTTTCTTTGTTTTACCTACAGAAAATGGTCGTGGGGCCACGGTCTGCTCACCCCCTCTTTTTATAGGCTGCTTTCAATTCTCGGTACAGTGGGACCGGTTGTGCAGTACCCAAAAGGTCCAAGGAAGAAAAAACTCATGAGGCCACATTGGAATTACGGTCCCATGGGATCTGTCACCTACAGTCCAGTGATGCCTACATTGTTATCCCCTTCAAGACCACCGTGGGAACCAATTTAAAAGCACATTGCTCAAAAGCAGTGAGCTGAATAGATTTACACCAAGTAGGGAAGTATGGGAATTAACATGGGGAATCAATGATTTGTCTTGGCTCGGGTCAGTTAATTTGCGTGGGGAAGCCCTCGAATGCTGTAGCTGTTGCTGGCTTGAAGGAAACCACCTTCTTTTTAATTATGATTTGAACTCTTTACTTTTGATGTTGACAGGTGTAGTAGTTCCTCCTAATATGTTTTTTAAAACAGAAAACATCGCATTTCAGCTTAACTTTATGAGCCTCATTAATTAAAGCATCTCGTGTTGATTTCGAAATTTCTCTTCACACATATTTCTCTGTCTGTCATCATAGCAGTATCAAGGCCTGCAATCAGAGCTGCTGTTCTCTGCTCAAACAAAGCCCTGGGCGAAATAAAACTTGGCACAAGGTACGCACTTGTCATCTTCAATTGTCAGTGTGTTGAGAAAGTAGGGGAAGGTGAGGGGGAGCGAAAGAAGGGAGAAAGACAGACAGACTTAGAACAGTGTGTTTACTACACTTTTCTTTCTAGCCCCAGGTTAGAGGGAGGCTCAGCTGTTGTAGCCACTCCTGCACCCCTCTGAAGATCGGCGCCCGGTTACCCAATGCCAAAGGCTAGCCCGGCTGCTTGCAATGTTGATGGGTGAGCCAGGAGCCTAACTGTATCAAAACCACGTCACAACATGAAAGGCACTCATCTTTATGATGCTTCAAACCTGCTTTCCTCTTCTCTGAGGTTCAAACAAAACGTGCTTTTGCATTGCAACAGCTCCCAGGTGGCCACGTTTCAAATGTAGCATTTTCAGCCAGTTCTAGCAATTTCTCTTGAAGGGACTTATAAATCCCCACTTGCAATCAGGGAAGCTGGAATTATGCAGCAAAGGAGGACAAAATGAGGTATCCGAATAATTTAAAGTATGTAGCAAAACAAAGGTAAACTATTCAGCAAGGAAAGGCAAACTGGTTCATTCAATCAGAGCTGTTTAAAACATGAGCAAAGAGTCGGGGGTCCTAACTCCCAGGACTCCACAATAAAGTGAAACAGTGTGCTACGAGGGGGAGCCAATAACGCTGGGTGAGGTCACTGCTGCCATCTCAGGTCTGGCTTCTGGAAAGGCGCCGGGACTGGATGGCTTACCTGGGGATATGTTTAAGCAGGAGCCCACTGTCTGGGCGCCCTACCTCACTGTCCTTTTCAATGGAGTCCTTGGCGGCATGGAAATCCCTAGTACTTGGCTGGGGGCAGAGGTGGTCCCCATCTTCAAAAAGGGCTCGCCTCTGCTCCCAGCCAACTACAGACCCATCAGTTTAATAGACGTAGCACAGAAACTGTTTGGTAGGGTTTTGCTGAATCGGCTCCAGGATTGGATGGAGGAGGTGGGTGCCCTTAGTCCCTACCAGGCGGGATTCAGGAGGGGGGTATCCACAGTGGACCAGGTTTTCAGATTGAACCTTATCTATTGGAGGGCAGCAAAATTCGAGGGCGGCAGTCTGTACACAATTTTTGTGGACTTACGGGCCGCCTTCGACCTGGTGCCTAGGGGGAAACTTTGGAGCGTCCTGGCAGAGATGGGCGTTCCCCCGGACATCCTATTAATCTTACAGAGGCTGCATCATAATAATTACGCCCGAGTGAGGTGTGGGCGGTCGGGGGAACTGACCGATAGATTCTCCGTTGGCCGGGGGGTAAGACAGGGTTGTGTGCTGGCACCGACCCTGTTTTGCCTCTTCGTCAACGGGGTAATCGCCCACCTGAATGCCACTGATTATACTGACGCCCCCAAATTGAATGGCAGCAGGGTGCCCGCAATTATGTTTGCGGATGACACCCTGCTGTTATCCAAAACCCCAATGGGGATACAGAGGATCCTCGATTCCTTTGTAGCCTTCTGTGCAGACAGGGGGCTAGAAATCAACGCGGAAAAAACCAAATTCATGGTTTTGAACCCGAGCAAAAAATTGCGGCCGAATCCGCAACTGGGAGCTGTACGACTCGAGAGAGTAGCCACCTTTGAATATCTTGGTGTGACTCTTAACGAAACCATGTCTTGGGGATCCCACCAGACTAGGGCAAACCTCAAATTCACACAAACTACTGGGGGTATTGCGCGGATGATGACCGGCTCATCATACCGCCCATTGGGGGCACTAATCCAGATATACAAGGCTCAGGCTAGGGGAGCGATCATGTATGGGGCGGAATTGTGGGGCCATACACCTTGTCGGAGTCTGTCATTAACGGAAAACAAGTTTATAAGGCAGATAGCCGCACTCCCGCCCAGTACCCCGCTCCTCCCCTTGAGGCTTGATTTGGGCCTACGACCGCTAGCCGATGAAATAAGCCTGAGACCCATAGCCTTCTGGCGTAGGCTGTGGAGCAGTACCGATCTTGCAGAATACAGGGCGGAATTGGTCGAATTATTGAACCATCCAAAAGCGCTCTGCATCCCCTGGGTCAAAAACATCCAAGCCACTTGTATGGAATTAGGGCTCCCTGACTTATGGACGGAGCCGGCGAATGCCGCATTAAACATCTCCAAAAGGTCCCTGGCTAACATATACCATGAACAAAAACTAGCTAGGGCCCAAGCTATACAGGCAGAAGGGTCTCTATCTTTTGTGTTTTTGCAAAGCAAGGACCTATATAGGTTTGAGAAGGTATTGGATCCTATCTCTCCTGTACTCGCTAGAAAGCTGTTTCTTCAATGGAGATACGGCACGCTGCCCTTCCGGTCCTTTACAAGCACTTGGTCATCATCCTCCACTGCAAAGCAGTGTCCGGCCTGTGATGCCATGGAGGAAACTGACTTACACGTGGCTTTCTTCTGCCCAGCCTACAAGGTAGCTAGAAAATACTGGCTCCTCCCACTGATAAGGAATATGGGCTGCAGGGAATATGCACCAATGTATAGGATTCTAAAATCTGATCTCTCTGGCCCAACTGTTTTCGCATTAACAAAATTTTTTACCAAGGTTTGGCATACTCGTAATCGTATTTTAAAGATGTTGGGTCCTTCTTAAAATTTTAGATCCACAGTTTTTTTTTAAAGCATTTTTGTATATGCATTCCAATGGTTTTATCTCTTTATGAACTGATTTATCTGTGATGTATATGTGTATTGTTCATCTTTTATGGCCAAATGGCCGAAATAAAGATTGGAAATGGAAATGGAAACAGTGTGCATAAAACACATTTTAACTCTACATCTGGGCCAGAGACGTTTGAAGGCATGAGCAAAGTGGGCTCTGGCTCAGTGCCTCAGCCTTTCAGGGGCCCCCTGAGAAAGTCTTGGCCTTATGACCATAAATAATTCTTAAACAGATTGATTTAAATAACTTTTCCATCAATTGATTTTTAATGTGAGGAATGTAAGAGAGTCTATTACAGACCTTTTGTAGACAAATATGTTTCTTTTTTATGCAACATCCATAAAAATGTTTTTTAGAAAACAGGACCTCACATAAGAGAAATGGGAGAGGGTGACAGAGATTCTTTGCAGTAAGATTGGTGAGCTGCTGCTGTGTACAGTATTGAAAACACACATCACTATCTCTGAATGTTAGATTGTAGGAAGGTTGATCCCTGACTATGGTTGCCCCCAACTTTTTGCCTGGTGTTTTGCTGGTTTTCTGACTTAGTTGACCTGGGACCCTGCTATTCAGGGCCCCAGGCCTACTGCTCTCTCTGTAAAATGGATTCCATGTACCTTAGGTACATATCTAAATTGGATACTGAGTCACCTTATCAGTCCCTGTACAGTGTACCTTAGGTACCCAGGGCATAGGTGTACCCAGGGCCTACCAGGGGCTGCAGCATGTATTATGCCACCCCTGGCTGGCCATCCAAATCTGACACAACTGGCTGCTTGACAGCTGGGGCAAGGTGGTGTAATCACCCTTTGCTTTAGATATAGTATACCTATATCTAACCCTAAAAATGGACACACAGATCTCCTATCAGTCACTCCTATAGCAGGCCTTAACAATCCTGAAGGCAGAGTGCTTGGAATCGTGTGAGATGGTGCTCTAGCATGAGCTGAGCCTGTCTGCGGCTTTCGGGATCCATCCCTTAGCTGTTTCCATGATATCGCATACCATATACTCTTAAGTGCATTATAATCCTCGCGGTTATGTGCCAACTCTGGTATCGCTTTATCAAAACATGTCGAGTAAGGTGTCATACGAATTGGAATACTAACCCCTCGCCAATTCTGGTGACGGGGTTAGCATTCCACCCTTCTAGAGGGACACGACATGCCTGTAACCTATAACCCGGTTAAAAGTCAGACAGAGCCTTAGCATCCACAAAATGGATGCTGCCACCGAGACACAAGTCTGCCCTCCTGCTGCTGGGAGTCCTCCCAGAGCAGGAGATAAGGACAAAGGGTTTCCTGCCAGGGGCGGTGCCAGCACCGTCCCAGACAGGGTTTTGTGTATTGTAGGTAGGCAGGGCTTTAGAGGAAGGTGACTGCACGTGGCACCCCGGTGCTCACGGTGCATAGGCTGGCTGGAACCAGTTCCAGGGTCACTCCAGACCCTGTGCTGGGGAAAAGCCCGCCAAGGAAGTGGGTGTAACCACCCCCCTCCTAGTCCCACCCATAGGGCAGGACTTAGTCGCGTGCCAGCCCCTTTTTACAGGATAAAGGTAGGAACTGGCCCCCTTCCAAATCAGATCATCTTTGAATCCTGAAACTACTTTCTGCGAAAGGAACTCAAGACTTCTTCCTAAGATTTCTCCCTTGTGACTAAGGAGTAGTCACCCTGCATCCGCAGGCACCATCTAAGAACACTGCGGTCTGCTGCAAGTCCTTCCTCCGGAATCCGACTGCCCAGCTCGACGAGAACCGGCTTCCCTGGCACCTCTGACCTCTACCTGCATCATCAGTCACGCTGAGATTCGTGGGTGTGACGAGACCTCGAGGGACCGGCCATCTTCAAGACTGCACGACTTCTTTCCAGCAAGCCCGCCGAGTGAATTCCTGGTGAGTGCTTTGGGGTCCGAGAAGCCCCGACTCTGAGCAGCTCCAGCTCCGAAGTGCAGCCCCCCAGCATCTCCACGATCTGCGTGGGGCCCTTCTGCTTTCCGCTGCTCACCGCGTTGTTTGGCTACTAGCCCGTTGGCTTGTGGCCTTCCTGACGACGCCCGACGACATTTCTGCTGCTGGTCTGGTTGCTCCAGACTGGCCCTTGCTCCCTTCCAGAAGAGGAGCACCCCGGACCCTCCTGGTCCACTCAAGACGCCATTTTGAGTCCACCGCGTGGGCTTGAATTAGCCAAGGCTTGTTGCCCACTCCTGGGTAACTTCGACGCCGACGACTTCATCCTTCGTGGGACAGCTCGCACCTCCATCCTGGTCGCCGACAACGCCTCCTGGTCCGAGAGGCTGCAGAGCCCAGCAGCGCCCACTCACCTGACTGCGGTGACTTCGCCCGGTGCCATCCTGGTGCCCACTTAATCACTGGCTAGTGATTCAAGAACTTGGTCCCCTCTGCTTTCAGGTTTTCTTCTTCCTTGATCCAGGCTTGGATCCATCGAACTTTTCTTCACTGGTCGCCTGCCAGCAACTTCTTCCTTCCAGGCTCCTGGTCCGGCAACGAGATCCCCGACGTCTTTTCAGACCTATGCAGCTGCAGCCCCGGGGCTAGGTAACTTCGGCACTCCGGTGTCCCAGCATAGCCTCACTATCCAAGGGTCAGGATCCACTGTCGTTTTCTCCCTACCAGGTCGGGTTCGCCCGTGAACACTAACTTTGTGAATTCTAGCTTCCATAGACTTTGTCCCGCATCCCGCGTGAGAGTGCACACTCTGCACCCGAGTCCCCTGGGCCTCCTAGTAGTAATCTAACGATTCCCTAGTCCAGTCCTAGCGATTCCAAAGCCTATTAGAACTGTTACTTACCTGCTAGTAATTCGCATTCCACTTTTAGCGTATATGGTTTTTCGTGCCCCTCGGGCATTTGTGTAACGTGCTAACTTAAAAGTATTTTCGTAAGAGTTTTGTTGTGTGCTTAGCTCCCTGTCTCATAAAGAGCCAGGGTAGTCTTGTTATAAATAAATACACTGTTTATTTTCATAACAACTTGTGTGGTGTCCTTTCACTGGGTGTTCAAGGGGTAATGTGATGGTAAAACAGCTGGCTTAACACGCCCTCTAGAGTCTTAGCCTTAGACTGCTCGTATCCATGCTACTAGGATAGCTGGTCTATAAGGTTGACTTACAACCAATCATCAATAAGGGTTGTTTGGACTGATATATAGTGATCACTAGAATAGTGAGCACTGCACATCAGGCCAACTTCTCACATTGGTGAGCAGCGGTTGGGATTTGAGCTTGCTGTTGTTTTACCACACATATCCTAAGAATATCTTGTGAAAGATCACATAAGTACTAAAGGTACATATAACTTAGCTTAGAATACTCTGAGTTCTACTGAACCAGCTGTTGTAGCTCCTAGGGCCTAGCACACCCTAAACTACAACTCTAGCAAGGGATCAGTAGGCAAACATATAGTGTAGGTAAGTGCACCACTTACACCTCACTGGAAAAGCATGTCGACTCAGGAGGACTCTACTGAGACTCCCCTGGTCAGTGTTGACCCTCCACAGGTCACTTCAAGATATGCAGCTCTCAGTTTCCATGAGATGAGACAGATCTGTGTCTCCAGAAAACTGAAGCAGGGGTCTAACCCCACCACTTCCTTTCTGATAGGTCTCTTAGAGACATATGATGCCAGAAAGCTTTCTCAGTTACATGAGAACATGCCAGCCTTAGAGGGAACCTCTGGGGATCCAGATCTCCACAACACTGATTCAGCAGTTGAGGAGGAGGATCAGGAGGTACTCTCTGGGGATGAGGTAGACAAGGGTCTTGAGGTAGTCAGAAGGCTAACTAGGACCAACTTAGACTTACTTGGGCTAGGATCTGGGGGCCCCCCAGTACTAACCCGAAGTGGGCCTAACCTTGGAGTTAGGAGAGATAGATCTCTTTCTAGGGACTCCAATAGATCTCTGCACTCTAATGCCTCTTCTCAGGGGAGAAGGAATCCTCCACAGAGGAGATTTACTTCCCCTCAGAGAAAGGAGCATGAAGCTAGGATGAGACAAGCTGAACTGAGGATTGAAAGGGAAGAAATTGCCCTGGCCAAAGAGAAGCTTGCCCTGGCAAGAGAGCAGCAGATGAGTGGGCTAGCTCCCACTGGTGGCAGCAATCTCCCAAGAGAAAAAGAGAAGGGTTTAGATACTAAACACCTGACTAAAATAGTGCCCCCCTTTAAGCAAGGGGATGACATCCAGAAATGGATGGCTGCTCTGGAGAGGGCCTGCACTGTGCAGTGCATTCCCCAGAGTCAGTGGGCAGCTATACTGTGGCTCTCCTTTGATGGCAAAGGTAGAGATAAGCTCCTCACTACTAGAGTTGAGGATGCTAACAATTACCAGGTCCTGAAAAATGCACTGGTTGATGGGTTTGGTTTAACCACTGAGCAGTACAGGTTGCTGTTCAGAGACACCCAGAAAACTCAGTCTCAGGACTGGTCTGACTTTGTTGATTGTGCCACTAAGGCTTTGGAAGGCTGGCTACTGGGTAGTAAGGTTACTGATTTCAAGGGATTGTATAATCTAATTATGAGAGAGCAAGTCTTAAATAATTGTCAGAACCAGTTATTACACCAGCACCTGGTAGACTCTGATCTGACCTCTCCACAGGAATTGGGTAAGAGGGCAGACAAATGGGTCAGAACCAGGATTAGGCCCAAGAACCAAGGTGGTGACCAGAAAAAGGAATCAACCAAGCCTCAAGAGAAGGGTGGGAATAAATCTACAGATCAAACCACATCAGGGCCCCAAAAATCCTCTGAGGGGGGTGGGTCCCAGAATCCTTCCAACAACCAGAAGAAACCTTATTGTTATCCCTGTAAACAGGTGGGTCATTTAAAAACTGACAGCAGTTGCCCAAAGAATAACAATAAGGAAAACATACCCCCAAGTAACATTCCCAAACCTCCTGTTACTACTAGTAGTAATCCCCCAGGTGGTGGGAGTGCCCCCAAGAATTTGGGTGCATTTACTTTGGGAGGTCCTGGGGACTCTGGCCTAACCAGGTCCCCAAACTTAGATACTCTTGTCTGTGAGACTGGCATGGGGTTTGCCAACTTCACGACTTGTCCCAACACTTTGGGCAAGTACAGACAGGAGCCCCTCATCAATGGTATAAAAGTTGAGGCCTATAGAGACACAGGGGCTAGCATCACTATGGTGACTGAGAGTCTAGTCCCCTCAAGGCAACTTTTACCTGGTGCCACATACCAGGTGACCAATATTGATGGAGTACAGAGAGATCATCCCATGGCAGTGGTCAATCTCAGCTGGGGAGGTGTCACTGGCCACAAGAGAGTGGCAGTGTCACCAAACTTGCCTGTAGATTGCCTACTGGGGAATGATTTAGAGCTCTCAGCCTGGGCTGAAGTAGAGCAAGAAACCCATTCTAGAATGGTAAATACCCATGGTAAGGTTAGTGGGGCAGTGATAGCCACAGCCCCAGTCCAAGATGTCCTCCCTGAACAGGTCAGGAGGGTTGTGCCAGTCACAACCCAATCTCAGACAACTTCCTTCCCAGAACAGGTTGTCAAGGCTGTCATGGTAACAGCCCACACCCAAACTGAGCCCCCTCCTGAAAAGGTTGGGAGAGTTGTGATGGCCACAGCTCAAACTCAGACAGATGATAGTGTTGTGAAGCCTGAAACTATGGATCACTCCACTCAGACAGAGAGCATTGAGGAGGAAGAGAAATCTCCCTCCCACCAGACTTTAGGAAAAGATCAGCCTCCTCAGGGAACTGATCTGACCCCTTGTGAAGAAACTGCCACAGAGGTAGTCAGGCCTAGCCTGGCAGAACCCCTGATGTCAGTGGACCCTTCCAAGGTGGGACCCAGTCTGGAGCAGGTAACCTGCCCCTCTCTACCCTGCCTCAGTCAGCCCAGGGCTGTAGAGGTCAGGGAGGCCAGTGTTGGACCCCAAAGGGCCCCCTGTCCAAAAGAATTCCCCAATCAACAGATTAAGGGCACTGAAGCTAGTAATCCTAGCCAAGTGAAAATAAAACATACTCCTGAGGGATCCCCCTTAAAATTAGTTAGGGACCTCCCACAGATGGACACTGTTGGGCACAGCCAAACTTGGGACCTGAGGGCCCCCAACCTGACCTGTCCCTCCCGTAAGCCAAACAGAGGGACCCAACCTCCAGCTGTAGGTAGCCAGAGGTTGACCCTGAGAGCCCAAAACAACTCAGTCTTGGAAAGAAAGGCCTCTTTGGTGGAAAATGATTGGAGGAAGCTGAGCCCAAAATTAGTGGAGCCTCACTTCAGTACTCCATTTCAGCACCAGCCTTTTTTTTTGACAAAACACACCACAGGTAGAGATTCCCTATGGTGGAGACCCTCAGACACCCTTAGGGTGAGGGATTGCTTAGTGGACCATGACATAGGGGGTAACCATGCCAGTGCTGGTACTTCCTTAAATGGCCACTTAGGCAATATAGGCTTACCTGGACAAGGATAGCCTTATCTCCTTTCGTTTGGGGGGGGGTTATGTAGGAAGGTTGATCCCTGACTATGGTTGCCCCCAACTTTTTGCCTGGTGTTTTGCTGGTTTTCTGACTTAGTTGACCTGGGACCCTGCTATTCAGGGCCCCAGGCCTACTGCTCTCTCTGTAAAATGGATTCCATGTACCTTAGGTACATATCTAAATTGGATACTGAGTCACCTTATCAGTCCCTGTACAGTGTACCTTAGGTACCCAGGGCATAGGTGTACCCAGGGCCTACCAGGGGCTGCAGCATGTATTATGCCACCCCTGGCTGGCCATCCAAATCTGACACAACTGGCTGCTTGACAGCTGGGGCAAGGTGGTGTAATCACCCTTTGCTTTAGATATAGTATACCTATATCTAACCCTAAAAATGGACACACAGATCTCCTATCAGTCACTCCTATAGCAGGCCTTAACAATCCTGAAGGCAGAGTGCTTGGAATCGTGTGAGATGGTGCTCTAGCATGAGCTGAGCCTGTCTGCGGCTTTCGGGATCCATCCCTTAGCCGTTTCCATGATATCGCATACCATATACTCTTAAGTGCATTATAATCCTCGCGGTTATGTGCCAACTCTGGTATCGCTTTATCAAAACATGTCGAGTAAGGTGTCATACGAATTGGAATACTAACCCCTCGCCAATTCTGGCGACGGGGTTAGCATTCCACCCTTCTAGAGGGACACGACATGCCTGTAACCTATAACCCGGTTAAAAGTCAGACAGAGCCTTAGCATCCACAAAATGGATGCTGCCACCGAGACACAAGTCTGCCCTCCTGCTGCTGGGAGTCCTCCCAGAGCAGGAGATAAGGACAAAGGGTTTCCTGCCAGGGGCGGTGCCAGCACCGTCCCAGACAGGGTTTTGTGTATTGTAGGTAGGCAGGGCTTTAGAGGAAGGTGACTGCACGTGGCACCCCGGTGCTCACGGTGCATAGGCTGGCTGGAACCAGTTCCAGGGTCACTCCAGACCCTGTGCTGGGGAAAAGCCCGCCAAGGAAGTGGGTGTAACCACCCCCCTCCTAGTCCCACCCATAGGGCAGGACTTAGTCGCGTGCCAGCCCCTTTTTACAGGATAAAGGTAGGAACTGGCCCCCTTCCAAATCAGATCATCTTTGAATCCTGAAACTACTTTCTGCGAAAGGAACTCAAGACTTCTTTCTAAGATTTCTCCCTTGTGACTAAGGAGTAGTCACCCTGCATCCGCAGGCACCATCTAAGAACACTGCGGTCTGCTGCAAGTCCTTCCTCCGGAATCCGACTGCCCAGCTCGACGAGAACCGGCTTCCCTGGCACCTCTGACCTCTACCTGCATCATCAGTCACGCTGAGATTCGTGGGTGTGACGAGACCTCGAGGGACCGGCCATCTTCAAGACTGCACGACTTCTTTCCATCAAGCCCGCCGAGTGAATTCCTGGTGAGTGCTTTGGGGTCCGAGAAGCCCCGACTCTGAGCAGCTCCAGCTCCGAAGTGCAGCCCCCCAGCATCTCCACGATCTGCGTGGGGCCCTTCTGCTTTCCGCTGCTCACCGCGTTGTTTGGCTACTAGCCCGTTGGCTTGTGGCCTTCCTGACGACGCCCGACGACATTTCTGCTGCTGGTCTGGTTGCTCCAGACTGGCCCTTGCTCCCTTCCAGAAGAGGAGCACCCCGGACCCTCCTGGTCCACTCAAGACGCCATTTTGAGTCCACCGCGTGGGCTTGAATTAGCCAAGGCTTGTTGCCCACTCCTGGGTAACTTCGACGCCGACGACTTCATCCTTCGTGGGACAGCTCGCACCTCCATCCTGGTCGCCGACAACGCCTCCTGGTCCGAGAGGCTGCAGAGCCCAGCAGCGCCCACTCACCTGACTGCGGTGACTTCGCCCGGTGCCATCCTGGTGCCCACTTAATCACTGGCTAGTGATTCAAGAACTTGGTCCCCTCTGCTTTCAGGTTTTCTTCTTCCTTGATCCAGGCTTGGATCCATCGAACTTTTCTTCACTGGTCGCCTGCCAGCAACTTCTTCCTTCCAGGCTCCTGGTCCGGCAACGAGATCCCCGACGTCTTTTCAGACCTATGCAGCTGCAGCCCCGGGGCTAGGTAACTTCGGCACTCCGGTGTCCCAGCATAGCCTCACTATCCAAGGGTCAGGATCCACTGTCGTTTTCTCCCTACCAGGTCGGGTTCGCCCGTGAACACTAACTTTGTGAATTCTAGCTTCCATAGACTTTGTCCCGCATCCCGCGTGAGAGTGCACACTCTGCACCCGAGTCCCCTGGGCCTCCTAGTAGTAATCTAACGATTCCCTAGTCCAGTCCTAGCGATTCCAAAGCCTATTAGAACTGTTACTTACCTGCTAGTAATTCGCATTCCACTTTTAGCGTATATGGTTTTTCGTGCCCCTCGGGCATTTGTGTAACGTGCTAACTTAAAAGTATTTTCGTAAGAGTTTTGTTGTGTGCTTAGCTCCCTGTCTCATAAAGAGCCAGGGTAGTCTTGTTATAAATAAATACACTGTTTATTTTCATAACAACTTGTGTGGTGTCCTTTCACTGGGTGTTCAAGGGGTAATGTGATGGTAAAACAGCTGGCTTAACACGCCCTCTAGAGTCTTAGCCTTAGACTGCTCGTATCCATGCTACTAGGATAGCTGGTCTATAAGGTTGACTTACAACCAATCATCAATAAGGGTTGTTTGGACTGATATATAGTGATCACTAGAATAGTGAGCACTGCACATCAGGCCAACTTCTCACATAGATGTAAACACCTTTAGAATTTAGACCAGTGTGCCTGAGCACTGTCAGTAACCTTGCCAAAGAGTGCATGAATGAGCTGTAACTGGGTCATACATTCAAAGCTGTTCCAATCAGCGGCCCCCAAAATACCTTTGGCCCTGGCCCCCCAAAATCCTTTAGATATCCCTGATCTGGGCTTGCCCACCCTACTCAACCTTAACCCTCAGGCTCCCAGACAGTTGAAAAAATTACATTTAAAATAATCTCAGCCCTTCCCTCTCCTTACATGACGTCACGTACACAGCTTCCCCCTCTAGCTTTACCTCACTCTCCACCTCTCTCCACATCTCTGCCCCTTTTCTCATCCATGTCAGCTCTCTCTAGCTCACTTATGTCTCCTCATCACTCTCTATCAAAATACCTCTCGAACCTCACTGTCTTTACAACACACAACTTCATTTCTGCCACTTTCTGTGCCTACTTACACACCTCTACCTCTCAAGCTGCTCTCCCTGCCTAAACGTTCCCTCAAACCTCTCTGCACTCCACTGCTTTGTTCCCATGTCACCTCTCTCCACTCACTCGCCGCTTCACCATCTCCGTTCTACTGCTCTTCCCTCTACTTCATCTCTTTTAATACCTTACACCTTTCTGAGTGCATTTTCCTCTACCCGTCTCTACCTCCACCATCTCTCTCTCCATCTCTGTTTCTTCAGTGTCTCTCACAGATACTCATAGTTCTGAGGCTTAGTGGGGGGGGGGCCTTGTGGGGTTTCGGGGCTACCTACACTGCTGGGTCTGCATTATGTATCGGATCACCCTCTCTTTCCTTTACATCTGTATCAACCTCACCACTCTTTCTCTGCCTCATCTCTGTCTCTGTTTCACCTCTGTATCCCTCCCTCTCTTGCTGTTCATCAGCCCTCTCTCGCTCGCTACTCTCTCTAGCATGTCTGCCAATGCCACGTTTCATTTTGCCCTGCTCTCTACCTCACTGGTGTTTTTACATTGCACCGCCCTATACATCTCTCACTATTTCACCTGTCTGCCTCTAACTCACCTCGACTCTTTCTCTACTTCTACGTTCTATGACTCACCCTTATCCGTTTCTCGACATTCCCGTTTCACAATCTCTAGCTCTCTCTCTCACTCAAATCTGACCTATGTGCATCATTAATAAAAATAAGTTAGACGTTACAACAACGTATTACTAAACAAAAAAAAGATTTGTCATCGTCATAATGACACACAGTCACACATGATGTAGAGATACTGGATTCAGGCACCTGATAGCTATCTCTGCCGCTCGCTCTCCCGTTTACTGAAGGGCCCCTGTTTTGACTTTCATTCTTTGCTCACCGAAAGAAATGAAAACCGTTACCCGACGCATAAATTACAGACCCAACTCAGGGCACCTGGACCCTAGACAGTATGTTGAGAGTGAATAAATATACAACTACATGCCACAGAATGCAATGCGTGGTAGGAAAGAAAGCCTGTCCAAGGTGATCCCAGGCAAACATCTAATTTGCTGCTCCAATCAGACATTTAGTCTTAGAGGCTAGATATTTCTCCATTAGCATTTCCTTTACCCTGGACGCCTTTGTTTTCCCCTTTCTTGCATCAATTGGACTACAAAACGAGAGCTGAACTACGCACTTCCGGTAGCGTCGGAAATTACGTTGCCGGCGATGCCACTGTTTCTCTGGGTGTACGCTGCTAGAGTGAGATGGTGGAGAGCCGGTGTGATATTTTGAAGTGTGAGTAAGGCGTCTTTCGTACTTTTCGTTTTCTGCAAGCAGACAAACCTTGCGTGCGTGTTTGGGAAAATATTTCATGAGCCAAGCACTTGGAGATCAGATGAGTCAAAAATTTGCTAACATTCGTGCCAAGAATTTTCAATTCTATTAAGGACACGGAGGCGAGGATTATGCTTCTCAATCTTTTACTGTAAACTCACAGCAGCCAATGAAAACACGTATTTTTCATTACAAAACAGTAAACAACTACATATCCCATCATGACATGTACTTAGGCACGCCCCCTTAGTCCATAAGAGCTCCTTGCGTGCAGCCATCTTCCTCTTTCTTTGAGGCGAACAATTCCAAACAACTTGAAAACTTCACAAATCCTCCAACATGGAAGAAACAACAACGTCTCAGGATGCATTTCCTGGCAATCTTCTACGATCAGTCTCCTTTTTTGTCTGATCCTGAAATAAAGGAAATAAAACCGTAACCACCGAAATCAACTGGGTGGGCAAGCAGGTATACACATAACCTTGCCGGGTGGGATAATCCTCGCCTCCGTGTCCTTAATAGAATTGAAAATTCTTGGCACAAATGTTAGCAAATTTTTGATTCTATTACAGGACCGGAGGCTTCAGATTATGCTAGTTTAACGCTTATTAAAAACAACAGAGGTAATATCCCCCACCGGCTTATAATAGTACGTCCTAAAAGTGGACTCTGAGGACCAATCTGCACTATGCATAATGTCTTGGATGCTGGAACCCAACATGAATGACTTTGAGGCCCTAGCGCCTCTAACAGAATGAGCACCAAATATGGTAATGTCAATGCCAGCTTCTTTCATAATATAACGAAGCCATCTGGCAATGGTGGCAGCCGCCACAGCTTTAAAAGGTTTTTGCAAAGCAATTAGCAATTGTGAACAGCCCTGAGGCCTAATGGCCTTTGTGCATTTCTCATATGTCTTTAAACACTGAACTACACACAACTTTTCATTATCATGAAATGCATTGTAAGTAATATGACGTGACATTGTCTTTGTGCGTCCTGTAATTGTAAAGGAAACTCCTTCTGGAGTAAATACTCTACCTGTTACGTTGAGAGCTCGTACGTCCGACGACCTTCTACATGCTGAGAGGCAAAGTAACATGGCTAGCTTTGCCGATAGTTGCTTCCTGGTTAACAGCGAATTGATTGGCCATTGGTCAAGTAGAGCCAGAACTAAAGACACATCCCACAACCCTGTGTATTTGGGCTTCGGGGGATTAGACACTCTAATGCCCTTGAGTAATTTGCAAACTACCGGGTGCATGCCCACCGGCTTTCCGTCTATTTGCGCATGCCCCGCTGATATGGCGGATCGGAAGTTATTAACTGATCTATAAGCTAAACCGTCCGCTGCCTTATCTGACAGGAAATTTAACACATGGGGAAGTTCTGCCCCCACGGGATCCAGGTGTCGTTCCATGCACCAATCCACCCAGTTTTTCCAGGCTGAGGAGTACCGTTTCCGTGTGGATGGTGCCCAAGCCTGCTTGATAAACTCGGAAGTCCTGCTTGAAACCCCTGGCAACTGCCACTGTTCCCTGAAAGCCTCCAGGCCATCAGCAGCAGTCTGCCCTCCATTATCAGAGGATGTTGCTCCTGATGAGGGCCCTGCAACAGCAGGTCCGACTCCGGCAGAAGTCTGGGGAGATCGCAACTCCATTGTAATAACTTGGGGAACCACGCCTGGGATGTCCACCACGGCGTCACCATGACTACCTCCGCCCTCTGTCTGATCACCTGAGACATTACTCTGGGTATCAACATGAAGGGGGGAAAGGCATACTGAATTCCCTTCGACCAGTCCTGGAGAAAAGCATCTGTCGCCTTTGCCAAAGGGTCCGGCCTCCAACTGAAGAACTGGGGTATCTGACAGGTCAGTCTGGAGGCGAAGAGATCCGTCTGGAATGGACCCCAAATGTTCTGTAGCCATTGAAAGACCTCTGGAAGCAACTTCCAGTCGCTGTAGTCCCTGAGGTATCTCGAATTCCAATCTGCCACTTGATTGTCCTGGCCCGGAAGATATTCCGCTATTATTGATATCTGATTCGCCAGGCAATAGTGCCAAAAATCCTTGGCTATTTGTACAAGAAGCGACGACCTCGTGCCGCCCAACTTGTTGATGTACCTCACCGCCGACACATTGTCCATGCGAAGGAGGATACAACAAGAGGTCTGCCTCGGGGACAAAGTCCGCACGGCGAACGACCCTGCTAGTAGCTCTAAGCAATTTATATGTAGAGCAAGCTCCTGAGGAGACCACCTGCCGCCCGTGGAAATGTCTCCGCAGCGCGCCCCCCAGCCCCAGCGGCTGGCGTCGGATTCGATTATGATCTCTGGCTGCGAGCCAAATATTGCCCTTCCGTTCCAGGCGTCGACATGACCTAGCCACCATTGTAGCTCGGTCCTCACTTCCTGCGAGAGAGGGACAATGTCCAAATACAACAGTCCTTTCTGCAGGTGTCTTATCTTTAACTGTTGTAAGGCCCTGTAGTGCAGAGGGCCCAGGAATATCGCTTGGACCAATGAGGCCAAAATTCCCACTATTCTGGCAATCGCCCTGAGAGTGACCGTCTGATTGCTCAGTAAC
The DNA here is from genome assembly GCF_964261635.1 of Lissotriton helveticus. NCBI lineage: Eukaryota > Metazoa > Chordata > Amphibia > Caudata > Salamandridae > Lissotriton > Lissotriton helveticus. Next base: position 466,089,617 of record NC_136073.1, on the reverse strand, counting down.
TTCCGGATCTCCTTCTTTAGATCCTTCAGTTTCTCCTTCGGGAGGCACAGCTGTGCCGCCAATGAGTCTATCGTGAACCCCAGGAAGTCTATTACCTGGGTGGGGACCATCACTGATTTCTTTGAATTGATGACAAACCCCAAGTTTTGAAGCAGCGTTGTCGTCTGCTCGAGATGCTGCTGAAGGATCCTTTGATCCTGTGCCATGATCAGGATGTCGTCCAGGTATATTATAAGACGAATCCCCCTCTCTCTGAGATAAGCCACGACTGGCTTCATTATCTTGGTGAAACACCAAGGAGCCGAGGAGAGCCTGAAAGGCAGAGCCAAATATTCGTACCATCGGCCCTTCCACCTGAACTGGAGGTACCTGCGATGTGGAGGGAAGATAGGGACGGAGAGATAGGCGTCTTTGAGGTCCAATCGGACCATCCAGTCCCCTTCCTGCAGTAAGTCTGTTAAGAGATGGATGCCCTCCATCTTGAAATGATTGTAAGTGATAAACTGGTTGAATTCCCTGAGGTTCAGGACCAATCTGTGTCCGCCTCCCTTCTTCTGAACAACGAATATATTGCTGCAAAAGCCGTGAGGCCCCTGATCGGCCGGTGCTATCGCGTGCTTTTGCAGCAATCCCTCGATCTCCTCTTCTATAAAACTGAGATCTAGTTGGGAAAAATGGAGACTTGCAGGGAAACCTGACTGAACAGGACGAGAATAAAACTCCAAGTGAAAGCCCTGTACTGTCTGTAACACCCAGGCGTCCTGTGTAAGTTTTTGCCAATGCCGGAGGCAGTGACGTGTCCGACCCCCCAAAGGAAGAAGAGAAAGATCTGCCACTCTCACCTGTGTTCTACTGGCTTCTGAAGCTTCCTCTATTGTTGTTCGACTGGAATCGATTCCTGGTGAACCTCCTGTGTGAGGGATAGAAGGTCCCTCCTCTGGTCGAGTTATAGTCGCCCCTGCCACGACCGTAGTCGCCTCTCTGGGAGCCTTGGGGACCACCACGGCCCGACGAGCGACCCCCGCCTCGTCCGGCCCTATTAAAAACACCCTGGCTCAGGGCTCTTTTGATGCCTGACTGAGCCTTGTCCAGTGCGGTGAAAGTTCCGACATATTTTGAAACGTCCTTCACAAACTTATCCCCGAAGAGCTGGCCTGCTGCTAGGGGTCCCGGTTCCGCGTCTGCCAATTCGGTTAGGTTGCCGTCCATTTTCATAAGGAGAGATTTGCGCCGTTCCGCAGAGATGGCGCAATTCGCATTGCCAATGAGGCATATGGCCCTCTGGGTCCATCCTGCCAGTACGTCTGGATCCACGGGCGTAGAGGATTCCTTGGCCGCTAGAGCCATCTCCAGGATCTTGGCCAACGGGCCTACAACATCCAACATCTTGTCTTGGCATCCCCTCCATGCCCGATCAAGACCACGCTTGGGATCTTTTGAGAACTTCTTGAGAAAGGTCAAGAGACTCGTGTCTATCTCTGGCGTTTCCGCCACTTTATCCGGGAGATCTGGACGAGGGCACTCGGACCTGAGGCGATTCCTCACCTCCCTCGGGAAACTTTTCCGAATGTTCTCATGGAGGTAAGCCGTGACCGCGACTGGGGGCACCCAGTCTGAGGACCTAGGGTGCATGATCTCGGACGGGTCAAAGGTGAAAGGGGTATTCACCGGTGCTACCCCCGCAGGCTGTGACACCTGTGCTTTTTTTGCCGGAGGCTCCTCCGAGGTGTCTGTGTCCATGTCAGTGTCAGTAGTGTTCGTGTCGGTATCCGTATCCGGATAGGATTTACGTTTGTATGTCGCCTTGCCTTCAGAATAAGAATGATCCACTGCCCCTCCTGCGGGCAACGAGGATAAGGCTTGTGCATGTGGCCATTTAGCAGGATCAGCTGCTGGTTGACTGGACGTAGATGCTTCTACCTTTTTCTTTTGCGGCTTGTCGTAGCCGTGCCTCTTGGCAAAGCCCTCCAATTGCTTACGGATAGGGCGTAGAGCTGCGGCTAGGGCTTGCTGGACAGTTTGTGGGACCGTAGTCTCCATAGCCCTACTAACCGAGGACTGGACCGAAGCGTCCAAAGCATTCACCAAGTTGTCCTCTAAGACAGCCTCCTGCTGTCCTTCATAAGTCTCCTCCTCAGCATACTCCCCATAATACTGCTCTCCCTGGGACATTATGGGGTATGGCTTGTTACTCCCACTCTTGGGAAACAGAGTCACTGCGTAGGTGAAAATACTTTCTAGGCCACAAGGAGGGTAAGGGGGGGGGGTCAGCCCACTGTGCACACTATAACAATAATCACGATGAACCCCCTCAGCAAAGCTGTAATCACACGGGCCAGAGACCCAGGCCACTGAAATAATATAAAGAGTGTGTGCTCACTCTGTCCAGGCCTTTATTTGTACAACCTTCTCAGGCGATCGAGGGGCAGAGCAATCACCAATGTGTGGTATGCAAAAAATATCCCTGGAATGTCGTTTGGAATTCGCGCTCGAGCGTGCTGCCCAAACGCGACTGAATTCCTACTGAAAACCAGCCCAAAGTCAGCGCGTTTGGGAGCACGCTCAGGCCGAGAGCCACCCGGTCCTTACGGCGTCATCGGGCGATTAGGGAGAGCCCTGCGCCTGCGCGAGGACACGCTGAATAATCACAATGGGGGAAAGGGTGTCCCGGGTATTATGAGGCTCCGAGTGTTATGCCAGTGACGGTCTGCCCCCGGTCAACGACCGGAACAATTTCTCGCGCTCAGCGGAGCGTTTACAGCCACAAAGGAACGCTGGAAAAAGCGGGATAAGGCGCAACAACCACGCGCACTCCCCCGTGCACAAATATCCCTGTCAGCACGAAAGTTGTTATCAAGGGGTGAGTCTAGAGTCAAATAAACTCGCCAATCACTTGTATAACCCCACTGTATTAACAACAAATATATCACTTAATCATCACAACCATCGCATATCAAACAGCTGAGGGAAGAAGCAAAGTGCACTTATCTCTTGCTGTGAGCAGCAAAGAAAGAGGAAGATGGCTGCACGCAAGGAGCTCTTATGGACTAAGGGGGCGTGCCTAAGTACATGTCATGATGGGATATGTAGTTGTTTACTGTTTTGTAATGAAAAATACGTGTTTTCATTGGCTGCTGTGAGTTTACAGTAAAAGATTGAGAAGCATAATCTGAAGCCTCCGGTCCTGTAATAGAATTCGGGTTCTCATCTCTGCCAGCAGGGCGAGTCTGGTAATTGTTTTCTCTTTTGAGTGGAGATTTTCGGGCGTCTGCTGCCAGATTAAAGGAGACTTTTTTCAAGCACACGGAACACAAACAAGAACGGCAGGAAATTAAATGCGGCGCTTAATAGCACAAACTGTAATTTTGTATAAATATAGTCATGTGTTCCAGATCTTATTTCTCGCTGGGGCAATTAGTAGTCGCAGGCGTATAGTGTATCTGTAATTTTTGAGGGGTAAAATTCCTTGCGCATTTCCCTTTCTTAACATGTATTTTCTTGAAAGTGGTTTAGTGGCTTGAAGCAGAGGTGGGTGATGTTCTAGGTGCTCCACCGGATGTGCGATGTCTGAGACCGGTACAATAAATATTTCCTTTCATATTGGACAGGGAAACGGAGTATTTATAAAAGGCAACAGAAAGTTGAGGGTTGAGAAAAGCGGAGCTAGTTCTGGTGTTGTTTTTGGACAGGTTACCTGAAGAGGAAGGGAAAGAGCGAAGCAAACTAGTTCTGAGCAGATCTGCCTTCCACATCAATTTGCCCTTCTACTTACCACTATTGATTTCATTCTTAGATGGCGCTGAAATGTGTGTGAGTGCACCACAGCAGACCGCAGCGAATTTAGGGCAGTACAAAAGGTAGTGGTAGGTGTGAAAAATCGACCTGAGCTCTGGTTAATATAGGACTTTATTTGTTTTTTTTAAGTGGCAAAGGCTTGCTTCTGGTACCTGGACGCATTCTGTAAGTTACAAGGTCGAGATCTGGATAGTCCACTCACAGCGCTCGCCTGCTAATTATTTGCAGGGCTATGTTACTGGCGTAAAATGTGCTAGATACAGAAATGGCTGTCAGTGCAAGTGCATATGCTATACACAGCGGCCTATAAATGAGGGATCCACAGAGAGTCGTTATGGGGTTGGTCTGGATCTGGAAGTGGAGATGCTCCATGAGGGTCGCTGTGTCATCTGGGAGGGTGGTCGAATGGGGGGTGCTTTTGTGAACGACGGCAATGCCTCTTCCTGGTAGGATGAGCAGTACTAGTGCAAAATGTTTTATCCATCAGGAATGGCAGTGTCGATGTCGGGTGTGGAGTTGGCAGTGGTCCAGGTTTCCGTGAGGAAGGCGACGTTAGGCGAGTAAGTGTTGAGGAGGTTCGTCCCTGATTTCTATGGCGGGCTTGTGTATGGAACGCACGTTGAGGTGGATGCAGTTGAATGGTTTGTGAGTGGTGATGTCCGGTAGGCTGGGAGATGCTGCTGGGGTACGTAGGTGGGTGAGGGTGTGGCGGCAGTGTAGACAGGAGAGAGGGCCGTGGGTGTTGGTCTGTCTCGAAAGCTGGCAGTTGTTGCATCTGGGGTTGAGATCGTGGTGGGTGCTAGAGTTGTAGTGGAGGCGGGTCAAAGGACCAGGGTCCCTGACTCTGGTCGCGGTCAGGTCACGGATGGGCTCAGACTGGTTTGTCTTTGAAGAGCCTGTGGCGCTCTAGCTGCATGCAGCCGTTATTAAGTAGGGATGGGGCTGAAGGTGAGTCAGCTGGGAGTGGGAAGGATACACTGGAGGGGGAGGGGCCGGGCAGTGGGGGCAGCAGGGGTGGGGGAAAACAAAGGAAAGATTGAGAAGTGAAAAGGATAAAAGTTACATAAGGGCAGAACGAAGGAAAGAGGAAAAAGGGCACAAAAGGAAAGAGGCAAGAGAGGCAGAGCAGCAGAAGAGCAGAGTGCTCTCCCACTGGACCACCAGGAATGAAGCACAGGCAGGAGGAGTCTGTGAGTGAAGGTGGCCCTCAAACACCCTGCAACAGAGCTCAGGTGGCAGCACAAGTGGAGCTGCGTGGGGGGAGAGCAGTCACACTGCATAATGAACATGTTTCACCTCTGAAGTTGTGATGTAAGTTTCCACCTTTTGAGTGTTGTGTTGCTGTGAGTGTCCTAATGTTGTAGGTCTCCATTGATTTTGATCCTCGTGATACAGTGAGTTGTTTTACAGTATTCTGATGCTCTGGGGGTTTGAAGTTGTGAAGTGTTCTGATGTGGTAAATGTTGGGAATGACTGAACTTGTATGCGTCTACAGTTTGAATATTCTGATGCTGTGAGAATTTTAACATGCTTATTTTAAGTGTTGATTTTTTTTCTGTAGTTCGTAATTCAAACAGCAGCCATGGATGGCACTTCTTTCGTTGCACTAGGGCCCATGACACACTGGTTACACCACTTCTGGTTCCATGTGTGCTAGGGTTGGCATCTCTAGCCACTAGACCAAACGTCCTCCTGTGAAAGCGCTTTTCGAGGTTCCCGGAGGGCTTTGCCTCAAGCCATCACTGGCTGGCCTTCCTTTGTTGAGCGATGTGTATGAGCTCGCCTCTCAAAACCAGCTGGGCAGGTTCAATTGTATTTTATGCTTTATTAATGTAAAAGTGTGTTTGTGGGAGCCTATCTGAAAGTGGTTGAATGTGGCACTTCATTTCGAAAGAGGTGGCGGTGTGAATTTGTGTCTCGAAGCCTGATCATGTTATGTGACTATTTTTTTGAAATGTCAGAATGTGAATTTCCACTAAAACATACCCCCTTTTATTCTAGCCTCTCTGGGTCCCTTTTTCATCCCTTCCACCTGCGTTCCACTTTTCATTCACATCATATTCCTTTCTTACACTGCAATCTCTGCTTTCCCCAGTTCTCTTCACACTCTTTATTTACCCTTTGTCTGGTTCCCACATTCTATCCTCACACTCCGTTTTATCTGTTTTTCCTTCTTACACCTATCTTTCATGGTTGACACTTCTGTCTGCTTCCTTCATCTCCATGTTCTTCCCTATACATCGAATTGAGAAGGAGTCTGCACATTATAATCCATGCCTGATACAATAATGCAAAGATGATTCATGCACTGTGAGATTTTTAAATGTTTAACATTTTGGTCAGTACTTTTATCGGACTCCAGAACTGTGTGTTCCGGACTAACCTGTCCAGTCCTATTATCACTCAGACTCCTGGCAAACAATAGCATGCAGTCTTCTACAGAGAGTGCACACATCAACGGAAAGCTCCCCAACCCTACCGCTAGCCCTCTCTCCTTCACTAAACTGGAGGCTTCAGCCAGCACAGGCCACAAAGCTCAGAATCTATCGTTCATTCATGATGCTTTGTAATGGTCGGAGCTAGGCCGCAAAGTGACAGGCTGGTCATATTGGTGGGAAGCCTGACGGGCATTGATTAATCTAAAAAATAAAAATAAAAAAAAAGTTGGCTAAAAGCAAACATATTTTTGGTCTCAAAAAGAACACATTGCCATAGTAGTCCGTGGCAGCTTTTAAGGGAATTACTTTGTGTTTGGTGGTGTTTCTTGTGAAAGAGAGGAATGATGTTTCTGACAGTAAAGTTGGTCAGTTGGCTGAAGTGGGCTGCCTCACTGCCCTGTGAAGTATGCTATGATGGATGGATGAAAAATATTACACAATAACATACCGATGGGTGAAGAGGGCTGGCTGAAAGCCTCAACAACTAAGTATATTATACATAGAATTTTAGTAAAATCAGAAGGTCTTTACTAACACCAGATTTAAAAATAGAGCTGTGAGTCAGGCTCCCTGCATTGTATTGTGATAGCAGGGAGTCCTTTTAGAGACAAAGACACTGTCATGAATGAAAATGATCTTACAGGGGGGACTTTATGGTGAAGTTTCTTACTTTATAGGTCAAGTGCAGATCTTTGAGATAGATGGCTGTCTAATAAGCTTTTCCAAAACCTCTTTGTAAAGAGGAGTCGTAGTTACAATTGCCTTTTTAGCCAGCCTCAACAACTAAGTATATTATACATAGAATTTTAGTAAAATCAGAAGGTCTTTACTAACACCAGATTTAAAAATAGAGCTGTGAGTCAGGCTCCCTGCATTGTATTGTGATAGCAGGGAGTCCTTTTAGAGCTAAAGACACTGTCATGAATGAAAATTATCCTACGGGGGGATCTATGGTGAAGTTTCTTACTTTATAGGTCAAGTGCAGATCTTTTGGATAGGTGGCTGTCTAATAAGCTTTTAAAAAACCTCTGTAAAGATGAGTCGCAGTTACAATCGCCTTTTTAAAGTTCCTTTAATGCATCAGCATTTACCCCAGACATTCTTGTCCTGCTTTCCCAACTGCCTTTTCTGTCACATTCCAAGTGATGTCACTGTGAAATCAAACGTTATCTCCTGAACAACACACTTGGTTCCATAACTCTACACCATCTTCCCCCCCTTATTACCCATAACATGACAACAACCACTCATAAAATAATCTTAAGCACAAGAAGATATATTTCCAGAACAGCATACATTTGTTGATTCTTCATACAGTTCAGCATAAATTTGTGTTTTCTAAATGTATCAATCTAGTACACTTCATATATACATTTCTTGTGGTTTTGTTAATTTTGCATACATTTTCTAGACTCCAAAAAGTTCCCACCCTCCAAACTACCACATTGCGTTTAACTTCCTAGACCTTACATGGACAAGAATACTTGCTTTCACCCTTGTGAACTATTCCACTCTTCCGTATTACCACCCAATCAACAGTTTTTACCCAGAGTTTTCTTACATTCTTTCATATATTGTAATATTCCACAGTCTTCACGATGAACCTGAACACTTTCTTTCTCACACAACCACACAGGGCATGCCTAACTACGTTCTCTATCAAGGACACGAATGGCGACACCCCAGTCACAGAACGGGGACTCGCTCTATGGGCCCATATTCATCTTTCTCATCTCTTTCCTCAACTGAATAGCATTTGCTAACGGCAGCTATATATTCTCCATCACAAGACGATTAACCCTCTCCACTAACCTATTGGCTTGAGGTCTAAAGGGAGACTTTTTTTCATGAGCAATCCCCATTAATGTAAGATAGCATGTAACTTCCTTGGACCCAAACTGCACCCTGTTGTCAGACACTGTGTTCTTTGATACCCCTTCCTCAGCAAAGAAATCCTCCAAAAACTGGATGACATTAGTCGTGTTTCTGTTTCATAGCTTTCGCCGCAAAATCTTTTAAATGGTAGTCTAAAAGTACCATAATGTATTTGTCTCTTGACCCCGAACCTTGCCAATGACCCGATAAAATCAATTGCTAGTCTTTTCCATGGCCCCTCTGGAAAATTAGTACATTCCAATTGTGTTTGTCTCGCAATCTTAGTCTTGTCGCTGTTAGCACATACATAACTTTTCACAACCCCTTTAAGGTCTCAGTCCATACCAGGCCACCAAAGTGATTGTCTAACTCTCCTCTTCGTCATATTGCGCCCAGGTTGTCCCTCATGCGCAATAACAGTGATGCGCCTGCAGACATCACTAGCAAGTACAATTTTTCTTCTCATCAATTTCATTCAGTCATCTTTCACTTTAAGAAATTCACTTATCTCCTTATTGAAAACTTTCTCTTCACCCCATCCTCACACAACTTTTCCTTCTACTTCTTTCATCAGTCCTTTTCCCTCGCAACAAACCACTCCTCATTACTCAAAGCAATTTCACAGTCTCCCATGCTCACACCTTCACTCCACACCTCATCAATGCTTTCCGCTTCACTTACTGGCATTCTTGACACGTAGTCTGCAAATAGAAATTCTTTGAGTAGCACCTTCTTCAAATCCTCTTCTCCCTTTAAATAAATATTAGGGGTTCATGATCAGTTCTGACCTTAAAAGACAAACCCCATATATAAATTCTAAAATTATTGATTTCCCCAAGTGCAAGCAGGGGCGTCCCTTTATGCAAGCAGGGGCGTCCCTTTATATTGCAGAATGTGCACTCGCTGTTCCTTGTAATCTTCTAGATGCAAAGCTTATGATACGTTCTTCTCCATTCAACTTCTATCAATAATGCCTTAACCCACACATTGAACCATCAGTGGTGATGTAGGTTTTACCTGATACTTAAAAATGTCTCATTGTAGGTGCCTGAATTATGCTCTTCTTGACCATCTCAAAATCACGGTCACATTCCTCACGCCTTACAAATTCAGCATTTTTCTTCATAATTAACCTTCAGGGCTCCACCATTTTTGTGAAGTTTTTCCCATACCTTGCACAATAATCAGCAAGGCCAAGAAATTATTTAAATTCATCATTGTTGGAAGGTTTAGGTGGTATGTTTATTGCTGTTACTATACCCCTCTTCGGTCTGATTACTTTAGTCATTATCTCATGTCCTAAATAAGTCATCTCCTTCCTTCTCAACTGACACTGCTTTTTCTTAATCATCAGCACATGTTTCTCCAGTCATCCCATCACCCCTCAAATATCTTATCATGTTCTCCCACACTCTTTCCTACAATAAGTATGTTGGTTTGAAAACACAACACTTCTTTCATGCCCCCAAAAATATTTTTCATTACTCTTTGGAACACAGCAAAAACTGGATCGAGCCCAAATGGCATCCTCTTTAACAAAAAGAGCCAACAGGCGTAATAAACAATGTTAAGTGTCTCGAGTCCTCATATAAACTGGCCTGGTGATAGACGGCAGATATGTCTAGTACACTCAAGACACACCCACCAGCCATAGTTGCTAACATCTCTGATATGTTAGGAAGGGGTTGCCTGTCCACGCATAAATTTCTATTTAAATCACACAAGTCCATGCATAATCAAATCCTGCTCCCCTCCTTTGGTGCTACCACTACCGATTCCAACCACTCTGATGTCTCAATTATTTCTTGACATAACAAGTTGTCTAGCTCCTGACGTAATAGCTCTTTCATCATATTCAGAATAGTCCTCACCCTGTGAACTACCACATGCTGTTTTAATAATATTTTCAATAAGACCAGTTTTTCCTTAAATACATGGGGATGTTTTACTACTACGTTCTCCTAGCCCCATTCTTTCATGTCTTCAATGTTTACACTTTCTGTCACCTTCACTGGTTCTTTGGCATTTGGGTTTATGATAATATTCAAGTCTCTCTGATGATGCCACCCCAATAAGTTAGACCCATAGTTGGCCCCTTCATAGCTTCACTCTTAAACTTAATTGTCATCCTTCTCATGCCTAGTATTTCTTTTTCCAGCATACCCCATAGGATTGATATCTGACTCGCTCAGTGGCAGATAACTGCTTTCTGCAGAATTTTCCTCATGTTTTATAAATTTCCCAAATATACTAGTACTCTTGTCTTTTTCTCATCTATAGTACATCACAATGACGTTTTCTAGTCTGTTCGTACTTTCACTTCCCTTGTCTCCCTTGTCTCTAACACCTCTGTACTTGCCCCTTCTATCACACCACTATCTCCTGTACATTCTCAGATACATCATCCACTTCCTGATAATTTGTGCTAGCAGTTTTCGTTTTGCACACTTTCGCAAAATGTCCTCTCTTTCCACAGTGTCTAACAATTGCATTCCTTGCTGCACAGGTTGTGCTAGAGGAAATATGCCGCGTAGCACCACAGTGGAAGCATTTTATGTCCCTATGAGTAGTATCCTTGTAACCCTTGGCTTCCATGAAATCTGTTATTTTCCTATTCTTCTGTTTCCTATTCACAGTTTCTTCCACCACATCCACTGTTTCCCTTTTACTGTTGGACTTACCACCCATTTCTCTCAACCCCATTACTATATCTTCAATACCTTTTTAGCTATTTGATTTGCCTAATCCAACGTGGGGTCTTTTGTTTAAAGTTTTTATTTTATTCTCTTATTGTTCATCCATCTTACGATTTGATCCCGTATCAATAAATCTGTCATTTGTTCAAATCGACAGAATGAGGCCAACCCCCTAAACGCTGTGTCATGAAATGCACCATCCTCCTCAGTTAACTGCTTTATGGAGCAAAATGTGTGGCGCCCAAGGACAACGTTGGTTTTGAAATAAAATCTGAGTCTAACATCTGCAAATATATCTCATACACATTGATTGTGCATTACCCATTCTTAGAGAAATTTCAGGTAGATCTTCATATATTCTTCTTCCTTCACCCCCCAAATGATGTAGGATGGCTTGCCTCATAGCAGGATCATACTTATTACCCCCAATCGCTAGTGCATAGGTCAAGAACAATTTCTCCCACTATTTCCAGGGCACAGTGGGATCACCAGGAGGTGATAAGAATGGTGGAGGAGACGTCATATTTTGGTCGGCCATGTTACCTGTAAAGGAAATTCTAAAATAATAACTATAAATTAAGCATTTGCTATAACAAACTGTTGCAGAATATGTACAGTCTTCTTTTTTTCTTCTTCCAATTTCTGACAGTTGCCAAGGATTTTCCTCCAACTCCCTGAAAGAACTTCAACAAAGCAGAACTAAGTCCCTTTTCTGTTTCTCTTTTTTTGTTCTTCCTTTCAGCTCCTACCCCCATCTCCCCCACAATTCCGGAGAGGCAGCAATAGAGGAGAAAGGATTCTGTGAGGAAGATTACACAGTAAGAACCTGGAATCACCCGCTCAAGTAATTCGCCACCAACACACCACGGCAGGTGCGCATATGCCTCTCACATCCGCTGAGACCAGGTACAGTTGTGTGAATGCTACTCGCAGCCACCGGAGCTCGCACAGGTCTTGTGCTAATTCCCTTTGTTCGAAGAAGGCTTGTGCGAAGGCCCTTCATGAGCTCTGGAGCATGCGCAGAGCAGTGGGCTGGCAAAGGTTCCTCTGGCTCATTCAGAACTCACTGGTTCCTAGCTTAGGGCTAATAATGTGCTGATAACAAATTCCTCCCAAGTAAGTGCTGCGGCAAGTACTTAGCTGCCAAGCTTCCCATGCGTGATGTGCTGCTCCAGTGCATTTTTGTTTCTCATTTGAATTCTGGGACTTGCAATCCTGTTTTATAAGGGCATAAACAAGGCAACAAGTCCCAGAATTCACACAAAAAACTTGGAGTGGAGCATTGCATCATGCATTCACCTGGGAAACTTGGTAGGGCAGCAAGTGCTGACTTTAAGGTTGTGTGGCTTGTTGCCACCACAATGTGTTAAACGTGCAGGACTCCATTTGCATGACAGGCTGACGTGAGATAAGAGCTGTCTGCAGAGATCTTTTTGGTTTACCTGGCATTTTTCAGGGGATAACTATGACATGACAACTCCGGTGATTAATGTACTTGATCGAATGATCTGTGATTTGTCTGTTGACTGTTTGGACTCATGGAAAAGTAGCATAGAGGGTTAATGTTCTAATTGCAAAGCACAACTTGTAATGTGCATATCGTAAGTTTGTATTTTTTCTAGATAAGTCATTGTGTACTGCTTTTTTCACAGATCCTTTTTTTGTTGTTTGGAGCTCATACATTATAATCTTTCTAATATAGCCCATTGAGCTATGAACTGGTGTCAAAACACTGCATGCAAACTCCTATACATGGCAATAGACCCGATTCACGCAGGAGACTCGTGACTTTTTAAGCCCCAGATTGCTTTATTATAGGTGCCTCCTGTTATTCCCGATCTACTAACTAAGGATTTCCATAAAAATGACACCTCCTCGAGGCAGACGTAAAGTTGGAGAAAATATTTATTTTCTCAAAATCTGTCCAGCTCTGCATGTGTGCTGCCCCGGCCGCACACCACAGATACAAAGTGGTAAAGTGTTCAACTGTGTCAAAGCATATACTTTAGTGCAGAAATGGTATCTTTTTAATATGAAATCTGTGCTGTACATCGAGCACATACCTTTTGTCAGAACCCCTTTCAGAGGACCACGGGGCACTGGGGTTTCTGGTCCCAACCGGCAAAGAAGGAGGGGGGATAGATAGGCCTTTTACACCTGTTGTCACGGAGCCCGACCTACTGTGGTACCCGAGCCAAGTACGCGGCTCTTAGTGATAACTATGGTCGAGCAGACCAAGGCTCCCTCTGGATGGTGGTGGTTTGGGGAAGGAGTGTAAATGCAGGTCTGTGAACACGACTCCTAACTCAAGGCATTCACAGCAATTTCAATAAATCAATGTCCAGTCAAATACTTATTACTTTAAAAAATATATATTTTATTTCTAACGCTGCACATTCAAAGGAATGTTATGGCATATAAACAGTAACAAATATCCCTTTGATGTTGGGGCTCTAGTGTTTCGTTAGCCACTCCCGCTCTTCATTATGTGGCAGGGGTTATTCCCATTCACTGGTGGTTGCATCAAGGGAGTGCTGTCTTGTAGGCCTGAGTTTAAAATTTCGCTCTGATTCTTTCTAAAATATTAACAAAAGTGCCTTGGTGCTGCAGTGCCCTCAGCGAGTTCCCCAGGGTCCAAAAGGCCCTTAACCAGTCATACCTGCTCCAGCATCAAGGAAGCTTGCGATGTCTTAGCGAGTGCCCCAACCTAGCGACTGCCCCAACCAGCAGCGATCAGTGGAGCTCTTGTGCTCCTTCTGCACAGTAAGTCTTGGAGTGGAGTGGAGTGGGGGATTGGATTCCTGTGCTCCAGGCTGGGGTCCCGGTGATGCAGCAATGTACACACTGCATCTTCCTCTCTTCTTTCCCCCTCCACCAACCCTCCATTCATGTTTCTTCTTTCCCCTCTGCCTCATACCTGTAGTTTCTTCCCCCCTCAATCACCCCATCCCTGTTATTTTTTTTCACCTCTCTAGCAGATGGCATTATTCCAGAGAGGATGTGGCGTAACAGCGAGAGCTACCGACTTTGGAGCTGGGGGAACCAGGTTCGAGTTTCTGTTTGCGATCAATATCCTGTGATTGTGGGCAAATCACCTAATCCACGGTGCCTACTAAAAATCAATGTGTCTTTCTGTAATGTAACTGATGCTCAGGTAAAGCACTCCACTACCTTCGGGTTGAGTTCACGCTTTACAAGACTGCAAAAGGAAAAATAAAATACATTACACTTGGACAGATTTTATGTCTCAGCTAGACAATTCATCCGCTATCTCGGCAACCCCCCCACCCCCCCTCCCATGTTGCTTTCATTGTCCCACCCCTCTTGACATTCAAAAAAGTGCTGTGACGTGTACAGCGCAGGCTTTGTCATAGCGCTTTTCTCAGTGACTTTCAGCAATGCTGAAAAGCATAATTGTTGCTATACAACATGACTACAAGGCATTCAAATTGACAACACAAATTGCTTGGGCATTGCCGATATCTACTGGCTTCGCAAAGGCTTGTTTTAATGTTCTTTGTGAGTGCAAACATGCCTGTACATGTGGATAAAACGTTAAATGTTATTTATTTAAAATGTCTATACATGTATATAATGCTGCACAATATTTGTTTAATAAATGAAAGTGGGTTCATTCATTTGTTGTTATAGTAGAATCTTCAGTAAATAATTACTTCAACATGACTAAAGTCCACATGTTGGTTATTTAAATTAGTGAATCTATGGCTATTGAGAGTTGTTTGTATGCTAGCATTATACAATATGTAGTTCAGGCAGGCCTACTGGCTTTGGCATAACATTTCATAATAAACCGATCAAGCCTATGAAATCTGGCATACTTTTCCCATTGCATGGATGAAGCCATTATCTTTTTTTTAAATTTAAGGTAAAGCAGCTTTTTTAGGAAATAATAATAATACAATAAGTTATTTAAAATAAATCAAACTTAAGATTTTCAGATACTAACAAATGTGTATAATAAGAGAAGCTGTTTTAACTTTTTCCGAGGAAATAAGTGAAGAAAGAAAATGGGGGGAGGGACATTTAGGAGAAGACCAATATGTAAAATGTTTATGTAATATAGTATTAATAAAAAAGTAGAAGAAAAATATAACCAGCATTTACAATGCAACGGTTTCGCCTTTGCAAAAGTTTGAGCTATTGTCATTGTAAATGACAACAATTTTATTTATGTGTTGGTTTTGAAAAACAGATAAATAAATGGCATTGTAATTTACATTGCCAACAGCTTAATCTCTCGCAAATGTAAGACCTATTGTACCCTACTGGACGAGCTTAGCAGACAGCAATTACTACCACACACACACACACACCCAGAGCCAGCCACACACACACACACACACACACCCCCAGAGCCACACACACACCCCCAGAGCCACACACACAGCCCCAGAGCCACACACACACCCCCAGAGCCACACACACACACACCCAGAGCCACACACACACCCCCAGAGCCACACACACACCCCCAGAGCCACACACACACCCCCAGAGCCACACACACACCCCCAGAGCCACACACACACACCCAGAGCCACACACACACCCAGAGCCACACACACACCCAGAGCCACACAGACACCCAGAGCCACACAGACACCCAGAGCCACACACACACCCACACACCCAGAGCCACCCACACACCCAGAGCCACCCACACACCCAGAGCCACACACACCCACACACCCAGAGCCACACACACACACACACCCAGAGCCACACACACACACCCAGAGCCACACACACACACACCCAGAGCCACACCCAGAGCCACACACACACACACACTCAGAGCCACCCACACACCCAGAGCCACACACACCCAGAGCCACACACACTCACACACCCAGAGCCACACACACCCACACACCCAGAGCCACACACACCCACACACCCAGAGCCACACACACCCACACACCCAGAGCCACACACACCCACACACCCAGAACCACACACACCCACACCCCCAGAGCCACACACCCACACACCCAGAGCCACACACACACACCTAGGAGAGCAAGCACAGCGAGGTGGCAGGGAAGCAAGCACAGCGAGGGGGCAGGGAAGCAAGCACAGCGAGGGGGCAGGGAAGCAAGCACAGCAAGAGGGCAGGGAAGCAAGCAGGAACCAAGTACGTTACATGAGGAGAATTGTACATATTCACACATTACAGATTCAAACGAGAAAGAAGAAAAAGTAAAATAAAACAACAGATGGCAGTCACACATAAAACAAAAAAAACACATTAGGACGAGGATCGTATAGGCATTGAATTTCAAATGTACAATATTGTAAGAACTTCCTTGAGGGATATGTAAAGGGACGTATCAGTTCTGGAAGTGTCTTTGGAAGAGAAGATGTGACTATGCCGAACAGTAGTCCGGACCCCACCCACACCCTACAAGCCTCTACAGTTTTAGAGGTAGCTGCTTTCTATTAATGACAAACAACAGAGCGGACCTCGTGTGTTTTTTTACATGTGACAGAAAGCGCCTGACAAAATTGCCAACTGCCCCAGTGGATGGTTGAATGTACTTGTACAGCGCATCGGTGCAGAGAAAGTCGCCTCAATGCGCTTTCTGCATGGAAGAGCATTAATCGAGGTGTTAAGAATAGGCAGTGGGTGTGAGCTTTTCCTTCTGAAGAGGGGGGCAGGTCTTGGGGTGGGGTTCACAGGAGCTTTGGCTAAGTTTAAGTGCCCCCAGGTTGAATGCGAAGGCTATGAATTTTGCTCAAATCAGGTGCTTGTCACTTCCGCCCCAAAACCCTCAGCTCCCTCCCCCGCCAACGCACCCCCCTTTATTTTATGGGGCATCATATCTCCCTCTAGTGAGAGATCGGAGCATTACACAAAGAAAATACCCAGCTACAAGTAGCGCCCTAAACCTCCAGGGGGATGCTTTGAAACCAGGGGACCCTCAGCCCCGCCCCCCACCCCCACACTCACGTTCATTATCACCCCGATAGCTGCACACACATACTCAGTTTACAGGCTGGCTGGTTGAATCGGACCCGTGACCTGCAGATCACCGCATCCTTCAACAGCAAGTGTTCCACTCACTGAGCCATCCTGAGATGTTGCATTCAGTGAATGTAATGGGAGCTCATTTACATGGTCAGCGGCTGTCCTTGGCATCTGACCCGGGTCCGGCTCTCCTGGACCTGCGTTGGGCCTCCTGCTTGCACCACCCGATTGAAAAGATCCGACGTACCAATGCACAGCTCTCAATGACGTGGGTTGGAAGGGTTAAACGGTTTCCATAAATGCACTCTACCTGCAAATCAACAAGCCCGCCCCCCTGCCCTCAACACACACACACGACACATCTCCGAGGCTGACAACGCCGCTACAGATCTGATGGCTCGAGAATGTGTTCTACTGATACTATAGCACCTCGAAGACTCGGGTGCCAAGTAAGCGCTAGAGAGTTCACAATCTGGGACCACTTTAAGGAGCATCAAGGAATAAGAGAGGGGGCGGAGTGTGCAACAAAGACTTGATAGTATAGCATCCCGAAGACTCGTGTGTCTAGTAAGCGCTAGAGAGTGCACAACCTGGGACCTTTTTAAGCTATGGTCAGATCATCCCTCATACAGACCAGGTCTGGGGGTAGGGGGTTGTCAGGGTCAAGAATAACAGGGAGATCGGAGGGGGAGAGGGGCGGGGGAAAGCTAAAGGTACCTAGTGAAAGGTGGTAAAGAGAGGACAGAATAAGCAGATCAATAAAGAGGCAGAGGGTGAGAGAGAGATGGGTAATTAAGAAAGTACACCCAGAGGGGTGAGGGGGGACCCCGGAAGCGTGAGCAGGGAATGAGAAAGGCAGGATTAATATAACACATGAGAAATAATGTGAGAAGGGAACGGGCACACAGACAGCGGGTGGCGGAAACAGGATAAAAAAAAGTAGTACAAAATGCCGCTTACCTGCTACCAAATCAAGGAAAGTAAAATCGCGCGGCCCACCCCTGCAAAGCACACGTTGGAAATGACCAAAACATGCCGAGACAAACAAAAAAAAACAACCGCCCACCGCCACATGACGTTCTAAAAGGGGCGGGATGAGTAAAAATCGCCGGAACGCCCACGAATCTGCTCGGGCAATGACGGACAGATCTCTCTTCCAATGGCTAGCCTCCATTTATGGAGCTAGCCAATGGAAGAGAGAGGCGGGACAAAGCCCCGTACTGTTCTAACATAAGATTTCGCCTGCGCGAACACTGCTGCGCAGTGCTATGCCAGGCGAAACCTAAAAAGTTGCTAAAAATAATATTGAATAACATTGCAGAGATATAAACATCTTACGAGGGTTTAAAATTTGCTGCTGAAATACAGTTAGTATCTTGAACAGTCATATCTAAAAATGTAGTTACAGGTAGCCAATATAAATCTCTATTTACAGATGGACAATACAATGAAGCAAACACTGTATCTAATCTGATGATGACAAACGCTATACCAACAAGCTTTAAAAGAAGTATTTGATGACATTTCCAATTAAGGGCCTTATTAAAATGTCGGGCGGACCGTTGCGAAATCAGGACTGACCAACAAGCGGTCAGTGGTCCCAACCGACTAATTAGGATGCAACCGAACACTATTCGGTAGCATTTCTATACTTGTCAATGGGAGCATGTATTCTGGCCGGAATGCATGCTCCGATTGTGAAATAGGAGGTGCAGTTCATCCCTGCACAGGGTACAAGAATCAACAGGGGGCTACCATAGGTGCCCCCTCTGCCTCCAACAGGAGGCCTTGCACCCATGGGGACCCTGCTGGGGGCCGCCAAAGTCGAGTTCCGATAGCCATTTTGTTGGAAAGGCTGTTGAAACCCGACATTGTAATCCCAAAGGCGGAAAGAGCTGTCATTGGGATTACTGTCAGCATTCCAACTGGTGGCTCTCTGAGCCCGTGGGAAGCCAGTCCGAATGATGGTTCGGATTCATTTCCGACCGCCTCCATCGTTGAGGCGGTCGGAAAGGAATCCAACCAGCATATTATGATGCGGTCGGAAAAGGAGCCTTTTCTGACCACATCGTAATATGGCCCTAAGTGTAATTTGTTGAAACACATGCCAACATGAGATCCAATAGCTTCATATACTCAAAATCCGAGGAGATCTCATCAGATAAACTTCCAAGAAAAAGTTTCAGGGGGATAAGGTAGACTTGAAATGAAAAATTAAGGAAAGTAGGGACCAAACCTCTCTTGAAAAGAAGCAGTAGAAGGACAGTGGAATAAGAGGTGAGCGAAATCACTATTCGGATGGTCACATATCGATCGCGTAGGCGTGACATCCGTATAATATTTTGCTATAGTAGATGGGGTAAGGTAGTGCCTGTGATATAAAAAGAACAAGGATTGTGAAGTAGAAGCAGTCCTGGAAATTTTGTGTATTCTCTCCTAAATCTTTTTCCAGAAAGGAATAGTCCAGGTACATCCCAAGTCAAATTCCCATTGAACTTCCACCTTCGATTTAGGTATAGAAAGTGCAGAAGAATATAAAAGATTGTAAATAAATGATACCTTAGTAAAAGATTTAAGAGTAGAGAAAAGGGAGGATTGCGATGAAGATAACAATGAAGAATATTAGAGGAAAAGGTACTTAGGCAAAAAGGAGCAAGGACAGTTGGAATTGAGAAAAGTAAAATGGAGCATCATCTGTAAGTAAATCCTTGACCCATATTATACCCCTTTGTCAGCAAGACCTCCAGAGCAATGATTTATCATTGATAGTAATAAGACTGTGATACCAAGGAGAGGACTTCAGGAGTACCAAGTTACTGTAGGAGAATGACAATAAGGTTTTAGTAATTTAAAAGTATGTTTAAGAAGTGGAGAAGCTATGATAGAAGTATTAGAGGAGAAGAATAAGATTTCTATAGTAGAAAATGGAGTAAGGAAGTGACACTCCTTGTCGGACCATAAAGGCAAAAACTGATAACGAGTCAAAGCCCTCTAAATGCTTGTTTTAAGCACAAAAGCTTTATGATCGATGCAGTAATTTGGAAAATGAACTCCACCTTCTTGCTGGGGTTTCTGAAGGCGAGCAAAAGAAATTCTAGACTTATTAGTCTTAAGAAACTTACAGATTTTGAGTCCAATTGTTTAAAGAAAGAAACAGGAATATATATAGAGTCATGGATAGAGTATATAAGATAATGGGTGAAATCATCATTTTAGTGGAGTTCAAACGACCCCACCAGGAAAGAAACTGGGGAATCCATAATGAAAGAAGTTTATCAACCTTACTGAGACAATCCTTTCCATTACATTGATGGAGTCCTTAATAGAAGGAAAAAAAAACACCTAAATATTGATTCAGTTGTATTCCAGTGAAAACCAGTAGTTAAAAAACGGTTGTTTATAGCAAAATTTTGTACGTTGAAAGATTTCTGTTTTTTTTTTTTTTTTTTTTTTAAATAATTTTTATTGGTATAACAGTAAAGTACCAAAGTTAAAAGAAAAACATAATATGGAACAGTAGAGTGATAAAACGTATATCATCAAAAGATATTATAGCAAGGAACAATCTGATACAGAGATAATGAGAAAAGGGGTAAAGAAACCATCTTATGAATGAGAAAATGAGTAAGAATAGTTATGGATACATATTAAAACAGGTGGTAATGGAATAACAATTTTAAACGTAAGGAGTAAGAAGAAAGAAAAATGGGGAGAAGAGAGAAGAAAACAAGAAAAGGAGAGAAGAGGGAAAGGGGGAAGGATGAGACAAGTAATTAATGTATGGCAGGGTTGGAAGATAGGAAAGTAGTAAAGGGAATCCAAAGTAAGTCAGACTTGATTTTCTGAGATAACGTTGATGATGAGACAGTAGAGATTCTATGTTCATTGTAAATCAGGTTCCACCACATTAATGTCCACATTTTAGAATTATCTTTCCAACAAGTTAAAATAACTTTAAATGCAAGTGAAATGAAAAGGTCAAACAGTTTCAACTTTGGTGAGGAGTCCAAAAGATCATCAGACATGGACCCAAGAAATACATTTTGTATTGATAAGGGGATATTACAATTAAATATTTTAGAGGATATAGACCAAGTGGATTTCCAAAACTTAAGAACATTGGGACAGTAATATATTAAATGTAACAATGAGCCATCCGAGGAGAGACATGACCAACAAAGGGGAGAATAAGAGGGATTAATCTTATGAATATGAACCGGAGTGCAAACCGCTCTGTTGTAGAGAAAAAATAAAGATTGAGTGATGTTAGCAGCTTTTGAGGTAGTGAAATGTTTTGCCATAGTTTATTCCATCTGTTAGTGGAAAGGGATATAGAGAGGTCTTGTTCCCAAGCTAATTCTATAGTGGATTTTGGTCTATCAGATATGGGAGTAGACAAAAGCGTATATATAACAGAAGCTTTGGGAGTGGAGTTGGGTAGAATTGTGGTCAAAGGGGTCAGGGAAGTAAATGGAGTGGTATCATCAGAAAAATGTTTGGATGACAAGAATGGCCGTAGGGCATTGGATATTTGTGAGTATTGGGGAAAGTAGTATAGCGGTAAATTGTAACGTTCTTGTAATGCAGTGAAGGGAATGACAGAGTTATGGGATACTTATTGATGAACATAAAAAATACCCTTTTCTTTCCAATGTTTGAAGTAGAATGATTTGTGTCGGAATTTTATGAATTTATTATACCACATGGAAGAGACAAGAAATGCTTGCTGAAAGGTAGCACCATCTGTAAACAGTGAATGTATCAACATTTTAAAATGGGGTATTGAGAAATGAAGGTACAATTGGACATAGAGCAGATGTCGGAAAAGGAAAATTCATGTAGTAAGGAGCGCTCAAAAGCAATCCATCTGGGTAGTGGTGAATCATGATCCTGCTTATTAAAAGCATAGAATTGTCTAAGTAAAAAAGCGGTATGATATAATTTAAAATTAGGAAATCGTACACCTCCTTCCGTTTTTGGTTTAATTAATTTAGATAAGGCAATACGAGGTGGTTTATTATTCCACAAGAATTTAATACAAAGAGAATCAAGTTGTTTAAAATAGTAATTGGGAATTTTAAATGGTAACAAAGAAAGTAAAAAAAGAATGAGGGGAACAATCATCATTTTGATGGTATCCAATCTACCCCACCAAGATAGAAAAAGAGGAGACCAGGAATTAAATGAATTTTTAATCTTAAGTTTTAGTGCATTAAAATTGTGTGAAAGAGTGTGAGGGATATTAGAGGAAAACCATACCCCCAGGTATTTCATTTTAGAGGGACACCACTTGAAATTTGTGTCAGAAAACATGTATTGATAACAGGTGGAGTTTAAAGGTAAGACCTCAGTTTTGGAAAAAGTTAGTTTATAGCCAGAAACTTAAGAGTATAAATCTATTTCTTGTAAAAAAAAAAGGAGGCAGTGAGGTAGGAGGGTTAGAGAGAGAGACCAGGATATCATCTGCAAAGGCAGATAATTTGATTTCGTTGGATTTATGTAAAGATTTCAGTTTTATCAGAGTTTATTTTGTTACTGGAAACTAAAGAAAATGGATATATTTCATAAAGCTAGGCAGGCATGAAGAATCGGATTAGAAAGAAAAAGGAGAAAATCATCTGCATATGCAGAAAGTTTCAAGTACCTATCTCCGGAAAGAAAGCCTTCAAATTTTGTGTTACTTCTAATGCGGGACAGAAAGGGCTCAAGACTCAACCATCCAAGCAATGTGGAATCTCCCTGAAGTGGTGGGTTATTTCAAATGCACAAGATGCAAGTCTTGCAAAATGGTTATAGAAACTAAATCTTTTTGCTACAAACATCATACCATTGAACTTAAAACGCGCACAAACTGTAATTCAAGTGACGTAATTTACGCTTTTGTATGTCCATGCAACCAACTATATGCCGGTCAGACAAGACAAAAAGTCAAGACACGGATTCTGCAGCATTGCAGCAGGATTCGCTGCAATACCACAGGTGCCCCATTAGTGGAACACTTCAGGACACAAACCCATTCACCAGATTCTATCAGATGGTTGGTCCTTGAGAGAGTGTCCCTGGGAGCAAGGGGAGGGGCTTGGGGCCCATCCTAAACTTGAGAGGGTAAATGGATGTACCTCTTAGACACAGTCAACAACGGGTTAAATTAACTGGATGGCACCAATGCCCAATTAGCAGGTCTAACGGCTGAATAACTATGGGCTAGGTGATATTTAAGAAAGTGCCATTATGGATGTTCAATATGGGCTAATATTGTTGATCCTCCGCCCAATTTCATCTGTTTTCAATTTCTGAAATCCCATGTATTGTAACACCATTTGCTTTTCTGGATGCCATGTGTCAAATGACAATATCCATGATGTTACGAATGTTGTCATACTCAATGTTTTTTATAAATATGCAATGTTTTTTCACTGTACTATGCATCAAATGGTAGTTCTAGCTAAACTTGACGCTCTATTCGCACTAGTACCCTGTTAAAATAAGGAACACTGTAGACACTTCCATGAATGTAAGTTTCTCCAATTGGATGACACCACCATCCACGGGGGATGCAAGATATAGATTCACCTTTACTGCAATTTCTAAGCTTGTTTGGGATGCCATGCGCCCTTCTGCCCAACATACTTAATAAGACATTAACGTATACGAGAGCTCCATTTATTGGACGTTGCCACTATCTCCCAGGGTTATTATTACATGATGTCAGACCAGTACTCGGTCGCAATACATTGAATATGTCTGCAACACTATCGACTTGCACCTAGACATGAGCTCCATCCTCCGGGGACATTACTATACTCCAGACGCACAAACCAATCCATTTGGTATACTAGTTTCAAGATATGTTTACTTGAAGTCTGTTCACGTTGAACAGGAGATGTAGCCGATCGTCTGTCGAGCATCTTTGCTCCTCAGTTAGCCTTGCCCTCTCCCCATTGGTCAATGACCGACGAGCCTCCATGATGCCATGTAGTGGCTGCACTTCACCGTGCACGCACGCCACGTCGCGGCTAGAAATACCTTGTCCCGCGGCAGCCGTGATCACTTTTTGAGCCGACCGGCCGTGAGAAAGTTAAGCGTGTTGTTGTTTCTAACCCTGCCCTGTTTATATTGTGTAGATGGGCATGAAGCTTTGGTTTGGTGCTCTCCGCCTGAGCTAGGCAGCTTTGTTTTAGCTTTCGGTTTGTGTCGTAATAATTAGTTTTACAGTCCTTCAATCATGAAATTACTCTGTGAACTGGCAGCACTGATTATAGGAGGACGCTGTTGTGTCCAGTAATTACCCGAGGATGCCAATATATGATTATCACTCTGACTGGTATATCGCTTTGAAAGCGCTCATGTTTAATCCTGCCCAGCCTCTAAATTTCTTGTTGTTTAGAATGGTGAGCACCAAGTATGTCTTTTTTAATATAGGCCGGTGCTACCAGGCACCACAGTATTAGCATACAAACAGTTTATATGAATGTCACTTTGACTGATATAGTGCTTGGAGAGCGCTCATGTTTAATCCTGCCCTGCCTCTGAGTTTGTTGTTGTGTAGAATGTCGAGCACTAAGTCTTTTTTAAACATTAGAGTAAGACCGCGCCAGAGTTGGTTCTACTAGGCATACATTTTTCGACCAATACCATTTAGATGGGTGAGCTCTGTTCTTAAGACATACACCCAATATATAGAACTGTGATCTTTTGTAATTTCATCCGGCGCTACCGGATTGATACAGCAACCGGGAGGGGGCACGCCCCCTTTTTACTCTCCACAGTAATCCGGGTCCAGTTGGACACATAGTATGCACAGATATGTCCTATATAGACA
The DNA here is from genome assembly GCF_964261635.1 of Lissotriton helveticus. Lineage (NCBI taxonomy): Eukaryota > Metazoa > Chordata > Amphibia > Caudata > Salamandridae > Lissotriton > Lissotriton helveticus. The sequence goes on along the minus strand of NC_136073.1, from coordinate 466,065,002 downwards.
TTCTTGGGACAGATTGTGGCTGTTTTTGAATATCCGTGCGGGCTTGTACAATTGTAGTGAGTGAACAGGCCATGTTTTTGTTTTATTGACCACTTTTAATTATTATTTCAAGAGTTTTGGTTACACTTGTTCCCTTTATTCTATAGATATTTTGGATTTGTTTCAACCTACTGCGAGGGATAGAGACACCGCTGTAGGAGACTCTTCATTAATTAACGATTGAGTAAGTTAATAAGATTGGCACTACTTTAATTAGAGTGATATCTAACTCAGACTGCAGATATTTGACTTTTTTTCCCTCTACCTTTAGGAGCCAAATCAAGCCCATATCTTCTAACCACACGGTGGAGTACCAGACACACCAGTAGCATTCACATGATTTCTTTATGTCCTTCCCCTCACACACTTTTTCGATTATTCACAGGTGCTCTTCTCAGTTCAGTCCTGATGAAGACCCCACCGTGAGGACACTAATCCAGCCTGCACCTTGGGGGTCGAAACGTCAACAATACATAGACAGCATACAACACAAACTCTGGCGACTAATTTAAAAAGTGGATGTTCATTAGAGTTATGTGTAAACCCAGGAACATTTGACCTGTTCTAGGCCGGAAAGGTTCATATCATGTATAACTGATGTGTATATATGTCTCAAACATCTCTTCCCTGTCCTTCACCCACACGCTACCACTTGACTCCCATACCTTTTCCCCTTTTTCTATCCACACCAAGAGCACTGTAAAATATATATTGCACTGTGATATAATTGAGCAGTGTGTTACCATCATCTATTAATGCTTTGACTGTAATCGCATTAGATGCTTTTGTTCCAAGTGAATACATTGGATTCATGCTCTATATGAAAGAAAAAACAGGTGAATGCTACTATTTATTGTCCATCAAAAGTGTTGCTACCTTGACCACTCATCTATTTGTACTGTATCCTTTTAGACATCTTGCGAAAGAAAACTTTTATTTCCTCGCCAAAGAATTAGTTTTTTTAGACTTTGCTTTGTTGAGCACCTTCAGTAAGTCAGTCAATTTTCGGAAATAGAGAATAATACCTTTGGGATTAGGCGTGGAGGATTAAAGTTGAGGGCGTGGACCCAATCGATGTGCTCTCGGAATATTTAGCACTGTTGAAGAAGGTAAGCCCACTAATTGGGGCAAAACGAAGTAGAGAAATAAAGTCAGTACCTTTAAGAGCTTCCGGAAAGCCATTAAGCTAAAGGTTATTCCTCTGGTTCTATTTTCTAAATCTTTGGATTGTGCCTTCAACAACACAACGTCCTTTTCCAAAGTAGAGATTTTTCCTGTCTGTCTTGCACATCAGTAATGCACATTCCAAAGCCGAAACTCTTTCCTTCTGAGACCATTTGTCATCTAGGTTTTGCGTACGCATGTTGTTCTCTTCTACAAATGGTCGTAATGCTCCTATTTCGTCCAACACTAGCTCAAGAGATGTAGGTGAGGGTGGTTTGCCAGGAGAAGGCGGGTCCTGTTTTACTCGCTTGTGTGTAGACGCAGGTGTAGTATGACAAGACTTCGGGGGAGGTGGAGTAGATGAAGACATTGTAGGAACAGCTGGTAAACTCACAATAGGCAACTTATGAGGTTATGAGCACAGTGATAACTTATTAGTAGATGGCTGTGATGAGTGAGCGTAGCACAATAGGCATCTGCACAGCGTTTGAATTGTGGACAACTCTGTTCAACATATTCTTAGCTAGACTGCTTTTAGCAGTTCGTAGTTTGTAAGTGTACTCGCAGGATATGGTTGTGTGTTCCTGTCGAGGCAGCTCAAACCAAACTTGACTACACAGGAGGAGGCTGGAGGCTGTGGAACGCATGAAACAGCCGCACACAGCTGATTCACTGATGCAGAGGCTGCTGGCTGCTTGGTGTCCGGACCGCGGCTCTGCAAATTGTTTCCTGGGCCGGGAGGTGGCGGAGATATTTTTGACTGGAAGCCACGGCACCGTTTCAGTCAGCCCAAGCCTCATTTGCATTTTGTGGAAGCACTGACTCACCTGCACGGCAAATGCAAATATCCCACGGCAAAGTGCGCTCGTGACGCCCTTCCCATGGTCAGGTGTGTAACGCCACGCTGTCCCTGGAAGACTAACACATCACGCAGAGGCGCGTTTGCACTACCAGCATCCGGGAGCTCTGACGGCATTGACGTTTTAGCCTCTGGTTGCTGCATCACAAGAGATAGAATCAGAAAGGGTTCCAGTTGTGTATTATTTTGGAATTGTTCTTGCCCTCCACTTGTTTCCTGTTATGGCAATGTGATAGTTCATATTGACATTTCCCACTCCCTTCTACCATGTGGAGGCCTCTGATTAAGTCTTATAAAACTGTACACAGAGAGCTGAGAGTTTGAGAGGACATTCACACCAGTGATATCAAGACTGAATGACAACTTCAGCACCCATCCTAATCGAAGGCTGCTGTGTGAAATATTCACAGTGACCCTGGTTACCGAAATAGCAGGCTTGCTATTCCGACTGGACGCCCAAGACCGTTCCTCTCACTCTCGCCCCTTGCTGGGCTAAGCTTGCCTGTTGTTAGCTGAGGAGGAGGACTACACGTCCAAGTGTTCTTTGCAGCACCGCAAGTCTCCTGCTGGTGTCGGCACACCTTCAAGCTACAGGAGGTGCCAACAAAAAGCCCCAGGGGCTCCTGCATCAGGCCAATGGCGGGCCCGTCTGTGCCCGTCCCGAGAGACCGAGGCAGGACAGGGCCGAACACCTAACATCTGTTGCTGACTATGGGTAAGCTTAAACATCACGCCAATCTTGACTGGGGAAGGGTGAAAGCCAAGAAATTGTGCCTCCATTATCTCTTATTTGACTACTGCTGTGGGGGCATTAAATGAAGAAATTCAGGATGTCGAGGAACAGTTGGGCCCAGGGGGTGGTTTTGGACATGATGGGAACTTACAATCCATCTCCAGTAATACTCCTAGTGAGAGAGAACACCTGGTCTCCCCTGGCATCACTGTGGTCCTTGGCAAGGAGGTGAGCGACGATGCTTCAAAAGGAGTGCCGCAAGGCAGTGTATCCATTGCCACAAACTCTTTGGTTGCGAATAATGGGAGATTGGAGGGAGTAGTACCTGTTGTTTCAGCGGGGGCCACTTATAAGAAAAAATGGAGAAAGGGCATGAAGACGGGGACAATTATTGGCGATTGTCAGCCTGGAGCTGGGCGTAGTGGAGCTAAGGGTATAGAGGACTGGGCTAAAGAACATCTTGCCTCTGTTATTAGAAATACAATCCAATCATATTTTGAGACTTTTTGGGGAACACTTGTAGGACTTGATTAATTATATTAAAACTGCACTAGAACCTATGACAGTTAAAATGGCGCTTATGGAAACGCACCTAAATAATATGAGGGACCCGAAGACTGGTTGGACCCAGATTAATGCCCCAAGTGTCCAGATGGGCATACGTCACAAATAGGCAGAATCTCCAGAGGGGGGCCTCACTTATTGGTCCGCATTTGGAGAATTCTTTAAGTAACCCAGCCTCTAATAATCCTTTAACTGGTGCTTCTTCTATTCCTGGAGGGTCTCAAACACAGTCTGAACAGTCAGTAACCTCTGCTCACAGAGGGAGGAACACGCAGTCCACACGAGGGCAGGGGAATAAATGTAGGCTCCACTTACCCCCGGAAGCTACCCCTCTGTCAGCTGTGTTAGTAGGGTTCCGCATCCTAAAGATAATGTTAATGAGTCCTCTGAGGAACTGATTCAGAAAGTCATTCATTGGTGCACAAGGTTGTCAGAGAGCAGGGCTAAAGCAGCGCCACATATTATTATGGCAAGACGAGTGGGATGGGTTGATCGGGGCATAAAGACAGTTGATGGAGATTGGTATATCATCAATTTTAATGAAGCTATTGTAGCGAGTTGACTTTTTAAACAGCAGAGTAACTATGGCACAGGAGAAATTAGAGCGCTTCCTTTGGTTTTTTTTTACCGCCCATTTAGGAGAAATACAGTTGTTAATCCCATATCCCTGTTTGGTAATCCTGCAGAAAGGTTACAGTCTGGGCAGGACTCCAGTGGGTTGCATAGAGAATCTCACTCGATTAATGAGAACCCGAACATACAACCAGCTAGAACATCCACAAGTGTGGTTGCCCCAGTCCTTAGATCTTTTGGGAACACACCAGAACTGACCAACAGATTTGTCCCTTTGAGCCAGTTAAAATCTAGTGATTGACTAACAAATAATGCTCTTGTATCAGCCCTGACCCATCCCCACATTGGGAATCCTAGGCTGGAACATTGCGGGCGTAAAGAATAAGTGTGACAACCCCTTGTGGCTTGATTTTGTGAAGGAATATGACATATTGGGGTTTCAGGAAACATGGGAAATTGAAAACGCGTTCTGGCTGGATAGCTATGCCTCTTTTATAGAGGATGCACGACCATCCATCGCAGGTCGGTCGAAGGGCGGCCTGTTAACTCTGATCTCTCTCAAAGTGATGGGTAGTTATTGTAAACTTGGTACAGGGTCGGCGAACTGTTTAACGGTTGAGATTAACCCAGCACATGCTCCAAAGACTCTTATCATAAATTTTTATAACTCCTATGATAACTCCGTTGCTAATGAACATTTATGTAGTCTAAATCACTTTTTAGATGCTTATAGAGAGAAGCAAGTTGTGCAGTTCTCAATCATTTTACTTGGAGATTTTAATATTCACATGTGTAATAAATTGTGTCAGGTTTTTGATGAACTTGGCCCAGGTGATTACCTAGAGACCCATTTTGAACATTCCACGCAAGGGGGATGTTTAGAGGATACTCTTGCAGATTTTGGGCGGGTACTCCTGCACATGACAGAAGAAGGGGTGGGCATTCTCACCTTTGGGTAGGGGTTTGTTCTCCACTATTGATTACATATTTGTTAGTACTGCTTTATTTCCTTGCGTACTAGTTATGTAGTACATTGGTCTCATTTTAGCGATCATAATCCCTGTCATATTAGCCTACGTGGATCTCTAAAATCTGCGGGGGTGGTGGAGACCATGGCCCCCGAACCCACATAAACCCCTTCCGTGCTCGCGTCGGCCGACGCAAGTGCTACCCTCTGGGTGCTGCGAACGACCGTTGGCCGACGCAGCCCCGCCCACTCTGTCGAACACCTGCACCGTGGCGGAATTGCCGCCACAGTAAACTGGTTAAAAACCAGGGACAATGAGCGTAGGTTGCAATGGGCCCTGGTGGTACCAGACCTCTTCCTAATTGATATGCTAAATGTGGCAGGGAACGAGATATCCATCTGCCTAGATAGTACTCGAGGGGGGGGGGGGAGGCCGTCTCCGCAGCCTTTGATAAGATCTTGCAACATGTACAGAGCACCCTTTCCCTACCTAATAAGGAAGGGGCTCAGAAGTGAGAGAGATGGTTTGACTGTAATTGTTCAGCAGCCCACCAGAAGTTATTACGTGCCCTGAAACAAACACCTCAGGATAGACATAAAATAGCCATGGCAAGGTCCAAATATATAAGCGAACGTTACGTAAACGTAAAGGGGAAATTGAACAAGAAGCATGGGATGATCTGTGGACGTGCTCAAGAATAGCGTGAAATTTTGTGAAATTGTCAACAGACCCTTCTTTTCTGGCCTTGGGGGTAACACGGTTAAGTGTAACATCCCGGAGGAGCTTTAGTTTACTCATTTTAGACAAATCTATGGGGATCAACTTGATCAGGTCACCACAGGCTCTATTTGTTCAAAAGTAGCATATAACATAACGTTTTCTGCACAAGATGTGGCTGTGGCCATAGCCCAAATGTCCTGTAATAAAGCACAGGGCCCGGATGGAGCCCCTGTTGACGTTTTCAGGTCAGATGTCAATTTATGGTAAACAAATATTGGCCAATTTTTGTAATGCGGTCTGTTCCAAAGGATTGCCTAAATACTGGTCAACTTCTACTATTGTGCCCGTTTTTAGGTCGAGCTAGAGTTGCGCATGCGTAGCATGCGTGTCTTTAGGTCGAGCTAGAGTTGCGCATGCGTAGCATGCATGTCTAGCTCGGTACCTATTGTTTTTAGTTTCCTGGGAATCTGAGACAGCATTCGGCCACGCGCCTCTGCTGTCTCAGATTTCTCCTCGTGATCGCGCTTTTCCTGCTGGCTGTTTGCTGTGTGTGCATGCTGTTTCGCTTTCGTGTTTGTGTTTGTCAAGACGTGTAGTGCTGGGTGCAGACAGACACTCGCGTACACACCCCCTCCCCCCCCACCCCCACGGTCATCGGGCTCTTTTAACACACACACACGCATACATACACACGCATACACACAGACACACGCGCGCACACATCCCCCTCACACCCCACTCACCAGGTTCTTGTCGCGTGTCACACGCACGCACCCCCCTCCACCACCACCAGCACCACTCACGGGCTCGCGCGCACACATATCCCCCCCTTCACTCACCGTGCTCTTTTGTCGCGTCGCCTCGCTGCGCTCCTTTTCTCCGGCGCATATCCACACGCGGGGCACTTCTCTGGATTTTCACGCTACCGCGGGGCTCTCCCTCCATGATGGGAGCCCCGCATCAACGAGCAACAACGGCCTCTTCTGGCCGCGTCACAGACCCCGCCCATGTCACGGGCAAGGATGCCTGACTTCCTGGTTTCGCCCCCGCCGGCAACACTGCTTCTTCAGCAGTGGCGTAACATGGACGGGCTGCTTGTTTCAATTGAATATCCTTTTCGCTGCAACGCCAAACTTCAGGGGTCAAGGTGCTTGCGTGGCTTTAGGTCAGAGTGAGCAAATTAGCATATTTCTACCCTTTTGACGTAATGAAGGGGCGGGGTGCCCGGATTCGAGTACAGGTCTCAGCTCCCAGGTGTACCAAAAACTAGGCGGCTTGAAGCCTCCTGGACTGCTGGAAGGGCGGGACGGGGTGCTCTGCAGAACACGATACATACTCAAAGGCATTTTCCAAATAGCACAGGAATGCCGTACCCGTGCACAGATCATGCCACCAAACGTATGTCGCTGCCACATACATTTCTGAGCTCAAGGAAGGGAGCAGCTGGACAGGAGGGTGCAGGGCCCGCAGCTCAGCTTCATGCCAGAGACATTATATGCACATTCTTGACATTTTTTGAGCGAAGATTTCGCCGGAGGGGCATACACTGCGTCACAGCCTGGCAACTGAACCGCAAGTCAAGACTGGTCGCCGTGGTCTGTTATTAAGCACAGCAGCTACTGGTGCGGCGGAGAGAGTGCTCGACACATCCCTTTGGGTGCTGCAAGATCCCCTTCCTCCCCCCCCCCGCCGTTCTACCGGAGCGCCCCATGTGTGACCCACTTTACCCCCTTCTTGTGCAGGATAGGGACCCACACAGCTAGACCCGAACCCCTCAGACGTGCCCTTCCTCATGGCACTACATTCTGTTTCAGCAGTGAGCTGCTGTCTCCGCCGACACCACCATACAGAATTATTTGATATTGTGGTACCAATTATGTCACTCCCACACAACGCCTCGCCATGGGTAGTAAGCGCTTTACAAAGGGATTCATTACAATCCTATTTACACCCGAATAGGGTTTTGATGTTTTGCGGCTACTAACGCACTCAGGGGCGTTTCCCTGAAAGATTTTTGTCCGGAAATAACGTAACGGATTTGGTGATGGAGAACAACACCATTCTGAGTTTTAGCACACTGGACCTTGGGGAAACAGGAGGAATTAGTGCTTACGCCTCTTTCACAAGATGCGGACCTCAGAATGATGGAGTAATACTGCACCTAGTAAATATTCCATCTCCCTGTTTATTGTCACATTGTGCTTCTCTTATCCTGAACATGCATGTAATGCTTTTTTTAATTTAGCACGTATGATGTCTGCAAGATAAAAGCAATATCATAGACTGACAACTACAGAAACGCCATTGCAGCACACCCTCACCCTCACCCTCACATCCCCTCACCCTCCCTCAGACCCTCACTCTCACCCCCTCACCCTCACACACCCTTACACCCTCTCAACCTCACCCTCACACACCCTCTCACCCACCCTCACACCCCGCACCCTCACACCCCCTCACCCTCACACACACCCTCACCCTCACACCCCTACCCTCACCCCCTCACCGACTCACACCCCTTCACACCCTCATCCTCACACACCCCCTCACCCTCTCATCCCCTCACCCTCACACCCACTCACCCCCTCATCCTCACACCCCCTCACCCTCCCTCACACCCTCACACCCCCTCACCTTCACACACCCTCGCACCCTTACACACCCTCACACACCCTCACCCTCACACACCCTCTCACCCTCACACACCCTCTCACCCTCACACACCCTCTCACCCCCTCTCACCCTCACACCCCCTCACCCTCCCTCAGACCCTCACTCTCACCCCCCTCACCCTCACACACCCTCACCCTCAAACACCCTTACACCCTCTCAACCTCACCCTCACCCACCCTCACCCCCGCACCCCCACCACCCTCACCCTCACGCACCCCCTCACCCTCACACACCCCCTCACCCACCCCCTCACCCTCACACACCCCCTCATCCTCACACCCCCTCACCCTCACACTCCCTCACACCCTCACCCCCCCCTCACCTTCACACACCCTCACACACTCTCTCACCCTCACACACTCTCTCACCCTCACGCCCCCTCTCACCCTCACACCCCCTCTCACCCTCATGCCCCCTCTCACCCTCACGCTCCCTCTCACCCTCACGCCCCCTCTCACCCTCACGCCCCCTCTCACCCTCACGCCCCCTCACCCTCACGCCCCCTCTCACCCTCACGCCCCCTCTCACCCTCACGCCCCCTCTCACCCTCACGCCCCCTCTCACCCTCACCCCCCTCTCACCCTCACCCCCCCTCTCACCCTCACGCCCCCTCACACCCCCTCTCACCCTCACACCCCCTCTCACCCTCACACCCCCTCTCACCCTCACACCCCCTCTCACCCTCACACACCCTCACACCCCCTCACCCTCACACCCCTCACCCTCACACCCCTCACCCTCCCACACACTCACCCTCACACCCCCCTCACCCATCTTCACCCTCACACACCCTCACCCTTGCACAGCCTCACTCACCCTCACACCCCCTCACCCACCCTCACGTAAATACAACACATATTGCATTACAAATGCTATAGGTGTCACATTTGCGTAAGTTATAACTATTGGCATTGTAAATGACAACGCGTTTAATTTCGCTATTTTCACACAACATAAATAAAAAAATTGTCATTTACAATACCAATAGCTCAAACGTTCCTAATGCGAGACCTATTGCATTGCAAATGCTTGTTGGTACATGCTTGCAGTTGGAGTGGGAGAAAATTCCGTCCTTTAGTTGATTTAGTGGTTAAACTCCTTCAACTGAACGGCGATACCTCTTAGTAGTTAGTAAATGCCCCTCCCAAATCAGTGGCACAATAACAAACATGCCCCCCCTCACCCCCCCCCGTAACATGACAGCATACCCCCTTTTCTAGGCCAACTGCGTCAATTATTGACAACGACCTCACTCCCTAAGGCAAACCACTGCCAAGATCTTATCGGCCATTATCAGCCCCTCCGTGCTGACAAACACTTCTTGGGGAGTTTGTACCTCTGACTGCCCCTCCCCCTGCGCCTTCACAAACCCTTACCGGCCACCGGTCCATTATAAACCATGTATCCCCTTAAACGACAGACCCATCACCACTGACAGGTCCTTTTTCACACACCTGCCCACTGACAGCCCAATACACACTGTCAGCCCAATGCCCACTGACAGCACCCCTCGCTCAATCTGACAGCTCCGCCTCTTCTCCTAGCCCCTCCTTATATTTATTTATTTATTTATGCATTTTTATATAGCGCGGACTTTACCCGAAGGTGTCAGAGCGCTTCACAATAGGAACAGAAATGGAACATAAAGAGAAACATTACAAAAGCATACGTTACGTTACATAAAGTAATAGTGACATTTGTGATCAAACAATATACATGAGGTAGCAACCAAAAATACATGAGGTAGTAAAGGTAATAATGACAATTGTAAGCAAACTGAATACATGAGGTAGTAAAAGTTGTGAGCAACCAAAAATACATGAGGTAATAAAGGTAAAAGTGACAGATTGTGAGCACACAGAATACATGAGGTAGTGAGAATTGTGAGCAGCCAAAAATACATGAGGTAGTAAAAAGTGCACAAGAAGAAAAAAAAAATCGTGTGGAGCCGATGTCCATCATGACCTCCTCGAAGGCTGCTGTCTTTTCTACTTGTCGCTGTCGTTGCAGTGCGATCTTCTCGCTGAACTTGCGGGGGTTGGACGAGGCCGAACTCGGACTACAAATCCCAGAACTTCAAAAATCAAAGTGAGGGAGCAGACTGGATGCCGGAAGTTGTGGTGCAGGGTGAGTGTGCCGCTGCACGACGCAGCGATGCCAGGACAACAATGGACTTCAATAGGGTCACGGTTCAAGACGTCTGAGGTGCTGTCGGGATATGTATTGCAGGTAGAGGGCGGTAGCCGCACAGATCCGAGATGGGAGTACAAAACAGGACTACAAGTTCCGTCAAAGAGTAAGGCGAAAGAAAATGGTGGTAGGGCAGCTGGGAGAGATGGTTCGAAAAAAAGAGAGCGCCATTTATTTGTATATTGCGCAGACATCACTAAAGGTGCTCGAGCGCCTTACATCGAGCCTACTCCGGAACAGAAAGCGGACTCGAATTTAAAATTGTAGGGGAGAGGGTTAATAAAAGCGCCGGAGTTTCTAGCAGATTAGGTGGTCATTGAGGAAAGAAGGTATACTTTAATAACGTAAGTACTCTTGTTATATTTGCAATGTGCTACGACAATGCTTTATTGGCGTGACTTATCATATATGAATTGGCAACATGTTTACAATACTTATGTGTCCATTATTTCGATATGCACTAAAGAAGATATTAGTTGTGTATCGTGTCTATAGGTCGTAGAGCTTTTTTGTGGTCCTGTAAGCCAGTGTGTATATTATTTGCACGCGAGCTAGATAGTGACGTAAAATAGAGAAGAGGTAGCTGGGAGATGAAGTATTGATGTGGAGGGTGGCCCCTAGACATTATACGGAAAGACTCGGAAACGGACTACGAACGCCAACAGGATCCTCTACGCATCAGCGCATATAAAGACGAATCACCTCCTACACCAAGCCACATAACTCTTGGTTGTCACGATTTCTCACCCGACAGCAATCTCTGATCGAGGTGGGTCGAAATGTCGCATACATTATCGTGCTGCGACGCTTTTTTCACGTATTTTCTTTGGGTGCTGTAAAGCTGTTCTTGGTTTTTTTTTTTTTTTTTTTTTTTTTTTTGTGGGGGGCATATTTTTAATTTCCATCAGCTGCAGGAGAAATGGATAGGACCCCACCACCCCTACAGAGAATGCACATGGTAGCTTCGCCGATTTTACACAACTGATAGTTGTTTCATCAGACATTAATGGTCACTTGTTTGTGCACGTGTATGTCACACCGATGTACGGTTTAATGTAGGGTTGTGGTTTCTGTTCAAACTACAGCAGGCTAGTATTCCCCCCCTCCCCCCTCCAAATCTTTTTTGGTTTTTCATCACACAGCAAACTTTATATCAGCACATTTGGTACATTATGATCTGCAATGCAACTTATTGCAACATTTTACTTACGGTGGTCATGCCTGGTTACTTATCAGTGGTTTCGCAACTGGTTTACATTCCTCAGTAACAGTCATAATTATCATTTAAGAATGCGGGGTTTTATATCTAACGTATTTCGTAATTTAGTCAAATGCAAGACATCCTTGATTTCATATCCCTTAAGCATCTGCCTTATAAAATAATTAAACTTTGAATGAACGTTTTGAAAAAGAGAGTATGAATGTGCAAAATTCGCAAGTTGATATTGTTTCACATCTGGCAAGGGTAAATCTCTTTCCCTTTGTTGTCTATACAGTATGTTAAGTGCCAACCATGGTGCTTTATTGGCCCAGATAAATGCAGGAAAATGTACCCCAATATTTTGTTTAAAAAAATATTGTGTGCAAAAAACATGGAAGTGCAGAATATATATCTATAAAAAATGGAATAGTGGTAAAATCGACATTCTAATCGGAGCTGTTTTACTTCAACTGTGCATAATCTCAGCTAGTCCAAGAATTTGGTACCCAAAACCTAATATCTGTTCCGTTCTCACTCCTTTTCTGATACTAGTAAAGAAGTTGGCAGGAGGGTTAGGTGGATCAGCCCCTATACCCGTTTTATTTCTGATGAGTAAAATGAGGATTGTATCCCACCTTCTCAGCAGATTAGTATCTGTTTTGGTATCCATATGCAGTATGGTCCTTTCACACGTTTGCCCATTTTATATCTTCTGGCTTCCAGGTAGTCAGCCTAAGGCCTCTGGTGCTTTCCAACTCAGTTGTTTCGCTAAGACTAGTGTCCGATCATCAAAAAACTGCTATCAGCTTTCTTTCCCTTGGGACATGCAAGTATACAAGATTCTGGTGTCCACTTGATGGTCTTATCCGTTGCCTCATGTATGAGCTTCATAACATTTTCCCTGTAGTAGAAATCCAGTGGCACCTCCATACTATCTGATAATGATCCTTCTCTATTTCCCCCACATCTTAGGCCGTTTCATTGGGTCCCAGAAAAAATCTATTTACCTACTTGATACAATGTAGAAACACTATAAAAGTAATAAAGCTGTATCAATCAAAATCGAGCATTTCTGATTATTCTTGGGACATCAACAAAAACAGACGTCCAGCCTTGATCACTGATTGGTTTATTAATATCGAGAGCCCATTTGTCTCTGGGCTGTCCAAGGAGCTTTTTTTCTGTTCCTGTAATGCTTGTATCATTAGTTATACTGATTTCCCCTGCCCCTGGTTGTGCATACTATTCTGAGCCCAAGGTATGTGGGTGGCTTATTGTGCTCATTTTTCCAGCACTCGCAGGGCAGCACAAATTAAGCTACATAACAGAAGGTGTCTGATAACCCATAGTCTCCTATTAATTCTCCAACCTATTTCATTTTCCTTCCTACATAGCCTCTCTTAGATCCCCTTTATGTTGTAGTGCATATAAAAAAAAAGTTGAAAGCATAAACTAGCCATCAGCAGTTCAGGGGTATACAGTGCATGTGAATGCGTTCTCATCAGGCTTCACGCCCTACAGAATTTAAGCGCTCCCAAGAGCATTATTTCATCATCCCTCACCCCATCCTCTCGTTTATTATAATGATTAGTAACTCTGTTAGTGTGTGGGAAACTTGCATGCCTGATGTCATCAAGGCATCTCGTTGCAGCTGGGCTTCCAAATAATAAAGCTCCACGTCGGGTGTCGCAATTCCAACCTCCTTCTTAAAGAGTCAAAGCTTGGACCTCTATATTGTGTGTGTATATGTGCTCTACAGATCAGGTCCCACTATATATTGTTGATTATCTCATTCACGTTTTTGGTATTCTGAATACAAAGTTGTTAACAGGTACAACAAGCAAAGTAATACAACCATTTTCAAGAGGGCTTTTTTCCCTGCTGTGGAAATTGGTAATGTTTTCCAGAAAGCTGCCTCACTTCTAAGTGCCACTAAGGCCGCTTTTATGTTCCATCAACTGGGTCTCCATTGGTTTAGTATATCTGAACCCCTAGGTAGTGCATAGTTGTTAATTGCCACTTCAGCCTAGTGGCCTCTTTTGCCAGCCTGTCACGTAAGTTTTCAGACATGAAATGTGCTAGATGTATTCCAGTCAACTTTTTAAAAATAATATATTTTAATTTAGTTTTCTGCATTTTCTTGCACAGAATCCACTCCATGTGATGTAACATTGGTGCAGACGCATTGTCATTTTACATACTAGAGCACACAATACAAATCACTTTTTGATGAAGTTCAATCAAAAACAGTTTTATTTATTTCATTTTAACCATCCTTTTTAGGTCTCGCCTGTCAATGCGCTTGCGAGAATATAGGGGCTTAACGAGAGCTTAATCATCGGGCGATTTGATGCTGTACCCGTGAAAAGCAAGCTCAATGCGCAAGCGCATTGACCAAAAGCGCGTGCACATGAAAGCCAGGCTTCGGGTTGCACACTTCACTGTAAATCTGCTTCAAAGGTAAATCTGCTTCAAAGGCACAGACGGCACTTCACACGGCTGTGTGCGTCTCAGGACAAACATCAGAAGTTTCACACCTCCGTGTTTGTTTCCTCACATCATGTGTTCCTCGCCTGTCTTTCTTTCGGATGAGAAAGAAAACTCATGTTTAACCGAACACCTCTGGCCAGGCTCCTTCACGCGCACCTCCTCCCCTGCCCCCTGCTTGTTTTCCTGTAAGAGTTCACCCCATTTCCTGCGGCGACCCTCGGGCTTTAATCTAACCTGCTGCATGCCAGTACAAAGTTCACGCTGGATAAACACTTCTCCCGGCAGTGGCCCCCCTCGAATGCTGACAGCTTAAGAGCTTTGCTGTCACGCCGCCTGCCCCCAGCACGCCCTCTGCCCCTCCAAGCCTTCTGGTCCTCTTCACTAACAAGGAGAGCATTATCACAGCCCGAACCACGAAAATCAAAATGTTTAATGTGTTGTTACTGTTGCTGTCATGCACGTGCTTTCCTTTAACTATTTTCGAACAGACATTGGTCACAGTGCCAGGTTCCTTTAGGATTTAGTGTTCGCAGCACGCGCCTTCCCTCAGTATTGCATTCCTCTCACCTCACCTTTGTAGCACGAGTCGAGGACTCATTCCGTAGCACACCCTCCCCCGCCCCCTCCCGCCGCACCTAACGTCGTCCCAGCGGTCTCATTGGATCATTCCCTTGTTCTCATTTTTGCGGTCTTTTGGAACTTTACTTGTTATTTTAAATCCTTTTTTTCGTGCTTCTTGACCACTTTAGTTGGAAATTATTTACCGGGACCTTGTAATTCCTGCTTGGTTGCTGACCCCGTGAATAACAAGTCGCCGACTTTGATTCCCCAAACAATTTTTTTTGCTGGCAGCCCCCCATGTCTTTTACTATGTGTGTCTAGTAACCGTGCTTTATTTTATCTGTGGCGTAATATGCTTGTAATCCCTTTAAGCCATCATCGTCCCTATTTTTAACATTTAAAATGTCCCTAGGCATGCGTTAAAATTGTTTAGTTATTGGGGGCTGTGTGGGCTCCTAAACTGTAATTCGTAAAGACTACATTTGCGAGCTGACCCTTGGAAAACAGCTCAAATAGGACAGCCATTTGAGTAAATATATGCGCAATTACAGTGGCGATCTGCAGGGAACGTCTGAATCGGAGACAGCAGCATTTCCAGCCCCAGAGATGCATGTTTGAGGACGGACAGCTGCTCTGATCCCCGGTCAAATGCTCGGCCTCTTTCTCTCCCATTAAGAGGTCTGCTACAAATCCTTCTCTGCAAACATGTCTTTCACCCCCTCACCCCCACACCCCCTCTCATCCTCACACGCCCTCACCCCCTCACCCCCTCACCCTCACACACCCTCACACACCCTCACACCCCCTCTCACCCCCTCTCACCCCCTCTCACCCCCTCTCACCCCCTCTCACCCTCACACACCCTCATTCTCACTCACCCATCCTCACACACTCTCACCAGCATAGCATAACAAAACAAAGCATAAATTAACAATACACAGCATAGCATAACAACAAAAAAACATAGGATAGCAAAACATAGTATAACAAAACAAAGCATAGGATAACAAAAAAAGCATAGGATAGCAAAACAAAACCTAGCAAAACAAAACATAGCATAGCAAAACACAACACAGCATAGCATAGCATAACATAACAAAACATAGCAGAACAAAGCATAGCGGAACAAAACATAGCATAGCAGAACAAAACATAGCATAACATAACAAAACATAGCATAACATAAAACATAACAACAAAACATAGCATAGCAAACAACAAAACATAGCATAGCTTAACAAAACACAACAAAACATAGCATAGCAAAACATATAATAGCATAGCATACCAAACACAACAAAGCATAGCATAGCAAAACAAAACATAGCATAGCATAACAAAACATAGCATAACAAAACACAGCATAGCATAACAAATCAAAAGCATAGGATAGCAAAACATAGCATAGCATAACAAAACATAGGAAAGCAAAACAAAACATAGCATAGCATACAGCATCACTCAGCACCACCACAGCATCACTCAGGAGCACAACAACATCACTATGCGCTACCACAGCATCACTGAACGCCACAGCGTCA
This sequence comes from Lissotriton helveticus, assembly GCF_964261635.1. NCBI lineage: Eukaryota > Metazoa > Chordata > Amphibia > Caudata > Salamandridae > Lissotriton > Lissotriton helveticus. The sequence goes on along the minus strand of NC_136073.1, from coordinate 466,048,726 downwards.
CTGAACGCCACAGCATCACTCGTTCGCCATCACAACATCACTCGGCGCCACCTCAGCATCAATCTGTGGAACCATTCAACAACTGGTTCAAATATGTTCTCTCAATGTTTCAAGCTTTATTACAAATGTAACAAAAACAATTTAATATTTCATTTCTGTTGTTGGATTTTCGTCACAATAAAATACACTGAACATAATCTTCACAAAAGTTATTTACAAAAGTTTAAGCTATTGCCATTAGAAATTACAATAACTTTTATTTAAGTAATTAATTAGAAAAATTAAAAGCCATTGTTATTTGTAATATCAATACATGTAAGTCACATAAATACAACACATATTGCATTACAAATGCTATCTGTGCCACATTTGCGAAAGTTATAACTATTGGCATTGTAAATGACTAAGCTATTAATTTCGCTATTTTCAAAAACAAAACCTAAATAAAAAATTTGTCATTTACAATACCAATAGCTCAAACTTTCCCAATGCGAGACCTATTGCATTGCAAATGCTTGTTAAAAAGTGTGATAGAGGGGGCCCAAGGTGCTATAGACCAATATCACTGATCGATTCCACAGTCAAGGTGGAGTAGTGGTACTCCTGTTGAGTGGTACTCAACAGGAGTTGAGGAGTGAGAATGGATCGAGGTGCATAATATCCTGTCAGGCCTGCAATATGGTTTCAGGAAAGGCAGAGGCACCTTGGACCAGTGCCTTAACCTCTATCTTTTAATAGGGAAGTACACAATGGCCATGAATGGGACTTTACATCTTGCATTTATGGACCTTTCTTCTGCATTTGACTGGGTGAGTAGATCTAAGCTCTGGGACCTGTTATTAGAAATGGGGATGGATAAGAACATCATATATTTTCTTGTTGACTTGCAGAGGGACCTATCGGTTCGATCAGAAGGCTAACCTAACACGGAAGATAGACCTTGCAAGAGGAGTCATACAAGGCTGTATTTTGGCGCCCTTTCTATTTAACCTTTATATTAATCGTCTTGAACCTGCTTTATGTGGAGCTGCTAAAGATATTCCCCGCAAAAGGAACAGATTGATCCCAGCTTTGCTCTATGCAGCCGATGCTGCGCTCCTAGCACGCACAGCTGTGGGCCTACAGCACCTGTTGACCACCTTCACTAATTTTATGGCCTCATTAGACTTAAATGTAAATATGTCTAAATCACATATTATGAGCTTGGGAGGGAAGTCAAAAGATATCTAAAATGAGACTGAAGTAACCAGGGTCTCTACATTCCCGTACCTGGGCGTTTTTTTTAATGATAGGTGTTCATGGGTTCAACAAAGGAGGGCGAAGAGAAATAGTATGGCTCGTTCAACAGGTGCGATACTTGATTTTGCCTGAAAACTGGACGCTAAGCCCGTGCAGGCTACGCTGAACATATAGAAGGCTAAGAGTATTGCTATCGTTAAGTCTGGCTCAGAATTTTGGGGTTATAGTAATAATTGTACTGAGTTACAAATTGTTGAAAATACATTTTTAAGAACCTCGATCTCAGTCCTTCAATCCACATGTGGGATACTTGTAAAGCGCACTGTTACTCTACCCGAGTGTCCTGGCGCTGTAGACCGCTGGGGAACCCGTCCTGGGTTTCCCTGTGAGATGGTCCCTTGCTGGGTATCTCCAGGGTGAAACCAGGCATCCCCGGCGTCTGTGGGGGGCCGTTGTAGAGATGAGGCAAGCTTAATGCCCAGAGTTACCGAGTGTGTTCCCTGGTTAGAGTAGGCACTGAGGCGAGAATTATCGAGCCCGTTGACCCTGGTCCAAGACCCATCTTCGTATATTATTCATCAGGAGGTGGGTATTGGTTATGTGGTGGATTCGATTAGAGTGTTGCCCATTCTCAAATGGATCTCGATCTGGTCCAACCCGGAGCTAGTGTTAAATAAAGAAATTATACGAGATTGCATGGACCTAGATAAGGCCAGCAATATACCGTGGTTGAGACATCTGAAAAGCACAGCTGAGTTATTCGGCCACCCAGCCTTGTTTGATAACCCTGAAACAATATGCAAAAGTACCTTTTGTGGGCCAAAACCTTGTTTCTGCGCATTTCGTCATCAGAAAGAGACTGCGGAATTATTGAAACCTACTGTCCATGCCCACCAGCTCCCAAAAACTTCTTATTTTATGGAGCCTCATTTGGATATTTTTACCAAGCCTCAGCACCGTTTTCCCCTGACGAGATGTAGGTTTCATTATCTACATCTCTTGCTGGCTGGCCCTCCAGGCTGGGCAAAGACAGAGGACCTGGGGCCATGCTCTTGCGATTGTTTCTCAAGTAAGGACACCATGCATTTTGTCCTTTTTTGTGATAATTACTTAGCCATACTCTGGCGTTGTATTCTTCCTATCTTAAAGAACAAAGGTTTCCTGCAGGTTAGACTGGCGCTCATTTAGTTGCAGATGTTGAGTAGTCCCTGGGAAACTTTTAGCATTGCAAGCTTTTTAGCAGCAGCAGTTAGATTAAAGAAAAAAAAGAAATAACGAGCGAATAGGATTAGGTATTCAGATCCTTTTATGTATCATTGACCTATTGTGTATGAAATGTTTTTTATACTGTTTGTATTTCATAGTGGTACATGTATATTCAGACTTGGGATTACGTTTTTAATTATGATTTATTTTATGTGAGAAATTTTAGTTTTGAAATGTGATGGGTATTTTAACATGCTTTTATGGTTTTAAATAACTGAATAAAGTGGTGTTTGACTGACTGCCTTTGCAAAACTTTGTAAAGAGCCCCGGGGGGGTGGGGGAATGGAACGTGCCAACTTCGAAAGTGCCACCATAAACTGCCCGCGTTGCATAGAGTATAGAGCAGATTGAAGGAGTAGTTCCTGTAAAAGTAGACATTAAAAGCAGTACTGGGAGCCTGAAGAGGATGAGAACATTGATAAAAATGCACAAAGTTAGTATTAATAAAATAAATAGAAATTGGCAGCAGTTTCCTCCGTGGGTTTATTTTGAAACCAAATGAGTGAGGAAAAGCATTCCAAGGAGCCAGTAATTGCATGCTAAAACCTGAAGGGGAACTCCAGCTGAGGAGAGTGTTTAAAATGGCTGCTGCTGTGAGGCAGGAACATTCAGGCATGAAAATAAGGCGAAAGAAGTGGCCAAAGGTAAGACCACACTCACCCAGCAGACAGCATGAAATCGCCCACTCGTTAGCCACGACACATCCAGAAAAGGCTCTGTTTTTGGAATTGCCGTCCGATGCACGGAGGTCCCGGCTCAGACAGCCATCTTGCTTCACCCCAGAAGCCATTACTCTTTGACTTTACATTTTACCCAACACAGGCCTCAAGTGCACATACACTGGCAATCATCATGAATACAGATATAAAATCGCAGACATGTAGACAAATACTGCTTGCAAAACAATATACAACCTCTCCCAACTTGAGCTAACCAATCGCATTACAGTGAAAACCCTCAGTGTTTGTCAGATAAGACGTCCAATGCCCTGGCTTACTCTGGTAATCTTTTAGATTTGTGAAACAACATACCTCTCTGTAGGCTTTAATACAGAATAAAAACAATCCAGACGTCGGTGCTGATCAACTTTACCATATGTTTTTTACAATAACTCCTATAGCCCATATCATTGGTGTGCCACCATAACCATCTCTGTCTTGCGGTAACAAGAATACATTTTCCCACAAGCAAAAAAGTGTTTTTGAGCGGAAGGACACCGATGCAGCACAATCAAATCCTGTACTTAGGAAATCCAACAAATAGGTAAAGCCTTAGCCACTCTATCAGTAGGATTCTGAGAAGCGCTCTTTTGTGGATTACATAAAGTCACGCTACATTTGAATTATCAAGCCGGACTGAAAAATCCATGTAGTTTAATGACTGTCCTCCTATCTATGCTGCTGCCACAAACAAAAAAATGTAAATTGACTAGTCATTTAAAGCACTAAGTGTGTGTGTATGTCCCTGTCCGTTTGTGTGTTTGTCCATCTGTGTGTGTGTCTGTGTCTTTGAAAATTCAAGCTCATTCAGCTGGATGAATGAACAAAATAATTACAGCTGTGTGGAGAGCAAGCGCTTGTTTTATAGAAACACACAACTTCTGACCAGTCAATACATGTACTCCTGGCTACCAACACGTGGGTGGAGGGAAAATCCCACTCCTGGTTGTGAATCTTAAAGCCCTTTCTTAATTTAATCACATAATGTCTGGTGACAGACCTACAAATTAGCAACTGGTAACGCACTAGGCAAAGGAGTTGTAGCAGTAAGAGAAGTAGGATCCGAATATTTGGCCAGTGTATTTGAGTGTAATGATGAACAAATGTCAATAATGCAAACGTTTGTTCATGAGATAGGAAAATGTGCATCCCCAAAAACAATGTTATGATGGGGCACGTGCTTCACATGCAGATTAGTAGAGAGGAATGCAAATTTGAAGACCCTGAAAAATCAGTTTGGTTACTAAGGAAAAGGAATGGTAAATGATTTGAGTGGGCTACATATGCTAAAAGAAAAGTGTAAATATAAAATGAGAATAAATATTTTTGACAATAATAACATCAGCAGACATTATAGTGTGCCCAATGATGTCTGATTAATGTTGCAACCTTCACTAAACATAAACTTGCTGTGTTTGGGTCGTATATGAGCGTTGACACATCATAGCCTATTCCATGTGAGTACGTGAATGGGGTTTGTGTAATAGGTCTCCTGCTGTGGCCTCTATCTTGTTGATGTGAGTTTGTTCAACAGTTTTAACCTTATGGAGGCAGCAATGTTAGTCGGAGGCGTGGTGTGGTAGCATGTTTCTATAATGTTAAGAGATTAGTGAAGTGTTGTATTGTAGGTCAACAAGGTATTTTTCATAGTCTGCGACGTTGTCGTGGTGAAAATTAGCTGTGGTTTGGTGGGGTCGTGTGATGGACAATGGTGCTTGTGCTGTTGTGAGGCTGGTTGTGGTGTAGTTATATAGTGTGATGAGGTAAGGATCCTTTGGTGACGGCATGAAATGGTGTTTTGGTGCACTGTGTTGGACTAAGGGAAGAACGGTATTTTGCATGTGTTGCTACAGTGTTATATTGAAAGGTGCAGTTTCAACAAAGAACTTGCATGGATATGTGGTATGGCACCTTACTACTCAAGGCTTAGTTTACAATGTTAGGTGGTATGTGTGAATAGGGATAACAGCTGTTGTTAGTACTAACAATATAATTTCTTTGGTTTTGGTTTGAACTACACGCTTGTCTGTACGTTTGACATGTGTGAGAAAGTGGCTCTATATACACCGGACCAGAATGAGGTACAGTGTGTATAGAGTCCACAAACCCCAGAGGTATAACAGAGGTTAAAGTCAGGACTGACCTTACTCTCAAAAGTGGTAGCTTGGTCGAGCAGTAAGGCAGTACCAGAGGACAGTGTAAAGCGTTTGTTGTACACACTCAGTCAGCAAAGGATTTCACACACTCAAAAGACTGAACTCCAGGCCAATTGTTGTTCTATCAAAAGATATAGTGGTTTTATTTTTAGAACCAACGGGCATAAAAATATACTTATCTCAATATGAGTACTCTCATGTAATTACTTTGCCAGGAAGCAATAAAGTTTGTGAACACAATAGATACAGGGGTTGCAGAAGGCAACACATTTCTAGACACACTTTAGCATTGAGCTCAATGGGTTTTTAACATACAAGTACAGTTGATTACTATACAGATTACTTTAGTAGTTCCAGGACTAGATCCTAGATTCAGTCCTGGTGCCTAAACTGAAACCAATTTAGTAAAAACGTTTTAGTTACTGTAGTGAATTTTCATGAATTAAAAGCTGTTTTAAAAGTTCACACTTAGAAACTTTTCAATGTAAATCTGACAATGTTATCCAATGGGAGAAAATTCAGGTTGCAGGTAAAGTACAATCTTGTTACGGTTGTAATCCAGTACTGGGCTCCTACGTCCAGCACTGGGGTCTCAACTTAAAACAGGTAGGTAATTGCATTTCAGTATTTCATGTGATTTTTAAAGAATATTTCAAGTTTTCAAAAGTAGACACTTGAGAAATTTCATAGAAAAGCAGACAATAGATTCCTATGGAGAAAATACAGATTACTAGTAAACCCGGTAAGGATTACTTTGGCGGTTAAGTACTGGGCTACAAGGTACAGTACTGGCTTCTCCCCTGATCACAGGTGAGTACTTCGGAATTCGGGTGATTTTATTTGAAAATTTTTAGTTTCCAAAACTTCACACTTAGAAGATTTTTCGAGTCACACTAGTCAAGGTTATCCAATGGCAGGTAAGTGAGTTATCGGTTTCCAGGTGAGTACTTGACTGGTGAAGTTGGGGTTCTGGGCATAGACTCAGTGGTCCCCCAGGGTCAGGTAAGTACAGTTGGTTCACCCCCAGCGGCACAGGGGAGGCCAGGTGCAGAGGTAGTTAGGCCCCATGTTATCCAATGAGGGAAAGGGGGCCTCCGGTTGGTGGCTGCTGGCTAGCAGGCCACGCCGCTGTGGAAGCTGGGCTCCTGTTCTCTTGCTCAGGGCAAATAGGGAAGTAGGATAGGGTACAGGTTGCACTGCCAGGGGCACTCGGGTGGCTGGGTGCAGGGTGCTTTTGAACCGTCGGGCGCTCAATGTTATTCAATGAGGAACTTGAAAAGGGAACAAAGGCAGCAGGCTCGGGGACGAAGGATCTTCTGGAGCGACCAACACTTCGAGGGGTACGTTTGGATCTTGGAGGATGGGTAGGCGCCCAGGAGTTGGGAACAGGGGGCCGTGGGGCGCCGGGTGCAGGGGTGTCATTTGAGGTCGGGAAATCTTACCCCCTGCTGGTTGCGGTCAGAGGGGTCCTCTGTCCTGAGGCTGCAGGCGTCGTAGGGGTCTTCGAGGAGGGTCTTTGGACACTGGACTTCGAGTCCCAGTCGCCGGGGGGACGTCCGCGTGGTCCTGGAGCACTCTGGCACGGGCCGAGTTCGGCGGGTGCAGAATGGGTTGGTCCGGAGCTTCCTGGCTGGCACCAGGGGTGTTGTTGCAGCAGAGCCTCTGCTGATGGGAGTCCCAGTGTTAGACCTGTCAGCCCTAGGGTGGTCTTTCCCTATTTTTTTCACCCTTGCCTCATTTTTCCCACCTTCTTTTTGTTGGCCCTTAGGTCTCCGGGCACCTTTTCATGGCTAATCCATGTTAAGGTGCAGGTACTCTCTGCTCCAAACATGGCTGCCACTGGCCCCTGCTACTGCAGCGTGGTCTTTTAGTGTAGCACCCTAGTTGCCAGGAGCTGGCTGGATCCCCATACATTGTTGCAATGCCAGCCTGCCATCCCCTGTCCATAGGTAGAGTGGGGAAGCTCCTGGAACCTTCCAGAAGAAAGGCGGAGCTTATTTTTGCAGCCTTAGAGAGTGGTCACCTGACCTGGGCATATATAAGCAAGGGAGGGAACTTTTTCTAGTCAGTTGGGGCATCACTGACCTGGGGGACCCACGCAGGAGATTTAGGCGGGAGGGCCTAGTCTGGGACTTATGCCACTGGGAGTGACAGGATTTAGGTGCTGCCTCTTAAGCTGAGTGAGGTATCCTAGACTAGCCCCCTGATCTGGCCCAGCGGTAGGGTAACCCAGGGACCATCTTCAGTGACCTGAGGAAACTTATCCAGCCTCCAACTCAAGCCCCCCCCCCTCTCTTCAAGAAACTATCACATAAGGGCGCAGAACCATCCAAGCGCCGAGAAGACTACTTGCCCTTCAACCAGAGACTATTGGGGGATCGACCAGGTACTGGACTGTGCCCCTGCTCATTCACTGCCTCCATCTGGGCCTACCCTGTCCTGCCTGCCTCCCCCTGACTGGAATGCTCTGATCTCTATCCTGCCTGCATTCCCTGCTGTATCGCTGTAAAAGCGCTGAACAAGCCCCCCTGCACAGCGCTCTGCCAGAGACTGCCTTTCCCGTCAGAAAAGGCCAGGTGTGCCCCCCCATGTCATGCCTCACGCGAGCGCTGCAATGTGCCCCAAGCGCTAGACTGCCCCACATACAGGCTGTGTGAAGCGCTGCTAAAACGGCCCCCGCAGCGTTTGGAAGACTGAGTGTGGGCAGGGTGACTCACCGCCACGGCCCGGAGCTGTCCGCGCCCCCTGAGGCACCTGGGGAGACCTCTTCGCGAACGCGGCTTCAGCGCGGCACTCACCACACCCCCGAGGCGCTTCCGGCCTGTCAGCGCGGCTGCCTGCCCTTCGCCCTGTGTCCAGCGCCGTCATTGAACCCCCCCCTCGGCGGCCTCCGTATGCCAGGAGAGGGCCGCCGCACCGAGTGTACCAGGCCGCGCTAGGCCTGAAGGCGAGCTGTTCCTCCTCACGTGACTGGGAGCGCGGCCGCGTCATCGGCCACGCCCCCGCCAGAGCCGTGCAGCCATTGGCGGCTAAGATCGAGCCCCTCACATCGAGGCCGGCACCCAGGGATAGCCCGGACTCATTGCGGTGGGGGGTGAAGAGCACAAGAGCCCCCTCCGTTTTGCCCCACACGCCGCGCCTGTCCCTCTGCGGCCGCCAGAGTGCCGCAACTGCCCCCGTTACCGCGGCTGGCCGAGTGAGCCCCACAGGAGGGTCGGAACCCCTCCCCCCTGCTCCAGAACCAACGCAAGGGCCCCCGAGGGCCGAAGACAACAGGTAACCCCAGGGGAGGAGGGCGAAAGGCCGGTTTGGGCCCCGAGTTCACCCCTCCCCCGGGGAAAACAGTGATTGGGCCCCTGTTGGCCCCGATGAGCCCCCAGAGACTGTGAGGCCTCGGTTAAACTTCAAGGTTACTCAATACAGATTGACTGTGCATGCCTGAAGCCAGGCTCATTCTAAATCCACTGTGCATGTCTGATTACCTGTTTTAAGCCTACTAATTGAGCTGTGGATTATTGCCCTGTACTGAATTTCTTGCAGGGGCGGTCTTCCTTGAGTGTCCATGGGGATGTGCCATGATATTGATTGATCTACCCCCTCGCTATTCCAATGAAATGGTTACCTGTATTGAACTGTTTATATTTGCAAGATGAAATGTTCATGACTGCTTCCTGAAATGCCAGCTCCTGGTTCATGAAAGTACCCCCTTAGCCTGCTAAAGAGTATATTGCAACAGGCTGTGTTATTTGACGTTTTGCTACTTTTGCTCACCTGATAAAAATGCTTTAATGAGATATTCTAGGAAATGTTGATGAATTAATTACCCTGACTTGAATTCTATATAAAAGATATTGATTTTTAATCAAAAGTACTGGTGTGGTCTCCATTATTGTGCCCACTTATTGTCTCAGTTGATGAGTGTGTTGTGTAGCTACTTTACACGTAAGCCCCTGGTTGCCTTCCTGCTCGAGCCAAGCTACCCCCCGGAGAACTGGTGTTCCCAGTTTTTACATTGTTGGCGAGCGATGGGATTCAGGACCTAAAGCTACCCAGCACCCTCCAGTGGGACGGAGTGCGCTGCAATTAATTGGACACCTATCGGGCCTACAAGCTTACTCAATTGCCCCCACCGTCTAGCCTGCAAAGTGTGTAGGGACCTGTGTTGACCCAGCATTGTTGCCTACGTCCTAGTATCTTTCTTCCAGGTTACCTGGGTCCCCACCTGACAAAATGGAGTTCCAGCTGGCTGACACGGTAGTGCAGTTAAGGGAGTTTTGTCAGGGGATGGGGGTGCCGGTGGGGCAGAGAGCTGTAAAAGAAGAGCTCCGCACTGCCTTGAGGGCCCACCCAGGGGAGAGAGAGGATGAGGAACAGGAGGGACAGGTCACACTAGGGGAGGCGGACACTCCAGAAGATCCAGGTCTGCTCAACATTGATATGTCTGAAAATGTGTTGCCAGGAAGACGTTGCGGGGCAGGGAGTAGTGTCTCTAGGGGGAGTGCATCGTCACAGGAGTATGAGGACAGGAGGGAGGAGAGGCGATTGAAGTGGGAGCTTGTCAAATTAGAACACGAGAGGGAGAGAGAGAGGGAAGTTAAGAAGTTTGCTTTGGAGAGAGAAAGACTAGCTATGGAGGAAAGGAAATTGGCGCACGAGCTCCAGCTTAAAATATTGGAGCTGCAAGCACTGCAGTTGGGTGCGCCAGGAAGTCCTAATGGTGGCAGCGTACTAAGGGCTCACCAAGAGCCCAGATTATGGTTACCTAAGGAGGTGATAGCGAGCTACACCAAGGGGGATGACATTGCGAGGTGGTTGGAGGCGTATGAAGTGGCCTTGACTGCCCATGGGGTGCCCGAGAAACATTGGGGAGGTGGCTTGTACCGTTATATACCCCCCGACGTCAGGGACACCCTCCTGTATTTGGATAAGGCAGACCAGTTCAGGTATTCCCCCATGAAGGAGGCACTCATTAAACACTTTGGCCTCAACCCCGAAAGGTATCGCCAGAAGTTCCGTGGCAGCCATAAGCTGTCCACGCAGAATTGGGTGGATTTTTTTGAGTATGCCCGTAAGGCTCTGGGTGGTTGGGTGCGTGGCAACAAGGTGCGTGATTATGAGGGCCTGTACAATCTTTTTTTGAGAGAGCACCTCTTGGATAAGTGTTTTCCGGAGCTGCGCCAACATCTGGTGGACCGCAAGCTTACTGATCCCCGTGAGCTTGCGGAGGAGGCGGATACTTGGGTTAGCACCCGGGTGTCACACAAGGGCCCCGGGGGAGATGGCCCGAAAGGCGGACAGGGCGCCCCCCAGAAGAAAGAGGGTGGAGATAAAAGAACGGAGTTCTCACGAGGCCCACAAACTAGACAGTTTGGGAGAGGAGTAGGTATCCCACCTCATTCCCGTTCCCTGAAACCCACTTACCCAGCCAAAAGTGGTCCGGTGCTATGAGTGCGGAGAGGTCGGACACTACAAGGGAGATGCCCAGTGTCGCAAACGACCCCCAGCCCCCACTGGTGGCAAGAGTCCCGAGATGGCTAGTCTAGCGCTTGGGATGGAGCTGCCCCTAGATAGGGAAGGGGAGTGGACAGGCCTGACCCCGGTTTCACTTGGGGATAGAGAGATGGTCCCAGTGACGCCCTTACCATCGAATACTGCTAAGTACCAGCAGAGGGTGAAGGTCAATGGGGAGGAGGTGGACGCTCTGAGGGACACAGGAGCCAGCATGACCACCGTAGTGAGACGGCTGGTGTCCCCTGAGCAGGTAGTACCTGATGTGTTCCATCCGGCCGTGTTGGCTGACGGCAGTATGAGCTACTATCCTGTGGCTCAAGTTCCCTTTGAGTGGGGAGGAGTGAAAGGCCCGTTGAGAGTTGCGATCAGCCCTGCCTTGCCTGTGGACTGTCTGCTAGGTAATGACCTGGAACATACCGCCTGGAAGGAAGTGGAGTTTAAGGCCCACACTGAGATGCTGGGGTTACCAGGGTGGACTTGCGTAGTCACGCGGTCCATGGCTGCCCGGCAAGAAGCTCAACCCGGGTTGGAACCTGAGACAACGGCCCAACCCAATGCTGGTCATGGAGAGGAGAGTTCTGTGGAGGACACATCCCGTGTGATGGATGGGGAGCCCGCGGAGGTACCCCCGGAGTCCGTGGAGGTGTATGTCGTTCCCGTGGGGAACTTGCCGAGTGGCATGGGGAAGGTGGGCCTACCCGGGAGGAATTATGTCGGGCGCAGAAGGAGTGCCCGACGCTTGAAGGCATGCGGCGACAGGCCGAAGCCCAATCTGTCAACCGAGAGACCGGCAGTTATCACGTGTATTGGGAGGATGTCCTCCTGTACAGTGAGCCACAGGTTCCGGTGCATGGATCCTCAAGGGCCTTAGTGGTCCCCCAGTGGTACCGGGCCTTTTTGTTGGAATTGGCGCATGAGATACCCTTGGCTGGACACCTGGGCCAGGACAAGACCTTTGCGAGGCTAGTCCCACATTTTTATTGGCCCAGGATGAGTTGCCTCGGACACCTACTGCAAGACTTGCCAGGCAAGTGGCAAGACGGGAACCAAAGTGAAGGCCCTATTGGAACCGCTCCCGGTGGTCAGGACCCCTTTTGAGCGGGTCGGTATTGACATCGTTGGGCCGTTGGACCCTCCGACCTCTACGGGACACCGGTTCATCTTGGTGTTAGTGGACCACGCCACTCGGTACCCGGAGGCTATTCCTCTGAGGACCGTTACTGCACCTGTGGTGGCGCGGGCTCTGAGGGGGATATTTACCAGAGTGGGATTCCCCACGGTCGTGGTGTCGGACAGGGGCATAAACTTCATGTCGGCCTACATGCAGGCCATGTGGAAGGAGTGCGGAGTGACCTATCGGTTTTCCACTCCTTACCACCCCCAGACTAACGAGCTCGTAGAGCGCTTCAACAAAACCTTGAAGGGGATGATCCGGAGCCTGCCAGAGGACTTGAGGCGGAAATGGGACATCCTCCTCCCTTGCCTGCTGTTTTCGTACCGCGAGGTACCACAGAAGGGAGTCTGGTTCAGCCCCTTCGAACTGCTCTATGGCCATCCTGTTAGGGGACCCCTCAGCCTTGTCAAAGAGGGGTGGGAGAAGACTTCGCAGAAGCTTCCCCGTGATGTCGTCAGCTACATGCTGGCATTCCGCAGCCAGATGGCCAAGCTGTGGAAGGAAGCCTCAGACAACTTAGAGGCTAGCCAAGCCGTCATGAAGGAGTGGTATGACCGCAACGCTCGGACGGTGGAGTTGGACGCTGGACAGAAGGTGTGGGTCATGGAGCCTGGGGAGCTTAGTGCTCTCCAGGAACGGTGGACTGGTCCGTACGAGATTGTGGAGCGTTGAGGCCAAACCACCTACGTCGTGGATTTGAAGACCCCCCGTCAGCCCCATCGGGTGTTACACGTCAACCACCTGAAGCCTCACCATGAGCGATCAGAGCTTGCTCTCCTCATGGTGACGGATGGGAGCGAGGAGGAGGAGAGTGAGCCTCTTCCTGACCTTCTGGCGGCTCAGGAGAAGGATGGTTCAGTGGAGGGAGTTGTCCAGTCCCCATCCTTGACCCCAGAACAACAGAGGGACTGCCGCCAAGTATTGGCGCAGCACGCCTCGTTGTTCTCCCTCACGCCTGGAATTCCACATCTGTGTACCCATGATGTGGACACAGGGGACAGTCCGCCAGTAAAAACCAAGTCTTACTGGCTGCCCGAAAAAGTGAAGAACAGCATCCAGGGTGAGGTGACCAAAATGCTGGAGCTGGGGGTGATCGAACCCTCCAGCAGCCCGTGGGCTAGTCCGGTCGTGCTGGTGCCGAAAGCAGCTCCACCGGGCACCACACCAGAACTTCGGTTCTGTGTGGACTATCGAGGATTGAACTCTGTCACCAAGACAGATGCTCACCCGATCCCACGGGCAGACGAGCTGATTGACCGGCTGGGAGCAGCCAAGTACCTCAGCACCATCGACTTGACATCAGGGTACTGGCAGATTGCCATGGCCGATGGAGCAAAGGAGAAGACAGCGTTCTCCACCCCCGAGGGTCACTTCCAATTCAGAGTGATGCCCTTCGGGTTCAAGAATGCTCCGGCCACTTTCCAGCGGCTGGTGAACCAGGTGCTATCTGGCCTGGAGTCCTTCTCAGCGGCATACCTGGATGACATAGCTGTCTTCAGTAGCACCTGGGAGGACCATCTGCAGCATCTCCAGGAGGTGCTGCGGGCCTTGCAACGTGCTGGCCTCACCATCAAGGCTAGCAAGTGCCAGACTGGACAGGGATCTGTCTTGTACCTGGGACACCTGGTGGGCGGGGGTAAGGTGCAACCTCTCCAGGCCAAAATTGAGACCATCATGGCCTGGGAGCCCCCCCAAGACTCAGACTGAGGTCCGAGCTTTCCTCAGCCTCACTGACTACTACCGGAGGTTCGTCAAGGGATATGGCACCATCGTGGCCCCCTTGACCGAGCTGACGTCCAAAAAGCAGCCACGCAAGGTGATCTGGACGGCTGCTTGCCAGGAGGCATTTGAAACATTGAAGCGCACGATGTGCACCGCTCCGGTGCTGGCCACTCCGGACTTCCAAAAAGAATTCATCGTGCAGACAGATGCCTCAGAGCATGGCGTAGATGCCGTGCTGTCGCAACTCAACGATGATGGCCAAGACCAACCTGTGGCCTTCATCTCCAGAAGACTCCTCCCTCGGGAACGGCGATGGAGTACCATCGAGCGAGAAGCCTTCGCTGTGGTCTGGGCCTTGAAGAAGCTGAGGCCATACCTTTTTGGCTCTCACTTCCTAATTCAAACCGACCACCGTCCCCTTCGCTGGCTCATGCAGATGAGAGGCGAAAATCCCAAGTTGCTAAGGTGGTCCATTTCCCTACAGGGGATGGGCTTTAGGGTGGAACATCGGCCCGGAGTTGACCACGCCAATGCTGACGGTCTGTCCCGGTTTTTCCACCTTAGTGACGAGAACTCCCTAGAGGTTGGGTAGCTCTCCCCTCTTTCGGCTGGGGGGGACGTACGTTAGACCTGTCAGCCCTAGGGTGGTCTTTCCCTATTTTTTTCACCCTTGCCTCATTTTTCTCACCTACTTTTTGTTGGCCCTTAGGTCTCCGGGCACCTTTTCATGGCTAATCCATGTTAGGGTGCAGGTACTCTTTACTCCAAACATGGCTGCCGCTGGCCCCTGCTACTGCAGCGTGGTCTTTTAGTGTAGCACCCTAGTTGCCAGGAGCTGGCTGGATCCCCATACATTGTTGCAATAGGTAGAGTGGGGAAGCTCCTGGAACCTTCTAGAAGAAAGGCGGAGCTTATTTTTGCCTCCTTAGAGAGTGGTCACCTGACCTGGGCATATATAAGCAAGGAAGGGAACTTTTTCTAGTCAGTTGGGGCATCACTGACCTGGGAGACCCACGCAGGAGATTTAGGCGGAAGGGCCTAGTCAGGGACTTATGCCACTGGGAGTGACAGGATTTAGGTGCTGCCTCTTAAGCTGAGTGAGGCATCCTAGACTAGCCCCCTGATCTGGCCCAGCGGTAGGGGAACCCAGGGACCATCTTCAGTGACCTGAGGAAACTTATCCAGCCTCCAACTCAAGCCTCCCCCCCTCTCTTCAAGAAACCATCACATAAGGGCGCAGAACCATCCAAGCGCCGAGAAGACTACTTGCCCTTCAACCAGAGACTATTGGGGGATCGACCAGGTACTGGACTGTGCTGCCCCTGCGCATTCCCTGCCTCCATCTGGGCTTACCCTGTCCTGCCTGCCTCCCCCTGACTGGAATGCTCTGATCTCTATCCTGCCTGCATTCCCTGCTGTATCGCTGTAAAAGCGCTGAACAAGCCCCCCTGCACAGCGCTGTGCCAGAGACTGCCTTTCCTGTCAGAAAAGGCCAGGTGTGCCCCCATGTCATGCCTCACGCGAGCGCTGCAATGTGCCCCAAGCGCTAGACTGCCCCACATACAGGCTGTGTGAAGGGCTGCTAAAACGGCCCCGCAGCGTTTGGAAGACCGAGTGTGGGCAGGGTGACTCACCGCCACGGCCCGGAGCTGTCCGCGCCCCCTGAGGCGCCTGAGGAGATCTCTTCGCGAACGCGGCTTCAGCGCCGCACTCACCACACCCCCGAGGCGCTTCCGGCCTGTCAGCGCGGCTGCCTGCCCTTCGCGCTGTGTCCAGCGCCGTCATTGAACCCCCCTCGGCGGCCCCCGTATGCCAGAGAGGGCCGCCGCACCGAGTGTACTTGGCCGCGCTAGACCTGAAGGCGAGCTGTTCCTCCTCACGTGACGGGGAGCGCGGCCACGCCCCCGCCAGAGCCGCGCAGCCATTGACAGCTAAGATCGAGCCCCTCACATCGAGGCCGGCACCTGGGGATAGCCCGGACTCATCGCGGAGGGGGTTGAGGAGCACAAGAGCCCCCTCCGTTTTGCCCCACACGCCGCACCTGTCCCTCTGCAGCCGCCAGAGTGCCCCAACTGCCCCCGTTACCGCGGCTGGCCGAGTAAGGCCCACGGGAGGGTCGGAACCCCTCCCCCCTGCTCCAGAACCAACGCAAGGGCCCCCGAGGGCCGAAGACAACAGGTAACCCCAGGGGAGGAAGGCGGAATGCCGGTTTGGACCCCGAGTTCGTCCCTCCCCCAGGGAAAACGGTGAATGGGCCCCTGTTGGCCCCGATGATCCCCCAGAGACTGTGAGGCCTGGGTTAAACTTCAAGGTTACTCAATACAGATTGACTGTGCATGCCTGAAGCCAGGCTCAATCTTAATCGACTGTGCATGTCTGATTACCTGTTTTAAGCCTACTAATTGAGCTGTGGATTATTGCCCTGTACTGTGAGCAGTGGGCTGACTAGCCTGGGATCCCGCACCTACGCGCCTGAGTGGTACTATACCTGGCAGATATTGGCAGCCATCGGCAACCCCAGTACACGGCCTATCCCTGCTGATGAGGGGTACTACCCCGAAACACGTGTCCAGGGATGGCGAAGACAGCGAAGATAGCAGAAGATCGAAAGATGATGCATCGCGAACACTTTACTACATTGACCAGAGTCCTTAGGGGCGACACCGCCGGTGTGTGAGTAGTGTGCGACCTCACCCCCATTTGTAACTTTAAAGCTCCCATGAGCAGCGGGCTGACGAGCCTGGGATCCCGCACCTACGCGCCTGAGTGGTACTATACCTGGCAGATATTGGCAGCCATCGGCAACACCAGTACACTGCCTATCCCTGCTGATGAGGGGTAATACCCCGAAACACGTGTCCAGGGATGGCGAAGACAGCGAAGATAGCAGAAGATCGAAAGATGATGCATCGCGAACACTTTACTACATTGACCAGAGTCCTTAGGGGCGACACCGCCGGTGTGCGAGTAGTGTGCGACCCCCACCCCCATTTGCGTCTTCTTGATCTTCTTTCTTATTGGGATCTCCCTGTGGGAGGGGGGCAGGAGCCTAGCTGTGATTGGGCAGAGCTCTCCATCTACAAGATGGCCGGAGCCCGGGGTCGTGCTTCACCTCGTCTCCCCCACCTGAGGGGTGGGGTTGGCACAGGCTGGCACACCGCAGTTCCTGACGTAGTTTTCCCCGCCAGTCTTCCTGCCAGAGTGGGGGTCAGGACTGGTGGGGGCCAGTTGCTGGGTACAGCAAATGGTCTGGAGAAGCTCAGAGGCGGCATGCCTTTGAAGCTTCCCCCTGCCCATCCTGGGGGGAGGAGACCTAGCACCTCGCCCAGGATGTGCATTGTTGCAGGCCCAGGAGAGCAGGGGGCGCTCCACCCATGGGTCCAGCAACATGTCTGCTGTGTGGCAGCCTCTGCAGCCACTCAGCCCAGACGTGGATTGTAGGTTAGGGTTTCAGGGGGCATCTCTAAGATGCCCTCTGGTGCATTTTACATTAAATCCCACACTGGCATCAGTGCGGGTTTAATGTGCTGAGAAGTTTGGTACCAAACTTGTCAGTCTTCAGTGTAGCCATTATGGTGCTGTGGAGTTCGTAATGACAACCTCCCAGCACCATATACTCTTAATGGCATCACTGCACTTACAGTGCCCAGGAATGGTCCTGGGTACCGTAGGGGCACAGCAGGGCTCGACAAATCCAAAAAATGGCACTAGTCCTGCAGGTCTAGTACCATGGAAAATTCCCTCGACCTGACTGCAACCCACTGGACCTCTGTCTCTGAAAACGGAGCAAAAGTGACAAGATAACAAGATTTAAAGGCATCTTTATTGCTCATTCCCTTTGTGAGCAATAAAAATGCCTTTAAATCGTGTTATCTTGTCACTTTTGCTCTGTTTTCAAAGATGGAGGACAAAAGTTAGTTTGACTTCCTACTCGCCAGAAAGGGCGAGTAGGACCTAAAAATAGCTCGTCCTCATCCATTCTCCCTTGCAAATGCGAGCGGGCGAGTGGATTTGTCGAGCCCTGCACAGGGCTCCTGCACCTGTGCCCACACCTCTGGCATAGGGCACCCAGCTAGATGGGTGACTGAAGTATGCCAGGGCAGTGAGTTCTGTGGGCATGGCACACAGGGATGTGTGCCATGTCGACTCTTTGTTTAGTTCTGTACTTAGGCACTCAGCCTGCAAAGGCAGTGTGTGGGTGCCAGGGTACAGGCCCCCTGAGGGTGGCACAATAGGTGCTGCAGCCCTCAGGGGTCTTGTCTGGTCACCATGCCCTGTGTACCTAGGGTACCATTTACTAGGGGCTGACAGGTGGCCAGAGATGCCAATTGGGTTTTTAGTTTCACACAGTTTTAGGGAAGGAACACAGGCTCTGGGTACCTGGTTGGCAGGAACCCAGGGCACACTCAAGCAAAGTACATCAGCAGTTCAGAAAAAAGTGGGGGCATACCAATGCAAGAAAGATGGCACTTTCTCACAACATGCAATTTTTTTTTATGTCTTTGTCCCCTGATTTCCGATGAGGGGGCGAAGTGTGTGAATTGTGTTATTAACTGTTTCTTTTCTCTTCAAAGGGTTCAAAACAGAAACCTTTGGACTTGTGGATAATTAACGGAATCATGAGTTCCTCCTAATTGACAACTTTGCCATCTAATGTTTTCGAATATTTGTGTAGTGTACTCATAACTGCTTAAGGATGTTAGCATAGCAAGATACTTTTTCTATGATGATAAATTGCATTTGTGAAATACCTGCATTATTTTCTATGACAATTTTTATTTTTTTAAATAGGCGAATATCTTTGGTTACCTTAAAGTCTGCACATTATGGAAGACCTAGGCGAAGCACCAGAAAGGATCTTGCTGGAACCGTACAAGTATTTGCTTCAGTTACCAGGTATGATGTTTTCTGATCATCTAAACACTTATCTAAATTGTAGAACTTTATTTAATGTGCTGGTGCATTGCAAACTGTTTAGCTGCAGTATTCTCAATTCAAACTGCATCAGAACTTGCCATTTCTGCCTTTGTGTGTTCTTTTTTTAAATTGGTTTTATTTCTGTAGCGCTACACCAAAGGCATAGGTATGCTGTAGAAGAAATATTAGGATATATTGCTTTGTAACGTATTGGTAACTGGCCGTAATGGGAATAACACAAACTTTCGAGTTAACTATTGTAAGAAGGTGGATAGATTCTGAAAACATGGGTTAAGAAAATGCTGTATGCGGCTAGTCCGTATAGAGATGGAATAGATGGGCTTACCACATTTTCTTCTTGTATGCTGTACTGACTTCGTAAAATGTATTTCTGATGGATACATCTGCCTGTGGATTCCTCACCTTTTGAATATCCCCTACGCCAGCTTTCTGTGGAAACTTTTTTCTAGCTCTCCGTGCCGTCAAGGATGTCACAATGCTGCAGCTCCGCTTGCGACTCCGCATGACGTCACCGGAGCCATAAGAACGGTTTTCTGGGACTCTCCATACTGTGTCGAGTTACTTTGTTGTTTCTTCAGCTATAGGTGTTGCTTTGAGATGGTGTCTTCGAGGAAGTCCGGATTTAAGCCCTGTAGGGAGTGTGGGGGGGCATATGTCCATCCTTGACCCCCATGAGGACTGTTTGTGGTGTTTGTCGTCGGACCACGACGTGGAAGATGTTCCAGCTGTCGAAAAATGAACCTAAAGGCTCCAAAAGAACGGGAGGCCAAGCTTTTTATGGCAAAAGCAAAGAAGGAAAAGAGAGGACGTAAAAGATCAAAGTCGTCGACTTCGCATGCGTCGAAGTCGAGGAGGCACAAGAAGAAGGAGAGACATAGTTCTCTGCGCCGTTTGTCGAAGGGGAAGGCTTCGAGATCACCTTTTCCGCGACGTAGTCCGAAAGACTTTGTGTCTCCTTCGCCATCTCCTCAGGTGACTCCGGAAAGATCTCCCTCTCCAAAAGGTACTCCAGCACGGTCACCGACGCCGAGGGGTTCACCGGACTTGGAGGGCTTGCCAGTTCAGGATGATCCTTCTCCTGTACACTAGGCTGAACCTGTGGCTCCGCCAGTGGATCTGGCTGTTCCGACGTCGAATACTTCTCGTGTGGATGCTGACTCGACTCTGTATCCTCAATTTCCTACTCCAGGTTCAGATCCAACACATTTTTAAATGCAGTGTATGGAGTATTTGCCAAGGCAGCCTTCCCCTCCGAAGCACCTTCTTGTCCTGTGGGTCCGCTGGCCTTCAATTTGGGCGTGCCTCAGCATTATGCCCAGGCACCCATCGTGCCTTTCATGCCGACGGCGCCATCATGACAGTTTCAGGCTCTGAGATTTTCGACACCGTATATAAAGTCCCCAGCGCCGTCTGGTGGGCCTTCCCCTCTGCCTCGTATGGTGCCTATTCCACCTTCGGATCCTCCTTCGACGCCGGCTACGGAGCTGTCGGCACAGTGTGGTGCCGCCGACGCCGCAACCAAGGTTTCGCTCGAGGAGAGAGGCACAGAGACTGTTGGGAGGAAGAACAGTATCGGAGAGAGGAGGTTGAAGAGGGTGAGAGAGGAATCTGTAGATGAATTCAGGAGGCAAGTGACCTGGACACCTCGCTAGAGTGGCAGTTTTCTTCATCAAGGGCTTCTCCATCTCAAGAGGTAGCTCCATATCATACTGTTATCAGAAAGGCTGTGGAGCTTTTAGACTTAAAACTACCTACTTCTGAATATAAGCCGAATTTGCTCACTGAAGTTTTGCATTTGCCTTCTTCAGTAGTTGAGCCGTTGTTGCTTTTTAAAGAAGACTTAACTGAACCTATCCTGGAGGTGTGGCGTAAACCACTCTCTTCTCCTGCTGTATCTAAATCTGTGGCAAGGAGGTATAGATCGGTGCCAGGAGACCCTCCCTCCCTTTCTTTCTACACATCCGTCTCCGGAAAGTCTGGTGGTGCAGGCGTCCTGTTCAAAACAATCTACAGCTGCATTTCCTCAGGCTCCTGCCGACAAGGACTCTAAAAAGTAGTAGCAAGTGGCTAAAAAGGTCTTTTCTTCTTCTAGCATGGCACTAAAATCAACCAATGCTACCTGTTTGTTGGGACATTACATACTTTGAAACGCTGTTTGGAGCTTTGGCACTTGAGGCTCGTGCCGAGCCTGTGACTGTCCCGCTGCTGCCGTCGCGGCTGGGCTTTGCTCCGCCCCCCTACCGCATCCTACCTCACACTCCCACCGCATCCTACCTCACACTCCCTGCTGGTGTCCGGCTGGGCTTGGCTCCGCCGGCCCCGCTGAGGACTACATCACCCAGGATCCTTTGGGCCAGGACGACCCTTCATCGCACGCCAGGAGGCGCATATAACCACGCCTGGTGCTGAACCCGGAGGGAAACGCTGTTTGGAGCTTTGGCACTTGAGGCTTGGGCTTGGGGTTCGTACCGAGCCTGTGACTCTCCCGCTGCTGCCGTCGCGGCTGGGCTTTGCTCCGCCCCCCCTACCACATCCTACCTCACACTCCCTGCAGGACGACCCTTCATCGCGCGCCAGGAGGCGCATATAACCACGCCTAGTCCCTCGTCGCGTGCGGGTTGCGCCGGGAGAAGCCCGAGACATTCCGAGACAGGACGAGGCTGGGCTGGGCAGAGGATCCTGGTCTGTTGCCCCAAGAACAGTGAGGACATGCAGAACTGTTAATTGGACTTGGTAACGGAGATTATTCCCCCAATATTTTACTTCATTTACTAATTGGGTTTTAATAGTGTAAATATTTCCTTTTCTGTATGGCAATTTATTTAGGATTGCTACTTTGATCCCTATGTGTTAGGGTTATTGTCATTTCATAAATTGTGCTTCTCGGATTTTTATATTTTTAATTTAGGTATATTCTTTTGTTCCTGGGAAGTGCCACCTCTTTATTAGGTCTCGCCTGTCAATGCGCATGCGCATTGAGCTTGCGAGACTATAGGGGCTTAAACAGACTTTAACCAACTTGCGATTCCTTGCAGTGCCCGTCAAATTTAAGCTCAATGCGCAAGCGCATTGACATTAAAAGCGCGTGCACATGAAAGCGACAAGGCTCCCTCCCACGGCTATCCCCACCCCCAGCCGCCAGCACCTCCCCTCGCTCTCCCCGCACACAGCCAGGCTCGCATTTCTCCTCCCCCTCCCCAGCCGCCAGCACCTCCCTTCTCTCTCCCTGCACACAGCCAGGCTCGCATTTCTCCTCCCCCTCCCCAGCCGCCAGCACCTCCCCTCTCTCTCCCTGCAGTTTCACGGCCGTGTCTCGTCTTAAACCCGCATTTGAGATCTTCGCATTGAATACTAAAACCACTGCCTCAGCCTGCACAACTCATTTAGCAGAAAGGAACGGGCTGCAACTTGCAAAACTGCACGATTCCAAGCTCCACCGCCTCAGCCTGCACAACTGTTTTTTTTTTTTTTCCCCAGTGAAACAGACTATTTTAAAAAAAAAATACACGAGCCTTCGCCATCTGTTCCCCAGCCGCCAGCACCTCTCCTCTCTCTCCCCGCTGTTGTAAATAAATTATTTACACTATCATCATTTCTATAAATAAATAAATATCAAAAGGGTCAAGCATAAATGAGGAGCAGAGTCCGTGGTATTAGAGTCAATGGGCTTTATTGCATTAACTCGAGTTAAGGGAGAGCTCCAGCGCCAAGCGGGCACAGGAGAGTTCTGAGCTTTATTCACAGAGTACAATATTTATACATTCTTTGCATACATAGGGAGGAGCCCTCCAAGCAGAAGGAAAGAAAAAGATATGAGCATGTAGGCGTTCACTGTAATGAGTCATAGGTGGGTGGGTGCATAGAGGGGGCAGCAAGGTCAGCTAAAACTGCCTGTTTGCGTAACTTTATCAGACTTCTCCATGAGGGCTGTTTCCTTTCTGTTGGCCAGGGAGGGCCTTGGGTGTCAGAGTGACTAGCATGTCTGGTCTTATCTCTAGCTCGGGGCAGCATGCAGATTGCTCTCATCTGTAGAAGTGTTGCTGCTTCATACTAGCAGTTGGTTTGGCCCTTCCTGTCCACCCCTTGTGTAACTGTCTTGGAGGTTTCCCTTGACATGGGCCCCACTTATCTCTGAGAGCCGACAGCAAAACTGGGCCTTATCTCTGCAGAGGGGCTTCTGCTCGCCTCCTGCTCGGGCCGGAGTGCAGCTTTATCAGGTCGACCCTTGTTTGACACTGTTAAGACACCCCGGGCTGGGCCTTTTCTCCGTGACTGCTCAAAAAAATCTCTAATGTGCTGCAGAGAAATGTAACGTGTGCCTTTTTCAGGGTTGGCATGAAGGGGCCTGGTGACAGAGAAATAAGGCCTCTGAATGTGAAGTAATGCAGGGGTTTTTATTCAACATGGCAGATGGTGAGAGGGTAGCGCGTGGGGGCACGAATACATATAAATATGTAATTTTCTTCATTCCCTCCTTGTCCCCATACGCACCCCTCTAATACACCTCTATTTTCATCAGGCCGTTAATGTGTTCTTGCAACATGATCTTTTCATTTTTTCTGCTCTGCACATGTGGACGGAGAATGCAGGCAGTGGCGCACAGACCGCAGATGGCCGGGCCGCATTGGATGCAGAGGCAACAACTGAAGATGATAAAACAGTATTAATCCTACTACAGTCAACACTTTCCATCCCCATGTTGATACTAATCCCCACAACCAACTGCTTAAGGACCATTCTCCTTTATCCATGTCTAGCTGACTTGACATCTTGTGTAGCTTGGCAATGGCTTGGTATACCGTAGGTGCGTTATTTGGAATAAACACACAACAACTCGTGGAGATCAATCTGCATACACCACCACGGTCAGCCAGAACGATGTCTAAAACAATGCGATTTTGTAGGGTCATGAGTCTATCCGCGACCACCTCGGCTGTGAGATTAGAGAGGGCACCTGCCGTTGCATCTATCGTGTTTTGCACCACTCGTGTGAGGTGGCGGATGTTCCTGCTGTTTACCATGGGACCCCAAAATGGAATGGCTCCGGCAAAGAAGTCTCCCGCCTCCTGCCCTGCTGTATCTTCTGTATCTATGACCCCCCTTCGCCGTCTGTTATAGACAGTCAGAGGCTCAATTTCATGATAGTCCGCAGGGGCAGTGTAGGTGGGGGGAAGGAGAAAAGCAATGTAACAAGTGCCGGACCAGCCCTGTGGGAGCCATGTATAACCTTTATCCCCACATATGAAGTAGGTGCCCTGTGCGGCTATAAGCCGTGTATTGTTTGTTCCATTCAAATTGACTGTGTGATTGCAGATGCTATCACCCATACGTATCTTTCCTTTACTTTGGACACAAAAAGGGGCTTTAGTTGATGCCACAAAAACAGGTGAAACTGATCTTTTTCTCCTGTCCATATACTGATAATATAACTTATTAGATCTGTTGCTGTGGTCAGCATAGGCTTCCTGCTCTAGTGGGGTACCACATGCCCTGTTCTTTTCACCTCGCCAACATAAAATGTATAGGTGATATCTGAGCTGAGACTGCTCTTTTGTATCCGTATTGGCCATATAGGAAGCTTTGTTTGTTTCCCACCAACCGGTACAAGAGCCTTCATAAGAAAAAGGGAGAGTGATGAAAGGCATGCCTTTGGCAACTGTATGGGGAAGAAGACCGCACACCCAGCAGTTGGATGTGTTTATGGCCAGTTGATGCTGTTGTAAAAGGGTGATGAAAGTATTGTTCTTAAATTCATTTCTTCTGTTCTCTAAGTGTACTGGGAGCTCAACATGTGAGTGTACTATGGTGGCGTTCTGTGAGACAGCAGGTGGATAGAGAACATGTAAGAGCCAGCCAATACTTATTACCACAATGCTCATAAAAAGTACAATAATCAGAGACACTATACATCTGCTGTGTAATAGCTTGCAGTATTTCTTTCTCATATTAGTTCTTTTTTCTTTACTGTTCACTAGTTTATTCAAGTCAGACATCATGTTCAACCGCTTCACCACCGGGTGGACTTAGACAATCAAACGTCGACTGACCTTCTAGATCTCAGTTTGGAAGTGTACTCTTGCTGGGGAGTCTTTTCCAAAAAGGGGGGCTCAAAGTCTGTACTGTCTTTGTTTTTAGCAAATGTTCCGGTAGTCCCAAAGTATTTTTTACAGTGACTGGCATGCAGCCACCCCTTTCTTCCCTCGACTTTGATGGCCGTCCTCGTCGTCAGCAGGACTAATTTTGGTGCCTTCCACCTGGGGTTCAGAGGGCTCGTCCGGTCGAAATTCCTTATCAGCACCCAGTCCCCTGGGGCTATGGCATGGTCCTCGACCTGGGTGTTGTCAGGGAAGGCAGCGGCAACCTGCGAACGGCAAGAGAGTAGTGCAGACATCAAGGAAGCCAGGTAATCTGTGAGCATAGTACTGTCAACATCAGTTATTCTTTTAGGTATTGGTGTACCCCACATATTCGGTGGTCTTCCAAAGACCACCTCATATGGGGATAGGCCGGTTCTAGAATGACCTACCATGCGCATGTAAAAGAGGGCAACCGGTAAGGCTACCATCCAATCCACGCCCTTTTCTGCACAGACTTTAGCTAATTTTGTTTTGAGGGTCTGGTTATGTCTCTCTACTAGACCTGCTGCTTGGGGATGCCTTACACAATGGAACTTCCAGGTATATTCCAACAGAAGGGACACCTGTTTCATGAGCTCAGAGGAGAAAGGCTGGCCATTGTCTGAGTAAATGACACGTGGCAACCCGCATCTAGGGAAGAACTCCCTCACTAACTGTTTGGCTGTTGTAACTGCAGTATAATCTGGGACTGGGTAAGCTTCTGTCCATCTGGTTAGGGCACACACCACTACCAGGACGTACTTGTGACCTCTACATCTGTCCATTTGGATATAATCCATTTGGAGAACCTCAAAAGGGTGATCAGGGGGATGAAATCCACCCTGTTCCACTGAGATGCCTTTTCCAGGGTTGAATTGGCAACAAATCATGCAAGTCTTCACTTTCTGTTTTGCTGCCGCTCGCAAGTGTTTGTGAAACCAGATATTCTGCAGGCCATCCAACATTCCCTTCTCTCCCAAGTGTGCTGGGCTATGTGCTGTCTCTATTATCACCTGTACCATAGAATCTGGGAGGAACCATGTCTTTTTGTTTTCTAGTCATCCAACCCTGGTCAGTCTGAACCCCTCCTTGTTCAGTCCATTTCTTTATTTCATCTGGAGTGGCATGGGTCTGTATATCTTGTACATCTTTGGAGGGATCCCTGACTGTCATAGTCTTTGTCAGTGGTAATACCTGGGAGTTTGTTATGTCAATTGGAGTCTGAGCTGTCTGTTTAGCAGTTCGGTCTGCCAGGTCATTACCTTGGGAAATGACATCTGTGGCCTTGGTGTGTGCTTTGCATTTCAGGATCGCTATGGCTGTAGGTAGGTGTATTGCTTCTAACAAGGATTCAGAAAAGGGGGTGGTGATGAACAGTGTCTGAATTAAGCAGACCACTCTTACCCAGTCCAAAGATCAGGGCTTGATCCATCACCGTTATTTAGCTCACTGCCCCATCCCAGCTCAGAACCTGGCTATATGCAAATTAGTCTGTCCCTGGCCCAGTGCATCATGGGAACAGGGCAGACCAAACTACCAAGCCAATTCTTCACCAGAAAGGATACAAGCTACCGGGGACCGGTTTCTGGCATTTCAGCCTCGTCGGCCCGGCTTGCTTGAATCCTGATGGAGCAGTGAGCAAGGGACTCATGTCTGAGTATACCCTGCCACACCTATAGTGGCCAAAAACGATTCAGAAAAGGGGGTGGTGATGAACAGAGTGTCTGAATTAAGCAGACCACTCTTACCCTGTCCAAAGATCAGGGCTTGATCCATCACCGTTATTTAGCTCACTACCCCATCCCAGCTCAGAACCTGGCTATATGCAAATTAGTCTGTCCCTGGCCCAGTGCATCATGGGAACAGGGCAGACCAAACTACCAAGCCAATTCTTCACCAGAAAGGATACAAGGCCTGTATGAGAGGGCCATGCTGTATCTTGGCCCCGTGTGAGGTCAGAAAACCTCTCTCCCTCCATAGTACCCCAAAGTCATGAACTACCCCAAACGCATATTGTGAATCAGTGTAGATGTTAACCCTTAACTGTTTTGCTCGTTTACAGGCTTGCGTCAAAGCAATGAGCTCTGCTGCTTATGCTGACAGGATATCTATTCTTTGTGTCTCTATGATCTCATGGTCAGTAGTTACGGCGTATGCTGCCACTAATTCTCCTGCCCCTGTTCTCATGCATGATCCATCTACATAAAACGTTATGTCAGGGTCTGGGAGTGCAACATCTGTCAAGTCTTGTCTTGGCTTCGTCACTACATTTATTACTTCCACACAGTCATGGGGTGTGGTGTCATCTGTGCTTGAGGGTAAAAGAGTGGCAGGGTTGAGTATGTTGCATCTTCTAATCTCTATGTGGGGTTGAAATAGTGTCAGCTCGTATCCTGTCAATCTTGCTACAGTCAGGTGTTGTGTCTGTGTCCTATTCAGGAGAACTTCCACTGCGTGTGGTACTTGTACTGTCAGGGGGTGTCCCAGCACTATCGAGTCACTTTGTCTTATGGCCAAAGCTGTGGCCGCAACAGATTTCAAGCATGCTGGCAAAGCCTGTGCTACAGGGTCCAGTGTACTAGAAAAATAAGCACATGGCTTGTGTTTCCCTGCTTGGTCTTGTGTGAGAACAGATAGTGCTGTTCCATCCCGCTCTGTCACGAACAGGGTGAAGTGTTTCTTGTAATCAGGAGTGGCTAAAACTGGCGCTTGACATAATGCCCGTTTTAGTTCCTCAAATGCTAAGGTGTGCTCTGATGTCCAAGGGAGGACGTTAGAGGTGGCCGCCTCCAATGTAGTCCATTGTATGAGTGGCTTGACTATGTGGGCATACTGGGGAATCCATTGTCTGCAATAGGAAGTAAGGCCAATGAATGCACGTACTTCTTTCTGGTTTTGGGTTGTGAAATGTTGGAAATCAATTTAATTCGTTCTTGTGTCCGCTGCCTACCCTCCTTGGACAGCAAGTGCCCTAAGTAAGCCACTTGCTGTTCACAGAACTGTAACTTCGAAGGGGACACCTTGTGCCCCTTGTCCGCCAGAAAATGAAGGACCGTGAGGGAAGCCTTTTCACAGTCAGTTTCTGATCTTGCTGTGATGAGAATGTCATCCACGTACTGTATTAATGCTGTGTTAGTAGGCATACTAATACTGTCAAGTTGTCTCTTTAATGCCTGACTGTAAACACTTGGGCTTTCTGTAAAGCCTTGGGGAGCTCTTGTAAATTTAAAGCTGCGTCCTTTTAAACTGAATCCAAAAAGATATTGACTGTCAGGATGTATTGGAATGCTGAAGAATGCATTCTTCAGGTCAATGACTGTGAAAAATGTTGCCTCAGAATCAATGGCAGTAAATAATGAGGAAATGTCTGGGACCACTGGGTATTGTGGGACCACACATTTGTTCAGTTCTCGAAGGTCAACTACTAGTCTGTAAACTGGGGGTGCTTGAGGGTCTGTGCGTTTAAGAACAGGGAGGACGGGGGAGTTACACACATTCGAGTCTGTCTCCACCACCACCCCCTGTTCAATGAGTTCTTGAATTATTTTTAATAAGGCTGTTTCAGCCTCAGGTGGAATCCTGTACTGTCGTATTTGGGGTAGGACTACTCCTTCCTTAAGAGTGACCTCGTGTGGTGTTATATCCATGTAACCTACGTCAGTCGAACCTTGTGCCCATAGATACTGTGGGACATCCTGAAGTCTGGGATCAAAATCTCTAACCGTGAAATGCCCTTTGAAATCACGCAAAAACAGTCTTACTCCTTCTGGTGAGCAACAGATAACTGCTCCCAGTTCTTTTAGGGTCTTTATACCTAGTAAATTTTCTGGACATGTTTTAGTGAGTAATAGGTCTGTGGTGCGTGTCAGTGGACCCACCCCTAAAGAGACTGGTTCTGATACTTTGTTGACAATTGGCTTTCCAGAAAATCCCAGGGATATATTCTGTGAGCCCGAGAGAGGTGCCCCTGGGACCTCGTCATGACTGATGGTAGTCCTGCTTGCCCCTGTGTCAATCAGAAACTTTCTATCTTGCCCCAGCAAACGAGCATGTACATAAGGACCCTCTTGGTCCACAGGAACTGGGATGAGGGGCAAGCAATCTTCCCTCTCGAGGCTGTTTCATGAAAAAGATTGGTATTCTGGGTAGTCTGACTGCGTGTACTGATACATTTGAGGTGCAGCGGCAGCGGGCGTCTGGACCTGCTGCGGGGTGGGGGCTTGTGTCTGTTGAGTGTTGTACTGTCTGGGTGTATAGGGCCGTTCCTTTGTTTTACCTGTGGCTATATTGTGCTGTAGGACGGGGCATTCCCTTACAAAGTGACCCTGTTGTTTACAATAATTGCAGGTACCTTTAGTGGGTGCGGTACCATTCTTGTTCGTGTTTGCAGGTACTGTTTGGGCAACTAGCACCTTCATTTTTGTATCCTTCATGCACTTCTTTTCTTGTTCTTGCTCTTCCCTTATTCTATTTTGGTGGTATTGCAACATCTGTAACATTTGTGAGGGGCTATTTGCTTTCCAAGTGCTCTCAACCTTCAGCACTCTATTCCTAATCTGAGGAAGGGCGTTATCTACCAGTTTGGTCACAAAAAGGTGGGGATAGGCCTCACTACTGTGTTTTAAACCACTGTTGACAGCGAAGCATTTCTCCAACCTAGTGTAGTAATTGCTCGTGTCTTCCTCTGGTTTCTGTTTACATGCTGAAATTGCATCCCAGTCTTCCTTTTTGGTCGTCAATAGTCTTGGTAAAATTTATATAAGGAGTTCGGGGAGCCCCTTAATTTTTTCACCAAGGCCATCCCCCGGGGCCCTACCTGCATCTTCAGCTTGCAACTCTGCCCACTTCAACGTTTTATCTCCCACATCCCAGTCTTTCTCTTTAAGGTTCTCGTAAATGCCTGCTGGTAACAAGACCTTTAGTAACCTTAGGATATCAGGGTAAGTATAGTCTCCTATGCGGAGTATATCTTTTATTTCTCTGTGAAACCCCCCCGGGTCTTTATCATGGGAAGGTAACAACCTCTTCATTTCCAGTATTTCTAGCTTGGTGAGTGGGGTATAGACATATACCCGCTGGACAGTGCCATCTATTTTTCTTATGGGGTGGACCTCTCGCAGAGGGTACTGTCCTCTGGGGCGAGGGTCTGGTGTCATTGAGGCGGACAGGAATTGCTCATATTGGAGACGCAAGTCTAAAATGGTGTTAATCAGTTCTGGGCCCTGTTCCATCCATCTATCTAGTATTACCTTTTCCAGTATTTTATATAATTTGCCAGGGTGGTGATATTGGCTCTCATACAACGTGATCAAGTGTTGGACCATATAGATGCTGGCCAGGCATTGTTCGAGTGGTGGGAGGCTCAGGAACATCTGGGCCACAATGTCGGGATTATATACATGATGTTGGGACACCCACTGGGTGGCCGACCGAGCCAACTCCCTCATGTGGCGTGAGGGGTGGCTCGTCGTCCATCCAATGGTCTAGGGCTTTTTCAGTTGTTTGGAACAAATCCTAAGGAGAGATGTTTGTTTCCTTGTTAACCCTTGTTTTCTGAGGTCGATGGTGTTTGGCGCCATTACAGTGCCGTGCTATGCCCAGAAAATTCATTTTGTCTGGCGTCTCGTTATTATCCCCTTCCTCTGACACACTATTCCTGCCTTCCTTCTCGGCGTTGCGTATTGCTAGTATTTTCTTTTTAATCTTATTCGTCATTACCTCTGTCTGCGCTACCTTATCATGTTTACCGTCATTGATGCTGTCGCTCCACTCTATTAAACTAACCTCCACGTCCCCATCACCCTCATCACGTTCCCTGATCAGACAGTTGACAATAAAACGGAGGATGTTGTTCTTAGCTTTTACTTTTCTATTTTCCATAGCTTGAGCTACGCATTCATGGTTCCGTCCTATTCTGATGAACTCATACAAGGCATCTAAATGTGTATTCATATCAGGCAGTCCATCTAGCTCTGCGATGGCTTGCCTTACTCGTATTGATATGGCGCGCATTGGACCAGTAATACCTGGCTGTAAATCATATATACATCTAGGGAGTTCAACGTCATCCTTTATTTCCTTATTCCCCCCCCCCCCCTTCCGCACCCCCGGAAACCTGTTGTTGGTCCTGGACTGGCTGGGGCGCGGCCTCTGGTGGGAGCGGGGGAAATGGTGCGTCTATGTAGGCTGGGGGTGGCTCTGCTAGGTAGGCGGAAAGGAACGCCTCTGGTGCCGTTGGTTTAATTTTAAGGGGTACATTTTGGGGAACTTCCTCTGCAATCTCCTCTGAGAGTACAGGGTAGATACCAGCAACAAGAGCATTTCTTTCCCTATCCATTTGTTCCACTCGAACCTGTTCACCCTCTTCTAGTAACTCTTTTTCTTTTGCCTGTTCTGACATTTGCCTGCTTTTCTCGGCTTTGTTAAGTTCTTTCAGGGCCCTCCTATTAGCCTCTTTGCGCCATAATTCAATGGCCTCTTTCTGCGAGGGCCTCGACTTCCTTTTCCATAGTTGTTACTCTACTCTCATAATACATTCTGAATCCCATGTGCCGGTCGCAGGCCATCTATGCACCGTCTCTAGATCCTTTGTGTAATCTACCCAGAGGTCTAAATAGAGAATAGCGCTGATGCCATGTTTGTTATACATAAAATGGCCGGGAGTATCTCTTGGCGGGACATTAGCTGCCTCTTCTAATATTCCCTTTTTAGTGCCTATTTTACGCAATTTTGAAAACCACGGCATGCTGGAACCTAACTAAAACAATTTCAAACTCAAAACATATACAACATATACTTATGTACTGGAATACAGTACAACCATACCGGTCTCGTGAAGGAGACACGTCTTTACCGTGTTCATTAAATGAACCCGTCTTTATGCGTTCTCAGTGGTACTCACCGGGAAGCAGAACTTGAAGACCTGGTCATCGGACGCTTGACGCTTGCGCAGGAATGGCGGACCTCGGACTCGGCTCTCTCACGGGTTGGGCTCTGGGTCAGGACGCTCCGCAATCTTCCTCACCGCCTCATGTGGATGTCTGGTCGCAGTTCGCCTCCTCCGTGGGCCTGAGGGAGTTGGCGGGAAGCCCCGCTGGCGTGTACACTTGAAGTCCTTCTAGGCTGTAGAAGGGGGCAGGGGCCGGACCTACATCGCCGGCGCGTGGGGAAGGGGATGCGTCCCTGTTCGGGGGCCAGATTATGTCGTAAATAAATTATTTACACTATCATAATGTCTATAAATAAATAAATATCAAAAGGGTCAAGCATAAATGAGGAGCAGAGTCCGTGGTATTAGTCAATGGGCTTTATTGCATTAACTCGAGTTAAGGGAGAGCTCCAGCGCCAAGCGGGCACAGGAGAGTTCTGAGCTTTATTCACAGAGTACAATATTTATACATTCTTTGCATACATAGGGAGGAGCCCTCCAAGCAGAAGGAAAGAAAAAGATATGAGCATGTAGGCGTTCACTGTAATGAGTCATAGGTGGGTGGGTGCATAGAGGGGGCAGCAAGGTCAGCTAAAACTGCCTGTTTGCGTAACTTTATCAGACTTCTCCATGAGGGCTGTTTCCTTTCTGTTGGCCAGGGAGGGCCCTGGGTGTCAGAGTGACTAGCATGTCTGGTCTTATCTCTAGCTCGGGGCAGCATGCAGATTGCTCTCATCTGTAGAAGTGTTGCTGCTTCATACTAGCAGTTGGTTTGGCCCTTCCTGTCCACCCCTTGTGTAACTGTCTTGGAGGTTTCCCTTGACATGGGCCCCACTTATCTCTGAGAGCCGACAGCAAAACTGGGCCTTATCTCTGCAGAGGGGCTTCTGCTCGCCTCCTGCTCGGGCCGGAGTGCAGCTTTATCAGGTCGACCCTTGTTTGACACTGTTAAGACACCCCGGGCTGGGCCTCTTCTCCGTGACTGCTCAAAAAAATATCTAATGTGCTGCAGAGAAATGTAACGTGTGCCTTTTTCAGGGTCTGGCATGGAGGGGCCTGGTGACAGAGAAATAAGGCCTCTGAATGTGAAGTAATGCAGGGGTTTTTATTCAACATGGCAGATGGTGAGAGGGTAGCGCGTGGGGGGCACGAATACATATAAATATGTATTTTCTTCACCGCACACAGCCAGGCTCGCATTTCTCCTCCCCCTCCCCAGCCGCCAGCACCTCCCCTCTCTCTCCCTGCAGTTTCACGGCTGCGGTGAGCAGGTTGACACTACGAGAGCAAACCACTACCAACAGAGCAAAGCTTGTTTGTATATGTAAATAAAAAACGAAGTCGACGTTTGGGTGCAGGCTGCTGTTCCCTTACAATGGGCCGATGAACAAGTGTCAGAAGTAAACAGAACAGCGGAGCCAGGAGAGTACAAACTAGACATTACTCCTCCTTCAATCCTGCATCCTTACGCTCTCTCTCTGTTGCCACACGCATTAAACTGCCCAGACAGCCCACCCCCTCCCTCTCCAGCGCGCGCCACGCTCTCCCTCTGTTGCTAAACGCATTAAAGTGACCAGGCAGCCCACCCCCTCCCTCTCCAGCGCGCGCCGCGCTCTCCCTCTGTTGCCACACGCATTACACTTAGTAGGCAGACCACCCCCTCCTCCCTATGCTCCCACGAGTTGCAGGCAGCCCACCTCCTCCCTCTCCATATGGTCGCTCGACTTTACTTTGAGCTTCGCCGCACGTTCTCCCTGGCTCCTTTCTGACCACGCATTGCGCCTTTTCCATGTACTTCCATGCCCCATAATTTACGGTCAAATACTCTTACTTTTGTTTTGATATGCAAGCATTTAGCATGTGCTTTACTTTTATTTACTTAAATTTTTTTTTTAATTTTGAAATTTACGCGCCTAAACTCGTTTCTACTTTTTTATGTAAACATACTCATATTCTCACTCACATTTTAAAAATCACTTTCTCGACAAACAACACTCTGGGGCAACACTCATGGCCAACACCGCATTACTTGGGGACACCCTAACATCACTCATGGACACCGGCACACTACTTAGGGACACCCCCAAGCATCACTCAGGGACACCCCCAAGCATCACTCAGGGACACCACTGCATCACTCAGGGACACCACTGCATCACTCAGGGACACCACTGCATCACTCAGGGACACCACTGCATCACTCAGGGACACCACCCCATCACTCAGGGACACCACCCCATCACTCAGGGACACCACCCCATCACTCAGGGACACCACCGCATCACTCAGGGGCACCACCGCATCACTCAGGGGCACCACCGCATCACTCAGGGGCACCACCGCATCACTCAGGGGCACCACCGCATCACTCGGGGGCACCACCGCATCACTCGGGGGCACCACCGCATCACTCGGGGGCACCACCGCATCACTCGGGGGCACCACCGCATCACTCGGGGGCACCACCGCATCACTCGGGGGCACCACCGCATCACTCGGGGGCACCACCGCATCACTCGGGGGCACCACCGCATCACTCGGGGGCACCACCGCATCACTCGGGGGCACCACCGCATCACTCGGGGGCACCACCGCATCACTCGGGGGCACCACCGCATCACTCGGGGGCACCACCGCATCACTCGGGGGCACCACCGCATCACTCGGGGGCACCACCGCATCACTCGGGGGCACCACCGCATCACTCGGGGGCACCACCGCATCACTCGGGGGCACCACCGCATCACTCGGGGGCACCACCGCATCACTCGGGGGCACCACCGCATCACTCGGGGGCACCACCGCATCACTCGGGGGCACCACCGCATCACTCGGAGGCACCACCGCATCACTCGGAGGCACCACCGCATCACTCGGAGGCACCACCGCATCACTCAGGGACACCACTACCCTAGATGCCAACACCCTAGCCCACTACCCTAGATGCCAACACCCTAGCCCACACAACCCTAACACCCACCAACCTAGCACCCACCAACCTAGCACCCACCAACCTAGCAGCCAACACCCTAGCCGCCAACACCCTAGCCGCCAACACCCTAGATGCCAACACCCTAGATGCCAACACCCTAGATGCCAACACCCTAGCCGCCAACACCCTAGATGCCAACACCCTAGCCCACACAACCCTAACACCCACCAACCTAGCCGCCACCACCCTAGCCGCCACCACCCTAGCCGCCAACACCCTAGCCGCCAACACCCTAGCCGCCAACAATGCTAACCGCCAACACCCCCACCATAGCCGCAACCACCAGCACCCTAGCCGCCACCACCACCCTAACCGCCTACACTCTATCGCCCACACTCTACCTAACTGATCACCACTACATACAATAACAGTAGTCGCAGCCATGTGCTACATTCACTTGACTCCATGTCCAGGAATTTCTACATTCGAGTAAAAAATAACAAAATTGCTACAGGACCAACAAAAAATGCTGCCAGCTGGTGTAGGAAAGGGAATGCACAGCTCTAATGCAGAAAATGCAATATATATGTCTCTTCCTTTAGTTCACCTAATGCAACACATCTTCTTTCTGATCAAAAAACAAATAAAGTACGAGGAAAAATAACAAACGTCGCTGAGCACAAATGCAAGAAAATTGAGCGAAACTCAAACACATACATGTAACAATCATCTGATAGGGAAAATTACTGCAGCAGATCTAGTCGAGGGCACAAGATTAAAAACAAGCATTTACAATGCAACGGTTTCGCCTTTGGAGAAGTTAGAGCTATTGGCATTGTAAAAGACAAAATTTGTTTTTATGTGTTGGTTTTGAAAACAGATAAATAAATGGCATTGTCATTTACATTGCCAATAGCTTAATCCTCATGAAACCACTAGCTTTTTGCTGGCGTTTTCATGAAGTTCACGTGGCCACAGGCACACGCTTTTGGGCCATAAACTCTGTTCCCCACAGCCTTACATTCATTTCTCCTCCCCCTCCCCAGCCAGCTTCCCCCAGGCCGTAGCAGCACTCCTCCCACACTCCCATACTTCAAAGGCTTGTCACTTCACACGGCCGCAGGCCGTGCAACCAGAGCACTTCAGTTGGTGCGCAGCCCCCCTCCCAGCACTGCCTTGTTACTCTCGGCAGCCAACTTTCGTTTCATGGTGGAACAAACCTCACTGATAACTATCGTCTATTGTAGCGAACTACACCCGGTTCAACTTGTGACTTCAGGCGCTACACGCATCTTTGCAGGGTGTGTGCACAACCGTACGCCATTTTTTGTAGCTGAGGTTGAGGGAGGCAAATGTGACCTTCACTCTGTAGTGAGCGAGGAACCAGTTCCTGCTTGGTAGGAACATGATTGTGCTTCCCAGGCTCAAGGTCAAGTAACTGAGATGTAAGTATAGCCAACCAGGCACAGGTTAGCACAACGAAGACTTTGAGTATCTACTACAAGCGGATGAGTGCACAAGGTAGTGAATGAATGCTTACCATATGCACACTGAAGTATGTGTGACATTTTGGAGTTGATCTAAGTAGTCTACTCTAGAAACACTGTGCATACTTTTAAACCTACTCTGTAGGAGAATGCTATTCCAAATAAGACGGATAAAAGATGTATTTATTTACCGCGTTCTAGAATACGATATGTCTCCTTTGAGTTAAGCCACAAGCCCCTATAGAAACTGAGCAATTGGGCGGGGCAGAAGGGAAATGAGTGACATGAGTTAGTCTTTGGGGTGGCGAGCAGAGGGTCATTGGCTCTCGGTAGAGAAGTCAACTTTGATGGAAGCAGCTGTAGGCTGCTCTCCTCGCAAAGGAGTTCTGCGTGTAACCCACACTCAAATCATTCATCAAGAATTTCAGACAAAACTTGCTGTAATAGTGGAGTGAGAAGAGATATGTGTGCAGGGTGCCGCTCACCCTTATGAGCGTGGGGGCGTTGACCCCCTACTGTGAGTGCTACATATCTTTTGGGATTTGGTTCCTGTAGCGTAAGGGCGGGGCTACGGAGAAATTCAAACAAGGATTGAAGGAGGCTGTGAAAATGAACTGGGCACGTCATATTGCCCAGTGTTTTCACTGTGGCCAACCAAACATGCGCAGGTCAGGCTTCCATGATCAACTTACCTGGGAGGTGGAGTAGCTTCACCACAGCCCATAGAGCTGTGAGTGAGCGTTGTGTTTCCCTGACCCAGCCAATCCTGGCACTGCTCTTATGTTTGGTATGACAAGCAGCATAACAGAAGTGTTTCGATTGGCTGGGATGCTTTTACCCACCATGCACAACTTCGGCCGGCAGCGCAAGGCTGAGGAACGAATCAAGGTAAGAATATGTTTTTTTATTAATACCAGTGCTCCATTTCAGGTTTTACATGGTTATCTCTCTGTGTCACTTGGAATACTTATCGCCAGGGTTAATTCAAATCAAGTAGGGCAAGTTGCTCCTGACGATTACATTCAGTGAGTGTACAGAGCTTCAGACGTTCTAATAATTGATGACAGAACTTGCTCAAAACGCCAGCTGACTCGAACGTATCTTCTGGCCTTGATGATTTAGGAAAGGCAGAAGAGAGCTTCATATCTGCACGAGCAAGATGTTATCGTCCTTTTAATTAAGGTTAAAGGGTGAACCGAGTGTGAAGACACCCGGGCGCCATGTCCTGCTGACAAACGTAGTGACAGCCGAGCAGCCCCGGTCACAAAGATGAAGCTGCTGTGAGCAATGGAAAAGCATGCGCTCCGCATGCGAGCTTTTTGTGCAGCACATTAAAGACCTGTTATCTTTGGCACTGTGTCAATCAAAGATGGTAACACAACTCTACATTTGAACAGAACTTTTGTTTTGAATATATCTCGCTATAAAAACGGCAAAAAGAGTGGTACACCTGTTAGCAATTGCCTAAAAAGTATAAGCATTGCAATAATATCAAGGACAACATGGCTAGTGTCACCAATTCCACATACTCAGCAACCACATGCTGATAAATTAAATTTGTGTTGCAGAGGTGATCGGTGCACACTCTATGTAAATGTACCTAAAATAGAATTGAATGTGCCTGAGCCTGATGACCTCTGCAATACAAATGTAAGCATGCACGCCCTTACAAAAATGATTTAACCTTTACGTGCTGCACATGCCCCACCACTTTCAAAAGATGCCACTTTTAAAAGTTGCCAGCAGCCACTAAACGCATCTGTTGGTTGAATAGCACAATGTGAAATCAACGTCCCCACTTGAATCAAACTATGTGATCCTAGGAAGATATTTTATTTCACTGTGCCTCCTTTTTCTACATAATTCCTTTTGAGAGCACCTTGAAATATGTGAGTGCAGGATTTGCAGTGTACCAAAACCTTAGTTTTTTTAGTAGACAATAATGTTGCCTCATATAGCATACAAACTTAGGTCACATATAGAGTCCATATGAGATCTGACTTGCCTCTTACTTCACTAATCGCATTGTTGTCATTCTGAGTTGAGAAACATGAATGTTTCTAAATTCACGTTTGAAAACTATCCCTTTTAATAAGTGCCTCTCAATGCAGTGTTATAATCTGAGGTACATTTTTTGAATTTTGAAGAGAAGTGATCATATTTCTACATGATGTTTGTTGCACCTTTTACTTGCCAAACACA
Source organism: Lissotriton helveticus (assembly GCF_964261635.1). NCBI lineage: Eukaryota > Metazoa > Chordata > Amphibia > Caudata > Salamandridae > Lissotriton > Lissotriton helveticus. The sequence continues at coordinate 466,010,336 of NC_136073.1, read as the reverse complement.
CCCACTGCACGGTTCGTGCGCAGGCTCCCAGGAGGCTCGGCCCCTCCTGGTCTTTTGCTAGCTTGCCCTCCTAAATTTTCGGCACGTTCAAAGGAGAATTTGTTTTGCTCTTGACCTTAGGGAGGAGGTTCTAGGTGTAGATCTACTACACCGAGCAGCAACGGTCTCCTCTGGCCTTGGTAGTTAATGGGGGGGGGGGGGCTTTCTGGAAGGGTACTTACAGAGGCAGATATGTCAGAACATTTGCTGCTGATCAGGGGATTATCAAGTTAACGTAATCGCCACAAATAAGACAACGATGAGAGGCAAACAGCGCAGACTCAAGAGCACTCTTTTCAGAGATCCTAATGAGCCTGTCTCTGATGAGTGTCTGACCCCTCCCCAGTCCTACCGCTCTTTCATATATACAGACCTGGCTGGATATTCCCAAGAGATCAGATGGGTCAGTTCTCACACAGATCTCCTGTAGGAGGAGGCGGGTTGTATCAATAGCCCACCAATCAGATCATTTCTTATTAACCATAATGATGCATACTTGTCTTTCAACTCCACTGGAAGGCAGAAGGTGATCAGCTGGTGAAACCATACTCTAGGGCACCACTTGAAATCCCTCAGACTTTCATCTTTCTCGAAAAAAGAGCTAGGCTCCGTCTTTCATCCTTCTGAGGCAGATAGGGTGAAATAAGTAACATGGAGCTGAGCATTAAAATACAGTTTAAACCATTCTGGTTGTGGTGCAGTTTGAACGGCTATTGTTGTATTTATTATTAATAGGAGTGTGTGCAGTAGTAGTAGCATTAGTAATTGAATGAGTAGTAGTAGCAGGAGGAGCAATAATATGAGTAGTAGTAGCCTTAGTACGGGTAGTGTAGCCGTAATAGTATGAGAAGTAGAAGCAATGGTAGGAGCAGTAGTAGTATGAGTCGTATTAGTGGTAGTAGTAACAAGACTACTAGTAGTTGCATGAGTAGCATTAGTGTGAGTAGTGTATGGCTAGTTGTAATGGTATGAGAAGTACTAGCCAGAGTAGCAGAATTAGTAAGAGTAGTGTATGATTAGTAGTAATAGCAAGAGAAGTAGCAATAGGAGTAGTATTAGTGGTGGTAATAGTATGAATAGTTGTATTAGTATTAGTAACCATAGCCTGAATTTTTATTACAAATTCGGAATATTAATTTGTTGTTTAGCAACCTGGGTGGTCGAAACTTAAAGCTGTTCTCACTGCCCAGAGATAAGATAAATGGCAAGTGCTGTCCAAGTGTAGTGATTGTAATGTGACATCCTGATTAGAAGTTCAAAGATGTCATTCAAATGTTTGTGAATCATACAGATTTGGAGACTTTGAGCCAAATTCTGGATGTTTATCAACATGATTCCACATCTAAGTGGTATTCCACTGGAAGCAAGATACTCATCAATTGATGTCAAGTATTGGATTACAATACAATTGGGATCGCGCCACAGCAGAATGGTTGCAAGTGAGGCCAGCCCCATTGCTGCGTAGTCTGATTCAGTGAATGGGAGAACTGGATCTGATCGAAGGACTGCGGTACACCACAGGTTTAGCAGAGCAGTGACTACAGTGGACTCTAGTGCTGAAGTGTAGCATTGGTCAGCAACTCATCATGAATCTGACTCCAAATGGGAGAGCACACTCAAAGTGCAAGAGTTCTTCTTCAAAGCATTGCTAAGGAGTTGGAATGAAGCCAGTTTATAGGTCAGTCAGGTCAGACAACCTTGGCAAGTCGGCAGAAAGGATTATGGGGGCAGAGAATTGGATTTGAAGATGTTGGTAAGGCGTCAAACTGTATAGTGTTGCCATGGGGCTGGATGGTTCCTGGAAGTTAGTTCCATTGAAAGGAATAAGCCTGGCATATAATGAAAGGATGTCCAACTTGACGACATTGACGGCAAGTAAGCTCAGAATTTGTTGGACAGGAGATGGATTGGAGGCTGATCAATGGCAGTTAGAGTTAAGAACGTTTGTAGTCTTATTCAAGGACAACCTAGAAGTTTAAACTGAATGGTAATGCCATCATGTCTTAAAAGAAGAGTTGAACAAAAGCAAGTTGCCGGACAGCCAGATTGAAGGATGCAGGCAGGATGTAATATTTAAGGTTTGCCATTTGTGAGCTGGATTGGGTGGTGTTATTTGTTTGGCAGATGTTGCCTGTGAGTTGTTCAGAAACTGGATCACCGGATCAATCGATGCTAGCAGGGTACCAGGTGAGAAGATGTTGGCAAAGTGTTGCCACGAGGGATGTTGAATGGGAGTTAGATTGGACAGAGCGGAAAAATGTAAGAATGTTGGCATGTCGTTGGATCAGAGTGTGTTCTCTGGGGGTAGTATCTGTGAACTTTCATGGTGAGTCACAACAGAATCGTGTGATAATCCTTGGAAAGGCAGAAGACAATGTTTGTGGCCTCACATAAGAAGATGTTTGGGAATCTAATCTGGGCATGGCGGGTGACGCGCAGTGGCTTAGCTATCATTAGGGTAGCAGGTGCAGTGGCGCCAAGGGTCAGGAAGAGTGATGGGCTGTTCTGCAGCCAACTGTGACTATTGTGGTTCTCGCTTCCCAACTAGGCCGTAACTTTATTTGTGATTGCGTTCGGGTGCACACAGTGCCCAGTACCCTTCCAAGACCGTTAAAGAGGTGATCAGTGAATGGTGGCTAGATAAAACATAATGTATGGCTAAGAGGAGGGGGAGGGGAGTCAGACCGGTGGAACTTCTGTAAATCTGATACTGAGGAAATGTTGAGGAAGTTGAGCATTATGTGACAAGCGTGATATGGCGGGTGTTGTCATGTGCAGCAGCCGCGCATGCCTTAGCCTTGCCTGTATATTTCGCTGTCTGGAAGGTTGCAGGCTCCGTCACGTCACTTGGCGCCGCCTCCGGTTCCTGGTGAGCAGGCCGCCTCGGAGTAAGCCTCGGTGCTCGTCCGTGCAGTGAAGTGCGCCCGCGGGCCCCCGTCGGCCCCAGGCCCTCCTGTCTGACTGCGGCTGGCCGAGCTCACGAGCCGTGGGGACTGCATCAGGTTTCAGGAGTGACGCTTCTGTACAAGGAGAGGCGCCTGACCCCGGCCCAGTGCCTCGGCCGCCCGCCCACCTGTCAGATGAGGCCCGTGGAATGGGCCTATTAATAGGCTGGGGCCCGCTGCTGCCAAGGCTCGGGCTAGGGCTAGCGTGTGAGAGCTACCTGAGAGGCGGAGCTCTCTTAAAAGCGCCAGGGTTCACCTTCACAGCGCTGTCTAAACTGACAGCTGTCCTCGAGCAGGTCTCTCCCTGAATATTCGGATCTCCCTAAAGTGTGAGTTGTCACGGGGTGGGCAGTAGAGGTCACCGTCTCCCTGAATATTGCAGTCTGCCTAAACTAGCAGGTGTCCAGGGATGTGTAGAGGTCTCATGAAGGATGAAACTCCACACGGGCAGTCGCTTCCCTCTTACCGATTAGTTCTCCATGCAAAGTCAGTTTTCTGGCCGCCTTCGATGTATTTAATCTGGGGAACATACGATTTTGTAACAAGGGGTTTTTGGCAACAAAAAGAATGGCATTGTTGACAGCCTATATTTTAAAACGAGATGTCACCAGCGCTTCTTAACTCCCATCACTGAACAAGTCAGGTCCCGGGCCGTGCTGTGATTGGCTGACGTCACGGGGGTGTCCCGGGCCGGCAGCCAATCACAGCGCGGCCCGGGAAATGACGTCACTGGGGTGTCCCGGGCCTGCAGCCAATCACAGCGCGGCCCGGGACACACGGCAACAAGGGGCGGGGCTTAAAAAAAGACCCAGAAACGCCCCCGAATCGCGTTTTCTCTGGAAAACGTGATTGACGGCCAATCTCTTCCAATGGCTAGCCTCCATTTATGGAGCTAGCCAATGGAAGAAGGGGCGGTCCCAAGTCCCCAATATAGAGATAACATTAGATTTCGCCTGGGCGGAGCAACTGCTACGCAGTTGCAACGCCAGGATGAAACCTAATAACCGATTATAAACTTAAGGACAGGCAAAGAATAAGTTTATTTGCAGATTTTTAAAATAAAATGTCTTGGCATACAAAAACATACACACACACACACACGCACCACTCTCAACCACCCACACAGACCAGCTCTAATGCAGAGAATGCAATATATATGTCTCTTCCTTTAGTTCACCTAATGCAACACATATCTTCTTTCTGATCAAAAAACAAATAAAGTACGAGGAAAAATAACAAACGTCGCTGAGCACAAATGCAAGAAAATTGAGGGAAACTCAAACACATACTTGTAACAATCATCTGATATGGAAATTTACTGCAGCAGATCTAGTCGAGGGCACAAGATAAAAAATAACCGATTTATAAACTTAAGGACAGGCAAACAATATAAAAGGTAAGTCACGCACTTATGCAACATGTTGCACTATTACGACAAAATAATAACCTTTGCCAATATATTCAATCGAATAGTTCACAATACAACAAAAATATTAATAATATGAACAACCAAAAGCTATACATTGCGTTCATACACAGCAGAGACACCGTCAACTAATAAACAATTTACTTTAACGAAGACTTTTTTTTTTTACCGAAACAAACACTAAACTAGAAAAAAATATACAAGTCAACAAATACATACCAAAACACAAAACAATATTTAAAAAAAAATTACCTGTCGGGCGACGCAGCAGACAGCAATCCCGGCACGCCTTCCAAGAACGGCGCGGTCGACAATCAGGGGATTTCCAAAGTTACGCGCTCCAATTAGGACGCTACGTAACACAACGTACCAATCTCATTGGCTGTGAAACACGTCAATCAAAAAAAGAACATAAACACAAAAAAACACTAGACCGCTACACTAACAAACGTAAGTAACGTTAGGGAACATTAGCACATCTGCCATTTTCATTTAATACACACACACACAACACACACACAAAATAAAAACATCACACATTTATATAAAAACACACACACATACAAAACACACACACCCAAAAAAATAGAACTAAAACTCCACAATAGCAAATATACACACACACACACACCAACACACAACAGCCCCCTCACACCCCCTCACCCTCACACCCCCTCACCCTCACACCCCCTCACCCTCGCACCCCCTCACCCTCGCACCCCCTCACCCTCGCACCCCCTCACCCTCGCACCCCCTCACCCTCACACCCCCTCACCCTCACACCCCCTCACCCTCACACCCCCTCACCCTCACACACCCTCGCTCCCCTCACACCCTCGCTCCCCTCACACCCCCCTCACAACCCTATCACACTCACTCCGCCTCACACCCTCACCCACCCTCACACACCCTCACCCTCGCACCCTCTCACCATCACCCCCTCACCCTCACACACCCTTACCCTCATCCCCTCACCCTCACACACCCTCAGTCACCCTCACACCCTCAGTCACCCTCACACCCTCAGTCACCCTCACACCCTCAGTCACCCTCACACCCTCACTCACCCTCACACCCTCACTCACCCTCACACCCTCACTCACCCTCACACCCTCACTCACCCTCACACCCTCACTCACCCTCACACCCTCACCCACCCTCACACCCCCCCTCACACCCCCTCACTCAGCCTCACACCCCCTCACTCAGCCTCACACCCCCTCACTCAGCCTCACACCCCCTCACTCAGCCTCACACACCCTCACACACCCTCACCCTCACACACCCTCACACACCCTCACCCTCACACCCCCTCCCTCACCCTCACACCCCTCACTCACCCTCACCCACACAGCCTCGCCCTCACAGCCCTCACCCTCACAGCCCTCACCCTCACACCCCTCACCCTCACACCGCTCAGTGCTACAACACATATTGTGTTACAATAGGTGTCACATTTGCGAAAGATAAAACTATTGGCATTGTAAATAACAAAGCTATTAATTTCGCTACTTTCAAAACAAGCACATTAATAAAAAATGTGTCCTTTACAATACCAATAGCTCAAAATGTCCTAATGCGAGACCTATTGCATTGCTGTGCTTCTCTCCCCTGCTGCACTCTCCTGCTCTCTAGAGATGTGGCCTAACGACCAGAGCTGCCATCTAAGTCACGTAAATACAAAACATGTTGCATTCCAAATGCTATAGGTGTCACATTCGCGAAAGTTATAACTATTGGCGTTGTAAATGACAAAGCTATCAATTTAGCTATTTTAAAAACCAACAAATAAATAAAATATTTGTCATTTACAAGACCAATACCTCCAACTTTTCAAATGCGAGACCAATTGCATTTCCAATGCTTGTTTTCAAAATGTCTAAAACCAATGGAGGGTATATCCGACCCGTTGTAGCCACTCTTGACAACTATCTGGTCAAAGTGGTGGACAAAATTAACAAGGAACTCCGACAATCTCTAGGACGAGGGAGTTCTCCAGACCCTCTCTCTATTCCTACTCAGGCATCTTTTTCTCTATCTATACCATCTGTGGAATGGCTGTGCTAGAAGTTCCCCAGATCCGTCTACTATGCCTGCATCCCTTGATCTAGAGTCCACCCCGGCGGTGAATGAGACCCTTAACGACTCTGTGGTATCTTGTTCACCAGCTCCAAAAGTGCAGAGGGTCCTAAGGTCTGGAAGAAACGCTAGCAGGCCTGTTTTGTCCAAACGGGGGGGGGGGGGTAAATCGTAAAAACAAAAAAAAATCGAAATAACTCCCAAAGGGTCCATCAATGACTCTGACACTGCTTCTAACAATTCCTATCTGAAATTAGCACCTGAGCAGCTAGACATGTTGGTCGGTATTCTTGATGACAGGTTTGTTAAAATTATACAACCTTTACTTGACAAACTTGACATTGTTTCTGGGGAATTGAAACAGCTAGGAGGCCTTGTGCAAACCCACCCTGGTTTTAATAATTGTATGGTATCTGTAGAAACGGCTCAGGGTAGTACCTGCGAGACGCTGAAGTCGCTTAATGGGGGTCCAAGCACCGATACAGTAGTGGTTTCTAACCCCGTGCCACCAACTATACCCTCAACTTCGACTACAGGGAATCCACCGAGAACTATTGTAACTAAGAAAAAGCGGTATGGCTATTCACAGCCTAATCTACCACCTGACTGCGCACCATATGTGGCAGTTCTGATCAAAGTCCCTCCAGTAAGGGAGGAGGGTCCTGAAAGTATCCACGAAACGCATGATATGTTAAAAAACAAAACCGTGGCCTGGCTTAACAGAGAATGTGATTTTCCAGTTGCCATGGCAGACCAGATCCTGGCAACCACCAGAACCAACTGGATAGGTACTTCACACAAGAATATCTTGGGTGATTGTGTTATTGTTAATTTTAATAGTCCCCGTCTTGCTTCCACTGCTTTGATTAGAGCCACCTCTCGCCCACCTAATGACCAAGGTATTTCCCTCCAACCCCTGGCCTATTTTTATAGACACCACACTGGCCAGCCTAATAATGATCATGGGTGGGGCAGAGCGAAAGGTCCCAGTATGGTTAATATGTCGAGTGGGTCTCAGGTGGCTACCTTCAATCATTTTCAATGTTTAAGTTGGCTAGACTCTAACAATTGACTTGATTCTGGTTTGGCGCCCTGCCTAGCCTGTGAGGATTCTGTCTTTCTAGGAGTAGAACCCATAGTAACGACTCCGGGGTCTGCACATAAAGAAATCCTGCCCAATGCAGAGTGTATGATAGCCAGTTTGGAGGGTGAAGCGGGGGAACGTAACGAGGTCTTGCTGGAAGAGGATTGTGTAAGCATTATAAACCCGTCCATAACTAATTTACGGGGTGGCCAACATACCAATGTGGCAACTGGATTCTCTAGTTGCCATATTGCTAGTTGGAATATCGCGGGTTTAATGTCCAAATCTGACTGTTTGGGGTGGTCAGATTTTCTGGCACTTTTTGATATCATCTGTTTCCAGGAAACGTGGTGTAAAGATTTTAAAGGTTATAACGGTTTTGTTTCTTATCAATTACCTGCTGTGGTATCCATCTCTGGAAGAGCAAAGGGCGGGCTCGTGGTCTTGATTTCTGTCAAGACCCCTTTTATCGTAAAAAAAACATGTATTGGTTGGGGCACACGCCCAGATTTTATGGCTCTCCCAGAAGAAGGGTAGAAACATTCTTTTGATCAAACATCTTTGACAGCTCCAGGGTCCTGGTGGTTAATGCTTTAGCAGGCGCTTTGGATGAAATCATAACAGGTTCTAATGTTGCTTTTGAATTGCTTTTGGCTGGGGATTTTAACATGTCTGTTTGCCCTCCTTCTAACCTTAATACATGTGGGGTGGTCAATTGCTTTGGGGACGGAGATCTCCATTTTCTTCATAACCAATACGGGGAGTCTCTAAATAATCTCCTAGCATCATATGACATGGATATTTTGGTCAATGAGAAAAATGATCAAGGTGAGACAATCCCCACTTTTATAGGTCGGGGGCAAACACTGTGATTGATTTTATTTGTACTTCCTCTAGTCTTGTGCCCTGGATTTCGCCCCCTAAAGTCGTTGATATCCTTCTCAGCGACCATAACTGTTTAATTATAGGGGCCTTTCTCTGGAAAGAGAATAGTTCATCTAGTACGAGGCTTATCAATAATATCGAACCCCATAGACCTAATGGACCTAGACTTAGATGGAAAGGGGATAAAGCAGAATTGACGTCTGATCTTATTAAACAGCTGCTTACCTGAAATCATTGAGATCCATGACTATGTTGACGTCACTGCCGGAATCATTCGGCATTTTATTTGAATTAACTTAGTCATTGATTGCAAGCTTACTATTTCAGTTAAGCGCAAGGCAGACCGTCTAAAGGGGTGGTTTGATCAGGCATGTACCTCTGCGCTAAAAGAGCTAAAAAGGGCATTGGTAGCCAAACCCAGAGATAAGAGCCTGGTTTTTAAACTTAGATCTAGCTATAGGGTTACCTTAAATAGAAGGAAACTGGAACTTCAGCAGGAGGCCTGGGATAACCTGGCCCAGGCAGCCGAAACCAACAATTGTACCCTGTGTTGGGCCACAGTGAATAGTCCCCGAATTAACATCAAAGGTTAACAGGGAAACATGGGTCTCATTTTTCTACTATCTTTGATACGGACAAAGCTATGGGTCTTGAAGAGGATTGTTGGCCCATCGTCCCTTTGGACCTCACTGTTACTGAAGTTTTAGATAGTATTAGGGCTAGTAAAGGGGGGGAAGGCATAGGGCCCGGACGGGGTGCCAATTGATATTTCTAAATTAGTTCCTGAACTATGGGGCCCTATTTTAGCTAAAAAAAATGAACGCAGCAGTCTGTAATGGGGTGCCTCCTACCTGGGAAGAATCGATCATTATCCCTATTTACAAAAAAGGAGACCGGGGTGATGTGAAGAACTACCGCCCGATATCCTTGCTAGATTCTTCTGTAAAAGTTATGAGTAGGGTGCTTCTGGTTAGGCTGGAGGAATGGGTTGAGGCCAATGGCATTCTGGCAGAATGTCAATTTGGATTTAGAAAGGGGCGGGGGACGATCGAACAGTGTCTAAACCTTGAACTGTTGATCGGAAAGTATACGCAGGCCAAGCCGGGCACTATCTATCTCTGCTTTGCAGATTTGAGTAGTGCTTTCGATTTGGTGGACCATGCAATTCTTTGGGCTAAGCTGATTGAAAATGGGGGCACCTGAAGGTATCGTTTATTTCTTAGCCCGCCTTTACACCAAATTACGTACTTGTGTACGATACGGTACCCATGGTGAGTGTACAACCAAGTTTAGGATTGGGCGGGGTATTAGACAAGGGTGTGTTCTTGCCCCCTTGCTCTTTACCCTTTTTATTAACGAAGTGGATTCCGTCCTAAAAACCATTTCAGCAGATGCCCCTAAAGTTAATGATGCTAGCGTCCCGGTATTACTTTACGCGGACGACGCCGTTTTATTGTCTCGCACCCCGATAGGCCTCCAACGCCTGATAGATGGGTTTTCACAGTTTATAAAAGGGAGAAAGCTTGTGATTAACAAATCCAAGACCTATATCATGGAATGTCGGCTGGGGCGTAATAGAAAGTCAACCTCTTATTTTATTGATGGACATAAGGTTAAAAAATAGATAACTTTTCATACCTTGGTATCACATCTTCTAACAATAATAGCTGGATTAGCGAGCATAAAAATGTGAGGCCAAGATGGCGAAGAGTGCTTACGGTGTGTTTACATTGGCCACAAAACTAGGGGATAGGCGGGTTAGAGACATGCTTAAAATATTTCAGTCTAGATGTCTCTCTACCGCTTTGTATGGCGCTGGGGTATGGGGCTTTGCCCCTGCCGGGAGCTTACAAGTGGAGGAGAACGTCTTTTTAAAAAGACTCTTGTGTCTACCTATTTCTGCCTCTAACGAACTAGTACATAGAGAACTCGGTATCCAACATCTTACTGACTTGATTCTCCTTAGACCCCTTATGTTATGGCGATCAATCTGGATTAAAGAAGAAACATCTTTATCATCATTAAGGACTGCCTCTCAATGGATAATCATTTGAAAATCCCATGGATTAAATATAATATAGATAGTTTCCAGGCGATCTATGGCCTCGATATTAAATTAGATAACTGTGGGGCCTCTGATCTATCTAAATCCGAAATGAAGAAGTCCTTTTTGAATCTTCTTTCTGAGAGGCGGCTTAGTAATAGTGGCAACCTATCCACCTGTGTGTCATATAATGGTTTGAATGAATTTGTGGGCTACCGACCATATCTGACCCAAGTGACTAGAACATCACATCGGTTTGTATTAACAAGATTAAGGATTGGGATTGTCCACAATCTGATGGCTTTCCCTTCCCAGAATAAGCACCCGGTTGGACCATGTCCATGTGACAATACCTCAGTACAAAGCACTACGCACTTTCTTCTGTTGTGTCAAATGTATAGGTCTTTGAGAATTGTGTATTTAAAACCTATTTTTGTGAAGTTTGGAGTCAGGACTATAAACGACTCCATGAAACTGCTTTTTAACTTGCATCATCCTGATGTCTGTTTTTTTACGGCTACCTTTCTCCTTAAAGCAATCAATGCAAGGAAAAGTATGAGTTTTTAAATTATTTATTAACCCCTTGCCTGTATTTTGTGTTGTTTTAACTCTGGATACAGTCTCAAATGTTTTTAATGTGCTTTTATGGACATTGTCCTTTGTTCCGAATAAAGCCTTATGAAATGAAATGACATGCTTTGATGGATTTGGCTAAGCAATTTGCGCCCAAGTTGCATCATGAAGAACGGGAACATTTTATGGAGGTTCTGTCAGGTGCTCAGGCTGATGCTCGACCGGTTATACAGTCTGGCCTGGATACGGCTGAGTCTGTGGCCAGCGTTATGAGTTCCTCCATAGTTACCAGGAGATAGGCTTAGCTTAGATCCTCAGGTTTTTTCCCCCAGACGTAAAGGCTACCCTTCTTTATTTGGCCTTTGATGGTTTAAAACTTTTTGGGAAGAAGGCTGATTCTGCTCTTCAAAGGTTCAAAGACCGCAAAGCCACGGCGAAATCCTTAGGATTACATACCCAGTCAACGGGGTTCGGTTATAAAAAATATCGAGGGTTTGGAAGGTCCTCCTTTCGTAGCTTGCGACAATCTCAGCAGCAACAGCAGCAAAATCCTCTTTATAAGTCCTATAGAGGAAGAACCAGAGGTCGCCAACGTGGGTCGGCCCGCAATCTCTCCTCCTCCTCTTCTACCTCCCCTGCTCCCCCTGGTAACACAGGAAAGCAGCCCTCGAGCCCCCATCCTGGCTCATGTGGGTCCTGTAGGCGGTCGGTTGTCTCTCTTTCTACAGGGTTAGAAATCGGTCACGTCAGACCTTTGGATTTTAAACCTTGTAGAGAATGGGTAAACCTTTCCCTTTCGGGAATTTCCTCCTTACCCTTCTTGCCAAGGTTTTTGTTTGGAGGGCCATTCTCTTCTTCTACGGAAGGAGGTCCTTGCTTTATTACAAAAAGGTGCGATAGAGGTGGTTCCGGAGCAGGAAAGGGGTCAGGGATGCCACTCCCGGTATTTTCTGATCCCTAAAAAGGATGGCAGGTTGTGTCAGATTCTGGACCTCAGGGTCTTGAATTTTTACCTGAAACAGGAAAAGTTCAAGATGCTGACCCTTGCTCAGGTTATTCTGGCGCTGCAGCAAGAAGACTGGATGGCGTCTATCAATTTTGCAGGATGCGTATTTTCACATCCTCATCTTGAAGTCACACAGGAAGTATGTCTGTTTTACGGTAGGGTCGCTGCACTACCCGTTTGCTGTCCTTCCGTTTGGTCTTACTACTGCACCCCGAGTCTTCACAAGGGTGATGGCAGTGGTGGCAGCTCATCTCAGGAGGTCGGGGATGCCAGTTTTCCCATATCTGGCTGATTGGCTGCTCAAGGCGGACTCGCTAGAGATGGTGCTTCATCATCTGCGAGTAACAACTCCACTTTTGTTTAACTTGGGCTTTTCAATAAATGTTCCCAAATCTCACCTGGTGCCCTCTCAGCGCAACCTGTTCATAGGGGTGTTACTGGATACTACTGTGTGGCGAGCTTTCCAACTCCACAAAGAATTCTCGACATTCAGAAGATAATTCCCTTGTTTTACGATGGAGCGGTTGTTCCGGTCCTGAAGGTCCTTCGTCTGCTCGGTCTGTTCGCTTCCTGCATACTGTTGGTCAGTCATGCACACTGGCACATGAGGCACTCCAGTGGGGCCGCCGCAGGCAGTGGTTTCAACATAACGGAGATCTCAGGGAGTCAGTCAGAATCTTCAGAGACGCTGCAGCGGAGCTGTCTTGGTGGAGTGTGCAGGGCAACCTGTCTCAAGGAAAGCCCTTTCTGCCTCCTCCGCCGGTGGCCACAGTGATCACGGATGCCTCCACTCTAGGGTGGGTTCCTCATCTGGGGGATCTGGAAGTCAAAGGTCTTTGGACTCCAGAGGAAAGGTTGCTTCACATCAACCTTCTGGAACTGCGGGCGATACGTTTGGCACTAAAGGCTTTCCTTCCTTCCCTTTGCGGTCAGTCGGTTCAGATCGTGTCGGACAACACTACCGCGATGTGATGCATAAACAAACTGGGAGGTGTAGGGTCATATCGTCTGACGAGCGGCTCTGCGACTCTGGTCCTGGGCTCGGAACCATCAGATTTGTGTTTGCAAATCATCTAGCCGGGATGCTGAATGTTCATGTGGACAGTCTCAGTTGGCATTACTTGGCCGATCACTAGTGGCGGCTTCATCTGGAGGTGGTCCATCACATCTTCCAGATGTGGGGGTCTCCACGGTTGGACCTGTTTGCCACTCACGAGAACGCGCACTGCCTGCTGTTCTGCAGTCTCCAGTATCCGATGCTGGGGGGGCGTGTTTCAGCTGGATTGGAGCTCACAACTTCTTTGCGGGTTTCCTCCCAAACCCGTGATTCCTCGGGTTCTGAGGAAGATTCGCCAAGACCGAGCCCAAGTTATATTGATTGCTCCGGATTGGCCAAGAATGGTGTGGTACACAGATCTACTTCACCTCTCATCGCACCCTCGGCTCCGTCTCCCTCTCAGGGCAGACCTCCTATCGCAGTCGCAGGGGCAGGTTTTACACCCCCACCTCCAGAGCCTGCCCCTGCATGCCTGGAGATTGAACGGGGCAACCTGAGTTCCTTCCCTCTCCCACCGAATGTGGTGGATGTTATTTTATCGTTCAGGCGACACTCCACCAAGTCTGTTTACTCTTCCAGATGGTCTAGATTTGTTAAATTGTGTGGAGAGAGGTCCATTGAGCCTTTAAAGGCCCACTTGTCAGTTGTTCCTCAGTTTTCACTTTTCTTGTCCCAGCAGGGTTGTGCTGTAGCCACTGTTAAGGGCTATTTGTCGGCTTTATCGGCGTTTCTTTGTTTGCCGGATCAGCCATCTTTATTGAAATCTCCCATTGTTTTGAGATTTATTAGGGGCCTTACCAATAGGTTTCTGCCTACTCCCTTTGTTATGCCTCAATGGGATTTAAATCTTGTGACTTTCTTGATGGGTTCCCTGTTTGAACCCTTACATAGTTGTCCTTTGAGACTCCTTTCTTTTAAAACTGTCTTTCTTGTGGTTATCACCTTAGCAATGAGGGTGAGTGAGCTTCAGGCTCTCAGTTCAAAACCCCCGTTTCTGACCTTACATGCCGAAAGGATGGTCCTCAGGACCAGGGCTGCTTTTCTGCCTAAGGTGTTTACTCCCTTCCATCTAGGACAGTCCATTACTCTTCCTGTATTTTATCCTCCCGCTTCCAAGGAGGAGGAGAGACTTCACCGCCTGGATCCAAAAAGAGCGGTGAGCTTTTATTTGGATAGGACTAAAGACTTGCGATTGGATGATCAGCTCTTTGTGGGCTATGTTGGACGCATGAAGGGCAAGGCTGTGTACAAGCGCAGTCTTTCCAGGTGGATCATCTTGTGCATCAAGATCTGCTACGCCCAGGCCGGTAAGGAGCCTCCTGAAGCTATTAGAGCTCATTCTACCAGAGCCAAGTCATCCACTTCTGCTTTGGCCAGAGGTGTACCTGTAGTGGACATTTGTAAGGCTGCAACTTGGGCCTCCGAAATGAGGAGGGAGGGCCACTTTGCGCGCTCTGTCCTGCAGGACGTTTTGGTATAGAAGGGTGGACACCCTCCTCCGGGAGTGGTACTGCTGTGGGATTCTATTCAAAAGGTGAGCAATCCACAGGCAGATTTATCCATCAGAAGAACAAGTTACTTACCTTCTGTAACGCTTTTTCTGGTGGATACAATATCTGCCTGTGGATTCCTCACTAACCCACCCTCCGCCCCGATGTCCACCCTTGAATACCTTAAAGGTGGCATTGTTTATCATGTTTGTTTTGCATTGTCTCTTTTATATCTATTTTTGTGTATTTATAGGGAATGCTTTTATTCTTTGGCTTTACTCTTGATTTCACACTATGTGTATTGGTATGAATTTTATGTACTGTGTATACTTTGAATCTTTTGTCGGTCCACCAAAATAGGGTGGAACTGACGTCACCACTCGACGAGGCTCTCTTATGGCTTCGGTGACGTCGTGCGGAGTCGCGAGCTGAGCCATAGCATTGTGACGTCGGCGTGGAGAGCTAGGAAAAAGTTTCCATGGAATGCTGGCGCAGGGGATTTTCAAAGGTGAGGAATCCACAGGCAGATACTATATCCACCAAAAAAGCGTTACCAAAGGTAAGTAACTTGTTCTTCTGACTCTGTAATGCAGCCGTTCTTAACCTTTTTGAAATTTTAATGGGAAAGTAGGGGTGTTTCAGACTACAGTTTTATTTCTAATACACAGAGTGATATGCTAGACTCTAGCATCACTTTGAAATTTTTGCTCGTAATAAGTATGTAGTTATGTCAGTGCTTCAGTCGACTGTCAACTGTCCATACTAGATTTTGATTGCTGCTCCTATGAATCAAGCTTAACGTTTAGTTTCCAGCATCAAATTCCTTCACATTTATAGAGCACGTAAAATTGTTCAATTTACAATTTGCTTTATAAGTATATACACATTATGATTCTGCTAATATTTATTTTTCTAAACGTTCATAGACTCTGAGTATACCTGGTGGACCCCAAGGTCTGTAGCCTAAGGTTAAGATTCACTGCTGTAATGTGTATGTATCTTCTCTCTCTCATGAGATATATATATATAGATATAGATATAGATATAGATATAGATATAGATATAGATATATAGATATATATATATATATATATATATATATAATATATATATATACACACACACACACACAGCCCCCCCCCCCCCGCATCCCTCCCCCTAAGAAATCCTGTCTCTAACCTTGAAGTGAGGATAGTTATCAAAGTAGTTTCCATCTCATGATCATTCATGTCTTCCAAGCCAGCCTTCTTCAACATAGGCACCATAATGTGGGAGTCCCTAAACTTTCAGATTTTCCTTCGTATTTGTGACATACTCCTGAAAGGTTGGTGATGCAGATGTCATTTTAACTGAAACCCAAAACTTCTCTGTCCACTCCCTCAAATAGGGAGTCCAGGTGCATTGACACTATGAGAAGGAAGGTTATCTCTTTGGGAGCCTGCCGTTGCATTCGCCAACGCCATGCACTTGCTGACACTTCTTACATGCACTTTTGGGGAATAGCTTATTCGGCAAGGAGTAGCATATTGGGTCAGGCTGGAGACCTTTGCGCAGCAGGTAAAAGATGACCGGGGTTCCACCATGTAGATTTTGTGTTCTAAGCTGTATATGGCTGAATCGGGATAGAACCATGGCTCATCCTGAGGGTTTATTGTAATATGCTACCCTTTGTCCCACCTCCAGCCTGTGCATTGTCTGCTTTTCACTGGGCCTGTATTGGACACGATTGCTCTGAAGGAGTTTCCCACTGCCCAGCATGTCTAGCACATTCAGATTATAATGCACATCTTTTAGCCAAGGCTCATTGGGTGCCTGTGCTGCTTCTGAGTTTAATGGGCTTCCTGCATTCTGGAACTGGAAGTGATGTAGAGGCACGGGGTGTGGACAAGATTGGTGAAGATCAGGAAAGAGGTTAAGGAGATGTGAGGAGCCCTTAAGATTGAAGCGTAGGGAGTTAAGAGTGAGTGCTGTGAAGGAGGATGGAGATGGTCAGCAGGTTGGTGGAGGGTGAAGTATGGAGAGAAGGTGAATGCAGCAGGATTGGTGCAGTGAGATGAGGGAAAAGGTGAGAGCGGAAGCGAAAAGGGAGGGGAGGAGGAGCCAAGGGGGATTGGGTGGATTTCTGTGGTAGTTGTGCCTGACATATATATTTCTACAGACTGGCCATTGTTCATTGTTTCATCTATATTGTATTAATGAAAGGTAAATAAAACCTACATTTTTTTATTGTAGTTGATGCACACCATTCGCTGCACCTTGAAAGGAACAATTTCAACATCCCCTCCCTTCTACAAAAGCAATCTATTGTTGATTTTTTTTAACTCACATCGTGTTAAGACATGAAATTCTACATTCTTAAGAAGATAATCCAGTATTGCTTTCTTATTTTAAATGAAGAGAACCAAACGGTTTGGTCCAGTATTTCAATCGAGAAATATTTCCCTATTTAAAAATGCATCATTTTAAGGTTATCTTACCCTAAATAAACATTTAAAATAAAACTTACCTAATGGGTGATGTGTAATATGGTCCTATTTTACCATCTCCGAGTACTGGTGGTGTTTACAAACTCAGCCTTCACCTTGTGATTTGATGTGACCAGAACCTCTTGATACTAATATTGGAACATATTATACATGTGATATGTATCTTCTGTATATTTATTTAGTAGTTTTTAATAGCGCGAACCAGATCAAAATAGTGAGTTCCAGATCTTGGGTGCATTTCCTGAGAATGACTAATTCATGTATTTCTCTTTCTTGGACTCTGGAGTTTCCACTAGTAGATTGTCTGTTCTTTTGAGAGTTTGTTGACCTCCACAAAGGTTTCGTTTGAGGTGCCTTTATGGAACCCTTCATAGGTGATACATGCAAGCTTCAATTGGCTACTTATTTCAAGCACTAGACACTTTAGTGCGATTAGCGAGGGGCAATTATGTGGCTGTATTTCTTTGCCCATGATCTAAATCTGGAAGTTGTATGGTATGTTGCCTTGAGAGGTAGTATTTAGGGATTGACTTTACCCCATTGCAGGGTGATGCTGTAATCTAGCTTTTAAAAAGACTTATGATTGGGTCATTGTTTGAAGTCACCTTTTGGTATACGTTTCTGTAGAATCAATTGATTTTGCCAACCCTTAGTTTGCATATTAGTGTCTTGCCGTGGGGGATTATGAACCCTGAGGTACGTTTTGTGGATCTGGAAACCTCGCCATTGTCCATGAACCTGCTGTATGTTCAGTCAATTCTGTGGCAATTTTTTGTTGTTTTTTGTTTAACATCATTTAGTGACTGCCCACCCGAGCCAGGAGTTGTGCGGATTCTCCCCTACACTTATATGACCACTTTTTAAAAGTTTTTTTAATTTCAAGGTATTTTTATTATATTTACAAAACAACTACATGCGCATTCTCGTTATGGGTTCCAGCTGAACGTAATTGGCACTACAAAAATTACATGAAAACGTAGCTGACATTACAAACATTACATGATGTTTTGAACACCTCCAGTTGATCAGGATGCAGGAACCAAGCCACGAATCGTGTGAAACCCCAGCTTCCCAACACTCCCCATTCCCCTTGATGGATATGTACGAAATGTTCCTTACCAAACCCAAATGGTAACTCTTTTTGGAAGGTTTTGTGCTGATTTGTTGAACAGCGTTAAAGTTGCTAACCAAAGAAAAAATGTACTCTCATTAAACTCCATTCTAACCGTAACTACATACTAACACCAGTGTGTTTGTATGTGTGTGTATATATATATATATATATATATATATATATATATATATATATATATATATATATATATATATACAGATCAATGGCGTGAGCAGAAGACGGCATGCTTGATAGCCACTAATATGGGCTTTAACAACCATGTAGTCAGCGAAAGCGTCCATTCATGAGTTGATAAAGATCCGATTTGTAATTGTTTTTTAAATAAGGTATAGACCAGTGATTGAGAGACTTGTCTACTCAATGACTGATAACTTGCATAATGTTTGTGGACCCCAATCTATGTTGACTTTTCTAAGCTCTATCCAAGAAAGCTCCTTTTTAGGTCTCCCCTGAGACAGCACATGCACTGTTGCTTGCAGAGATCTTTTGTTTTGTTAAAAAAACAAAAACTTTAAGGGCTTAAAGTTTGCCCATTACTAAACATTGGTTGGTTTAATTGTCATATATGTCTTTGTATTGTTCAGTGGCAACTGGGTTCATCTCACTACAGACAGTTTTGGAGGACTTGGGTTCACCTTTAGAACTGGCACAAACACCAAAGCACCGCAGAGAATCCGCTGTGTGTGTCTCTTCACATGCACAAATAGGAAGAGGCCGAGACAGAGGTGTAAGGACTGATAACACAAACACTTAATGAATGAGCAGCGATGCGCATACACACAAGATGAAACGCTCCCTCCCGTTCCGGAGGCATTCTTCCGTGGGATTTTGGACCACACTCTGAAGGGAACTAACATTAATGAAGATGACACTGGCAAACCTCCTGTTGTGTGCGCTGAGATGACACATCCGTCGATTGGTTCGAAGATCTAGAAGAGTTTCTAGACTTGCCATGCACTGTATGCTGACAAATTGTGATATGCGATGTCATAAGTGTTAGTATAAATGCTATAACTTTATATGATATAAGTGATGCAATATAAAAGGGTGTAAGCAGTGCATGGAGAAGGCATGAGTTAATGTATTGTGGCTACCAAGCTCAATAAACTGTGTATGGAGATGCACGAGTTATAATAATTTGAAAGAGTTGCATAAATTAAGGTACAAGTGTACCCTTAGAATTTCTAATGTTTGTGTAGTTTACATTTAGTTGCATATAAACAGTGAATTAAGTTATTGTAATTGAAAGGTGGTGCTTATATTATGAATTTAAGTACTAACTTTTAAATTTTGAACATTTCTGTAGTTTATTATTTCTTTTGTTTAGAAAGAAATAATAGTTTTCCTAACTAGAACTACAGTTTGCCCTTTGTTTTGAAAAAAATCTAAATATACCATATATTTTGAGAAAATACCTTATGAGTCATGTTTTCACTTCCAGCCATGCTTCTCGGCGTCAGGCTCACCCATATCAATGTTACATGACTTCCATCTGGCTAGCTTCTGCTGTCTCCCCAGTTTAACTATTCCATATCTCAATTACATTTCTTATTTCCTTAATCCAGTCTGTAGTCGGAGGGGTGTTAAAATCCCTCCAACTTGTGCAAATTATACGTCTAACCATCAACATCAAACAGAAATATTAGTTTGCTCTTATTCTGGAAAACTGCAACCGCTCTAACATGCTACCCGGTGGTATTGTTGTTCCCTGTAACAACTTTGATATGGCTTCAATGTAATGACTGAGGCTGTATATAGGTTCAACCATGTAGAATAGCATCAGTTCCTCTTTATGCAGACTCTTAGAAGCAGATCAAGAGTTTTGCTCCCAGTGTTTTCAGACTTTTCCCAAATTGTCAGGACCGGAGGCAAGGATTATGCATTCATTATCTCGAGCAGCTTTAAATAACCAACAGTATAAACTACATTTCCTATATCCTATAGGTTAATAAACCAAACACTGCAGCCAATCAGCTTCTACGAAGAGGTATGACTGTTTCCTATTCCTCCTCTTTGAGTACCATTTCTTTCCTCTCAATATATGTGGCAGAGACCTGTATACTTTTTTGTTTTGTTTTGTCTTTTTTAGGTCGAGGACCGTCCCACGCAGTGGGCGGAGCCGAAGATTTAATGATTCTTAGAGGGGGCTTGGAACCTGCCCCTCTTCTCCATTGGCTGGCCTAGTAAATGCTGGCCAGCCATTGGAGGAGAGGGGCGTCACTCGGTCCAAGCCCCGTCTTTTTCGGATTCAGGGGCGTTTTTTTAATCTTCTTTCTATTTACTTTCTCTCCTCGTCCCATTGGCTGGAATTTTACCTTCCAGCCAATGGGAAGAGGAGAGAACGTAAACACGCCCCTCAATCCGAAAAATGACTGTGCTTTCTCCGAGGCATTTCTGCCTCCCCTCGGAGAAAGCTGGTCTCTTGTAGATTGTGTGTGTAGACTTGGATGTGCGAGGTTCAGAAACAACTGCTGCAGCATCACATTTACGTTCAGGCGGCGTAACTCTCGGTTTGTTATGCGATTGTTATGCCACACAGCTCCCCGCCATGCAGCAATGTTGCTTTGGATACTAGGGGAAGCCGTCTCCCTGGCCTGGATTAAGCAGTTGAAAGCCTGCCTAGAACAACTGCGGCGGCTAGGCCAGGGACATGGACTCGGGCCACAATTACTGTATTAGGTTGTGGGACATAAAGTCGGAGTCCCAATCTCACCTTTCCTGAGATTTAGAGTATCATTTACTGTGAATGCGCCTGCTTTGGAAATGGCGGCCGCGGTTTGCGGGGTAGCAGTCAGGTGTTGTCGAGGAGAGCAAACGTCAGGCAGCAGAAACTGGACGAGGCTGTTCCTGCTAAAGGAAATCATTGCAGGATGTTTCTGCTGCCGCCGTCGGTGCCTGGTGAGCCGGGGAAGGGGTGAGATGCTCCGTTTTAGCCGAGGCAGATGGGGATTGACCCAGTTCTTTTGACTAGTAATAATAATAATAATAATAAAAGTTCTTTATTCGGCTTATTCACAAAGGAAAAACCATAAAAGAGGCAGTAAATAACATTCATTACATTTTTAGATAGTTAAAAGAAGCACATTTCATAGAGTTTCATACAAAAAACTAGTAAGTTATAAAAGAATTAGTTATAGAGTTTTCTGTAGAGATCTGCACAATGTATCATTCATAGGGGCGTTTATAAGTTTTTCCTATGTTTCGTGATACATTTTAGAAAATTGCTCACAAAGTAACAGACATTATCAGTTTTCAACATTTGGAGTCTAAGAAGGGCAGGTCTGCATTGTCTCAGACCCCAGTTCCTTAGTATTGGTAATAACCAGGTTTTTCTGTGCGGTTGGTGAAATTAACAAAGCATGATCACATGTAAATTTGATTGTGCTGATACTCCATCGCACGGACAAGGTGGAAGGATAGCTTTCCAACAGTTTTTCAGTGGGAACGTAACCAGTCTAAAAAAAGTATTTAGCCTAAATCTTGTTAGTAACATTCTCTTGTAAGTCGATAATTGCAAAGTCAGATACGGGTGAATGCCGTAGGCTATTTGGACCATGTTTGCATGAACTACCGCCGTTTTCAGTGAGTTCGATGCTAGTCTTAGCGTTTCCAAATGTCTTAGAGCTAGTTGTTTAAGTTCTCTTTTTGAGATGTCCGTTATAGATTCTGGTTTAAAATAGCAGTTCTCAAGCCCTAAGTCTTTAAGGACAGCCACTTTACTTTAGAGGATTTGTCAAGAGCCATCGAGTCAGCGATGATAGACTGGGTCAGTTTATTATTTTCAGATGACCAGATGCGACGCCACAGCATCACAGGTTCTGTTTTAATTAGATCCTCTATGTAGGTAATAGCCCCGCCCTTACTGACCCAGCCCTACCGAACCCCTCGGCCACAAACAAGACTGAACTTTTGGCCCCTGAGATAAAGTTTGAGTACCCGTGCACCAAGAAAAGGGGCATTCTCATGTATGCTCTTTAAAAGGGGGCACCCTTTTATATGTCCCGGAGAAAGGTAGCGCTCATACGTGTCGTGGAAAAGGTGTACTCCTACATGCACTGGAAAAGTGGGATCTGTCATACACCCTGGAAAAGGGGTGCCTTAGGGGAGCTGGTTTTAACTTGTCTCCGTGCAAAGAACTCCTTCTGGCAGGACTGTGTAGCTTTAAAAGGTGGAGTCTGGATGTTGTGTGAATGTGACGGTGCATGGAATGATGGTCTTGTGTGCAGGGTGAAGCCTGGCAGTTTATTGGAGTTGGAGTTGGAGCGCCAGTACCTGGGCCCGTGTACTTCCGGCGGAGGCCTATGATTTCCGGCCTGCAGACGCAGTGTCCTTGCCCGAGTAGCCGAGGCACACCAAGGTCGTTTCCCAAATGCAGTTTCCAAGCGTTCTGCACACAGTCCAGCCCCCACCCCCTTCCCAGTTGCTGCTAGGCCCCTAATGCTGTGGTTCCCAAACTGTGCGCCGCGGCGCCCTGGTGCGCCGTTATCAGTAGCCAGGGGCGCCGCGCACGATATGGGAACGATAGCGTCTGGTCGTGTGTAGGCAATAAATATTTTGCATCTATTTGAGGCCCTACCCAGGGCCTGAATGCAGGATGAACGTAATGCAGCATGTCACGTCACCTGGTCTCTTTGGTCAGACAGAGGAAGGCTATCGTAGAGGAATGAACACACATATTAAACTTTTGTTTCCCTCTGTCTTGACCGCACATACCTGTTTGTGATTTCTGAAGAGGGTCCCACGAGGCACAGCAATAACAGGGCGGGCGAGCTGCGTCTGCCAGTAATGGCTCAGAGGCTACATCTGCGAAAACAGGTGCAGCGATGTCAGTTTGAAAGGCACTTGCAAAACACTAATTCTCGAAGGCCAGATATTATATTTTCACAGTAGTCTTTATATCCCGAAGTGCCCATGAGAATTTATTGACCTGTAACTTTTGTTGCTAGAAACATCATTTACACGATGTTTTCGGAGGCAAAACATGGCACGTCACCTAATATTTTTTCAGATGTGAAAAATTGGTATACATTCTTTCAGAGATCATGTGATCTCAGGCCTGGTGTCCTGCGAACAGGGGGCGGCGGCGGCGGGCAAGAGGTCTCTTCCAGGGCTGCAGCCTGAAGACATGTTGGAGGGGCAGGGGGGGCAAGTGCCGCCTGCCGGGTGGAGGGAGAGGGGACGAGCAGCGGGACACGGGCTTGCAGTCTGCTTTGATTTTCATCCGTGACTATTAATATGAACTTCAGGGTGCCAGACAGCTCTCATCCCATTCACAAAGGCTACCGCTCCAAATTACAATTATTTAAAAAGTAAATTAATTCCGTTTTCAGCAGGGAGGTACAGCTTTTTGCACGAATTGGATTGACCTTTGAACAGTCTTCCTGGGATGAGGTTCAAACCTTGGTCCCCACTGGGCCTTGTGTCACTACTGCTAGCTGCAGAACCCATGTGCCGTCATCAAACCTTTCCTTCCCAGCACTGCAATGCACAAGCAGTGCATCCAGAAACAGCACACAACGCATTGGTAACATTCACGGCAGTATTCAAAAGAAGAACAACTGTTTCTTGTCATAAAAATGGAGCAAGGGGTGCTGGTAGCTTCATTTTGCGATCTACCATAAATACTGCAGTCTTTGTCTGCCTTGCTCAATAGAGATAAATGCTAGAACTACAGTTGGAAAGCTCTCGTTCCTCCCAGAGCCTGTCACATAAAGATGGTCCTTTCCTTGTTATTTTCCAGTTGCAAGACGCATCCTCCCCGGGAGTTCCACTACTCTTCTCTGACAGTTTTATGACCATGATGATTGCTTACAAATGCCCTTTCATTAATTCATAGAGAGTATCTCTCCATGCACACCTGCAGTATTTCTTATTTTTGAGATTTGTGCTGCAGCTCCCGCTCCTCTTCTTGCAACATCTATTGCGAACACCCCATGTGTAGTTCTTGGCACAACACACCCAGCTGCAGCTCTGCCTCTCGCTGCATCTACTACTGCTCCTTCTTCAATCTACTGCATCTTCTGCTTCAGTTCCTGTTACACTCATTGCTGAAACCCTACTATAGTTTGTTTTAGTGGAGTTCCTCCAGCTGCATGGTCTATTGCTGCATTCCTGCTGCATCTCTTGCTTCAGATCGTCTGCTAGCAGTTCTGTAATTCTTGACTCAGCTTCTCCAGCTGCAGTCAATAACTTGCCTTCTATTGGATTTAAAGCTGTACCGTTGGTTTGTTTGCTCAAGCCCTCTTCCAGCAATTCCTGGCCCTACTGTCTGTTCATCTTGCTTGTGACCACTCCTGCTGCACACCTTCTTTATTTCTTTTATTCCTCCATCCATACCCCCACATCTGTAGCATCCACCGATGCCCCTCGGCTATTGCATTTATTTGTTACAACTAACAGGCAGACTCGGCCTCATGTATGAAAGTTTGAAAATGATTAGACCAGTGGGCTCTGCCATCCCAATTAATTTAGGAAGCGAACAGGAAATATTCCCGAGGTCGTGCATACATCCCCCCCCCCACCCGTTCATCTGTAAAAAAAAAAATGGTGGGGAGCCATGGCCAACTGCCAACTAGGTTAAGGGAGCCACGGGTTAAAAAAGTTTGGGAACCACTGCCCTAAAGGATTCCTGCCGTAGATGATGCGGGCGCCCCCTGGCCTTCCCTCTGATCCGGAGATCAGCTTCTGCTGTCTCCGAGGTCGCGGGGTCAGTCAGTCGGTCGCTGCAGGACAGGAGCCGGGCACTTAGCTTCCCGTGAACCCTGTCCTGGCTGCCTTCATTAGCTCGGAGCCCTGCCCCGGGAGCGGTAGCTTCGGCTCTTTGTGCTTGGGGAGAGCCTGGCACCGGAGAGCCCGTTGTTCCAGAAGCGCTGCCTCTAAGGGCCTCTGCCATATGTTCCAGGGCGGCAGAGGGCAGGCGGGAGACCTTCAACCATCCTCTGCTCTCCCCAGCTGCGTGCCTTTAGTACGGAGAACTAAGAGCACAACATCTGATGTTTATGTAGAAAATAATATTTAATATCGGTCTTAATATTTGAGTTCATTAGTTTAGCGCTACATGCACAGACTGCTCTAAAATGCTTGATTGCAAGGCTCAAAGGACAGACTATAGGAGGGAAACCACAGAACAGTGCTCAACAAAGGGATTCAATTACACGAGTGCCTGGAAAGGTGCGTTTTGGGAGTTTATTTAAAATTCGTTGTGTTCGAACCTTTTGAATTTCGGTGACTAGTTTATTGCACAAAAACGGGCAGATGAGCTCGGGAACACTTACCACCACATCAAAGTGTGGGTAAAGGCTAATTAATGGGAGCGCAAGCGGTTATTTTCTCCAAGTTGTTATCCAGAGGGTTTTCTTATTGTAGAAATATCAGCTTCTTGCTGATGAGGTGAACTACTTCTTCTGATTGCCGTAACACTCCTGCCATCTATCCATCCTTGTTATCGTTCTCAAGAAGAGTGAGGCTCATTGTTTTGTTGGAGTTCCTTCTATTGAAGTTCGGTGGAGGAGGGCAGCTGAAAGGTGAGGCAAGTTTGCAAAACGGGGAAAAAATCTGTGTTTAAAAATTACTAAATTAAAACAAAGCACCGGAAAATATGTGCACGGGAAGTAACTTGAATGCCACTCGCGACTGCCCACATGCAGCAAATTCAGTTGCAAAGAGCGGCAGTCAGGAGTAACCATTGCAGCAGCTTTACAGGACAGGCCGAGCGGGCTCACTCAGGAGGCGGGCGGCAAGAGGTTACTGCGTGGTGGTGCCTGTAGGAGAGTGGGGTCTGCAATCCCATGGCCACCCCAGATTTTTGCTTTTTGCTTCACTGATTTACGACTTTCCCTGGCTGTGGGCCTGCTAATCAGACCCACAGCCTAGCTGTTCTCTCTCTAAATTACAACCATGTACCTTAGGTGCATTTTACCAATTGGTACTGGGCCACCTTATCAGTCCCTGTACAGCATACCTTAGGTATCCAGCTTATCAGTCCCTGTACAGCATACCTTAGGTATCCAGGGCATAGGTGTACCCAGGGCCTACCAGGGGCTGAAGCATGTATTATGCCACCCCTGGCTGGCCACCCAAACAGACACAACTGGCTGCACGACAGCTGGGGCAAGGTGGTGTAAACACCCTTTGCTTTAGATATAGTATTCCTATATCTAACCCTAAAATGGACACATATATTCCTATCAGTCACTCCTATGGCAGGCCTTATCAATCATGAAGGCAGAGTGCTTGGAATTATGTGAGATGGTGCTCTGGCATGAGCTGAGCCCGTTTGCAGCTTGCGGAACCAAGTCCAAATAGCTGTTCGATGATAACGCTATACCATATACTCTTAAGTGCATTATAATCCTCGCGGTTAAATGCTAACTTTGGTATAGCTTTATCAAAACATGTCGAGTAAGGTGTCATACGAATTGGAATACTAACCCCTCGCCAATTCTGGCGACGGGGTTAGCATTCCACCCTTCTAGAGGGACACGACATGTATGTAACTGTGAACCCCGGTTAAAGTCAGACATAGCCTCAGCTCCACAAAATGGATGCTGCCACCGAGACACAAGTCTGCCCTCCTGCTGCTGGGAGTCCTTCCAGCAACGGAGGCATGGACAGAGGGTTTCCTGTCAGGGGCGGTGCCAGCACCATCCCAGACAGGATTTTGTGTATTCCAGGTAGGCAGGGCTGAAAGGAAGGTGACTGCAAGTGGCACCCCGGTGCTCACTGTGCATATGCCGGCTCAAACCAGTTCCTGGGGCACACCAGCCCCTGAGCTTGGGAAAGACCGGACAAAGGAGAGGGGTGTAACCACCTCCTCCTAGTCCCACCCATAGGGCAGGACTTAGTCGCGTGCCAGCCCCTTTTCTTAGTATAAAGATAGGAGCAGGCCCCCTTCCCAAATTAGATAATCTTGAATCTTGAAACTACTTTCCACGAAAGGAACTCTTGACTCTTCTGAAGACTCTCCCTTGTGGCTAAGGAGTAGCCACCCTGCACCAGCAGGCACCATCGAAGCTCTTGCGGTTTGCTGAAGTCCATCCTCCGGATCAAGACTGCCCAGCTCGACGAGACCCGGTTTTCCCTCCATCTCTGACCTCTACCTACATCATCCAGCCCAGCTGAGATTCGTGGGTGCGACGAGACCCGTGGGACCGGCCATCTTCAAGACCTGCACGACGCTTCACCAGCACGACCCCCGAGAGACCCTCGAGTAAGTGCATTGGGGTTTGAGAAGCCCTAACCCTGAGCAGCTCCAGCACCGAAGTCCAGCCCCCCAGCATCCACGAGATCTGCGTGCGGCCCTTCTGCTCTTTGCTGCTCACCGCGTTGTCCGGCCACTTGCCTGCTGGCTTGTAGCCCTCCTGACGACGAACCACGACACTTCCATCGCTGGTCTGGTTGCTCCAGACTGGCCCTTGCTCCCCTCCAACAGAGGAGCACCCTGGACCCTCCTGGTCCACTCCAGACGCCATCTTGAGTCCACCGC